>NC_140582.1:846112970-847312970 GCF_964204655.1 Triturus cristatus
ATAGGTATTTCATTTGAAAGGTTTCACAAAATATAGGATATTAGGTGAATTAGGACATCCTAAAATGATGGATTCAAAATACATCATTATTTTTAAATATTGAAGCTAATAAAATACTCAATATGCCTCAAGTTTCTGAAAACATCAAATTTAAGCTCAACTTTGGTTTTAGAGAATAAATAATTCAGATGTTTAAATTGAATGACAAGAAACTATCAAAGTAAACAGGAAAGTTTCATAGAAGGCACAACCTGTGCTGAATGAAGTCTTATGAGGGGATAGACATCTACATAAGACAGACTAGAAAAGAAAAAGAATCATCATTAAGATAGTAAAAAATAGTTTATGGATGGAAATGTACAAGATTAATGTAAACAGAACATGAGTTTTTCTCACTTTCTCTCACAATCTCATTCAAATCCTTCATACAGTAGCAGACACAGAGAGCGTTCACTGAAGATATACAACATGTATGATTTGTAGATAATGCACAGAATGACGGGCAGGATATTACTTTACTATTTTGTTCTTGCACTATGAAGGAGCTATGAAAGAACGAAATGTTATATTTAAAAGGTATGATAGTGTAGTTGGAACACACACAGATTAACAAACAACACTCAAAAAACACTCCAGGAAATAGAAGTAAGAATTCAGAAATTCTGCTGCTTAGTATTGATTATTTTATCCATTTTGGTGAATCACTATGATGAAGGATTGACCTGATGATTAAGATGTTTAATGAAAATTCTCACACTCCATTCTAAATTCTAAATAAAAACGATACAATTGTGCTATACTCTTCTCTAATGAAAACTAGGTTAATGCTTATCTTGATATATTATTGAAAGCAGTAAAATCCACAATGACAACAAACGAGGTAAATAGAGTCATGGTATTACTACTGGACACAGTAGAGCTCGGATAAGGGTCTTTATGAAATTTCTCAATATTTATTCTGCTAAATTTTCAGGACGTATGGATGTAAGGTGGTTCCCAAATAGACACATTTGAATATCTGTGTGTATGGGTTTGGGAGGTAAACAGTAATGCAAAAGAGGGCTAGCCATTTTTGTAAATAAAGACGGCAATTTCATTATATTATAGCTCACCACAAATATTGATATCTGCCTTGTAAAATGGATAAGACTTCATCAAAAATAGCTAGGCTTGGTTCCACATATATGTAATGTTTACCTAACCCTGAAACTGATTAGCATGGAGAACAAAGAACAGATTTTAAATAGAATTGTTAGTCAATGTACAATGGACATACCATAATGTGATTTCAATGCTTAACTGGGAGGGCTTGAGAATACAGCAGTACTCTTATAACTTCTAGCCTCCCCTTCCTCTTTGCTGATTGGTGAAGAAATTCTCTAATTATCAAGGGTTGCATCTCACATGACCAAATGTCAATAGGCTTTTTTAACATGGTTGAACGGTCATACAGTCCAACTACCCTGCAAGCCTAACATACCACATCTGTGTTATTTCATGAGCTTAGAAAGAACTGAAAGTGAATTTGTCCCTAAAGTCAACAAACTACAATGGGCAACTTTGGCATTGAAATTAAAAATTAATAATGAGATTTTCCAAAACTGCCCTTCATCAGTTAAGACAATTTACAAATAGGCGGCATCAGTTAAGATATTTAACATATAGGCGGAAATATACTAATACCTCCTAAAGTTATAAAATGAGTCACAAGTGCTTATAAAAGTTTGCTAAAAGTATTTTAAAAAAATAATATAAACGTAAATTTAAAAAAATGAATTTGGAGGCACTTGAGTCCCAAAACCAAAAAAAGCAAGTGAAATGCTTACATTCTGCTCAAATGAGATGAAAGTAAACACTTTTAACCATTCCACGAAACAGCTTTGTTGACATATATTGAAAAGCACATTCGCCGAAGTATACAAGAGAAACAATTACATTTAGAAGTGGGAAGTGACCGTAGTTTCACGTTGGAGAATGAGAATAAATATGGGACTGGAAGCCTTTAAATCCCGAATTGCGGTTTTAGGGTAAACTCAATATCTAACTCATGGAAGGAAGTCTATTTACCCTTACTTGAAAATCCCTTTTAGCATAATTTATTGTTCAACTTTATGTCCCGATTGGAGAATAGAGGGAAGCTGAACTCGGAACCACATTTAGTTACTTGGAGTTCTGGATACAATCAACTAAAATATCGAGCAGGCCTTGGCAACGTGGGGTAAGTGGATCAAGTCAATGAGAGGAACTTAATATTGCTCTATGTGCAAGTAAATACATTAAAGCAGCTTGTCAACAGCTGTGGTCAAGGTTTGTTATCACATCTGAATGCAATGATATGAATCAGTTGTGAATACAATTGCATAGCATGAGAACAGAACAGGAACTTTGTCCATTTTAATTGTGTTACACTGAAACACATGCTCTTATGTGATAAGCTCTGTGGGTGGATTAGGTACACAAGGAACACAAGTGTACAGCACAGAAATGTGTAACAGCCTATTTACTAGTTACCATCTGCACTGTAGATCTGTCCAAACTACAAGATGCCCCCATGCCTACAACCAAATGTTTCAAGAGAGCTACATCCAGAATTGCTCATTATCAATGACTTCACCTTATTTTAAACCCCATGTGGGTTCCAATCTTTAAACTGATAAACTGAAAAGAAATGCTAGAGAGTGGTATCTGTTAAATTAGTTACAAAGTCCTTACCATTGAATATATGGCCATTTCTGCTTAGTTTGTACAGTTACTTGGACTGTGCTTCTAGACAGTAGGGGGAAATAGAGCAGCAATACCAAAATTGAACTGGATAAATGGTGGCCGACCTCTTGCTCTTCTTCATAATAGTTTTAAAGGGAAGGATTCTTCTATTGCTTTTTATCCCTGCTTAGTTAATTTTTATCCATCTCATTCTTTGAGTACTGAAGGTGAATTAGGATCGCATCACACACAACCTAGTTTCATGTGGTACAGAGAGAAGGCCTGGAGGAATGGCTGGATGAATGATTCTGCCAGTGTGTACATTTATAGAGGTGGTTACAGATGATGGGCACCCAACAATACATTTTTGGGGGATCCGGACTTATTTTTCTTCATCAGATTTCTTCATTCATGGCAAGAGAGAAAAGCAGAAAAGTGAGAAAGTAGGAAGAGAGCTGGGAAACCAAGACAAGGTGGAAGAACCTGCAAAAGTTAAGTGAAGAGACAGGAAGGTTGGCAGCAGAAAGAGGTATGAGACGGAATTAAGACTAGGCAGATATTTAGCAATCTCAGGACTTGGCAGTGGCACATTGGTCTCCTAAGAAAACGTTTGGACCCCTGAACCTATTTTTCTACAATTTAAGTTCTGGATTCGGCTATGAAGTAGAGGACCATTTAGTGATAGCACTGACCACAGTGTATATGAAGCCATCAGTACCATTTTTTGCGAAGTAATGTCCAAATTATGCGTTTCTTTATTGACTGTGTTATCAACACAGGCCACCATAAATCCATTTGTACTAACAACATTCAATATTTTTTTATTTTGTGTGCTTTCACTGCGCAAAATGCAGTGATCTAAAAACCCATGGTCAATATCGCATGGTTCCCTTTGAAATATGGATTCTCTCATCATAATGACAGCCCCCAAACTATCCCTGTGGAGTTTTGCCATTGTCTGTGGTACTAGGATTATGTGGCATGGAGGACCAATTTATGCAGCAAGGTTTTCATAATGCAGTAAAAACTTTTAATTATGTGGCACGTTCTCAGAGTATTTCATCCGTTCGGAGAAACAACTTTTATTGTGAAATTAAGTGGCAAAGGCAGTGAATCCATAATTATGTGGTGAACATTACAGCCACCGAATCACATAAACCCTCAGCCTTTCACCATCGTCCACTATATTAAGAGTTTATTAATGAAAGGTAAACCTTAACATTCGAATTGCAGTCATTGCCCATTGTTATTTGTAAATTACAAAAATCACCTTTTTTTCAAGCTAACTACCCCAAAATAAGCAAATCGCGTTATAAAAATACATAACGAGCAACATACGTGATTTGGTTCAAGATTGTCATCTCGGTGTTCTGGTGATATTTCATGGTTTAATTAGTCACCAGATCTCTAAATGTGTGCCTTCTCTTTGGCGACACTGACTTCTATTTTCCATTGAAAAACAGCACTGAGTTCCAAAAGTAAACCTCTTTTACACCCGCCTTAAAGCACCTGAAACTACATAGAGGAGAAAACGTGATCTGAAAACACATTCCTAGAAATTCTACACTACACAGTTCTGCTCAGAGCATAAGTCGTATCCTTAGTCCACAAATGACCCCATTGTGAACAGCAAGAGGAACATTTCAGCAATGTCTGATTTACAGCGTGCTGTATTAATCAAGAGATTTTATCAAAAAAACAACCGAACATAACACCCAGAGAGGACATGCCGGTGACGTCAGGTACAACAGACTGACAGAGCTTGCATTCCTCAAACACCAGGCGCTGTCCCTGGGCACGGCACCGGAGAAGCGCCTGAAAACCCGCTAGCACAGACTGCCCAGCTTGCAGCCCGCGCTCGCCAGACACCTCGTCGCCACTGTGTCAATTCAGCGGAGTTACTTTTAGAAAACGGGTTGCTGCCTCACGTTGGACTCGCTGCCAGAGCTGGCATCAATCTGTCAAATATACATGTACCTTTAATAACAGCACAGTTCACAAGGCAGAGGAAGCCATCTGAAGAGATCACAGAGAAGGGCACCGGATGACTGACGAGAGGTGTTGTCCCCATTTTAGGACTGCAATAATTTAAAAACAGCATTACCTAATGACTGTGCGCAAAATGCTTCGATTATATAGTTAAGTAAAAGCATTACTGAACATGTGATGAGTAAATCAGTAGACTAATATTGAATGTGTGAGGGATATTGAGCGTGTGTGCGCATGTTGCGCAACTGAAAAGGGGGGGCTATTGGCCCCCCCGCCCGCATGGCGGTGCGGCGACCGCCCTTACCTCCTGGACCTCTCGGGGGTGGGGCGTGTCCTTTGGGGCGCGCCCTGCCACCGATTGGTTGCCACCCTCCCTTGACCCGGATGACGCTAATCGACATCCGGGTCGGGGGGGAGGGGGCGGGCTGCTGAGGGATAAAGAAGCGGGGAGCGCCCAGGTGACCCCCTTGTTGCCTGGTCGCTCCCCCACACTGGACGTGCCCTGGGCTCGGGGCTTCTTGTTGGGGAAAGTGGATGAATTAGAGGCCCTCATGAATGAAAGGTTTGCTGATCCCCCAGGCCCTTCAGGCAGGCCCACGCGGCAGCGAAAGGCACCCTTGCCAAGGGGGGATTTCGCTAGCCCATCAAAGAGGTCTAAGGCCAAGAAGCCCAGGTACAGTGCCCCAGCCCCGGTAGTTCCGGTTTCGATTCCACCCGCACCCGCGGTTCCGGTACCTCTTATACCTGTGCCGGTAGTTCCGGCGCCCGCTGCACCGGCTCCTGCCATGCCGCCGGCGGTCCCTCCTGTGGGGCCTGCTTCCCCGCCCGTGGTACCGATGCCAGTGCCGGGCCTGCCGCCGGTCACTCCGTTGCCTGCCACACCAGTGCCACCGGCCATGCCCCCTGGGTCGCCCGTAGTCTCAGCTGATAACCCGGACTCGGTCCCTGCTGAATTGGTATCTCAAATAGCGGCCTTATTGCCTTGGCTACAAAAGGGGGGCGTGTTACCTGCTTCATCAGATCATGCTGCGGAAGCAGCGCAGTTGATAGAAAAGATTAAATCGGCAGCGGCGGCTGACAGAGCTGCGGTTCCCTCATCTTCTTCACTTACAGGTTCCAGCCCCGCCCAACCGAACGCAGATGGTGGTCAACCGGCCCGGGTGCCAGGAAATGGTAAGGAGGTGGCGCTGCCTCTCTTGGGGGATGGGTCAATGCCCTCCAGGAGTGAGAATTTGGCACAACATGTGTCCCAGGCAACGAAAGAAATGATCTGGGCGGGAAAATATATTTACATTTTTTCATTGCTACTTGATAATAGGGAAATGGAACATGCAAAGACACTGAAGGAGTGGATGCTTCCGAGTGAATGGAGGGCACAGTGTTCTAGATTTAGGGTGGAGGAAACTTTGCTCAACTGGGTTAGGGCTTTCGCAGTATTCACGACCATCATGGCCGAATGGCCTCCTAATGTGAAGGCGCCATTGGCTTGCTACCAGAGTAGGATTGTGGGGTAGAGTGAACAGTACCCGGGGGATGCCTGGAAGGAGTAGGATGTCAATTTCAGGAAAGCTAAAGATTTTGACACATCGCTGGCATGGGACAGGGTTGACTCTGTGTCTTGGCATAAGCAGTTCTCAGGGAGCTCAGCCCCACCCCAGTCCACCAGTGCGGTCAGGGTGTACTCCGCCAGACCCCAACACCCCTTTCGGTCGGCCCAGGGGAGTGAAGTCCCGGGTAGGGGTAGGGGGGGGGGGGTCTGAGAGAAAAGGGGTGTGCTGGGATTTCAATAAACGCTCCTGCACAAGGGCCCCTGGCACCTGTAGATTTAGGCATGCATGTTCGGTCTGTGGTCACCCCTCCCACCCCGAGTCATCTTGCAGGTCCAAGCAGGGCAACCACAGTCAGAGGGGGAGGGGGAAGCCAGAGTAGTGCAGATAATTTGGATATCCCCTCCCCTATAGTTGTTTTAGCAATGATCCCTTCGTTGAATAGGTACCCGAACCACACAGCGGCCACTCTGCTTCAAGAAGGTTTCTCCGAAGGTTTTAGGATCCCGGCAGGGGGGTACACAGGTAGCACACATTGCAGGAATCAATTGTCAGTAAAACATAACCCCGCAGTGGTGGCTGCTAAGATTAGCAAAGAACTGTCTCTGGGCAGGATAGCTGGCCCTTTCCTGAAGGTGCCTGTACCCAATTTTGTGTGTTCACCACTAGGGGTAGTACCCAAAAAAGAGAAAGGGGAGTTCAGACTGATCCACAACCTGTCGGCGCCTAGAGGAGCGTCATTGAATGATGCTATTGATGAGGGGATTTGTAGTGTAAAGTATGCCTCATTTGACTAGGCAGTTGACTTATTGCGGGCGCTGGGGCCAGGGGCAATGATGGCAAAATCAGACATAGAATCTGCTTTCCGTCTCCTCCCAGTCCACCCTCTGGACCACCATCTCTTAGGTTTCACTTTTGAGGACAAGTTTTACATGGATAAATGCATTCCCATGGGCTGTTCCATATCATGTGCCTACTTTGAGACGTTTAGCTCATTTTTGGAATGGGTCATGAGAGAGGCGACGGGCCACCGGCGGGTTATGCATTATCTGGACGATTTCCTTTTCTTAGGTGCAGCGGGATCTTAGGAGTGTGCTTGGGCATTGCAGGAATTTTGCGGGCTTTTGGGGTTCCGCTAGCGCCGGGGAAGACGGTTGGCCCGTTCACCTGTTTGGAATTCCTTGGTATCGAAATTGACTCCGTGGAAGGATGCTTCAGGTTGCCCAGGGACAAAGTGTCTAGGTTTAGAGCAGCCCTACGTCGATGCCTACGCACAGACAAGGTTACCTTGCAACAGCTGCAGGAAGTGGTGGGGCAACTGAATTTTGCACTGCGAGTCATCCCAATGGCACGCCCTTTCTCACGCTCCATTGCCCAAGCTATGAAAGGGCTACGGGAGAAACATCACCACACGAGGTTGTCATCTGAGGTTCGCCAGGATATGCATATATGGATGGCATTCCTGGAGGATTTTAATGGCAGAGTAGTGTGGTCAGGTCCTCCCGCCACATCAGCAGAATTGGGTTTATGGACAGACGCTGCGGGGAGTGCGGGCTTTGGTGCCATCCTAGGGACCAAGTGGGTCGCCCAGCGGTGGCCGGCAGACTGGAGAGCACGGGGTCTGACCGCCAATATTGGCTTCCTGGAACTCATCCCAATATGGGTAGCATTGATGGTCTGGCCGGAACACTTATGCAATCAATCGGTGGTGTTCTGGTCTGATAACATGACAGTTGTGGAATGTATAAACCAGCAGGGGGCACGCTGTCCATTCATACTCCGCTTAATAAAGGAGATTGTGTTGCAGTGCTTAAAATGGAATGTGGTTTTCAGAGCCAAGCATGTCCCTGGCATCCTCAACAATGCAGCTGACTCCCTTTCTCGCTTTAAAATGCAGGTTTTCAGGGAACATCTTCCTGCAGCAGACCCCTCGCCAGCGCAGTTCCCGGCAGTACTTTGGCAGATTGGTGGCCTAGATTACAGGACCTCGTGGTTGCTAGCTTAGCCCCCAGGACCAAGACAGCTTACGAAGGGGCGTTTTTGTCTTACCGGGCTTTCTTGGGGCAGGAATGGGAGGTTAGGTGGGCCCAGGAGGACAGCTTTGCAGCTTACCTAGAATCGATGCATAGGGAAGGGCGCTCAGTGGCGGCTGTGAGCAGACATAGGGCGGCGGTCTCCTTCTTCGCACAGGCTAGGGGCATGCGAGATCCCACTAACACCTTTCTGGTACGCAAGGCCTTGAGGGGTTGGCGCCGTTTACAGGGTTACCGGGGTGATAAGAGAAGGCCCATTGGACTGGCACGGCTGACAGCCTTATTGGGGGCGCTTCACAGTGTATGTAGCTCTGAGTGGGAGGTACTTCTGTTCAAGGCTGCATTTTCCCTGGCCTTCTATGGGGCTCTGAGGATTGGGGAGTTAGTTGCTGGGTCGAAAGCTGATAAGGTGGGCGGCCTACAGTGGGCCGATGCGAAGATCAGTGAGGACACTATGTGGATAACAATTCAGAGATCAAAAACTGACCAGGATTCTCGGGGTCACACCATAGTGCTCCACCGGGCCCGGGCCAACCCTTGCTGCCCGGTTTCTCACGTGGAGGCCTTCTGCAGGCAGCGGGAGGGCACGGCGGGGGGCGCACTGTTGTGTCACGCCGACGGTACACCATTGACCAGGTACCAGTTTAGGCGAGTCTTGGAGCTAACTGTCAGATTGGCAGGTTTTGATCCAAAAGAATTCGGCACCCACTCATTTAGGATTGGGGCAGCAACTGAGGCAGTGGCGAGGGGTCTCCCAGTTGAGAATGTGAAGAGGCTGGGGAGATGGTCGTCCGAACGTTACAAACGTTATGTACAAATTGACATGTTGTGACAGGATGGTGCTCACGCCTGGTATGTTTCTGGTTTTTGCAGTTTCTCAAACCTGTGACGCAGGGGAGGAACTCGCCACCGGGCGTCAACGATCGACACCAGCACAGCACGAAGGACACAGGAAATTGGTGATTTGGATTGTGGGCCACTCTTATGTTAGGCGTGCAGAACATGTTTTTCTTTCTGGAGACCGTAGGACGAAGGCGGCGCAAAAGGGGTTTGATATCGCATTCTTCGGGAGAGGGGGTTTATGCCTCAGCCAGTTTAGGAATTTTTTCCAGGGACTCTTGGCTCAGCAGCCCGCCCCCCGTCAGTGGTGATACATCACCTGGGGGAGAATGATTTGGCCAAACTGGGGAGGCGCATCCTTATTGAGGAGATCATCTCCACTGCGGGGTGGGTGGCCAAGACTTGCCCGGGTTCCACAGTAGTTTGGTCGCAACTTATCCCTCGGTGGCAGTGGCGGGGGGGGGGGGGACTCGGTCAGGGCGTTGAATCACTCGGTACGGAGGATCAACACACAGTTGGACAAATTATTTCGAGCCCCCCGGTTGCAGACGATTCCACATGGGTGTATCTGGGGCGAGCAGTTCTACCTTAGGGACGGGGTACACTTGACTGAGGCAGCGAACATCTTGTGATCTAATAATGTCTGGGCCTGGTTGGAGGGATTTGCTAAGTAAGCGCGCTCCTGGCTTAGATCTAGGTAAGGGGGAGGCCAGATCGTCGGTTAACAATGCTGGCCTGTGGCGGTAAGGTCATGACCGGTGAGCAACTATTTTAAGGTCTGAGGGGGCGGGCATCATCCTATGGAGGTTCCCGCCCAGGGGGAGGGGCCATTGGCCCCTCCTAGAACTTCAGGGGCAAGGTAACTGGTGCTTCAAAGGGGCGCGGGTTGGGGAGTCACGCTTTCCTTAGGCTGGTAGCCACCCCGCGCGCGCATACTCATGACGTCACCGGATGGCGCAGAGTAAGGGCCCTCCTTAAGTGGGTAAATGAAGTTCACGGCGTGGACCGGGTAATTACCGGGCCCGGCTGCGCATGCACACATCTTTAGGGGAGGCGCAGCTAGTAGGACCTGACACCGGTTAGCGACCTTGCCATATGGCCCAGAAATGTTAGTATACAAAAATGCAGAGGAGGATGTTAGACTCGGTTAGGAAACAATCTGTATTAGAGTTTTTGTTAAGGATAGTCACTCACACCTGTTGACAATAATGTATCTAATGTCCTGCTGATTTTTGTATAACTGTTTATCGTGCAATCATAAATTTTATTGTTTTATAACTTAATAAATACAGCCGGGGGGTCTTGCGACCTCCCGCCTTCCAAAGATACCATGTTTTATGTTCCTGTGTCCGGGGGTTGGTGAGGTTATAGGGAGGGGGGCGGCAGCCAGTCACTGACCATGTGCTTCATAACCGTGTCGTGAGTTCCTAATGGCAGTCAGAACTGTAAGGCCAGGCCGCCCTGTGGCAAAACTGCAGAGTACCTGCCATGCACCTATATGGGCAACCCTGTATGCAGCTACCACCAACTCATTCCTTCGAGCTCCAGCAGACAGGAGATGGGTAGATGTCTGCTGCAAGGTGGAAAGAGACTGATTTAGAAAACCTGCAAGTCGGAACCCGGGCCGGGAAGGCAAAGCCGGACCCGATGGGGGCCCGGGTCAAACGCAGGAAGCCCTCCCCCGCCCCTTTTGCATCAGGGCAAGGAAAGGGGTGCCCAGGATTTGTCCCCTTAGGGCAAGCATGCCCCCCCTCCCCCCCAATAAGGGGGCGAGCAAGGTAGGGCGAGGGGGGGATAAAGAGGGCCAGCAAGCCACAGGTAATCACAACCACCCTCCCCTCGCCAAGGAGAGAGAAGAATCCCACCCACCCACACCAAAAGAAAGCGGGCGTCGCAGCCGCAAGGGTAGAGGTGAAGTGGAACAAACACAAGGAAGGTAGTAAATAGAGAAAACTTACTAAAAGATAGATGGAAGGCTCTCACAGTGTCCTTGGGATGCCGCACGGCAGGGGCACTGAGGGAGCCAAGGGGGGGCATGCCGCCATAGAAAGAGTAGATGTGATGCTCCCGCAGGACCCTTGGGATGCCTCACGGCTGGGGTACCGAGGGAGAAAGATGCAAGGACTCAGCCTCGGCAAAGAATCCTTGGGATGCCACACGGCAGGGTACAGGGCGAGCGGGACTGCACTTGCAGCCCAGACGGACACCCTCCAAGTCGGTAGCAAGTTGAAGCCTAGACCTGTAAATCAGAGGCCCAGACAGGGGGTCCCTCCGCTCCCGGGAAATTGAGGAGGCTGGGTCCATACTGCGAGCAAAACAAGGGAGAAGATCCGTAAATGTAAAGATATAGCATGGACAATAAATGTACAGTTGATATGACCATGAACGTTGCAAAATGTATAAACATGTAATGCTGAATAAACTGTGACCTTTTAAGGCACCAAAAGCACGTTCTCATTGGTGATTTAAGGTTACCAGGAACACAGTTTGGTGGAAACTGGCAAGTAAGAGGGGGGGGGGGGGGGGGGGGAGGGAGACTCGCCACCTGGGAGCAGCTCTGCATTGCAGCCTGCACAATGTAAGTTGAGTTCACTTCAGCCAAATAAAGTAAAAGTTACAGCTGAGAGCTCTACAATACGTTGTACCAGCCGCCAGTCACACTGACTGCAGTCTCCAAAGTTGAGTAGAGCCGTCTAAGTAAAGTTAGTACAGCTGAGAGCTCTGCATTGCAGTCGCTGTCTTCAGTGTCTGCAAAATTAAGTTGAGTTCAGCTGTGATTGTAGTGAGGCCGGCTCAGGTCCGCTTCGTGTTGGGGCCTCTCAATCCTGTTTGTACAGTAGAGTCCCACATGGGACCAGTGGGGTAGTGAAGCCCCCGCTTAAGCAGTTTAAGTGGGGGCTGTCACAGGGACGCAAACTTTATCTCAATAAAACGTTAATTAGTCATTTGTGGCCCCTTCCGTCTGCAGACAAAATGTTAATAAATAATGGATAGGGAACACCATGACCGAGGCGTGTGGCTGCAGGTAAAGGAAATAGAGAAAGGAAATTCACAATGATGAACAAAGGGGGACAAAACCGAGAGAGGAACAAACAGAAAAAAAGTGTGCATGAGAGAAAGATAAAGTAACAAGCATTTGCATAGCCAAATAGGTCTCGCCTTTGGGACCTTATAAGTGTTTAGCCATGCAACAGTTGCATAACTAAATACTTATAAGGTCCCAAAAGCGAGACCTATTGGCTATGCCAAGCGGCCGTGCGTCCGCAAAAGTGATCGTGATCAAACATCAAAAGTGAAAGTAATCGCGGTAAAAACGGCGTGCGTGCCCGCGCACAGGCACTGTAGCTCTAGGCTGGCCTGGTAGCACTTTTTGGAGCCCTCTCAAAAAGTCTCGCCAGACCAGCGCATGCGCTGGGTCAGGCGAGACCTAAAAACCAAGATACAAAATATGGGCAGGAAGTAGAGAATGAACAGGAGAAAAAATAATGGGTGAAAGGAAGAACAATGAAACGAAATTAAAAAAGGTGAAAATTAGGATACACAGATGTAGGAGTGAAGGGATGGAAGAGTGAAAGAATATTTTGAAAGCATGAAAGGATGGAATGATAAAGTGAAACAATGGATAGGAGTCAGGGAAAACAGATGTATGTTACGTTATTGGTGTTTAAATAGCTCGCCAATCACCCATGAGGGCATTAGCGCGTGTAGAGATGAAAGAGTGAAAAGACAGAGATAAAAGGATGAATGAGTGGAAGAATGGGGAATGGACAGATAATGTGTGTGAAAGGATGTATGAAAGGGTGAATGGATGGATGGAAAGGTGAAGGGATTGACAGAGGAATGGATAAATAGATAGGAGGGTGAAAGGATTGATAAACGGATGGGAGGATAATCAGGGCTGGACTGGGAACGGGCCCTGGAGGACTGCTCGGCCGGCACCCCTGGGGGAAGGTTGGGGTGCGGCCGAGCTGTTTGCCAGTGCCTGTTTCGGACGATTTTGTTACTGGGGGCCGATATTGCTGGCCCCCGGTGACAAAAACGGACCGCCAGTGGCCCAAAACCGGTCCCATACTGGCGCCCACCGGGGAAACGCCCAGGGCCCACTACGGCCAGTCCGGCCCTGAGGATAATGAAAGGGTAAAAGAAACCCTTCTAAGTAAGATCAGGTTTGCTCATGTTGCATGCTCGTTGTAGAGGTATGGTTAAAGTGAGGGTTGTTCTCGCTAATTTTCTAGCTACTCCCTTGCGTGGCACAGAGAGCCTGAACAGACTCTGTGTGTCTCAATGCTGCTTTAATTTGATGATTGCCACAATCTTGCCAAGTACCACGCATCAGGGGTTAGACTAACACATTTCAGTGTGTTGGTCCGCACCACCGCACTAAATGCATTGTCACGCATTTATAGCCTTTTAGCTGTCTGCTGGAGCGCTACTATTTAGCACCTCCACAGACTCCGCTTAGCTTGCAGCGCGCGGTCAGTGCAATGCTTGCAGCAGGCTTGGGGACTGGTTCAGATCACGCCTGGCAGTGTCACGAAAGACTTCAGCCTCATGATCTGTTTAACAATACGATCAGGTTACAAGGGCACTAAGTTAGTGCCCTTCCCTTTCTGTTGCCTTTTAGCAGTTTTAAGATTTTCTTATTGTTTCTTGCAGCTCAAATGGGTGCAATTTCTGAGATTTATATGTTTCCCTCGTCTCATTGCTTGATTTTTGCTCCCGAGAAAGTGTTACTCATAGTTGTTGAATGTCACTCATAATTACACTGAAATTATGAAAATGTCACACATAAGCAATCTGAAATCTTGGCAGCTATGTTAACAGTTAGAGAAGAGCCAACCAAATAGCATGGTCCAAGGTTCCTGTGCATTAAAAATACACACTGAAAAAATCATGATTATGGCGTTGTGAAAAAAAGGCTTTCAAACTCCCAGTGGGAATTAGGAGAGCCCCAGAATCTGTCTCCCCTCCGCACCAGAGTACGCCACCAAACAGAAATCAGAAGACGAGAAGGGTGGGCTAGCGTGCAATAAAATTCATTATTTTTAGCAGTGTAAGACGATGAAACAATCTCCACAGAGAAGCAGAGAAGAAAAATAGAGTAAATGAATACCAAACGAGGTTTATCAGAGAGGGAGCGTAAGTTTAGAAGGCAGAGAAGAGGCTGGAGACGACGAGGGACCTGTTAGGCGAGAATCTGAAAGGAAATCAGCAGAAAAAAATACCAGCCGGTCCTTATTTGCAGTGAATTGAGAACGGCGGGGCCGGCATGGGCATCGGCCAAGCCAAAGTATGGCGGTCATGCCGGCCCCCTCCAGACATGGAGGCAAGCCTGTTGCGCACTTTGGTGATGCGACAGGCGCGCCTCCTCACCGATTGGTCCCGGCCCAGGGCGTGACCCGGAAGTGATTGGAATCACTTCCGGGTCACGTGATGGGCTAACGCCAGGCTGGTTAGAGCCGGTCTGGCTTGAAACCTGGATAAAAGGCTTGGGAGCACAGGAGTCAGCCTCTTCACTCCTTGCTCCCCAGCCTGCCACACCAGCCTCGCTAGGAGGCTGTAATTTGACTTTTGTCTTTGTTTTGCAGGGTCATCGGTCGATCATCGTTGTGAGTTTCGTCACCGTCGGAGAGCCGTGCATTGTCTGCTTTCTTCTTTTTATTCAGGTGAGCTGTTAATTCGGAGGACATCGGAGATCGGCAGGTAGGCGGAAGAATCGTGGAGTGAGAAGCTGTAGCTGGTGAATCGCGGAGGAGTGCCGGGAGAAAGCAACGACCAGCCGGTGCCGGAGAGCGGGAAGCGGTTGCGGGCGAATCCGGTAGAGGTGGAATCCTGTACAGGTACCCGGTAGAGGTGGCGCTTGTGTCTGGTTAAAGCGCTCGCCCCTCCGGTCTTCTCCCGCTTTTTGTAGGCTGCGCGCATCTTTAACATCGTGCGCGCAGCAGTGACTGTTTCAACGGAGCCCGCATTGCCTGGCTTCGTCACTGTGGCCTGATCGTTTAGGATCTGAGACTCTTACTCTCAGGGTTACGTTTTCAATAGCGATTGTTTTTAGTTCTTTGGTCGTGTATCCTCCTTTGAGCCCGCATTGCCTGGCAGGGTTACTGGGGACGAATGTTTAGGGTCTGAGACTATTAGTCTCAAAGTTAAGTTTTCAACCCCCATTGTTTCCTTTATGTTTACTGGGTCATTTTGAAAGGCGATCGGCACACCGGGCGATTAGACTATCAGAGTGATTAGGCTCATTAGTGGTAGGAGCAATCACCTATTCAAAGGCTGTGTTAGTCTAGTTTACTGAGGATACCAGTGCCACATATTGGTAGATCTAAGTGCCTAACATTGTGTACTGAGCACAACCAAGCCTCACGGGGTGGGGGGGGACACACTTGATCTGTTTTCCTTCATATGCTATAGATCCCAAGCAACATCAGTGAGCGCTGAGAGGACCGCAGAGTCTTCCTCGGGGTTTGGACAACCGGTGAAGCACACTGGATACCTAAGAGGACACAGACAGGCCTGCACTCCAGCGCTTCCGGGAGCCGCACAGGTTTTGAGCTGATCACCTGACCCACTGGATTAGCTAGTGGTGGGCTCTGGTTGCACAGATGCTTACGGCTGGTTTGTGTACCTCCAACGTGTTAAGGTAAGCGCCTGGACTGTGGTCCAAATCATTGCAGGACGTGGGAGTGCTTAAGTCAGGCTAGTACACGTGTTTTTCGCCTGTTGGCTGAATATAAGAGGCCATTGTATAGATTTGGGGTAATAGCCTGCGCATTCCAGTAATACTGCAGTAAGTTGTATAGTAATGGCTGGGAAAGCAAAGAGGTGTGACCAGCGTTCTCGTACGGAGAGGCTGATGGAGGCAATGATGAAGAAGGTGGACGAATTGGGGCATGGTCTTGCTGATCTCAGGGAGAAAGTAGAGGGGCAGGAGGGGACAGAAGAGAGGGCTAGGCGCAGCAGTATGCCCCCCAAGGCGGCATTTCCTCCCATCCCAAAAAGAGTTAGAGCAAAGAAGCGGGTGGAGGATGAACCAGTTGCGCCCGTGGCCCCTATTCCCGTAAGGGAAGTCCCACCTGTACCTCTGGGAGAGGTCCCACCTGCCCCAGTACCAGCCCATCCAGTGACACCAGTTGCCCCTGTGCCAGCTCCCCAGCCCAGAGAGGAACCCGCACCCACAGGTGTGGTCCCGGTTGAACCAGTGGTCCCTGCGCCAGTCGCACAGCCCAGGGAGGACCCAGGCCTGCAGGGGAGGCCCCATCAGGGGGAAGCCTACAGCTCCCAGGAGTCCCTCCAGCGGGGGGGAATGAGATCCCGGAGGATATAGTTTCCCATTTGGCAGCAATCCTTCCATGGTTGGGGAAGGCAGGCATCCTCTCTTCAACAGTGGGGGCAAAGGACATAGGTACTGATTCACTAGCAGAGACAAAGCGAATAGTTGCTCAATTTCATATGGCGCCTGTGGAGAAAACTGTTGAGGGGCCAGGTGCACCTTTCCCTGTCATTTCAGCGGGTGGTATCAGCACGCTTGAAACCAGCAAGGGATTGCCGGGGTGCTGTCTGATAAATGAGAAGCAGCCGGAGTCAGCTGGGGCCACCCCAGTAGGTAAGCAGCTGACATTGCCAATGCTAGATGTAGGGGAGTCCTGCTCAGAGCGGGAGCGTTTGGGGAGACATGTTACGCAAGAAGTAAAAAGCAGGATTTGGTCTGGGGAGTACGTTAATATGTTCTCCTTGCTTATTTGCGAAAGAGATAGGGAAGATGCGAGAAAAAATAAAGACTGGATGCTCCCTAGTGAATGGGCAAATGAACTCCAGAAGTACAGGGTGGAGGAAAACTTGATTAATTGGATCAGAGGTTTTTCCAAATTCATGGCAGTGAAGGCCGAGCGTTTCCCTAACTTACAAGCGCAGATGGCTTGTTACCAGAACAGGATTGTTCGGGCACATGATAAATTTGCGGGGGGTGGGTGGATGGAATATGACAAAAATTTCAGGAGAACTAAGGCATCTTACCCATCTCTATCTTGGGACCGCATCAACCAAATTGCATGGCTAGATCCATTTGGTGGGGGAGCACAAAATATTACCAAAAGCCAATTTCCCCCAGCCCTTTCAGCCATTTCAGTCCTTTTGGTCGCAGGGAAGCACAGGTTCCGCCAATAATACAAATGGCGGAGGGGGAAGGAAGGGGAAGTAAGGGGACATGTTGGGATTTTAATAGACGGACTTGCTCCAGACCTCAAGGAATGTGCAGGTTCAAACATGCGTGTTCCATTTGTGCCAACCCGTCTCACCCAGAGTCTAAATGTCTCAAGAAATCAAGGGATAAGGGTAGGAAGAAACAGGAGTGAGACGGAAGCACCCATCAAAGCACGGTCTCCCATTGATGTAACGGCACTGACACTCTGGCTCAACAAGTATCCTTGCCATCTCACCGCTAAAATTTTGCTGGATGGTTTCAGGTATGGTTTTAGGATACCAGCACTAGGTTATGTGGGAACACCGGAGTGCAAGAATCAACTCTCGGTGCAGGCCAACCCCAGTGTAGTAGCAACAAAAATTGACAAGGAATTGCACCTGGGCAGAATAGCAGGCCCATTTGCGTCCATCCCTGTGGAGAATTTTGTCTGCTCCCCTTTGGGTGTGGTCCCCAAGAAAGTAGAGGGCAAATTCAGACTCATCCATAACCTGTCAGCACCCAAGGGAAATTCATTAAATGACGCAATTAATGATGAGATTTGCAGTGTGAAGTACGCTTCCTTTGACCAAGCAGTAGAGATGCTCAGGGGTTTGGGCCCAGGAGCCTTGATGGCTAAATCAAACATAGAATCCACTTTTCGGTTGTTGCCAGTCCACCCTTCTAATTTTCACCTACTTGGTTTTCAGTTTCAGGGGAAATTCTATATGGACATGTGTATGCAAATGGGCTGCTCAGTGTCCTGCGCATATTTTGAAAAATTCAGTTCATTTTTGGAATGGGTTTTCAGACAGGAGACAGGGCATCAGTTTGTCATGCACTACCTGGATGACTTTCTTATCTTGGGGTCACCGGGCTCCCGGGAGTGTGTGTGGGCGCTGCAGGAATTTTGCACGCTCATGCAGGCTTTTAGGGTCTCTTTGGCCCCAGGAAAGACAGTTGGGCCAGCAACAACAATAGAGTTCCTAGGGATTGAGTTAGATTCCACTCCGGGGTGTTTCAGGTTGCCTGCGGACAAGATCACCAAGTTTAGGGCAGCGTTACAGCAATGCTTGGGTAGGAAGAAGGTCACATTGCACCAGTTACAACAGACTGTAGAACAACTGAATTTTGCCCTGAGGGTCATACCGATGGTAAGGCCATTTTCCCGATCCATCTCGCAGGCCATGGTTGGGATCAGGGAGAAACACCACCACACCAGGCTGTCAGCTGAGGTTAGGCAGGACATGCGGATTTGGATGGCATTCCTGCAGGACTTCAATGGCAGGGTAGTGTGGCCCGGTCCGCCCACTCTACTTCCGCGGAGTTAGGCTTAATGACCGACGCTGCGGGTAGTGAGGGATTTGGTGCCATACTCGGTACAGAGTGGGTGGCACAGCGGTGGCCAGCATGGTGGGTGGAGACTGGCTTGACGGGTAACATTGGTTTCCTAGAACTATTTCCCATCTGGGTGGCATTGACGGTATGGCCAGAACAACTGCGTAATCAATCAGTGGTGTTCTGGTCAGACAACATGACTGTGGTCGAATGCATCAATCAACAAGCTGCACGGTGTAAAATGATTCTCCGTCTATTGAAAGAAATTGTCCTTTTATGCATGAAGCTAAATATGCAATTTAGAGCCAAACATGTTCCAGGTGTTTTAAACCATGCTGCTGACGCACGTTCTTGCTTTAAGATGCAGGTTTTCAGGGCACACCTCCCGGCTGTGGTGGCTTATGCCACCCCCTTCCCAGAACTACTTTGGCAGATTGGTGCCCCCAACTACCAGACCTCGTGGCAGCTAGCCTAGCACCCAGGACCAGGAAAGCATATGAAGGGGCGTTTTGGACATTATGGCCCACATGCATCAAAACAAAAACCGGTCGCAAACGGGCAGATTCTCAGAATCTGACCCTTTGCTCCCGGTATTTTTGCATTTGGGATGCATCATCCCAAATGCAAAAATAGCAAAATAAGGAATCTCTAAATTGTGATTCCTTAAATTGCGATTGCATTTAAGGAATCTCAAATTGAGATTCCTTAAATGCAAAACATGAAAGTAAAAATATTAGCGATTTCGCTAATAGGGGGAGCAAATTACCATGAAGTTGAACTTCATGGTAATTTGCAAAAACATTGAAAAATGCACTTAAGTGCTTTTTTCAAAGTTCCATTTTACACACACACATGCCCTTGGGGCATGTGTGTGTGCAAGATGTACTCATATGCAGATTTCAGGGGTGCAACAGGGTGTCCTTTTGACACCCTGGCACCCTTGAAATTGCATGAGCAATATGCGATTCTCTAATTGAGAATGGCAAATTAAGAAAGTCTTCCCATTCAGTCCTATGGGCCTCTAGGCCCATAGGAATGAATGGGGAGGTAATTCCTTAATTGCAACTCGCAATTTGCAAGTAGCAATTAAGGAATGTTTAGGAATCGCTATTTTGTAAGCGATTTCTACATGCATAGCCTTTTGCTATTCCTTATTAGCGAATCCTTATTTTTCGCTAATAAGGAATCGCAAATGGCATTGTTGATGCATGTGCCAGATTGTTCCTTCTTGGGAAGGGAGTGGGCTGAGAGGTGGCATGACACAGGATCACTCCTTCATTACCTGGGTTTTTTAAAGGGGGAGGGACGTTCAGCGGTAGCAGCTAAACGGCATGTGGCGGCAATCTCTTTCTTTGCCCAAATTAGCGACAAAGGGGATCCCACCAACAGCTTTACAGTTAGGAAGGCACTGAAAGCTTGGCAACGCCTCCAAGGGTCTGCCCCAGATATGAGACAGCCAATCAGGGTGGAGTTGTTGACATCCCTACTAGGGACCCTCCCCTTGATCTGCACCACCTCAGGGGAAGTGCTGTTGTTCACCGCCGCTTTTTCATTGACCTTTTATGGTGCCTTCAGGATTGGGGAATTGGTGGCCCAAAACAAACAAGATGTACACGGCGGCCTGCAGTTTGACCGCGTGAAGGTGCGAGGGGATACACTGCTGATATCAATTAGGAAGTCCAAGACAGATCAAGAAGCACGTGGGGATGGGGTAGTACTGCATCGGGCACATGGTAATCCTTGCTGCCCCCTCTCACATGTGGAAGCTTACCTGCAGTGTAGACCCCGTAACAAAGGGGGGCCTTTACTAGTGCATGCAGATGGTATCCCACTCACACGTTTTCAATTTAAGAGGGTCTTGGACATGGCAATCCAGAAGGCAGGTTTGAACCCAAGCTGTTTTGGTACTCACTCTTTTAGAATAGGGGCAGCCACTGAAGCAACGGCTAGGGGCTTACCTAGCAACAACGTCCAAAGGATTGGGAGGTGGGCCTCTAATTGTTATAAGCGCTATGTGCGACTACATATGCTGTGAGTGGGATATTTTGGCTGACGCACGTGTCCTTCTCTGCTTTCATTTACAGTTTCTCAAACCTGTCACGCAGGGGGGAAACTGGAAACGCCGCAACAACGTCAGGCAACTCAAGGACTATCATCACCTGATAGAGGATCACATGTCGTTTGGATTATTGGCCACTCGTATGTAAGGTGTCTGTCTAATTTTTCCCTTACAGGCAATTATAAATCTAGGGCACGGCAGGCTGGTTTTGAGATATCATTTCATGGGAAGGGGGGCCTCCGCTTTAGTCAGTTTAGGGGTGTCGTGTTAGACCTATTGAATAAGGGGGGGGGGCTCTTCCCAATATTATTATTCTGCACCTGGGGGGGAACGATCTAGCAAGCCTAGGAAGAAGGGGGTTGGTGGAAACCATAATCTCAGAAGTAGGTTGGTTAGCCAAGACATGCCAGGGGTGCACTATTGGGTGGTCACAGATGATACCACGATTTCAATGGAGGGGAGGGGAATCTGTAAGAGCATTGAATCACTCTGTGAGGAGAATAAATACCAAAATAGGCTTTTCAGGGCTCCTCATCTACAGAGCATAGCCCATGGGTGCATTAGGGGAGAACCGTGCTTCTTAAAAGACAGTGTCCACTTGTCAAAAGTAGGCAATGAAGTGTTCCTAGAGAATATGCTAGCTTAGTTGGGTGGCCTCAGAAACAGGGCATGACCTCCTAGTGAGCGCAGGGAGGGGCGGGGAGGCCAGATAGTCAGTCAACTATGCTGGCCTGTGGCGGTAAGGTCATGATTGGTGAGCAGTAAATTTAAGGTCCTTAGAGGGTGGCGCCATTCCTGAATGGGGTCGCCCAAGTGGGAGGGACAAGTGCTCTCTCCTAGAACTCCAGGGGCAGTTGGGTACGGGGCCAGTAAATGGCGCAGAATGGCAAGGGCCCCTTTTATGTAGGTGATATAGAGCGTACGGGGGTAACCGGGGGGTGTGGGGGGGGGGGGGGGGGAGTACACTCACGGTAAACGGGCCCTCTGCGCATGCGCACTCCGGCTGGAGGGAGTGGTTAAGTTGATAAGGATCTGACACCAGTTAGTGACCTTGCCGTATGCCCAAATAGGATACGCAGAAAAATAAATGCTGTAATGATTATTAAAGATATGTTAGATTTGGATAGGAAACCTTTGTATTAGAGTTATGTTAAGGTTAGCCATCGGACATCTGTACTTATCAATTGTAATCAATGTAATGCATAATTTTCTGCGTAAATTTTGAAAATATTGTAGATTTTGATAATGTTTATCAATTTTGTTTAATAAATACGGCCGGTGGGTTTTCCCCCCCACATCAATTGACTGTGATTTCTGTTTGTCAGCATACGAATCACAAGTCAGTCAGAGGTAGCGACACTGGACAGATAGAACCACGTCATCTATGTCCCCCTATACAGTCCTGTATGCTTCATCGTGAAAACAGCATTTTGTCCAGATCACGCAGACATTACACCGACGTTAAGAAACCAAAATCCGGAATAAAATGTTTGCTCCTGCACTACTACGTTATAGTATTTCAGGCCAAAAATTTGCAAACAAGGTTCCCAGACTAATTATTGTGCAAAGACAGCCAGTTCCTAAGTTCATGCCCTGTGTGCTCTTGCGAGGGTATCAAATGCCAGGAAATGCCCTCCTCCCCTGTGGGCCAACACGGATTCAGCAAGAAACCGAACCTCGTTCCTGTACGTCCTACCATCAAAACCCACCGTGGGAATAGCGGAATTTTGATGAGACGTGCATTCATATGGGGCTTATTGTATTACCCTTTCAAAAAGCAGACAATTTATATTCGACAGTGATTTGTGGTTTGTCATAACTGAGGTTTTGGTACGTGTAACTTGTACTGCCTTCTCACAAAACTGATGTAAAGACGGTTCTAGTAACTGGAAGTCCACTAACAAGCTAAATAATATTTAAATGCCGAAGTCAGCCTCCTTCATTTAAATGATGTGTTATACAACACATTGTAAGCAATTCTGCAGCGTATAATTACAATACATAATAGACGTTAATGATACTCAATTTAATGGTACCCAATTTTATGACCTCTGAAAGATGGAAGGCAGAGACATTCTTGCTGTACTCGAACCAGTGCTTCAAATGGGCCGATACTCACAGGTACTGAGTACCGGCACTTCTTGTTTTTACCAAGCTGAGTACTGGCACTTTTCCAGTGACAAGGAGAGCACCGGTACTCGGATTGATCAGATGGGCACTGGGCTGATGCTTGAGGGCCAGCTGTGGCACGTTTATTTTGCAGCAGGTTTGCTGTTTTGGCGCCTGCTGGAGGCCTGCCGCAGGGGTAAGTGGGCCTCTGCTCCCGAAGCTCTCATTGTCCTCAACCGCCCCCTGCCGGGCCTCCATGCTGGGTCGTCTTGTTAGTGAATTGGACATCGGCTGCCAGGGGCACAGTGATGTGTGCAGCCTGAATGGGTGGGAGGGAAGAGAGCCTGCATAAGTGACCGTGCCATTAAACGCTTGGCCTCCCACTGAGGCCTGACTCACTTGCTTCTGCGATTCCACCCTCACCCCTGTCCACCTGATGGGACAGTGACAGGGATGAGGTGGTGGACATGGCCTGCCTGCGCAGCGTGCCTGGAGTCCAGGTAAGGTGGGAGGAGGTGTACTGACCTGCCCATCAAAGGCCAGTATTGTTCTGACCTCTGCCCTGCTGGACTCTGCACATGCTCACGACCCTGCAGTGCTCACTGCCTGCCACTGCAAGCTCTCCGGCCGTGTGGCCTTCTGTTGAGGGAAGAGGAAGGAGAATTGGGTGAAAGAAGGTAAAGGGTGAGGGGGCAGAGATAGAAGGAGCAGAGGAGAGTTTAAAGGGGGAAAAATAGAGACAGAAGGGGTAAGTGCAGACAAAGATGGGAAAGAGCTCGAGACGACCATGGAAAGAGTAACAGAGGCACGGAGATGGCAGATTAGAAATAGAAAGAGTGAAAGTAGAGGATTATAGGATACCTTAGGGGTAAAGAGAGTGGGGCAGCGAGAGAAATGGATACAAATGGGAGAGAAGTGAGTGGGGGAGGGATGGAGAGATTAAAGATGTGAAGATTGATAGAGAGTATTTGTCTGCTTGTTTGTGTGCATTTGCCTGGTTGTGTGTATGTTTGTGTGTGAGAGAGAAACTAAATCAGAGGAAGAGAATCAGGACACCCAGGAGGTATTTGAAAAGAATTGTGTCTAATACTTCTCATTAATGATGGTGTGCCAGTCTCTCTCGTCCTGGTGAACATTAATTCTTAGCCTAGAAGGGCTAATAGTACTGTTGATGGCTTGGCTGCATTCAGGGTTTAGAAGCTCCTTACATTGCTCCCAGAAGTACTTCACACCACCCTTTATTAGCATATGTACCTGTTAATCTGCACATATGGAAAGTTTGAGACAACTGTCAAGGGCAATGCACGGGCAAAATGAATACTCAATAGATGTGTTTCTATCATCATGTCTCACCCCGCCTCTAACACCGCCCACTAGCCACGCCCCTAACTCATTTTAATGAGTACCTGCACTTCTATTTTAACATTTAAAGCACTGACTCGAACTTGTGACCTACAGATTACTGCAGGTTTATGCGGAGAGCTTCAAATCACTGAGCCATCATGCTGGCTACAGGAAGGTGAAACTCTCGCGAAGAGGTTGTGCGTTTAACTCTCCGGAAGCCTCCGTTTAAGGACTAGAGGTTTAATCACTACCACTACAATCTGAATAATTTTTAGTGAATGTCACCCAGCCATGAAATATAACACATTTTAATGCTGTGTTGTATGCTAATACACCAAAGGCCATACGTATCAACGTTGGTAGTGGCAATTTCCAAATTGTGATTATTACTGATTTTGAAATCACAATTACTCATGCATGAAACTTATTTTTAAAAGTGCGACATGTAGTGGGGCGCAAATAGACCTACCTCATGAATATTATTGCATTTGCAAACCACTAGCAATCAAAGTTGTCACAGAGATGGTGGCTTTTAAATAAGCACATTTTTTTTTTTAAATGCTACTCGTTTTTCTTAACAGGATGCCTTAAAGAAAAGTTTCTTGTTTTAACTTTTGTTTGTGTATGAAGACGCAGTGGTCCCGTGGACTCTTCTGCCTCCTCTTAAACATTTTTTTCTATACATTCACAAAAGGAAAGGGTCCAGTTATACAAACAATTCCGATTTGGTATTTCGAAGGGATGCCCCTTCCAAGTACCAAATTGATATTTTGTTGCAAACCCAAATTGCAATTCGGTAACATGCTATCATATCGAAGATTGGGTTTATACATACCAAAATGATTGTTTGCGGTTGCAAACAGGACTATTCTGCAAAACAACCTGTTTGCGAGCACCAAAGAGCTGATAGTCTGGCCCATATTTTTTTTAGATTTAACACAAATTTGTTTGCTCGGCAATATATCAAGGTCTGGTATCGACCTGCAAAATATTGCACTCATTACATCCCCTACCACTACATTGTCCAGGTAAGTATTTATTTAGTGTTCTTGACTTTTCATCTACCTATCTAGACTTACTTTGTGACACAGGGGTTAAATCAATGTAGTTGATGCAATATTTGTGTCTTTTGATACAACACATGCCTTACAGTGGTGATATACCACGAGAATCATTGTCTATAGTAGGCTGTAAGGTACAAAACAAAAAAAGTTAAACCATCCAAGGTGTAGATTATGGTAAAAGGCATAAGACAGACATAACCTGAAACACTTTGGAGCACGGTTTACTGCTTTTCATGAGGGTAATGACTGGGCTTAGCATTTGCTTCAACCATCCTAGTTATTTGACTTGCTTGTCTCCACACTACTGAAAAAAGTACCTTTGGACTCCAGGCCATAAGGACCCTCTGCTGTATCAGAGTCTGCGGTCCTTGGAGACAAGACAACTTGATCTTCACAGTCTCCCCATCTTCCATGTGAGACCGGCTCATCACTGATCTGCACTCCTGCGGAAACTCCAGGTGTACAATGAATCCCATAGAATCACAAACGTCAGGAAATGATACAACTAAGGTGCATAGTGTCAACTCTACCAGGAATGCTAGCACTAGGCTCGGGAGCTGAAAAAGTTCATAGTTTGAACTTCACTAAGAGAAACATCTACGCTGTGGACAAGTCACGCTGCAAAAATAGACAGAACTAAAAGAAAAATGTAAATATGTCAACCTGAGTTGTCTTATGTTTACACAAGTGAACAAACACTGTCACTGAGTTTTTAAACCACTAGAAATTCAAGTTCCTACTGTATGCTAATATTTACAGTGTCAAATTGGCGACCTACGCCAAGTGGGGTCGCTTCTTCTTGAGGGTCCTGGATCATACACATACTATAAATTCCTTTACTGGCTATATTTGTTCAACCCTGACCAGATTTTTTAACTATGTGTGGGTATAAACTGAATGATTATTTCAAAAGTATTTCATCCCCTGCAAAAGAGGAGGAAAGAGAAACTCCAGGGTCTTTAATTCAGAGCCCACCATGAAAGTCAATGGTTAGCCAAGAGGCCCTACAGAGGTCTACCTCAAGATCCGTAGCAGATATCCTTGAGGCGCGGTAGGGACAAGGCAAACCTCTCAAATATCATTCCCAGCACGACTGACCTCCTCCACAATGATATTCTGGTGAAATATTGTGTCTCGGCAAAATTCAGGTTAATTCTGATAAAATGTTATTATTTTGTGGCATAGAGAAGTCTGCTCTGGTAGTCCAGGAGACAAAGCTAGAGCCATTGTCAAACACAAACTTAGCAGTGGGGAACGCTTAACTAAATCTGAACCCCATATTTGGAGTCCGTGGCATAGCAGTGGGGAACGCTTAACTAAATCTGAACCCCATATTTGGAGTCCGTGGCATGAAAGCTGAAGAACGCCGGGAGGTGTGTCATCTGTTCTAATTAAGTGCACATTCTTTGCATACCTCGAGAAAAGCACACAACTGTAATGTATTTTAAACTGGTCGTTCATTGTGACGAATGGTTTTGCGATTAATTCCGTTTTGTATGTTGTAAGGCCACAAACGTTATCTCATATTGTTTTTATGGATGAATGTTGTGGAAAGTTTTAAATAACCGATGCAATGAATTGAAATTAAAGTAATGAATGGCAGTGGTGTTTTCTTGGATACGCACACACACAAAGTAAAAACCATCATGGTGGAACAAAAAAATACATAAAAAGGAAAACGAGAAACCTGAAATAGTGACACAAAGTTGAGAAAGGTTGTTTATTTCAACACTAGGTCCGACGCGTTTCGGAGTTTACTTGCACTCCTTTCTCACTATTAGGGGAGAGGCGGCAGGAGACTGGTTCAGGTATTTGAGTATGTATGTATGTATGTATGTATATATATATATATATATATATATATATATATATATATATATATATATATATTCAAATACCTGAACCAGTCTCCTGCCGCCTCTCCCCTAATAGTAAGTGTACAATATTTACAAAGCAAAATCGAAGAACTTGAGTTGTAACTTATCGTTATACTTTGGGGTATTATGCTTTTTCCTATAGGCCCGATGAAACAGAAAAGAAATAGAGATTCGAACAAGAAGTAAAACAGATTTGGTTTTAGCCATCCATCCATCCATCCTTCATTTTGACAAAAGGAAGTGACAATATAATGTATAGTCCCCCAGTCGAGAAATGCTCTGAAGTTTAACACCGTTTAAAGATTAGCTCCAGCTGTCATAATCGGGGTGTGTCCCCTCGCCCCACCAAGAGCCACCGTGGTCAGATCCCTGGTGCAACTACTTGGTTCACTGTACCAGTACGAATTAGAAATCCAGTTGGACTACAAGTTGTACACAACCAACAAAGCCATACTGTGCGGGTGGTGTTTTCTAGGGGCGATTAGTCCTTCTGGATGAGTTCAGGGACACAGTGGAGCTCTAAACCCTCAATCACAAATGAATAACACACTCAAGATAACACTAAGAAACACGGGGAACATCTGTAATTTTTTTATTTCTAAAACCCAAGTCTAGTGCATAAAATAGGAATGGTAACCGCACAGAATGTGAAAATAAATGTAGCACTGCCTAACATGACCAGTGAAAACAAAATGAACATTCCTAACATGGTTAGTGTGTTTCTAGGATCCTAACACCCCATCGCTACTTCTAAGCTCTATACTACATTTTAGCATAAAATAGGAAACCTTTAAATTGAGTTTAAGATGGAACAGCATGCCTTTCTCCGAAAGAAATAGCTGTAGTATTTAAAAAGCAAGTGAAAAAGGGTTAAACATATAGTCAGACTGAGGTCCATAGGTCCTGAAGAAAGCCAAGAACTTAGTTGTCATTATGGCTGAAACATGTTGACCTAATTAGAACAAGGGTATATATGTTTAACCCTTTTTCACTTGCTTTTTAAATACTACCACTTTTTGGGAGGAAGAATAAAAATTGGTGCCCCTGAGTAGGTAGTTTTTAATCACTACTTAATTTTTTGCACTCTGCCCCTCCTTACCTTTGAGTTGGGAGATCAAATACGTGCTTTGCACTCCAGCTCCTTCCCATTAGGGGTTAAGTTGTAGCCCACAGGGGGCACCTTGCGGTCCCCATGTGTTGGAGGAACCCAATGATGAAGCATGTCACCCTCGGGTGAGTGAGGGTTTTCGTCCAAAACTAGTTTGTGCCCTACCTTTATCAACCTGGCTTTAAATTGGTGCTACCCTATACATTGTGTGTTTGACAGATACCTGAGTTTTCATAGTATCTGATCCCTAATCTTATGTCTTGTTTGTAAGACTGGTGACACTAAAGTCCCAACAAGACAAAATAAGTATAGCGATCAATGCATCATCTAGATTCACTTGCAAACGTTTAAACCTCCACTGTAAGCAATCACATTTATATGGCAGTGACCATAAAATAAACAACTAAAATATGTCAGCCTAAAGAGGGGGCGGACATGATGATAATACTTCTGCGTGTCTAAACTTCACACGTTGTATCTCCTTTTTTTTGTTTCTATTTTATTCCCTTTTTTATTATTTGGGTGTGGTTAAAATGTTAAAGATGTAGATATCTTGTAATCAGTTGCGATATTCACTCCCCATCGCCCATGTACTATTGTCTACTGCGATCCAAATGCTAAAACTTAGTATGGGCCACGCATCTCTGTAACACTTATCACGTATGCATATGGTTAATCACTGATGTAAAGAGTCACATGTGATAAAAGAGCCCTGCTCCTCAATTAGAGGTAACAGCATGCGTGGGCTGCGGGCACCCATGCAAATATGCAATAGCACGTCTACTCCTGAGATGCAGATGCTGCTTGTGTTGCAGATACGAGATGATAATATCTAGAATTGTGGAAATAGCGACATAAACTTCACACTTTGTAAAAGAAATGCATGAGTTTGCAGGCAAGCACATACAAAAGTAAAAGTATTTACACGGTCCCTGTCACAGTGTCCATGACACAATGGGGTTACTCCCATGTTTGGAGCACATTTCTGACTTTTTGTGAAAGTATAAAGACTGTATAGAGTACTCCTTGAAATCTACAAGAGCCACAATACCTACATGTACTTGTAAATGTATTCACTTGCCCATTCAGAAATGGAACCGGTGTAATCCTTTTCTTATACCACTACCAACTGAGGGAGTGTTTCTTCCCTTACAACACTCGAACAACAATGAATCATGTCTTGAACAATAGTAAATCTCTGATCACTTTCAGGGTGGCACGCTAGTTAAAAAGGCCCGATGAATACTCACGAGCTTGTAGCTCTGTGCCTGGTCAAAAACATTTCCAGGTCGCCCATCTCTGAAAATCCACCAGCCTGTCCAAGTGAGGACGTTTTATCACAGGAAACATCATGTCGTACTGGTGTAATAGTATGTGCAGTAACTGCTTTTAGGAGTGCAAATTCAGGTTTTGTAATAAAGTTGAATTTGCACTGCCAAAGGCTGCTTTTGTGGACCCAAAATCACTCAGGTGAGCAAATACTTTAATGAATCATGACCTATCTCCATAGTGGATTAACCAAAGCAACCGAATGAACCTGGAACACAAACAAACCTATTTCAAAACCTTTTACGCGTCTCCCGGAAATCAGTGGCTGACATCGAAACACATAGATTATTACTCACCAATCCTGCAATGGGAGTGGGCAGTCTGTTGATCTTTTTCACTAGTCCCGGCTTTATCGCATTGAGTAGCCTGTCATTGGGGGGAAAAGGAGATTATCAAACTATATCCAGAACATGTCAACAATAAGCACGTCAACAAAGGTAGCAGAAGTGCACATGTAAACACCATCAGATGCATTAACAAACCAGCATAAAGTTTAACTGACTGAACCCCTGCTTTTGTATCAGTAATGTTCTGCAGTATGACCTTGATGAAAGGTTTTCTTCCATTTTCACTGGTTATACAAGAACACATTAGTTCACCTGAATTGTCTTTCTGGTCAATAATGCCTTTCATGCCCGGTTATTTTTAGGAGAAAACCTACTCCTTCCCTTGCATGCCTAATACATATTATTTGTAAATTAATTGTACAAGTAGTTATAAAAAGTAAAATTCATGCATGAGATATTCAAGTTTTGCATAAGACGCGTATTGATAAGAGTAGTCTATTGTTGTATTCAAGCTTTTTCTCTCAATGTCTAGTTTCCGAGTTTTGAGTCGGGGCAGGTGTCATATGTTTAAAAGTAAGCCAAGTGATTTTTTTTCCTAACACTGATATTTTATAGGCGATGAGTATATTGTGGTCATAAAATGCCCAAGTAACATTCTGTACTGCCATTATAATTACGGCTCCCGGTTTTATGGTATTTATTTTTAACATTTCCGTCTGTATTTATCCATATTTATTTTTTGCCCATCTTTTTAGTATTTATCCATATTTATTTTGTGTTTTGCGAATATATGGAGTTATAAAATGGTATATTTCCATATTTATTTAACTTATAAACATGCACTCATACTTTGCTGCCTGTTGCATTTTAGCACATTAAGCAGCCAAACATAGCAAAACACTACTCCTTCAGGTAAATATGAGCATTATAATATATATATATGTTACCATATACCTGCATTTAGGAAAATCTCAACCTATTTTTAACTTCCCATGCTGCCTATCTGCTCAACTGTTGTCCTAGAAATCACAAAAAACAGCATGGAGAGTCACCCACAAGACATACACTTTTCTGCATTTTTCTGCTTTTAAAAATAAATACAGACAGGAAACACTTTGTTTTCTGTCTGTAATTATCTGTAAAAATCCGTAAAAACGTAAAACTGGGAGCCTTAATTATAATCACGAAGAGCCAATTCAGAAACTACCCCTCTTACATCATGTCTTATGGATCCGAGCATGTGTCACAATTATTCCCACATACCCAGAATCCTAGTGCAGGAAGGAACACTGCATACTTTCGCACATACACAGAACAGTTACAACTGGTATAATATCAACTTGAAGCTACGTTTCAGCAAGTATAATACTAACGGTTATTGATTTAATTCCATGATTGCATTTATTGTATGTACTTGTTTTTAATCTATTTATGAAGGCATATGTGTACTTGTCAATTTAAATCTATATTATTATTTATAACCAATTTATTATATGCATTGATTGAACAATACTTTTTTCTGTACACTTGCAGCTTCTGTTTTTTGTTCTAGATTGAAAATGATAACATTATTTTTAAAATAATTAATACTCTTATAAAAACTTAAAACCAACTAAAGCAACTATAATACCAACAATAGTTGCATAAACCAAAAGCTAAGCTTCTTTAAGAAAATGCAACTCTTATTGTTTCTCGGGCTGCCACACAGTTCACTCTGTTACAACCACGCAACATAAATGGACCCCTTCAAACACATTTAAGTTTTAAGCAGGTTAATGGCCTATATTTTTATACAGTACTTGCCATCACAGATGTTACAGAGCTTTAAATAGCCAGCATTACTATCGCCCTACCCAACAGTCCTAATGTTGTTGACTTCAGAACGACAAAGGCGTGGCCTCGCTTCACCAGATCTCTTGTCACGTGAGAGAAACTGATAATGGTCCAAATTCTAGTTGCTGCCTCCTGGCAGCGGACTGCCCCCACTTCAGATACAAGATGATGTACTTGAGAAATCAAGTGCCCATTTTAGAAGAGTGACCTCCTTTGTGCCCTGGCTGCAGTTCCAGTTTGTCAGCATTTCAACTGGGTGACTTTAGTGCGCCATTCGTAGCTTCCGAATAGGTGCACTGGGAAAATGGAAATTATGTTTTTGGGAATATATACCAGCCAAAAAGCAAGAGAAAAAGTTAAGTAATAGGTGGTTGGTGAGCATATTTCCTTTTAAAATACAACACCTCAGAAGATATGAAAGGAGGTGTACAAGGATAGTTCCTCCGCAATGGCGTCGCCCCACTGGCTCAGAGCCATCAGGAGAAAAAAAAAAACAATTACCTATAATCGTTTTTTATTTTCATTTGCCAACTCTGAGCCAGCGTGTGCAGAAAGGGGCGGGGCCGGGGGAGGAGGAGTGCTATGTGCTCTTCTAAGTGTACATGTGTATTTAGCCGACTGTCTCAGGCCGAGAGTCTTCCCCAAACTCCAGCGCTGGAGCCCCGTATCTCCCCCATATCTATTTCCCTTCGGGAAAAGAAGTTGTAATCCTGAACTGTGTGAAAAGCTGAGGAGTGTATATCCCTCATGTAGAACTGTCTTTGTTATTCTGACATTGTGTTTTGTTAACCGCTTGCATGCTCATTACGAGCCCAGCTCGTCATGAGGCACAGTGGAGCTGTGCTCATGACGAGCTGGCCCGCCCACGTGCGATTGATTCCCCGCTTGTGCGGGAGAATCAATCAGTGGGCGGGGTCGTGACGAGCTCAGCTCGTCATGAGCACAGCTCCACTGTGCTTCATGACGAGCTGGGCTTGTCACGAGCACCGCGCTCGCCCCGCGCCGTGGGGGAATTACCCCCGCAGCGAAGGGGTTAACATAGTTTGGGGAAGACTCTCTGGCATCACTCCATGACTGTGGCTCTGTTCCAATGAAAAGTTAGCCGATGGGATGTTTGAGTATGTGGTTGTGTTATAGGTTGGTAGAATGAGTGTGTGTGACTCATGATGTTAATTTTTATGATATTGATTTTTGCATTGCTTGTACTGTTTTGATCAAAGTATATAAATAAACCATATTTTTTTTTTTTAATCTACGTATTAGCACCAGATAAAGTAATTTTTGGGCAGAGGGGTTGTTCTTCACTGTATTGTTAGCAGTTTCATGCCCCAGCTCCCTCTGCCTGCTACTTATTCCAGGGGCCCCCTTCTGTGTGAGTGGTTAAGATCTGTAGCCTCCCAGATATTCAAGATGCAGTGCTTGGGTTCGGGAGGGACTGGTTTCCCACTAACTCTTGTAATGGTGTTCATGACAGATTTCCAATATGACTGTATTGCAGGGCATTCCCAGAGCTTATGGTAGAAGGTACCAATCTCACACTGCCGTAGGCAAAGCTGGGTGGGAGCTCTTCCCATTTTATGGAGCGTGGTTCTGGTATAATATATTATGTGGAGTATTTTAAGATGCACTAGTCGCAGCTTGGACGTAATCGCTACCTCTCTGGGCGAGGCAAGCGCTTCCTGCCAGTCAGTGTCATCGAGTTCCCCTACCTCCTCCCCCCATTTGTGTCGGAGCTTTTGCATGGAGTCAGGCATGTTGTTGATTATCTTACGGTATGCCATGAAGATTGCTCTTGTGGTCATGTGGTCTGTAAGTAATCTAGGTTATCCATTTCTTGAAATATACCACTCCAGCAAATTGTCTCTGGTTGCATTAGAGCAGGGGTACTCACAAACTTTCTGTCGGGGGCCAAAATTACAGCGTGGTTAGTGGCCGAGGGCCGCACTGATAGGGGTGGAGTCTATGGGGGCGGAGCTAGAGTAAAAAAAAAAACCTTTCAAAAAATAGGCGGTATGGCTTAAAAAGACCACATTCGTAAACACACAGACGCTGTATACATTTCGTTTTCCAATTCCAATTCCCTTTCAGTACCTCCAGGCAAGGTGCATTTTCCCACACAGGGAAAACAATGTTGTTCAAAGAGGGGAGAAAACACAAGTATCACTTCACTGGCAAACACTGTAACGTGGCGCTAATGTGTTTAGGTGTAAATAAATCAATCTGGCCACCTTGCCACCACTGTCTTGCTTTAATTAGTTATTTATTTTTGACATTTGGAATGTTTTATTCCTCTCCACCCCGAGGCTGCACTGGTGTCAGAAAAAGACGTTTCCAGCAAAAATGTTTTCTTTTTTGGATCCATTTCACAGGGGAGCAAATAAAGGAAAGGAGGAAAGAGAAGGTAATACCTGTTTCCTGAAGTTTTGGTTTTCCCTAACTGAGGAGCGAGACCGAAAGAGAGGGAAGACTCGGAGGCTTAGAGGCCGTCACCGGGGCATGCGCTCACAGTTATAGGGACTTGGGGAGGCTGCGCGCAGGAGCCATATGGACAAAATGTAGGAAAATATACATGACAAATTTTCCTGGTCGCATGGCTACGCTATATTAAAACGCACGTTCGTATCCCAGGTCTCGCGCACAAACGATTAAAGAAAATAAACATACCTGTGCAGGCGCTGCTGTGAAGGTTCTCCGGGGCTGCGGGCAGGATGGACGTCCTGAAGAGGGACACAGGAAGCTCACCGAAAGGTCCTTTAAAAGTCAGCTGTAACTAGCGCTAGTTACAGCTGACTTTTAAAGGGAGTGAGCTTCGTGTGACGTCAGAGGCAGGCAGGCCAATCAGATGCAAGCAGTAAGCAGAGACGATGGCCGCAGGAGGAAACGTTGTGAATACGTAGCGTATTCACAACGTTTGCTACTGCGGCCATCTTCCCTGCTTACTCCCTCCAAGGAAGTGTACGGTCATCGATCAAGGTCCGCGGGCCGCCAATGAAGGCCGGGCGGGCCGCCAGCGGCCCACGGGCCGTACTATGAGGAACCCTGCACTAGAACGCCACTGTGCCAAAATGCAACTTAGGGGAGTGGCCAAGCCGGAAATGTAGAAGGACCCAAAGCGCCTCTGCTCCTCTCCAGCGTGGCCTAAACACTTGCCAATGCTCCCCTTCTAGTGTGTCTAAGCCTCTGGCCGTCAACATCTGAGACTTGACGGCGACTGCAAGGTCAGCAGCAGCAGCTTGGGTTCTTAGACCCCTAAGGACCAAGACATACTCTTGGTTTGTTTACTTTAGGATGAAGGGCAGAGCTGATGACTGAATATAGTACTAAGTCCTCTACTCCAATGTGTAGCTAAGTAATTTCAATTTTTTTGATTATTTGTGATTATTATTCCAAGGTGCTCTGGTAATCCAGAGTGGTAAAATGAACGGAAAATGCAGGCAACATGTGTTTTGCTCCTTTGTGACACGCAGGCCTGGGGCTTCCTCAAGGCTGAGCACAGTGCATAGGCAAATAATGAGGTGAAAAGTTGAAAAAAAGGATGAAGGCCAAGTGGAAAAACGGGAAACCGTTTACAATAATATTTTGTCATGCCTGAGCCTTTCTGAATTTGTGAATTTCTGTTCATTTGTGTCTTTGTTATATATGTTGCATTGGAGGCAGGATTGTGTCCCACTTTATTCTTGTGTTTTATGTGATTTGATACATTATTACATTTTCTGTCCAGCTGGACAGCTTTAATATAGTACTGATTTCAGGCCCATATTAATTGTTTTCTGTGTGAATCTCCCCTGTCAAGGACTATTTTGTAATTGTAGAATACACCACACTGACACGCCACCTCATCTTAAAGGGGTAAGCACCCTCACCACTTCCAGTCATGTAGAATAGGAGAAAACCAGTGTATAATTCATTCAATGGCGGAGGAGCTGGCTAAAGAGCTGGTAGGAGGGTGTTCAGAAGGGGAAAGAGTGTAACTTTTCCTACTTTTGCATCTTGGTTCTGCCCCGTTCCCAAGTTCTGAGTAGAGTCCAAAACAGAGAATAGAGAGGGGCATGCAGAGGGCAGCATCAAGCAGCTTAAACCTTCTGATGGACTTGTATATTGTATATTGCTTCAGACTGTCAGAAGTGCTTGATCAAAAAAGCTGAATGAGATACAGCAGGGTCATGACCAGTGCCCAACTTGCAAATTGGACGGGGCAGATATCTACCACATGGTGTCGAGATGCAGAATTACTGCAACCTTTTGGGTGGAATCTGCAGACGTAGTGATGGTACTGATCGGTAAAGAGAAACATGCTCACCAGATGGAAGGTATGAACTTTATTTCCCAAAACCAAAAAGCTAAAATCTGAACTATGATTCTCAGATGTGGCTTTTCTCATCACCAAGCACTGTGCAACTATGTCTTGGAAATACCCCTTAGGCCCACAACAATCTGCGGGGTGCGTGGGGGCAAAAGGAAGAGGTTAAATGCTAGTGCAGACGAAAGTTGGTAGGACGTCAATGTCATGGCAGACCGATGTGACCTCTTTGGGGGGTGTTACACTACTCGAACTGGGTGTTTATATGGACCTTAAACCACACAGAAAAACATTTTATTTTAGTAATTTTTTATTTTTATTTGTGCTTAGTTATAAGAATGTTTGGAATCAGCTGTAAGACTTGAGAAGGGTCAAAGTGCATATGCCGACCACTATTGACTAGATGCCCAAACAACAGAGATTGAACATTGGACCATCACCTCTAACGGACCTCCAATTGCCAGAGATTCTGGTATCAATCTAGAAAGTATTCGGAAATTAAAACGGACTGGCCATAGCGGGCACTGGGAGTTTCCCCAGTGGGCCGCCAGGGTGGGGGCCGATTTTGGGACCCTGGCGCCGTTTTTGTTACCGGGGCAGGCAATATCGGCCTCCTGTAACAAAATCTGCCAAAACCGGCCCTAGCAAACCGCTCGGCTGCACCTCCCCTTGGCCCCAGGGGGGCCCGGCGCAGCAGTTTGCCAGGGTCTGATTCGGTTCCCAGTCCGGCCCTGATGTCAACCACACTGTAGCCTTGGCTACCAGAGTTTTGCGGCAGTTAAGAACTATATTATGCAAATAAACTAACGCGACAACAAAAGTCAAATTATGCAGTATCTTGGGGCCCAATCTGCAGCAGTTTTATTTAATTACTTTGTCATTTTAACAACTAATAATACTGTCCGGGTAAGGGTGCACCTCATTAGGACCAGTTTAACACCTGAAAGATCACTAGTTGACCCTGCAAAGGGCTGCCGAGCACCACATGGCACTATTTGTTTTGTAACTTTTAATCTGTTTGAGCTAGAAACTTTTGTTTGGTGAAATCTAAAAATTATGACGTAGATGGTGTATTACGTAGCAAATGCGTAAGATCCACAATTATACCGAAAATGCAGCAGCTTTGCTTAGTTCTACTGGTCCCGGGCATAACTTACCCCTGCACTGCTTGTTAGATGCTGATTATGTAAACAAGGCACGTGGTTCGACACCCCTGGTCTTGCGTCAGTCAGAAGTCTTATATCCAAAGACCGAAGATGTCAGAGCGGGAGGCGAAGAAGTAATTTATTCTTTCTAATCAGATGAACAGCACAAGACATGCCCTGGTCGGTGCCCAAGGCTCCACCAGGAAACTGCCTGGAGTCAAAGAAATGCAGCACGAACAATCTAACATTAAAAGAAACATGACCTGAGAATAAACTAAGTGTGAAGCATAATGCATACAGAGCAGCACATGCAGCCACTGGTACATGCCTGCAGTGCCACTGAAGCCTCCTTAGCTATGGTGGAGTGCGCTTGGCCAGCAGGAGGAGGTTTGTCTCATGCAGGGTAAAACATTGAGAGCTGCACGGTGTATTGTATCCGGCCATGGTGGCCATAGCTGCAGCTCACCCACCACTACTCTCCTGAAAAAGTCACAAGGCGCCACTCTGCAGAGCACAAAGCCCTGGATCTAACCAAGTAACACCTAAGATGCACATTCACCGGAAACACTGGCCAGCGTTTACACGGCCCAAAAAGCATGCAGCTGCATAAGAAAGTAAGGAGAAGTAATTAACCAAACAACATATTAATCAACACTTCAGAAGTGCACCGGGCTTGAAGGCCACTGATCTGCCTGTCTAAATTTATGGCCACTATCAGGAAAAAATTCCAAAGAGGACTGTAAATTGAATGAGACAAGGGCATAAAACGAGGGTGCAACCAGAACCAGATTCGAATCTTGTGGAATTGTTGACAAGAGGAAACAGGGACAATAGACCTTTTTAGGTCTCGCCTGACCCAGCGCATGATCTGGTCTGGCGAGACATTTTGTGAGGGCTCCAAAAAGTGCTACCAGGCCAGCCTAGAGCTACAGTGCATGTGCGCGGGCGCGCGCCGCGCTTTACCGCGATTACTTTCTCTTTGGCGGCCGCGTGGCCGCTTTGATGTTCTCCGCGAGGCTTCAATAGTAGCAGTTAAAACATGCATTGGCATAGCCAATAGGTTTCGCTTTTGGGACCTTATAAGTGTTTAGTTATGCAACTGTTGCATGGCTAAACACTTATAAGGTCCCAAAGGCGAGACCTATTGGCTATGCCAATGCTTGTTTGTTCTTGCTGGCAGTTGAGAAGGATTCAAATGACAGGATACTACAGATGCAGGTTTTGCATAGGGCCAAGTAGATTCCTGATTCAGCTAGATGTCTAGCAAATAAAACCACATCCCCCTAGCATGAGACCAGTCTGATATTATTTGACGAGTCACATTAGCAGAATCTTAGAGGCTCAGGGGTTGAGAAAAGATCTGTGGACATTTTACTGTGGGACAAACACCAACATACTCTGGATACCAGTGTTCCTCCCATGGAGATTACTTTTTTTTGGTGGGGGGGTGGAGGGAGGTGCCCACAGGCATTTCACCACCTTCAAGTGCAGCACTGTTTTATTGAGCGCTGGGGTGCAGGAGGCAAAATGTCCGCCAGCATCATTAACCTTGGCCAAAGTGCTCATACCGTGGGCGAGGGGAGGACACTTCCTCAGGCTGTCAAATATCTACCACATTTCCTCCGGATGTGGTAAACAGCCAGAAAAATGCTCAAGAGATGGCCTGCTTCCACACGCCTACTGGCAACCAGCAGTGCTGCAGGCAGTGATGGCCACCTTGCTTTGCAGGTTCAAGAGGGCACTGGAAATGTTTGAGACGATCAGCACAACTCCAGACCAAACTACTCAGGGGAGACTTATCAAACCAAAGAAATTCAACTTTAGCCTAAGGATATTTATGTTAAAACACTCAGACACTTGGCCCACAAGGCACTAATGGAAACATCCCCAAAGCAAACCGCAACACTCCCAGTGAAAACTGATGAGCTGGTTGCAACAGCTTTATGGGGTTGCGGCAGGGGCAACCCAGCATCTCAGAGCTTCTCCTTAGGAGAGTGGACGAGGACGACAAAGTGATGCTATTCTCTGCTAGTGGAAGCCTACGGGCACCCTCCATCCACATCTACTTTGACTAAGGAAAACTCAAATTCTTCTAGCAGTTGGGGCAAAAGGAAGCGGGTATTCTGTAATGCATTTATATAATGTAAGGTTTTTAAACAGTGTAGCGTGACACTGGAAATGAATCTGAGTGTGCTACAGAGGAGTCGATAGAGATAATTACTTTAGGAGTTTTCAACAAGATGGTCGGTAAAGATTTAATGGTTTCAGAGCCAATTTTACAAAAAAATCACTCTGATGTGCTTGGAAGAAGGAGAAGCCTTAGCTTGGGGGTGGAGGACACACTGAGGATTCTTTCCATCTCGCTGTCCCAGAAGGCCACAATGACTCCGATGCATGAGAACACCACCACAAGAGAAGGATGCTAGACAGGAAATCAACAGGACAGCGAGTTGTGCGGGGCGAAAATGGGTTGTTTCTTTCCTATGTGAATTTGAGTAGATCAACCGATATGTGATTTGATGGCATTACAAAGTTTGGAAAATTGCAAGAAACAGATGGACATTTTCTTTACATATCTGGGTAGATTTTGAATAGTGGTGCGTGTCCAGCTGGACAACCTTGTATAGCTCATCAGTGGCACAACCATGCACACAGTCTTGCACTGTCTGATCTCTTCAATTCATCAGGAGACTGTTTAGACCTTGGTTTGAAGTAGTTTCACCATCTTAGGGCAAATATTACCACAGCAGCATGATTTTGGATCCTTTTGGGATTGGAGAGTTTGTTTGGGAAGTCCTATATAAACTAATTACAGTTGTCCATTCTTGAGATAATCATAATCAGCTTGTTTGTGCACTGTGGCAGACGGAAGATTCTGAAGTTGTCATAGGTGGTGGAATTGACCCTTATGTGAGGTGTTACGTCGCCATTTACAAACTGATTTCTGCCCATCCTACCTTTTGTTGGTTTTCTATCGAGCCTCACCACAGAAAGGAAGAGATTAAGCGTACATAAGTCCTGAGCGATGGATCTATGTTTTCTGACTGTTGGGTAGCATTCTTTCCCCAACATCCACTCTTGGGCATATTCCAGCCATTTTGCCACTTGCCTTTGGACATCAATCAGATCCCCTTTGAACTTGAGGTTGACCTTGCTGTAATCTGCATACATGTGACGTTCCAAGTTATGAGCTTCCAAGAGATCATGCAGCAGGACCATGTAAACAGTTAAGAGGGGCGGTGAGACGGCGAACACTTCTGGACTATGTAGTTGATGGGTGTGACTTCAGAGCAGAAAAAACCCATGTGACATGCGGAGCCTCTCGCCTCTGGGTGGGGTAGCTATTGGGGTCTGCATGATTACATCAAACATTGCTGTCCGAGTTACACTGTATAAATACAGGAAAGGAAATACGGCCCATTAATTACATAATTTAACGACCTCCTAATTAAAGTAGCCGATCACTATTAGGTAAGGCTTTAAACACAAAGGGTCAGTCGTGTAGCGCTACATGATGAGGTTCCTCTGAAATAAATCGGGGGGAGGGGGGGGGGGGGGGGTCAGAGATCAACATCCCCCTTGGGTGGTACAGACTCCTGCCACCTGCACCAAAGGCCCTAAGCCATGCCCCTACAAATGGGTGGGTAAACACTGGCCTAGGAGGGTGCATGTCAGTGCACAAAGGAGAGAGGCTTCAAAAAGATGAAAAACAGGAAGGGAAGCATTACTTTAGCTTTGTAAAGCAGATTTGCCTGCATGCAGTAACTTAGCATTCTGAATCCAGATAAAAGAGGCGTTTTTTTGGCTCTCAGCAAAACTATCTATTCATCCTTGAAAGGCACATTTTATTGTTCCTCTATGCTTCTCTTGTAGCCATCTGGCGAGCACCCAACTTCTAAGGCCTCCTCTCAAAGCAGATATTTGGCTGGAAGAAGAGTCAAAATCATGAACAAAGTCGGAAGTAATCCAACTTTCCAAAAAGTAAGTCACTCATTCATCACCAATAATCCATAAACAATTTTGCCAAGTTTCTCATCTAGTCCCAGGAACAAACTGATGCACCTTGGAAACAAATCTAGAATAAAAGGTAGGGTGGTCTTCTGAGCGAAAAAGAAGCAAATGTGATTTGTAGCCTTGTATAGAAAGTAGCCTACAGGGGAAAGAACTGCTATCACCAAGTACCCAATCAGCAACAGCCTAATCGAAAAGGCTCCTATCAAAGCATTTAACAGATGTGACCATATTTTTTTCCTAACAGCTTTTCATTCAAGCTCCAAAGGTCGGCTTCCATTAACTCCCTGCCTCAATGCCAAAAACAAAAGATTTCCAGCCAGAGATTAACTTTAAAAGACACTGGAATTTGATCTAGCGAAATTGGACTATTCTAGGGCAAGATTTAACACCAGGCATCTTGGATGCGAAGATTTCTGTCCAAGTTCCCATAGCAATCAATATTTATAAGCGCGTTTCTAACTGACTTGTTCAAACACATTGTTTCGCGCCCACTAGAAAGTGGAAAGGATCCGGCCTTCTTGGTTCACCAGAGCGATGCACTGCTCGTGGCAGGAGGCAGCAACCGTTGGCAAGCAAACAAACCTCCTCAGCTGAACTTACCACTGCGCACAATCAACCACTATAGGCGGACTCTATGTCCCTAAACCACCCCCGGTGCACTGCTACAACACTCTAGCCCCCAGCAGACACAGGAATCTACTACAAGGCCAAGTAATCTTTCATAAATTGCAATAAAAAAATATGACAGACGTGGTCTGTCTCCCAGCAGAATGAAAGGATTCTGAAAGGACAATTCCGCTGTAGAAGGCCTGGCTTGTTGATTTTCCACCAGGGGGTTCCACAGACCAGATCTGCTCCCCCCAACATCTTGGCCAATGTCCAGCACAGCCAGCTTTGCACTAACCTTTCTAAAGACATTGCCCGAAGCTACTGTCCCAGCACGGTACTGTGTGCTTTCCTTGTAGCCCGATCCTTTAGCCAGGAAAGCCTGTTGGGGCACTCTTACTACAAGAACAAAGCTCCTTGTCGGTCAAGGAATACACCATTTTAACCAAGTACTCCCTTTCTGGCAGCAGCTATAATACTCGAGGCCTTGTAAAAATGGTTCAGAGCTGGGGGGGAAACCGGAAGTAGCCAACATTTCTACTCTCCAGCTATTAAGTGGCAGCAGGCGCGTGTAGTACATACGTACGCAATAGGAATTAAAATGGCGTCAACGCTGAGACGGCAAGTTCACCAACCTTTGTCACAACAGATGAGGCAGTTCCAGAGAACAGGGGTTCATACCAGATCTGAAAGTGATTTAAGTGTTGCACACTATGGGTTAAGTCCTAATTGAGTGAAAAACCTAGAACATCCAACAAGTGATGGCAGGAACGCATTAATTAATCTGGACCGCTGATAAATACTCTGGGTCACATTTTCTGCTCTGTGCCACTCCAGAGGGCCAGAACCATATGAAACCCAACTTTGGTCCTACATAAATAGGAACAGCGAAACCAGAGCATACATAATGGGAACAGTGAAACATGAGCTGCCAGGCCTGGTCCACTCTGCACAAGAATACAAGCAAGTGCAGAACAGTTTCAGGCGTGTTGGCCCTCAACAGCGTGATGCAGCTTAAAGCTGAAGGCAAACTGAGCTTCGGGACCCACGTCTGGCCATATCAGTCACGATTAAGACGTTACATCTAGAACAACAAATACGTGATGGGTGAAATGCTTCAACTATTTTCAGCCATTGGTGAATTCTCTGGGCCACATTGCAGGCCATCATTTCCAGCACATTGTTCCACTCCAGAAGGGTGGAACCATCTGCAAAATCAGCCTTGGACCTTCTCCAATAGAAACAGTCCAGCCTAAAACGCCAGGTCATGCCCCCCTTTGGATAAGAACACAAGCAACCCCAAAAGAGCCTCTTCATTGTGGGGCATTCCCCCATCTGAATATGAAGAGATGCAGCGTTTCTTTGCGTTCCTCCTACCCCTTCAAAACTTTTGATGACTCCGAAGTGCTCTCACTTTTGCTTAGACTATATCCGCCCTTTATACAAACTAAATAAAAAAATAACTAGGAGTTTAATAATTCTGAATTTAACTGTGGCATCATATCCAGATGCATTGAACACTAATCTGTGAAGCTAAAAAGCATGACACATTCAAACGGGTATTTTGGAGTACGTAAAGTACTACTCCTGTAGTACTCTTTTATGCGCTCTTTCATGTTGTTGTGAACTTCCCCCAAATCATCTAAAATGGGAATACTTTGGGAATATCAGGGAATGATCATAAAAAATTAATGCAACTAGAAAGGACTGTGCCCTCTTCTCACCTTTACCAATAGGGAGTTGGAACTTTCAGGCGGATTCACAAAGGCATTCAAGCATATGTAAAATAGTATGTGTTTATTACAATCTCCACCATTCATAAATGGAATCGGACCCAATGAGTTTTCCTCGTCTGTCAGTTAGTGGTTGGGAAATTTCAAGCAATGTGGCTAGAGAACGAACCCCTCCCAGACATGCGAGTGACCACCCTCTGGCACGGCCTAGCTCAGGCACCAATACCCATCCTCGTTGGGTAATCAGAGTGAGAGTCTTACTTAACTGGTGCATAACAGCCGCAATTTATTTTGAAAGCATGAAACATAAACATCGTATTTCTTTTGTTCATCCATATACTCCATGATTTCAACACAGCATCACATCTATAAATGTATCACATTATGATGCATTGGGCCATAAACTCCTTACAGCACTTCTAGCTCAGCCATCCCCCTGAGAGACAGCTCCCTTTGGTGTCTAGTGTTTACGGCCTCCAAGCTTCCTTTGCTACCGATATCTGAGTGGGTGGCCATCAGGCCCGACCAAGGCTGCAAGTGCTGTGACCGTCTGTGCTGACCCCAAGCTGGCCATTCCCCTGCTCCCCCAGTGCCCCTGCCGAAAGGCATCCCAAGGATACGGTTTTATGCGGCGCGTCATCCTAGGCTAGTGTACTTTCTTGTTGGTCTACTTTGTGTCGTTTCCTGTGGCCTCCTTGCCCTTTCTCAACTTTTGGCTGAGTCGCCCGCTCTTTAGTGTGGGTGGGTGAACCAACGACAAGGTCACAGAATGGCCTTCCTACCCCTTGCCCCCTTTCTTATCCACTGCTTCCCCCCACCCCACTTCGCTCTGATTGGGTGGTTCAAACCCTGCTGGCCAATCCCCTTCTGACTTTTTCCTGGGATTTTCCGTCCGTGCTCCGGAAGGCTCTACCCTCCCGGCCCACGCAATGACACACTGTTAAGTACGTCCAAGGGGTGCACCTCATCCGGATTAAGCGTTTGAGTAGCTAGCATATTGTAAGGGTGTGGTATATGGAAAGTCAACAGCGCTAAGCTAAGACTCTACATGATTTTACGGACAGCCATTCTAAAGTGAGAGCTTAAGCCTTAAACAGATAAAGTAAGGAGTACTCTTACAGTTAAGACCATCAACAAACAAAATACAGCGGAAGTACTGTTTGAACTGTATGCAAGTGGCCTTCTTCAGGAAACGGACTACCGACTTAAGATAAAAGCTAAAATCGAAGCAGTGCAACCTCTATCTTCACGCACGAAGTAGAGTTCAGGTGCCTAGAACATCAAGGCCTCCTTCCAAACCTGTGGTATTTGGATGCGGTAAAACCATCTAGGGAATTACCAAAACAGAAAACTATAATTTGTATCTAGGTCTCATTTTACATGCCCATTCTGAATTTTGACAGGCTGCAACAGAGAATAAAGCAGTACAAACAGTGGCCTTTTTCCCTCGCCCTGAGCTTCAAAACTCTGAATTACTTGCTGGGTACCAGCATAGATTTTTGCCGTGTGAAATATATATTTGAGACAGGCAGGCCAGAGGACGGCTCGCAATGTCAAAATATTAAAAAACAGTGATTCAACACTACCAGCCCAAGTGGAATGAGAGCTTAACACTTTATCCTTACCCAACACTCGTCCTTACCTCAACCAACCTCACCCTCTTCTGGGAGGAGCTACACCGTGGATGGGGAAAGGCACTGCTAGAAGGATCCTCCGTACTCTCTTGAGCCCAGGGAGGTGAGGGAATCGAAGCGCTTACAAAGCACACACTGAAGGTTGGCTGGCACCAGTAGGGCACCTTCACACTTGTGCTGAGGCAGATGCTCGGCGCCTAAGACAGAGTGGTGTATTTTTCCCCTTCACAATGCGCACAATTATATTTCTGATTGCTTCCCGTGTGCGTTTAGTTGCTTGTTTTGATATGTGCAACAGTTTTGCCTTTGTGCATTCTTCTGAAGTTTTCTTGTAGTTTTTTTTCTCTTTTCTATTGCTCTTGGCGTTTCTCCTATTTCTTTGTCTTGTACTCGGATAAACAGAGAGGCATGGAGGCTTAAACGCGCACAAAGAAGGCAGTGAGAGGGCAGGAGAGAATGCGATGGGAGGCCGAGAGGAAAGTGTGATTTTGTTTCAGCTGAACTTTAGCTGCACTGAATATGGAACACACAAGAAGGGCCCTACAGCTCATCCGCAAGGAGCAGGATTTTATTAGCGCCAAACAATTCTACGGAAACTTCCACCTGGCACCTGAATTGGAATGGGGATATTGATACAGTGACCTTTCGTGGACGTTTGACCTCACACAGGGCTGTCCAACTATATTACTGCCCTAATCTCCCGCCTTTCATTTGAGCAGTGCGACATCTTCTGAAAACGTACTTAATATAAACATACAGTTCATAACCTGCTGGTGGAACGTCTGTCTCCGCTGGCTGTACGACCAAAACTTAAAGCAATTTGAAAAACTAAAAAGAATGACGTAGTCCCATGGCGTGATAGTAATTTACAGAGTTTAGTTAGGTCTGGGCTTGAAACAGTTATAGCCGTCTTGCCAGTTTCAAGTAATAAAAAAAAAAAGGATTATATATCGCCAACAATACCTCTGCTCCACATCGAAAGAAGCACACACACACACAAGGGCAATTAGGTTTAAGGCATTTTTTATTTCAATGAGCCTCCTCCGACCCGGCAGACAAAGGAGCTGGGGGTCGCGTAACTAGTTAGCATAGAGGAGTCTCGTTCGTTATCAGAATTAACTGGACAAATCGCTCCATCAACTAAGAACGGCCATGCACCACCACCCACAGAATCGAGAAAGAGCTATCAATGTGTCAATCCTTTCCGTATATATTCATATTCCTTGAAAAAAACACAGGTTTTAGGGACGTTCTAGTTAGACTGACATTTCACTCATACAAAACAGAGTAATTCGGCCGTTATAGTTAGCTGAGCTAACTATAACTCGCGCCCCCGCAATGCACTACTGATGACGTCACATATTACATCACTCATGACATGGTCAGTGACATCACTGATGACATCACTGACTCATCCTGTGAATGTGAGCGTTTCTAAAAAGTTTAAGAATGTTATATATATATACACTAAGCTGTATTCGAAGAATGAGTCGGTGTATGAGTACTGATGATTTGTTGGGCACATGACTGACTGTATGAGTGAGTGATTAAAATTCCCTTAGTGAATGTATGGGTGAGTGAATAATCTGTGTAAATGTGTGCATCAGTCTGTCAGTTGGTGTGTAAATGGCTGCATGGGTTGGTGATTAGTTGTTTGAGTACCTGTATGGGTGCCTGAGTGTGTGGGGGAGGGGCTGTATGACTCCCTGCATGGATGTATGAGTGAGTGAATCCCTGGGTGTATGGGTTCATGAGTGTGTTTGTGAGGGACGGTATGGTTGAGTGAGTGTATGTATGGGTGTGTCGGTGAGTGTATGGGTGTGTTGGTGAGTGTATAGATGTCTCAGTGGTATATGGGTGAGTAACTGCTTATGTGAAAGGCAGCATATGTGAGTGTTGGAGTATATAAGTGACTGTATGTGTGAGTGTGTGTGAGAGTGGCTGTATGGATAAGTGTGTGCTTGTGTCAGTGATTGCAGAAGAGAGTAAGTATGTGTTACTATCTGTATGAATAAGTGAGGTGGTGAGTGTATAGGTGAGTAAATGGCAGTGTGATTGATTCTTTGGGTGACTGACTAGGTGTATGAGAAATTCTATGGGTGAGTGGTGGTGTGTGAGTGTCTGTATGGGTGTATGAGTGCATATATCAGTGGCTATATTGATGAGTGACTGCGTGTATGAGTGACTGTATAGGTGAATCAGTGGATGTGTGTGTAGACCTATGAATCAGTGAGTGGGTATGTACTAAGTGGTTTTAGTGTGTCCATGGTTTCAAAAATGCTAGTCTGTATTTTAGACTGGGTGTAAGAAGGGTTATATTAGAGTGTGAGGATGTGCATGAAATATTGAGAGGATGATGCCATCAATGATGTCATTTGAAATGTCATCAGTGATGTCACTGACCAGGTCATAAGTGATGTAATATGTGACGTCATCAGCAGTGCATTGCGGGGGCACGAGTTATGGTTAACTCAGCTAACGAGAACAGCCGAATTTCTCTGGTTTTGTACGAGTGAAATGTCAGCCTAACTAGAACGTCCATGAAACCTGTGGTTTTTTCCATTAATTTCTAAGGTTTTTTAAATGCTAATCCCGAACTACCATGTCCATGGAACCTGTGTTTTTTTCAGTGAATGTCTAAGGCTTTTTAAATGCTAATCCCCAACTATAACGTCCCTGAAACCTGTGCTTTTTTTCAATGAATTTCAAAGGTTTTTTAAATGCTAATTTCTAACTATAAGTTAGTAGTCGCATTTGCACATTGGTGCAAAAAGGGGGCTGAGCCTCTGACCAGCACTCAAGAATTCTGCTGCGTGGGATTTACAGGAGGTACCAGGAGGGCTTCTTGGTCCCCAAAGTCCCCCAGGAGTAAAGTGGACTTCATCCCCAACCAGTAGTTTGCCAGGAGGCGCGTTTGCAGAGAGGTGGAGAAAGGGGGCGTGGCCTCCGAAGACCTCTTCGCAATCCCACTGTGTGGCTCTTGCTGGCTGGAACAGGGTGTCCTTGGGGGCCAACTACCCCTCCTATTACCTCCAGTAAGTCCCACACACATAGCAGGATTGCTAAGTTCTCATAGCAGGCCATGCCCCCTTTGCCCACCACTCTGCAAACAAGCTCCCTGGTGCGCTCTTGGATGGGGATTAAAGTCCCCTTTCCTGCCCGGAGGAGCTTTTGCATAGTGGTGCAGAGAGGGGGCGGGGCCTCCGGCAAGATGCTGGCTTCTCTTTTTTGTTTTCTTTCTGGAAGGGGGGCTGTGTAGCCCCCTCCCATAATACCTTTTGGGCTCTTGGGACCCCATCCCCCAGGGCCTGAGCCATTTTTTAATAAAAGGAATTTTAAAAAACGGGAAGTTGTCCGCGAGGTCAACCTCTTGAGGCTGATTTCGGACCCGGGGACCCCATCCCCGGGGCATGGGCACTTCTTTTTTTAAACCATTATTTAAAGGAGGGGGGCCGCGCGCCCCCCCCTCCTGAGGCCATTTTCGACCCTGGGGACCCCATCCCCTAGAGCTTTCCCTCTTTTAAACTATTTTTTTTTTTAAAAAAATTATGGCAGGGGGGCTGCATGGTCCCTCTTCCCTGTGCCACTTTTGGCCCCGGGTGCCCTATTCCCCGGGGCAAGGCCTGCCTTTTCTTAAAAAACATTTTGGAGGGGGGTAGCAGGCCCCCCCTCATGAGGCCGTTTTCGGCCCCGAGGACCCCATCCCACAGGGCAAAAAATAAATAAATATATACGAAAAATTAAAATATTACCTTTCAAAACGAAGTGCATCATATGTCCTCCATGTGCGCACGGTGCGCGAAGCGCACCGTGCGCGCACAGAACGAACTGCGTTAAGTGGGCGCGCACGCCACGAATGGCGTAAAGTAACTTAGCATTTAAAAAACCGTACAAATTCACTGAAAAAACCATAGGTTTCACACACGTTATAGTTAGCGGAAATTTTACTGATAAAAAACCAATGAAATTCCCCCGTTATAGTTACTGCAGGCAACTATAACTCACGCGACCGCAATCTTCTGCTGATGACATATGTGTCTTTATGAAAAAAAAATATTTGTAATATATGTATAGCTAAAAATGTATGGAAGAAGACATGGGCAAATAAGTGTCTAAATACAGTATTAGCATCAGCAGAGGATTGCGGTCGCCAAACCTACAAAAGGCACTTCCTTGACCTGGGGACTACCTCTCTGCCAAATTTCATTAAATTCTGTTCAGCCGTTCGGGCTGTAGCCCTGTCTAAAGGTCCTATGGAAAAATGCATGGGAAAAACGCGTTTTGGGACCCCCCTTTTATCTCAGCCCCCGCTTGACGAATCCCCCCGAGACTTTCAGGGTAGGAGCGGAGCGGAGCGCCCCACCTATTTTGAAAGATTCGCGAGGATTCGTCGACCGGCGCCAAAGTTATTCAAAATAGAATGTTGCGGATTTCCTATGGAAACGTGGTCCTAACTATAACTACCTACTGGCGACCGCCAGTAGGTAATATATATATATATATATATATATATTCACTGAAAAAACCATAGGTTTCACACATGTTATAGTTAGCGGAAATTTTACTGATAAAAAACCAATGAAATTCCCCCGTTATAGTTACTGCAGGCAACTATAACTCACGCGACCGCAATCCTCTGCTGATGCTAATACTGTATTTAGACACTTATTTGCCCATGTCTTCTTCCATACATTTTTAGCTATACATATATTACAAATATTTTTTTTTCATAAAGACACATATGTCATCAGCAGAAGATTGCGGTCGCGTGAGTTATAGTTGCCTGCAGTAACTATAACGGGGGAATTTCATTGGTTTTTTATCAGTAAAATTTCCGCTAACTATAACATGTGTGAAACCTATGGTTTTTTCAGTGAATATATATATATATATATATATATATATATATATATATATATATATTACCTACTGGCGGTCGCCAGTAGGTAGTTATAGTTAGGACCACGTTTCCATAGGAAATTCGCAACATTCTATTTTGAATAACTTTGGCGCCGGTCGACGAATCCTCGCGAATTTTTCAAAATCGGTGGGGCGCTCCGCTCCGCTCCTACCCTGAAAGTCTCGGGGGGATTCGTCAAGCGGGGGCTGAGATAAAAGGGGGGTCCCAAAACGCGTTTTTCCCATGCATTTTTCCATAGGACCTTTAGACAGGGCTACAGCCCGAACGGCTGAACAGAATTTAATGAAATTTGGCAGAGAGGTAGTCCCCAGGTCAAGGACGTGCCTTTTGTAGGTTTGGTGTAAATCTGTTTAGTAGATTCTGAGAAAATAGCCTTTAAATCAATATATATATCTGTGGCAGCTTACGGTGCGCTTACCGTGCGCTTACCGTAAGCTTACCGTACGCGTACGGTGGCGTGCGCGAGCGCGATTCTGATTGGCTCTTAGATCTTAGTAAACATTCGAGTCGGTCGAAACCAGGAAGCGGCGGCCGCCATTTTCTCTCTCGCTTCCTGAGTTGGGCAGCAAATACGTACCCCAAATATATGTAAAGAGGCAGTTTCATGAGATCCTAACCACCCAGCATTGATACAGGGGTCCCCAAACCACCCCCAAGCCCAAAAAAAATAATAATTTTTTTTTCGGAAAATCGCCAATTACGCTTACCGTACGCGCACGGTAAAAAATTATATAAAAAAAAAAAACTATCCACATTCTCCCCACCCCGTGTGCAAATGGTGCCCGAAGAATACATTTCACAAAGATGCGCAAAATATGTCCCCCATGTGCGCACGGTGCGCGAAGCGCATCGTGCGTACATGGCCCATCCCGCTTAACGTGGGCACGCGGTACGCGCAGCGCACCGCGTGACCACTGTGCGTGCACGGCACTAACTGCGTAAAGTGGGCGCGCGGTACGCGAAGCGCACCGCGTGCTCACCGTGCGCGCACGGAACGAACTGCGTTAACTGGGCGCGCACGCCACGAATGGCGTAAAGTAACTTAGCATTTAAAAAACCTTGCAAATTCACTGAAAAAACCGTAGGTTTCACACATGTTATAGTTAGCTGGACATTTTACTGATAAAAAACCAATGAAATTCCCCCGTTATAGTTACTGCAGGCAACTATAACTCACGCGACCGCAATCTTCTGCTGATGACATATGTGTCTTTATGAAAAATAAATATTTGTAATATATGTAAAGCTAAAATTTAATGGAAGAAGACATGGGCAAATAAGTGTCTAAATACAGTATTAGCATCAGCAGAGGATTGCGGTCGCGTGAGTTATAGTTGCCTGCAGTAACTATAACGGGGGAATTTCATTGGTTTTTTATCAGTAAAATGTCCAGCTAACTATAACATGTGTGAAACCTATGGTTTTTTCAGTGAATATATATATATATATATATATATATATATATATATTTTCACTTAAAAAACCATAGGTTTCACACATGTTATAGTTAGCTGGACATTTCACTCGTAAAAAACCAATGAAATTCCCCCGTTATAGTTAGTGCAGGCAACTATAACTCACGCGACCGCAATCCTCTGCTGATGACGTCAGATATTACATCACTGTATTTAGACACTTATTTACCCACGTCTTCTTCCATTAATCTTTAGCTATACATATATTACAAATATTTATTTTTCATAAAGACACATATGTCATCAGTGATGTAATATCTGACGTCATCAGCAGAGGATTGCTGTCGCGTGAGTTATAGTTGCCTGCACTAACTATAACGGGGGAATTTCATTGGTTTTTTACGAGTGAAATGTCCAGCTAACTATAACATGTGTGAAACCTATGGTTTTTTAAGTGAATTTGCAAGGTTTTTTAAATGCTAATTCGTAACTATAACGTGTATGAAACCTATGGTTTTTTCAGTGAATATATATATATATACATACACACACACACATACACACACATATACATATATATACATATATATATATATATATTATCTACTGGCGGTCGCGAGTAGATAGTTATAGTTAGGACCGTGTTTCCATAGGAAATCTCAAAATTCTATTTTGAATAACTTTGGCCCCGGTTGACGAATCCTCGCGAAATTTTCAAAACTAATGGGGCGCTCCGTTCAGCTCCTACCCTGAAAGTCTTGGGGTGATTCGTCAAGTGGGGGCCGAGAAAAGAGGGGGGTCCCAAAACGCGTTTTCTTCATGCATTTTTCCATAGGACCTTTAGACGCAGCTACAGCCCAAACGGCTGAACGGAATTACTTGAAATTTGGCAGAGAGGTAGCCATAAGGTCAAGGAAGTGCCTTTTGCAGGTCTGGTGTAAATCTGTTCAGTATTTCCTGAGAAAATAGCATTTAAAAGCATATCAATATCTATACGCGCGCAGGGTGCGCGCACTGTGCAAGCCCTGTGCGCGCACCCTGCCGTGCGCGAGCGTAATTCTGATTGGTTGTTAGATGTCAGTAAACATTCGAATCATTCGAAATCAGAAAGTGTCGGCCGCCATTTTGTCTGTCGCACTGAAAAGGAAAGGTGGAGAACGTGAATAGGGGGCAGAGTAGGGAGTTCTTGACCCCCAAGCCATTGTCAGGGGGTCACAGTAGGACCACGAAGGGAAAAAAAAATGATTTTAATTTTTTTTAAAAACATCGCGAGGTGCGCGCACTCTGCGCGCACCCGAAAAAAAACATTAAAAAAAATAGAAATAAAAATCAAGTTTAAGTGTTTAGATATTAGGTGGCTCTAAAAAGAGCCCTTGTGTTCATTGAGTGTTTTTCGGTACTTACAAGTAAGTACCGATGCAGAGTCTAAAGTTCAAGAGGAAGACTCTGTTCCCTTCATCATTGAAATGTACTCCGTCTCCTCTATCAATGTCTTGCATGTTGTAACGCAAGTTGTTGTGGTATATAGAACCCATACCATAGTCTCTGAGGAAAGCAGAAACAGACTTATTGACGTGCTTTCTTGCTTTGTCAATTTGCGGACAAAATTGGTTGGACCAGTTCCACTTTTGCCTTTGGCATATATTAGAATATACAAAGGCAGTTTGTGGAAAAAGTGACATCAATTGCAGAAAGATGTCCTTAATAAGCATTTCCAGACCTACTGAAAAAACCACAGGTTTCACACACGTTATAGTTAGGAAATAGCATTTAAAAAACCTTACAAATTCACTGAAAAAACCATAGGTTTCACACATGTTATAGTTAGCTGGACATTTTACTCGTAAAAAATCAATGAAATTCCCCCGTTATAGTTAGTTCAGCTAACTATAACTCGCGTGCCCGCAATCCACTGCTGATGACGTCACATATTACATCACTCATGACATGGTCAGTGACATCACTCATGACATCACTGATGACATCTCAAATGACATCACTGATGACATCACTGATGAAGTTATCCATTGAGTATGTGTTTTTGAACAATTTTAATATGTTTAATATATATAGGGAAAGGCCTGTTGAAGAATGAGTGGGTGTATATGTGTGAATGGATGATTTTCTAGGTGTGTGACTGACTCTATAACTGAGTCATTAAATGTATCTTATTGCAGACTAGTGACTAAACTGTGTGAATGTCTGTATGTGTCTGTATGTTGGTGTATAAGTGGCGGTATGGTTTTGTGAATACCTTTATAAGTGTGTATATGAGTTGTTAATTGCTTGTCTCAGTATCTGTATGGGTTCCTGAGTGTTTGTGTGGGTAGGGTGTGTGTGACTATGCATAAATGTGTGAGTGTGTGATTCTATGGGTGCATGGTTTTAAGAGTGCATCTGTGATGGACTGTATGGTTGAGTGAGTGTATGTATGGGTGTGTTAGGGATTGAATGTATATCTCAGTAGTACATTTGTGACTAACTACATATGTGAAAGGCAGTATATGTGCGTGTAAGAGTATATAAGTGAGTAGATATGAGACTGTGATTGTGAAAGTGACTGTATGGATGAGTGTGTGCTTGTATGAATGATTCTATAAGAGGGTAAGAATGTGGTACTTTTTTTATGACTAAGTGAACTTGAGTGTGTATAACCGCATAGCTGAGTAAATGGGAGTGTGATTATTTGCATGACTGACTAGGTGTGAGAGTACCTCTATGGATTATTGGTGGTGTGTGAGTGTCTATATAGGTGTATAAATGCATAAGATAGTTTTGTATGGAGTGACTGTACAGCTGAATGATTGGAGGTGTATGTAGACCTAAGAGTTAATAAGTGGGTATGTAGTTATTGGTATTGTAGTATGTATAGTTTTGAAATTTGAACTCTTAAATTTTGAGTTGGTGTATCAAAAGTTATATCAGGGTGTGAGAAGATGTGCTAATTTTTCACATGGATGACATCATCAGTGATGTCATTTGAGATGTCATTAGTGATGTCATGAGTGATGTCACTGACCATGTCATGAGTGATGTAATATGTGACATCATCAGCAGTGGATTGCGGGCGTGCGAGTTATAGTTAGCTGAACTAACTATAACGGGGGAATTTCATTGTTTTTTTACGAGTAAAATGTCCAGCTAACTATAACATGTGTGAAACCTATGGTTTTTTCAGTGAATATATATATATATATATATATATATATATATGTATATGTATATTCACTGAAAAAACCATAGGTTTCACACATGTTATAGTTAGCTGGACATTTTACTGATAAAAAACCAATGAAATTCCCCCGTTATAGTTACTGTAGGCAACTATAACTCACGCGACTGTAATCCTCTGCTGATGCTAATACTGTATTTAGACACTTATTTGCCCATGTCTTCTTCCATTAAATTTTAGCTATACATATATTACAAATATTTTTTTTTCATAAAGACACATATGTCATCAGCAGAGGATTACGGTCGCGTGAGTTATAGTTGCCTACAGTAACTATAACGGGGGAATTTCATTGGTTTTTTATCAGTAAAATGTCCAGCTAACTATAACATGTGTGAAACCTATGGTTTTTTCAGTGAATTTGCAAGGTTTTTTAAATGCTAATTCCTAACTATAACGTGTGTGAAACCTATGGTTTTTTCAGTGAATTTGTACGGTTTTTTAAATGCTAAGTTACTTTACGCCATTTGTGGCGTGCGCGCCCACTTAACGCAGTTCGCGCACCGTGCGCGCACCGTGCGCACATGGTGGAAATATGATGAGCATCGCTGTGATATTTAAAATATGTGTTATTTTTAATTCAAATAAGCCATGCACAAAATGTGCCCTTCGGGCACCTTTTGCACACGGGGTGGGGAGAGTGTGGATTTTTTTTTTTTTTTTTTACATTTTTTACCGTACGCGTACGGTAAGCGTAATCGGCGAAATTTTCGAAAAAATTAAAATTGCCTTTTTTCCCTTGGGGGGTCGTTGGGGACTCCTTGGACATGGCTAGGTGCTTGGGAGCTGTCTAAACAGCCCCTTTACATGTTTTGGGGCTTTGTTTTTCCACCCCCTGTCAGAGTGCGAGAGAGAAAATGGCGGCCGCCGCTTCCTGGTTTCGACCGATTCGAATGTTTACTAAGATCTAAGGGCCAATCAGAATCGCGCTCACGCACGTCACCGTACGCGTACGGTAAGCGCACCGTAAGTGCACCGTAAGCTGGCTCAGATATATATATTGATTTAAAGGCTATTTTCTCAGAATCTACTGAACAGATTTACACCAAACCTACAAAAGGCACTTCCTTGACTTGAGGACTACCTCTCTGCCAAATTTCAAGTAATTCTGTTCAGCCGTTCGGGCTGTAGCTGTGTCTAAAGGTCCTATGGAAAAATGCATGGGAAAAATGCGTTTTGGGACCCCCCTTTTATCTCAGCCCCCGCTTGACGAATCCCCCCGAGACTTTCAGGGTAGGAGCGGAGCGTAGCGCCCCACCTATTTTGAAAAATTTGCGAGGATTCGTCAACCGGCGCAAAAGTTATTCAAAATAGAATGTTGCGGATTTCCTATGGAAACGTGGTCCTAACTATAACTACCTACTGGCGACCGCCAGTAGGTAATATGTATGTGTATATATATATATATATATATGCATAATGATGGTATTCCTTCGCGAGCAGCACTCGAAAAACGACGTAGATTACCAGCCTCAATCCAGGGTATGGGCAATATTCTCCGGGCGGGTTGATTAAAAGCAGCCCTTCACGTCGACTGACGCGTTTCGCTACAAAGCTTCTTCGGAGGTTTCAGTGAAAGGTACGTGCAGCGGTGTCCTGCATCTCCCATTACTTAGCCCACTTTAACACGCCCCTGCTTGGGGATTGCCAATTATTTACTCTAGGCGTTATGGGAGATGTAGTGTTTTTATTTCACCTTGAGTCATCATTAGTGCACAATTTCTGCTAGGATAAAGTCCTTATTGAACCCCCGCTCAGGGTTATTGTCCTAGATCCCTCGTCGCTCCTCTGTTCTGCCGGTGTATCCGACCTCACGGCCCCCTATGGATATGGGGTGGGGCTTCTTCGACGGCCGGACCGCCGCCCTATTGATGCATAATGATGGTATTCCTTCGCGAGCAGCACTCGAAAAACGACGTAGGTTACCAGCCTCAATCCAGGGTATGGGCAATATTCTCCGGGCGGGTTGATTAAAAGCAGCCCTTCACGTCGCCTGACGCGTTTCGCTACAAAGCTTCTTCGGAGGTTTCAGTGAAAGGTACGTGCAGCGGTGTCCTGCATCTCCCATTACATAGCCCACTATAACACGCCCCTGCATGGGGATTGCCAATTATTTACTCTAGGCGTTATGGGAGATGTAGTGTTTTTATTTCACCTTTAGTCATCATTAGTGCACAATTTCTGCTAGGATAAAGTCCTTATTGAACCCCCACTCAGGGTTAGTGTCCTAGATCCCTCGTCGCTCCTCCGTTCTGCCGGTGTGTCCGACCTCACGGCCCCTATGGATATGGGGTGGTGCTTCCTCGACGGCTGGACCGCCGCCCTATTGATGCATAATGATGGTATTCCTTCGCGAGCAGCACTCGAAAAACGACGTAGGTTACCAGCCTCAATCCAGGGTATGGGCAATATTCTCCGGGCGGGTTGATTAAAAGCAGCCCTTCACGTCGACTGACGCGTTTCGCTACAAAGCTTCTTCAGAGGTTTCAGTGAAAGGTACGTGCAGCGGTGTCCTGCATCTCCCATTACATAGCCCACTATAATACGCCCCTGCATGGAGATTGCCAATTATTTACTCTAGGCGTTATGGGAGATGTAGTGTTTTTATTTCACCTTTAGTCATCATTAGTGCACAATTTCTGCTAGGATAAAGTCCTTATTGAACCCCCGCTCAGGGTTATTGTCCTAGATCCCTCGTCGCTCCTCTGTTCTGCCGGTGTATCCAACCTCACGGCCCCCTATGGATATGGGGTGGGGCTTCCTCGACGGCCGGACCGCCGCACTATTGATGCATAATGATGGTATTCCTTCGCGAGCAGCACTCGAAAAACGACGTAGGTTACTAGCCCCAATCCAGGGTATTGGCAATATTCTCCGGGCGGGTTGATTAAAAGCAGCCCTTCACGTCACCTGACACGTTTCGCTACAAAGCTTCTTCGGAGGTTTCAGTGAAAGGTACGTGCAGCGGTGTCCTGCATCTCCCATTACATAGCCCACTATAACACGCCCCTGCATGGGGATTGCCAATTATTTACTCTAGGCGTTATGGGAGATGTAGTGTTTTTAATTCACCTTTAGTCATCATTAGTGCACAATTTCTGCTAGGATAAAGTCCTTATTGAACCCCCGCTCAGGGTTATTCTCCTAGATCCCTCGTCGCTCCTCCGTTCTGCTGGTGTATCCGACCTCACGGCCCCTATGGATATGGGGTGGTGCTTCCTCGACGGCTGGACCACCGCCCTATTGATGCATAATGATGGTATTCCTTCGCGAGCAGCACTCGAAAAACTACGTAGGTTACCAGCCTCAATCCAGGGTATGGGCAATATTCTCCGGGCGGGTTGATTAAAAGCAGCCCTTCACGTCGACTGACGCGTTTCGCTACAAAGCTTCTTCGGAGGTTTCAGTGAAAGGTACGTGCAGCGGTGTACTGCATCTCCCATTACATAGCCCACTATAACACGCCCCTGCATGGGGATTGCCAATTATTTACTCTAGGCGTTATGGGAGATGTAGTGTTTTTATTTCACCTTTAGTTATCATTAGTGCACAATTTCTGCTAGGCTAAAGTCCTTAATGAACCCCCGCTTAGGGTTATTGTCCTAGATCCCTCGTCGCTCCTCCGTTCTGCCGGTGTATCCGACCTCACGGCCCCCTATGGATATGGGGTGGTGCTTCCTCGACGGCCGGTATACTTGAAGATGAAGGATCACAAGAAAACAACAGCCAGCCAGGGCAAAAATCTGGATCCCAAAAGATACAATGAGTCACAAAGAAATAAGATATCCAAGAAAGAAGTGACTCAAACAGATAGATTCACCAAAGAAAAAAATATATATTTCCACTACAACGTTTCAGCTTCCGCCTTCCTCAGGTAGTACAAGATGGTTTGCTCTGTGGCTGCACAGATGACAGCTGAATTTTCAAAAAGCATCATGAGTGAAGATTCCATTTGGAATGTGGAATCAATGCAGTCCTGAGAGCTCTTGAGATATGCAGTAATCTGGTTGTGTTGTCAGTAATGTTCAGTCCATCTGGATGCAAGTGATTTTAAACGGTACATCCAGAAGTTTTCCCTGGAGTCCAGTAGTTCTGCCTTTGAAACATGTTCCACGGGGAAAATCTTCAAATCTGATAGTGAATGATCCACAAGGTTGAAATGATTGGCTATAGGCTGGTCAATTTTCTTATTAATTATTGCAGATTTGTGGTTCCTGAATCGTGTACGGAGGTCATTCACTGTTTGGCCTACATATTGTTTTTTACAGCTTTGCCGTTGGCACTGAATCACAAATAATGCACGTTGAGCGACATGTAAGATGCTGCCTTATTGCATAGGTTCTTCTTGTAACAGAACTAGTTATAGATGATGTTTGTAAAAGATATTCACACATGATGCACCTTTTAGAGTCACAGCAATGAACCCCTGCATTTGTTACAGCTTGCTTGAGTTCAGCTCTCACAATAAGAGATCGTAAATTTGGAGCTCTGCGGTAAGCAATGACTGGTGGTTTTGGTAAGTAAGGGAAATGTTTTTTGCATTATATTTCTGTAGTTAGGAGCTGATGGATGATAGTCAACTACAAATGGAGTTCTGTCACTTTTGTTTCTGCCGTTGGTATTCCAAATAAGTGCTTCTCTGGGTGACTGCAAAGACTTGTCAATTTGTTGCTGTATGATATACAGAGGATAGCCTTGCCTTATAAATAATGTAGCAAGCTTCTGTAGATGCTCTTTACAGGTTTCCTCATTGCTGCAGATGCTTCTTATTCTAAGTGCTTGGCTGTAGATGATGCTCAGTTTAGTGTGGTGTGGGTGACATGAAGTCCAGTTTAGATACAAATGAGCATCTGTAGGCTTGTGGTACAGATCAGTTGTAATGCTGTGTTCATGAATTGTGAGTAGCACATCCAGAAAAGGGAGATGAGGATTCTGTTTAGTATTGCTGCTGGTAAATTTGATGGTAGGATAGATATTGTTGATATAAGCTGTAAATTGTTCTAATGTTCTACTTCCTGCATTCCATATTATAAATATGTCATCAATGTATCGTACCCATACCAGTGGTTTGATGCTAGAAGTAGCAAGTATACAGTTCTCTAATTTTCCCATGAAGATATTTGCATAGGATGGAGCCATCCGAGTGCCCATGGAAGTCCCTTGTATCTGCAGATAGTGTTTACCATCGAATGTAAAATTGTTGGATTTAAGGATAACTCTTGCAAAGTTGGTAAGCACATTTGTTGATGGCTTTTTCACAGTTCTTTTATTAAGAGCTTCAGATAATGCCATAAGCCCATCCTCATGTGGTATATTGGTGTATAATGATGTAACATCAAATGTAGCCAGAAGAGTATCATCATCAAATGTGTAGGTTTGGTTTAATTATTCAATAATCTGAAGGAAGTGACTGGTATCTTTAACAAATGATGGAAGTTCCTGTACAATGGGCTGGAGGTGCAGGTCGACAAATAAAGATAGTCTCTCAGTGGCTGTGTCGTTGCCAGAGATGATGGGACGGCCAGGATTGTTCATTTTGTGAATTTTGGGAAGCATATAAAATCTCCCAGGTCTTGGTTTGGGATGAACAAATATATCTGCTGTTGTTTCATCAATGAGGTTTAAGCTCCTGTATCTTCCAACCATGTTCTTAATTTCTTTGTTCAAGTCTTCTGTGGGATCAGTTTCTAAAGGTTTGTAAGTGTTGGTATCCATTAGTTGTCTCATTCCTTCCTCAATATAATCACTTACTTTCATGGCAACCACTGCACCACCTTTGCTGGTTTTATAATGACATCCATTCTCCGTTGAAGGAGGTGGGGAGCTTTTCTTTCTTCTCGGGTGATGTTATCAAAAATCCTTTTAGGTGTTGATTCCTTGATGAGTTTCTTAATGGATAAAATGTATGTATCAAGGACAGGATTTCTACCACATTGAGGAGTCCATGATTTGGGATGGCGGAACTTCTTAAATGGATCTGGAAGGTAGCTTGGCAGATCAACATTAGAATTATTATAAAAGTATTCTGCAAGTCTGCATCTCCTCTCGAAGGTTTTTAGGTCTCTCATCATGTTGGCAGTGTTATGGTCGGTACAGGACAGAAATAGAGGCCGTTGCTCAAGAGGTTCAATTCACCTGGTGATAGGAGCCCTCCAGTCAAGTCAATAACTGGGTTGGATGTCTGGAAGGGTTGTAGCTGACTGATGCTATGCAGCCTTTTTTCTCTTATAAATCTTCTATTCTTTTTATGCTGTTTACTCACAGGGCTTTCACTGACAAGAAAATCTCCAAAACAGAATGATTTATGAAGTGGTGAGTTGGAAGAGGAGGTATATGAAATCTTAACATATCTCTTTTTAGTTTTGCAGATTTAATATCAATAGCTTTCCTGGCAGTCACCTTTATTACTACTGCAATCCTCTGTAGTATGTGTGCTACTTCAGAGTCACTTTTTGTGTTCTTTAAAAATAAATATATATATATATATATATATATAAACATTTTGAGGGGGGGGACCACGTACTCCAGGGCCATTTTCGGCCCCGGGGACCCCATCACCGAGGCTTGGCCTCTCGTTGGGGACCGCAGGGAAGCCCCAAAGCCCCCGCGGTCCCAGCTGGCTCCCCGCCTCCAGCGGGAGCCGGCATTGCTTTTGGGCAAAGGAAGCTGCTAACATGCAGCTCCCTTTGGGACATTGCTGGAGCCGGCCCTGGGGGGGGGGGTTGGTCCCCAGCGCCAAGGAGGGCTCCACAAGGGGGCCACACAGACCCCCCCCAAACATAAGTTTAAAGCCCCGGGGAGGTGGTAGTCCCCGGTGGCCTGCTGCGGGCCTCCGTATTTAAATTACTCTATGCCCTGGGGAGGTGGTGGTCTCTGGGGCAGTGTTGCCCCCCCCCCCACCATTTTAATTTAAACAAAGCCCTGGGGAGATTGTGGTGCCCGGTTCTGCAGGGGAGGGGTGTGGGGGCTTTGGTGGGGGCACCCGCGGGCCCCCACACCATAATTAACAATTGCCCCCAGGACCTGGCCCACCCGGGGGCTTAAAAAAAAGGAAGTGCGGCAGACGTGAATCTCACCGAATTGTTATTTTAAAAAATGGTTTTGTGGAATCCCCTGAGCAGCTCTAGGGGGTCAGGGTGTTACTACCCTGCCTCCTTTTCTTCTTTTTTGACCTTTTTTCTTGTGACTCGGTTCAACCTAGTCACAAGATGGCTGCCAAACCTTTTTGGTTTAAAGTGTTGGCAGCCAATCAGAATCAAGCTCGTGCTCTGGAGGGTTCGCGGATCCACCACAGTCGTCATATATATAAATATTTTAAATATGAATATTTCAGGAACTACTGAAGGGATTTACATCATTTTTTTTAAAACATGCTTTTTTTTTTTTAGGTAACAATCTTGTCCCATGTAACGGAATCTTGTCCCGTGTGGATACGGGACAAGATTGTTACCTAACCGGAATAACCCACGGACTTGGAAACGCCTAAGGCGCTAAGCGATACACCGCTGACCTATTTCTTAACGTTTTTACCAAGGCTACCAAAGTACAACACTTGATGCATTAAAGGAATATTATGATTGACAAAGGGAAGGTACTAACTTGATTTGATGCTGGTGTTTCCTACCAAGAATTCTTGAACAGTGCTCACTATAATACTTCGCCCTGAAGAAGCCCTCTCTAGAGTGAAACGCGTTGGGTTTACCTTCTTGTCAAAGGAATCTATGAAATAAAGAACCTTCTACGCAAAACAAAAAAACCTGTGAATGACTGCAACCTTTCTCCTCAGGAGCACGATGGACGATGAGGTAAAAAGCCTCCTTAGCCAATCAGATTGTTCTGTTATTTAAAGTTGCGTGCCTGCAGACTCTCGTGTCCCACAAACCAAAACTACCAGATACACAAATATTCTGAACACCAGTTTCTCAGAAACTTTTAAATAGATTTACACAAAATCACAAAAAGCATGCTTTCTGGAAAAAGATCTAGCTTTCTGCAAAGTTTGGTGTAATTCCGTTGAACCATTTTGGCTGTAGCATGGTTAAAAAAATCCCTATGGAAATTTCATTGGGAAATTAAGTTTGACCCCCCGCCCCCAATTTTCTTGCGCTGGGGGGACCCAATACTGGCCTATAGGAGCTACAATCAGGCTAGATATTCAGGCTAACAACAGACTACGTAAGTGAATTTGAGTCAGCTTCCTTGTCTGTAGCATAAGTGACTATCCTGAAAATTTAGCAAAATTCCATCCCTCCTGGAACTACATTGTAAACCCCTGCTTCAAAGAATTTGAATCAGCAGTGGAAATAATGGGGCCACATAGCAAATATTCACAGCGAAAGCTCCTTCACAGATGAAGCGCACATGCGGTTAGCAGCAACAGGCAGGTAAGTAACTGCGGACAAAAATCTACAAGCCGAGCCACTGCCAGGATTTACTCACATCGGCAGTAATGTAAGTGCGTCAAATATATCATGTCTGATTCCACTATGAACAGCTCCTTTGCATTTAGTGTCCCAACAAGTAACCAATCTCTTTTCTGCTGAAACATAGAATTCTGTCCTCAAGCCGCTATGGACTCTTTGGCCCAATGACTTTTGCATCCATTTTGATTTTAGCATACATTAACAGAAACACGCTTTCCGCAGTGGGGATGTAGTCGGTGCTTAACATGGCCCAGTGGTTCCAGGTGCGGGCAATCAGCATTCCTTTTTAAGAACCAACACTTATTTTTTCTCAGCTTTGATCCAGGGCAAGAGAGAGGGGGAAAAGAGGGGGGAAAAAACACAAAAACAGTGACAAAGTGAGAAAGCAGAGATGAAAAATCTGCAGAATTTAGATAAAGAGGCAGGAAGCATCTGCTTATGCATAGAGGCATGAGGTGCAATCTAGGCTATGCAGCCTTAGTATTCAGCACCCAAAATTTCGAGTGTAGATGGCAGGCTTCTTAGCAAATGTTTAGGCCCTGGTACTTACTCTTTTACAAATTAAGCACTGGATGGAAGCTATGTGTTTAATATTGCAAGGGGGGCGCACAGCACACCCGTTCAGTTCTCCTTGCACAGCTGTGTGTATCTATGGTCACAGACCCTCAGCTCAACGCGTAGGAGATATTAGTTTTTGCAGCTGTGCTTTAGGTGAGATAAGTTGAAAAGTGAAATTGAGCTTGCAGAAAATGCGTATTTGGGAGAAAGCACGAGGAGGAGAGGGGCAGAAAGGTTTAACTCTACAGGGAAAATGTACACAGATGACTTCATTCAGAACGAATTAAAAATATTACTCCCAAGGGAGGATAAATGAACGATGGAGAGGCAGACAAGGGTCTGTGGTGACCCACAGGAGTGATGCACAAGACAGCTGCAAGCATCTCATTGTGGCTGAGCCTCGCACACAGTTACAAACTTGTGAAAAGAGAGCATGAACCAACTTTTACGAAAATCGAAGGCGGCCAGCACTCCTGGAGAAGGAGGGACAGGTTAAACCACATACGGTACAAAAAAATTAAGATCTCATTCCAATATGCACAAAATTACAGAGAGACATTTGAAGATTTTCATAGAGTTACACAATTTAAGGTAGTAAACGGTAAAGAATGTTCTATAGGTGTTTGGAGGTCTCAGCGCAGACTCTGCAGCAGGGCATACCCCCGCGGCACTGTGCCACGGATTAACACTGTGCCGCAGGTAGATAGGGTATATTTTTCCAAAAAGGTTTTAAGGGGCCAAGGGTATAAGTGTCTTTAAAGAAACAGAGGTGGGGGCGGGGCCAAGATGGCATCCGAGTGAGACGCTTTTATCCGTCTCTCCAGACCTGATCAACGGGCCCCCATGCCCTTGCCTTCTAAGCCGGGTAGGAGGGCCAGAGTTGAAGCCCAGAGCCTGGGGATATTGGCGAGGGGCCAGCCAGGGAGCATCAGAGGTCTCCCGGCAGGGTTGGAATGGGGTCACAATTCGGCCCGGGCAGCCAAAAAAAAAGTGGCCCACATTCGATAGCAACCTTTAGTTAGGATAATGGAGCTAAATGATGACAAATATTTGTGGTAATAAAAGTAATTTGAAGCTTAGAGGACCACTATTTAAATAGGAAATTAACATTCCAATAAGAAAAAATGTACCTTAGAAGTACCGAATTATCAAAAATAGTAGGAACTCCGCTTTAATTGTATTTTTTATCCATACCATTGCTGAGAATGTTTTGATTAATGGGTCGCCTCCACGAGTAGCCTGACACCCTGCAGAGAGCGGCAGCGATGAGGGGCTGAGACATGCTCCCGGGGCGTGGCATTCGCAACGGTGGCAGCAGAGAGTCCTCCCCCTGCCCTGAGACCCGCATTCCATTGGGGGAACTGGGGGTCCCAGTTGAGGGCCCCCGTTTGTGCACTTTGCTTCAGAGCTTTGGTATTGGAGGCCTGAGAAGCGACACGGCGCCCATAGCCCTGGGCCCTACTTGAAGACCATATTGCCAGACCGCAAGGACGGGGGACCATCCAGGGGTGACCGCTGGGGCATGGGATGCCATGGACCAAGAACGGGTGCTTGCACAGGAGTCGCCAGTGGGGCAAAACAGACACCCAGCTCATCCCCCCGGGGTACGTAGCCCAGAAGTGGGCATTGCTCTCCACTCGCTTTCTCTCCCTCCCTGTTCAACTGATGCCTGCCGGGGCCCAGAGTGTAGGAGATCGACTAGTGGGGCATTGGGTTCGCGACACAGGGCATTGCTGACCGGGGCACGGTCACCAGAGCACATAGTCAATCACAAGACCTGGCTGCGGCAACAGAGATTCCTCACCGCCTGCTGAGACCTTAAGCTGGAGACAGTGCAATGCCCGGTGTGGGCTACGCTGGGGTGTGTTATTCAGCTGCTGAGACAGCGTAGCGGGAGGCAGACTGATAGAGACTTCCACATCCCATAACACCGGTAAGAGCCCGGACGGCTCGGGGAGTTGTGACAGGAGGGAGATGGCCGGCCCCCTGCGCTCACCTGTCTGGGAAGAGAAAGAACTTTGGTTACCATTGCGGCGACCGGTCAAGACTCTTCCTAACGAATAGACTCTGTACACCCCGCTGTGTGGAGATGCTACAATATCTTGCCAAGGAAGACAAGCTAAACCCTCCTGCACCATGGCCAGAAGTATGGGGAAGAAGGACCAGTCCGTGAAGGAGATGCTCCCGAAGACCCTGCGCTCCCTTACAGATGCCCCCCCACCGGCCTCAAGGATACTGACGTCAGCACCCCCCACAGAGGCGAATGCCCCTTTAACTCACCCCTTTATTGAAGCACTCTTTGCCTCCTTATGTGAAGACCTGCAAGCAATGAAAAAGGATCTCTCCAAGGAACTGAAGGTGAGACGGGATGTGGACGCTCTGGGCACAGAGTCGACACTCTGGAGCAACATGAGGGTAGCTGGGAGGAGGAGATTGAACAACTCCAGCAAGAAATCTTGCATCTCCATGACCAACACCTGGACTTGCAGGCCCATACCGAAGATCTAGAGAATCGCTCAAGACGCAATAACATCTGCATAAGGGGCTTCTGGACTGGAGAAGAGGGTGCGGGTGTCGCTTTCTTCGTGCAGGAACTTTTTCGGGCGATCTTGGATGCTACACCGGACTTTGAGATAACTCTGGATGGCATGCACGGAGTGGGACCCAAAAGACCTATAAAAAGGCTATAGCATGCACTCAGATATTTCTTGGGAGTCTGGTGAACCTTCAGCGGATCTATTCGCAGCATGGAGGCAAACGTCAATGTTTTAGTAGGATGATGATTTACGATTAGGGTGTCGTTCATTATTCTAAGGGTAGTCAAACTCAACGTAAAGGTACTAAATAATCCAGTGAAGAGAAGAGAGGTCCTTTCATATCTCGAACAGTTTGGGGTGGACATTTGGGTGTTACAAGAAACGCAATTGGTGGCTAAGGACTGGCATAGACTAAAATCAAAGTAATTCCCTAAACAATTAATCTTATCTATGCCTACGAAGACTGCTGGAATGGCAAAGCTGGTGTTCCATTCCTTTAAAAGGTACAATAGGCTCTCCAATAGCAGAGATACAAGGGCGCCTTTTGGTCCATAAGATTTCTATGGGTGCACAGTCAATACTAGTGGGCTCCAAATGAAGGACAGGAGCGCCATTTGAGAAAAGCAGTGGCAGACGCCATGAATACCCAGGAGCGTTTGGTCTTATTGGTAGGGGATTTAAATTTGATCTTTTGCAACGATGTGGACCGCTCTTTTCACATCGAAACAAGGGGACTCGGGAGGTATCTCGAGATTGCAGCGACTAGCTGAGTGACATGGGGTCGAAGGATCTATGGAGCGAAGCACACGCTAGTACACAGGATTACACATACTTCTGCCATGCACACAAGACCTATGCACGACTAGATCATTTTCTAGGCACCCAGGAGTTACAGGCGACACTCACCTCCATAGAGATCGAACCTAGGATTTTATCAGATTACTCGGCGGTTGTTCCGAGTATTGGCCTGCCTCGGCCCTCCCGCCCGTCATGGCGAATGAGGGAGACTCTCCTATATCGCCCACAGGTAGTACAGCAGATCCGGCAAGCCGTTACGCAATATCTTGAAGAGGCAATACTCCGGGGATGTCGATAGTGAGAGTTTGGAACGCCCTTAAGGTGGTAATTCGGGGCGAATTCCTTGCAATCTCGGCAGCTGAGAGCAAGCTGAGACGAGAGAAGCGGGAGCAACTCCAACAAAAGGTGAGAGAGTTGGAGCGTATACACCATTGCACAGGGGTGCCTAGGGTGAGGCGGCAGTTAAAGTCAACACGGAAACAGTTAGCTGGCTTAGATTTAGATAGGGCGGAATACGCCTTCCTGCGTCTACAACATTTATTTTACGCAGAAGGTAATAAATGCAGGAGAATGCTAGTGAATAAACTACGCGTGCAATGCCAGGCTATATCAGTTACATTGCTCTTCATGGAGATCGGTGTTGACGTGACGGGCGACACCGCCATAGCAGAACATTTTTGCGAAATATATGAAAGGCTGTATTCTCCCCATATATACCCGGGGACAACCCCAGACACTATTTAGCACAAGTCAATGTATCACATCTGACTGAGGGACAGCCCGCTCAACTAGATAGCCCAATACGTATTGAGGAGGTAATCTCCGTGATCTCAAGGTTAAAACCTCTCAAGTCACCGGGACTGGATGGCTTCCAGGTGCTGTTTTACAAAGATCTTCTGCGACCAGCTAGCTCCCCTATTCACTAAACTATTTAACGCCATAGAAAATCCTGCTTCTCTTTCTCCATCAATGAAAGAGGCCTCAGGGGTAGTTATACCTTTGCCGGGCAAGGATAAACCCCTTTACAGGTCCAAGGGACGAGAGACAACACTAGACTGTTCCTAGTATTGTATAATTCATTTTGGCCTGCTAGATGATTGAAAGCTGGGAGGGGTGGGAGAATTACAATGGGCATGTCACTGACTATATGTTGTGTTGCTAACAATATTAGATACGAAGTTGTCCAGTACTATGTTGCATATTTCATTTGATAGTTTTGAAGATAGACTAAAAAGAACTGCAACACATACCAGTTGTATTGATGGTAGCTACAAATCTGCCCTACAGGGCGGAACTGGCTTTTCACACAATCTGTATAGGGTATAACTGTTGCCGTTCGGCTCTAGCGCCGGGACACTTGTGAGTAGCTGTGCTCTGTATAAATTTTCATGCAAAAAAAACAATTGATGGACAGAATGTGAAACAATATCCAACATTCACCCCAGTACAGAGATCTAGGCCTAAATCCATCGTTTGTTTGCTCCCCATGCCATTCCAGTGTAAACCCAGTCATATGCAAGTCAGTCTTGACCCTGTTCCCCATGGGAATATAAAGTCAGGATCTGTGGACTGTATCTCTTGGGATGGTATGAATAGGAGCTTTGAGCTTCTATACTAAACAATGCTACTGTCATAACATGTCCAGTGCTGTTAGTTATTTGAAATTTTAATAAAGAAAATAATTTTTTTTTTTTTAAAGAGTAACGCATAATTACCAAAATGACTATGATTACTCCAGCGTAATTGAAATTCTGCCCAGGCCTAGCGTACACCCCGACAGACAAAGCCTTCTTGACAAAAGCACATTCTTTCTGGTGGCAACAGATGGCACCAATGGTGAAGTGTGAGGTGCCAGTGTTGAAAGTGAGCAGCAACCAGTGATCGAAGTGGGCAGTGGCACCCTAAGAAAAATCTAAGGCACCTGCACATTTTTGGTGCAAAGCAAGCCCTGAGCACGCGTGACACAATCTTTTAGTTGTGATCCTTTTTTTCCAAAAAGCTTGGGGAAACGACTGAATAAATGCAAGTGCGTTAATAATGCTGAACAGGAGTCTGTTTCCATGTCGCCCAATAGCAGTCGTTTCCTTTTCCTCTCAAGGTCAGACATCTGCACGGGCAGGTCTAGAACACTTCTGACCGGAGCCCCCAGATTGGGTTGTTTTTTACAAATCGAAAAACACCGGGAATGAGTACACCAGATCAATGCATTGCTATTAAAACCACGTTTTTTGGTAGAAGACAGATCCATCACGGCTGAGGGCTTCCATTCTGCCCACTCTCAGACAGAAAGCAAAGCACCTCCCAGCTCCCGCCAGGCAGTGCTGACAGAAATAAAGCATGGGTGTCTCCCAGAAAACAGTTTAATGAGACTGAAACAAAATACTATATTAGGAGCTTTCCAAGCATTGTGGTGAACCGGGGACTTGAACTGGAATAGTACATGCAACTAGCATAGAATGTTTTTTGTTTTGTTTGTTTTCTTGCCAAGGTTCGGCCTGGTATTGGATTAAAGTGATGGCAGAAACGCAGCGGTAAAACAAGTCATCTGGCTGTGGTCTGCTCAAGAGACCTCCGGGTCACGAGTTCAAGGTCACGCAAGCTTATATACTTCCGGGTCGAAAAATGAGTAACATTCACTCCGGTAATGGGAACACTTACTGTTTGAACACGTGTAGTTGGTGGCGTTGGTAGCAGGTGCTACATAAAAAGCCACCATTATCTGACCCACTGACTGAGCTGTGATGCTACACAAATGGCACACTACACTACATTAATACAAATGTAATTATCACTATCATAACAAGTACAAGTCAAAGAATCCAGGATTACGGCTATTAATGATCTACACATTTATATATATAAACCTATTTCTACCAAAGTTGTTGACTTTTAATTGATCGTGAAAGGATGAAAAGTGAGCCAGTCCTACTACTACTACTGGCAGTTCAGGCTGGACTGTTCCCATGAGGCACAGGGTCAAGACTGATTTGCATATAGCTGGGTGTGCACTGAGGTGGTAAAGTGAGCTAAAGAATGATGCTGGATTCAGCCCAGATCTGTGAGTGGGGGTGAGTGTCTGAAAAGTTTCAGTGCTCCGTCCATCATCTCCTTGTGTTTGCTACCAATACTGGAGCCATCACCTTTAGGTTACACACACCAGTTGCTGCTTTAACTTGCGAGTGCCCCAGTAAGCATGGTGGGATTGTGGTTTTACACAATCTAAACAACAAACTCATGTCCACCGCTCAAATTAATTTCATATCTCCCTAATTCACCACTAATCCTCTTTGGGTTCCAGAGTAGCGTGCTACTCGCCGAAAAAGCGCTTCAACGCCTCGTCATGGGTAGTAAGCGCTATATGAATGCAATTACAATAAATAAAGCTTTGCTCAGCTCAGCTCACCTCGGCTTTATGTTTTGAAGTCAAGCTGTTTTCGCACATTGACACACAAGGAAAATGACGGAAAAAATGGAGGCCCCCCGGGATGGTATAACAAACATGTCTTCAACCCTCAAACAGCCATCTGTGTAAGTTGAAGGCAGCCTCCTGTGAGTGTAATATGTATACACTTATTGCTGAGACGTAATGCAGCCCATCTTTAAGTTTTCGAACCATGTATCCAGTAGTATTTTAAGGATCATTTGTTTTCAGCGCAGAAACTATACATAGTCGAGCGGATTCTACCGTGCCATAGAAACGCCTTTGAAAACGTTCATTCCCCTCATCCCGGTGTTGTCTTAAGAGTAACGTCAATATTGAGAGGGGTTTGCAATGAAGTACTCACTGTACAAGAGTACAGAACAGTCATTCAGAGAGCAGGCAGCGCCGAGAGCCACACGAGACCAGACTTCCACTTTCAATCAGGAGAAAGACTTACTCGCACAGCAGGATGCCGTTCTCTAGTCCAGACCGGAAGTCCTTATCCCCGACACTCCTGCCAGTCACTTGCTGTGGAAACAAACAAAAGAGGGCACTGGTTAGGGCTGTCATCTTTGCACTCACTTCAGTCACTTTGTGTTCCTCAATCAGACATTTTACACAATGTAAGAACTGTCAATAAACGTGGAAGGCGGCGCTTTAACAGACAAGCGTTAGATTATTTTTCATGCTTGGTTGTGCGGTGACGGTACAGCTCCTCTTTGTATACACCTGGCCCCTCCCCAGAGCCCCACGCGCGCTTCCTCCACACTAAGGTCCTTGTGGGTTCTGGTAGATAGGACGGAGGTTCAGTGGTACCTTCCCTGCTTCAATGACGTAACACTAACATGTTGGATATGCATTGCGTTGTCGTATCATGTTGTTATGCACCCTGCGCGGGCCACTTCATACTGTATTAATATGTCCGCTGTGTGAAGTGTATGAGCCTGCTTGTATGCAGACACTGCAGTGTTGATTGAGATATTTGTACCTCTAGCTGAAAACAACAAAAAAACTGCTTGAAATTAAACACACATGGTTGGCTGCTCTCTGGCACGAGTATTCCAAAATACGGTAACAGGGCGAGCCTCCTCCATTCAATAACATGCACGCCAACACAGCAACTGATATGAAGTCACAGCGAGCAAAATCTGGCACTTAACATCGTTTGGCGCACTAAAATGGCACCTAAACACTTTACACAGGGAGGCTGTCACATTTCCCTGGCTAATAATTTTGTGTGATAAATACAGATACGCCGGTGAGCGGTATTACCACTTTACCCTACATCTGAGAAGGGGAGCATGCTGTAATAACACGTGTTTTCCCCTGGTCCAATGCGCTAAACGTAGATTGTTGCTAGCGTCCCATCACGAATTCCACCAGCTCTTACGTGCAAAAAACGGGGAACAAATGGCGGGGGTTCAGAAATGATGGCATGACTTTGAATCCCAATTATTAAACCCAAACCTATTGGCTTCGCAAAAGCTGACAGTTGTTTTGAATTTGTAGTTTAGCAGTAACCAGGTGGATGAATTTCGTAATTGTAGACTCCAAAGGGTCTTTTCGTCCAATGGTACCTATTAGAGGAACAACCCTTTGGTGTCCCTGGCAGTTTCTTTATTTTGCCATAAATTGAACGCAGTTTTGCAGTGGAAAAAATAAATAAAGGAAAGCTGTTGTGTGCAATGCAATACCAGATAAACAAGTGAATGTGACAAAAGTGTAATTATCCAGTGCACTTTTCATGCATTCCATTGTAAGCATTTCCTAGGAAGCTGAAGAATGCACCCCAATAGCCCCTTGGCTGAAGGGTCACACCCCAAAGCAAGTCATTGATGGAAGGAAACTGAATTAGAAATCCCTACATTCTGAAACCTGCAAGGAAAAACCAGCATTTTTAAATACATTTGTTGATGCTCTTTCGGGTAAGATGCGACAATAACTTACATTATATTGACTGACCAGCCTATGCCGACAAGTTAATGACTTAACAAACCAATATAGGCTTGAAACAGTATTTCAGTCATCTTTTTGCGATTAGCAGAGCCAAAAAAGGGTGCAATTATATTTGCGACGTTGTTGGCCCTGAATGGATTAAAAGTATTTAGAAAAGGTGCTGCAGAATTTTGCAGTCAGTGTTTCTACCAGCTTTGAGCAAAATGGGTGAGTTGGGAGCACAGGTTTGATCCTGAACAGGAGACTTCGCGAACACCGGCACTATCCATTTTGACAAGGCCCTCTTCTGAACCACTTTACTATTCATTGCCCCTCAAAACCCAATAAAGAACTGCCCATTGATTTAAGATGCCCTGTGCCACCTTGGGGTAAAGATGCCACTCGTGGTTCGCCAGACAACGCCTGCTTAACTCGTCTTTTCTGGCATTCAAGAACCGTGCTAGGTGGTTGGCATCCAGGAAGAAGTCTTGTTCCTGTCACTTCCAGTGACCTAGAGCTTGTGTCTCAAGGCCCAGAACCTCACTCCATCCTGCTTGTTGCAGTACCACACGCAGAGATGTTGTCCCTGAGAACCTGTATCAGCATCCCCTTGACAGACGGAAGGAATGATTTTCTGAATATCCTTGGCTTGCTGTGGTGGTGGGTGCAGGGATAGTAAAAACTTTGTACATCACTGTGTCCAGTAAAGACCCAAAGAATTAAATCCTCTGTGAGGAGGTCATCAGTGGCTTTGGTTCACGGATAGAAAACCCCCAAAAAGTCAAGAAGCTGGCCACTGCCTGGAGGTGATCCACGACTGACTGCGGTGAACCAGCCTTCAGCAGTCAATCTCGCTGAGGTACGGGAATAAATGCACTCCCGACCTTTGAACATAAGCTGCGATCACTGCTATCACTTTCGTGAACACATGCGGGGCTAGGGCAAGACCAAAGGGGTGCATGGTAAACTGAAAGTGTTCCTGTCCTACCTTGACCCACAGGTAGCGCCTATGAAACTGCCGGATGGGTATATGAAAATACACATACTGCAATTCCGAAGACACCATCAAGTCTTCTGGGTCAAGAGCAAACACAATCTGAGCCAATGTGAGCATCTGGAATTTGTCCTTCTGTAGAAAGATATTCAGCAGGAGAAGGTCCGGAATGGGCCTGAGGCCCTCATTGTTTTTTCGAGGCAAGGAAATACCATAACAACTCCGGTATTCCTCTATGTCCAGAACCAGATCAATGGCACCTATGGAGAGCAAAAGAAGTACCTCCTGCATCAGAATTTTCAAGGGCTCTTCCAAAGTCTGTTCTGGTGTTGGAGGTAAATGGGGAGGGGAGGAAACAAAGGATAACGCATAGCCCTTTGAACTATATGTAAAACCTATTTTTCTGATCAAATTCGTCTCCAATCATGGAGGAAATGCTGGATCCAAACCCCCTCATGCCCCACCGACCTGGAATGTTTACTCAAGGACACGGTAAAGCTTGGTAGCCACTGCACAAGGCAGGAGCTGTTGCAGAACTGCTGTCCCTACCTCCATGTACTTTGCCTGCCAGTACAATGTCCACAGCTACAAAGAGACTAATCTGTGTGCTCCACCACCAGTGGGATGGCTACATGTCTATAGGCAAGCTCCCTGAAGAAACCTCCGAGCTTACGACTACTGACCCCAGCAAAACCATTTCCCCACCAGTTACCTAAGGAACGTGCTACGGTTTGGCTGTCTTTAAACATCTCTAGAGCACAGACTGCCCAAATTGTGGATCTATTAAAGGGCATGTCCTTAAAGGATGCAGGTATGTCGCCCTGAAAATCTAGTAGACCTCATCCACGCAGCCCTCTTAAACAACACTTATCTTTATAACTGTAATGTATTCATATTAGTAAGGAAATTACCATATATTTGAAAACATTGATCATTAACCTATACATTTGCTAGTATTTCTGGGTTACCTTCATTTGAAACTAGATAACTAAAAACTTCCTTTGTAAAGATGAAAGCATGAAATAGGTTTATAATATATGGGATACTGCAAGCGCTATATAAACGTCAGTCTCTAATTTTTTTTATAATTAGCGACTTTTGATGCACCGAAAAGACATCAGAATTCAACTATTATAAGGTTATTACAGTTGAGTTCTGACATCACAATGTCTGTTGCCAGAGCCAGTAGCCGAGGTGAAACGCAAGCCAGGGAGAATAATTAAAGCACCGGTTTAAACCAACAAATGGAACGTTGCTTTTCTTTCTTCTGCTGTATTTTAATAGCTTACAATGACAAGCAGAGAGAATATGTTTAGATTTTGCACTCCTTTGATAGAGAAAAGCTAGATCCTTTTTGAATGTTTCTACACATTCTGAGTTACTGCAGCTTTTTTTTTTTAACTGATTTGTATTGAACGGTTTCTAATATCTGCTTGCAACAAATATCTAACAGATTTTTGATGTGTTTAATTTTGCACTAGAGGTTTTATTTTTATTGTTCATGTTTGCAAACATGCTTGGTCTTTCATATGAAAGAGCTACACACCAAGGTTTTAAGTAGTTTGTGGGAAAGGTTATGGTGTGACCATGTATTATTATGGGATAAAGTACCCCCTGGTGTACATGATAAGGACACTGCAAATCACCTCGAAGTTCCATAACCTTACAAAGGAACTCTGCCAACGGCCTCGTTCCCCTAAATGGTTATGGAGCTTCTCTGTAACTTGCAATATCCTTATAATGTATGACAGGGTATACTTTATCCCTAATATCTCACTGTAATAGTTATTATATCACGTGTTCTCTTATACTAGGTAGTGTTAAAGCCTCTCATTGTTTTATTCATTTTCCCCAGGGCAATGTTTTTCAACCAATGGTAAAGATAAATACAGAGTGAACGGGATCAGTAAACATGCACCAGATACTACTAGATCTACACTAGTATGCACCAAGCACAACCTGATAGATACACCGGGCCTTCAGTAAATGCCCTTGCAAAAAAAGGATATGACCCTCATACAGACTTGCAGACAATGAAAGCAAGTCTTCTGCAAGCACAAAGTATGCATAATTCACAAAGTCCACCACAAAAAAAAAAAATCAAGTTTGAGAAAGGCTGCATTGCGCAAACACAACAATTTGCTCTATTAGAAGATAGAACAATGAATATGTGTTTAAAGAGGTAGAACATTCAAAGACTTCCAGTTCTATATTTCAAATTCGAAGAGTTACAGTTCCATATTTCATATGCATGTGCGTAGACAGGCAATGCAATAGGGAACACTCCAATGAAGAAAGGCCTCCAAGCTTCAAGACTCAAAACACTAAGTATGATCAGATCACCACCACACTCCACAAACAACACTGGCTCGCCATGCAAGTTGGAAACACCTTCGAAATCTACTGAGCTGTATTCAAGAATTCCTCCCCCAACTCACCACCCTAGAGAACAGGGAAGATTAAGAATTCAGGATATTGAACACTGAACACGCTGCCAAGCAAAACACAAACAAATGCATGAAGGACCATACCAGGTAACTCCAACCCAATGCAAACAGGACAAAGACCTTCACTATTACACTTCATGAAGAAACTGAAAAATCTCTTCTTAAAGAAACACCACATCATGAGGTAATCCCGCCAATGGCTTACCCGCATGGACACCAACATGCAAGCAAGTCTTAACGGCCGTAAAACTGTACCCTCCTTCTAATGTACAGTGCTCTGTCTCAATTGCGGCTGGCAGGGAATGGGAGTGAGGGGGAACAAAATATAAAAAAAAGAAAAACCACTTGCCTCCTCACGGCGCCATCTCCTCCGCCGTTGCCCTGCTTCCTGACAAGTGCTGGAAGCAGGAAGCACATAGGCTCCCCTAAGTCAACCACGATGCTGCTGTCACCATAACAACAGTGTTGTGATTGGCCAGCTCCCTGTGGTTCAGCGCTCAGATGGGTACTGGGAGCCTGTGCATGTTCTCCATGCAAGCTGTGTATTACAGCCCACTGGAGATCATGCTAAGTGCACATGATTGTTTGGCCGGCCCAAGACGGTAGGCCAAACTATCATGCGCACTTATTGTGGACAAATCACTCCTCCCTTGGCTTTGATATCAGCCCAGCCCCGCCCCAACCCAGACCGATAGCTACGAAAAATAAAATTGATAATAACTATGTTATTATCATTTTCTTTCTTTTTTTTTCCTGCTCAGAGAGCAGTGGGGCGATGCTTCTCCGACCAAGCAGAGCAGTCGCTCCTGCTCTGTTTTAGAACTATGATCATGCACATAAATACCGCCAGACGCTTTTATCATTCCATCAAGGCGACATTGTTGCAATGCTTTACAAACTGCTTTGCATCTGCAAAATTAACTAAAAGGTATTTTACACATTGAAATATGGCCAATTTGTGTACAGAAGGACCAGGATGGGTGACTTGGGTGGGGAAACTATGTATTTGACCTGAAAAATCCCTGAATGCTACATACAAACATGTGTAACTGTAGCATCTTGTGCATGTGACTGTGTGCAATTACTCCTTTTTGTGACTGTGCACATTTCTCACTGAGTCCCAAAGCAATTGTTTACTTTGTCTTCTTTACGGCATGAAGGCCCAGCTTTGCCAGGTCAATGCTAAGGACACAGGGGGGAATAACCCACTATGAGTTTGAGAGTTTTAACCTTTCTTCTCCTTTGGAGGCCAGACCTGGTACCAAAAGACTGCTGGGAGGTTGAACAGGTGAAGGGTTATATATGTATCTTATGAGATCAATGCTGCCCTAATCACACTAGGCATTAAAGCAACAGTAAGCAACCAAGACTCTGAGAGTTCCAATCAAAAAGCTTTAACTATGAGCAGTTGTGTCTTAAACTAGACTTTGGAGTGACTGACTAACGGACTGCTAGGAATAGGGCATTCTGACCTGCTCGAAAAAAACATGGATAAATCCGAATTAGTGAGAAAACCAAATCCAAGTATGATATAATATGGTTAATTACTGCACTACATTTCTTCTTTACTTAATGCCTACTCGGACCGCATTTATGTGTGCCGGGCAAATGGAAAGCTGGGCACAAGGGTGGCGGGGAGTGAGTGGCATGGAGGGGTCGGGAAGCAGGATAACTGCTTTCTGGGAGAACACTCCAGATGGTCTACACATCAGTAGTGCCTTATCTGAACTGTTCCATGGGCAGCTCTTCATTTCCCCTCCAACAAAGACAACTACTCGGAAAAGAGGTGTGAATTGGGCCTTTTTGAGGACTCTTAGCTTTGGGCCTAGAAAGTCGACTCGGAACTAAATTCTATTTCACCACCACACAAAATATTACACAGTATTATGCAGGACTAGCCACCGTTAGAAGATGGGGCCAAAAAGATGTTGTGCAACTTGAATACAAATGTTATTATTCCAATCTATTCATATGTTAGCATGTAGAACCAAACATGTGGCTACCAGACTGTAAACACACATGCTGTCCTGACAATGCAAGAGGCACAGAGAAATGTAAAATGCTAAAAAGAAATTAAAATAGGATAATCAGCTGGGCGTTTGGTACCCATTAGCTTTAAAGCATAACTTGCTTTTTGGCCCTCAGTGCCAGCTCATAACTTGCTAATGTATTCATTCTGTAATTGCTATCACTGAGTAACATCTATCCCAGACAACACTCTGCGCCTCTTGGAACAAAAATATTGCTTGTGTTCGGGGCTGGATTGCATAACAGCGCTTGGGCGCCAGGCCAACCCCTCCAAACGGATCCATACTGCTCTGCAACAGGAAAAACAACAACTTGTTCGTAGCTACGGCTGCTCAATCAGGGACAGGAGCGCGCTGGAACAGAATTTGTTTATCCTGTTTCCTTTTCACACAGAATTTGTTATGGAACCCACCATCACAAAAAAAGGCTACCCAGAGTCGTGCTGAGGAAGTTTTCTGCACTCGGCTTTCCATGGTTTGTCGCGTTCATGAGCAGAGGGAGAGACAAGGGGAACACCCTCATGAGTGCAACGAGAATGCACAGTCACAGACCGGAAACTCCCAGACCTGGCTGGATCAGAACCAGTAACCACAGACGCCACCTGTGCATGCTGGGGAGCGGATCTGTCACTGTCGAACGTTGCGAGTTTCCTGCAGCAACCACCGTACGCAACCCCATTATCATCAGACATTAGTGTGCGATGGGGAGGGGGGCGAGGGCACGTTCTTTACGGGCGCGCGCGAAGCACCAGGCCCGGTCATTAGCACGGGAGTGTCAGAAGCTTTGGCGGGAAGCGAAGCCTGGTGGCAGCGCGAGCAGATGCCGTGCCCCGAGGCAGCTCATTCCAGACAACTAGACTGTGACAAGTTATACCAAACATGGTGCGTGCCTGCCTGCGAGGAAAAACACGGGTCTGTTTACTCATGCTGCTGCGGTGAGACATTCGGGGAGCAGGGGAGGGCTGCAGGTCACTGCTCGAGGAGTCACGTGCATTCGGCATGGTTAACGAGGCCTGAATCAATAACCAGACAATGCAACGAGTGAAGTGAACAGAGGACTACATGGCGAGTCTTTCTTGATGGGTTTGCGTGCTTATCTCCAGCCGCTTTCAAAGCGCTTGAAACGGGGCGCAATCTTTTTGTCCAGGCTTTGCTGAGGTTTTGGTCTGTAGTGCGCGGGCCCGCTTTTGGTTTTTCTTTCAGCTTTACTGCTAGTAGCAGCAAGCTTGGAAAACTGCACCTGGAAGCAGTTAGAGAACAATCAAGTTGGTTGAATGTCAGAATATTTGAGAACAAAATTACCACCGTAGGTACATAATCATGGTTTAAATATTGTTTACAAAAATATCGCTCCACTGGGTGTAGATTTTCTATTATTAACTCCTTCCCTGCTCATGACGGAACCACTCCGTCATGAGCCACGGGCGCCGTGTGTTCATGACGGAGTGGTTCCGTCATGCTGCGGCCGTTGGCGGCAGCTCCGCCCACGCGGCACTGATTCCCCGCCTGTGCGGGCGATCAATGCAAGTGGGCGGAGTTGTGACGGAACCACTCCGTCATGAGCACAGCGGGCCCCTGGCTCATGACGGAGTGGTTCCGTCACGAGCATGGCGGCGCCGCAAACCCCCCAAACACCCCCAGCGCCGCGGCGAAGGGGTTAACTCAAAATGGGACTATATTTTTAGAAACTAGGTTTACGACACCATATTCTTGTCGGGTGATATTTAGGCACCAACATTTCGGTATCAGGCAGCCTGTGTTCATGTGTGGTAATCAGCTCACAGTTCATCTTCCACCATTAAGAGTTTTTGCAAGAGCACTGCAGTTCCTACAATTCAGTGTCTGGAGGAGAGTTCTTAACTCTATTTTAGCTGTATTGAGGTAGAACAGTTTCCTCTCTCAATCTTCCTGAAACAAATACATTATATATGTCTTTAATCTTACATGCAGGTGGATCTCTTCACTCATTCTGAATAGAGTGGAGTTTCACCCAAACAGGTGTTCAATCAGAGATGTGGAAACAGGCAGGAGATGTTGAGTAGACCCTAAGACACCAATGAAAAATCAAAGGACCTGTACTTCAAAATAACCAAGACCAGTCACCAAACTAAGTAAAATGCGACCTATTTTGCATAATAGGTGTATCTGTAGATTGCAGGTTCATTAGAGCCAGTTGTCTTGGTGTTACTGACACACCATATTTGTTGTTACCCAGCTCAACAGCACTTATTTTATCGAGCTCAGATGGTCGAGTGGCCTTAGTGGGATTCGAGCTTCCCAGATCCCTGGGGAGGATGCAATAGTCCAAATACCACCATGCTTGCAGATACTTTAATCTCCTTTCACGGACACCTCTCATCTGCTTACTCCATACCCAAAACATGACCTAACCTCCGTGATTAAGAATTTTGCATAAAGCAGAAGACAAAATATACCCCAGCCAACAACATTCCCAGAATCAGTAGTAACTCCGGTAACGTGTCAAATGCCATGAGGGAGACTTTGGGCCAGTTCTGCTTTTCACTCAAGCATTAAGCAGACAGACTTGCATTTTCATTTTAAAGCATCGGCACGAAACCTATCTTGCTTAGAGCGGTTGGCTGTGAAACCAGGATTAGGTAAAAGTCACCATCATGGCATGGAGAGAGTTCACAGTTCTGCAATAGGAGAGAAGAGCTTTTGGCATACACCAACAAGACGCACTTCATAACTGGTATTGGGGAAGAAACTGATGGACAATGAGTTATTGGACACTGTATCGCAATGCGAGTCTGGGCTTATGCAGGAATGAACAGTGAATTTACCTTGCCAGAAATACCCCGCAAAGATTAATCTAGGATCGCAAGATCCGACCTCTACTTCAGAGAACAAACCATTGAGGAAACACGAAACCAGCCGATACCAGTCTGTACTCAGAGACATAGGGAATCATACAGGCCAAATACATCAATGGAGCGCTCAATCAAACCAAGAAAATATTTATCATTGACTTTGAACCATACAACTTTCGTGCCATGAAAAACAACCAAACATAACGTTGAAACTCGACATGAAGTATTAAAATCCAAATTTGTCAAAATTAATGAATCAATTGTCAAGTCTCAAGAACCACCTCTCCCTCCACCTGTTCCCCACACTGTTACAATCTCCCTTCCCCTCACTCAAACCACTCCAGACCATCAAGACAATGCACCTGGCAACTGATACAAAAGAACAGAACTCACCCACGGACCTTTGATCAGTTTCCTGCTTCAAACATTTCCTTCCTACATTTGCAGCAGACACAGACATACATGATAAGTGCTTCCCTCTGCTCAGGAGTTATACTCCGCTCTCTATAATATGCCATTCTTAAACCCTCCCCAAAAACAAATGCGGACCCTATTCAACATATTTTTTGCGTATGCCCAAAGTTATTAAAAGAACAGAAGTCACTATTAAATGTACTACTGAATAGTATGAACATTCAAACTTGTAGAGAAGCTGTAATTACCTGGCTCGGCGGGGCCTCAATCCCCCTAATATGCAGGGTGGTAAAACTTTTAAATGTGTATTTAAAGGAAATTGGTTGAAACTCTGTGGAGAGCGAAATAGATTTTTTAAAACTAATGGACAACCATAAAAATTCCGAAAAGCAAAATGCCGTCTTATATATGGGTTGTTACAAAGACATGGACTTTCCAAATCTCTATTTTAAATTAATTTTTAAATAATTGTTGCACAAAAGTAGTTTGTAGATTAACTGTGTAAAAATTCCACTAACGATTTTATTTGTTTATACAAGTATGTAGTAGTACTACTTAAAAATGTAATGGTTTTTGTTTTTAAAAGACCGATCACTTAAATAAATTGAAACTGCGGACACTAGGATCCTGTCAAATTACCACCCAATCTCCAACCGTCTACTTCCCATTTCTGAGAAGCATTATCGAAAAAGATGAAGACAACTTCAAGAATGTGTACGACTAAATCGCCTCCTTCAGGATCATCAATCTGGGTTTAGACTTGCTAAAGTCACTGAATCAGACACAGCCAAAATAACAGATACGCTCCTTTCCTTTTCTGAAAGCAACAAAGCCCCTTTTACTCCTCATCCTCTCTGCAGACTAAGATACTATTGACCAAACAATGCTGGCGGAAAAGCTAAATCTGATCGGAGGGAATATCTGCATCTGTTTTGGACCTGGTCTTTATTTTCGAACCAAAGTCAAAAAGCCAGGATCTGGTCAGTTGCACCGTGCACTAGCCCAGGGCCTCGCGGCATTCCACAATGGTCATCATCCCTCTCTTGCCTTTTGCTCAAGGTTTAATTGTGTCCAAGGCCCCCGTTACTTAATTAACCGCAAGTCAGCAATGAAATGCATATTGATGATATTCAAATCCGCTTCTAGCTAGACAACCATTATCATAAATCCACCAACATCAGCTCATGCTTGGACCATGTGCTCCTTTGGTTTGGGGATCTTTTTGACTCAGAACGATCACTTGCACCCAAGTCAACAATATAGTTAAAGGCACCAACTTCCAGCTGTTTGTACTCTGCAGAATCCTCTCACTTCTCAAAAATAATCCCAAGGAGATACTGACATGAAATCTGGACATCCACATCATGCAACCAGACCTCCCTAAGAAACTCATTGCCAGTCTACAAAGGCTGCAGGACCAAACAACCACATTAGGCGTACATTTTTTGTTGAAGGTGACCACATCAAACTAACTCTAAAGGCTCGCCACTGGCTCCCATCAGAAACCAGGAACTAATAGGTTTCCAGATCTCTATTAAAAATAAAAACACACGGGGGAGAGGGCTCGCCGGATCAAGACTGAGGGACTAATATTAGGCCTCGCTCGGGACAAAACTGATGCCACTTTTGACTATACGTCGGATTGCTTAAGTTCCCCTCCTATGGAGGTTGTGTGGGGTCTCTTGGGGGTTCTCCCTCCTCCTCTGGGGGTCTAGTTAGTTTAACTATCTATGGGGCGACAGGCACACTGCACGTTGGGGGGGCTGTCTGGGCTCATGCAGGGGTGCAGGGAGGGGGGAGTTTTGTTGGGGTGGGTGGGCAGGGATGGGGTGTTGTTCGTTATTATCACAAGGCAACCCTTTTTTTGTGTTGGTTCTACTGTGCTCTCCGGGGGACGAATGATGGTTTCTGTGTATGATGGGGGGTAGGGAATTAACTTTGTTGTCTTGGAACGTCAATGGACTGGGGGACAGGATCAAACGAGGTGTGGTCCTACAGTATCTGAAGCGACTCTCGCCTGATGTGGTCTTCCTGCAGGAGACACACCTTATTGGCAATTCCTTCTGCGCCATGAATCGGCGTGGCTACCGCCTCGTGGCCCACTCGGGCTTCACGTCAGGCTCGAGGGGTGTGGGTATCATGGTAAAGAACTCGCTCCCGTTAGAAATTGATGAGGTGCTCCACGATGACAGGGGACGTTACACTGTCTTGGTGGGGAGAATGGAGGGCAAAGTGGTTGTCTTTGTGTCAGTGTACGTCTCACCGGGGTTGCAGTCGACCACCTTTGCAGATCTGGGGCGCCTCCTCCTTAGCCTTCCGGGGGGGCTTCTGGTGGTGGGGGGGGATTTCAACGCGGTGGTTTCTGGGACTGTGGATCGTCACCCCCCTAGGGACCTCCCCCGGGCACAGGCGTGGCTATCCGGCCTCTTGGATACACTGGGATTGGTGGACTGCTGGCGCTTAAAACATCCCACGCAGCTGCAATACACCTTCCACTCGGGGGCCCATGGTAGTCTCTCACGGCTTGATTATATCCTTGTCCCGGCGGCCCATGTCGGGAGGGTGGGGGAGGTGCGCCATTTGGCACGGGGTATCTCGGACCACTCCCCGCTATTGTTGCATTTTGATGTCTTTCCGAGGGCTGAGAGCAGGGTGGTCCCAATCAATTCCTGGTACCTGCGCGACCCCACCATTCGCGCTGACTTGATTAAATCCCTCCAGCGCTATTTTGAGGAGAATGTGGGGTCAGTGCCTTCAGCTATCTCCCTGTGGGAGGCCTTCAAAACAGTACTTAGAGGGGAGGCCCTATCCCTTATTTCCCACGCCCGGAGGCGCGAGCGGGAGGAGGTGACCCGGGTGGAGGCTGAAATAGCTGAGCTGGAGGGTAATCTAGAAGATGGGGTGACGGATACTGCACTACATGTCCTCCAGCTCAAACAGGCGGCTTATAGGGCCCTCGTTACGGATGCGGCCAGGGGCCTTAGTAGAGAGCAACAGGGGCGACTGTATGATGTGGGTGATAAGGCTGGTAAACTGATAGCGTGGTTGGATAAAAAGGAGAGAGCGAATCGTGTGGTCCCGCTGATTGAGAAAACGAATGGTGTGTGTGTAACTGAGCCAGAAGAAATTGTCTCCTGTTTCACGGAGTATTTCCGCGAGGTGTATTCCCCGGTCTCTTCTTGCTCGGAAGGGGATTCCCGTGCCCTGCTCAGGGATATCGCGCTGCCTTCCCTGTCCGGGGAGGACAGGGTGTCGCTGGACGCCGCTCCCACCTCCGACGAAATCGCCCTCGCCATACGCTCGGTCGCTTCTGGCAAGGCCATGGGCCCGAACGGTATCCCTATCAAGCTGTATAAGCTGCGACCGGATACATTGGCGCCTCACCTCCGCGCAATGTTCCTCGCGGCCCACTCGCTGGGCTCCCTCCCGCTTGACCAGCGTCTGGCTACAATCGTGGTGATCCACAAGGAAGGGAGACCTCGGGATCGGGTTACTTCTTATCGGCCTATCTCACTACTGAATGCGGAGCCCAAAATTCTCGCCAAGGTACTCGCCAATCGGCTGGTCGGTGTGGTGGGAGATCTGGTTCATCAGGACCAGTCTGGCTTTATTCCCCATCGCAATACAGCCCTTAATCTGCGCCGTTTGCATGGGGTGCTTGCGCGCGTCCCATTTATACGGGAACCGGCCATTTTGGCGTCCTTAGACGCCACCATGGCGTTTGACACGCTTGAGTGGCCATACATCTGGGCGATGCTTGCGAAGTTCGGATTTGGCCCAGGATTCATCAGTTGGGTCAAATTGTTGTATGCGGGCCCATTGGCGCAGGTGGTCGTGAACGGAAGAGTATCGGCCCCGTTTGAGCTGGGCCGGGGCACGCGACAGGGCTGTCCCTTGTCGCCGCTTCTTTTTGCGCTTGCCTTGGAGCCCCTGGCGGAGTGGCTGCGGTGGGAGCCTTCCATCCGTGGTCTCCGTTGGACCCCCGAGTATGAGGACCGCGTATCCCTATACGCTGATGACATCCTTCTGTACCTAGCCTCCCCACGTAAATCACTTATAGTGCTAGTTGATGTTTTACACTCGTTTGGTCGTAACTCCGGTCTCGTCATCAACTGGGCTAAATCGTGTGTGTATGTTCTCTCTGGGGAGGCTCCTATTCTCCCGCGGGGCTGTCCGATCCAGATCGCCCCGCAGGGATTTCGGTACCTGGGTGTCTTCATTACTCTGGACCCGGAGGCCCGGTATGAACGGAATCTGCTTCCCCCCCTCCAGCGTCTGCGGGTAGATGTCGCACGCTGGCGGCGCCTGCCGCTTTCGCCGCTCGGCCGGGCGGCATTGTTCAAGATGATGTCTCTGCCGCGTTCTCTGTACGCTTTGCAGAACACTATGGACTTGGTCCCGGCGCGCTACTTCCGTGAGGTGGAGAGTCTGCAACGCCGCCTGTTCTGGGACGGGAGGCCGCGCATTGCTCTGGCTAAGCTGACGCTCCCATGGTTTGACGGGGGGATTGCCCTCCCGGATATTAAGCGGTACTATTGGGCCTCCCAGCTCGCTGCCATTAACCATGGCTTCTACGGGCCCGCCTTAAACCCGGCATTTGAAATGGACAAGATGCTCCTGCCAGGTGGCGACTACAATCGAGCGCTCTACTCTAGCGCGCCCGACGCTCGTCTGACGGGCCCCACGCGTGTCATGGTGCAAGTCTGGCACGCGGCCAATGCAGCTATGGGGTGGAAGGACCGTTTGACCCGGGCATCACCACTATACGCGTCTGAGCGGTTAGGTTCCCTGTGGACCTCTAAGGGCTTCGAGAAGTGGGACATAATAGGTATCAGTAAAGTGGGGGATCTTTGGACGAGGGGAGGATTTAAAACGTTCGATATGCTGCAGGCGGAATTTCAGTTGCAGGGCAGTGAATACTTTCGGTATTTGCAGGTCCGTCATGCGCTGGGCTCCGTCTTCTCGGACGTTGCCTCCATCCCGGAATATTCCCCCCTGGAGGATAGAATGCTGGATGGGCACGTCCCGGACAGCACGATCTCACTTATATACAAAAAGCTCATAAGCGACCGCTCGGGCCTGTTGACTGCCCTTCGTGCGGCTTGGGTTGCCGACGGGCTGGAGTTGGACGACGAGGACTGGACCTCCGCGGTGGCCTCCCCGAAGGAGGTGGCCATACCGGCTCGCCTTCGCTTCGTCCAGCTCAAGATACTCCACCGGGTCTACATGACGGGGCCAAAGCTTCTGCGTATGGGCTATGCTGGAGATGGGTTGTGTAAGCGTGGGTGTGGTGCTTTGGGGACCTTTATGCATATTTTGTGGGAGTGCCCGGAGGTAGAGGGGTTCTGGCGTGGTGTACATGAGGTGCTGCGACTGGTTACGCATGTGGCGCTGTTGCCTGAAGCGAGGAGATGCCTGTTGAATGTGTGGGAACCGGCTGATTACTCGGCGCCGCAGACGTGGTGGGTGTCTCTGGGATATATGATAGCCAAGCGTGATATTGCTCAACTGTGGGGATCCCAGAGGCCCCCGACGGTCTCGGCCTGGAAAGAACACATGGACTGGTGCATGTTTCGCGAAAAGGTGGTGTATGTGGCGAGGGGTAAGCCTGGGACATGGGTGAAAGTATGGGGCCCCTGGAACGCCTACCGAGGGGGTATCTGCGCACCACCGCTGCTGCCTGATGCCTCGCCAGCCCCATCCCCTTAGCCGACTCATTCCCCCGCTGCCGGGCATTGGGTTCCCCCAGTCCTCGCTTTGTTCTCTTCCCCCTCCTCACATTTCTGTGTATAGTTGGGATCCCCCCTCTCGGGGAGCACGTGCTGCTATTTTTGATTGTGGGTTGCCTTGTGGGTGTGGTTTTAATTTTTGTTGTTCTTAATTTAAAATGAAACCGCATAATGGGGCCTGGATGATGTGGCTTTTGACATTGTTACCTACTGAGAAATGCTCCTCCTGTAATACCACGTGTCCCATAAATGTATGTCGTATGTTCCTACCATTGCTAGCGGCCGGCCGGAAGGTTGTGGGCCCATACTTGTATACTTTTAAGACCTGTAATAAACGGTTTCAAAAAAAAAAATAAAAATAAAAATAAAAACACAAGTCAGGAAGCTTAAAGTCCAACTAGCATTTAATGCAAAATAGCAGACAGCCAGCAAAAGACCAAAGAACTGTCATTTTAACTGACTAGGGCTCTTGCTAGTTGGAGCATAGAGCCAAAATTCCTAGAAAAGTTGACTAGTATATATACTTTTACTCAATACAAGTCAATGGAGTTTAATCACGTGACGGAAACTTGTTACTCTCAATAAAAAGAATCCAATGGGCAGGTGGCTTTATCTTCTCCACGAGGAAGTGATCGATTTCCTTGAGAAGAAGATATGATTTACATATACAATACTAGGTTCATTTTCTCCTGAAATCCTGCTTCCACTTCCCAGGCTTGAAAGTGTTGTTCTGCTTCGAAAAATGCAAATGTACAACTGTAAGCCCTATTGTTTCCGAGCCTACCTGGGCCATGAACATTATTATGCATATTCAGTGCCACAGGAAGATTTAAACTATAAAATGACATTCATATTTGATTAACATTTTTGATACATTCTGGGTTATGTACAAAATTCCCAACACTATATCACATAGTAGTATAAGAACATTATACAGGCAAGAATTACTTTTTCACACTGTTCATACAAAAGACTGTGGCAAAGTCCCATAATACCAGTCGAAAAACTGCTCCCCTCTAACTATGCCCAGCTAGAAACCTTTGCTCCTATTCTGCCCACCTGATACATCAGAAATCATTCAAAAGGTTAAAACAAGGAGACAGGTGCCTTGGAAGTCAGGTTCCTAGAATATGGAATGTCCTCAAGCTTTCTTTAAGATCTGATCCCAACCACATACGATTCAGAAACAACTAAAGTGTGAGCTATTTAATTTGTTTGTAACTGAACTCATCACAGTTAGAGTGGCGCGACCGAAACACTGGACACTGGCTACAACCATCCGATCAGATTACAGCATGCCTTCGTGGCTTCTCTTTTCATTTTTCTGTACATCGTCATGTCAACACTGCTATGAAACAACTGAAAAACAACATGTTACACTATACCAAACTCAGAAATAAACAAACAGTGCGAAGAAGCCAAGGAATTGACCAATAGACCACTATACTATACCATGAGACCAAACAAAGGCTTCCATTATAAAGGTGCAGCCTGGTGAGGTCTAACTGGTCAAAGAGGTAGATGAAAGGATGAGTTATTATATATTTTTGTCAAAAGTCAAAATAGGCAACATGCAGAATGTGTATCTTTACCTTCCAGGACCATATCTCACATTCACAGTGCTCAAAAGAACAGATGGTGTTTCCTGTAAAACTAAATGACACTGACTGCATATGCCAGTGTGGCCCTTATCAACTTCCAAAACATCTGGAGACGCTAAAACACCACCTCTCCAACCTTGTGACAGAAAAAAGGCTTATAAGTAAACGTGCTTTTTCAATAATGGTCTCAATGCTTTTTTCACAATGCACATGCCCAACAACCGAAGTAAGTAGAAGTATACCAAATGCCGTTGTGACAGCTTTGGACATCATTAACAGCAAGGTGGATGCAACAGGGGCAGTTTGCAGCAGCTTGCCAATGCTGTGGTCCAGGGCTTGTGCATGAACTCAGAACTTCACCACGCAGTCCCTTCGGTCACTTGGAGGGATCAACATGAACAAGAGTTTTGGTACACGACCTGAAGTACCAGAGGTGATACTATCCACTCATCTCCCATCATTGTATTTGCATGTAATCAAGTGTCGCATGCTAGCCTCCAGATGATCGCTCTTTCCAGCATAGCGCTTCATAGAAGACTTTATTACACTAGTGCTGTTTTTATGTTATGTTAGACTCGAGCTGAAAAAATAGCATGTCGATAGAGACTGAGATCATTGGGCCATTTTAAGCTTCATTGGCTCATGGGACTATTCTGTGTGCATTTTTAGAAAGTTCCACTGCCCTATCTTTCCACATCCTGCCAAGGCATGACTTGCCACATAACCTGTTAAGGCAAGGAATGCCAGCCGCTTGGAACAGATCAGCGAAAAGGCATCGGCCTAGAATATACGAAAGAACAGGCGTTCATCTTGTTTTGCTTGGAGCCTGATAATGTGGCAAATGGCCTATAAACATGAGACAGTTTGTTTTTGTTGAGACAATAATGCAACGTGAACCGATTTGAACCAACAATGTTGACAGTAAGGGAAAATATCTGGGGACTGGCGACTTCTCTGGAGGAAGAAATATGGTACACTGTATTTGAAGATAGTTCTGTCCCAGATGTAAAAACAAAGAAACATGCATGAGATTTGAAATGTGTTCCCCGTGCAGATCGCCTGTGACACTAGGACTATAAAGTAACACAACCAACAAGTGGTGAACCTTCTTCAGAGAATGCAGGTTTAGACCCCAGCACAGCTCACTCAGCCTTTCACCTTTCCGTGGTCCATAAAAAGAGTAACACCCAACTGAGAAACATCAACACCTGCTATGGATTGCTATTACTGGTACACATACTATTTAAGGGTTGCTGCGAAGATTGGGAAGCAAAATGAACTCTTTTTTAAATCTAAAGCCTGATCAATTGTTTTTTATGGCATTTTGTTCATTTCTTTACCTACAAAGATAAATCACACAGAGGTTAAAAAAACTGTTGGTATAAAACAATACTACTTCATACAAGTGGAATCTGACATTTCAAATGGCTACACTAACCCTAGCAGGTTTAGGCCCACTATCAAACATACATTAGCCTTTTTAATATTACTTGGTGCAAAGAAGGTAATGGTAGATGTGCAATTTGGTGGACTGTCAGCTTAAAATAAAGCACAACTGAATTTGGATTTTTCAAAACTAAAATTTAGATGCAAGTTATAACAATTGGAAACATTTATTAATAAATCTATACATCTATCTATATCGCTTTATCTATCTCTATCCAACACATTGGTGATACCCATAGTGTACCGATGGGGTTTCAATTGAAAAGGCATTTTTCTTTCTTTATTCGACCTCGTGGACGGTTATGCATTAAATGTGGCACTAAAGTAGAACTTTATTCATTGATTTGAGGGGTGTGGGTTTGGGGGGGGGGGGGGGTGTGAGCCAGAGACTTTACTGTTTAACTAGGCATGTAATTTTTCTCCTGATTTTGCTACCCACTTAGTACTTAAACTCATTTTTGATTTTGCATTTCTCGGTGTTACCCTATTTGCGGACAGCCTTCATGGTATTGACTATACACCATCTTAGATTAATTTTGTAATAAAATCCTTTAAAATATTCCACTTATCTAGAACTAAGTTATTGAGAGTGGGCCCTTTTACCTAACTGATTGCATTTCTGGTAATTTGATGTTTTACCAACTCGAGCCACATTGACTCATGAATTTGAGGTTTGCACCGCCTCCACCTCATCGAATTGTGGGCATTTTGATTGATTTCAATTTTGGGGTGTCAAGATTGTGGGGACGGTCCCCCAGGCCAACTGAAACATTTTTAAAACGTTAATCTGCAGCTTTAAAGGGTTAACGCTTTTGTACATCACTGCTGTTGTAACTGACAGTCAAGATTTGTGAATCAGGTTAATTACATTTTGATTTTTTTTACAACATGTAATTGGCTGGATTAAGGCTGCTTTTTTACTGGCCTTCTTGAAACTCTTTCACGTTGTGGAAATTTGTTTCCCCACAGCCGTAGGGAACTAACCCCAGGGCTGTGTTCCGGGCGTTCCCAGAAATGAAGAAAAAAATCCACTCCTGAGAGAACTGCGCTCAAATGCTGCATGACTTGTGACTCGTTTTAGGTGCTGGATTCGACAACAATATTGTGCTAGACTTAGGAGTCGCTTCCAATTTATGAGTTTCAGGCAATGTAAAAAAACAAAACAAAAATAAACACACAGAAGTGCCAACAAAGTCTGGTTTTGATTAGAACGCGGGAGGCAGAGCATGATCAGGCCCTGTGCCCAAACACCACGGCAGGTTTGGTGCAGGGTCTGGCCTGGCTCTGTGATCAATTTACTGTTCTAGTGGGTGCCCGCCATCTTGGAATGATAAACTCAAACAAACAAAATGTCTGTCGCGTCAGAAAGCATGCATGGACATGCATGGTGATTTTGGGGTCGTCATTAAGCAGATGTCTTTAACGTGCAATAAGGCTGATGTTTAGGATTGGTAATAGCCATTTATTTTCTGTTTTTCGCCAATGCTGAACAGCATTTGCACATTGTCCCACTGATTGTTAGCCTGTTTCCATGTGTATACTGACTGCTCACGGGCTAACAGACAAAGTAATTCATCTGCCCGACACCTTATTTGTCCTAAGGTCAGTGTGTTATTTAATTTCTCTTTTGCTGGTAAAATGGAAATTCTGGTAGACAAAAGCGCAATCCAGACAGACACATGGGATCAGGTCTGACCCATGTGGTATCTCGGATGACCGAAGCGAGATCTCTTCAGACCGAAATGAAAGACAGTCTTCAGCAAACACAAAAGTATTTACTTTGTGAACTGAATACTCGGAGAGTCAGCGTAATGAGTTATTTTGTGTGAGGGGACACAGGTGAGAACACTTTCTTACCAACCCTGCTGAGGAACATGTGTCCTAACAATAATTTAAATGGCCTTTAAGAAGAAGTAATAATGATTGAGCACAAATTGGTAAATTAGGTGATGCTTGTGCCCTCCTCCTAAGGGCATTGTCGCTTTTGCTAATGAGTGGGAAGCCCTAATGTCTGGTGGCAAAACCTATACATACTTTGCCTAGCACAACCCATCCTGGAAATTGAATTTTCATAAACAGGAACAAATCACAAACTTAATAAGAACCACAGTCAACAGGATACATCTAGAAACAAAACTGTCATCTTTGTGGGGAAGACAAAAAGAAAAGTAGTGACTTATGCAAGAGTACTAGGCCAACGAGAAAGACTTCTCAGAAGGTTTGGGTTTCTATGTGGCTCAAGGCTGTAATGCTCTGGTAGGAAGAGCATTTAAAAGAGGCCCAGGCTTAGGAGATACCAATGGGACGTTTGTCTCAATTTCCCAACGGACTAGCACAAAACAGTAATCCTTGCTTACAGTATCAGGGATTAATCTAGGTCTTCAGTGGACATCACAACTTTCGCTTGCTTTTTTTAAACCGTTAACTTTTTTAGAACCCTACATGGGGCTCGTTCCTGTTTTATTGTCAAGTTGTGCCGACAACACAGTTGTTCACAGAAGATTATTTTCTCACATTTTGTTTCCATGCACAAATGAAGCAACTCATAACTGCAACAAAAAAGATAAGACCTGGTCTGGAAAAGTCACTGGCAGCTACTGAGTGTTAAGAGTGCAATGATTTCTGACTGCATGCCTGCATTCAAGAATCAACCATGCAATGATTTCTGACTGCATGCCTGCATTCAAGAGTCAGCCATGTAATGATTTCTGACTGCATGCCTGCATTCAAGAATCAGCCATGCAATGATTTCTGACTGCATGCCTGCATTCAAGAATCCACCATGCAATGATTTTTGACTGCATGCCTGCATTCAAGAATCAGCCATGCAATGATTTCTGACTGCATGCCTGCATTCAAGAATCAACCATGCAATTATTTCTGACTGCATGCCTGCATTCAAGAGTCAGCCATGCAATGATTTCTGACTGCATGCCTGCATTCAAGAGTCAGCCATGTAATGATTTCTGACTGCATGCCTGCATTCAAGAATCAGCCATGCAATGATTTCTGACTGCATGCCTGCATTCAAGAATCAGCCATGCAATGATTTCTGACTGCATGCCTGCATTCAAGAATCAACCATGCAATTATTTCTGACTGAATGCCTGCATTCAAGAGTCAGCCATGCAATGATTTCTGACTGCATGCCTGCATTCAAGAATCAACCATGCAATGATTTCTGACTGCATGCCTGCATTCAAGAGTCAGCCATGCAATGATTTCTGACTGCATGCCTGCATTCAAGAATCAGCCATGCAATGATTTCTGACTGCATGCCTGCATTCAAGAATCAGCCATGCAATGATTTCTGACTGCATGCCTGCATTCAAGAATCAGCCATACAATGATTTCTGACTGCATGCCTGCATTCAAGAGTCAGCCATGCAATGATTTCTGACTGCATGCCTGCATTCAAGAGTCAGCCATGCAATGATTTCTGACTGCATGCCTGCATTCAAGAATCAGCCATGCAATGATTTCTGACTGCATGCCTGCATTCAAGAATCCGCCATGCAATGATTTCTGACTGCATGCCTGCATTCAAGAATCCACCATGCAATGATTTTTGACTGCATGCCTGCATTCAAGAATCCACCATGCAATGATTTCTGACTGCATACCTGCATTCAAGAATCAGCCATGCAATGATTTCTGACTGCATGCCTGCATTCAAGAATCAGCCATGCAATGATTTCTGACTGCATGCCTGCATTCAAGAATCCACCATGCAATGATTTTTGACTGCATGCCTGCATTCAAGAATCCACCATGCAATGATTTCTGACTGCATACCTGCATTCAAGAATCAGCCATGCAATGATTTCTGACTGCATGCCTGCATTCAAGAATCAGCCATGCAATGATTTCTGACTGCATGCCGGTATTCAAGAATCAGCCATGCAATGATTTCTGACTGCATGCCTGCATTCAAGAATCCACCATGCAATGATTTCTGACTGCATGCCTGCATTCAAGAATCATCCATGCAATGATTTCTGACTGCATGCCTGCATTCAAGAATCAGCCATGCAATGATTTCTGACTGCATGCCTGCATTCAAGAATCAGCCATGCAATGATTTCTGACTGCATGCCTGCATTCAAGAATCAGCCATGCAATGATTTCTGACTGCATGCGTGTATTCAAGAATCAGCCATGCAATGATTTCTGACTGCATGCGTGCATTCAAGAATCAGCCATGCAATGATTTCGGACTGCATGCCTGCATTCAAGAATCCACCATGCAATGATTTCTGACTGCATGCCTGCATTCAAGAATCCACCATGCAATGATTTCTGACTGCATGCCTGCATTCAAGAATCAACCATGCAATGATTTCTGACTGCATGCCTGCATTCAAGAATCAGCCATGCAATGATTTCTGACTGCATGCCTGCATTCAAGAATCCGCCATGCAATTATTTCTGACTGCATGCCTGCATTCAAGAATCCACCATGCAATGATTTCTGACTGCATGCCTGCATTCAAGAATCAGCCATGCAATGATTTCTGACTGCATGCCTGCATTCAAGAATCAGCCATGCAATGATTTCTGACTGCATGCCTGCATTCAAGAATCCACCATGCAATGATTTTTGACTGCATGCCTGCATTCAAGAATCAGCCATGCAATGATTTCTGACTGCATGCATGCATTCAAGAATCAGCCATGCAATGATTTCTGACTGCATGCATGCATTCAAGAATCAGCCATGCAATGATTTCTGACTGCATGCATGCATTCAAGAATCAGCCATGCAATGATTTCTGGCTGCATGCCTGCATTCAAGAATCCACCATGCAATGATTTTTGACTGCATGCCTGCATTCAAGAATCAGCCATGCCTGCACGCTGCGGTTGGGTTGTTGGAGTGTTGCTAGCTCTGCACACGTTTGTTAAAAGATTACCAGAGAGGTTACACGTTCTACAACTGGCGGGAAGACCATGTATGAGCTCACTTTGTAATGCCATCAACTGATTTGGTACGTAAATAATTGTGGGCAAGTGAAGTTTGTGTTGTTTAGGTCTCTCAAAAACTAATAACATTAGTATGTAAAAAAAGAGAGTGCCATGATTTCGGAAGAAATCATCCTGAGGATGGAGCTGAGAGAGAAAGGCAGAAGAGGGAGGAATAGAAAATTAAGAAAACAATGACAAAGAAAGTAAGGTTTCAAAAAGAAACTGCAAGTGCGATAAAGAGATAGGAAGTATAGGGTGGTAGAAGAAAGAAGAGCCCCCATGTCTCATTCATTGTGGAGCATCAATTGAGATCTCACTCACAACAGGCTAAATGTCACACCAGGGGAGAAGGACTATATTCTGAACTTCAATGCAACTCTATTCCGAGATTTGCTGTGTGTAGAGCAGGCACTGGAAGTTCTCTTTACATTCTAGGTCACAAAGTTTTGTTTTTTTAAACTCATTTTACATTTATTGTGATTGGGCTAGCTATGATTTTAATGACGTCACTTCTCATGTTGTCAAACGTTGTCATCAATTATGCCAATTAGTTCTCACTCCTAAGAATTCTCAAAACGTGAGAGCTCTGAAGGGCTTGAGGTGGGATCAAAAGAAGCCATCCTTGGTATCCAACAGGAAGAAATCTTCAGGTCCAGGAGCTGATTGTTTGCTTAGCTCTAATGAATCTTCTTTCATGCTTAATGCTCGAAAAATATGTTCTCACTTCAGACGGAGTTTAGTATAATTAAAAGGGATGTAGGATGTGGGTTACTAGGTGAGAGGCAGCGATGGTTCGTGGTTTGGTAGCAGCGTGGGGCTGTCTTTTCCCAAAGGTTACAATTTGTTTAATGCAAACAGCTGAGTAGACAGATCAGCGACATACTGCTCTGTGCACAATACATTGGCTATTAGTGTGCAAAAGGCACGTTTCAACATACATCATGTAATATATACAATAGTAATTAAAAACAGTAGTATGATTACACGATGTGACTACATGGCCTGCTTACTGCAGATCAGGAAGAGGAATGGTTTATTAGCGAACATCGATTACAGCTCTGTTGCGGCTGGTGTGCTGGTCTATATAAAGCCTTTAATAAACATGCCAAAGAAATGCATTTAACAGCCTTTACAGAACAAGAGAGGGAATACCTTATCTCGGAACTTTTAAGTGTGAAGAAAAAATAAACCAACATTTATTCGGCAAAGGATACAAAAGGAAAACGGGCATTGGCAAAGCCAAGAGGTCTGGCTTTAATAAGCTATAGCATGCCGCCTTAGTAAATTAGAGGGAGACGTGAGTGAGACAGCAAGCGCAGAAGAAACGGCTACCTATAGGGGAAAGAAGTTCTCTGCAAGCACTCAAATGGAGATGGAAGGATACACCCAAACTGCCAACAGCTTTAGGTGACAGATTAATACCCTATTAGGCTGAACCAAGACGTGATTCATAAAGTCTCAAGCCAATGGCTGAAAGAGGCAGGCCCGAGAAAGGCTATGGGTAAAAACGGGCAGACCCAAAGTCTCCTCTAAGTGTATTGTTAGCAATACGTCAGTTTGACATCAGTGCTCTCAAAACCCGGACATAAAAATACTAGTGCTGGAGATTACTTTTCAGTAAAGGTGCTTTTCTCTTCCCTCTTCGTACCATCTCAATGTTACCTGATATATCCATCATGTATTATCCCAATGTGTCCCCCTTACATAGTACATGCAGCTAGTTAAATAAAACTGAAATTGAGTAGTTTTATTGGGATGCATGCTTTGAGTTTGTACTTCGCAAAAGTGTCTTACAGTGCAATTTCAATCCCACTGTGGCTTTAATGCACAGTGCACATACAAGTACAAAGCAATCCAACATGTAAAATTGTAACCTTAAGTTTTGCGTCAATTCATCAACTCATCAGTTCCTGCATAGAGTGAATGCAGTCCACTTCCCAAGGGAAGCTGCTAATCAAGTACATTTGAAAACTCTAGGTCTACTACATCCACGGTAACAAGCAAGACGTTCAAGGGCTACACCGGTCTTTGAAGGGGCAATCAGTTTATACTGTTAGCCAAGATTGCTGTAGTAAATCAGCAACTTACACTGGAAAAATAATTATTCTGCAAATTAGGAGCATTTTGCAGAACTGAGGTGTTCAAAAATGTGCTCAAGGTTCAGTGAGCACTGTAATGCTAAAATAAGTTGCCTCAATTCCATCTTGTTTCTTAAGAAATTCATTATTAATTCAAAACTGATTATTGCTTCAATGTGGTCATATATCATTCTATTCTGACTTTTTGGGGAATAACATGCAGATTTTGGTGCTAGGGCACTAAAATCTTCACATAACAAATACCAGGCAACTTTTGCTAGTGTTAAATTTTGGGAAATTAAACCTGCTAGAAATTAAGGTAGTGTGTGACCTTTATTGCTCCCGGTAAAACATCGCACCACAGGGTCAGTGGTATCAGGCCTTAAATGGGTGGTAACACATCAAATACTTCTGTAAGAATAACAAGTTTACAAGTAATAACACCTGGTTCATCTGGAACAAATTGACACCTTAGAAAAAACAGACAATTATCACCCTCCATCATACAACTAATTTACATTTTGTGATGAATAAATGGTGAACAAATTCATCTTCAACTAAAGAGTGATGCTTAATGCCAAACCGCTAGAGGCTGCGTAATCAGTAGGTCTCCTTATTTCGTTCCAAAATGTCAAAAATCAGATGCTGAAGTGCCAAGGGGACATCAAATACATCCATTCTGCAGGACATGGTGCCCATTCTCTGGGGCCTGGTGCTCTTCGGGTGGGTGCAGGGAAAAGCACCTTCAAACCAGGTTAGAAATGAGTCACATAAGCAAACACTGAGTTTTTATTGCTGCAACATGTTTATCGGCTGCCTTGTTACATTTTAAGTTGGTGGCTGTTATACATAACATGTTTATATTATATGTGTAGTTTATGTATGGTGTAAAATGATTTGTATAAGCTGTAACGTAACTTTATGGTTTTGAATATACTGCTGTAGCAGATACACATAGGGGTCTTTCTGGCTTTGAAAGTATTGCTTGCAGTGCATACCGCGGTGTGATGGTGCGGTTGTCAAATTGTAAATATGGGTACTGGGTTGCGCTTAAATGTTGCACTGCTCCACCGCCGCTGGTAAAGGGCTCCCAGTAAGCATTGGGCTTCTTTTTTTGCAGTGAGGCAAGAATCTGCCACGTCTTTAAAGAGCCACATTCCGTGAAAGCAGAATTTAAAACGGTTTCTTTCCACAGGTTTAGATCTACAGATTGCATGCGGTCACAAAAAACCTCCACCCGTTATAGTCCTTAAAATCCGGCATTAAAAAAATAACCCTGGATAACTTTTTCCCTCCTTTATTTTGAATGCACCTCAGCTTCCCTTCCCTTTTTAAATTTTTTAAATGTATTTTTTATTTTTATAATCAATTGCTTCTCACAGAGCCCCTTCTAAAGATCACGCCTAAGCTGTTAATGTACCACAGAGAAACTAATGCATGGAATGGTTTACTTTAGCATGCAAGACTAACCTCAATAAGCAATGGACTTACCATTAACTTTCGGCACATGAGTAACGTGCTACTCGCCTCCAAGCGCCTCTGCGCCTCGTCAGAGGTAGCAAGTGATTGAACGCAATTTCAATTCAAAGTTCAATAAGTCAAAAGTTAAAAAGCTGTCAAAGAGCAACCGGAACATGTTTCCCAAATCCCAACGCTGATCCCTTCCCAGCAACAAACTTCCTGCCTATGGCTCTATACCACCAAGATATGGTCTTCTATCTAAAATGCTATAATGTACAACAAAGGGTCTGATTTACTTCATTCTTGTTGTAAGGGCAGCATGGTAGGTAGTTCTCTACTGCAGAAATAACGCAAGAGTAGAAAAGGAGGGACAGGCAGCAATCACCAAGTTAGCTATAAAAAGGTATTAAAACTCTTGCTCAGGTGTTTAACTCGCGTGCATGTGTCAATTCGCAATTAATATGCAGAATATATTCAAATGGAAAGAAGTGGTCTGTTAGCAAACCCTATTTTCTCGAGACAGGTGAAACATTTTGAAAAGCACTTTGTACAAAAGGCTTTTATGAAGCTATGCAGAGTTGCCTCATCATCAGTAAACACATTCCACACTGTTGATGTTGCAATCCACATTCTGTGCCCACAGAGCTGTATCCTGTTGGCATAGCTCTCTGCTCATCGTCTATATTTAGCATGAAGTAATGCTGGCTCATTGTAAACCTTTTCATGAAATGCACTAGCCAATTCTTGCAAAATCACAGCCAAAAGTAGCGCTTTTACACTGGGAAGCGAGCAAAAAAGGAGAACACAGCTGGGTCCCCTTTAAGTTAGGTGTAAGTAAAACGAGCTTGTTTATGGTTCATCAACTTCCATGACCTGTTTAGATGACACATGTTAGTTACTGTGTGTGAGCAGACAACAATCTCAAACCAAGCTGGCAGTCAGGATTATCCTGCTCATCTTTCACAATATACACGTCAAACATGGGAAAACGAGCCAAGCGCCACTTCTTAATCGCCCAGAGCTATTGCAAAAGTGCAACTATATCTGAGCATTTCTGCATAGGAAGAATGAAAAAGGAACCACAATTTAACCATTCATTTCTGGCACGGAGCTAATCAGAGGGATCAGATTTACTGCATTGTGCGGAAATGATACAAAAGAGTGTGTGGCCAAGAATGGTGCCCACGTGCAGCCCCTTCAGAGACCTATAACTTGCACCCTCTCCTGACCCAAGCATCAACTGATTTGGTTCCTCAAATTGTTAACAGAAAATGGGATTTAGAAACAGACGACAATTTTCTGCTGAAAACAGATGGTGGATGATTGGTTGAAGCAGCTCAATTTTGGCGTGGTAGATCTAGGTTTGGTCAGCCAATCTCCTACCAGTGCAACATGGCGCTGGTGGTAGTCCGGGAGTGCACTCTGATCCGCCAGATCTGAGAAAGGCCAGCAGGAGGGCAGTGGATAGCCTCCTTTTATCAACAGATAAACGCTTGCCAGCTCCGGAAGCTCAACTTACTAAATGGGGTGGTGAACCTGCAGCACCGAAGAGGGGCTAGAGACTATTGCTACAGACAGAGGATGCACATAGGGCAGGGCGAGTCACAAAGAGCATCATCCGCCACGTGTTGGTCGCAGAGTAACCTAGCTGCCTGTACCCATCTCTGTGGCGACCTAAAAGTAGACGAAACTGAAATCCCCAAAACACCAGTTCTCTTGAAGCGGTTATCCCAAAGTAGACCCACTGAAGCCCAGGAAAATGGTGTTAACTTGGGAACTACAGGACTATTCAGTATTGAATGGGAACTGTCAAAAGGGTTTGAAGAAAGTTGTTGGTCACCGGGAGGTTGTTTCTTTTAAAGGATACAAAGAAATCTACCTCTTTCATTTAATATAGCCTTCCGCTGTGCTATATAACAGAAGAATTTTTTTGCTCAATTTTTTTAAGATCATACATTTTAAAAGAGAACTATATCAAAGACATCATATGAATGTGCTGTTGTGTCTTTTATTTTTACACACGTACTTTAAAAAAGTTTGACAAATATTTCCATAATGCTTTCAATTTATAATGTGTAAAAATAATTTGCTCTGCCATTTGAATACCACTGAAGCTCAATCTACATACACTCTTATCGCTAGACCACCCCATAATCCAGTCACCACTTTCACATAAAGACTTGCCAAATATACAACTCTTGTAGTACTGTCCCTTCCTTGTTTGATTAAATGTCACCCAGTCACATATCAAAGCCCTACGAACAACCTAAAACATTGGTTTTTTTGGTAAGAATTTACTGATCTTTTTGACAGATTTATATTGTGATGGGATTCTTCCATTTATTGTCTAGTGTCAATTAAGATTACCAGCGCAGTAGGTATGTTAATCGTTGGGATGTGACCCTTGCAATATCCCTAACAACAAAACTTTGACACCAAATGCTTCTTGCTGTGGTTAACCCATGCCAACCACATGTTAGTGTAATTGCAGCCTCCATGATTACTCAAATTGGTTTGTATTCGGTCTCAACAGAATAACTCAAGAGTAAATGCAGAAGGGTCTTTCAGAATAGGATCTCAAGATTTTGATAGTTCGCAATTTTCTCCAATATAGTCACTCCATAACGCACAACATAAATGGGTGAGAATCTTCATTTTAAATACCATAATTACTCGGTGTACATTGCTACATCCAAATGCAATACAGAACTCTGTAGGTCCTGTCGCTACTAATTTACCTTCATTTATTGATCTTGAAATGATGAACCCACTTCATCTGGGCATTACAACAAATGTAAAGGTAGCTGAAATCCTGCACAACCGCTAACCTTGTGCCACATAACCCAGATATTTGCGCACTATCCCCACTTCTAGAGATTATCTGAATAAACTCTCAAGTACCTACTACCACAGGACTCCAGCATAAGTGCGCTCTTTACAGGCGTGCACCGGGTTGATCCAGTATTCAAGTCATCAGCCAATGAGAAAATCTGAAGAAGCATGTCCATTACCTCAAAGGGCAAAGCCTTTGTACTTTTAAGGCCAGAAGGAAACTCACAAAATACAACGCAAACACCAAGGGTCCCAAATACACGCTTTCTTAATATCATTTTCAGTTGTTATAACGCTTTTCTTAAAGGGAACAAGGAAGGATCAGATCTCCCAAATTTGATCAGATTAGAAATAGGCAGCACAAAGACAACAGGATAAAAATACAATAAAATTGCAGAACGACTCCTACAAACAAAGCTATGCAGAGATATTACCCGGTTTTAATTAATCTCTTGCCTTAACCCAAGAGCACATTAAATGTATGTGTTTGAATTGCACATCAATAAACACTATCAAACACAGTCTAGTGTGCATCCATAAGATATCTTCTAACTAATATGACTTTTCCAGGCTCATAAAAGAGAAAATACCCTGACTCCCACATGCACTTTTTCAAAAGATAATTCAAGGAAACACTGGTTTTCCTCCAAGCTGTTGTCATACATCTACTTCCGGTTTCTAAACACTGCCTGGACCCCTCCCCTCCCAAGCCAATTCTAGTTTCTTGTTTTGTTTGCCACTGATGCAAGCCCACTTTCCAGCCTTCATCAGCTTGTCAACAGATTCGGCTGTTTCAGGAGCTTGAATACTCAGTATATTAAAAATTTATTTGGGGGACTAGAAGGGTGGACGGCCGAGGAAAAAAGGCTCCTGAGCAGACACATGAAGTTTTGGCCAGCTCGCCCATCCGTCTGGGGCACTGCTCCCATGCCTGGGGCTGGCAGGTCTACAAGGGAGCAGAGTGTGGACGGAGTTATCCGACCCAGAGCTCGAGTGTTCATGGAGATGTGGCACTAACCGGACCCCTGTCCCCTGACCGGAGATGCTGGCCTGATGAGACAGCTGCCCAGTGTACATTTGGTGGGCGGAGCCATCCAAAGGCGGCACCTTTTACTACTAAAGGTAAATACTCCCCAGCAGTAATTTGTGTATTGTTCTATGTGAAGTTCACTAAGACTATTATTGTACAGAACTGTTAAATAAAACCATAAATAAAAGTGGGTCAGCATCAATTTGAGGGGATGTGAAGCATGGACAAGCCCACGTAACTTGCGCACATAAATAAGGTAAGAGGATAAGCAAATGGAGGCCATATTGGAGTAAAGAGCCTTTCTTCTATCCAATAACAGTGACTCAGCATAGTGGCGACCTTTAAATAGAAAGAGGAAAGAGCCCCACCAGGCTTCGACTGAAGAGCTCCAGAAGCAGGCAAAGGAATAAGGGCCCTGCTAGAGTGGGGATACTCACTGGGCGGCCCCCCTGAACTTTACATGGTGAACGGCAGAACTGGGCTGCTGTTTCCTTGAATGAGCACTGACATTCACAGAGATGTTACTCGAATGGGCAAGCAGTATTTGCACATTAGCTGAGGCACAGGTGTCCTGCCCGACTAATCTTTAGGAACATCTTCATTTTAAAGACATCTTGCAACAAAGGTAAATATATGATAACGTCTCTTCTACATTAAAAAAGTGCACTTCTTAACACTCAAAAAAACCTACTTATTTAGCATGAACAAATCAGAATAGTGCATTGAGAGAAATTTTTCAAAAGTGACTATTTTCAAACAAACTTAGAAACATCCATGCGTCCCCCGGAATTGAGGACAATGCCATTCATGTACCAAGAGGCAAGTTAAGTTGTCGTACACCATCGACTGTTACACACAAACCAGCATTATAGTATTTTAAAACGACACACAGGACAGGATTTTGTACAGCGCACATTTTGAACTTCTATATCTCAAGGTGCTCTCATTGGTGATAATGAAGACAAAATAAAATATAACAATTGTCTAGGTTCACACAATTTGTACGAACAATCAAGCCGGGATTATTCCCAAATTTTCTGGATTAAAATTGTGCAATTCAGCCCCTAGATTCAGCCCTCTCATTTTACTTTAAAGTTAATGCTTTGTCTTTAGTTTTTGGTACATGAGGTTAGAGCCTCAGCGGCAGGCAGAAGCCACAGAAAGGCATGGTTGCTTTAGGCTTGAGGATTCAGAGAAGCTTGTGGTGAGCATCAAACTTGCCCCCCCCCTCCAAGCATTTGCCCACCTAGATCATGTATTTGGAATCAAGTGGACAAGGGTATAGGAAGGACATGAATTGATAATCAAACAATTTGTTGATGCAAGAGCAGTAACACAGTGCAGAATTACTTGTTAAAACGTCCATAAGTTTGTCACTACACCATATTTTAGTGAGTGAATTGTGGGACAGGGTGTTCTCTCCCCAACAGTAAAATCAACAGACTATTATAGTCTGTTTTCTTACACATGCCAGTGCTTAGTTTGATGTTAGTTGTTATCGATGCAAAAAAAACGAGGATTAATAAACGTCATGTATTCTGGTCCCATAGTTTCCATCTTGCTCATTACACAATAACTGGGTGTGAGTGGTTCCAATGGTGAAACACAGGGACTACTCTCACCAGAGTAACGTAACTATGTTGTGAAACCTGCTCAGACTTTAAATAGTGTTTACCACCAGCATTCCTTAGCACAGAGGTAAAGCCAGGATTAAACGTCAAGTCTGCTAGTGCCATGACTAACCTTGCCCACTGTACTAGGTCTAGTAGTGGAGGTTGGGTATTTGGTCACCACCATGAATTGCACACCATGGTGAGGGAGTCTTGTCAAGGGGTTTATATAGCACTAGCTCCCTTAAATAAGCCGGTTTCTAAGCACTCCTGTTAAAAGATAAGAGACTAAATACTTAGGAAGATTGTGGGGTCTAAGATTCTATTCATTCCAATTTGATGATCAAGTTTTTTCTTTCCTTCACTTGACACACAAAAGTTAGCGATAGCAAGCAGAGTAGGGTGCGGTTGAGGGACAGCAACTCAGACACAGCACAAGACAGTACTGTCAAATCTGTGTCTGTTCTACAGAGTATGGGCTTAATTTAGAGGTCAGAATGGAGTGAAATCCTCAAGCTAGCTCCATGACACAGTCCACACCATGTACATGCTTTGCTACCCCTATGTCCACCTAAGTTCCCCATTCCGCCCAGCCCCACCCTGCTGGCATCAATGCAGTCTTCGGTTATTCAACAGACCATATTGGCCCCTTGAAAAGGCGCGCGAGTGCCCATGTGCTACACTCGCAATCTAGGCTACATTTTAGGATGGACCAGTAGTACGGCGGAGCTGCCACTGGTTATTTGCTGAGCTGTGAAAGGGAACTATTAACTGAAAGCGGCCTTAAAAAACCAAAATGATGATGCGTATCACTGACAGAGTGAACATAAATGTGATAGGACTCTGGTCGCCAGAGTGATGTGTTGTGTTTGCAGAAATCTGAGATGAGGTGTTCGACGCTCTTGGACTCTTGAGTGCTAGCGGAAGGGGAGTATTGCTGACTTGCAGAGGGGTGAAAGGAAAACTATAAGAATGCATTCCAGGTTTTAAAATGCAGAGTGCAGGGGGGTTGTTTATTTGTCCACCTTTTGCCTTTGTGATTTCTGTGAATAAAAGTGATTTTGGAGGAAGCAAAAACTATTATCAGGTGTTTAGTGTGTAGGATCATAAAAGGGCACACTGATGTTGGAAAGGAGATGTAAAAGTTGTAACCAAATGAGATAGTAAAATAAGTACACAGGTTTCCACTCAGTCCTAGGAAATCTGAAAATTCTATTTTGAATAATTTTAGCGCCGGTTGACGAATCCTCGCGAAATTTTCAAAACTAATGGGGCGCTCCGCTCAGCTCCTACCCTGAAAGTCTCGAGGTGATTCGTCAAGCGGGGGCTGAGAAAAAAGGGGGGTCCCAAAACGCGTTTTCCTCATGCATTTTCCCATAGGACCTTTAGTCGAAGGTACAGCCCGAACGGCTGAACAGAATTACTTGAAATTTGGCAAAGAGGTTGTCCTCAGGTCAGGCATGTGCCTTTTGCATATATGGAGTCAATCTGTTCAGTATTTCCTGAGAAAATTGCAGTTAAAAGTACATAAATATCTATCACCTTAACGTGCGCGAGCGTAATTCTGATTGGTGGTTACATGTCAGTCAACGTTCGAATCGGTCAAAATCAGGAAGTGTCGTCCGCCATTTTGTTTGTTTTGGGTGCGACAGTGAAAAAGAGAGGTGGCGAACGTGAAAAGGGGGCAGGGTAGAGAGTTCCTGACCCCCTAGCCTTTGTCAGGGGGTCCCTGAAAGACCCCGAAGGGTGAAAAAAATTTTTTATTTTCTGTTAAAAAAAAATCGCGGGGTGCGTGCACGAAGAAAAACCTTAAAAAAAAAAATATAATAATACATACATAACTTAGCATTTAAAAAACCGTACAAATTCACTTAAAAAACCATAGGTTTCACACACGTTATAGTTAGGAATTAGCATTTAAAAAACCGTACAAATTCACTTAAAAAACCATAGGTTTCACACACGTTATAGTTAGGAATTAACATTTAAAAAACCGTACAAATTCACTTAAAAAACCATAGGTTTCACACACGTTATAGTTAGGAATTAGCATTTAAAAAACCTTGCAAATTCACTTAAAAAACCATAGGTTTCACACATGTTATAGTTAGGTGGACATTTCACTCGTAAAAAACCAATGAAATTCCCCCGTTATAGTTAGTTGAGATAACTATAACTCGCGCGACCACCACTCTATCACAAGGATGATGTCATCAGTGATGTCATGAGTGATGCCACTGTCCATGTCATGAGTGATGTAATATGTGACGTCATGAGCAGAGGATTGCGGGCGCGCGAGTTATAGTTATCTCAACTAACTATAACGGGGGAATTTCATTGGTTTTTTACGAGTGAAATGTCCACCTAACTATAACATGTGTGAAACCTATGGTTTTTAAAGTGAATATATATATATACACACACACACATACATATACAACACCCTTTCAGGCATAGAGTGACGCATAATATATACACACACACACACTTCCTGCCCACTCCTTTGAAGATGGAGATATATATATATATTTTTTTTTTTTTGCGTCAACAGAAATTATTTTAGGTATTCAGAGAAGATGTGACAAATCAAGAGAACTGTGAGATATATATATATATATATATATATATATATATATATATATATATATATATATATATTCTTCCAAAGGTTGCCACTCGAGCGGAGACGCACACAAAAGCAAGCTGACCCCAAAAGCATTCAGAGTCTTTATTCAGCGTGGCAGCAATGTGGAACCCATCAGGGTAATATTTGAACGTAGGGACGGCTAGTCCCAGAAGGCACAGCGATACTGGCTCATTTGGGCGGGACAATTGCTATTTAAGGACTGCCTCCCTACGTATCCACATAGCAACAGCCACGACCCGTGACCAAGGAGCACAGGGGCTCCGAAACGCGTAGGGTAGGCTATGAAATATCCTGATGTGCACGCTGCCACGCTGAATAAAGACTCTGAATGCTTTTGGGGTCAGCTTGCTTTTGTGTGCGTCTCCGCTCGAGTGGCAACCTTTGGAAGAATTTATACGGCCAGTCACGGCCGGGGAGGCAGCACCACCGTACATTTACTGGACTGTCGATTCCGGATACATACGGGAATCACGAATGGCAGGATTGCAAGCAGCAACATTGTGGCAGTAAGCAGTTGGGAGGTTCTATTGAGAACTTGACGATATTGTTGGTAAATGTGGAACCCATCAGGGTAATATTTGAACGTAGGGACTGCTAGTCCCAGAAGGCACAGCGATACTGGCTCATTTGGGCGGGACAATTGCTATTTAAGGACTGCCTCCCTACGTATCCACATAGCAACAGCCACGACCCGTGACCAAGGAGCACAGGGGCTCCGAAACGCGTAGGGTAGGCTATGAAATATCCTGATGTGCACGCTGCCACGCTGAATAAAGACTCTGAATGCTTTTGGGGTCAGCTTGCTTTTGTGTGCGTCTCCGCTCGAGTGGCAACCTTTGGAAGAATTTATACGGCCAGTCACGGCCGGGGAGGCAGCACCACCGTACATTTACTGGACTGTCGATTCCGGATACATACGGGAATCACGAATGGCAGGATTGCAAGCAGCAACATTGTGGCAGTAAGCAGTTGGGAGGTTCTATTGAGAACTTGACGATATTGTTGGTAAATGTGGAACCCATCAGGGTAATATTTGAACGTAGGGACTGCTAGTCCCAGAAGGCACAGCGATACTGGCTCATTTGGGCGGGACAATTGCTATTTAAGGACTGCCTCCCTACTTATCCACATAGCAACAGCCACGACCCGTGACCAAGGAGCACAGGGGCTCCGAAACGCGTAGGGTAGGCTATGAAATATCCTGATGTGCACGCTGCCACGCTGAATAAAGACTCTGAATGCTTTTGGGGTCAGCTTGCTTTTGTGTGCGTCTCCGCTCGAGTGGCAACCTTTGGAAGAATTTATACGGCCAGTCACGGCCGGGGAGGCAGCACCACCGTACATTTACTGGACTGTCGATTCCGGATACATACGGGAATCACGAATGGCAGGATTGCAAGCAGCAACATTGTGGCAGTAAGCAGTTGGGAGGTTCTATTGAGAACTTGACGATATTGTTGGTAAATGTGGAACCCATCAGGGTAATATTTGAACGTAGGGACTGCTAGTCCCAGAAGGCACAGCGATACTGGCTCATTTGGGCGGGACAATTGCTATTTAAGGACTGCCTCCCTACGTATCCACATAGCAACAGCCACGACCCGTGACCAAGGAGCACAGGGGCTCCGAAACGCGTAGGGTAGGCTATGAAATATCCTGATGTGCACGCTGCCACGCTGAATAAAGACTCTGAATGCTTTTGGGGTCAGCTTGCTTTTGTGTGAGTCTCCGCTCGAGTGGCAACCTTTGGAAGAATTTATACGGCCAGTCACGGCCGGGGAGGCAGCACCACCGTACATTTACTGGACTGTCGATTCCGGATACATACGGGAATCACGAATGGCAGGATTGCAAGCAGCAACATTGTGGCAGTAAGCAGGTGGGAGGTTCTATTGAGAACTTGACGATATTGTTGGTAAATGTGGAACCCATCAGGGTAATATTTGAACGTAGGGACTGCTAGTCCCAGAAGGCACAGCGATACTGGCTCATTTGGGCGGGACAATTGCTATTTAAGGACTGCCTCCCTACGTATCCACATAGCAACAGCCACGACCCGTGACCAAGGAGCACAGGGGCTCCGAAACGCGTAGGGTAGGCAATGAAATATCCTGATGTGCACGCTGAATAAAGACTCTGAATGCTTTTGGGGTCAGCTTGCTTTTGTGTGCGTCTCCGCTCGAGTGGCAACCTTTGGAAGAATATATCGTGTTGCTCTTTTCCCTTCGTTTGGGTCCCCTACATTTTGTTTTACTGTATTTTAGGAGCACTGGATAACAGTACTGTACAGGTCTCAGGTCTACTGTTAGTAAGCAGTATCATGTAGTACAGTTTAAGGTACAAGCACATATATTTTGCTACTTAGACTATACATGATGCTTATTTTCTTTCGTCTTTTGTGATATAGAGCTCGAACACTAATAAGAGTTAAACATGTTATTTCCTCCCACCCTAACCCTTGGGCTGTAAAGACCCAGGCACTTGCTTTAACGGTGCAGCTGTACAAAATGTGCCTGGTCTCCAGAGGTACGGAAATACATTTTTCTAGAGACTGTCTCCTATGCGTGTGTGTTGTACTGGGTTGTGATGCAGTCATGCCAGATGTCATTTCATTTTTAAGAAATGACTTCATGTCTTACATATACAGGTGTGTTTCAACACACACAAGTGGAAAAGGGAACCAGAGGCCTCAAGGCGGTCGCTCATCATTTTTATTAGGAGTCATAAACGTCTCAAGAATTATGTCCCAACTGTGGGTGATTAGATTTTTCCTTGAGCCTTCCCTTTCCTCTAGATCGAGGTGTAAACTTTCGGTACTCAGCCATTTAATCCACACACTTGCCACTCTCAGCAGAGGGGGCGAGGTGTGTAGCTAGTTTATAAAGACAGATAGACGTGTTTCTACTAAAGCCAAGTTTACTAACTTCTCAAAAGCTATGTTTTTCTTATAGGGCACTGGTAGAGTCCAAGTACACATGCCTCAACCGTGTTCCAGAAAGTGTGTCCTGTAGTGGGGGTTAAAATGGAGGTGGTGAGCTCCCCAGAGAGCTGCAGGCCTGTGCAGGTCCACCACCTACAAACACAAGGAGATGATGGACGGAGCGCTGAAACCTTTCAGACACTCACCCCCAGTCACAGATCTGGGTTGAATCCATCATCGCTCTTTAGCTTACTTCGCCACCTCAGTTCAGACCCAGCTATATGCAAATCAGTCTGACCCTGTGCCTCTTGGGAACAGTCCAGTCCGAATTGCCAAGCCAGGTCTTCCCTGAACCAGAAACAAGAACCCTGGGACCAGTTTCGGTGTAAAACCCCTCATCAGCCAGGCTAGCTTGAATCCAGAGGCAAAGTGAGCAAGGGACCCACATCTGGGCATACCCTGCCAACTTAGGGCAAACAAAGCAAACACAAGGAGATGATGGACAGAGCACTGAAACTTTTCAGACACTCACTCCCAGTCACAGATCTGAGTTGAATCCACTTGTGCAGTAAATCTGCAGAGAGGTACATCTGGGGCAATTTGTATTCTCTGTGGTGTAAGATATGTTCTGTTCAGTATGTGAAATTGGATCCGTTTAAATCTCGTGTTGCATAAAACTAGAGGGTTGTTTCAGGATCTTTGTCCATTCCTATCATGAAATGATGTGGAAAGGCCGGTTTCCCATTGGTCCCACTGCTTGGTGTGACCCTATGCCTAAGTATTGTGTAAAAGACCCACATATACATTTAATTGTCTCGCCTTCCCATTGTGTATAGTGTTTGCAGCACAGTATGCATCGGCGGGTCAAGTGTTCGTAGATGCCAGAGTTTTTGCAGGGCATGTTTAATCTGCTGATAAGTAAGGAACTGTCCACGCGGAATCCCAAATCCATGCACCATTGTTTCAAAGTCTTACAAGACTCCACCGACAAACAGTGCTCCTACTGTGTCGATACGAGCCTCGAGCCACAGAAGTTGGGAAGCCCCAGTATTGGAGTCCAAGTGCATAGAGGGGCTTGCTGTTGGTAAGTGCTAATGCATGCGTCAGGCAGGTCAGTGGGCGTGAAAAAGAACCTGTGTTTGCCCCCTACGCGCTTTCCTGGTAGCACCTGTCGTTGCAAAGCACGGCTAGTAGTGGTCTTACCTGCATAATTTGTAATGTTGAACGTTCTGATGCCCTTGGAGTCTCGTGCTGTATAAAACCACAAACACAATCTACTGCAAGACCTTTACTACAAGGCCTTGGAAGCAGTAAGTGGTACTGACTATGCAGCTTCGATCATCCTTCTGACAAGCACTGGCGTGGTGCAGACACTGAGTTCACCACCTCGAACAATCCCCAGTCTCCCCACCACCCACACTGCTGAACACCTGCTGCCGCCATCAGCGCAGCCGCATGCATTATTAAGCGCTCTGCCTGCTAAGGCGATTGAATACACGCAGCAGAACTACCGAAGCCAGGGGCAATTAAAAGCACAGCGATCTGTGCACAATTCCCGAAATATCCGCCCGCCTTGTTTACCTTTTCCGTCTCACATTTTAATTACTTCTGGGCGGTCAGCGATAGGACTTTGGTGGGCCTCGTTCTAAAACGAAAGAGGAACCGAGGCCATCTCTCAGTATGGTAAAGCGAACTAAACATATGTACATACTGAATGCTGCCTCAGGACAAGGACAAACGAATAGCTAACTAGCTGGTGGTGTTCGTGAAAAATACAGGTTTGCAAAAGCATGCAACCCTGCGTCCATTTGTCTCCTGGTTACACTCCTCTAAGGCGCAGCCTTCTCAGATAGGAGCTCTATTGACTGATCGATGCCAACAGGATGCCATGACTTTTTCATCATTTAAACTTCGATTAAGAGTCCTGCGTTATGGGTGTGTTATTTATCGCACCCAACAAACAGAACCCCTGAATGGGATGTAATCAGTAACACAAATTAGGATTTTCCCTCGGGAAATGTAGCATAACATGAGGATTTTGGTGGTTACCTACCAAGATCCGTGTCCCGGTATTTCCTGGGCCTTTTTTATTTATTTATTTATTTTAAATCGGGTTTGTCCTGCTGAATTTCACTGGAGGGTAAAATCGGGCTGTCAGATTTACCGACTAATTTAGAATTCTGACATCCATGCACACAGAGGTCTGTATCAGTGTTTCACTTTAACCAAGCACTGTTGCTGAGGCATACTGTTTTACATCACTAACACTGCTACAATGTATGTACTACATTTGATGCGTTTAGAAATGGTCATTGGTTTTTCAGGACTTAAAAACAAGTCCACAATGCTCAAAGTATTGGTTCCCCATTGCTATGCTTACACTTCAGTGGCGTGGAAGCAGGGCAGCTGAAATTGTGCAGCACTGAAGACCAAATTATGTGGTTTTGTTCACTAAATAATTAGACATGGAAAGTCAAATTATGCAGCATATTAAGCAATTAAGGGGAAATTACACGGTGCAATTTTGTGGCATTATGATCTAGCGATTATGACAGTTAACAGGCATGCAAAAGGACGTGCCAGTATCCTAGAAAATGCAAAGGGTGGAAAGGATGCCTCTCATAAAAGATAACTGAATTATGCTTAAAAGTGCAAGCTTTTTTGTTTTCTGCTGCAGACGCAAGCCCCTTGGCAAGTCCATCAATAGGGAATAATGTGCATCTCGCTATAGGCTATAGCACTCAAGAGAAGAAATGGACCAGTTTGAGCAAGTTTGCCTTGTGGACACAGTGTTGGGTAACATTAGATTAGCATGTGTCAATCACGTCTGTGTTGGCAGAAATCTGATGTTTATGCACCAGCAACTCATAATTACCTGGAAAACCCAGTAGGCCGCCAGTTTTCCTGGAAGCAGCCAAGAGTGGGAAAACAGAGAAGAGAGTAAAAAAAGAAAAAAATGAGACTACAGAGATGGACAAAGACTGGATGATTCCCAACTGGACGTCAAGGGATTCTGCTGACATAATGATGAACCACAAGGCATTCTTCTATTACTACAGCCAGCTGCAGACGGCTTTGCAGGTGGGTTGAAGCGTTAGTGCTAAAAGTCCAGATCAGGAATGGAGACTGTTTGAGGAACAACCAAGTAATTCTCATTTCAGATGGGACTGTTTTACCTATGGGGATTGTTAAAGTAATCCATTTTTTATATGTGGCAATTTACAAATTAAAAGATGCATTTTTCATCATCTTTCTCCTCTACGGATAAGGGAGCAACAGCAGCATCACACTTCCTTGTAGCACGTCATGCTGACGTCACAAATCTGTATAACGAGTCGGGTACTGCAGGTCCAAGCTTGGGCAGCCTTGTATGTAGTCGCTTCTGTCCTATCCTTTACTCCCGTTGGTAGTGTTGGTCTGACTTACAAGCATATTGCCCAGTGACACAGTTGCATTTTTTTATGCAATTCACAAATACCTCTGTGAACATTTTACGCCTGCTGGGATGCAGATAAAACAGATTTTTAACCATCAAAAAAAGTTACAAGTGCTTAGTGCTTGCTGAATTCTGCCAACAAAAGCTTACCTTTTTGTGAATCCATGTCTCCTTCATTTTTAGGTCTCGCTTGACCCAGCGCATGCGCTGGTCTGGCGAAACTTATTGAGAGGGCTCCAAAAAGTGCTACCAGGCCAGCCTAGAGCTACAGTGCATGAGCGCGCGCGCGCCACGCTTTTCCGCTATTACTTTCACTTTCGCGGCCGCTATGATGTTTGATCGCGATCACTTTCGCGGCCGCACGGCCGCTTGGCATAGCCAATAGGTCTCGCTTTTGGGACCTTATAAGTATTTAGTTATGCAACTGTTGCATGGCTAAACAGTTATAAGGTCCCAAAGGCGAGACCTATTGGCTATGCCAATGCTTGTTTCATCTTAGTATTCTCATCCAAAACTATTAATCAGTAACATTTCAAAATAAGATTTATTCACCTGAATATATACTATGTAGTCCAATGGGAGACTAGGGCACGTGGAACCTTAAACTCCCAAACAGTGCCTTCGGTGGGCCATTGAAATGATGTTCAGGGGATGGAAGAAAAGACACATGGGGCACATGTAAAATCAGGTTGTGACTGGCAGGCCATCCTCACTCCAGGCAGCGGCGGCTTCTCTGCTGTCGCCCCCTCCCCCCATCCATCCCCATCTGCCTCAAAATGGCAGGAGAGGAGAAATAAAATGATAATAAACACTTTTTATTATCGTTTTATTTTTCCTTTCCTGCAGAGTCTTTGGGGGCGGGGCCGTGGGGGATGACAGGCTGCAGGAGTAATGGTGGGCACTTTTGTCAGTGCGAATGACCGTTTGGCCGTCTGTCTCAGGCCAGCCAAACAGTCATGCGCACTGAAGTGGTCTCCAACACGATGTGCATTGCCAGGTTGGAGACAGCAGGAAGAGGCTCCCAGTCTCGGACGCTGCTCTCGAGTCTGGTTGCCTGTGCCTGCGAGGAGAGGAGCAGAAGACAGCGACGCGGCCAGCTGCAGGTACGTTTTTATTCATTTATTAATTTTGTCGTTCCGCGACCCTTCAACTTCCACAAGACCAGCCGCTACTGACTTCAGAATGTGTTACTTCTTGAAACCTTGTATCAGACACATCAAGATTACGACAGGATGCTTAAATCCACAACTAAAACAGTTGAACTACTTTGGTGTTAAACTCCTTGACTGCGATGACAACGCATTCATAATGCCATTTAGAGGTGAAACCCGCTTCACAGCCAGAAAAGACCTGTGCCAAGAGTTACACTTATGTCAACATTTTTAGTTCTTGAAACATTAAAATAACAGTGACTGGTTAAGCCAACAGCTCTGGTTTTGATGTGCTAAAAGACACAAAGACGGACGTGCTCAAGTGCACACAGATTATTTGTACCATGTCTCGATGTAACCGCTACATGGCACTGCACGCTTGAGGAACAAAAAACAGTAAAGAAACAGAAGACACAGGAAGAAGCATGTTGCCTAGAGACAAGGCACAAACAGACCTGGCTTTAATGTCCAAACACATGTAAACATAGGCCTGCACATGCTTCCTCTGAAAGGGAGTGCTTGTATTGCACTATTTGCCTTGCGGTGAAAAGTTAAGCCAAATACAGCAGGAATTTGTTGGTTATGGTAACAAGACGATGATCAAGACTACAGGCCCAAACTGTTTATTATGTAAACGTAATGACAAATGCAGGGGGCTTGACTTATGTATTGTGAAAAGTATACGTTAAAGCCAGTACGCTTTAAAGAGTGGATTATTACACTGTGTTATTAATTGCCTGTAGACAGGTGTTTTGTTGCCTGAAGTCACCCGCATTACTGCAGTTAGCAAGAGTTTTGGTGTCAATAATCCCCTCTGACAAACCCTGGGATTAGAAGATTGGCACTGTGACAAACAACGCATGTAAGGCCCTCCCATGACGAGTTTTATATGGTTTTGCCAACTGTAATATTTTGCGTTGTTATAATTTTATGACTAAGTTGTTGTGGCCTTATGGGAAGCGTACGCACAATACCACAGGTTGGTGCTGATTATTCTGACAAGGCAATAACAAAAGCAATAGACCTGATTGGTACAATTTTTTATATGTCCCTCTTCATTTCTTTGCATTTCTGTTTTTAGCTAAGGCCTGCGAGACTGCTATAGCTGTCTCGCCAGACTATTGGTTTGCTAACAAAAATGCATAAGATAAATACAGAGCAGGGCTAGAGGATAGCAGGTTTAATCTATTGGTCTGGTAAACTATCATTCACATTTTGCTCCCGCCCACCACAGCATCAAGTATGGGGCAATGGGTCTACTCATTTTACCCTTTGGCTGCTTTCACTTTGAATTTCTGCGTATGACAATCAATCATATCCACCTACAAATAGTTTGTCTCTTCAGTGATAAACCAGTTTCACAATGTGATTTTCTATTGTTTTTTTTCTCTTGAAATAATCACTTTGGATGCACAGAGACCAATTTATTTTATTTTCCTATTTTAAGATTTTCGCTATAAAATATTTTAAGTGACATCGGAGCTGCCTGCAATTTGTGTGCTTGGTTAGGTTTTATTTAAATTGTTCTCATTCAATAATAATTACGGCACCCAGTTTTCTGTTTTTATAGATAAATAAAAACAGAAAACCATGAGTTTTCTGTTTGCATTTATTTTTAAAAGTGTCATAAATACAGAAAATTGGACTTCTTTTAATTGACTCTCTGTGCTGTCTTTTATGAATTATAACCCAACAGCTGAGCAGATGGACAGCATAGGAAATTAAAAAAACAGGTTGAAATTTCTTTAAACAACGGCATATGTCAACATGCATTTGTGGTATAATGCTAATATTTACCAGTGGATGTATTATGTGCTATTTGGCAGCTTAAAAACCTAAAACACGACAGCCATCAAGGATGAGTATGCATCCATCAGTTACATAAATATAGAAATGTACAGTTTTGCAACGTTATGCGCAAAACACAAAATAAATATTGATAAATACAGATAAAAGGGCCAAAAACGAATATGAATGACTACAGACTGAAATGCCATAAAACCGGGGCCCTAATAATAATAACAGCATCAATAATATTAATAAATATAATACTAATAGTAAAATGCATTATTATTAAAAACATCACTCTCAAAAAAGGCATCTCAGTGAATGTTTAAATTGCAATTTTTATTGCAAGCGTATGGTATATACGTTTATGTGCCAGCAAGCTTTCTTTTATTATTTTTGTAGCACAGGATTTGTTGGAATATGCCCTTTGTGAGGGTTATCCGCAAACCTTTTGCTTCTTCCTGCTATTTTTTCCTGACCTGTTGTTGACTATAGGGCTCTGGGCACTATACCACTGCTGATCAGTGCTAAAGTGCATATGCTCTCTGTGTAAATTGCTATTGTGATTGGTTATCCATGATTGGCGTATTTGATTTACCAGTTGGTCCCTAGTAAAGTGCACTGTGTGTGCCAGGGCTGGTAAATCAAATGCTACTAGTGGGCCTGCAGCACTGAGTGTGCCACCCACATGAGTATCCCTGAAAAATGTCTCAGGCCTGCCACCGTGGTGCCTGCTCACAGTTTGTTAACTGCCATTTCAACTTGGCAGGTGCACCCACTTGCCAGGCCCTAAACTTCCCTTTTCTTACATATAAGACACCCCTACGATAGGCCTAAGGTACCCCCCTGGGCAGAGTGCAGTGTATGTGAAAGGTAGGACATGTACTGGTGTGTGTAACATGTCCTGATAGTGAAATACTGCCAATTTCGTTTTTCACTATTGAAAGGCTGACTTGCCCATAGGACAGAATGGGGAATACTTTGTAACATTTTACAAGCATATCTTCCCATAGGGAGAAGATCGAAAAATTGAGTTTAGTATCCCTGAACTCAGGATTTAATAACACATCTTTTAGTAAAAATAGTTTTTAACTTGTGTGTTTGAAAATACCACTTTTTAGAAAGTGGCTATTTTCTTGTTCAACCATCCTGTGCCTCTGCCTAGTTGTGGATTGACTGTCTGGCTTTGGAGTGACAGGGGCTGGGGAGGTGCAGTGGCTCCAGGAGTCTGGATGAGTCCGCACTAGGCTGAATAGGCCTGATCTGCATTTAGAGTGGTGGGTGGAATAGCACCTGTACCTGAATAAGGCTGTGCCTGCCTTCCACAATACTGGCTCCTCCCCCTGTGGTGTGTCTGGAGCCAAGTCTCACACTGACAATGGATGTTATTGTGCACTTGCAGAGTGCTCCCAGAACTGGTTTGAACTGGGCTCAGAGCCGCTTTCACAAAGAGAACAAATACATTTTGGGGTATAAGTATCAGACCCAAAACCCCAGACTTTAGATCATTCCTTGAATTCAAGAGGAACCTTTGACATGGAGAAGAGCTGGAGAGACTGAGGAGAAGTATTGCCCTTGCTGTGCCTGGGGTTGGCCTACAGTTGCTGTTTCTGCTAAGGAAAGGAGAAGGACATTGCTGTACTATGTGTCCCTTGCTTGAGGGAGATCTCCAAGGGCCTGAAGTGAGCTGGCCTCCTGTTCAGAAGTCTCAGGGACACAAAGACTTCACCCCCAGCTCCCCTGAACTCTGCTGTTGTGAGTTCTGACCTGCCTAGAGGTGCCTGTGCCAGTTTTTGGGCCTCTGGAGGTTGTTGCTGCCTTTTGGGAGCTGTAAGAAAGAAGAAGCGTGAAGAACTACAGAAATCAACGCATCGCTCTTCTTGCGGCCGTTTTCTCAACACATCTCCACGGCACGAGAAGAAGTTCCACGCATCGCCGTGCCACTACAAAAACCGTTGCAGCGCCTGTCGCCGCTGCAAGAATTGACTCAGAGGGAGCGCGGCTGAAGAGGACAGACACAGCGCCGATCGACGCGGAATCACCAACGCATCCCGGATTCCCACGCCTCGAACCTGTGCGGCATGCTTTCCCGACTCATCACCTGCGAACTAGAATCGTCACGAAGAATCGACAAATCACTCCCCGTACAGACCGGATTCGACGCAACTCGTCCTCTGCTTGTCACAGAACTGTTGCATCGCCTCCACAAGGTCTCAGGAGTGTCGCATCTCTTTGTTTTCCGACTCTGCGGGCTGTTTGGCTTGTAGAACTTTGACGCATCCACAGATACTTTGGTGAAAAGTCATGAATCCATAGTTTTCTATGGTACAAGTTCTCGAAACCTTTTGAAAGTGATATTTTTAACTGTGTATGTTGGAATTTTTCGTTTTGGTCTTGTTTAGTTTAGATAAAGATACTTCATTTTTCTAAACTGGTGTGGTGTCCATTTGTGGTGTTTTCACTGTGTTACTGTGAGTGTTGGTACAAAGACTTTACACATTGCCTTTGGGATAAGCCTGTCTGCTCGTGCCAAGCTACAGAGGGGGTGAGCAGGGGTTATCTAACTATAGAGACCCCCATTTCTAACAGGATTTCAATAGAAACAAAATAATTAACGATTGTACCAGCTTATCAAGACCAGACCTTTTATCGGCTTTGCCAGTATGTTTTGCTCCCAATAAGACTCCATAAATGCATAGGGTATGCCCAGACAAGAGTCCTGTGAATGCTGCCCCACAGGACTCAAGTTGTAAGTCAGTGGACTGGGGTGCGGCCCGAGTAATTACCAGTGGCTCAGATTATTTAAAGCTTTTCTCCCATGACTTTGTTTGCTTCAGTGTCACACCCTAAGTGCAACTGGTATGCCTAGATGTAGGTCCTTTGCTCACTGTGCCTTTGGAACCAAATTACACCAGACTGAAAAGCCAAAACCAGGGCAAAACCGGTCTTCGGCTGCTTGTGTTCTGGGTCAGAGAGGGCCTGCTTTGGCTGTTCGGGCTGGACTATTCCTATTGGAGCAGGGTCAAGACTGATTTTGCATATGGCTGGGTATATTCTGAGGTGGCATGGTGGACAAAAAAGACAGTGGACTGGGATGCGGCCCGAGTAATTATCACTGGCTGAGAGTAATTCAAGCATTCAACCCATCACGTTTTTGTTTACTTGAGTACCTCAATGGTGAGGACTACCAAGGCTGAACTTGATCTGTGGTTACTAGTGTTCCTCTTCAGAGCATTTTTGATTTAGCATAATCCAGACTTTGCTACTGTCCATTTCTGTATGTGAACAGGACTAATTTTCATAAGGCTAGTTTCTGTACATAGAGAAAAAAACTGACTGTAAGGTGTCCCAGAATAATTACAAGTGGTTGCTATTATCTCAAACTATTCACTCATCCCTTTTTTCAGTAGTTGCAGTTGTAATCATTGCTGTTGTCTGTGCCTTGCTGGAAGTTGTTTAAGTTCTTGGCCGTGCTGTGGTGGCAGTCGATGCTATCTTCACAATTGTGGCCAATGCCGTTGTCCTGAACTTGCTGCAGCAGTTGTAACAATTGTTGTCCATGTCATGGTGGAGGCTGTGGTCACTGCTGTTGGCTGTCCTGCCGTCACTCCTGTTCCAGCAGCTGTGGTGCCTACTGTTGTAACCATTCTTGCTGCTGCCCCTGCTATGGCCTTCTTCTGAGGTACAGCTGGAGCCGTTGTGGTTGTCGGTGTCATGATGGTAGCTATTCTCAATAATCTGATCCATCCTGGGGTTACAATTGTAGTGGAAGCTGTTGTCACTGCTGTGCTTGCAAAAATTATTGCAGCTTCCATTGCTACTGAGTTGGTGGCTGTGGTCACAGCTGTTGCTGCTTTGGTTCCTACTCTAACAGAAATTATGATCATTGTTGCTTATGTGGTGGCTGCTGACTGATGAAATGGCCCTTACTGTGGTCATATTGCTTTGGTCCCCATCGTGTTGGCAACTGTGGTCATTGGTGCAATTCCTGCGGTCATTATATCTGTGGTTGCTGTTGTGGTCCCAGAGGTGCTTACAGCTCTTGTTGCGGAAGTGGTGATGGTTGTAGTAGCTTCGTTTTTACTGATGTGATTCCTGATAGGGTGGCAGCAGTTGTTGCTGCACTGGTCTTTATTGTAACCGGGGTTGCTGTTGCTTCCTGTGTGGATACAACCGTGGCCTCTAAACTGTTGGCAGCTGTTATTACTAGTGTTGACCCTGCCACAGTGACAGCGGTGTTCCCTTTCCAGCTACAGCAGTGGTTGCTACAGTGGCCCCTACATTGCTTGTAGCTATTATGGTGGCAGCTGTAGTCGATGCTCTGGGCACATCTGTGGCAATAGCTGTGGTCAGGAGTGACCCTATCCAAGGTTTATCTCTAAAATCCATGCAGATGGGAGCACAGATACACGTCTTCTGAACCCGGATTACGTTAGCTTTCAGAAGTAGTAGTTCTCAGATCTGTAGCCCGTAATAGGGAGGTACTTATGAGTTTCAACCAGTCTGCTGCTCCTCTTCCTCAGGGAGTCTCTCTGATGGTCAAGTCTTCTGTGCAGAGTAACTACTGGAGAGGGTTTATGTGGCACTTTAACTACTAGCAAGGCCTTAGAGGCCCATAATGGAAGGTATTTGGCACAGCATTGATGCAGGGGTTCTGCTCAATTATAGAACTATGCTTGGAATCATAAAACATCAATATGTAGGGACGGAGTCATCATACCACCTCAGTATCTAGAAGTTTCAGTCCGACTAGCTTTAGTGCCTCACTGGCCCTCCTAACCTCACCAGAGAAGCAAGTGAATTGGCACCCCGGAACACAACAGTCTTGACCCTTTCAGGGAGTGTGGTAACAGGACACACTATTTCACTCTCTCACTCGTACTTATCCACAATAAAATAACCAGGAGACACTAAGGAAGTTTAGTATATTTAAACTATTGTGCTCTGCAATGCAGTATGCATGCCACAATTAGTAAACAAATGCACATTAAAAATACTGTTAGCATGGTTAATAATCCATAGACCATAAAAAGCCATGTCATTTTATAGGACAGAGGAAACTAACCCCCCTGCTACTAAAGCTAAATAATTATATATGAAAGATCTCTGGGATTACTGGCAGACGCCATACCTTAGCATTCACATCTGGATGTTTTACTTCCCAGCAGACGCAGTGCTCTTGTCTCAGAACTCTCTTCCCATCTGTGTGTTTTTGGCTCATGGACTCCTCTATATGATAGGACACATGGGCACATAAACAACAGCTGCAGTCTTGTGTTATGTCTAGGTGCTACTGCCTGGCCAGAAAGAATAACAAGGGACATTGTTGTTTGACCTGGTCGGTGGTGTTAAGACTAAATCCCAGGAAAATAACATAAGACGAAAACATATGCAGGTTCCATCTGAAAGTACAATATGGCACAAAAGCAAGCGTGTTTATATAGTAACGTGCACAAAGAAAAAGGAGGCCTACAAGTGCACAGATAGGCTAACATAGGGGAACTACAATAGGCCATGAAAGAAACAACAGCATAACATGGCATTTTAAGCTATCTGAAATGTGAGTTGAAGTTCTTATACATGCATTAGATATTATTATAGAAAACGGTTAACAGTACCACCATTCTGCTCTCTGGACCAGTAACTGAAGGCTTTAGATCAGCTGTTGGTGTACTCTACCACATATGAATTCTTGTATACCTCCTCTATAGCACTGTAATGTTAATGGACATTAACCATATAAATGTGTTATTTCGCCAGGCATCAGCAAGCAATATTTGTGTTGCAGTCCATGTTTTTAGATTTCTCATTTGGGGCAATACATGTTATGCTCAGCTCATTATTTATGGATCAGTTTTATTAGTTTTAAGTGAATAGTCACACAGCTGCCACAATTCAGCGGCGCCATGTTATGCATTAAAGGTGCTGTTATAGGAAAACTTGCCAGGGTTCAGACCCATGCCACCACCCAGCATGATATTAAAAAGTGTCTATCACCCAGTAAGAGTCACAGGGAGTACAAACTACTCAGCCCAACAATCATTTTCTGCACCTGTCAGCAGCCTCATATCCCCATACCCACCTAAATCAAGTTGACAACCAGTGTTGTGTGAATGTTTTCTGAAATCTATAGCCAGTTTACTAGGAAATAATTTGCAGAAATGCACTTTCTGATCAGCTCTCCTCTAAATTTTCTCAGAGTGACAAAAACCCTGACTCCCCTTTGTAACAAGAGGGCCCAGTCAGTGCCTTGGGGGCTCCTCCGATTTCAGTGAAATAGGGAAGCTTGCTGCGGTATGGATCTCATCAGCTGCCTTCCCCCAGATGTCCCACTTGTTTGAAAGCAGGTGCCAAGAAACACATCCTTTTCTCCTTTCTAGATCTTTCTTATATTTCCAAACCGCAGACCCCCACCGCTGGTATTTTGTTTAAGGCTGAAGAAAGTAAATGCCTTGCGGTTGCGGTTATTGTAAACAGAAGGAAACTCTGCTTCAGAGCCCACGTTCACAACTGCAAGCAGGCTCCCACAAACATCAGGCGTGCTGGAGGACGCCCCCTCCCCCCACACACCCCCTCTCCCCACTTCGAAGACCTGCACTGGTGGCAACTGCTAAACCCGCTAATGGATTCTGCACTGGTTCAAGTTCAAAAGCTAGGGTTACACGTGCGAGCATCTAAACCTCCTCCCGGCAGACAACTCGGTAAAAAGGATACCACGGGATGAGGCCGGGGGTTAGATTCGCTGCATCCAGCTCCAACGATGCGGGTCTAACTCGATCAAACACAGCCGCTCGATGACACGCTCCCAGTTCAGTTCAGTTCCTTTGCCATCATGCTTCACTGTTCTACTGTTAATATAGTGCTACATGCAGCTTCAAAGCACTGTCAGCACACGCCACAGACCAGGTCACAGTGCAAAAAGGGTGATATGCCATTAAGGCAGGCGCGCAACACCCATTGGGCTCACCGGGCTTCAGCCCCCCCCCCCCCCGTCGTGTGTGACAGCCCGGCTGAGACAGCCTCGCGGGCTGGCGTCAGTCTAATTGCAGCCGCACCAGAGTACTTCACGGGTCTTTAAAAGACCATTTACACGTTAATTAGGCTTTTGTTGCGTTTTCGCCCCTTCTTACAGCCACTCTGCCTATGGCCAGAAGACTTAGACCCCCCGAAATCTTTTCAGCCCCCCCCGAAATTTGGCTCTAGTTGCCCGCCTGCATCAAGGCATATACCTTCTTATGTCCATAGAACCCCTACACAGCTAAACAGTAAAAAAACTGTTTCTATAATGGTTACATATACATGACAAGCAATATAGGTCGTTTGCATTAAAGTGCTTCTCTATATCCATGCCCATTGATGGAATTTATCTAGTACCACATATGGATCTGTGAAATCTAATCGATGCTTGGAGGGCCGATTGGTCAGATCTCCATGCCCTGGTATGGGTAGAGGTTAGGACCCCGCCCCTCCTATACTTGGGGTCTTTCCCTAACACACTATGTGGAGCATGCAGCACTGTAAACTCAGAGTCTTGCTCAATAACAATCCAACACAACCTTTGCTTCCTGATGGTGGAACAACTTGGGCTCATCCTGAGCCTCGTTTACTCCACAGTAACAGATGACTTTAACTGGGAGTGTCTGGTGCGTGCATTACTATAGGGCAGAAAAAAATCTAAGCATTGCCGGACCAAGGCCTGGGCAGTTTATTTATAGGTTTTGTGCAGTGTTCAGAACAGTCCTCAAAAGAAACGCAAAAGACAAATTCTTGATGAACAAATGCCACAGATCAAGGATGCTCAATATGGACTCACACCGAGCAAGTGGACCTCAGTCTGGACCAACAGTGACTTTACTCTCACAGCTGTCGAAGCGGACACGTTGATGCTAAAACCAGGCCTGACTGAGGGAACCCAGGTCTGCAGTGACATTGGCGGACCACCCATAGAGACCCAGGAGGATCTCAGTGTCACGTGCATGAATATGGCAATGGCAACTGCAGGCATCGACGCTCCATCTAAAATGCACCACCATGCCCCATTTGTCAGCATGTAGGAGTGTACCACATATGAAAGCGTGAGCTATCACAGCACATGCAGTAGCATGCATCACCTTAAGGACACACTGAACGAAAGGCACTACCACCTCTGGTACATCAGACAAGCACATCAGAAGTAGAGGTTTAGGAAACAACAAGCAGTACGTGACAACCACTTATCATGTGATCTATTTTACTGCAATTATAGGTCTTCTAAAAGGTGCACAAGAAGTGCTTATGTATTGCAACGTGCCTCCTTTCACTTTAGAAGTGGAATTTGGTACTGAGAAAGGAAGGGAGAGTTTGTTTTTTCCCACATGTCTGGAATCTCACCAGCCATCTTTGGAACTCAACCTACAGTCGAAGGCTTTTTGAGTAAAGTATGTGGATTGTCCATTCCATACTCAGACAAATCACTTATGTCACAACTGCTTTTGGAATAAAAAGACAATCTTATTTGAACACAGTGGGGCACCAGGTAGGAAGACTAAGATTGTAGGGAAGGGCTACTTCTGAGATTAAATTCAGGAAGCATTTGAATGACACATTTGTGAGGGGCAAACCTGGTTTAGCTGCTTTTTGATGTTGCAGTGCACTGTAGCATTTACATAGCGCTTCATATCCCTTTGCACGCAGCATCAGACAGGTCGCTCTCCACACCATGGGGACATAGCATTGCATTTTTTTTGATCTTATGAGGGAAAGGTTTTGGTGTTTGCGGGAGTGACCACAGAGATGTTCTTGTCTTGTGGTTTTGGAGGAGAAGTACAAGTGACAGGAAGAAAAATTATAATTTGCTTGCGGTTATAATATACTCTGCACTCTGTGTGTATTATGTTTCATGGTTTTAATTATGCTTTGAGTTTATATTCCATACCGACAGCAGGTGGGTTAACTACGTTTGCGAGTCGGGGAGGAAGAAAGGGGAAGAAACATAGTAAGGATGCAAGGGTCCACCTGGATGGTATAAGAGGAACTAAAACAAACAGGGAGCTACACAGCACCAATCTAGCAAGACGGGTAGCAGGGTTCTGTGTAAGTGCACACCGAAAAATATGGAAATAATCAGAAAAGATGCAAAAAAACAATTGATAGACAGAATGCAGAACAATGTCATACATTCACCCCAGTACAGAGATCTGGGCCTAAATCCATCGTTTTTTTGCTCACCATGCCATTCCAGTTTGGACCCAGCCATATGCAAATCAGTATTGACCCTGCACCCAATGGGAACAGTCCAGCCCCAACTGCCAGGCCAGGTCCTCCCTGAACTGGAAACAAGCATCCTAGGACCGGTTTCGGGCTTTCAGCCCTCATCAGCCAGGATAGCTTGACTCCAGTGACATGGAGAGCACGGGACCCACGTCTGGGAATACCCGCCCAACTCGGGGTGACAAATGCAAAAACTGCCTGGCTTGGCAGTTCGGGCTGGACTGTTCCCACAAGGAATAGGGTCAAGACTGAAATGCATATGGCTGGGTCCAAACTGGGGTGGTGTGGTGAGCAAAAGAATGATGGATTTAACCCAGATCCTTCTGACTGGGGTTGAGGGTTTGTATTGTCCAGCATTCCGTCCATCAATTGTTTCTTTTGCCGAATCAGAAAAGACCAAGAAAGAAAGATGGGGTCAAACGAGTATAAATAATTACAAATGGGAAAGAATGAGAGTTGGAGACTACAGCAGTAGTCATTTACCTTTTTAATGGCAGGGGCACTACCCACTGCTGTACAGATATACTTCACGAACCAGGAATAAAGTTGGAAGAGAAATCAAGGTCCGCAACCTGAGCAGAAACAGTCTTTACAGGCCAGTTTTCACCTATTCATCCTAGGATGAAGAAAGTCAAACGTTTGGGCTACCTTCTCATAACCTGAGGGCTGCAAAGGTCAGCCAAGCACTAGTAGGGGAAGCCCAAGTCTGAAACCCTAGCCAGACTAGGTGCCTACGAAACATAAAATCCAGGGCGTCGACGAACACAGCAGAGATATACAGCGTGGTTTGCAGAAACAGACCAATTCGAAGAGATCACTGACAGAATAGCAAGAACAAAAAGATTGTGCGTACAAGATATTGTGTCAAAAATACTGAGGACCAAAATATTGATAAATTGGTGAAAATATTCCAAACTCCACATCTATGTACCTTGAAGATATATATACACCGTTATTGTACATATATTTATGGTCAACTTTATTAAAACTTTGCATACCCATAGAAACTTACATTCACAATATTGTGCTCAATATTCTTGCCGCAATATTTTACCCGTACTATATTTTTGACTCTATATTTCATCCAAACACCACTCGAACAGTACTGCAGATGTGTAACCTAGATCCGTGTTGACCGTTCTGCCAAGAAGGGATTCCCTGGTACCTTTTACTATGGGCACGTGCACTACAACATCATATATTCTCCCGGTTCCATTTGAGACGCCCTGTGCAATACCCTTGAATGGCACTGCTGCATCTCATCAAAATCATCTCTGTTCTCACTTCTCTCAGTGCTGACAGCTTCTCCAAGGAGAGCAATGCATTCTCAGATTTGAGCACTTATGCCAATCAGCGGCACAAATATGGTGATTGAGCGACTCTCTGGCAAGCCACTGGGTCGCAAGCATCTCACAGAGGCTGCGGCACGTTATACGTTTGTGTGCTGTTTTGTTATGGGAAAAGTAGATCAGAATCCTCTAGAGGTCTTTTGCTTTGGCTTTAGCCTGTTCCACAAACAGTAATTTCACAATATTTCCATAGGTTTTCTACACTCATTGCCTTTCAGCTTTGCTATTTTTTTAATTATGTTTATTCAAAAATACAGCAATACATCACGTTGCTATAATATGGGTCAACACATATACCCACCCACGGAACAGGTTTTAGTCACAGTTTTTCCATGACCTCCATTTTACAGTCTGTCGTGAAGACCGTATATGTTCACAAATGGTGGGTTTGGTGGCAATCAGCTTTGATGTTCAATCATGATATTTGCCAACTGCCCTTCTTAAGGTGTGGGGGGGGGGGGGTTCTGGGGTGACACATAGTCCACAGCCTTCAATTAGTTGAAGCAGGGCCTGCAATTGGACACATGATCACCCTTCTCCCACAACTCCAGGACTTAAAACCTCCAGTAGAGTGGGAAGCACTGCAGAAGGGGGTTAACATTTCCTTCCTATGTTGTGGGATTTCATTCTGATCCCACCAACCCATCCTTCCATCCTGTTGATCAGAGGGTCTCCATGGGTCCAGGCCACGCACAAATTAAACAGCGACTGATTTGGAAACACATTGGGAAACTTTGAAAACAGAATGTGTAAATTAACAAAAATAGACAGGAATCTGAGGTGAACGTTTGCTACAATTGGGAAACACACCACATTCATTCATCGCAACGATGTGTGTGACTAAGTAAAGTCGAATTACAACTGCTGACATCATAGCTGTTCCAGCCCAAGCTTTAGGTCCCTTTCTTCAGTAGAACTGCACTCGCTTGTACACGAACATCAGTCACTCGCTAGCCCTCAATATGATGTTCACCCTAATCTCCTTAGCGTGATTTTTGGACCTTTTGTAGTAGTGGATTCAAGGTACGCTATGTTGAGACTAGCTGCTATGTAGACCAGGAATTGAACAGGGATAGGCCACAACTCATGCGCTCACTCGCACAAACTGAGGGAACCACAAAATGAAAGCTTCTGTTCTCCCAAGAGATCACTGATAGAAAAGAAAAACAATCGCCCAGGAATGGTGGTGCTACCACCCACAACACAGGGAGTCCGATACCTGGGTGAAAACCCAGATGCAAGGTGCAGCTTGTGGCTAACCTGAAAAGACACCAGAACCAAAGAGGTTGGACTAAAATACCAGCAGGGCCAGAAGTGCAGGGTGACCACCTAACTCCATGTCATTATGGATAGGTTTTCTCCATGTCCTGGGCTTTTCACCGACAAATAATAGGTATCAGGCGTGTTAGTCTAATATGTTCCACAGATGCAAACCAAGATGACAATAACCAGAATGCATTTGGTTGTCACACAAAAAGCCCATGACTGTAAACACTGCTCGTAATGACATGGAGTTATGTGATCACTTTATCCAGTGGCCACAAAGTGGAGGAGTGGAGTCAAGGACTTTCATTGTGCAGTAAAGTCTGTCCAGCTTTAGACTGATATATCGCGAGGAGAAAACTAGCACATCTTTTATGGGGCCAGCTGTGAGGCGCGACTGTTCTCGCTGGCAGGAAACTCGGACCATCAAGCCATCACTTCCGGTTGCTGGAAGGAACACATTTACAAAGGAGCATCACCCATGACACAAAATCACCCTATGAATCTAACAGGCACGAAGACAAACAAAAAAAAGGTTAACTTATTTTGTCTTATTATGGGTGGTTTATGTCTTATTGTAGGTATTTTAGATTTCTCAGTCTCCGGTCTCCATGAGATCTCTTCATATTAGACACCTTCCGCCTCTGGAGATTGGGTAGGGGGAACTTTGGTGAAGAGTAGAGTGTAGAAATCGCAGGCCACTGACGTCATTCAAGAGTTGCAGCTGCGGCCCCTGGCTTGCCCCTTATGACCCCTGGCCTCAGAGGTAGCAAAATCAGTGCAAGGAGCATCTGGGCAGTTTGTGCTTATGGACATTGGTTGGGGCGCAAATCTCCTTGTTTTTTGTCATCTGTTTTATTACACTCAGTGAATAATGAAATTGTTTACAATTACTATAATAAAAAAATGAAACATGACCCTCCCTGGCAGCAGAGGTTAAGTAAAAAATACTTTTATATGTATGCTGTGTGCAAGCAGGCAGGTGAGTGTGTTTATGTGAGTGTGTGTATGTGTGATTGTGTGTATCCGTAAGAATGTGTGTGTGAGTGAACGTAAAAGTCAAATGGCTTGGGATGTCACTTCCGCTACCCGTGGCCTTCGGGTGAATTGCCATTCATGTCGCAGGCCAATGTAAAGGAAAATCATTTCACCTCCTCCAATCTTCCCAGCAGAGCATTTTCGTTTGGCAAGAATGGTTGCAGGTGGTAAAACAAATCGCTCATCACTTATTCTCATCCAGGTCCACCCGGGCACTACCGCCTAGTTGTAAAACAAATGACACTTGGCAGCCATTTTATTTACAATACTGGGGCAAATAGCAGATTTGATCTAACTAAAGTGACTCGAGTTTATTTTTCAGAAACTATACTTTTCCTTCGGTACAAAGAGGTTATCCTTCTTGGAATAAACAGTGACTTGACCTGCAGTGCTGAGGCCAAGGGTACCTAGAGCCATAATTTGATAGGCTGTGTACCAAGGATGCACCAAGCATGCACGCATCCACTATTAATGTTTATTTTATTTAGAGCTTTTCTAAAGCGCCATTAAAGCCTAAAGGCAATGCAGTGCTGCAGAGCAGAATAAACAAAGCAAGAACAATTGGCAAAAAATATTTAGTATACATATAAAGGGAAAACATATACTTCATAATTAAACAGTAAGGCACAAATTTCGAACTATGAAAGCAAAAATCAGCCTAGGTAATCACAAAAGTATAGTATTTTTAATTTATTTATGGACAATTATTAAAATCATTTTATAGCTTCAAACATATTGGAAGATATCACCGCCACCGCCATGTCCATGTGTGTAAAATGCGGTTTCACAGACATTTAAAATCTCAGAATCTCCAGTCTCAAAATGGCACTACGTCCCATGCTCAGAGTCCCCCCAAAAACAATCAAAGTCCAGATGGGACAGAACCAGAGAGTGTAGCCCTATCCTAAGGTCCACCAGAAGCAGAAAGTGATAGACCTGCCTCGGAGAGACAGCTGAAAGTTAGTGGTTTTTACCAAGACATTTATATGAAAAGGTAAGGTCAGTCCTGGGCCAGGTGTAAAACCCAGACCTTTCATCTGGATGGCCCGCACATGTTTTCAGTTTTCCGCTTCTGCATCCTCGATTACACAGGCAGACTGCTAACAGGATTAGCAATTCGGAGGAACTGGATTAACTTTTCAGAAGTGCATGGCTGTCCAGTTATCAATGAAGACAAGACACTGCCTCGGTCCCATATAGACAACGCACATAAATACAATGATGCATCATTTTACCATATGGTTGAAGGTAGATGTCCACCAGCGCTCCCAGCAGCTCCCTGTACAAAATTAATATCATGTGGGGCAAGATGGATGCCGGTGGCACTCTAAATAGAACTGATGGACAATCAGATTCTGATGCCCAGAACTAAACCTCAAGTTAAAGTTTGAGGAGGATAACTGGTTTTGATGGCAGGGTCCAGAGTTGGTGCTCCTCCTTCCTCTCAAGTCTTTCTGAGGGTTCCATGGTTAGTAGTCTGAAACACAGCAGCGAGAGCCACGATGATGAACAAGCCGGCATCTCCATTATTATACATGGGCTGTGTGTTGCCTGGCAACTCGAGCTTAGCAACTAAAATGTATATGGAGTTGTTGAGGACCGGACTGCAGAAGATTAGCAAGCTCTGGTGTATATATAGATAAAGGGATGGGAAACGTATAACATTGAATTGTAGTCAATGGAGAAGGTTGCTTCTAAGGCACTGTACGCAAGCCATTCAACAGGTTTTCCACAGAATTTTAGAAAACAGATAGTGCTTTGCAAACCTAGTCAAGTTTTGGTCTTGTTCCACTTGCATATGAACTTGCAAAACTCTGCAACTCCTGATCTGTCCATACTTCCTCTTAACCAAATGCTGCCTGAGCAGACGTGGTCTTTGCACTTCGTTGATGCTCAAACCTTTTGCGAGTAGAAGCATTACTGCACACTTATCTCAAATGATTAGCTGGTTAACTGGGAATCTATGTGCTTCAGATTACTCTGCACTCAATAAAACAGGGTTTATTTTCGATACTATTGCAATCCTCAGCTACCCTAAACTTCTCATACATAAATATCTGCCCAAAATTCAGACTGTACTTTTTAAATCCTGGGAGAGGATATGAACCAGTTACCTGGCTACTGCCCAAGTGCTGCTTAGCGGGCAGCCTTGGACATTTCCTTGCAAACCATGGTGATGGTTCTATGAATACTTTCCACAGCTTTGGATATTAGCAACAGATTTCTGTGAAGATTCTTGCAACCACACCTTTATCTCTATAGTACAACACGCTTGCTTGGGCGCATAGTTGTTGATTCAGCAAAAGGCCAGAAGTAGAAGTGATATCACACACCCTATCAACAACAACATAGACAACACCCCTTTGTCCAAGGCTTAGCCTGTCAAAAGTCCATCTCCTGGCTGAGGGAGAGCCAAGCAGTGGCTGCTAGAGCCCCACTAACCGACTCCCACTGCTGTGGCCTTTATCACCCCTGGGGCGGCAAAGACAGTAACAGTCGCTGCCCCTGCCTACAACCAATTAATATTCATGCTCAGGGACAGCCATTTCTTTTCCGCTGTTGCGAATTTCAACTGATTGTATAGAGTGAATCTCAGGCCAAAACCAGGCATGTGCGAATACACAGACAGTTGTCCTTACCAACCTATCAAAGGTCGGGCACGGATTAATCAGCAGTGGTTGCACATGCGCGAGACTCTCATGACTGAACATTCTCAGAAAAGTAGATTCACGAGACTCCCACCTAGATCCACAACCATGTGTCCACTCAGACTGAAGAGTAGAGTTAAGGCAGCCCCCGGGGAATGGTCGAAGGTCCAGCGCTTGGACTGAAGAGTCGTTTCGAAGCTTTTCTAGAACGTGTATAGAGCCAAAATAGTTCTGAAGGTCCGACATAAAATACATGCTTAAATATGCAGCGTCCATCTATTTTTCCCCATTGATGACTTAAAAAAGGTCCATGGCTTACCGCACAACGGTCTAGTGTGGCAGGGCGAGCAAAGCACTGCAGCAGCACTGTTCTGTGCTCATTAAGTCCGACATCTCCTAACTGGAGCAATATATTTGGGACAAATTAAAAAGTCACTAGCTTGCTACTTCAGTACTTTAACATAGGATACACGAGCCTGTCGAACAGCATGAACAGGAACCCTGGCACCCCATATATCTTAGAGCATCTGGCTTCACACTAAATCAAAGCAGCAGAAATGTGCAATTCAGAACCTAAACTAGAGAAAAGCAATCTACAGTCTCCGACTGTGGTCAACATTAAATACCTCAATTAAGTATAATCACAGCGCAAATAATGCATCCACTACATCTGGAAAAAGATCAACGTGTTCCAAGGAAATGAGCAGTGGTGAGACCGTTCTCTTCAATACATTGATCTGCGCCGGCAGGAACAAATTACAGTTAACGAGGGGCGGACAGCAGCAAGGGCGGGAGCTCTCAGAACGTCTGCAGTGACGTTCGGATCACTGCCACGCGCCGCACGCCAATGCCCCACGCAGGTCTCTCTCAGGCGGGGCGCGAGCGCCACGCGTGCAATGGGTCTAGACCAATTAACAGTAGATTGCGGGTAAATTCATCAACTCGCATACCACACCGTGGGAATGAAGAGAGAACATTCCTGGATATTAACAGCACAGCAGCAGTTAATCGAGAGCTGGCAGCACGGCACGAGAAACAGCAGGTTAAAGTAGGATAGATTGGCACCTGGAACCGTCTGCCAGGCGGGAGGCCTAAGCAAACACCCCCAAACTGAGGTAGCCATCCTTTATGTCGACATACTTGGATAATGTCAATACAAGCGTCCCGCGGGAGGGGCAGGAATGCTGCCGACTACACGGGTAATAAATATTTACAATGTCTAATACGTCTCGCTTGGCAGAGTGCGCAGTAACGGCATTACATTAGTTACCCGAAAGCGCTGGGAGATCCCACTGGCGTTAGGGAACAGAGAGAGACTCGTGTATTAAGGCCAGCTTAGAAAACTCCATTACAATTCCTCTCGGGGGTCATCCATATCTGATGTCAAGTAAACAACAAACATTTCAACAGGAGTAATAGCATACCAGTAAATAGCATACCAGAACTCAGGCAAAAAAGAACCATTGAAAAAGAACCCACAAAAATAGGTCAGCAAATCAGTGCATAATTTTAGCCTGTGGTTTCCGGTGCTGGGCACCAGCACTTTATTGTCAACACCATCAAATTTTTTTGTGCTGAGCACAATCACAGTTCAGTAATTCAGTATACATTAAAAATGACTAATACCGATCACCCAAAGCCATAGGAATAGATTAGGCAGCAGCTATTTGTCATTTTAATGTCTATTAAAAGTCTGAATTGTCACACTTGGAGTCTGATGGTTAGTAGTTGAGTTGGTACTGTCACTGGTAGCAATATTGGGTTGTGCAAGCTGCAGTAGCCTCCTGATGAGGGCGTTTGCACCCACCCCCCACCTCCCTCACAAATTAAGCACAGGCAATACTCAAACATAGGCCAAGGTAGCATACCAAGTTCATCAAAATATAAAGCCTGATGTGAATGAAATAGTTTTTGACTGCACTCACCACTTGTAGTATTACTAAGGATATCTTGATTGATATAGGATATTCTTTTCTTCGAAATAAAGGTGTAATTCAAAGAACAAATGCACAATTAGTATTTACAAAAGACTTAACAATCTGCACTTGCATAAATTTACAAACCAAATTTGCTTCCAGTGCGCTCCATTAGTGAAATCTGCCTTGCACACATGCACCTGGCTCTTGCGCATGCCTTGTGCTTGGCGCATGCCAGGGGTGCGGCAAAAGAGGCTTTCACCATATCCATCATTCTCAAAGGGCTGAGCCAGAATTTACAACTGGCACATGTGATTCCACTACAGACCTGACCAGGGCAAGGCTTCTGCAAAGAAGGCACAACGTGGACAAGGGAAAGAAATGTCTGATGACTGCATATAATCAATGTAGGAAGAAGTACAGATTCACATTCCTACCACTTGATACACTGCACTAATGATTGATCCTAAGAAAAAGTGGATTGAAAGACATACAATACATACAAGCCTCAGATGGGGATCGGAAAAACATCTGACCAAGATCCCAAAGCCAGACTCCATTTTGAGCATGTAAAATTAGCCTGTCTGCCATTGACCCATTTGCTGCACGTCATTATCTTTCGAGGAACATGTGAAAGTATAAATTCATCCAAACAATGACTTTCCTACCACCGAAAGCGACGCAAGTCTGCTGCACGTTTCCTGATATCTGTATTTCAAGGTCTGACAGTGAATGTGAGAGTCTATTAAAACCTATCAATCAGAAATAAAGAGAGCACAAGCTATGTACTTCGAGGAAAAAATTACGTAGGCCGCAAACATGCCCAGAGAAATATTCCAAATAGCAAAAAAGCTTACAAAACACCCTGCACCTGAGCTACCATAAGACTCTTCTCAGTTACAATGCAACGAACTCGCGGAGTTCTTCAACAAAAAAATCTTAGACATATATAATACTTTCCCTCAGGCCATATGTATAGACAATTTGGGCCAGGAAGTAGACACCCCAAGGGGTAGCGACTGGAGGACCTTCCAACCATGGACCAGTCCACCTTATCACAATTTTTTGCCCAGGTCAAATCCGGGTCCCCTCTTGATCCGGCCCCTCTCCATAAACTCCGCAAGGTAGAGGAAGCTGTACTTCCTGTTCTTCTGGAGGTGCAAACTCCTCTATATCCAGCTGTCAGGTGCCTCTGTCATGGAAACACACCATGATAAGCGCACTCCTAAAAAAAAAAAACAGCCTCAACCCTGAGGTATGGGGTAATGATCGTCCAGTTTTGCTTCTCCCTGGGACCAGCAAAATTCTGGAGAAATACGTCAACAAGATTGTCTCAGAATACTTAGAAACCCACTCCCTACTGCATACTTCTCAGACTGGCTTCTGTCCTAACCATGGTACGGAGATAATTCTCGCCCGGTGCCTCCTCAACTCACGGGTTCACACTCTGCGACTCTGGGCAATAGCTTGCTTAATCTCCACAACGGCCCCTCGTGGCGGGATGCCTGACTTTCACCTTGTGGATACCCTGCTATCTCACAGGGGAATACCAGGACGGGTTCCCTAAGCAAGCGCCGGGAAACCCACTGCGGGTAGCTGTGCGCTATATAAGCTCAATTACATTTACATTTACATTTACGGAAACAGCTCTATTAGCAGTAGTAGAGGACTCAAGGAAACTCCTCGATTAGGAAGGTGTAGTGGCGGTCATCCTCCTTGACCTGAGCTCCGCATTGGATACTGTCAATTACAACATCTTATCTGACATACTTAGAATGGTGGGAGTTTCAGGCAAGGTGTTGGCATGGATCAAGTCTTTCCTGAAGGATAGAGCATTCCAGGTATTCGAGGGCATGTGCCACTAACATGCGGAGTCCCTCAGGGCTCATCATTAAGTCCCACTGTATTTAATGTTTATCTAAAACCGCTTGCCGAGCTAGTCCTCCCATATGGGATTCAGATCATTACCTAGGCGGATGACACGCAGCTAGTGGTAGCGCTAAAACACCCGAAGAATATGCCAGTCAATCTAGAAGCCTGTATGGAAACGGTGGCCACATGGATGGACCAGTCATGTCTCAAGCTCAATGGAGACTAGACGGAGCTAATGATCTTGGGTAACTACCCCATCGCCACAGCTGGAATTAACTGGCCTAAAATGTCTTGGCCCGCCGACAGCCCCCAAAGATCAAATCAAAAGTTTGGGAGTCTGGTTGGATAAGTCCCTTAATTTCAACTGCCAAGCAGTCAAGTTAGCCACCTTCTGTTTTGGTATCATCAGAATGCTGCGCAAAATCCTCCCACTTCTCCCCACACCAGCTCAAAGAGTGATGGTCCATGCGCTGGTACGCTCCCGTCTGGACTACGGGAACTCCCTCTACCTTGGCACCACAAAGTCCACCACAAGGAAACTGCAGGTTGTGCAGAATTGTGCAGCCAGGCTGATTCATCACATCCCTTACTCGCATTCGGCCATGCCAGCACTAAAAAAACTGCACTGGCTCCCAATAAATGAACGGATAAGGTTTAAATCATTGAGCATGGCACATAAAACACTCTGGGGGATCAGTCCAAAGATAAACCATTTTCTCATGGCCTTCCGTCACCCTTCAAGATGCCTCCGGACAACCAGCATGTTTCTAGCAGCGGTACCTAAAATAAAGAGAGCCCGTTCAGGGGGCCGCACCTTCTCTTACAATGCTGTCAGACTATGGAACACTCTCCCCATCCAGCTGCGCCCAACTGCCCACCACCTCTCATTCCGGAAGCAGCTGAAGACTTGGCTCTTCCAGAATCTGCCTTAACCATCCAGCCTCCATTTGCTTGTAGCTGCTAGCTCGGGGATGCCTAAGGGTAGCCATGCGCTTAACAAATGCTAATTAATACTAATAATAATAATGTACAAAATAAACATGTAGTCTGCGCTGATGTATTTTCATTATGCTGATTCATACCGGTTATGTCTTGGACTAGGTGGAACATCCCTGAATGTAAGGTAAAAATCAGTGGTGACCCTATAAAAACTCCATGAATTGATGCTTTCACGAGTTCCTTGAAAGATAATGACATGCAGCATGTGGGCCAAAGGTAGACTTGCTGACTTATGTAGATGGGGAACGCTACATCTACATTAGTCATTACACTCTTTGGTCAGAGAGTGATACCCTGTGAGCACGCTACAAACTGAACACTTTGAGTACCACGGACAAAAGTTTGTGCGTGTTCTCCCACTTTTTTTTGTTCTAGACTTGCTGACTTAACATGCTCAAAGTGATGTCTGGCTTTGGGATCTTTATGACACTTAAATTTCAATCCATTTAAATGTCTATTTTAGGCGGAGGAGAAGTCCAATGGACAGAAAGGGGAAAACACAAAAAAAGGGTACCAAATAAACAGGCAGAGGTGGTCTAGTTCCACTCCTTCAGACATATGAAAATTGCACGGCTTGTTTTGAATTTAATGTCTTTGGAGGTAAGAAAAGACCTGGATATCACCCAGGGACCCAAAGAAAGGGTATCACATGTCTTTCAAAGGGTCTTATGAACAAAGCAGCAACCAAAACCCAAAAGAATTATTTCTGGTTTCTCCAAAATGGTTTCTCTTCTTTACCATTAAACAAAAGTTTAATTAGCTTTAGAGCTGGTGTGACCAAGACAGGTAAATCATGAAAACAAAACTTAAGGAAAAAACAAGATACAGAAGAGTGCCAAAAATTTGCATAAGAATCTCGTACAATATCTTCAAACTTTCTAGTTAACCCATCCAACTTTGAAGTCTAGGTATGAAATGTCCCCAGGGACTGCATGGCATGTAAGGGGATGGATACGTCAGATTTAGCATCTACCTTTTGTGAGCTTGAGTATTGGGCTATGTATATTACTTGAAGTGCGCAGGTAGATTTTGCCTGTTTGTGGGCTTCTCAAGTAGGGTTTCATTAGAGGAAACAGGTCTTCCAACAAAATGCTGCATAAAGTTTCTTGTTCTTTGTGCTTCAGTAGCAACGTCAAAGTATCTGCAAAAGCAGACTGCTCTTTGTAATATGCCAATCACTGGTGTTAAGTAATACAGAAAATTAGTGCACATAAATATCTTCCAGAGCTAGAACAAAGCAATGCTAGTCCTCTCGCCCTTTTCCGGCTCATGTCCTGTTTCTTACCTGCCAATCTCAGACCAGGCGTTAACTAGGCTTGAGTGAAAGTTAAATTACACAGGCGTAATTCACTTAATTTCAGTTTTCTCACGTTACACCACATTGTGCAATTACACCAGAGTTCGTGGCAAAATAATACCACAGGAACAACGCAAACAACCACATCAGTTGGCTATTGCTGTTGGAAATTGTGTTTCTTGCGCTATTTTCTAGCATGAAATACTATAAAATGGCTGACACAAAGACCATTTAATGCTGAAATCTAGTGCTAAATAATGAATTTATTACATGTAACTCTTCCAAAATTTTGTGTAATTGCACATAAGAAACACAATTAGAAAAAATAGAACATTACATGCTGTTTATCCCATGTTCTAGTCCACGAAGTACACATGCATCTTCTTTTGTATTTTGAACTTGATTTACAGCCTTAACTCAACAGGACGTAGAAGTGTGTGCCCGCGTTGAGTAACAATGCCTGTAAGGTGCAGAGAAGCAGGGAAATGGGCACAGTCGGACTGTATGCAATGGGGAGGCTTTTTGAGGAAGTTCTGTTCTTGTGTAAGCGTAATAGGTAGTTTATTCCAAACTCCAGGTCTGATCAGAAACAAACCCACTCTTGCATTACACCCCTGAAATCTAGGGATCACTAGGAGTGAAGGAAAAGCCGAGCTCCGCAATGTGATTTTTTTTTTTTTTTTAAACTTATAACTGGAACATGTCTGGGGCTATTTTGATCTGAGATTTTGAGCCATCTAGTATTTTCAGAACTTACATGATGCAAGTCAAATTCCTTTCCCAAAAACAACCCACCTGAATCTGCATTTTAAAAATGCAAATTGTTTTTTAAAAATTATTATTTAGGAAAGACTATAAACATCTTGCCTCAATATACTTTACATACTAGAGTAGCCCTTGTCATAATGCCCACTTGTTCATTTTCTTTAAGGTAAAATTTCGTCTGCTAAATAACTCTAGAACCTGCAGGGACTGAAAAACTGCTTGGCACCAGTTTCTACATTTAATATGGGACCAGTTATTACTCAAGACACCTTCGCCTGCCTTTGAATATATGCAATATTACTAGGCAGGTTAAGTCCTGGGGTAGCTTGTTACTAGGGTATTAATTACTTCCATAGTCCCAATAGCAACATTTTCTGCTTTAGAGTCGTTTAGACTAAGCAAATTAGCCTCCATCCAGGACTCAATTTTCTTAACAACTCTGCCAATAACTCCAGTTCTTGACAGCCTACCATTAGCAGAAGTAAGAAAAAAACCTGTGCTCTGCTGGGTCCAAGAAAATCTGAAATGGCTTACAGGTTTTATTGTCATTTTAAACAAAAAAGTGCACAGTACAAACATGCGTCCAGTTGACTTATGCAGTTCATCTTCTTAATAACAGAATAACTTCAATTAATGCAAATCTCTAAACAGAACATTAACTTATTTGCTCCATCTTCAGTAAAAAGAGATTCGGTAAAGGCATGTTGGCCCAGAACTAGTCCTTGAACTCAAAAAAGGCTTCCACAGCAGCAAAACAAAAACCAAATGATTTAGCTCCAAGCACGAGAAGAATGTTCTGGCAGCCCGGCCTCACTCCCAAACTAGCTTTGCTCAGTTTGTCCAACAATAATATTGTAAAAGTAGAATTACGAGGAATTGAGAGGTTCTGCAGATTTTTCTTCAAATGTAAATCTACGGGGAGATTTGCTCGCTCTCCACGAAAATAGCAAGTACATTTAATCTTTGAATTTACTGCAAAGGTTGGAAAACCGGGATCGTGAAGGTTGCCTCCACTTTACTGTAATATCTTTTATTTAAATTTAAAAAAATATGTTCTCCCCTACTGAGAGTGCTGCGTGAAAGAAGATTGACATTAACACAAAAGTAGTGTTCAGACAGACATAGGGCCACTTCTGTGCAAAATTCAATGCAATTTGAGAATAAAATACAGAATGCGTTGGTGCGAAATACCGTTTTGATGTATGGTGATTAGCTACAGACTTTAGGTAAACATAATTTTAGTGATAAGAAATGTGGTCGGACAAGGATTAGTTTATGGAAGGTTACTCTGCATAATACCCCAGACTGTTCAAATAGGAAAACAAATAAAGAACATTTTCAGAGAAAGAACTAGTGGTTAATTTGAGAGAAGATGAATGCTCAAGTCATAAAAAAGTTAAATCCTACGAAGATACACTTGATTTAGAGAAGACGAAACAGGAAAAAATATGTATTGACCTAAGCTAGAAACAGTGGGCTCAGCAAGGCAAAGGATACCTGAAACTTGGGCGTTTGAAGTGGGAAGATCATAACAAAATGACATTATTTTTACGAGACATAGATGATCATAGAATGATGGCCTTATACAAGAAGATCAATGAAAATAATGCGGGTTGCTCTGCTCTGACAGAAGATATACCAAGTGAGTGAAAGAATTAAAAGGATTCATGAATGTTTAGCAGTTATTGTCTGGTGCATTGATAACATATTATAGGCTTATAGCCAGCTATTAAAGGCCCGCTGCATCGTTAAAGGCCTGAGCCACTTTTTTGTTTACATCAAAACGCTTTGAAATGTAATCATTACTTCGAGGACAGCGCAGCATAAGGAAAGTGTTTTTATTTTTTTAAACGTTTGGAAAAAAAAGTTGATGAGGAGGCATGTGCAGGGGGGCAGGTTTTATTTGGCAACACTGCCTCGGTTATGTGAACGATCAGTTGGCTGTAAGTGAACTCCTTGAATGTTTGGCAAAGCAGCATGGTGGGTCACTGCTTTTGTGTCTGTGGAAGTAACAGTGCATTATTGTGCTTAATGTACATTAATGCACCTGCAAGAGCGGAATTTGAAATTACCTGCGCGTCACCAGGTGCATGATCGACTCTTCGTGAGCCAGCATATTCATCATTTGTAGTATGTCAGTATCTGAGGTAGTGGTGCGCAGGCCGCGCTTTGTATAATAACGTTATGACGCGCGTGTGATATACACAGCAGAAATTTTGTTTTGGGCAGCTGGTGTTACACCGTATCACATCATTGCGTCATGTGATGTATCATGCTGCCAATTTGGGTCAGGCACTGATAGAGGCGACATGGCTGGTATCAGAAGTGCACTATTTTCCAATCGCAGGATTGTATGATGGAGAGAGCAGCTTCTTTTGGTGAAGCGCGTAGGATTCAGGATCACAGAAATACTAAGGAGAAATACTGAAGCTGGTTGGAGTTTACCCGGTGTTGCTTGTAAGGAGACTAAGTGCAGACAACTGGCTAACTGGCTAACTTTTACTTCAGAATGCAGAGGTTTTTGTTTTAATTTGTTGTATTAACCTCTTCTGTGCCCATGACGAGATAGTCTCGTCATGGAGCACGGTTGCGCTGTGCCCATGACGAGACTATCTCGTCATGAACCCCACCCACTAATGCAACGCCCGGCACAGGAGGGGGAAAGGGCGTGGCACTGAAGGGGTTAACCTGCTGTGTTTATTTATTGCTTTGTTTATTATTTTAGATAATTTTGTTGGAAATGGCAACTGGAATGAAACAACCTCCATAGTTTTTGTCAGATGCATGAGAACCTTCGTTACTATAGCCAACATGGAAAAAACTGTTAAATTCATATTTGGTGGCAATTGGGGGGGCGGGGGGGGGAGGGGGAGAACGTCAGCATCTGGGAAGCAGGATGTTTAACAACACAACCTTGGGGTGGAAGGCAGGAATATTTATGAAAGTTTGGAGGAAATTCCCATGAGGAATGATGACGGGGAACCGAGAGATGTGTAGGACATGTCAGTGAAGATGTTAGAACTACACTTTGGGAACCCAGATAAACATAGTTCTTGAGCGCCATAAGTTCTCTGCACGTCAACAAGGCAAAATGGAAAGAATAGGTAGCTATGTTCATGTTTGAGAAATTTGGCTAGAACATGTGAATTTGGAGACCAAATTGATTCCTTAATCAGGGATCAGTTAGTACAGTGTGCAAACAGTATTAAAGTGCAGGAGAAGCTTTTGGCGAGGAACCCTAATCTCAAGGAGGCCATTGCCACCCTAGAAGGTTTTGAGCACACCCCTTGTTGGATTAAAGAGATCAGGAAAGATGATCATTATATAGTGTGGAAATTGCCAGTCATAGCTATGAAAGAGGATGATGGGCAGAAAAACTTTACGAAAGAACAAATGATTAAAGGAGATGATAAGAGTTATTGCTGTTGCAATGGCCAGCAAACAGCAAATTACCTAAAGTGTTTTGCTAGGAATGCTGTATGTAGGAAATGCGGGAGGGAAGGGTATTTTGCCAGAGTATGTAAAGGTCTTCCTGATGTGAAAAGTGCAGACAAGGTTGTGTGATAAATGTAAGTTGAGTATGCCAGAATATAAGATAATTACTGGGGGGTAAAGAGCTGACTATATTAGCAGATTCTGGATCACCCGACACTCTGGTTGGCGAATGCATTTGGGAAGATGATTATGGCAAAGAAGGACTTGAACCCATCAAACCGGATAACAAACCTTTTGGCTATGGCGGTGCAACGATTGATGCTATTGGATATGTTCCAAATGTTGATTAATTTCAAAGAAGAAAAGGCACTGGGGAACATGTATGTAGCTAAAAGGGGTGGGGATTGTTTGCATGGTTGGAGACATCAAAGAGATTTGGGTATCACCCTTAAAACCAATGCATATGAGCAAGTTATGCCTGTGAATGAGGTGTGTGAAACTGAGGATATTGTGAAGAGATTTCCCTAAGTCTGAGGAGAAGTTAAGACGGATTAAGAAGTCTGAGTTTTGCATTGTACATAAAGATCTTGTGTAGCCGGTTGAGTGCAAAGTGAGGAAAATATCACATAGGATGTTGGACCCTTTGAAAAATAACTTGGTAGGTTGTTGGAGTTAGGTGTCATAGAGGAGATTGAATTTTCACAGTTGTTGGCTCCAGTTGTGTTGGGACCAAAGGACAATGGCAAATGTTTGAGTGTGTGCAAAGATCTAAGAGGTCTAAATAAAAACATTTGGTTTGACAGGCAGCCTCTAACAAGTATTGGGCAAGAAGTGTCCTTGTTGAAAGATGTGCGGTTCTTCAGAGTGATGCGATGGACCTCTCGGCTGCTTATCACCAAGTGCCATTGAGTGAGGAGGTCAAACATTTGACATCACTTGTTAAGCACTTAGGTGCTTACCGTTTTCTCCATATTCCTTTTGGACTTACAGCAGCATTCATATTATGATTAAAGTACTGGAGGGGGTCAGTTAAGTTATGGTCTTCCAGGTCCATATTCTGGTGTACGCTAAAGATGGGGAAGACCATGATAGGAAGCTGTATGAACTGCTTAAGAGGTTATGGGAGTATGGCCTAATGTTAGAGAGGGAAAAGTGCAGATTCAGTGTGACAACGGTGTTGTAACTGGGGCACACTATTTATAGAGATGGAATTACTATTAAGCCTGATTTAGTCAAGTCCAATATTGATGTGCCGGAACCTTCTAATAAGGATGAAGTGCATTCTTTCTTGGGTTTAGCCAAATATTATAACAAATTTATTAAGAAATTTGCAAGTGCGGTGTAGCTGATAAGATTGCTACTGAGGAAAGAGGAGAAATTTGTATGGCCGAGTGAATTTAAAAATGCTTTCTAAATTATCAGAGTATCAGCAAATTACCTACTCTAGGGCATTTTGATGTCTTTAAGAGCACTATTTTGACCACAGATGCTAATCTGAAGGGTCTGTGTTGTCTCAAATTGTGGTTGGTGAGGAGCAAGGTTTTGCTTTTGCTTCCAAGACTCTGAAGGGTATAGAAGAAAACTATTTGGTCATTGAAAGAAAGGACCTTGTATGCACATTGAGTATTTTGCATTTCAAGTTGAATTTATGAGGTCTATATTTTGTGGTGAGGTTGACCACAGGACCATTGGTGATGTTGTTCACTTGTAAGGGGAGTAAGAAAGTTACATCTTGCATTAGCAGATGGATGGAAGGCGTGAGAGACTATAAATTCCAAGTGGGTTATTTGAGAGGGTCTCACACAAGGACAGCAGATTGCTTTCTCCGGTTATGGGTAGAGGATGAAAAATATGAGGGTGAGGAGTCTAGTGATATGTGGGTACAGGAAAATACATTAACCAGGACTGAGTGGAGTAAAGCAACAGGAGAGGATGATGCAATGACCCTAGTAAGGGGCTATGTGATTAAGGAGTGGCCAGAGAGGCGAAATTTAACAGCTTTTGTGGACGGATTTTGAACAGTACATAATGAATTATAGGTTGTTGGTGATTTTCTGTATAGGGGAGAGAGGTTGGTGCCGGCAGAAGGATTGCGAGACAACAATGAAATCTGGCCATGAGGGTGACCTTAGAAGGAATTAGCTAAAGCCATGGTAAGCGAGTGTTCTTGTTGGCCTCAGATGGATCGCATGGTTAAGACCGTGGTCAAGGATTGTGAATAGTGTACAAATTGTGACAAGAGTAAAGTGTCTAGGACAGCTCCTTTATCGCCGGTGAGGTGCCTGAGAAATCCTGTGTAAATTGGGTATGGACATTATTGGGCCTTTCAATTTCCTAGCTGAGGTTGAAATATTTGTCATAACACTGGTAGACTACACTTCCAAGTGGGTCTCAACTGGATGTGTCCAAGTTGTCACTGCTCATATAATGATAGAATTTTTGAGAGAGTAGTTCGCCAGAGAAGGGGTACCTGAGAATATAGTTACTGATAATAAACTAAGTGCGTCTAGGGTCTGACCTGGGAGGCAAGGGAGATGCCTCAAGTATGTATCCAAGCCCCCTTATATGAGTTGAGACTGCCTGTTGCTGCCATGAATAATTTTCTTTGGGGGTTTTGAATATCTTGTTTATTGTTCTACATTCTTTCATGTTTCATTCCATAGGAATTGTACAGCACACACAGCATGAAGACCAATGATTTGAGATGTTAACCATGAGCCGATATACTGGGCTGGTCCTGGGACAGTTGAGGGGACTGGGCTGGCTCTGATGTATGGGACACATTTTTGTCACTTGTCGTGCACTGGGATTGCGTGAGACACCATGTATCCTAATGATTGTTCCATTCTGGGATAAAAACAAGTTTAACAAAAAAAGAAATAATTACTGAGAATAGAGTGCAGTTCCCTTACTCTCAGATGGTGGAGTTTTTGAGGGACATGTGTGCCAAATACAAAAGGACAGCACTTCATTCTGCCCAACTCCCAATGCACTGGTGGAAGGTGAAAAAGTTGGTTAAAGCGTGTTGTCAACAGGCTGTGGACTGTAGTGGTTCCTGTAGGAATTTACTCAGGGAAAAACTGTGGGTGCACAGACCCGTGCCCAATGTGGTCACAGATTTTACTCCTTTTAGCGTATTGAGAGGAGGAATGGCTGACACCAAGATAAATCCCCGGTGGTTTAAGGTTGGAATAGAGGAGAGCAGGGTATGGAAGGAGGAGGTGAAAGAGAAGATTGATAAGCATCAGTTGAAGTACAAGGAGAGGTTTGATAACAGACATGGGGTAAAGAAAAGTGTGTGTGGTCTGGGGATGAAACGGTGTGGATCACAAAACCACAATTCCATATAAAATGAGTGTTTTTTAGACCTTTCTGGATCACAGCAGTGAAGTTCATGGTGGTGCGAGTACAAACTGGTAAGTGGTGGAGTATGTCCAGACTGGTTAGTTGTGACAGAAGGGATGAGGAGAATGATGATGATGATGATAGCGTTGATTGTCACAAAAGTTCTATTCGTTCTCAAAGATCTATTCGCTCTCCTGTGTGGATGAAGTATTACTATAGTAAATAAGTTCTCAGAGAATACATGTGTGTGTTGTAGTTCCGCTACAGTTTTGTTCTCCTTGGACGATATTTGTATATCTGGAACCACTGCACTTTGTTATGTATTATCTTTAGGGTTCATGTGGGTTAGTTGTTTTTGTTCCTGCCCTGGGTACATTTCGTTTTTTCCCCTACCCTTGTAGGACGATGATGTGTTCTGTTTAATTGGGCTGTATTTTGTTTGCATCAGTTCTGTAATGGATTGCTCACCATTTAATTGGAGTGTTCTAGGCGGAATGTTTTGGTGGTAGTTGGAGACTGAGAAGAGTGAATATCTGTTTGGTGTTGCTCTTTGCTGTAACCTATTAAACTATCTTTTTACCTCTGGAATTTCATCATTTCTTTGAGGCCAACTAAGTAGACTCCCTTACAAAATTGTATTTTTAAAATTGAGTTGAAACGATTACGGTGCAATTTTTCAAGTAAAGGACAACAGATCCAATCGGTTACAAAGAGATTGCACATTTTAATACTTTGAGAGTTCAACACAATAGAAAGAAGCATGATTTATTTGTAGCAGCTGCAAATCATGTGTGTACCTGTAAGAAAACGATGTGCTCCCTCTCATGCTAATATGAGGGACCAATATGCCTTGCATCCCTTAGATCCTGAAAAAGCCCAACTCCCCTAGCCCTCGGTCCTGCATGGCCAGCTCCGCTCTATTTCTGCAATGCTGAATGAATGTTCGTGCTGCTCAAATCACAAACCGTAGCTTATTATTAAAAAAATACATTCCAGCCCGTTAAATTGCTGTACGGGTACGTCGCTTTCTTTTGAATGCATTGTACAATCAGACACAAACAGAGGAATAAAGGGCCACTAATGGTACAGAATATCAAATTATTACAGCTGCACAATACATCTCCATAATGCAACAACAGGAAGCCGAAAACCCGGCAAAGAAAATAGCAGCTTTGTCACAAAATAAAAGTGAGAGTGTGCCAGAGGGGTGCAAAACAAATGGCTTCCTTTCCATACACTGTATTTTTATTCTAAAACTGCAGTGCTACAGCGACAAAAGTTGAAGAAATGTTTTTGTATTCCTAATTCTCGGAAAAAATAGCTGAGGTCTGAACAAACGTGCCTGGATGAAATCCATGCCCCATCCATGCCCCGACAGGGAGGCTCATCAGCCTCTGGGCCGGCCTGCATAAGAGTACCGGCTCCCCATTGAGGTCTTCATAGCTGCAGGAGCTGGGGCCTCCTTCAGTCTTCAGTGACAACCACAGGAATGGAATGGACATGGAATACTAGCAAGATCTACCTGCAATCAACTCAGCCTCAAGACCCCTAGTAAATTGCAACAACAAAAAATGTGAACTGTGGGCAAACCCACCATCCCAGACTCGCGACCTGCATCGAAAGCGCCAAGAGGCCAAGTAATTGGAAAATGTGCACGCACTATATATAAACCATCTAACCCAACAAACCAGATGAATCCAAAACTTCCAGATTAAAAACAGAAGGGAATTTGCAAGGCCTTTCTGAGGTCCATCACCAAATCGCTAAATGCTGAGAGAACACGGAAACAATCTCATTGCCTTTTGGATTTCAGAACATCCACATCACGTGCTGGAGACCCTTCATAAACAGCACACAGTTCTATCAATGAGAACGTTTGCAGTGATTTTAGTTCTGGCCTTCAGACAACTTTAGGAAACTTAATAGCCTTACGATTTCTGTAAAATTCCTAATACAAATTTAGTAAATGGGCTTCCAGTCAGACATCATCCTAGTTTAAGTGTTGTTCACATTTTGCTTCTGCCCAGCACATGACAGTAGGGGGCAGCAGATCAGTCCACTTCACTACTGCCTGTCTAGCACTGGGACAGCATTTTTTCCCTGATCACCGTGCACAGCCACTTGAAAAGGAGTGCACATCAGTGTAAGAGCTGATGCACCTGGACTGCGGCTTCATTTAAATATCTCTGCTAAATTTTTGCATAAGTTTGTCCCAAAAGGAAAAAGATTGGTTTTGTCAATGCTTGTTTGACATATAAGCTACAGTAGCGCCGAATGTTGCGTGATGCTCCGTGAACATGTTTTCTCAAAACTTTAAAAAATGAAAATCAATGTTCTAGAAATCCATTCGTCTCGTTGCTGAGAGTAAAGACAAAAGTCAGACATGACGGATGACGGCTGCTAGTCAAGTGACCACTTGTTGGGAGTGATGGCCGCTTTGTGCACAAGTGAAAAGCATGTTTTTCAGCACACCTTTGAAGAGGGAAGCGTAGTGCGATCAAAGAAACCACAACAATGCGCGGCTCTTTTCAGCACGTGCTTCGGGGTGCATAATGTTTACATTTTTCCCTTTGTGCAGTCGCACGCAGGAGAACCCCCAGAGCACATTCCAGGGAGCAGACCATTTTTACTCTTTAAATGAACATTGGTTCAAATGATTTATGCAGGAAGTAAATGGTGCATTTAAAAACAAAAGTCGGCATCACAGAATCACAACGTAAAGCCTTAACGTAGTCCTTGCTAGCCGCTGGGAAGTGTGCCAGGCGTTTTTATGTTGCTGCTCCTTGTCCTTGGTGCTCTGTTGAGAGGGCCCGGCATGCAAGATTAGTGCCAGTCAGGACGACAACTCTACTGCCTGTGCCGGAGTAACTCTCTTAGCATAAGGAATGTTGGCCTCAGTTTTATTTAGTCTGGGCAGCCTCTACTGCAGGCTCGGTTTGTTTGCGGATTAGCGGTTACATTAGGGCACTCTTGTGTTTTTTGTTTTCTATATGACTGATATCTGTGCGAGTTTAGTTGTGTAGAATGTGCTGGTACCAACCACAGCTGAAGCAGGTTTGTTGGCAAGTTTTGGGAAGACGTTTCCAAACAATCACCAAACTGGTTGCACCAATCTCCGATCTACCCTTAAAGTATCCACTCCTCCATTAAACCACATTGGCATTATGCTACTAGATCCAATTATTAACTGCTACTGTCCTCCAACAAAGCACAGCGGGATGGAAAGACTGCAACCCCAAAGATATGCACAATGGTGGATCACCACCCGCCTTACTTACAAGAGGGAAAGCAATGCTGCTTATTCTGCCCCTGTCGGACCTAACCAGGCATTACACCAAAAGCAGTAGGACTGCATCTAACCGGATGCGAATTAAAAGATTAAGGAATCCGATATGTTTGTGTGGTTGAACTGCTAAGCAGGAGCCAAGATCTAATAATGGCCCTTGCTTGTAACCAAATTGTGAAGTCCTGGCCAAACCACTTGTTAGCTCAAGCCTGGGCAGCGCATGCGCTGCTTTGCGAGGCATGCTGTATTCAGATATGGACGTGAAGCTCAGCTCATATTTTTCATTGGCTTGTGTCATTGTCCACTGCAAACTGTGGCTTTTCATTAGTAAATAGGCTTAGTAGTCCCTCCTTAGTACTGCCTTGCTCAGTTTGTAACCTCCCATGAGGATACCCCCTGTTACGGGTTGTTCATCGGTAGGCTTGAATTACAGCCTCCAAGCACTATTTTCTCAAATAGCTATTTCAGGACACGCTCTCCCAACACTTAAAAAAAAATCTTTATAGCACGAGCACCGAACAAATTTGCAATGCAATAGGTCTCGCTTTTGCGAGAGTTTGAGTTATTGGCATTGTAAATGTTTTAAAAACAACACATAAATAAAATGCATTGTCATTTACAATGCCAATAGCTCAAACTCTCGTAAATGCGAGACCTATTCCATTGCCAATGCTCGTTTGTATTGTGCTTCAGTTACATTAATCTTCCAAACTTGATTGAAGTTACTAACAGGCTACTTTAGCACTAGAAATGTTACATTTGTATTTAGGCACTGAATGTCCGATTCACAAAGGTGCTTCTAGTAAAGTTATGAGTACAGAGTCTTTGTACTCAGGGTGGAGTCGGTCGACTCTCTGTACTCAGGCGGAGTCCCAGCACTCGGGGCGGAGTCCCAGCACTCGGGGTGGAGTCTCCATACTAAGAACTGCAGTTCAGAGATTTCGCCCCGAGTGCAGAGATTCCGCCCCGAGTGCAGAGACTACGCCCCCAGTGCAGAGACTTCGTACTCGTAACTTTACTATATATGTAAGTACCTTTGTGAATCGAGCCATTAGACTGGATTACGAACGGATAATTCAGACTCTTCTACAACCCTGTTTGCTAAGAAGTTGGAATTATGAGTGTGCTGACTTTATGGCATCCAGTAATTAGTGGAAGCAATAAAGTCTGCAACCCACACCTTAGAGTTCAGCAGGTCCAACCTGCAGAAATTTAGCCAGGAAAAAAAGCCCAGTAATTACCAGAGCATTCATATTCTGGTGCTGTTATCACGGAAATTAGCATGCTACTCACCATTATTGGGGAAAAACTCATGGCACTTACCGCACCCGATGCATGCTGAACCCCAGGGTGTCATATTTCATTGGGTTAAATAAAAACTGAATAACCCTCCAGGGCACTCGTATTCACCCGTGCCTAAACTAAGATTTTAATGCAGCTTGTATGTACATGGTGCAATAAAATACTACAACCACATTTTTGTAGCATACAAAACGCTTGAAAAATAAGAGGACAAAGCATCAAAATCCGCATGTTAAACCCATTTTCATGTATTAACTTATAATTGGTTATAGTTATTGCATCCCAGAAATAACAATTCCCAGGGTATTGCTATTTAAATTCACGCTAACAGCAAGTCACTCACAATCAGGGCCTTCTAGTCAAACGCCGGCTAGATACATATTAATAATGTCATGGCCTTCACACACAGCGAACATCCAGTGTACGGAGACATTTGAATGATTGTAAACAAAACACAAAACAATTATTTATGGCCTAACAGAAGGAGTTGAGAGATAGTGTCTATATTCTCTAGTGTTAGTTGACAATCATTTAAAAATACCTTTTATACCATCTACAGTAAGTAATGCAAACAGTGCACTCCACAGAGTATAAAAATGGGACAGCGACTAAAAGAAAGGCACAGAACGTGTTCACCTGTCTGTTTATAATACTGCAGTTCATTTCGAGTGATGGGGGTATTTCGTGGCAGGTGCACCTAATTAGGTATTTGGATGTAGGTAAAATATGGATGGCCCGTAAGAGGTGCTGGACTAGTGCCTCGGTACACACAAACGCACCAGACCACCGCTCAAATTATGTTGGACTGTCCTTATGGAACCTCAGCACAGCAGTCCAATATAATACTGAACTCCTTGATATTCACCAAATAGCACTTTGCATTCTGACGTGTGCAGTTCTGGTTCACACATTGAAAGATGTTGGCTAAAAACACAAGATGGGCTGAATGTGTCTTAAAAGACGTGGACACCCCTGTTATGAAGTTGAAACAATCATAATACACCATTGCTTAATTTGAGCAGGTGGTTTCCGATACTCAACACCCTCACTTAATTGGTTTCCTGTGCTCCACACCGCACTTGGGACAGACTGCCACATGGTGGCGCTGCTCATCTAATTTAGAGATTAGCAGAACAACGGTGGTTTATAAATATAATATACATTAAAAATTACTAATACCTGCCTCCCCGGCCATTCCTTTAGCTGCGGGGACCTGGAAAAATCTGAACTGTGGCACTTTCAGGCGAGAGACATGCTTAGTTGTTTTTGCAGCAATGACATGGGGCGTAGGGTGTTGCAAGCTGCAGTGGCCTCCTGGTCAGGGCCCTGGCACTTATTTTACAAATTAAGCACTGTATTAAATATAATGATGTCAGATTCTAGCTTAAACATTCAGCTCGTCAAAAACAAGTGCCCCAAATTGCATAAAAACAACAAACAGGGGGTACAGGGCTTACCAGGCTCCAGAGGTGGTGACTCCTTGGGACTCTGGAGTGGCTTCAGGCCCCATCTTCTTAGGGCCTCTCTTCATGGGCGCCAGGAGCAGGGCAGGTAACCCCGTGAGTCTAATCCTAAATGTGGGTAGTAACCTCGGACTCCTTAAGGCTTGAGCCGCAGACTAAGCAGCGTATACCCACCGCCCTGTCCTAACTGGGACTCTGCTTTTCACAGAGCCTGAGCAGAGGAAGATAGAAGCTGTAATAGAAGCGGCCGGGTGAGCCATGGGAAAGTGAGAGTCCCATGGGAGGGGCACCCACTTTATATCTGTAAGACACTGGAGACAAATAGCAGAGATTTGTGGGGAAACAGTGATGGCCTCTCTGGTTGCTACAACCATGAATATGCAACCCAAAGACGACAAAAGAAAAAAAGCAGAAAAGATCATTGTTATTCAATGCAAGCACAGGTCCCCGGACACAGTCACATCCACCAGAAATTACAAGCATTGGCAAAGCCAACAAGTCTCACCTACGCAAGAGCTATTGGCTTTGCCACGGTGTTGTGGCCATTATGTACATCCAGTGTGACTGTGGATAAAAGTTAGTCGCGTAGAAAAGAGTGGTGTGGACTGTCGTAGAGTGGAATGGCAAAGAGTGTAGTGGCATATAGTGTCATGTATTGGAGTGGCAGAGTGCGGAGTCACTTTGAGTGGCATAGAATAGAATGGCTTAGAGTAGAGTGTACTGGTGTAGAGTACAGTGGCGTGCAATGCAGTGTTGCAGAGTAGAGTGGCAGAGTACACTACACGTGTGGTGCAGAGAAGAGTGGCACAGAGCGGTGCAAACTAGAGTATGCTGCCATAGCGTAGAGTGAAGTGGCGTAGAGTGGAATGGGTGTAGAGTGCATTGGTGCAAAATATTGCAGAGTATAGTGGCATAGAGTGGAGTGATGCAGAGTAGAGTGGCGTACAGTGCATTTGCATAGAATGTAGTAGTGCAGAGTAGAGTGGCATAGAGTTCAGTGGCGCAGAGTAGAGTGGCGCAGAGTAGAGTGGCGCAGAGTGCATTCACATAGAATGTAATAGTGCAGATTAGAGTGGCATAGAGTTCAGTGGTGTAGAGTGCAGTGTTACAGAGTAGAGTTTCCGAGTGCAGCTGTCTAGAGTGGCGTAGATTGCACTGGCGGAGAGTGCATTGGCATAGAGAGGCGTGGAGTAGCATAGAATGCAGTAGTGCAGAGTAAGAGTGGCGTAGAGTTCAGCGGTGTAGACGGGGTGTCAGAGTGCAGTGGTGTAGAGTACATTGACAGAGTAGAGTGGCATAGAGTAGAGTGGTGTAGAGTGGGGTATATTGGCGTGGAGTGGTGTAGAGTAGAGTTGGCTGGTGTAGAGTGTTGCAGAGTACAATGCAGAGCCATAGACTTTAGCAGTGCGCAAGGCAACGCCATAGAATGCAGTGGCATAGATTAGAGTGGTACATAGTAGAGAGCAGTGGTACAGAGGGGAGTGGTACATAGTAGAGAGCAGTGGTACAGAGGGGAGTGGTACATAGTAGAGAGCAGTGGTACAGAGGGGAGTGGTACATAGTAGAGAGCAGTGGTACAGAGGAGAGTGGTGCATAGTAGCGCAGTGCAGAGTGGCGCAGAGCAGAGTGGGGCAGAGTTGCACATAGTACAGTGGCCTGGCGTGGTGCAGAGTAGAATGGCGTAGAGTGCAGTGGCATGGAGTGCTGCAGAGAGTGCAGTGATGCAGAGCAGAGTGGCGTAAAATGCATTGCCATTGAGTGGAGTAGTGTTCAGTGGCGGAGAGAGCAGTGGCGTAGAGAGCAGTGGACTAGAGAGCAGCGGTGAATAGTGGAGTGGTGCAGAGGAGAGTGGAGTGTAGAGGCGTAGCGTGGGGTGATGCAGGGTAGAATGCATTGGTGTAAAATGTAATAGCAGAGTGAAGTGGTGTAGAGAACAGTGGCATAGAGAGTAGTGGTGCAGATTAGATTTAGAGTGGCGTACAGTGGATTGGCTTAGAGTCCAGGGGAATAGAGTGGAGTGGCACACTGTGGAGTGGTGTAGAGCGGAGTAGCCCAGACTGGAGTGGTGCAAAGTGCAGTGACGAAGAGGGTGTAGACTAGAGTGGCGTAGAGTGCATTGGCATAGAGTAGAGTGGTGCATAGTAGAGTGGAGAGGCGTAGAGAAAAGCGACGTAGAGTGCAGTGGTGTAAAGTGGAATGGTGCAGAGTGGAGTGCAGTGGCGTGGGGTGGTGCAGAAAATAGTGGAGTGGCATAGAGTGGAGTATGCATGGTTTAGTAGCACATTGCCATTAGAGAAACACATTTTCAACTGAAATGACCATTAGCACAGACATACAGTTTTTCTAATAAAACTATACAGCGCACAAACAATAAAGTGTGGGAATGGCATAACCTAGTGTATTGATTTGTTTTGATCATATTAAAGTATTTGTTTCCAACACTTCAGAATTAACAAAAAAAGTGCTTCATTTATGCTTTTCAAATTCTGATATATTCTGAAATACTTGCACAGTTCATTTAAATGTTGTTGTGGGCTAGAAAAAAATCCCTTTCCTAAACCCAGTATCCACCATGATTGTCAAATAAATCCTCTCACTTTGAAGTCAGAGAAACAAACGTAAACACCAAGCTCCCTTGGAAGACACAGCCTGACAATTGAACTTGGTCTCTGAATGCACAGCAAATGTGGCATGTGAAGAACAAGGTTTATAGGCCTGCTTACACAAAGGAGTACTAATTGAAGAATACAAGGAGCGAGAGGTAGTGTGAAAAATCTTTGCTCCTTGGGATAGAAGAACTCAAGCTGAACAGCCTAAAACAAATAATGCCAGCAAATGGAAAACCAAAAAATGTGAGCTACAAACAAAAACGTCAGTAGTAAACAATGAGTGAAAGCTTTCTGAATGCCCCCAAGATGTGTTTAGCAAACCAGACAGCTGTGCTGTCTGTTAGGCTTTGACCTAAAAATGAGGGACAAGAAGGTGGGAGGGGGCAATGTCGAACCTCTAAGACAGCACTACATCTTTCAGGAGGAGGGTGCCATGGCACCTACAGATAAACATTTGTACCTGACAGAGGTTTCAGTACAGAAGTTGAATGCTAGTGTTTCCAATGTAAATCATCTGTGGCATACCTACAATATGATGGAAAGGATCATGAGAACCCTTGAACCTGTGCTATCACCTCCATGATATGCATGGCAAACCAGCATAACCATCTTGAAGAAGCAGCACTTTCTGCGAACATCCTCTTGCCAGGAGTCCTGAAAGTTACAGAGAAGATGTCTCCAACATCAACAACCCAGAGATTCATAACAATGAGTTTTTAGCACCCGATGTCTCATCAAGATCGACTGTGCCTAGGGTATACCGATTTCATTACAAGACAGGAGTCTACCATTATGCATATTTCTTTTAATGTAACTCTAAGCAGCCACTCGAAAGCATTACATCACAGAGTGAAAAAGTTCTAGAACAGAATATTAAGTCCATACAATAACCATGAGCACAGAACAGTCTGCCTCTTTTAAACGAGACTCCAAGCAGATAAGTTATATTTCTATTACTCTCCATTTTTTACTAACTTTGCAAATCTTTACCAATTTGCTTAATATTAACTATTACTAACTCCTAATGTCCTTCTGAGGGACTTTCCCCTCTCCTTTTATTTTAATCCCTTCTGATCTCCAATTTACGGAGATCAGTCTCTTTCAGTCGACCCGACCACCCCCCCTCCTCACCGGAGTTCTGTTTTTGCCCTCGCGTTATTTTGGAGCCTAGCGGGCGCGTTCTCCTCCTCTGCGCTCTGCTCACACCAGCTTCACCAGATTGTGGAAGTTAAATTCGAGAGAGAGTCCCGCCGAGTGCAGGCGGCTCTCTCCCTTCTGCACATACTCCTACTCGGGAGAGTGCCCAGCCGAGCGCGGGCGACTCTTCCCCCACGCTAGGACATCTAAGGCACATCGGGTTCCCCCTCCGATTTGGGAGTAGAGGATTGAGGAAAATACCTTGGCAACGGGGGCACGACGTCATCCTGTTGCCAAGGCAAATTCTTCTATCACCACAATAGCTCCCTTACGAGGCGCAGACCTCGTTTTCATGGCTACCGGCAGCAGCTGATCACAAGCAGATACAGTGACAGTTGCTCTGCTCCGATCAGCTGCTGCCATTCCCAGGAATACTGGGTCTGCTTTGCGCTGTTTGAACAGCCTCATTCTGAAAACATTTAACTCACTACAAGCCAGCTCTACAGATCCACATTTAATAATGAGCTCCAGAGACTCTAGATCACAGCCTAACCTGAACTAAAGGTCTGACTGCCCTTATTATCCTTAATTATAGAAGAAAAATCGGTTTTGGACTTTTACTCAATTTTTTAAAAGTTAATTATTCAATTTTAAAACAATTACATTTATTCATTTACCAGCTATAGAGCATGTTTGCTAACTGAGCCATTTTTATTATATATTAACACTAAAATGTCTGAGATTGATTCTGATGATGCGGTAGCCCCCATCCCTAATGTGAATAACGAGGCTTTCAAGAAAATTATCCACAGAAAGAGGAGATCCTGTATGTTGGAGAGACTAAACAAAGTTATGTCATCCAAAAGATCCCTCCCTACTGAGGAGGATGACGTTACCGAAAGCCCAAACATACAAGTAATTGACGATCTCACTGAAATTAGAGGGAAAAGATTAAAGAAGAATACAAATTTTGAATACCCAAACCCCCTGAGCACATGGGAGGTCTCAGCCCCTCAACTCTTAATGGAGGTCCTCGCACCTCAAATGCATTAGGTGTCCTTAGCAGCACAAATTATCCTGGTGTCCGTAGCGCCACAACACATATGGGTGTCCTTAGCGGCACAAACTATCAAAGTGCTCAGTACGACGAATCGGAGGATGACGAGACTACTAATATCTTTGACGAATATGTCCTTGACCTCGATGAAGATGATCACGAATTTACTAGCCAACCTACTGAAGATGAACTTTCATCTTCTTCCAGAGATAATATTATTAACCCTTTGGGTGAAGAAATATTCTCACCCTACAATATTAAGCATTGAGAAGCTCTGAATGGTGGCTGCAAGACCATGTGGCCAAATTTATTAAAAAATGGCTCAGGAATTTACTTGAAAAAGATACCCGTAACATCCTCAGAGCAGAATGCTCAAGACCCTCTACTGAATATTGAAGAAAAAAAATCTGTCAGACCCCCAACCTCGATCCATAACTAATTAAATTCCTCTTCAAACTAGGAAGAGACCCAAGGAAGGGGATGGAGAGATCCCTTAAGGCCTGTCAAGACCGTCTACTCGACGTCCTTCGACTTTTGGCTAGGATCATAGATACGGCTGAAGAAAGCAATATTAAGGGAACGGCCCTAGACACCGAGCCTATCGGGGGTGGAGTCAGAGAGGAATGATCCTTTTGGGTAATGCGAATGCCAGCATCAACGCCGAAAGAAGAAGGGTAGTGATTACAAAAATAAACCCCAAACTAAGCGATATGGCAGACAAAGAACCTTCACAAAAGCCTAAAGGTTTACTCTTCGGTGAAGATATGATTAAAACCCTTGGCAAATATGTGTCAACCTTCACGGCACTGGACAAACCTCAACACAAACCAAACCTTTTTGCACGGGCTTCAACCCAAGGCCCTACTTGTAATTCAGAGGGTTCGGGAGAGGCTTCCAATCACCAATCAACCAAGGGCTGCAACTTGGGAGTTGCAGCCCTTGGTTGCACTAGGCCTGGCAACCAAGAGGAGATCCCAGATGACGAAGCATGCCACTTCGGTGGGTGATGGGATTACGTCCTCTTAAATAGGACTCTCTCTTTCTCCTAAAAATACATAAAATATTGCCTGATATTCCTACAGTTGTCATAGACCTGCGGGCAGTTTTGTTTAGTCTTAAAATGTATCAGATTAAGGAGACCCCCTAAACTTAAATACGAGTCACTGCGAGACGTTAATCTAATTTTAGACCTATTCACAAATTAGCCGGATAACAGACATTTAGATAGGAAAAGTCTATCCATTAAACTCTTAACCTTGTTGTGCTTAATCGAATGCAGAAGGCTTTCAGATGTTAAAGCTCTATCACCAATAGATCTTCTAATATGTTTGGTGTTAAATTTGAGATAAATATTAGAACAAATACTATGTCAGATTCAATGTTTTATCCACGTTTTGACCAATGCAAAAAACTCTGTGGTGTAGATTGTATGAAGAGTACGAATGTTGAATGAATGGTCTTCATGCTCACTGCGTGAATCAATTATTTATATCCTTCGTCAAACCTTTCAAAGCTATAACTTCTGCTTCTATAGCCAGATGGGTTAAATCCGCAATGAAATGAGTGGGCATTGATTTAAAGAAATTTCAAGCACACTCTCTCAGAGGTGCTATGGCCTGTAAATCGTTCTGGACTGGAGGCAAGTTAGATTACATTCTCAAGGCGGCCGACTGGTCTAATGCAAATACAGTTGCACAACACTACTGCAAACCAATTGAACATATGTCTGATGTAGTCTTACAGAGCTACCAACATGCATAATGGTAGCCTCCGGTCTTGTAATGAAATTGCGATTCTCCTATTACCATGGCAGGAGAATCTGGATTTCATTAAAGACACCAAGGCTAACATTATCCCACCCAACCCATCCCATGGGTGGTTAAGTTTAATTTGGTTTATTAGATGGTATATTTTTCATATCAGATTGTCTTTAAATGGTTTATTTCAATAACATTTTGACGTATAGAGTTTTATTGCTTGTCTCTATCGCCTTTTCTACCTTTCATTCCAATGGAGTACTTATACCTTTCTTTATTTCAGGTAACTCTTCATAATGGATTCACCATCCGAAGTTTCTTCTTCCTGAGTCTTCCTTGATTTACGTCTTGTTGGTTTTAAAGAGGAAGAGATAAAAATAAAAATGTGATCTATTTCCTATTTCACCATATTTAAAAGAGGCAGACTAGTCTGTGCTCATGGTTATTGTATGGACTTAATATTCAGTTCTAGAACTTTTTCACTCTGCGATGTAATGCTTTCAAGTGGCTGCTTGGAGTTACATTAAAAGAAATATGCATAATGTTAGCCTCCATGTCTTTAATGAAATCCAGATTCTCTTGTCATGGTAATAGGAGAATTGCAATTCCCAAAGGAAAAGGTGGCTGGCACCGGAGATTAAAAAAAAGGTACTATGATGTGGAGAGGAGTAACACGGGGGAGAAAGAGGTGGTTCTTTGTGCCTTCCAGCAAAGGGCAAAACACAGATAGGGTGAAATTAAATTTATGGGGATTATTTATGGTTTATCAGATGAAGAACATCTAAATATTTATGGCTGTCCTGTTCACAAGTATATACTCTAAATAAAGTGAACAGATATCAGCCAATTTGTGGCAGGTGTTCCACATCTAGCAAGCTCTAAATAACATCCAGACTCTTCTAGAATCATGGTAGGTCAATCTTGAGACACCACCAATCACCCCAGAGCATTAAAAAAAGGACTTGAATGCTTTGGGATGTAATACTATATTATTGCACAGTGAAAGAATAAAAGTGGTAGTGGGGGGCAGAAAACATTCCCAGCTGGAAGCTACTGAATCTTATTGGACTATGATGTATGGTAAAACAAAGTAGTCTCAGGGGACTTTGATGGTTCTGATTCAGTTGCTTGTCCCTCCCCGAAATGTTTTTAGAATGATGTCGATTGCTCCTTATTGGTTTAGTGCACCTGCATTTTTGTAATAAAAGATATATTTTTAAAACACCAATGCCTTAATTCTGTTCTTGGCACTTCTACCCTTTTTTAGGTTTTGGCTAGACCACGATTACGCTGTCTCTTCAAGACATGTTCAATATACTTTATGGGCTTCAGCCCACCCATAGGTTTCCTATTTGCTGGTTCCATCGTCGCTCTCCTAATTTTTCTCCCCATTTGTCCATGGAATGCATAAGTCACGCCTCTTCCTGTATTTAGCCCTCCCAGAGAGTATTGACCAGTTACAATATCAATCAGTGATTTCATTTTAGCATCTGTTTTAGGAACTACTTTCTTTGTTGAAAAGCAATTCCCATGATAGGTCCTGTTTTCAGTCGCTCCGAGCTCTGCTCCGTTTCTGTAAACGAGCCTGTAAATCTTGTTCTTATCTCGTCACATTTGCTGAGCATTCAAACACAGAGATTAAATGTCAGACGCTGTTTTCAGAGGGCGTCTGTTCCATGCCCCTACCCCTCCCTCATCGCTGCTTGCTTTTTTAGGAACGGAGAGCTGCATTTCTGCTTTCAGTGACAAGACTTCATGCAAAAACATTCAAATCCAAGTACTCTGTCACATGTGGCTTAAAAAAAATGCTATGCGCAGTCAGCATTCTGTGTGAAATGAGAAAACCTACATTTCAGGAGCCGTTTCCATTTGAATGTGTCATTTTTATGGTATGCATTTTAGTTTCATCTCGCGTTTAGATGGTATTAAAGCACCGTCTTGTAGTTGGGAGTTTGCTTCCACTGCATGTCTCACTGTACGGTAAAATCAATTGAAGGAAATTGTTCGTTCTCCATTCTAGCAAACTTAAACTATCACAGACCCCTAAAACGCTTTGCTTCAAGACTGCAGTCTTTTGTCATATTTGTTGAGAGTAGCTCAAGGGGAAGGATGCAAATAGTAAAACACCTCCATACCACAATGAGTAAAAAACGCATTAGCAAAGGCAATAGGTTTCACCCAAGTAAGATCTATTGGCTTTGTCAATGTTTTTTTAAATTTTCCATATTGCACACAGGCTGCTGTGCAACACGGCTTAAAGTAAAAAGAAAAAGAAGAGCTACGACGCTGTCAAAGCAGGCTCACGCTTCTGTGTAACATGTAAAAAAAACATTGACAAAGCCAATAGATCTTGCATAGGCAAAACCTAATGCTTGCATGCCCATACCTGTATACTCCCAGCTAGTTCTGGAGGTAAGGCTGAACAACTGAGAAAGGTGAAATTATAGGTTTCACAGTATCCTCCGTAATGTTTACACTATTTATTGTTGATAATAAAAACATTGAAAAATACAACAAGAAACATGAGGAGTAGAGCCTGCCAAGCTCCAAGATAAGAGACATTCTATGGAGCTCGATTCTGGCTCTCCCTTCCTGTCAGCCAGGTGCATATGCCGATGGAATCTGAGAGCTGGAAGCGATGTCGGAGGTAGGGGACAGAGTGGCACTACTCCCCGGGGTATTTTCAAATTGATAGCAGGGGCGGCTCATCCGCTAAGGCGGAGGAGCGACACCCCACTGCTCTCAGAGCATTAGAAAAGGGAAAAAAAAATATATAACAATAACGAGGGTATTATAATTTTATTTTTCGTTGCTGCAGGCTTGATTAGGGCGGGCTGGTGACTAAGGAAGGAGGAGTGGACTGTTCACACTAAATGCACATGACTGCTTGGCCGGCCGTCTTGGCCCGGCCAAACCGTCATGTGTACTTTGCATGTTCCCCACCAGGCTGCAACATGCCCAGGCCCCCAGCGCCCATCACAGTGCCGATTCACGGAGCTCAGACCAATCAGAACTCTGCATTGGAACGTTGTGGTTGCTATGGGGAGCCAATCAGAACGCTGCATTGCAGAGTTGTGATTAGCTTAGGGAAGCCTGCGTGCTGTGCTTCCAGACTCCACCAGCGACAAAGGAGAGACGAAAGCGGCCACGGCATGAGGAGGCAAGTGTTTTTTTTTTTTATAGTTCCACCCACCCTAAAGCCCCTCCCCCCCGTTCCCTGCCAGCCAGCACTGGTTGATAGGCTCTCACACCGCCAGCTGATAAGAGTGGACATGACAAGACTGCAGTGCCAGCTTATCCCTCAGCAGGCCCCTGCAACCCTCGTGACGCAGGAGAGTGTGGCGGGGGGCAACACTTCAGGAGGGGCCCCATTCAGCACAATGCCAAATAAATATCTGAGATATGGGAGACTCAGGATCCCCTTATCACATTCTGCAGTGGCGCCCCATCATTTGAGTTACGCCACAGCGTGCAGCAGCAGAATTGATTGTAGACCTTGTGCAAGGGGGTCTTTCATTTGCCTGGGGATGGCTCAATGGACCAGATACCTTTGTATTAAAAGGTGACAGAGTGGCATGACGCAGACTGTTCAAGAATTTGCTGAGGTGGGGCCCAAATGTGGAACTGCTGATTAGCTTTAGATGGCCGTCTGAAGAGGAAGGGAGGGCGGCTGACCTGCAGTGCTCCATAGAGTGCTTTAATGCTAGAGCCATGGCTCCTGGCTGGGGCTCTGTAGCCATCCTTGTTTGGGGCCACCCGAAGAATGGTTGGACTGCACTAGTGTGACTAAGGGCGTTTTACCATTTCAAGATTTTACTGTGGCCATGGGGAAGAATGAACTGCTTGCCCTAAATCCACCACCAGAAGAGGAGAAGAGATTGGCACAGGGAAGAGAAACTGAATTGGGGCTGTCGCACAGTAGGTCTCAACTGATGGTGACAACAGTTCACCTCCTATAGCATACACACAAGCTTGAGGTTTTCCACACTATGTTGGAGGTGAATGAGTGTAAAAATTAAGAGATGTCTCAGAAATTGGAAATGTTTACAGCCAAGTTATATCCCGGAGGCAAAGACCAGTACTGCAAAGATTGTGTCGTCACTATCATGGCACTGATGGAGTCTGAAATTGTGAGGCAAGACTTTCCACACATGGCCTGTCTGCATGTTCATCTGGCTACTTGATGGTAGAAGGGTGTAATAACGTGAATCCACACCAGATGAAGTTATGTGGTAGGAGGTATTTATTACAGCCTCAACCAACAGCCAGCATATATCAACTGTCATGCATAGAACCCTGCATGACAGAACCTCAGAGCAAGCTGGTTCCATGCCCAGTGTTCTGGCATGGAGCCATGTTACATCATTAAACTTCTTCATCTTTACATTAGAACAAAAGTAACATGAGAACAAGAAACACATTTGAACAGAAAGAAAAAGAGGGTAGAAAGAACTACACAAAATCACGCAAATGTAAAGGAAACCTGCGTGTTCTGACACTCCTACAAGTATTATCAGACCTTAAATCAATGTCAGAGGGAACACGATAAGAAGTATCATCCCTCCTGTCAGCCACACCACACCCCCCAAAATGTGCTACACGACTATGATTCCAGATGCGACCATCAACCGTCTTGACAGCATTTTTAAACAGCTTAATGATAGTTTTTGGAGAGGTATATTTTGACCAATTTTGACACCCAACAGGAGCTTTGACCTTTACTTTATCTCCAACCTCAAAATTTGTAACTTTCGCATTATTCCTTTTATCAACATAAATCTTCCTTTTGTTTTGCAGAGACACTTCTTTGTCTCTCCATTCCCCAATACCATTATTTTTCAAACCCTTTCCAGCAACCATCCAGCCAGGACACAAACAAGTATTTGGAGACCTTCCCCTGAGCAGTTCAAAAGGAGTCTTCCCCGTTGATGCATGAGGAGTGTACCTGTAGGCTGTTATACGACCCTGCAGTTCTTTTCTCCAATCTAAACAGTTTACCTTTGCTAATTGTATACTCTCCTTTAAAGTCCTGTTAAATCTCTCCAAAGCACCATTCGCCTCTGGATGATATAACGCAATTTTTTTATGTACAATTCCACATTTTACAAAATACTCCTCCATCTGAGCAGAACAGAACTGCGGACCATTGTCAGAAAGAATAGAGTTAGGAAAACTCTCGCGTTTGAACACAGATTCTAAAAAACTGATCACAGAATGAGAAGTGATCTCTCTCACCAAACTCACCTCCACCCATCGTAAATACAAATCCAGCAACACCAACAGGTAAGGAGTCTGATGTTCTCCATGCAATGGTCCCACAATATCGATAGCTAATTCATCCCATGGACTTTTTGGTAAACTTCTACAAACCATAGGTGAACATCTTGGTTTGAGCACCTTATCACTCGCTTGACAAGGTGTACACTCCCTAACAGTACGTTCCACCATCAAATCTAATCCAGGCCACCAGAAATCCTGACGGATGCGCTCTTTGGTTTTAGAAATGCCCATATGCCCTTCATGAGCCATGTTCACGATGACTTCTCTCAAACTCAATGGGGAATCATTCTTGTGCCCCTCATTAGAACACCATCAACAACGGCTAACTCATTCGCAACTAACGACCAAGGTTTAACCAGACTTCGAGACTTATGCTGTTCCAAAAGAGACATCACAGAACACAATTCACTATCCTTTTGCAACTCATCCCTCCATTCATCTTCCTTTACAGCCCCCAGCGTAACATCACAAACTCTTATGCCACACTCAGCATCACATTGATCATTTTCATCCTGAGATTTATCATTCTCTACCACCTCCACCAATCTCGACAGACAGTCTGCCGTTACATTTGCCTTTCCTGGAATGTATTCAAACATGAAGTTATACTCCTGTAAGGAAATGACCCATCTCCTGATCCTCGAGGAAATTGAGTCCAAACCCTTCTTCTCAAATTTCTTTCAGGGGTTTATGATCAGACCTGACTACGAAAGAAGATCCCCACACAAATTTTCTGAACTTGTTTATGGCCCAGAAAATTGCCAACGCTTCCTTCTCTATAACAGAATAACCTATCTCCGCCCCTTTCAAGCATCTTGAAGCAGAAGCTATTAGCACCTCTTGGCCCTTCCTGATCTGAAAGAGAAGAGCACCCAGCCTCTTTATACTCGCATCAGTAATAATGAAAGTGGGATTCCCAGGTGCAAAAGCTTGTAAGGTTGGTGCATTCCTGAGATCATTTTTTACTTGTTTAAACTCTGTACCACACTCTTCCGTCCAAACAAACTCTGCATTCTTACACATCAACTTCCTTAGATTTACTGTCTTATCTGCAAAATTTCGTATAAATTTGTTATAAAATTCTGCCATACCTAAGAATGAAGAAACCTCATCTTTTGTACACGGTTCTTTTAACATTTCGATAGTGTCCACCAAATCCTTTTTAGGACTCACCCCCTGCCGTGAAATATGATGACCCAAATAGTCCAGTTCAGTGACTCCAAATTTACATTTGCTTCGCCTAAGAGATAACCCAGCATCAAGCATCCTTTTAAGCACAGCATGCACCCTCTCATCATGTTCTCTCACGTCTCTCCCACATATTAATACATCATCCTGGTAGCACTTTACGCCTGAAATGCCTTTAAAAAGATCTTCCATAATCCTCTGGAATACTGAGGCCGCAGAAACCAGCCCAAACGGCATACGCAAAAACTTGAAGGCCCCCATTGGCGTAATAAAAGCCGTTAATTCTTGACACTCTTTACTCAACGGAACCTGATGGTATGCTGATGCCATATCCAGAGTGGTAAAATAACCAGCACCATCCAACGATGATACTAATTCCTCAATATTGGGAAGTGGGAACTTGTCAACCACCACTTCTTTATTTAAGGCACGAAGATCCACACATAAACGGATTTCATTATTTGGTTTACGTGCCACAACAATGGGAGCTAACCACTCCGTTGCCTCTACAGGCTGTATAACACCAGTGGACAACAATTTATCTATCTCTTTTTGTACAGCATCTTAGTAAAAGGCGAAAGATTTATTCGGTTTGAAGAGAAACCAGAGTATTTTGTACAGCATCTTGGATACAAATGGGAATGCGTCTAACTTTTGCCACAACTGGTACTGCACCCTGTTTCAACTTAATATGGTGATTGTACCCCTTTAAACACCCCAAGGTGTCACTGAACAATTCACCAAACGCTCTCACAAACTTGTTTTCGTCACCCTCAATAGATTGTACCTGAACAGATGGATGTGCATTAGGATTGAGAATGACACCCAAACGTGCTTGATGACTCCAGCTCAGCAAATTATCGCCCCTCTCAGCAACATAAATCCTAGCATCAGTGAACCTACCATTGTACTCAATGCAGTCATCAAAATAACCTAATAACTTAATTGGCAACCCACCATAACCCGTAGGTTTAATATTAGGTTTGAACAGTTTCTTCCTTCCTTGAAAATTCTTCATAAAAAGATCCTTTGAGAGAAACGTGATGTGAGAGCACGAATCAAATTTCATTTTGACTCTAACATCCCCCACCAAAACCCACTCAGAGGGATGTTCCACCTCACTCTCACTAACTTGAAAACTGACTTCCTTTATTTCTGATCTAGAATCTCTCCTATTCCTCATCCTACAATTTTTTCCAAAATGTCCTCTTTTTCCACAAACATTGCAAGTAACCCTATTAGCAGGACACTCACTTGCATTAGCCATGTGTCCAAATCTTCCACATCTGTAGCAACTTCCCTGAAAAGGTGTTGCAAACCTCCTATTCCCTTGTGTCTTTCCTGCGTTTTTTTCTATTACAACACCTTTCTCACAGACACCCTCATAATTTTTTTCCTTCTCATCTTTTTGTATGACTCGACACTCCACTTCTTGTGCTTTTACACTGACCTTGTCTTCTTTATGTTCTTTACTTAGTTCTCCAACACACTTTAACATATGCTCTACCCTTTTTGCAATACTAACAACCTCATCCAACGGTGGCTCGTCCTTTAGCCAGAGTTCTTCCCTCACTTTATCACTGCAACACCTCAGCACAAACTGATCTCTAATCCTTTCCTCTACCAACGCCCCAAATTTACAACTTGAAGCCAACTTCCGTAAAGCCGTAATATATTCTTCAACACTCTCCTCTTTCCCTTGCTCCCGCAAACCAAAATGGTACCTTTCCATAATAGTACTAATCTTTGGCAAGTAATGTAAATCTAGTTGTCTTGCACATATTTCATATTCATTCAACCCCCTCTGATCAGTTTGCGACAATGGAGGTAGATTTTCCAACACCTCCTGTCCTTCACCCCCTAAACAATGTAACAAAAGTGCCTGCTTCCTTTCACCACTCAAATTCGTACCACACACCCTGGCATAATTCTCAAAAATCTTTTTCCATTTCTTCCACTTAATAACCGGTTCTCCTGGATCTGACAAGAAAAACGATGGCGCTGTAACATTCTGCATACTCACAAGAGGTGTAAAACACTTCTTCCCCACAATATATTCCAAACCCTACTAGTTGCTAAAAGTACTTGAAGTCCATCAGGTGTGTCAGTCACCGTATGTCCCAGCACGATACCGCTATATCAAACACGTTTCTTGAGGTGTGTTTGTCACCGCAGAGATGACCTTTTCAGTTTAATTCATTTTGCAACGCTCAAATACTTGTATTCCACAAGTGCAATAAAGATTCCAAAGAAATGTATATTCCCGTGACCACAAACCAATATAGTGATCCTTATCCAGTCTCCGTCTAAGTTTCAACTTCGAATGGACCGTCGATGATCTTCTTCGATGTCCTCCAACAAATGTGCTGCAAAAAATTTTTTTTTAAAAAAATACAAAAATTCCTTCTTCCTCATCTAAGATGGCCGCCACGAAACATTTGGTCCGTTTTCTTCAGGCAGTTGGGCTTGCTTTCTCTTTGAGCAATCTCGGATCTTTTTGCTCACACCAAATGGCCGCAACCAAACATCCGGTCTATTTTCTTTAGTTAATCTGGCTTGTTCTTCTCCTTTCACCACACTCAAGATGGCCGCCAACAATTCCCACTGCCTTCAGTCCTTTTTCAATTGCTCACTGACCTTCTGACGTCGTGAAGCATACAGAGACCACTTAGATCCTCAGTACATGCTCAAACAGCTTTCCACAAAGCCCCTACAACTGCAATTTCCCACTTTTCTCCGCTAGAACATGCTGCAAGACGCTCGATCCTCATCCAGCACGTCTCTGTAAGTTATCACCGTTTTTCTCTTAAATAATCCAAGCTCTTCCTTCTTTGTTGTTGTTGAGGCTGTCCCTTCCTCTGGGTTCTTTTCTCCGCCCAATCTTCGCCAGTGTAATAACGTGAATCCACACCAGATGAAGTTATGTGGTAGGAGGTATTTATTACAGCCTCAACCAACAGCCAGCATATATCAACTGTCATGCATAGAACCCTGCATGACAGAACCTCAGAGCAAGCTGGTTCCATGCCCTGTGTTCTGGCATGGAGCCATGTTACATCATTACAAAGGGACCCTTCTAAATGAATTGCAGAATGGTGTAGAGTTAGGAAGAAAAGTGTAGTGATCCAAAGAAAGTTCTATTCTTCCTAGATCTCAGGCAGAACACCTAACAAATAACCATAGCAACAGAATTCAGGTTCAGCTCAGGTCTACTTGGTGAGCATTCAGGAAAACAAACACCAGAGGTGGAGGTCTGGTGCCTTGTGAGTCAATGAGTTATTGGTACCTTCTGGCTGTCTGTGTGATCCTGATTTTTCAATGCCCATTTGCTAAGAGGCATAGTTTGAGTCTTGAGTTATGATACACATACATCAATTCAAATTACTCCATGGACAACCCTCTTCAATCCCCAATCCGGACTCATTTGGTCTTGAGCCACGAGTTGGCCAGAGTCTTGTAGAGAGTTTTTTCTGTTTTGTTATATTTATAGGTCTACTCAGAATACACTGGACGGACCTTGTGTTTGAGCTGGGAAAGTATTATGTTTTGTAGTATGCAAGTTCTGACTTAACAAAATGGTTTAAAAAAATCCCAGTTATACCAAAACAACTATGCCGCTGGCCTCAATGGAAATGGAAATAGTCTCATGTAGCCTCTGAGGTGACCACTCCAAAGCTAAATGTACGAACATTTATAGACCTTGGCTTCTGCATCTTGACGCCGCATAGCCCCCTCCCCATCGGAGTCGTCAGATACTGTATTCAATATTTTTATACAAACTCATAAGGGCGCTTTCTCTGAACGAATTCAGTGGCCTTCTACAATACTGAAACACGACTGTCTTGCACTAGATCAAAGTGAACCTGCAACCAGTGACTCCGTTAAGATCTGATGCCCACATCTTCAGATGGGAATCAGATGATCACACGATTCTTCATCTCTTCTGAGCGATTTGCCTGCACCACCTTCGCTTTCACACCTGCACCACTATTCAGTTCTGATTTCAAAGGCCAGTTCCACAGCGACTGATCACCTCCAAGCATCTGTCGCCAATGCCACAACTGGTGGTAGAGCACAGACCAATGCAGTGAACGGAGCCAAGAGAAAGTCCCAAGTATCTTCACTATGCCGGGGCAAACCATGGAGGCTGCAACACGGCGGTCCAACTTGAGGCCCTCGGTGAGCCAAGGAAAGCAGTTTTCTTCAGCAACTAAACTATTTGTTCTAAGGACACCCACCTTGCAAGCCCACCAATCCCGGTCCTCCTTGGCTCATGTCTTCATCGTATCACCTTCATCAACTTTCAAACAAGAGGTTTAAATGACATCTGAACTGTGTTCATATTTTACACAGAAATTCAATATACAAATACTAATTTCAAAACCGCAAATGGTATGATCGATGCTACATTCCAGAACCTCTGCCGAGCCACAAAACATCATTTTGCTCCGTTTCACAGCATTTTTCATTTGGTTTGCATTAAGTCAATGGCAGGAGTCGAATAAATCAGTGCTACCAGATGTTTACTACCGTGTTAGCTTACTTACCTAAAGTAAAACTGGCACCCAGAATTAAACTGCTTGAGTTTAATGACCCAAAAAAGTTCAATGCTCTTTAATATTCCGAAGGCTGAAGCCCTTCTAAACCCACGGGAAAATTCATAAGGTGCTCCCGTGATTGACTGCAGCGGTCTAAACATTCACTAAATCGTACGAGTTTTTTTTCATATTTTATTTACGGTCATTTGTTTACTCTGATTTTTACAACACAGATTCTTAACATGGTAAAACTGGCTTCTAGCTTACAACCCTGCCTATATAATGAAGCGAAGTACCTAGTGTGTTTGCCCAAAAAAATAAAAACAGACACACACACACACGAGCATTAATTCCACATCCTGATTGACAGCATTGATGGCGTTTGGGAGGTCATCAGGCGCGGTGCGTCCATTGGGGCGTGGGGGCGTAGCCCCCCCGCCCACGCACCCACCCGCGCTTAGTTTACTTTCAGAGATGCCGAGGGTGGGGACGGAGAACTCAACTGACAATGCATGTCAGTGAGTCATCATGACGTCGGACCGTGGGCGGTCCGGCGTCATGTTGACTGACATGCATTGCGGCAGCACAGCACAAGTGCGCATGAGTGGGCATGGTGAGCTAGTTTTTAGCCCGTGCCCAGTCATGCGCACTTGTGTTTTCACGGATTTGCGCATGCCCATTAGGAGCCCCTCGGTCTCCTAATGGGCAGGCGGCGGGCGAGGAGTAGGCTGTGCCCTCAGCCAATCCTGGCGCTGCAGCAGCGCCAGGATTGGCTGACAGGCTGAGGGGTTGCCACTGCAGCGCTGACGTGACGACGTCAGCTCCAGTTTGAAGAGGGCAGAGGCGGTCAGGTAAGGTGGGCTGTAGGCGCCAACGGACGGACCCGAGGCGGCGCGGACGTGCTGAGGACCTCAGGTAGGATTTAATTTTTTTTTATTTTAACACCCCCCGCGCGACTTCCCCCACCACGCGCGACTTCCCCCCCCCCCCCCTGCGAGCCGCGACTGGAGGGTAGCCGGGATCGATATTATTAGACGTGCGTAAGTCCGTGTGTTCACTACATGTAGGCTTAGTATTTTATGTTCGGGTGGGTTTCTTCCTGAAGATAGCGCAGTTCTGTAGTGCTACAGATAAGAGTTACGGTACCTTCGGGGACCCTGTCCCTGATCTAGTAGTCAGATACATTTTGAGAAAATTGATCGCAGTTTATTGCTGGCAGTGTTAACCTGCTGTCGGTGCCTGAATTAAGTGCGGCATGAGGCACTATATAGGCTGCAGGTCTCGCCATTCACCTACACATCGTGTTTGTTGCCTGTCTGTACCCAAAGGTCCCCCACCCTAGTGAGTCCCCTACAACGTTAAGGAATACGGTTTCATTGAGCACTTATGGATGCGTGGCTGGTTCGTGGTCTGAACTTTACGCCATCTTGCCCCCTAACTTGTTTTTCCTCCTTGAGGCAACACCCAGCAAGTGCAGGATTGGGTGCGTGGGCCGTCTTGATTATCTCCTAACCCGCTAATCTTACATTTAGGAAAAAAGTGTTTGTTTAATCTATCATAGTTTGTTTATTGCTGTGTAACTCATATTTATTACATTTTTCTGGTGTGTTTATTAACGCTGAAATAAATATGGCTGACTAATGGAAATGTGATGGCCATCCAGTATTTTTCTACAAATTACAAGTTTCTATTCATCCATACATGTGAAAATCGCCTCGCATGCTGCATGTGCTTTTAAGGTGTGCATTGTAAATGACGTTCAGTGTTGCAACTGGAATGTGGAATGTATTAAGAGCACGGCAAAATATTTCAGTGTGCGGTGAAGAACGTCATTAGAGCAGTTCTAATTAACGCAACTTTTATTACACTTTGCATAGTTACAGCTGTTGTACTACTATGGTTCTAATAATCTGCATAAAGGCGCGTGGTGCTGTTGTTCCAGGCATGAAACATCACACTAATATTTTTGCTGTTTGTCAGTTAATGTTTCTATTCTTTTGTGGCACACGGTAGATTACAAGATGTACCTGAAGAACATGTTAATAACAGTGTGGTGAAAATACTAAGCAATAACTGCGGGGCACATATTAGAGTAAGAATTTGGAGACTGGGGTGAGGCACGGAATGGCTGAAATTAAAAAGTACGGTTGTTTTTGGATGGACACCGGCTGACCTGGACTAGAGGGTTTCAGACGTAGGGGATTTTGTGCTCCACCACACATTTTACGCCCCACCACTTTCAAATGTCACCAGCCGCCCCTGGAGGTCATATCTGCAGATGAACACCCAAACTTTTAACATTGTGGAGATGTAAATACCTCTGTGAAATGCAATAAATGTACTCATGTGCATGTTGAAGAGTAAAGGTCTCTCCTCCTGGGAATATGGAAGGAACATCTGCACATGTAAGGGGGAAGAGTAGAAGGTATACACACACGCAAACGTAGATAGGGGAGGGAAGTGAAGCCGGTGAGGATTCAAGTGCCGCCCAAACTGAAACTGTAGGGCTCCGGACACATGAAACACCTCGGTGGGATGAACGGACGCCATAGTTCGCCGGGGCCTTGCTACCTAAACGGGCTTACAACAGAAAGACAGTTCAACTGGAAACTCTGCAGACCCAGTGGAATACTTCCTGCTGGCCTTCTAACCGGTATATAATTACAGTTTCATATAATAAATCCACTGTATGGCCTGCAGGATAATAAAATCCAAATAATATGAAATGCAGAAATCATAACATGTGAAGTCTTAAATTATTACCTTCAAGAAATGTTTATCCTCAAAATGCAATTTAAAGGGTTACCCTCTCGGCTTTAAATTCTCTTCTCTAACCCTTTAAAATCCTCTTACTTTCATGGCGTAATCTCAAAGCTTAACCATCAGGAATGCAATTTTAACGTAACCACACTCCCAACAAAGACTCTACTATTAAGATAATTTGTATAGCAAGCAGCATGCCTGGATTTCACTTACTGTATGGAGCTAGGGATGTCCAAATGAGGCAGTGAATAGTAATCTCTTTGCCATATAAAAACCATGTGAGGGGATTGTGCTCATAAATTTAGCAACCCCACCTGAATAGGTGGGAAAGCGTCGACAAGCAGAGCTTTCCGCATCCACATATCCTTACTCCTGTAAAATAGCTACTTTCCCACTGCCTAATCAATCACACTTGCACACTCACAGCAGCAGAGTGCAACCCGCCAAGGAAGGGGATTGTGGTGAGCCTAGCAGTTTAGTGTGGTGCACTTCAGATACCGAGCCAAGTAGTACATGGGGCGCAGAGCACACAAGTGTGCACGCATACAAGTGTGCACGCATACACATGCATCTATATTAACGCCACAAACCCTCAATATGCAGCATCCGCGAGGGTAGGAACGCAATGCCAGCAGTGGCGCCAGCCGCAAAATTCAAGTGGGGGGCGGGGGCGGCACAGGGGCAGGGAACGAGACGAGGGATTAGGGAAATATATATATTTTTTAACTCACCTTTTTCGACGCTACCGGCCGCCTCGGTGCTCCTCTTCTCTCCTGATGGTGACCCAGCAGTCCCTGGGACACCAGCACAGGCTCCCCACCCAATCCCGGCGCTCCTCTCAATAGCGTTAAAGAAGTGCCAGGATTGGTCTGAGCGGATTGGTTTGCGGCTCAGACAGTGCCTGGGAGTCTGAGCTGTTTCTCCAACCTGGCTGTGCAACACAGCTGGGTTGGAGAAACGTAAGTGCGCATGTCGGTTTGGCCGGCCTGAGACAGCAGGCCAAACCATCATTCGCACTTACAGTGAGCACAGCCAAGCCCCGTCCCACTTTGGCTGACTCTAGAGAGAAACAGGAAAAATAAAATGATAATAAAACCAATTTATTATCATTTTATTTCCCCCAGTTTCCCTCAGCTAGCTCTCATCGAGGTGGGGGTGGGAGGGGGGGGGGGGGGCGAAGAGTGACGCTCCTGCGCCATAGTGGAGGAGCGGCAGCTGACTTCCGGAAGAGAACCTTTCTTACACTGAACTCTGAAAGAAAGGGCAGCTGGCCTCCATGCCCGGTCTCCTCCACTCACTGGCTGAGCCTCAGCCAATGAGAGGCAGGGATCAAGTTTGGACAGTATGCGCATGCAAACTTTTCTGCTTCTGTGTTTCTCCTTCTTCAATGCTGCATGTATCATGCCTCCTGCCTCCTCTAGTCATTTCTGCCCAGTTACAGCCTGTTACTAGACTACAGCTGCAGAGCTTCAGGGAGCCCAGGGTGCAGATCATTCATCCTCCATGGTGCAGAAGGCGGAGAGACATAGTCTACCATAGGGTGATATGCCAGGTTAGGGCCATCGTTAAGTCATGGACTAATGGCAACACTCATTATGGCAAACCCATATCCATTACAAAATGTGAATATCCTGGACAAAGTATTTTTTTATTTATTTATTTTTAATCGGCAAACGTGACTTCTAATGGGCACCCCTGTGGGTATTCCAGACATCCTGTGGCTGTCCCTGGCTTATGGTGTGCATTCCTGGCACGTGTTAATTGTGACACTTAGATACATGAAGTTGAATCTGTTGTGTGATGTGATGTGGATGAGCTCCAGAGGAAGAGCCTTCCACAGCTCTCAAAGCTCTGCCACCAGACCAAGCATGTTTAAAGAGCATAAGTCTCTACCTCAAAAGAGCTCCAGGCGGCAGAGGCCCTGCCAGAACTCAAGGGATCAAAACGAGCCAGAGTACACTAGAATGTTTTACAGAAGTCTTAGGGACAAAGGAACAGAGAACTGAACTCAATCTCTTGCTTCATTGCAGAAGAAACAGAATGGTGCTTTGACTGGCAAGCCTGGCCCCCATATGTTGAAGTCTTTGAAATTTCACTCCCATCTTTCAGACCCAGTAATTCATTAAAAGATACCATGAGGGTGTGGCCAAGATGGCGACCTGAGCGGACGCAGGTCTCCGGGGCTCCTCGTACCGAACACATCGCCGGACCAATTCTGAGCACATAGTCCCCGATTGGGTCTCAGATTTGGACAGAGGACAGGGCAGTGCCGAGGAGCCTGCCCGGAAGGCACTCTTGAGGAGCGGGGCGCTCCCGACCGACCTTGCGGCTACTTGCAGTTCGGGGCTGTGAAATGGCGCCCGGGCCGCTCGGGCACGGAGGAGTACCCCGCAAGGCTAAAACAGCGGGAGGACTTGGCGGTGCCTGCGCTTCGTTCGTCGCTGTCCCCTGGTCTCGCCACGCTGCAGAGGAGTTGCGGCGGCAGTGTGGAGACTGGGCTGGGGGCCCGGGCGGAGCACCGGCAACACTGCGGGATGAACCATTCCCCGACTGGAGCACGAAAATCGACGCCGAGGCTTCTGGGCCCACGGGGCAGTGCTCGGGGGACTACCTCCCCGGCGCTGCTTTGAAGGGCTCGGCGGCAGTTCCCCGAAGATCCCCAATAGCTGTGGCAATGTGGAGGTGCTCCAGTCCCCCGTCTGCAGCGGGGGGGGGGTGCGGGAACAAGAGGCAGCGAGACGGCGGAACGCGACCCCCTGCAGAACGCACTGAGGTACCAGAGCGGGAAGTGGATTTGCCGACCCGGGGCAGTATTAAGCACCCAGCGTTCTAGGGCGCCCAGGAAGCAGAGGGAAGGAGGCCCATTACACAAAACCTAGAGGCATAGTGGCGGGGCCACTGAGGGCACGGCGTCAGAGAGCAGCCCAGGACCTTCACCTGCCCCTGCATACGCACTTGGCGCCGGACACATATGGGCCCGACAGGCGCTGCTGAGAGTAGAAGTGCAGCACCAGACCCGACATTACCTGCAGGGCAGCGCGCACGGTGGGCCCCACACTTGATGTTTATCAGAGGGCAAGCAAGGCCTGGCGACGGCAGACAGTAGCCCTTGTGGGTAGGCCTGGATATCAGCACATCTGCGGCCTGAGCCCGAAACACATACAGGGCCTTGCACTACACCAACCGGGGGGGGGGGGGGGCGGGATCGGTGGCTGAAGCCATACATTCACTCGTGCCCAACTATGCAGCGTTCGAAGCAGCGAGTAGGACAAATCTGCGCCCCCACACTAGCACGTCAGCCCCTGGCGATCTGGTCACAAGGTGGGGGCCCGAACGGCCAAAGCAAATAGGGGTCGGAGAGCTCCAGCGGACAACGCCACACTATGGCCAGCACGAGAAAGAAAGGAGAACGTACGCTCACGGACATGCTCCTGAAGGGCCCCCCAAAGGGAGGCAGAGGGCCTCCCTCCCCAACAACACCAACACAGCAACTGGAACCGGGGGACCGGGAGATGCCTATCACCAGATCTTTCTTGGAAACTCTATTGAACTCCTTGCATGAGGATTTCCACACGCTCAAACAAGAGGTGGCAGGGGAGGTGAGGGAGATACACAGCGATGTGGACGGCCTAGGCGAGCGCGTGGCGTCCCTCGAAGACTCAAACCAAACCAGAAGTGAGGAAGTCGAACATCTCCAACAAGAAATTCTCCGCCTTAGAGATCAACAAACGGACTTACAGGCACACGCGGAGGACTTGGAAAACAGGTCCAGACGCAATAACATCCGGGTCAGGGGAGTTCCATCCAAAGCAGGAGTGGAAATCACCCAGTATTTACAGGGCCTTTTCCGGGAGATATTAGGGGAACCCACAGACTTTGCAATTCGTATTGATCGGGCACACAGAGTTGATCTAGCGAGGCGCACACCTGCTCCCCCCCCCCGGATATTCTGGCCTTCCTACCGGACTTTCCGCTGAAAGAGAGGATCCTTCGAGAGGCGCGTCTGAAGCAACCTCTTCAATACTAAGGGCACTCGGTAGCGCTGTTCCAAGATTTGTCAACCATCACGCTCCAAAAAAGGAAAACGTTCAGGGAAGTCACGACGTTCCTGAGAGACAAGGGGATACCATACTCCTGGGGTCACCCTTTCCACCTGATTTTCAAATGGAACGGAGCATTGCAACAACTGAGATCCCTTCAGGAAACCTGTGCTCTGCGGGGGCTCGAACACAACGAGATAAATACCTCTCCAGATCGCTCCCAGAAACCTACGAATGGAGGGTGGCAAAGAGTTAGCCGCAGACGCTCACCCATCGCGGAAATGAAACCAGACCAAGCCACCAGGTCGCGGGAACGGGCCTTGGCCCTCACTGCGGTGTCAAGGGATATGTCGCCTACTGAATGATCTGTTAGTGAGAATGGGACTTAATGGCATTATTACAAAGCTGGTCTGGGGGGGGGGGGGGGCTCGCTGAGGCTACACGCTCAACCAGTTGACTTCACCGCAGGCCTGTGACACGGGTATACAGGCTTGGGACTATGGTAACTTGTTGGGATTGTTTTGTTGGGGTTAGGGTCGCAAGAGGAGGGGTCTGGTTCAAGGGTTCAGTAAATGTTGGGGTTGGGGCCGGGAGACAAGGGGGGGACCAGGGGGTACTTGGGGCAAAGGAAGGGGGAGGGATCCAGTGTGCCGAGGGGGAACAGGGCTCGAGTAAGACACCAGGCGGGGTCGTCCCCCTAAAACCAAGTTGTCTCCTACTCGACATACAAAATGACAGGGGCCACCCGAAAAGTCCTCACCCTAAACGTGAAAGGGCTTAATAATCCCATTAAAAGACGTGCCGTCCTATCTTATCTAGAGAACTCTGGTGCATCCATATGACTGCTACAGGAAACGCACCTCCTAACCAAAGACTGGCACCGGATGAGATCTCAGGCCTTCCCTCAACAATTCTACTCCTCTACCACTGACAAGAAAGCGGGGGTGGCAATTCTGTTTGCTAAGCACTTTCACGGGCAGGTGGGAGACAGAGTGGGGGAGATCAAGGGCAGGCTCTTACCTTACAATACCTGGGTGGCAACATGTCCTTGATGGTGGGGTCCCTGTATGTCCCCAACTCTGGTCAAGAACCTTTTCTTAAAGGCGCCCTCTCAGAGATCTTACTTTCCCAAGAACGATACTTACTCATCGGTGGGGACCTTAATCTGGTCACGGACAGGGAGGCGGATAGATCAGGCCATCGCTTGGGTAACACTGGATCGCTTTCGGCCGATGGAAAGGATTGGATGTATCAAAGGGGGCTGATGGACTTGTGGCGGGACACGCACCCTCGGAACATACACTACACATTCTATTCCCACGTGCACCATACATATGCCAGGCTAGACCATCTTATAGGCTCCTTGCAGCTCCGTGCGATCGTGGAGGATGCAGATATTACCCCAGCCGCTATCTCGGATCACAACGCCGTGGTGGCAACCATAAGGGTCCCACGCACCAAGGCGACAGGGCGCAGGTGGAGACTTCGAGAGGCCATACTACAACGTAAGGAGATAGTCCAACAACTACACAAAAGCATCACTGACGACCTAACACTCAATGACCGGCCAGGTACACCCGTGACCGCCATTTGGGGAGCCTTAAAGGCTGTAGTGAGGGGAGAACTGATAGCCATCTCAGCGGCGGAAGTCTGACCTCTTCCTCCGTCCGTCTTTCTCTCTCCCGATTTCCCTCCTCCTGCTTGTCTGATGCCCTTAATTGTATTCTGCCTTTGCTCGTTTCATTTTTCGTAAGCTTTTCTGCCTTTAGCCTGCCTGTTTTTTCTCTCAGTCTCTGTTCTTCAGTGCTGTTGGTCTTTTTTCAGTGCCCTTCTCCCCCCGCCCACCCCCCGCTCTCCTTTCCCGCCGCTGCCTCCCCTGCGGCCCCGCCCCCATCCTCTCCCATTCGCCACCCGCCTCCCAGCTGCTGCTCCTCCCTCCCTCCACCCTTCTTAATGCAGGCCGCTGTGCGGCCGCACCGCAGGCGCGCCGGAGGCGCACCAGAGGCAAGCCCGTCTGCGCCCGTCCGCGCCTGGACCGCGCCCAGCGCCAGGACCACTGGCCCACGACGATGCCAGCCCACACGACGGACTTACGACAACGCCACCCTCAACGCACTCAAACCCGGCCGGAACCCCGCCTGCTACCGAGCCACCCCGAAATGCACCCACGGACCCTTCACCTGCCAAACCTGCAATTTCACCTGCCTCCGGACCTGCACCGCACCTGAAAGGCCAGGCACCAGCAACAACTACCTCAAGTGCATCCTGCTCAACACCCGCTCCGTCCACAGACACGCCGTCGAACTCTGGAACCTGCTCGACACAACTTCACCAGACGTTGCCTTCCTCACAGAAACCTGGATGAACGCCTCCTCAGCCCCTGACATCGCCATAGCCATCCCGGACGGATACAAGATCACCCGGAGGGATCGCGCCAACCAGACCGGAGGAGGCATCGCCATCATCCACAGGGACACCATCCGCATCACGACCAACTCCGACGACACCCTCACCGCCGCCGAGCACCTTCACTTTCAGATACACACCAATCCCAAGACCACCCTCAGAGGCACTCTCATCTACAGACCCCCGGGACCACGCACACAATTCAGCGAAGCCATCGCAGACTTAATCAGCCCGCACGCCCTCACCTCCTCTGACTACATCCTCCTAGGGGACCTCAACTTCCACTTGGAGAACAACAATGACAGCAACACCACCACCCTGCTGGACAACCTCGCCAACCTCGGACTCAAGCAACTGGTGAACACCCCCACCCACTACGCCGGCCACACGCTTGACCCGGTCTTCTCCTCCAGCAAGCACATCTCCTTCAGCCACTCCACCGAACTTCATTGGACTGATCACAGCTGCGTCCACTTCAACTTCAGGAGAACCACGACCCACCACCACCCGCAACAGGCTCCCCGCAGGAGCTGGAACAAGATCACCGCCGACCAACTCACCACCTCCCTCAGCCAGAACTCTCCCGCTAGCGCAACGGACCCCAACGAAGCAGCCCACAACTTCACACAGTGGCTCACCAACTGCGCCGACGACCTCGCACCTCTGAAGAACCCAACCAGCAGACCCGGCAGCAAGAAAGCCTCGTGGTTCACCAACGAACTCAAAACATCCAAGAAAAACTGCCGCATCCTCGAAAAAGCCTGGCGCCACGACCAGACTACAGAAAACATGACAGCCCTCAAGAACGCCACCCGCATACACCACCAGCTGATCCGCACCACCAAAAGAACAACATTCAAAGAACGACTGGACAACAACACCCACAACAGCAAGGAACTCTTCAGCATCGTCAAAGAGCTCTCCAACCCCAGTGCCGGAAACAACATCACACCCTCGCAAGACCTCTGCGACTCACTCGCCTCATTCTTCCACCGCAAGATCGCTGACATACACAACAGCTTCGGCGCACAGACCATGCACCCAACCACCGAACCAACGCCCCCCACCACCACCCTCTGCAACTGGACCCCGGTCAGCACCGAAAACACCACCCGCACGATGAACACCATCCACTCCGGATCCCCTGCCGACCCTGCCCCCACCATGTCTTCAACAAGGCCGACTCCATCATCGCACCCCAACTCCGAGACATCGTCAACATCTCCTTCACCACCGCCACCTTCCCAGAGAGCTGGAAGCATGCAGAGCTCAGCGCCCTCCTGAAGAAACCGACAGCGGACCCCACCGACCTCAAGAACTTCCCCCATCTCGCTCCTCCCTTTTCCTGCCAAAGTCATCGAGAAGACCGTCAACAAACAGCTCGCTGCCTACCTCGAGACGAACGGATCCCTCGACCCCTCACAGTCCGGTTTCCGAGCCAACCACAGCACCGAGACCGCCCTCATCTCAGCCACCGACAACATCAAATCCCTGCTCGACAACGGGGAAACAGCTGCCCTCATCCTCCTGGACCTCTCTGCAGCGTTCAACACAGTTTGCCACCGCACACTAATACAGCGCCTCAGCAACACCGGAATCCAAGAGAAGGCACTGGAGTGGATCATCTCGTTCCTCGCCAGAAGAACCCAGAGAGTCCGCCTCCCCCCGTTCCGCAGCCACCGAAGTCATCTGCGGCGTACCTCAAGGATCCTCGCTCAGCCCCACCCTCTTCAACGTCTACATGAGCCCCCTCGCGGCCATCGCACGCCAACACAACCTTAACATCATTTCCTACGCCGATGACACCCAGCTGATCCTCTCCCTCACCAACAACCCCGCCACCGCCAGAGCCAGCCTACACGAAGGAATGAAAGACGTCGCCGAGTGGATGGAGAAAAGCCGCCTGAAATTTAACTCCGACAAGACGGAAGTCCTCATCCTGGGATCATCCCCCTCCGCCTGGGACGACTCCTGGTGGCCCCCTGCCCTGGGCACCACCCCCAAGCCAACGGACCGCGCACAAAACCTGGGCTTCATCCTGGACTCCTCCCTCTCGATGACCAAACAAGTCAACGCCGTCTCGTCATCCTGTTTCAACACCCTGCGCATGCTCCGAAAGATCTTTCGATGGATCCCCACCGAAACCAGGAAGACGGTCACCCAGGCACTCGTCACCAGCCGACTGGACTACAGGAACACCCTCTACGCGGGATCCACAGCCAAACTACAGAAAAGACTCCAGCGCATACAAAACGCTGCCACACGACTCGTCCTGAACATCCCCCGCCACAACCACATCTCCGCCCACCTGAGAGACCTGCACTGGCTCCCCGTCAGCAAGAGGATCACGTTCAGACTCCTCACCCACGCACACAAGGCTCTCCATGACCTGGGCCCCAAGTACCTCAACAACCGCCTCACTTTCTGCACGCCCACCCGCCAGCTGCGATCGGCCAGCCTCGCCCTCGCCACCGTTCCACGCATTCGCAGAGCCACCGCCGGAGGAAGATCCTTCTCCTACCTGGCGGCCAAGACATGGAACTTCCTCCCCATCCACCTACGGCTGACCCAGGACCATCTCTCCTTCAGGAAGCAACTCAAGACCTGGCTTTTCGAGCAGTAACGGACCCCTCCCCCCCAGCGCCTTGAGACCCTAGCGGGTGAGTAGCGCGCTTTATAGATTGTTTGATTGATTGATTGATTGATTGAATGAGCGTAAAGACAAACAGGACTCTCTAACCGCCAAGGTGACTGAACTTGAGAGGATACATAGCCGCGCAGGGGCCCCTAGGATTTGGAAACAGCTGAAGATTGCTAGGGCACAGTTGGCGGGACAGGATATAGATCGCGCCGAATATGCAGCACTAAAACTCCGCCATACATATTACGTGGGAGGCGATAAAACAGGACGACTTCTCGCAAGCGTGCTCAGAGCCAAAGTCCAACGGTCCAAAATCACAAGCCTGTATAATGCCCGGGGCGAGAAGCTAGGCGATATCGAGCAAATCGCGGAGGCTTTTAGAGAATATTATGCATCCTTATACAGCGCAGATCCTTTTCTTGACGAAAATGGAGAGGCCTACCTGAGCGGTGCGGCCATAACTGCTCTCTGGTTTTTACAAAGCTTTCTGCCCGGTAATAGCACCACTTCTGACTAGACTGTTCAACTCCTGCCAGGGGCCTGGATCGATCCAAACGGACATTTTAGAGGCCGATATCATTGTACTACCTAAACCGGGTAAGGACGCTTCTCATTGCGCTGCCTATAGACCAATCTCCCTACTCAACCTCGATCTCAAAATCTTCACAGGGGTGCTGGCTTCCAGGCTAGGACCCCGACTCCCGGGCATTATAGAGCCAGACCAATCCGGATTCATCCCCGGCAGACAATGCAGTGATAACACTAAACGCATCCTTCACTTAATAGACAAAACCCACTATGTGCAGTCAGACTCCATGCTCCTATCTATAGACGCCGAGAAGGCGTTTGACAGAGTGGACTGGGTTTTTTTGGAGAAGACCTTGGTACACTTTGGCATTGGGGAACGTTTCAGAGCATGGATTGCCAGCTGCTATGATAAACCGCGAGCAAGGATCCGTGTCAACGGCCTGGGCACACAACCCTTTGACATTCGGCGAGGCACAAGACAGGGGTGTCCGCTTTCACCCTTCCTCTTTGCGCTTTATGTAGAACCACTAGCGCAGAGAATTCGGGACAACCCAAACATCCTTGGCACTACCTACTGCGCTAGACAACCCCATGCAGTCAGTGCCTGCCTTTCTGGAGGTGGTAGAGGCCTTTGTGAGGGTGTCGGCCTCAAAATGAAAAGGGGGAAATCAATGCTCCTACCACTCGGCAGCAATTCACACACCGATCCTGTAGTGCCTCTGGTTTACGGGGGCCTGCAGGTCCAGACGGGGGGGCCTGCAGGTCCAGACGGAGCTCCCATACCTAGGGATCGTCCTCACCCCCTCCACAGAGCAAACAGTCACCCAGAACTACACCAACATCACCTCCCAGATTCAGGGGGACCAGAGGAGTTGGCAGAAACAGCCTTTATCATTGCTGGGGCGCATCGCCGCGGTAAAAATGTCCGCACTCCCCAAACTATTATATATTTTTCAGACCATTCCGGTGATTCCCCCCAAGGGCACCATTAAGAGACTGCAAGACGCGTTGCAGCACTTTATATGGGCCGGGAAAAAGCCTAGGATGCGAAGAAGCTTGTCCTATCAGGCACCAGATTAGGGGGGCCTGGGGATCCCCAACTTACAACAATATTTCCAAGCGACACAATTGAGATATTTAGTGGAGTGGTACAGGTCCGAGTCAGAGAAGAGATGGCTCTTCCAAGACAGGGCGATGGCGCAAACCTCGCTTTGGAAGATACCTTTCTTAAAACGTGCTGATAGACCTACATACCTTCAGAAATCCCCCATAACGCGCACGGTGCTACGTGTGTGGGACTCAGTGGCCTCTAAAAGGGGACTCACTACTTTTCCATCACCACTTACGCCACTGTTCGATAACCTCGACTTTACCCCAGGGATGGACGCAAGCGCGTTCGGGCAATGGCAGAGGTCATAATGCAGATCCGCGGGTCATCCTTTCGATCTTGAGGGGTTCATACAGTTCACCGAACTAACAGTTCTACAGCATCACCGCCCCACAACGGTTTTAATACTTTCAAGTCCGACATTGGCTAACACATCCTAAAATACGCCCCCTAGTCGGTAGGATGATGACGACATTTGAAAAATGGCTAGTTACTAAAGAGTCAGACCGCAAACTTATCACAGACTTCTACAAGATGACCTCCCCGCCCCCAGATGAACACCAATCAGCAGGCCAGCGGCGCTGGGAGAAGGAGCTGGGGAGAACCCTCATCAACAAGGAATGGCCGACCATATATTACAGGGCCCACCACACAGCCAGGAATACAGCCAGAAGGGAATCTGCGGTGAAACTTGTGACATACTGGTACTTGACTCCGGTACAGTTACATAAAGGAAACCCGAACCGCAGTCCGGCCTGCTGGAGAGTGTGTGACGAAGAAGGCACACTAACGCATCTCCTTTGGGATTGCAGAGGTCGCAGCCTACTGGACAACAGTCCTTAACGACATTGACAGCCATTTCAACACCGAAATTCCCCGATTTCCTGCCTACACACTTCTGGGGTTTCCTAACGCACTTACATTTCCACTGAAATCAGTCAGAGGGTGACAAATGGGTCTGGTCATGAGCGCGGCTGTTCAGCACATCTTATCCCTCTGGGGTACACGTACTCGGCCCACTCACACAGGCTGGCTACATAGATTATGGTACACGCTGGGTATGGAACGCATCCAAGCCACTCTTGCGCAATCTACCGCACCCTTTCATAAGGTTTGGCATCCTATTTTGTCACTCCTATCTATGGAATTCAACGAAATAACCTGCCCAAAGTATCTCCGCCTTTTGCGACTTACTGATGCACAGCCCCCTGTGGCCACTTCTGAAACATAGCTGCTCTCACGTGTAAGAACACATGGAGGTAAAGGCTTGGCACACTGGTTGGGGTAGGGGGAGTTTCATGGGAGGGCGGTGGGTTTTGCTCTTGTTGGGGGTTACCGGGACGGGCATGAGACTGGAAGCAGGAGCTACGATCCAGACAACACCCAAGGACACCCGCTATATGAACAAACATCTGTGGAACTGCGTTATCAAGCAGGGGGCGAGCGGGTACCAAGTATTCATTGTATTTCTTGGGGCTTTTATGGAATATGTATTGTGCTTGCCTGAAGCTAAAATCAATAAAACAAAGTTAAATAAAAAAAAGATACCATGATGACCAGCTCCATACTAATTCCCGCGCAGTATTCTGCTCGGCAGCAGTCCAGAAGCCCCAGAGAAGCCAGGAAGGTGGTGATCCTCGTAGCAAGCTGCTTTTCGGTGTTCTTTGTCAGGGACAGGAGTGAGGCACCAGGGTGAAAGTTTACGGTCTGTGGAATCAACACCAGGATTTTTGATCAGTGAGTGATCACGTTTTTACATTCCTCAAGAATAATGTCTAGATAGTTGGGAGTATGTAATAAATCTAGAAATCTTCCAATAGATGGCAGGCCCAGACCCTTGCAAAACCTAAACAAGGTGTGGGTCACCTGGAGAGCAAGATTCAAGTCTACAGTGCTTGACTCTACAGCTTTTCTCAGGGCGGGAAGAGAGAAAACGATGTCGGGGTTCTGCTGAGCAGCAAAATAATGATCAGAGAAAGATACCACAGAAATCAAGTTTAATTTCCTCAAAGATGGTAGAACCTTTGGTAGAAAAATAACCTGCCAAGCTTCAAAAAGTGGAATGAGACCGTGTAATGCTCAGCTGGAGATGGAGCCATCTTGAAGCAGAGGACAAGGATCACCTGAGGAAGAGTTCTAGGTCGCGACAGGACAATCCACTTAGTCACAGTTTTTGATGGTGACAGCTGCATGGTTCGCGTCAGGCTCACTTTCTTGGTGGCAGCACAAACGACCTAGAGCACAATTCTTGGTTGTTGTGGTACAATCCACCCTGGGCACAGTTCTTGTGCACATCAGCTACAACCTCGGTCTGCGATTCCTGCCTGGAACAACTAGCACAGAGAGACTGGGTCCATGCTACTGAGGGCACATAATCGCTCACCACAGTCGTCCTTCCAGGGATCCACACACCACCAGGGTGGAGCTGCTTCTGGCACTCTCTGACAGTTGCATCTTGTGCAGGGATGGCAGATTCCTTCCTTCTCTCAGCATCCAGGCACTTCAGGTCAGAGGAACAGCTTCTTACAGCAAGGCAAGTCTTCAGGTGATGTCCCTTCACTTGTAGGATGCTGGCTGTCAGGCAGTCACTGTCTCTGGTTCCCCAGCAGTCCTTTGAGTACTCTGTGGAGCACTCCTTTACTTGGTCAAAGAGAACCTGGAACCGGAACAACAAGTGGGTCAGTGGCTCCCACCTCTATACTGTGAAAGCAGACAGGGATGTGGATTCTCTGTCTGCACTTTCAGGTATGGCTGGGGTTGTTCTTCTTTCAAGGGTACTTTCCAGGGTTTTCTCCAAACACAGCCTTTGTGTAAAGTGATGTTCCTCAGAGCAGCGTAGTCTCTAGCCTGGAGCACCCACCACAGAGCCACAAAAAAGATGTAAAGTTTCTGCACCTGGATTATCAACAGCCACACTGAACAGTGATCAGGGAAGAGACAAAATAGTGGTCTCACCAACAGGGGCACAATTAACCTTAAAAACAGAGACTGCAGCCCCACCCTTCTCCCCCTCTATCTTCCAAATGGCAGTGCTACTACAAGACTAATAAGCAGTCCCTCTCAGCAAAACGTCTAATTGGACTTCCAAAGGAGGCTTGTCTCCATTTTCCCCACTTCAGTGTCGAGTCCTCCTCCCTCTAGCTTCAGGAATGGCAGAAATACACTGTCTGGGAATACAACTTTGCCTCCCTCTGTAAAGGAACATATTAGTGACTTCCAAAATGGCACCCACAGGCCTCCATTACTCTGGCTCAATCATTCATACAATGAACATACACAAATGTGCATAACATGCACTTAGATCATAGCGCCAGCCTTCCAAGTTAGCGCACAGCAGCTGAACTACATGAGGGGGACCAGTAGGCCTCCACTCCAGTGACAAAGATAACAAGCATTTGCAATGCAATAGGTCTCGCATTTACGAGAGTTTGAGCTATTGGCATTGTAAATTACATTGCCTTTTATTATTATTATTATTTTTTTTTTAAACAGACAAATAAAGGGCATTGTCATTTACAATGTCAATAGCTTGAACTCTCGCAAATGAAAGACCTATTACATTGCAAACACGTCAGCAGGCAGGACAAAGCTCTTTGAGAAAATAGTGCTCGGAGGCTGTAATCAAAGCCTACCAAGCAACAACTCACGTAACAGGGAATGTCCTAAGGGAAGATACAAAATGGGAAAAGGTAGTATTAGGAAGGAAAAAACTGGGAGGAGAGTGGGTGGAGCTTCACATCCAAACCTTAATACAGCATGCCTTGCAGAGCAGCGTATGCGCTGCCCAGGCTCTACCTAAAAAGGTCTAGACACAGTTATCAATTCACAAACATGGTATGCAGCCACCACTGTTCTGTCCCTGTCATGGGTTTATCATGTAGGAGTCCACAATCTGTAAATGAAAGCACGGTCTGTGCACCCCTCTAAGTCACAGGAGAGGTCCAAGACCTTATGGATGTGAAGGGACAGATAGGCCTATGCGTACATACTAGCTTAGTGTGAAGCTAGAGCCAAAATCAAAAATTGATACCAGATACATGCATGCGGGCACTCCGAACACTACTGTACAACATTTAGGGAACATTCCCATCCCAAGACAAGGCCTCCAACTCGAGCCACAGCAGATAATCTGTATAAGGACGGCAAAAGCACCATTGAATTATGTAATGGGAAGTAGACTACGTAATTCACCAAAAAGGCAAAGTTCATACATGTATATAAATTCTATAAAACTTGAACCCAAATCTAGAGCTACGGAGCTTGATATAGTACATATAATCAGAAATAAATTAAGGTCATATACTTATTCTTTACAAGCATTCATTTTGAAATCTTGTGTATTGTTGTGAACATCCATAATCTAATTCTTTATAACCAAACAAACAATATTTGTACTTATTTTACTTTTTTTTTTTTTTTAAACTAAAAAAGCCACTACTCAAGTTTGCCAGTTGGCACAGATTTCTTACGCAACATTAAATCCCATTTGCACTATTATAGAAACATCAAAGTGTCAAGAGCCACAAGAAAGAACACTGTGGTTAGCCTGAGGAAAAAGTCTAATTATCCACAGAGTGCGTGGGAGGTAATCTGCCACAGTATTGTTTTTCTAGCTAAAGATGCAGGTGCACTGAGCCCACCCAAGGCTTTGCTCAAGATATATGTTTTGCTTAGAATCAAAGATCTGAAACGGCATGCATCTAGTTTTTGAGAAACAAAACCTGGCACTACCCCACCCAGTACTGGAAGGCTGATTCCCACCTAGAGCCTTTAAGACACCCCATATGAGATGAGGGACTTTCATACCAGCTCTTTTTTTAAGGTCTAGCCTAGGCAGCGCTTGCCCTATCTCTTTGAGACATGCTATATTCAGGATATGGGTATAAAGCTCCACCTACTTTCCGCCCATCTTTTTATTTGGCTCCTGTCCCTGTCCTTTGTAAATGGTGTCTTTTCATCGGCCATTAGGCTTAGCTGTCCCTCCTTAGTACTGCCTTGTCTCTTGTACCTTGCCGTGAGGACACCCCCTGTTAAATGTGCTGTTACACCCTAGGTTTTAAACTCAGCCTCAAGGCACTATTTTCTTAAAGGCCTTGAGACAGGACACTCACTTGGTCCTAAACTATGTTGGCAGTGGTTACTTTACTCACTAGCACATCTCACATTTATATTAGACCTTCTATAAATTTCTCTTCATCAGCTCCACAAAGAGTACAACCTAATCCGCAAATAATATAATAATTATTCTGTGACATTTCAAAGCTACTAATTGTATATATGGACATAGCTATTTAAATATACTTGTGGTACTTTCTTGCATGCAATGCATCATGGGCAGGGTGGATTTACCATATCTTCTGCAGGGTGCAGTACCACATTTGACCAAAGTTTATGATGCTCACTAGGGACCTCTAGGAGCAGCTTGTGGTACTGCACCTAGACATGTAGTGCTGGTGCCTTGCTTACTAGGGTCCTCTAGGAGCAGCTTGCGGTACTGCACCTAGACATGAAGTGCTGGTGCCTTACTCACTAGGGACCTCTAGGAGCAGCTTGTGGTACTGCACCTAGACATGTAGTGCTGGTGCCTTGCTTACTAGGGACCTCTAGGAGCAGCTTGCGGTACTGCACCTAGACATGAAGTGCTGGTGCCTTGCTCACTAGGGACCACTAGAAGCAGCTTGCGGTACTGCACCTAGACATGCAGTGCTGGTGCCTTGCTCACTAGAGACCTCTAGGAGCAGTTTGCGGTACTGCAACTAGACAAGCAGTGCTGGTGCCTTGCTCACTAGGGAACTCTAGGAGCAGCTTGCGGTACTGCATGTACATTTCCCTTAATCAGCTCAACAGAGTACAACCTAATCTGGAATTAATATAATAATTCTTTTGTCATATTTCAAAGCTACTAATTGTATATATGGACATAGCTATTTGAATGTATTTGTGGTACTGTCTTGCATGCAATGCATTATGGTTAGGGTGGATTTACCATATCTTTTGCAGGGGAAGTACCATGTGTGACCAAAAGTTTATGATGCTCAATAGGGACCTCTAGGAGCAGCTTGGGGTACTGCACCTAGACAGGCAGTGCTGGTGACTTGCTCACTAGAGACCTCTAGGAACAGCTTGCGGTACTGCACCTAGACATGAAGTGCTGGTGCCTTACTCACTAGGGACCTCTAGGAGCAGCTTGTGGTACTGCACCTAGACATGTAGTGCTGGTTCCTTGCTCACAAGGGACCTCTAGGAGCAGCTTGCGGTACTGCGCTGAGACATACAATGGTGGTTCCTGGCTCACGACACAAGCATTTGCAATGCACTAGGTCTTGCATTACTGAAAGTACAAGCTATTGGTGTTGCATTATTATTTGCAACGCCAATACCTCAAACTATCAGTAACGCGAGACCTATTGCAAATGCTGGTTTTTGGCTTGGGGGGGCGAACTCGACCGGAAGGTATCAGAGCGCTTCACATGAGCACCAGTTGCGTCACAGACTGACACATTCATTTTTGGTAGGCACAGGGAAATTAAGGGATTGCCCATAATCACAGGATGTTGAGCGTCTCTGCCAAAACTCGAATCCGGTTCCCTAGATTTCAGGTCGACCACTCTGCCGTTAGGCCACATCCTCTCATCTACTTCAAAGCTTTCTCGAAGTTGTAGCAGAATGTTTCTAGCTATGGTACCATAAATGCCTGCTCAGAGTGGCTCCATGGAGCACCTACCAGCATGATATGCTTACAACCGTACGTCAACCTTGAAATTATTTTTGTAGCCGCCCATTGAGCCACAAAAGTATATTTCAATGGGCCTGACCTGACAGGAACTATGAAGGGCGCGGATCATACCACCACCTACTGGTCATACTGTCTCACCAGTGTGTTATAAAATGTTAATTTGCTAAATTGATTTTTGTAGCACGATTTTAAAAAGCACAGTATTTGGCAAACAATATAAGTAACATATAAGGATATGGTAATTTTCATTGTATAGGGATTACCCTCATATCAGCTTGCAAGCGCCAATAAGCCGCAAAGCCAGCATTTACACATAAATAACATACGATGCATTTCTTTTGTACGGGATCAAAAGTGCGCCAGATTTACAACCTCGGCTACAGGTTTCTGGTTTCTTGAAGTTCAAGTAGGCCCTAATGTGGGCTTCCCAACACGTCTCTCACCGCTACTGTCCAATGAACCCGCCACTGGCCATGAAGTGTGAACAGCTGATGCAGCACTGCACATCACCAAAACATGAACATTGTGTGTGGACGAAAAGCCCGTCAGTGCTGCATTTTCAGCGAGGAAAAGATGGCCTACTAAATAAAAAATTTAACTCCCTAGAAAAAGACACAAATTTACTACTAAAACAAGCCTTGCGATAAATGTACAGCTTTGAGTGAAATTAAGTAACGCCACAGCTGTAAGACCTGGCAGCGGCGCGCACTGCTGGCTCGAGTCACGGGTGGGGTGGGGTGTAGCAATGGCCCTCTCGAGTATCAATGCAGCCATGCTCTCTCCTGCATTGAGAGCAAACTGAAGCGATGCCTCGTGTAAACCTCGAGCCAGAGCTCTGGTGGCAATTAACGATGCACTCCAGGCCACAAGGAACTGGGCTAGAGGCGACAGATCCCAGTTTGCTATGGCCCTACTATGATGCCTAAAGTGAGCTCGGCGCTCGCCCCTGAAGCATACGGTGCTCTGCAGGTCACGGATTCAAGCAAGGCTAACTCGGCTTTCCATTTCTCTGAAGTGCTTAAATAGTTACACCTGTAATTTACATAGATTAGAAACAGCAGAATAACAGTACATATACACAAATACACATATATATACGTACATATATAAATAAATAGGAGTTCTCATCCTCAAAGAAAACGCCTTGCTCCGAAAGACGGCCTCAGGAGCAGACGCTCGCCGGGCTACTCGCCAGTCACTCCCACAGCAGAGCCTTCTCCTGGCGTGCCATATATGCGATCCGGGTAAATCCAATCCCCTTTAAAGATGAAAAGTTGGCAGGAATTCCTGCAAAACTAGATTCTGCTGCTTATTAACAGCACTGACTCAGATCATGGAGATAATCCCAGAGATGAAACGCAATTTAATATACAGGATTTTAAGGACATGTGTTTAGGGCGTGTGTGTTGGTAGAGCAGTGTGTAAAAGGAAACAAAAGAAAGCAAGCAAGCATTGGCAAAACCAATAGATTTCATCTATGCAAGATCTATTGGCTTTGTCAATGCTTGTGTTACTATTGTTTGTCAGGGACTATTGACTTTCAGATCATGCGCGTAAGCACTTTTCTATTATTTATGTGTAATTTTTTTCTGTTTGGAGATGAGTGGTGCGTAAATCAGAGAGCGGGAGGAGGAAGTGGCGTTTTAAAAGCAGGGTGGGATGTTATAAAAACGGAGGAGGGTGGTGGTTAAACACAACTAATGCATGTCTAAGGCAGACTGCCGACCTTGGAACTGGGGATCCTGGGCAAATCATGTAATCGAAAAAAAAAAAAAAACGTTTCTATGTGTAATGTAAATGGAGCTCATGTAAAGCACTCCAATACCTACACAGATACGAGTGGGGGCATGGGAGATGGTGAAGCAGGAGATGGGTAAAACAATAAAGAGCAGGGAGGAAGACATAGTGGGTTAAAAGCAGCAGCGGGGGGTTTCTTTTTTGATAAGCAATTTTTTCTTGATTTTAAAAACATAGGAACAATTCAGCCAATATACGGAAATCACAAGTGTGAGTTCATTCGCACAAGCACTGTACCCCCCCAATCACGTTCCCCATAAAAGTACATATACAGAATTTGGAACCAGGTTAAGCAGGACCCTCCACATTCCCCAACCACTTCCCCCACACTCTGCGGTATTTCTTAACGCACCCCTTAGCTTTATAAAGGGCTTTCTCTTGGGTCGCGCACCAGTCCACCCCTCTTCGCCACCTCTCCAGGGTGGGTGGGTCAGGGCTTATTCAGGCCGCCGCAATGTCCCGCTTGGCCACCATCACAGCTGTGTTAAAAAACAACTTATAATTCCTGGACCCATCCAGCCCATCAGTGATCCCCAGTAAGGAGTGACGTGAGTCATGAGGAACCTCCCATCCCAATACCTCAGTTCGCTCCACTTCAATGGATCCCCAGAACTGGCCTAAGCGGGGGCACGACCAAACCATATGGAGGAAGTCGGCTGGGGCGTGGTTACATCTTGCACATGACGCATCCGGGCGCAAACCCGCTCTGTACAGGCACAGGGGAGTGAGGTACGCAGCATGTAAATAGTAGAGCTGAACCAGCTCGAGTTTGGCGGAGACGGTGACTATTCTGGGGGCCATGAGAGCATCACGCCAGTCCACCTTGTCAAGGGGGCCCACCCATTGATCCCTCAACTTGTCTAGGGATGTGGGAGTGTTGTTAATGAGGGTGCGGTAAATGCAGGAGACCCCCCCCACCCCTCCCAAGTCTCCCAACATCGTTTGGGCCTCAGTGGAGCTGTATTCAGGGAGACTCGTGTCATCCGTAATATGTATGTGGAGGGCATGTCTCAGTTGCAGGTATTTATAAAACTGAGATGAGTGTAGGGAGTAGCGAGTTCGGAGCTCCTGGAAGGACAGCATACGGCCCCTTGCCCATACATCCCCTAGATGGGAAATGCCAATAAGGTCCCAGGTTCTGAACCCCCGCAATCCACTAACATCCCGGAGCTAAGCCCCTTGCCACAGGGGCGTACATTGGGTTAACTTCCCCGTCCATCCGGTGTGACGGAGCGATGCCCGCCAGGCCAACAACACAGAGCGCATCACATCCGGCAGTCGGGTCAGAATAGGCCCCCCATACAGCATGGCCTGGATGTCCGCGAGCCCCAGTTCACTCAGTTCAAGCCTGTAGGCTGGATCCGACCGGCCCCCATTGAACCAGTCGTGGATGACCAACAGACGCACCGCCAGGAAATACAGATACAAGTGGGTCATCCTCACGCCTCCATCGTAAGAGGGAATCTGGCAAGTCGACAGAGCCACGCGGGCCCGTCCTCCGCTCCAGAGAAACTTATTTTTTAGACTGTCCAGTTCCCTGAACCACGCCCTGGAAAAACAGAAGGGGGTATTCTGTAGGACGTAAAGGAACCTGGGGAGGATCATCATTTTAAATAGGGCCACCCTCCCCAGGGGGTTCAGAGGCAGCGTTTTCCATTTAAGGAGGTCCTCCTTGGCCTTCTTAACTAACGGGACCACATTAAGGGACCAGCCCAGCTCGGGAGGAAGGGCGATCCAGATCCCCAGATATTTAAAGGACTGCCTCCGGAGTGGTATGGTAGACTGCCAATCAATGTAGGGGGACCAGTACTGACTTCCCAAGGTTTAGCCGCAGCCCCGAGGCCTGCTCGAATGCTTGCAGGATCCGGAGGCAGTGTGGCCCGGAGGAGACTGGATCGGACAGGAAGACAAGGACGTCGTCCGCGTACAGTGCGATCTTGTCCGCGTTCGTATGGGGCCACTCCCATCCATGGAGATGCTCCTCTGCCCGCACCAGGGATGCCAAGGGCTCCATCGCCAGGGCGAATAGCAACGGGGAGAGGGGACATCCCTGCCTAGTGCCCCTGGCGATGGGGAAGGTCTCCAACAGCACCCCGTTGACCAGTACTCTCGCTCTCGGGTGAGCGTACAGGACCCGGACCAGGGAACAAAAGTGGGGCCCGAACCCCATCTCGATCAGAACGCCCTGCAGGTACGTCCAGTCCACCGAGTCGAAAGCTTTTTCGAAGTCTATGGACATGAGCGCCAAATACGGGGTGAGCAGGTGCCGATTTGACAGGGCCAGCTGCAGCCTTCTGAGGCAGTGGCGGGTCCCACGCCGAGGCATGAACCCGCATTGATCCGGGTGTACCAATAAGGCCAAATAGGGGTTCGCCGTTGGGCCAGAATGGTAGCGTAAAGTTTAATTTCGGTGTTGAGGAAGGATATGGGGCGGTACTCTGCACATAGTCGGGAGGGAGGCTGGGATTTCGGGAGAACCACAATGGTGGCAATGTCCGTTTCCGGCGGTAAGGAACCTCTCTCCACGGTTTCTTTAAACTAGCTGGCTAGGTGGGGTGCTAGGGTGCCTCGGTATGCCGCATAATACTCCTGCGGGAGGCCAGCCGGACCCGGGGTTTTACCCGGGGAGACCAGGGTGATCGCCTCCTCAATTACTTTCAAGGAGATGGGACGCTCCAGATCCTTCTGAGCAGCTGGTTCCAGCCTAGGGAGGCGCACTCCACCCCGGTCAAGGAGGGCTGCAACGGTCAGCTCAGGGTTGTGTGCTGTATACAGCCTCCGGTAATATGCCGCAAAGGTGTTTGCCATCGCCACGGGAGCACGCTGCACCGCTCCCGTCACGTCCACCACCTCTGGGATGATACGATTCGCCCTGGGATATGTGTCCAACCTGTGCAAGATCGCACTATTCTTGTCCCCCCAACCGTAGACTCCTGCTACCGAAGACCTCCAGAGGAGCTTGGCGGCATCCAGGGATAGTTGTTTAATCTTATCCCAGATGAGGGCTAAGTGTCGGGTCTGGGCGGCGTCCTCTGTCGTGGATAGTAGCAGTTCCAAGCGAAGCGCCTGCGCTTCCTTGGAGGAACTCTCCTGCAGCTGCGATTGCCTCTGGATCTTAAGCTGCCGTTTTGCGAAATTCCGTATGGTCGCCTTTCCTGCTTTCCATAGGGTACCCGGAGAGGCTACCGAGCCCTCGTTGATGGCAAAGTATTGTATAAGTTCCTTCCCCACCTCCTGCCTGAAATCTTTATCCTGGAGAAACCAGGCGTTCATTCTCCATTTTTGGCAGGCCGTGAGAGGGGGGGGCCCCTGAGCTAAGGAGTATTGGGGAGTGATCGGAAATGCCTCTAGGGAGGATGCGGACGTCAACAATCAGAGAACAGTCGGTTGCGGGGACAAAGATCGGATCTATGAGCTCCTGGGTGCGGTGAGCCGCGGAGGTATGCGGGAATTGGATGCTGCGTGGGTGCCATGTGCGCCAAGCATCGCAAAGCCCCAGGGACTCAGACAAGTTTTGCAGTTGTTTCGCACTCGCCACCCGGGCGACAGATGGAGGCCCCGTTATGTCAAGTGACAGGGCTAAGATCGCATTGAAGTCTCCTGCAATGACCATGTTGCCTGCGGGCACGTTGTTTAGCAGGGCAGCGGGGTGCGCAAGTGTGGGCGCGAGCATGGAGGGGGGGCATACACCGACATGAGAGTGAGGGGGAAACCAAACAACGATCCGCAAGCTGTCACCGATGAGCCTTGAGGGTCATGTACCACTTGAGAGAGGACAAAGGGCAGTGTATGCCTTAGGAGGATGGCAACCCCTCGTGAGCCCCTGGAGAAGCCGGAGTTCCATACCCCATCATAGCCATAGAGATCTAAGAAGGGGCAGCAGTTACCCAAGAGGTGCGTTTCTTGAAGCAACAGGATATCAATGTGGAGACGCTGTGCGTACCGTAAAACCGCTGTGCGTCTGTGCTGGTCCAGCAGGCCATTGACATTCCACGACAACACGTGGAGAGACGCCATAGGGGAAGCGTTATCTGTCATGGTAGGCATTTCTAGGGCAATGTGGAGCATGTGGCTTTGGGTTTACAAACGCGCTTGGGAGCCCGCGGAGGTGTGTGCAATCATGTATTACAGGGGGGGGAAACCCATCCCTCCCACTGGCAACATGTGTCATTCCGTAGTGGCTGAAACAAAAACCTACAAACAACAGGGCAACATACAGCGAAAAACTCTCCCAAACCCTCCCTCACTCCCACCCTACACTTCAGGAACAGAAGCATCTGTCGACCCCCCAATAAACACCCAATGCACAGAGCGAACAACCAAACTAAAACGTCTGGGAATTGGGAAGTGTGGAGGACCCCTCCTCGTGAGCGGATGCATGTTTACAAAGACCATCAGGAACTTGGGAACAGATCTGAGACAGAGCGCCGTCTCCGGCCACGGAGCAAGGCCCGGCGGGCAGAGACTGGCTCAAGCAGGATCCCTCAACAGCATCGGGCTACAGGAATGGTCCGTATGCGGAAGGTCAATCGCTGAGGGCCGGGGAACAGCCCCACCGCCGTCTAGATGAACCAGAGCGCCTCCCAGTCGACGCTCCCTCCTGGACCCGGGGTGGCTGTTGTGTGTGACCCGGCGGGGAGTCCGAGCGGGCCCGCCTCCAGTCACGGCGCCTACGGGAACGATTACGTGGAGGCTGAGGGGCAGAGGGAGCGGAGCGTCCGAGCCCGTCCCCCACATCACCCCCGCCCGGGACACAACCCGCAGAGGGCACTCCTCCGTTGCCCAGGTCCATACCGTCGTCGGGCTGTCGAAAAACAGTGTCTTGTTCTCAAATACCACCCGCAGGTAAGCCGGGAAGATGAGCCGGTACTGAATGTTAAGTGCCCTAAACTTCTGCATGACCTCTCCAAAGAAGCAACGTTGGCCCTGGACCTCACGGGTATAATCTTGGATGATCATAATGGCGGAGTTTTCATGAAGGAGCCGTTGTTGCTTGCGGGCTTCAGACAGGATGATGTCTCAGTCCTTGAAGTTAAGAACCCGCATTATGATCGGGCGGGCAGGAGCGCCCGGCATTGGCTTGGGGGCCAGGGACCGGTGGGCCCGCTCAATCGCAAACCAAGGGGATAGGGATCCCTCGGGAACCCACGACCTCAGCCACCTCTCCAGGAACTCCACTGTACGACCCTGTTCTGCTCCCTCCGGAAAGCCCACCAGGGGAAGGTTGTTGCGTCTGGACCGGTTTTCCGCGTCCTCCGGCCGGCGGTGCAACTCCTGAGTATGGGACTGAAGGCGGGCCACCTGCCCCTTAAGTTGCTGCACATCATCTTCCACAGAGGAGATCCTGGACTCAGTTTCTTTAATCCGGGGGTTCGCGTTGCGAAGGTCCTGCCTGATAAGAGTCACATCCACTCTTAGTTCTGTGATTTTGCCCTCCACCGAGGTCTGGGACGTGTGGATGGCCTGAAGCATGGTGGCCAGTTCAGGGGACGGAGGAGCCTCCTGCCCAGCCACTCCTCCAGTAGCCCCCCCACCCCCTCCGGGGTGGTGAAGCGATCCATTTTGGTCTGGGTGGCGGGGACCTTCGATGACCTGTCCGACCTACCCATTTCTGATCCCCGGGGAGGAACGGGATCTCAAAGACCCCCCGGCCGGATCCCACTCGGGACCACACACTGCGTCTGCAGGAATAGCAGCAGCGCCGTGACTGATATGGCAGGTGACCATGAAAGCACAATAATGAGCAGCGCCGAGCCTGGGGAGGAGAGGCCGAGCCGGGTCAGTTCACCTTAGACGCAGGTCGCAGGGGGTGCGCCCGGATTGGGGGAGAGGAGGATGAGACGGGGTGGAGGGAGGGAAGCCGTGCTAACCAGAGCCCCACACACGCGCCTGCCGCCCGCCCGACGGCCAAATCCTCCACCCAAACCCAGATGCCACGGCACCCCCAGTCCTTACCTCCAGTCCAAGGCGCAAGAGCTTGCCGCTTGCCGCTGACCTCGCACCGACTGCCAGAAGAGCCCGCCGCAGCAGCACATGACTCAGGCACAACAGGGGCAGTCAGGAAGCGTGCAGGTCTTCCCCATGCGGCCTCTGTGGGCTCCCCACCTCCAGGAGTGTTGCTTGGGTCCAGGGAATGGCGAGGGAGGGAAGCCTCACTCCCAGCAGGCCACCCAGGGGCACCGGTGATGACCCTCCGTGAAGGACCACAACCCCAAAAGATCCCACCGCAGGCGGAGGCCTGCGACGCCGGTGAAGTCCGCCCAGGCCCAGGAGGGGGGGCAGCGAAGGAGCACCTCCTCAGCAGATCACACAGTGTCGCTCCACCAGGAATCAACACCGCCCGACTCAAGCTAACTCCATGACACAATGGGGCCCGTGGCGCCAAGTATGATCAGTCCAAGTCCCGGCAATCACCATCCCAACAAGTCCACCGCTGTGATGCAATGGGGGCCCGCTGCATCCAGGCCTGCAGTCCAGGCCCCGGGGGTTCAATCACGATACAGCGGCAAGTCCAGCAGCTATGGCACACTGGGGCCCCGCGGCGCCAATGCCCTCAGTCCGGGACACCGCGGCCACACAAGCAAACCTTCGGCAGAGGCCCTCAGCGCCGGGCACCAGTCCAGCCCACAGGGCGGCAACAGCGATCCTCACTCCCAGCGGGGTGCACCGCAGGCGGCAGCCCCCAGCGTCCACCTAGCCAGGCCCCGGCTACAGGAGCAACAAGGAGAGCACCGGCGTCCCCAGGCACATCACGCAGGCCCACCCAGGACCCCGATGACAGGCGCAAGGGTCCCCGTCGAGCCGAGCCACAGCAGGCGGAGCAGAGTCCACCACGGAGTAGCGGCCAGCCCCAGGCAGGAGCGCCGCAGACCGCCAGGCGCCGTAGGTATGTAGATATTGCCGCCCGACTGACGGACGATTTCACCGCCCTCTCGCAACGAGCGAACACCAGCTCTCAAAGTGCCCCGGTCCCACGGGGTGGGGAGGAGACCAGCCAAAGAACGCAAGAAGGGAGGTGCTGCCAGCTACATCAGGGGCCCCACCGTGCAGACGAACACAGACAGTCCAGGGTTGCGGGTCGCTGCGGGCTCAGGACCTACGCGGCGTAGACCGCCATTTTAGAGATGACGCGCAGCGGGCCAGGAGGACCGGGGCCGCTCACACCACTCCAGGACGCCACCAACTTCCCAAGCGGAGCTCCGGCAGCCCCCAGCAGCAATGCTCACGATGCCAGTTATCAGGGAGTCCCGATGTTCACGGATGGCCGAGCGGATGACGGAGGGGTCCGGAGCACACCTAAGGTGCGACCGCCATCTTGACGCTCGTAGCCACGCCCCCACCCCCCCACCGCACGGGGGGTTTCTTAAAAGCAGCGACGGGGGTTTGTTAAAAACAATCGTGGAGGGTGGTTGGTTAACACGCTGGGAAGGAGAGAAGATTGGCAGCAGATGCATTAATGTGGAGTACTCAATAACCACAAAAAAAGTATCTTCAGAGTCCCTAGCCAGTGGAAGGATCTAGTGGCTAGTGACCGGAAGCTGTACTTGGGCCAGTCTCCACACCACGACATGGACAGGTAAGGCAGATCACGAAGACGTGCAAAGTGACATTAGAAAACATGCTGACCAATCAGATGTATGTAAATTGGAGCAACGTTGGAATCAACGAATGGTAAGAAAAGGCAAGTATTGGGCAGGCTGGTGGCCCTTTAAGATTTTTTTATTACAGGAGATTTCGCAAGCCACCTAAAAATAGACTGCAATCTACTGCAAAGTGAGTAATATAAGAATGGTGGAATCACAGGTGCGAGGCTGCACAATAGAAAAACTATAATAATGAAAGCAGTTAAAAGGAAGCTAACCACATTAATTCTACCTTCAAGTGTCTCTTACCCTTCACTGGCAAGTAGCACTACTTTGGAGTATTAAGAATAAAATTAAGTCATGCTTTCTTATTACAATGAAGATAATTAAATATTCCCACTTAAAATCCATTAAAGAAGTTCCTTATGCAATGAAATCACATATAAGGGGACATAAAAGGAAAGCAAGACTACAAGGTCCTGTAATGCAAGTTAACTTTCAAACCTAATTTTCATATAGGCCGAAATAATATTCATTCACAGAGTAGAGCATCTGCATTCTTAACTCTAAAAGAAGCAGATTACAAATAAATAAGAAACAATTGTCAAAGTAAGAGGAGCCAAAACCTCTAGGAAATGACGTTATAGAACCTAGTTATAGATGCGAGGTAGGGCAATTATCAAGCGACGTCAGTGTCTTACTTAGACGCAGTGGTTGTTAAATGAAGTCTCACAAAACCTACACTATGCGAAGTAGGATCGGATAAAACACCATTGCATATTCATACGTTTATCAACATCGCCAGAGAAAAGATGAACTCCATATATTCTTTATTTATATTGAGAGATTACTTATGAAGATAACCGTCTTACAGAATGAAGTATATTAGAATATGAAGTAATATCTCAATTGAGCATTAGAACACTTTAAGATTGGAATAAATAATATTTTTTTTTTTTTTTTTTTTTTTAAAACCTTTATTTGTGCATAGGAAAAGAACAAATACGGGCCTACAACCGTCAGGCCGGCCACGGTACGGTTAAGCACTGGTACAAACATTACATCCCCTGCGCATCTACGGTCAAGATTAGCAACGAGTCATGAGGTATACACTGGAGAGATCCTTGACACCAGGGGAAGGAGAAGTGAAGGTTAATTTTAAGGTTTTCAAAATAATTTTATCAGGGAAAAAATCAGTAAAGAATAAGAACCAAGGAGATTCGAGTCCGCAAGATAGCTTCACCACACGGGAGAGCAGCAGCATCATTAAAACGGTCATGGAAGGAAAATCTCAGGCAGTGAGGCGATGCAGTTATATAACAGGATAGTCACATAAGTAAAGATGCACCCCTCCAGAGCCGCCCCCACTCAATCCACCCCACACCCGGACCCCGAATCGAAACAAGTATAGCGCAGAAACATAAAAGAAAAAGGCCCATAGAACTAAGTAGAAACAATGAATTACCCCCCCACCCTACACCAATGCGGAGGCTACGGCCTGCCCCCCCCCCCCCAGCATAGTGCCTGTCGCCCAATGAACCCGAAATATAGACCAGAGAGAAAGTAGGAATAGAGTAAAGAAAAATAAGAGAACAGAGAGGTAAGTGGGGAGGAGCCTACGTTACCCCAGAGCGCCCGAAACCATCGGCCAGCTATGGCCTCCACACACTGAGAACCCACTACGCCAAACGCGGTCGTGTGAAGATAACGTGTCACAACAATTTAAATGAAGGCGGACAAACCGCGACGAGTGCGCACAACATATGCAAACAGTTCCAGTCCCAGTCCAGCCCATCCGTGAAACCATGGCGATATAAACCAGTTCAGCCCTGGCCCGATCGCGGGCTTAAGATTACACCAGCCCCTACATGAAGGCCCCGCACCCCGTGCAGACAAAGACAATATGGCCGCTTGGGAGAAGATGGTGAAGTAGAGTCACAAAATGGCCGCCGACAATCTATTGAGGTCCCCTTGTGCACCACATAAAGTCCAGACCTGGCATGTAAAGTACAGGAGTTCCACAGAAAAGAAGCAGTAGGCCACCATGAACGGTTCCTCGAGGACGTCAGGTGTCGCTCCGCTGGATACTCTTGCGGGCACGGTGAGGCAGGCAACAACGAAGCAGGCAGCAATGAACGGGGAGACAAAGTATCCGCAATTGAGCTGGAGAGCGATTGATCCTGGGTGCCGGTAAAGCCAGTTGCAGGCACCAGTGTAGCACGATCATAAACAGCCATTGCGTCCCCGCAAGAGGACAAAAGCACTGGCAGACCCACGCCTTGTTGATGACAAACGAGGCGCTCACGACCCGCAGCCGACAGTATGGAGTCAAACCGCTCACTCAGCGCTTGCAAGCCAAGACACATTTGTAGACGAAAGTCCCGCAGGGCAGCCAGAACGGAGCCGCATGTCAGCGGAGGCTGCGCCCCCACATCGGTAGCAATCCGGGACGGCACTGTGGAGCTGGTGTCTGGTAGAGGGAGGGCGAAGCGGGCAGCGGGCGAGACCGGAGTAGCATCCCCCAGCCGCGAGCAGGCAATCAACGCCATGTTCTACCGCAGAACGGTACAGTGGCCAGGGGGGGGGGTCGTAACAAGGAGGCAATTCCCCTCAGGTCTGCGCCGCAACAGGGAAAAGCCAACAGTCGCTGCCCTTCCCTCGGGTTCTCTTTGCAGCCGACTAGGCAATAGAAGAAGGGGGTCTGCAGCCTCCCACAGCGCGGTCCACAAAACGAGGCAGGAGACCCGCCGCACCGGGGCTTACCCTATAGCTCCAGCCCATCAGGTGCGGGGTGCAGGAGGTGTCCGGGCGTCCCTCCCCCGGCTCATCCGGCGACAGTCCGTGGTGTGAGGTGGGACCGGGACCGCGGGGCTCAGGTTTACGCTAGCGGGTCCGGTAACTGCGGAGCTTCCAGGGGGCCGGCCAAGGCCACAATAGAGCAGGGGTCCAGTGCGGAGAACAAAAGCACCAAGAACTCCGGCGTCTGGGCGGGCTAAGACTCCGGGAAAGCGGCGGCGCGGTCAGCGCGTCGTCGCACACGTTGCACCTCGAAAATCGGCGAGGATAGGAGTCAGGATGATAGTCCGAGGCCAAGGGCCGACGGAGCCGGGCGCTCAAGCGTCTGCTCCGGTCGCCATCTTGGCTCCTCCCCGAATAAATAATATTATTAATGGCATTTATTTTATTTTACACCCACCCCTACCTGTAGGGTCCCACAAGGGTCAGCCCTCAAAGTCCTATCCCTCCCAGATCTCACTCTCATACTCAAATCCTTCAAAGCCAGCTTCATATGAAGGTTATGTCTTATCATCGTCTTTCACCTATGCTCTCCGCAGGGGTGCTTCCTTATCCCTACTTACCACCGTCAATGCCTCCCTCACTTAAGGCATCTTCCCATAAGGTCTGAAGACCGGCCAGATCCTGCCACTTCAAAAAAAAGAAAAAAAACCTACACTAGGCACTAATTACCTCACCAACTACAGGTCTATCACTCACCTACTATTCACACCAGTCTGGCTTCAGAGCATGCTGCAGCACTGTGATTAACACCTCACACATTGTAGCACATGCCCTCTTGTATACTCAGAGAACAAGATGACCCCCTCCCTCCTGAATCCTGGGCCACTCAGTTGCCTTCGACATAGTCGACCATCCCACTCTCATATGCACCCTTGAGTCGTGAATGGATTCACCAGCAATGTCCTTTGCCATTTCTCCTACTTTCTTTCCAACTGGCACCAGTTTGCCCTCAAGGGCACGTACAGATCACAAAAGATCTTTATCACCTGTGGAGTCCCCCAGAGTTCCTTACTATCCCATGTCATCTTCAACCTTTACATGGAACTTGATGCTCTACGCACAGGTAACCGCATCAAGACTTACCAATATGCAAATGATACACAACTCCACTTGAAAGTCTCCTCTGCTTCAGACATCCATCAACTCAAACACTGCTTGCACATAATCCAGACCTGAATGTCCAATGCCTAACTTAAATTCAGCCCAACCAAGTCAGAAACCCTGGTCCTTGCCAAGAACAAACAAGATGCTGTACAAACATGGCTCAATGACATAAGTCCTGACAGCTTCGAACACCAACTTTCACTAAAAGCCTAGCACTCAAATTCACCTTGGAAACTAGCCTCACCCTCAAGGAACACATTGAAAACAAACCAAAGACGGCCTGTTACCAGCCATCTCTTCCAAAGAACATCGAACTGCTTCTTCCAGAAAGTGGCTTCAAAACTGATGTTCAAACAGGTTGTTGGATGGCTACATGCCCACAAAAGCGATCTCCCTCATATATAAGAAACTAATAAACAACACCTCCGACCCACTTGTCCAGACCAGGGGGCGGTGGGAGAGAGATGGGTTAGAACTTGACTATGAAGAATGGCAGGAGGCGTTGTCGCCCCCGAGAGAAGTCGCAATCTCTTCCAAACTCCGCCTGGTTCAATTGAAGATCCTACATAGGATTTGTGTGCCGGGGGCCAGGATTGTTAGCATGGGGAGAGCGTCTGATGGGATGTGCTGGAGGCAATGTGGTCAAAAGGGTACTTTCTTACACATAATATGGGAATGTGTCATTATCCAGCATTATTGGAAGGAGATACACAAGTGTATAAACGAGGTGCTCCAGGTGAGACTCCGGCCTGAAGCCAAACGATGTCTGTTAAACGTCTGGGAGCCTACTGATGTGAATAACAGGGGGAAAACTTGGGTCACATTGGGCCTGATGGTAGCTAAGAGGAATATTGCCTGACTGTGGGCGTCTGGAGTGTCGCCAAGGTTGGCCTCCTGGAAGGCGGACATGGACTGGTGCATGCTGAGGGAAAAAACAGTGTATGTAGCACCGGGTTGCCCCAAAAAGTGGACGGCAATTTGGAACGTATATAGAGCGAATATTTGTGTCCCACCCACCGCTCCTCCTCTGGAAGAACCTTTCACACCCTGAATTCCTGCCTCCCTGACCTGTTGTTTTGATTTATCACAGTAATGCGGTCTATTTATGTCTGACACAATATCTGTCCTGTAACAAAATGCCATTCTCTTTGTGTTCAATAAAAAGAATTATAAAAAATATAAACTGATGTTCAAGCCCTCGTACTCTTGCATCTAGATGGTGGTAATGCCCCAATCCATAGCCTCCTAGACCCCACACTGGCACCCCTTAGGGGTATCCTACACACTTCAGCAAGATCACCGAATGGCTTGAAAAAATATGATCACACCACTCCTATCCTGATTGAACGCCATTGGGTCCCGGCACTATCTTCATAACCAGCTGCATCATTTACAAAGCCATCACAACCAGCACCCCATGTCATCTTGCAGAGAAGGTCACCATCTCTGGTGGTTCTCAGCATACTGCAGCCCAGATATCAGACTGTAGATTAAGAAGTGTACAATAGAAAGCAGCAGGCCTTTTCCATCTATGCACCCAGGATCTGGAACAACATCCTCATATTCATCAGTTCCACCCCAAAGCTTCTTCAATTTAGGAGACAGTCAAAGATTCACCTCTTTAAAGAACACTACATCACAATGCATTAACCGTTCATAACCCAGCTCCTATTACTCATTGTCTTTATGATGGTCCACGTACAGCGCTCCACTGGTTTTTTACTAGGTTTGCGTTATAAACATACCATATGCATAGATACATTTACAGTACACCTTATTGGTGAAAAGTGAAAAGTAAGACGTTAGATCAAAATATTATTTTAGGCGTGCTTGAATGTTAAGGTGTGCCAAATCAAATACTATTTTCCTGAAGTCAGTCTGATTAACCGAAAAAAGCACATTCCAAAACAGGAAACCTCAATCTGTTCTCTCCCACGCCGAAGTTGCTTGGTATTCTGGCCTTTTCCTGTTACAACAAATAAAATGCAATAAAGCAGAGGGTGGTTGCTCTATATCCGCAGTTTAATGCTAGACAGAAACAACTCGATCACGAAAATATTATTTTTTTGTCAAGCACGAACTCAAGACTGCCTGCCGCTCTGTTCTACTCCTACAACTATTCAGAAAGCAGAAGGTTATATGAAGTAGAAACCGAAGTACAAATGTGGAGATGGAACAGAAATCAGTGCGTGGTGTGCTCGGGTACCCAACAAACCCACTCAGCAGCACCCCGCTTCCAAGAGGCTTGCAGCACATGCACACGATACTAGAGACCATACCAAATTGGTGTTACAAAAAGAACTGCAGCTTTTTTACTGAAACAGGAAGAGCTACCTCCTATGGAAAGCTGTAGGGGCCCAGTACCCGCAAGAAAAAGTTATCCCCCCTCTGATGGCGATAATCGTGGACTCAAGTCAAAGCACCACTCACACATCTTGTGTCGGATTGCAATATGTGGCTGGGGTAAAATGACTCCCACCCCACAGCCCTTGGGCTTGACCGCATCCTCCAGAGTGTGTCCACTGGCCAAGGATCTGGCCAATGACTGGTCAAGTAGGTGGGGTGGGGCTTACAACCTCAGGCCAAGTGAGCACATATGGAGATTTGTGCCTGTCCAGCCTCTAAGATGGTGTCATCAGGGAAGTGTAAAGTCTGGCTGAGACCAGTACCTTGGGGAGGGCTTCTAGCTGTCCCTCACAATGCCTGGCCAATAATCGGTCCAGTAGGTGGTTGTAGGACTTACGACCTTAGGCCATGTGAGCACATATTGTGAATTGTGCCTGTCCAGCCTTCTAAGACGGTGTCATCAGGGAGGTGTAAATTCTGGCTGAGAGACCAGCACCTTGGGGAGGGCTTCTAGCTGTCCCTCACAAAGGCTGGCCAATAATCGGTCCAGTAGGTGGTTGTAGGACTTACGACCTTAGGCCATGTGAGCACATATTGTGAATTGTGCCTGTCCAGCCTTCTAAGACGGTGTCATCAGGGAGGTGTAAAGTCTGGCTGAGAGACCAGCACCTTGGAGAGTGTACCTGGCTGTCCCTCACAATGCTATAGTCTTTGCCACCTTTGGGCGAGTGAGCGATTTGTCCAATATCCTTTCGGGCAGACGAGTGCAGCTACACAGAGTGCAGGGGATTTAAAGCGGTATCAGAGTTAATGGGGAGCCAATAAACTTGGCAAGTAAGTTGGGGCACATACTGCTTTTCAGTGATTATCTTAAATGCCTGGGATTTAATCACCCGCAGCTGCGCGCGCAGTTTATTTTCAACGGGCACATAGCAGGCCGCAGTAGTGTAGGTTGACCCCCATCCAAACGCACACCACTGGGACAAGACGATTTGGGGGTGTCCTAAACCGTCAGAGGTAGGATGAAGTTCTGCAACACATCTCACTCGCCTATTCCTCCACTGACATAATGCAGTGAAAAAAAAAACACCTTGGCTTTTCATGTGCTGTGTGGGTCACGTCCAAGCTCTGGATAGGCATAAATTCAAGGATGCTTGTACTAACAGGTGCCACCTTATTTATTATTGTGGAAAGTAAAAACAAGACCGAAAGCAATACGAAGGACACATTTCGAAATTGTTTTATACTGCACAAAGTTTGCTCAATTCAGACTAAAAAGAGCAAAACTTACATCACGCACTAACCACGGTTAATTTATCATTTTTATTTTTTTAACAATTGCCTTAGAGTAGCTAAAAGAGTCGTCTGTTCGGAGACTCAGAAACTCGTTTGTTGTTGAGTATATATGCAACATAATCCTCAAAAGGAAATATTATTTTACAGGTTTCCTCAACACATAATCGGGCATCCGTCCTCACTGGGTTAATCTTACCCGCTCCTTCTGTTCACATGAAACAAAAGAAGATTCTCGAAGCCCTCGGACAGACAGCAATTTGCAACATAAATTCTTTCTCTTCCCGTCATGCCACGGGCCGAGGTCTTTTCCCACACTCGTGTGCCGACTGTTCCCTGACTGAAAGGGTTCTCGCAACAAAACGCTACAAGGTAATGAGAACACACTTCGCAGTATTTATGATGGCCATTTATGATAGCCTCAATTTATTCAGTTACTAAACTAACTGTAAAAGCTAAACCGGGCCCTTGCCTTCACCACTAACATCACTTTCCCACAGACTGTGGTCTATGGAGGACCTGGATAAGGGCAAGTACTGCACGCGCAGGGGGCGGGGCACGCTGAACTTTTGAACAAAAACCTGTGCATGGCTGAGTAGAGGGTGGACTGCTGAAAAAATATTTTTTTTTGCAACAACAAGACTAAGGGTAGAATGCTTGAATTAATCTCAGCCACGGGCAATAGTTCATGGCCGCATTCCAGTCCATCATTTTTCACTCACCATGCCAAACTAGACAAAGGCCCGCCTTATCCAAATCAGTACCTCCCGAACTGTCGGGCAAGGCCCCCTCCGGATGGGACCACAAGCAATCCCAGGCAGGTTTCGACCTACTTGGGTCTCAACAGTGAGATATAGCTCGGGTCCTGTGGCACCGTATGCATGGGACTCATGTCTCTCTCTTGACAAAAGGCAAGCATTCCATTCATTACCTTGATGTTGTTGCAGAAAAAAAAAATATTTTCAGCAAAATACACGGTGTTTTTTTGCAACAGTTTTATATTATTAATATTTTTGCAGAAACGTCTTTGATGCGTCTCCTACCTCACAGCCAAGACCTGGACCACCCGGCCGCTCCACCTCAAGCAATCACGGTCACTGCCTCAATTCAGAAAGGACCTCAAGATCTGGCCCTTCGACTGAACCACAGTGCCTTCAACAGAACAGCCCCCGCCTCCTCCCCCCCAGTCTAGAGACCCTTACATGTGAGTAGTCACGCTTTACACGTTTTACAAGACACTTGATTGATTGGACGACGCTTAGGCCGGAGGAGTTTATTCACAATAGCCGAGGGTGTAAGTTTCAAAGCCAGGCACCCGCCCAACCAAAACTGTAGAAAGTACCAGTGCTCGGATCGGTTCTTTATTGTATGCAATGGTCAGGGCTGTGCATTTCCCTCAGCTATTTGGGTCAATGTTCTTAAACATAGAGGATTTATTTAGCAGTTTTGATTAGCAGAAACCAGGCTCAATGAGACATCAAAGCGCTTTACAGAGGTCAGTAGGTTATGAAAAGTTAAATTGTGTATAATGCATGTGTATGTAAAGAAACTTACTGCGATTCACATGTCACTAGTTAAAATCCCATCCTTCCGAAACTGGTTAGCTCAGTAGCATCAAACTGGGTCAAATACACATCTGTTTTCACGTTGCTTAGGAACGGCAGGAGAGACATAGTAGGCGCTATATAAAAGCAAACTATTGTAGTTGATAATGAATAAACCTAGCACAATGTGGAATAGCAGCAGTGGAGCCCACACTAAGAGAAAATGTCACTGACAACCTGGCAGCAGGGTAAAGCATTAAGACAACAGTTCTGAAGTACCTCCCACATGAAAGATGCTTTACATATTTTTCATCACTGTGTAGGAAGTGGGTATTCAAAGTTCAGGAGGGATGGAGTTCCAGATTCTTAAAGCACAGCCTCAGAAAAGCAACTCACCAATGTATAGCCCTTCCTTAGAACCCGATGTCTTCAGAACAAATGCCTAGGAGCTTTGAAATGATTGACACCCATCCTAAGAAATGTTGGGATTTCTGTGCCAGATAGTGGGGAAAGGCTACTTGCAGGATTTTATTAAACAAAAGGTAATTCTGTAAATGCATCTAGGGTCAATGGGTAGCTTTTCGTAGGACAATGTAGACAGCGGTGACATGGTTAAAGTTATAGCGGCCTGAAACAGCACGAACTACAGTGTTCAAGTCAGCCTTTGGAGGGGTTTGGGGGGCAAGATGTACTGTGGATCTCGGAGTGATCAGGAATTTTGCATAATCACCTGTCAACCAACACCAAGGTCTCTACCATGGTCTTAAACATGCTCAAAGATGTAGCCATTCAAACCTTTAAGAAGTGACATTAGAATGAGGCATTTCTAGGCCATATTGTTTAAATGGATGGGAAGGGCCAGCCTCCTAGCATGGAAGATGTTTAGATACTACAAGCAATCACAGACAGGCTTGGATTCAAGTACGGAGAGGGAATCGAGCAAAGATCATAATGAGGGAATAAGCAGAAACTGTTTTCTGCGAATTGAGTTTCAATTTCAAAGGCCCAATCACCAGGAAGTGTATCCTGGTGCTGAGGGCCAAACATAGGGCCTAGTGGGAGACTAATCAAAAAGCCAGGTTCTGCTTGAAAAGCCTAATTCACAAAGTGCAAATTTAAGATTAAAAAGTGTACCGGCTAAAGCTCAAGATTAATGAGTGCAGCGAAGAAGAGGACCTTTGGGTCTACTTTGCATGAGAGGCACTCTTCAATGAGGAGGTGGTCAATTTGTACCGGACTTACTCAGTTAGTACATAGAATGAGAAACACCTGTGGACCTTACATCCAACATTGATGCAATGATTTAGGCAGTATGAAACAGCACCCAGTCATCAACAGTATAAAAGGCAGCAGCCATTTGAAGAAGAATCAGCAGGCGAGGGTCATCTGAGGCAAGGCCTCGCAGAGAGCAAGGCAGTCTCTGTGCTGTACCTTAATATGAAGCCCGAGTGAAGGTCATCAGTGAGGTCGCGAGCCGCAATGAACTGTTATATAGCTTAGCCACAAAGTGCTATATGACATTTTTCAAGAAGGGAAGTCTTGATATAGGACAAAAATAGCTAAGACAGGAAAATCAGAATAAGCCTTTAATTAAAAAGGCCCGACTTGGGCAATTTTGATGCTGTCAAGGGAATCTCCCTCTGCTAGTAAGAAGTTCACTTGATTTGTCCAGCAGGGCGTTTTATGGTTCAAGAACGGAAGAATGAAGACCACAAAAGGTCGAGATGTTGTTAGATCGAAAAGAGTTAAAGGTGAGCCAGCTGGAAGAAAAATTCCTAACATAAGAACTGGGAAGATTGGATTGGATGGGGAAGTGCAAGGTCACATTCAATGTTTCTCACTAGCTAAAAAGCAGATACATTTGTTGTTCTTTGCCATCAGGACAGGAGAAGACCTGCATTACAATGTCAAAATGGGTGCTTTGGTTTTTTCCCCCAATGGAGTAAATTTGGGCTCCGAGTAACAAACCTTTGGCCTCGAAAGTGTGTTTTTGTAAGGTTTCCTGCAGTCCCTTATTTATATTCTACAAATGCTGAGGATTCTAGCACCAGTTCCACTCAATGGACCTTCCAATCTTTCTTTCCTGATTGTTCTCGGTGGAAAACCATTGGACAGATTTGGTTTAACTTGTCAAGTTTTGTAGTCCAGAGGAGATGGGTCTTTAGCAGTCTTATACATGGTTGCAGCATAGGGGGAAGGGTGGTGTCAACATTCTCATTACAGTTGGACATGGCAAAAGAACACAAGTGCGAGAAACCAGATAGGTGACACTGGTGTGCTTTCCGTCTTAGACCCATGCCTACAATCTTTGGGCCCGCCAGTAGACCAAGATTTCATGAACGTAATGAAGTAAGGTACTGGTAAATAACAGGATCAATCCATCAGTTTAGGATCCTCAACTCAGAAGCGGTCCTCCTTGCAAATGATTCAGACGAGGGTGGAGTCCTTGTCATCACTTGCTTGGTGGATTTCAGGGTTGAACACGGCTGTTCTACAACAGAGGATGATGAAGTAGGATACGACATGGTCACTGCATTCTCCCCAGTAGCTATTAAGATCACTGGGGAAGATATTGTTAGCAAATCATTCGATCTGAATGTGCTGATTTAGGAAAAGCTCTTTGTGGATCTCAGACCCTGCAGTCCCAGTTCTCCGTACACAGTGAAGGCGGATGACAACATAGCCGAACAGGAGGAGGAGGTGGTTAATGAGCCAGATTATGAGAGACAATAGCATTAACAAGCTCTAATTTATCTTTGGCAGCAGTGTGTAGGAGACAGATGAGAGGAGCGCCTAACCTATTTATACAGGAATCGGGAAGGAGCCCGAGAGCTCTGAATCGAGTTTTGTGTGCGACTGTTCTAACAGAACGAGGATCATGAGACTGTCTGCAGATGGAAGCGGTGGTAAAGAGGCCTGAACTGTGGCACTGCCTTTGTTTTTTTAGGGGAAGAAAAGTTAAATCGAGGAGTCCCTCTGGGGGGGAAAAAAATCAGGTAAGTCTAAACAGTGGTGGCCTTGATTGTTTCTAGGCATAGAGATCAAGACCAGAGATTTTAAAAAGCAAAAGAAATTGGAAGGGAAGGGATCTTTCTGAAGAGCACCTGCATTGTAGACTGATTTTCTTGAGGCAGGCACGATGGACAGGAGAACAAGAATTGAAGCTGTAAAAGGAAAACCAGGTAGTAGGGCCTATATAAAACGAGAACCTGAAAGGGCGACAATGAAATCAACAGCCAGTGCTGCCCACTGGATGGGCAGCAGAGCCTGAACAGAGAATACAACGACAAATCATGAAAGAGGCAGATTGCTTGGGAAGGTCTGTAGAAACTCGCCTGTTAAAAGTTATCACCACAGTACCGTAGCAAGCATTAAGGCATTAAGGCGTACAATAGTCAACAGGTTGCATGAGGAGCCTTTATAATAAAAATAAAATACTAATAAACAATCAGTGAAATAAAAAGTGCACTGTAAAAATAACAGCAATTAAATTAATATCCATGGTGCCGAAAAGCACTCACCGGCAAAGAGGAAAGAGATATCTTTCATACGGTAAGGCCTCAAGAAGGGAACACTAGATCAAAAGGTAGCATGATCCACAATCAAGAAGATGGTACGCATCAGTAGGCGTGAATCGCGTATCTCTATCTGCACCAACTAGAGTTTAAGGGCAGCCAGAAGTCTGGTGCACCAGGATTGCAGCATCCCTTCAATACATCACACACAGACCCCCCCACTCAACCAGCCCTATATAACAAACAGACCAGACCACCAAGAAGCGTTTTGCAGTCTCTTCATGGGTCTAACAAAAAAACAAAATGCTACAATACAAATGTGGTACACCAGCAAGATGGAATGGCTGAAAAAACAGCACCTGGCATGCATGTTGTCAAAATTCTAGGACTGAGTAAGAATCGCTGCTGCGGTTGTCTATGTACCAGTAAAATTCAAACTCAAGTTAATTATGTAGCAGAATCCACATCTAACCCTGAATTCATTTAGCAGTTATTATGCCTTTCTGAGGCCTTGTGATAGCAGGTGTGGTCTGCATCCATTCCAAACCTATCTACTTAGATTTTTCTGACTGAAATACACTCCACAGAGTGTAATAACAATGAATGATAGACAGTTTGCCGTATTCAACGTGTCCTGATTGGATTACGTCTGCATATAAACACATTTCGATTTGCATACTGCCACATTACGGTAGCACACTTTAGCAACTAAGGGGAAAAACATACTACTAACAATTAGAACATTGGAATGTTGGAAGCTCCATTGAAAACAATGGAGTGCTCTGGGGTTATAATGGCTGGTATAAGCCCGGAGCTCCAACATTCCAATGTGTCTTTGTTCACAGCTGTGGCTGTGAACAAAGGCTTCAGGGAGCCTGAGGGGATTTGAATCCCCTCGCGCTCCCTGAAGCCTTTGTTTTATTTGTTTGAACATTCTGCCCTCTAGTGGCAGAATGTTCTAATAGCCTTATAGGCCTTCGTAGCAGGGCTATACCGGCTATTAAAGTCCCGCTGCTTTGTTAAAAGTCCCTCGTCTTCGGCTTGGGCCTTTAACGATGCAGCGGGCCTTTAACAGCCGGTATAGCCCGCTATAAGGCTATATTATATAGTACCCCAAATTTACGAGACAGCCCTTAAAAACGCAGTAGGTTTCTTTAAGACACCAGTAGCAACAGAACAAGGTAGAGAACCCGATCTCTGGCTATAAAAATAAGCTCATGGAAATTAACCCATCCTGTAACAATTACATGAATGGCATGGTAATTGGTTTCACCCATTAATTAGAGCAAAAGAACCAAAAATAAACATGCCATAATCTTATGTCATCCAAATCGTATTCCTTTCCAACTAGCTTACGGAAACAAGCTTCATTCTTGAAAGGTTGCCTTGCAAGTTCCTGACATCTAACATTTATGATAATTTATGATAGGTTGTATTAAAGCAGTAGCATCTATGGGTTAACTCAGTGGTAATCATGTTAACGACCCCAGAAGGATGAGAGTCTGACCTGGAACCATCAAAGAGACAATTTGCAACACTCAATCCAAGTGTAACCAGCTTCTACATTTGCAATAGAGTCAGAAAGCTTCCACGCTTGACACGGTTTGACTAAAACTGACCAAATTTGACCAAACTAGGTTTTAGTTTAGCATTCATTTTTTTGTACCACTGAAAAGAGGCAAAAAGAGACAGTCCACTGCACCACTGTAGTGGCCTGCAACTATCCCATTTTACATTCGATTTAAAAAATTTAGCATTTCATCACCACAAGTATCAGGCACGTGCTTGAAAAACAATGACTATGAACCAAGTCAAACATGTACACTGAGATACAAAACCCTCACAAAAACCCAACATATAGTGGTACAGTTTGTATTTTTGAACCAAACAAATAGCTCAGCAGTCCCAGCCCTTCACTCACAAGACCGTATGCTAAGGGAAGTGAGGCAGAGAACACAGCCAACGTCACCAAGGCATCCATCAATTTGACCAATTACTGGGGTCAAGACATGCAGAGTCCTGCAATGCCTCACTCTTATTAGTTAATTGGAACTTAGCCCGGCTTTCAGTTAAAACAGAAGACAAAGATTGGGCTTCCTTCATAACACTTTCAGTGGCCAAGGTGTGTTGTAACGAAACAGCTGAACTAGATGGCTTTGTCGCATACAGTATTCCGGCCATACAGCTGAGCAGGGGAAGACCAAAAGGTGGCCTAACAACCTGAATGTCTACAAGTTTCTCAGTTAGAACTCAATCAAGCAAGAATGAACGACAATTTGCAACATCAAGTTAACAAATTATCTTTTTTTTTTATGGACATCACCAAAGTCTACCTTCCTCCTGCCAACAGAAATTTGAAGATGGTTCTCTTAAAAGACCTGGAACAGAAGAACATCAGAAGGGCTAGGCTTAAACACAGCCTGAAAAAAGAAATCAATACTGGTATGCGGTGATTTAAATATCAAACCCCATCTAAACATATTGGTTCAGGAAATACTACTCAAAGGGGCTGCATGGAACATTCCTTGCATTGTGTTAACTGCCTTCAACCGCACCAAACAAGGGGAAAAACTGTGCAACATGATGGAATGCAAGGTCATCCGGACCTTAAATGGATGCACCATCTCAGATACGCCAGCCTAAAAGTCCTCTGCCTCCGCAAGATTTTTAGGTCTTATGGACTATTATAATGATTAACCTGGAAGGTTACCCAGTTCAAAAACATGAAAGCCTAAAAGTATTTGGCCTCTGAAATCTGGGAAATCTTGCCCTTAAGGAAAATTGGAAGAAACTAACATGGGAGGGCCAAATAAGGAGCTTTTTAATTATGGTAATTCAACTTGGAAACTCCAACATCAGAAGCTCTACAAAATGTGAGAAACGCTAGATAGAGCCGTTAAGGGCCTAGAGTCACTACTCATTGTAACTTCTGAAAACTATGGGAACAGTCCACTCCCATGTAAATCTGTCACAAAGGTAGAGTGCTTCAAGTTGAATGTCAGCATTCCAAGAAAGACACATAGCATGTTACAAGAACAAGGCATAAAACTATGGGTGGAGAAGAAATCTCAAATATAAGAGACAAGCATACAAGTGTCTAATCAGATTAATAAAAGGTGAACAAAAAAACATATTGGGGGGGGGGGGAATTAGGAAATTTAAGAAAGTATTAGCAAACAAATTATGGGACCTGGTAAGATGGGGATGTGAAGGCCTGAATATGAATGTAGAATCAGGAATTAACTCCAGAGTAGAAGCACCACTTTTCATCAACGTACCAAGCACAAAAAAAAAACCAACACTATTCTGCACTGAAATGGAGGTCTTGGGACAACTGATAAATACATAACGCATATATTAAAATTACCTAGGATCTCCGATATAGACTGGGCGAAAGTCCTGCCCACCGTTGTTCTGGATTATATTAAAAATGATGTCTGCAAAGACCTTAGAAAGCCCTGGGCCATGATAAAGTTGCCTCTGATGTTTTCTAAAACAACCCTTCTACCTGAGCCCCAGTTCTGAAGACCGTCTACAATGCCTTCTCGATCTACAATGACACCATGGTCCTGGATAACACCCATTATAATACCCATCCACGAAAAAAGGACTTTGTGGTGATCTGGCAAATTATAGACAGACTCATTTCATTGCTGGATAGTACTGGAAAGATGAATAGAATACTACTTCTAAACCATCTTCAGGACTGGGCCGACAAAAATAAGATATTATCAGATCTCCAAGCCACCTTCACGAAGGGAGTGGTGACAGTAGGTCAGGCCATGAGACTGTTCCTCACAAGCATTAAATACACAATAATTAATAAAAACCCTTTATATATGGCCTTTATAGATCTGGAACTAGCGCTCAATTCTGTTTATAGACATTATTATGGGCAACTTTTAGGACAATTGGTGGACTCAAAAACTTAACAACTGCATTACAACATCTCTATCAAGAGAACACTGCCAGAATGACATACGGCCCAAGAGGCGAATGTACACCAGAGGTCAACATAGAATTAGGAGTGCGACAAGGGTGCATACTTGCGCCCATGTTGTTTAGTCCATTTATCAACTATACCGGCAAATAGATCAACATGAACTTAGATGTTCCTACATTGGGAGGAGTAATGTTTCCCATATTTTAATTCGCCGAAAACGTGGTTCTCTTGTTCATTACAGAGCTGTTCATGTGTAAATTGCTCCAGAGTTTTGAAGATTACTGTAACTACTAAGGATTACCCATCAACATCAAGAAAACCGAAGTCATGATAATAAACACAATGAAAAAGTTAAACATAACTTTCAAAATCTATGGAGCCAACCTATAGTGTGTCAAGAATTTTGATTACCTCTGAATCTTCTTCGACATCCTGTGCCGAAATAACAGCAAAAATTGAGACATGCATGAGCCGCAGCACAGGTGCAATTTTACATTTTGCAAACAGCTTTGGCAGGAGATCATTGGTGTCTGCCATTTGCACCTATAAAGTAAAGGCAACGGCTGCTGGTTCATATGGAGCGGAGTTGTGGGGCTTTAGGAAGGACAAAAGTCTTGCAAAAGAATAGATTTATCCAACACTTTCTACATCTCGGCCCTAGTACATCAATGGAGGCCCTCAGGGCTGAACTGAGCACCACTGTCCTGAGTCTCAGACTGCAATCAAGCCGAACCAGTACTGGACTAGCCTGTGGACAAACATCTCTCTAACTAACGAAAAGCACTCATGGACAACCTTGACATTAAATGCCCTATAAAACTGTGGTGGCTGGATCATATAGCCACAAGCCTCAAGGACACGGGATGAAAACAATATTGGGTGAACCAAGTGAGCCCTAAGATCATCACAAAGCATCACCAGGATTATATCATGGCCGCCTGGTCAGTAAGAGAGGCATGCTTATAGGGATGAAGTTGGCAGCAAATCAACAACCTTTTTTGATATATATATATATATCTCGCTTTTTTCCTGAAGAAAAAGGGAGCCTATGCACTAAATTCAGACTAGCCTTGGCTCACACTAAAAGATGGGCTAATAATGAAAATTGCACTGAGTTTTGCACCCATACCATGGAGAGAGGCGGCAGATCTTTCGTCCTCTTTTTAAAAACACAACATAGGAAGCTGTAGGCCCATTAAAAAAAAAGTCTAACAGGTGTATATGTATCAAATAGGGTCTTTAAAAAACGGGCCTTCAATCGAGACACATTGAGTATTCCTTAAGACAACTGAACACTAAAAGGGACTGTTTAAAATGGGCCCATGGCATCTTCTGATTGCTTTAGGTGCTCGATTTGCTAGGACATGATTGCAGAGAGAGGGTCTCCAATTGGAGGTCTTCCTGGCATGTGTTTATTTTCTCTCGTGGTCTGGAATTTGCAATTATTCACTCCAAACCTAAGAGACACAAACTAGGCAAACTGCCCGCTCTAGTTAGGGAAGGTTTTGCACTTGGTATGCCAGACTACCTTTATATGAAATCTTAAATAACTCAACCTATATAAAAAAATTACTAGGACATTGTACTATACCATTATTTATTGATGGCTTGGTGATATACTTTAATGTCCTTTGCACTAAATAAATGTTATCCTTTTCTAATTAAAGAAAAAAGAAGCTGTAGGAAGACTATCATTCTGCCTCCGGTCAGACTCCGACGCAGCCGGGTCCTCTGTATATTTTTTCAAGCCTTGAAATCTAGACCTGTCTCACAATTATGTACCTCAATTATTTGTATATATTTTATTGTTTTTTAGTGAATCTTAATTATTTTAACTGATTTATTATAATATTTCGTTTTTGTACTAAAATGCATTTAATCTTTTTACCTGAATTTGTTCTGTTTGTATGGGTTCTAATAGAGGATTCAAATATTTAATATATTCTTTAATAAATGTTCTTAAATCAAAGTCACAACAAAATTAAAAGTGGCTTTGAATTTGAAGATCATACATAGATGTTGATGCATAGTAAAAACTTCCCCTCGATGTTCTATATCATATTTCATTAGCATTCTCACATATCAACAGTTACTTGTTATAACAAAATATGAGATGAAAGTATTCTGATAAAAGTCCAGCATTTCTTTTGTATAAATGAATCTTGCAAAAACACTGGCTGGTATTGACAGTGGCTCCGGGATTTAGGGAAGGAGAGAGAACCCGCCCCGAGGCAGTCACAAGAAAGATTCTGTCCGCAATGGAATCAGAGCGAAGTAGAGGAAAGCAATATGCTCCGTTGAAGACCAATAAGAATGGAAGGTGCCTATTTCTATTAGTTGCTGACTGCAACCCATATTTCTCTGCAGTTCGTACACCGAAAGGGCGAACTTGCGATATCTTGCAGGAGACATATCAAAGGTCCAGACGAGGTGACGAGTTTAAGGCCACGTACTCAGGGTTGTGACAAGCTCATTCGTGAGTGGGTTTTGTTTGTGTTGTGTTACCCATGTCCTGATGAGGCCCGACTCAGTGGGCCGAAACGCGTCGACCTGAAGAAGAGGAGGAGTCCAGTGAATTAAAATGTGTATATAGGAACTTGACAAACACACACAATACATGGACTGAATAGAGGAGGAGTTTCCCTCTGTTTCTGTGAGTGTAAAGGATTACCTCCCCTCGGAATGCTTACATATATGTATTTCATGCAACTGGGTTAAAATGGATGGGTACAGAAAGGTTTAGGTGTTCTATGCTAGACCATTGTGTTTTACGTTTCTTTATGTGTTGAAAATTTATCCATTTTTTTTATATATCTATATATATCTATATCAAAAAATAGATTAAAAAGATATGTGAATGAATTGAGGAAGACTCCTATTTACGAGTTAGAATTGGGGACTAGGCTCCCACGTAGAGGAATAATATATACGTTTTCCTAGTTGAAATAACTGTTGTGTGTCAATCTACAGACATCATTTTCTTTTTGATTCGGTATTGACAGTTGAGGCAGATACTTTAACAGTAACATGTTTTTTAGCAAAAATCTGAAACACTCCAAATCATTTGTATACTGCATACATGTCAACAAAAGTATGTGTGGCTTGTGTTATGCTGATTGCGCATCCAGTATTTGATTTCAGTATTGCAGGTTAGATTGTTGTTGATACTGCAATGCAAACTTGTGCCAAAATCCAACAGGGTGAATGTCAGACACCTTACAGATGCCACGTTTTATGCAGACCAGTTTAGGTCAGTTGGCTTCTCACCGCCCGTTACATTACAATCCCCAGATTCAGGATTAGGGCGGGTGTGCCAGACTCAGAATTTGTGGTCACACTTCTATAGGAAGATTAATGCAATGCAAGCAATATGAGAGCATAAAAAAAGAAACTCAAAGTGCAGATGAGATATTTAAACGCATTCTAATTTGAACAGAGCTTAGAGTGAAGGTGAAAAAGTGTAAAGATGCATTTTGTGCCATCCGACTGTGCTCTGGAAGACTGGCATGAAGCCAAACTGCAAGAGGAGACGCGCTGGACCGCTGACAAATATCAGATCTCATTTCAATGCACAGGGCACTGCACAAAAGAAAGGATACTGTATTGTTCCCTTTCTGAAGAGGCTCCTGGCACATACACTGCAGGTTCAACCATCAAATGTCACCGGATGTGATCATAGTGGCAACTGCACAACCACATTACCAACAGATTGAAGATCGTTCTATTCCAGAGGGATGTTCCAATGGATTGATTTAAGATCTTAAAAACCAAAACAATCTTCATTATCATTCCATATACATGTCCTTTTTATGCATTGAAAGGATGACGGTATTTATCTATAATAATAAAAATGTGAGCACATTAGATCACAAAACATAAAAGCGATAACGTGTCAATCACATGCCTGAAGATATTTAGATCAGTGCAGCCACTGGGTTAAGAACAAGGCTTTGTGCCAAAGATAAACATAACGTTGTAAAGCAAAAGTACATTTACAGCACAAATATTCTTCCCTACCTTAAAAAGTACACTTATTTAGAAAAAACGGAGAAATCAACTAGATTGCAAGTGCGTTACTCCAGATAATGTAAAATAAATTATTACATTAAACCTAATGCAATACTGGGATGAGGATACGTGAAGCAAGCCAAAGTCAAAGATGCTCTGTTATGTGGTGAACAGATAATAAAATTCAGAGGCTGTGTTACCTGCATTAACTTTAGCTAAAGGGGAACAGAAGTAGGTTGAGCAATGCTTCAAGTCACTGTGGCTCTGCAAAGGTGTTGTGGGTGGGGGCCAGGAGGCAGTACAATCAGGCTGGTGGGTGACACTACTTCAAATCAATATGTTGTACATACAATAGCATAGCATTAAGTTCCTGCTGAAATATTAAAGGGTGGCAACTAAGAGTAAATCAAAAAGCTCTCAATGGACACATGTGGCTCCAGAGAATGTTGCCAAATTAAAGCCATTGATGCAGTCAATAATGCTTAGTAATATATGGAATATATGCAACAATTGTTATTTATCTGAGTAAGTGGTACAGATCAGGTCCAAGAACGTATACAGATCTGATTTTTGGTTACGTTCATTGGGGACACCTACAAGCACACAAAGCAGAGTGTTCCTATGCAAACCAGAAATCATCAGATTCACAGAATAGGGATTTCCATGCAGGAATCTACCTACTCCTGAGGAATAATTGAGGGATAGAGAACAAAACACATTGTAGGATGGAGTGTGTTAGCTGGAAAGATCATGTTAAATGTTTGGAACTCCTAGAAAGTCACAACACTGTAGCTATGTACAAATATTATCCAAGTATGTTCCTATTTTACAAGTGCACACAAATGTATCCCTGCAAAAAGGTAAGAGTAAAAAGGCAAAGAGACATGGAGAACTCTCAAATTTATAGGAGATTTGGGAGGGTAGACGTTGTATTCATGGCCAAAATATTTTCCCTACAGCGATAATAATACATTAAGAAAATAAAGAATTGTGCACAATACACTGCAACCCAAACCCAGCAGACTGTTCCCCACTGAAAAAGTCAGCTGGCATACATCTAGAATACCTGGAATTCCAAACTGGGCCTTTCAGGACTAAGGGCAAGGAATAAGATAACAGCAGGAGCAGACATTAAACCTCTCCAACTGGAATTTCCAATTACTTTGTGAATCAGCTCTCATGTCTCTAAATTGGGTCGTGCTAAATGTGTAATCCATCTGTTCCTAAGTGAAATACCTAATGATGCACGCTTACCTGTACAAACTGAACCTAAATCTAATGAACGACATCTATAGATTGTTAATTTTAATTCATTTTTATATCATATATTCAAGGCTCCCCACCTCCCGCCTCAGTCTATGAAAAAAGCTAATATTAAACGGCATCTAATCTGATTTCAACACAGCCATTTGTAGCCTTGCGCTAATCTGATGAGACCTGCACAAAGCAACCTTGTAAATGTATTCCTAAAATCTTCTCCTATTTCCTCTCATTTCAAAAAAAGCCATTGAGAGCGCAGTTTCCCAGGGTCTAGGCCAGGCATTCATTCTACCTATTGGTTTCCAGTGGGAATCAGTGCGCTGCTTTTGGGCTCCACCATAGTACAACTATTGTCTAGAGGGCTTTTCCTCCACCCGGGTCCCAAAAAAAGGTATTGTTCACCAATTAGAGAGCAGGAGCCAGGCGGAAAGTGGATCCTGATAAACCGGTGAGGTAATCCTATTAAAATGGGAAGGAAACATTCAAAATACAGAATCGTGCACATTCACTAGCCAGTAGAAACATAAAAATAGACGGTTTTAGAAGAGACAGAATTAAACAAAATCTCAAGTTTCCCATAAGACATTTGTCTGTCCAACTGGTCGTCACAATGGCAAATAACCTGAAGACATGCGGACAAATCATTTGTTCTTCTTAGCACAGCTGGAGCGAGAAGAACAGCAGCCCGGTCACTAGAGAGGGGGGAAAACCCTGCCTCCTTATCCAGTCACGCGTCCCTAACAGCCACCGATAAACATTATAACATGTTCCACTTCATAGATGGAGGTCTGCTCGGGTCTTGCGATTTACTGTGACATCATCACTGGATGGTCCACTTAAAAAGTCCAGGCAGAGCTTAGTGAGAAGCAGGCAGAACAGCATACCAGTCAGCTGTAAAGCAAAATACAGAGTAGCTTGGACAATTTACTTTAAACAATGGCAGGAATGCAGGCGGCCAAGCAGGGGTTAATCAGGGCCATTTTCTTTGCTTGCATTTGGCCACATACTCCATTAATATGCCACATCTGAACAAGGAGTACAGCAGGCATTACATATCTACTTCCTGTAGACCTGGAATACACCAAACCCACACATCAATTGGAGACCAAAAATTCTTCACGACGCTCCTCCACCCAGCAACCCCAACCCCAAAATATGGGACATGAGCCTATTGTGAAGACTTGAGAAAAACATGGAACAGGAGTGGCTGGGGCGAGGAGTGCTTATGGGTGTGTGTGGTATGCATTTTCCCTCAACACAGAGTACTCACACTTTTTAGAAAGAACAAATTCAAAGGGGTTCTTCCGAAAAATGACCACGACTTTGTTAACAAATCCATCTTCCAAAATGTTCTTATATTGCAGATGGTGGGCAGGGTTGTTCGGGAAAGCGCAGTAGCCAAGTTTCTGGTGTTTCAGAAGTGGGTAAGTGGGGTAACCAGCAGGGGGGGGTATTGGGTGGGAGGGAGGGCAGAGGGGGGGTTGGAAGGGAGGTGGGGGAGTTTATTACTGTTGAGTTCTGTTTAAGCACAAAATGATGCTGAGAATATTGAAGATTGAGGAATCTCCATGGATGTAACCATTGGTTCAGACTTTGACATGTATTGTTGGTGAAACATAAACCACCTCGGCTGAGGCGGGTATGCTGTAGGATTGTATTTACACCTGATTTATTGATTTGGAGGTATAAAACTAATAAAGAAATCAACAACAAAAAAAAAGTGGGGTAACCAGTCGCGAGATTTACTTTATGTTGTCGCAAATATGAGGAAGAGTAATACTGGGCAGCATGAGGAAGTGTCATACCCCATGGTTTACAAAACTGGAGAAGAGTACTCTGAGCAAGGTTGGCTTTATGGTTTTGGAAAGAGTACCACCCAGCCTCATGACAACATTTGGTGTTCAGTACCCAGTAGAGTGCAGGCTGGAAACCACAGGTTCCACCAGTGTGCTCTTGGATCAGTTGTCACTTTATACGAATGGAAATGTTAATAGGTGCATGGTACTGGAGGTAGAGGTAATCAGTGTGTGGAGTCTTGTGTCTTTGTTTCACCAGTGTGTGCTCTGGGACCAGTAGTAATTTTTTTTACAAATGGGAGAATATGAAGGCTATGTTGTGCTGGAAGCAGAGTACATTGATGAATGACTCCAGTACATGCAAAACACACACACCTGCCAAAAAGACAATTATTGTTTATAGATGCAAGTATTTGACTTAGTTTCAGAAGTGTCGCATTAGGGTGTAGTATCCAAGTACTTCCGTTTCCCGGCACATTAGGATGTTGGTTCATTATGCTGACGCACTGGTGTTAGGGGACTGTAAGAATGCACTGATCGCTTTGCTTTGTCAGTAATTAACAAGTAACATGCTTTTGGTAACGCTCCTTCTGGTAGAGAATCTATCTATCCGCGTTTTTCAGACTAGATCTGGAAACTTTTCAGCAGTAACTTTTTTGCATTCTACTCTGAAATCTGATTGTGGTAAGAGAGATACCCTCAGACTTCACTTTAACTCCTGAGCCCGCATCTGCCACTTAGCATCCCAGTAGCCTTAGAGTCAACCTCAATGAAATCCAGGACCGAGGCTGAAAGATCAGATTCATAGGCTGTATGTCCTGGACTCGCTTTCCTGGGGGAAAAGCACAAAACCGAATCGTGTCCAGAAGGACTACGATAAAGAGGAGTGTCTGAGAGAGTGGCGGCTGGTGCCATTTGAAAATGGTACGGCAAGGTACACCAATCCCTCACCATCTTCAGAGAAAATGTGAAGACACGCACTGCAGTAGTGGGAGGAATACTGGCAGGACATCAAAGCGCTTTACGTGAACACCTGCTACAATTACACAATGGCAGGTTCATTTTTTTTTTTAGGCATAGGGAGACGTCTTGTAGAAGTATGTCACGAGCAGTCACTTTCCTGCTGAAAGCCACGAGCACGGTCCTTGCTCCTGTCGTACGGCTTTCCCAAAGTTCTTTAGTGTATTGTTTCATGACGAACAGCAGGAAGCATCAGGGGCGACGTCACCTTGTTTTGTGTTTGCGGCACCTGTCACAGCAAGATAATAAATTCACGCGGGAAGGTAAACTACGAAGAGATGTCACGTACTGTTGAATCTAGTATGCTTTTTCGATATGTTGTAGCCGTTGTCTGCACTCATAAAGTTGTAACGATTGTATTTATGTTTTCACTTTCATCTTGTTTTTAGATCTGCCCCTGAAGAAGGGCCGCTAAACGGCCCGAAATGCATTGGGCTAGCATGAATATAAATAATGTTTTGACCTATGTATTAAGTGAAATGAACAAATTATTATTGTGATTTGAACAATAATTAAATGTTGTTTTGAAAAACCTATTATGTTGCTGAAAACATTGTTCGTGAAATGAAACTGTTTTTGAATATCACCAGTCACAAAATTGATTGTATATAGAGTTAAACTGATTTAAAAAATTAGTAGCATTTGCACCCAGGGAAGGTTTCTCCGTAGCAAGATTCTTTCACTTGCACTACCTCAGAAACCGACCGCTGCGCCCACGCACGAGGATGATGCTGCACAGTACCCTCCCCCCCCACTACTTCCTCTGACCCTCCATTTGTTTCTCTTATTTCACAGGTTCTGGTTATAGCCTACTTCGAATATCTATATTAAAACCAAATAGGTTTTGTTGAAAATCAAGGTTCCCTCACCCGCCCCTCCCTCTGCTTAATTCCCTCTGCCTCCCCCAGGTGCTAGACTAGTTACAGAAAAGTTGCACCAGCTACCATTTGCTGGTAGGTGGCATTTGGTTCCGTCCAGATGGCGGGTTCCACTCAACCAGGGGAGATTAAGTGATTGGCTCAGAATCTCAGGATGTTGAACCAACACAGGGACTCAGCACAGTTCCACATGATAATCATAACTCCTCAAGCATAAAGAATGTAAACGGAAAAAAAGTAACAGGCTGAGGCAGCACTTACAGTGTCACTTCATGGGTAACTTGGGGCCAGGACCGGATGACGTGGAGGTGAGCACCAAGTATAAATTATTTGTGGTCAGGCAGCGCCTTACCCTCGTCTTATCCATTTTCCTGAGCATGACGACGTGGGAACAGCAGCGACTAAGGAAAGACAGGAAGGGATAGGAAATGACCAATCACTAAATGGCTTCACAATGAAGCTATACTGGGACTGGCCAAACCTACCACCCCAATGATGCCTCCAAGACTAGGCCTACTCACCTTTCTTGAGCCATCTAGACGCTGCTCCCTTGCAGCATCAGGACTGGCTGGAGCAGGCAAACTCAAGGCTTCTCAGGAGAGCGGCGTGACTGCGGCTTTGATCCCCAGCTCACTAACGTTGTGCTGGTGGAAGAAGCCTTGAGGGCGCGTCTCGGGTCGGTCGTAGGAAGACATCCATCCAACCTCACATGCACACTAACACTTCAGACCCCTAAGCTGTCTATATTGATGCCCCACCCCCGCCCACTCACGATTTAAAAAGCCTAGACATCCGCCTGCAATGTGCGCTCGGACCACAAATGCAATAAAAGCACCGCGGCCGGGAATTTAAATAAATATTAAGTACATAATGAAAGCTTATTAATACAGGGACCAGGGAGTAACAAATAAAGGAGGCAGACGCCATAGTGCTCCCAGAGAGAAACCGCTGCTGGTCTGAGAACGAGTCAGGTGCAACTTTGGCACCTTAATAGTGAACCTCAAAAATGACAAGAGGTTTGCCATAGTGTGGGGGTGGTTGACAACTGCCTGGGGCGAGCCTGCGTTCTACTGGCAAGTCATCAAGGTAGGGGGGAAGACTGACACTCCTGACCACCACTTGTATTCTGCCATCACAGCCGTCACTTTTGTGAATTCCTGTGTTCCAGTGGTGAAACCAAAGCAAACTAAAAGTGCTCCTGTCCCACCACAAACCTCAGGTTACGTCGATGGGCCATCATGACAGGTACATGGAAATAGGCATCCTGCAGGTCCAACACCACCATCATGTCTTCAGGGTTCGGGTCAGATAGCCAGGGTGAGCATTTTGAATTTCTCTTGCCAGTGGGAGGCATTGAGAGGGTGCAGGTCTAAAATAAGACAAAGGTATCTGTCCATCTTGGGAACCAGAAATGAGTAACAACTACATCCTACTTCTGGTGCTGGCACCCTTTCCATAGCCCCTTTGGCCAAAATGGATAGCATTTCCTGTTGTAAGATGGAGAGCTGGGCCTCAGTCAATCAGTGGGGAGACGGTGGAAGGTGAGAAGAGAAGTGAAGAAGGGTAAGGCATATCCCCTGTGAATGAGTTGCGAACAGGGGCCTGCGTTTGGACAATCATCATCTGGCCGCAGGCCCTAAAATAAAAATGTCAAGAAGTGGAGGCCGTCTTTTTTCCTATAATGCCTCCAGGTTATGGAACTCTCTCCCCCTCCATGTTTGTCTTGAGGCTAACCACCTGACCTTCCGGAAATTGCTTAAAACCTTACTCTTTCCCTAATGCCACTCAGAGCTCTATGAATGTACTGCTATCAGTGCTGGGATGCCTTCGGCAAATAATCCTACAGTGCACGCATTAGCTGAGACTTCAATGCTACAAGGCCTGGGTGCTATACAGATAGTAAAACCCAAATTCAGTTTATTTGCAAACAGTTGATTTTTATATATGCTAGCTCCAATTGTACAGCCACCTGAATACATAGCTATCATTATTACACGTAGACCTTCTCTCCTCCCTCCCCGACTCTAGAGAGTCATCTCATTTAAATATTCCACCCTGTGGGCATACTTCAGGATGGCTTCAGATGACTTCCCCAGATAATTGCAGGAATAGCCTGGCTGAAGTCATCGGATGTCTTCAGAATGACTCCAGGATGATCTTCCTTTTTGACTTGGGAATGGGTCCTGCCTGCATCGGGTGTGGGCCCGGGTCGGTACGAAAAAGCGGAGCCAACAGATAAACAATTCAAGGCAGTATGGGCCCAATTTCCCGTCCTCTGAATTTTGAAAGCTGTCCTGCCCCAGATACGCAGTTTCTTCATGTACTACAGACACCAAATGATGTCAAGTCCCAATTAAACCTTCTACCTTCCCGCAGGCGATGCAAAGGTGGTGGGAAGATCATATTATGCTGTTGGGTGACTGGGAATTTACAAATGACATCATGCAGCTAGTGATTCGGGCTTGAATCAGAGCCTAGTGGTTGTTTGAGTGAAATGTGCGAATCCCTCAGACCTAGGGTGACCAGGCGTCCCGGATTTGCCTGGACAGTCCCGGTTTTCCACCAGCTGTCCCGGCAGATTTCAGGAAATTAAGCTCATGTCCCGGTTTTTAGAGAGGGTCGGCTGAAAACGGTGATAGGTATCTTTATGTTTTGCAAAGCAGGGATAGTTAGCAGCTGTTATAAGAAAGCAATTAAAGCTACTGGCTTTAAAAATGGCATTTTATGTAGGTTCTTACGGCCTCTTCTGTAATTCCCCGAGAAGGAGCACTGTCATTCTGTGCGCTGGGTTGAAGTAAAATTGTAGGCCTTCTATTTTTGGGAAATGTCCCGGTTTTTGGCTTTAAAATTCTGTCACCCTACTCAGACCCTCACACCCAAACAACCTTTCTCTATCAGTTTACACTGCTTGCAGGCTTTCGAGCTGGAGGCATTATCGATCTGTTTTTGTTTATCTTTTGGAAATGACAAAGAAGATTGATCCATAAAAACAAATTAAGAACTGCATAATTGTGATGCCGATAGATAGGATTTAAGGATGCCTAAACAGTTCTGGGGCTACCCTACCCGTACATCTAACCCAAGTCAAACACGCACACCTCTCACTTTCAGTGTATATTCAATTTATTACTTCTACTAGGATCTCCCTAATAAAGCTTTCTAGACTCTTCCCTCCTCTATCCCTCCTTTATCCTATTCAATCAAACTAACAGACTTGCATGTCCACCGGCTAAATAAACAATTTCTATTTCCCTGTACTAATTCACTACTAATCCTTGGGGTTCCGGAGCAGCAGGCTACTGGACGAAAAGCGCTTCAACGCCTCGCCAGGCGTAGTAAGCGCTATATAAATACAATTACTCTCCCCTAAACTTTTTTTCTTTATTGAGTTTCCACAGCTACACTCCCCTGCCCTTCCTTCCTTCCCGTACAGTTTGGCAGAAGAAATTTGTTTTTTTCCCCTCTCACTAAAGTATGTCATTTAGGTCTAAAATGAAAACAAACAATGCCATTGTGGTTTTTTTCTAGAAATATTCCTTGAGATTTTCGCTGTGACTGCCCTTTGGTGTTAAGTGAGTCTGCATCTGTGCTGTATGCAGTCTGGCTGCTCCTTTGACACTGTGCATGTCCCTTGAAGGCAGTACTGGTGCAGTCAAGTCTTTTGTGCATCTCGAACAGGTAGTTCTGGGGCTGACACCGCTTCTGTACTTCTGGTTCACATGGTACTACTTACATCAGCATTTATGTACACCTGGCAGTGCGAACAATTACTGCAGCCGCAACTTCATTTCGGTTCACCTTAGACCTGCAGCCCTGTTCTACCTTCTTCTATCCTACCGCAACACCCCCCTCTCCCCCCATTCTGTACACTGGAGCAGGTAGTACAGGGTCTGTACGATATGGGTAGCTAGTAATGCAACAGCTTCACTGTCACAGGGATGGAATGCAGCAGGACACTAGGACCCTGTACGGATGGCGCTAGACACCAGACATTGGTTCCGGTCAGCAGGAGAGGAGCGGGAAGTAAAGGGGTACCCGACTTACAACAGGGGATTTGTGAGGGCAAGACTTGGGACGAAGGGCTCCCGAACAGTGTGTACCAACTCTGCCTCCCCTCCCCCCCCCCCCCCCCCCCTTTGACAAGAATAAAGCACTCTTATCACTACCTGTCGAGCCCCGAGTGTTCCTTGGGCTGAGAGGGCTACACAACATGACATCTAGCGACGGAGGTGGGATTACTTAAACCACGACGACGCCACAACAACCTGGTCACAGCTGAGCTTTCCTCGCTCATCAAGTCAATAGCATCGCTCCTTTCAAGGAAAATAACGCTGCAAGTGCATGCGAAGCCGCAGCAGGGAATGGCCCCAAGAGTACACTGTCCACCGGCAGCAGTGAAGTGCCCGATGCTGTTCAGTGTGAGCACCGGTGAACAGGAGCGCCCCAGAAGACATTGCAACTGCCCGAGGTCCCTGTATAAGCCACAAGGTCTCACAAGATTGTGGGGGCCATATTACAGTCAGGCCACTCAATGTTTCCATAGGAAATTGAATGGGAAGCTATTTTGAAGTCAGGCGAAGAAGTGTTTTCCATGGAAACGAATAGGAATCTCCATCCTAAGGTCATGCCACCAAAGTACATGAGGGCACTGATCCCGAGAGAAGTAAGGAACTGGGCCAATAGCTCTAGCAGGATAATGCAAAGACAATACTAGCAGGCAGTGGACACAGCAGTTTTGTCAAGTCAGAAAAGGACATTCCCAGCTTCATATTTCGCCGTCCTCTGCCATTCGACCGCTGACTCGCAGACAAAGCGTGCCAGGTGGGAGAAATTAATTAGGCATTTCGAGCATTATATCAAAGTAATATGCAAGAAACACACAGATGAGCAAGCCAGAAACCTGTTACTCAACCTTGTGGGAGTAGCCATGGACAACCTGCTTGTAACATTCCGACCTGAATCCATAACTACATACAAAGGTCTGATCAAACGTCTCACAGACAGCTTTGACCCGCAAAGGAATGTGGACTATGAACGATACACATTCAATACAGCATGCCAAGGAGCGAATGAATGCCTTGATAATGTTGCAGCCGGCTGCGGAATTTGGTAACTTAATGCGAATTCAAGTAATTCAACAATGAGGAGGCGATACGATTGCACATCATTGAAGGATGCTATCCAACTGGATTTAAAACAAAAATACTCAAAGAAACCTATTCGCTTGACAAGATACTAGTCATGGCGAGGACAGAAGCCAGGGCCACATCACACGCCTAACCATGGAGAGTGGCCGAACAAGCACGTTGGTGCAGGTAGTAGCGATATTCTGGCTACCACACCAATTGCAAATCTGGAGTAGGGAGTAATGTGAACGGTCTCTCTTCTGGAATCATGCTCACAGTAGAGCTTCTATCACATTGTAAACTTGGTGCATTTTGCACTGCCAATGGTACGGAAGTGGGTACGGTTGTGGGTCAAAGGTACTGTTGCGGGCCACATGGTTATGTATAACCTTGCTCACTTAGCACTGGAGTAATCACACCGTTATGGTACACCTGGCATAGGAAATGTTGATGTCACTTTTCAGCAATACCACACATGTTGATGTATGTCGTTTACGGAAATAACTGGGATAATACAAGTGGAGACCAGTTCTTTATTACAACTCTCTTCGGTTGTAGATCGTAGTATCGCAGTCGCGATATCAGTCTGCAGCCGGATCATGCCAGAGATACCGACTACCAAAGTATCATCAATGCACATGTGGATTTACCATTATTAACGTAGCTGTGACGATATTTTGGAGTCGATATTATGCACACAATAAATCTGCAGTTGCATATTTCGACCTAAATATTTTGGTACAACAGCCTCTTATTAGGTCCTTAGCACCAGAAAGCGGACATTTTCAGGCCACACCGATTCTGCTAATAGACTCAAATGAAATATTAAAACAGGTCAAACATTCACAATTCTTATTAAAATACACAAATGTTCATTGGAACCATCTCGTTACGGTCCTAGCACAAAAAGCACGCTTCAGCCAAACTTATTCAGCCTAAACGCAACCTACAATAAATGTAAACGGTTGTAAATCGCTGTAAGGATTAATCACGGTCTTTCTTTGACATGCGGAATCTGTGCACGCTAAATCAACCGGGAGGGGCATAGAGCGGCCTCAGCAGGGCGCCAGCGAGGATCCCAGGTCACCGTGATCGACAACAGATGCGCGTGCAGCGCTCTGCTGGCTCGTGTCAAACGCCACAATCCGCTCCTACCCACAGCAGCTCAAGTTCGGAAAACCTCTTAAAAGTGACTGCCTCCCTATATCTGAGGGACTTTCCATGAGGCCGAAATAACTAACATTCTGCCTTTCTGAAGAATGAGCTCGAAAAGTACTTAACCTAAGAGATCAAACCCCAATTTAAGGGGTATTTTTCATGTTCCATCCAAACCTAGATAATTTACAGGATTTCACCGCGACAGAGCTCATCACGAGGTTTTGGTAAAAGCAACTGTGATGTTTTTATTTTTTTTACAGACAGGACACTCCTACAGTCCCGCGAGTTGAAGTGTTCACAAAATGAAATAATTTCGGAAATCCTTGTTTGCACTAGGGGTGGGCGGAATTTGCGGAATTAACCTTCGCAAATTATCGCGAGAATGTTTAAAATTATCGCAAACAAGCAGAAATATCGCAAAGATGCGGAAGTTTTTTTCCGGCATGTTCGCGAGATTTTCTGCATGGTTGCGGGTCGCCAACTTACCCATGTGGTTGCTTGCGGGCGCGGCCATCTTGTTTTGAGTTGTTCTCGCGGTGCATGATCGCGAGAAGAAAGACGTGATCGCGCGACGCATGACGTCACTGCGGGCGCGAACTGTCGCGAGACAGCGCAAATGGCTAAAAACAATACAACATCTCATGGAGAACGCGACCGGATCAAGAAAACTTGTCGGCGAACGCAGGGATTCAGGTAAGGCGATCGCGCGCGCGCGAGAATGTATCATTTTACAGCGCGAGCAAGAAACAAATTATCGCCAAGCTGCGGAAACCGGAATTTTTGACATTTTCGCGCTCTCCGCGGAACGCAAAAATGTCAAATTATCGCAATTTCCGCGAACGGAACGAAATTTTTGCCCAGGCCTAGTTTGCACACAAATTCCTGCACGTTTCCCCTCAATCTAAGGATTTCCCCTACCCAGACACATTTTGTTCCGGGAAACGATTCAACTAAAGGGTTTTCCTGCATAACTCGTAATCGTGATGTGGACAGCAACTTGAGTTACTGGGTCGGAATTTACTAAAAAGCTTGTAATTGCGGCTTAAGTGCTTGGGAGGGCAGTGCATTTATGGAGTTGTTGCATGTCACCAGGATCATCCAGGAGATGCTAATAAGGTAAAAAAGACTTTTTTTAGATTCTGTTGGTGGGCCTGCGCTTTTTGAATGTGTCAACGCAATGTGCGAACGTTATGTGACTACAATATGTTCAAGCTCTGGTTACATTCTCTAAAACAGATGGATAAAATAACAAGGGCTATTCAGAGTGAGGGCGTTGGCTGTAGAGCACCAGTGCCTTGGACTGGATGGTCCTGGTGCTGTTCGAGGAGCTAGGAGCTATTTTCTGGACTCGCTCCAGCTCAGAAACCAACATCAGAATTGTTAACGAAGAAACTATGTTCAAGATGGCCATCTGAAACACTTCTCCAAGGCAAACAAAAGCATACTTACTCTAACTTCAGAACCAGTAGCCTCTTATCAAGACTCTCTTGGTTCATTATGGTTGTCAGAGCCCCCCCAAGGAGACATACATACCAGTTTAATTTTAATTAACTTGGTGATGGTTGATAAGGACACCTACTCCAATATCCCAAAGAAACAGTGGCCAACCCTTCATGTAAAGTCTGGTGCGGCTAGGTATGTGGGTTTGGTACCTTAAAATGGAAATTACTTCAATACATTTTATCAGCTGTAGAGGGCATAGTATTTGCATAACACACATTTCTACCAGATATATGAGATTGTAGCACTTCCAGAATGTGGAAAAAAATGTGTTCCAAAAGTTAATTGTGACATCTGGCCAATAAGCAATTTATAGGAAAAAAAGCTGCTCAAATAAAAAAAAAAAAACCCTAGCAAGATCAGACTAGAAGTGATTAGAGCAAAACAACAGTTGATGTACAGAATGCAGAACAATGTCATACATTCACCCCAGTACAGAGATCTGGGCCTAAATCCATCGTTTTTTTGCTCACCATGCCATTCCAGTTTGAACCCAGACATATGCAAATCAGTCTTGACCCTGTGCCTCATGGGAACAGTCCAGCCCGAACTGCCAAGCCAGGTCCTCCCTGGACTGGAAACAAGCATCCTAGGACCGGTTTCGGGGTTTCACCCCTCTTCAGCCAGGATAGCTTGATTCCAGTGGCATGGAGAACACGGGACCCACGTCTGGGCATACCCGTACCACTCGGGGTGACAAATGCAAAACAACAGTTGATGGACAGAATGCAGAACAATGTCATACGTTCACCCCAGTACAGAGATCTGGGCCTAAATCCATCGTTTTTTTGCTCACCATGCCATTCCAGTTTGAACCCAGCCATATGCAAATTAGTCTTGACCCTGTGCCTCATGGGAATAGTCCAGCGTGGGGGAGAATGTTTGAGTGGGAAGGGTATGCCCAGATGTGGGTACCTTGCTCACTCTGCCACTGAATTTAAGCTAGCCTGGCTGAAGAAGGGTGACATACCCTGAAACAGGTCCCAGGATGCTTGTTTCCGGTCCAGGGAGGACCTGACTTGGCAGTTGGGTCTGGACTGTTCCCATGGGGTACAGGGTCAAGACTGATTTGCATATGGCTGGGTCCAAACTGGGGTGGCGTAGTGGGCAAAACAACTATGGATTTAACCCAGATCTTTTGACTGGGGGAGAATGTTTGCATTGTCAGCATTCCGTCCATCATTTGTTTGCTGTTACACTAGAAGTGATTAGAAGCATCATAGAAAATTACTCAGTTCTTTGCATGTGGCCCAACCCAGTCCTAGTTACAAAGAACTAACAGCTACTCCCTTCATAAAAATGTATTAATTTTTTAAGTTCTTCCTAGAAGTGAAATACAAGAAATACAGGGTTACTCGCTTCTAAAGTGTATTAGTATTTGAGACACATTAAAATATGGGTTTTAAATGCAATGTATGGAATTACTGAATTTCTCAGAACATAGTAGTATTTGCACTGTATACTTTAATATGCTTGAAAGGAAACAAAGATTTGCTTAGCTCCTCAATGTGAATTTGTATGGTCGACCCAGGTGTCAAACACAAGGGACACAGAATAACTTATTTCCTAAGAATGTACCACAAGGAGTGTTCGGTATTTACTAAAAATGCACTTGTGAACTCAACCCACATGTGATCCAGAAGGCACACGGATAAGTATCATACAGATAACTGGTATGTATTTGTTAGAACAACTTGATTGTGTTTCTTATTATGAATTCAATAACGTCTGAAAAGCAGCAGTTCAGAGTGAAGGGTGGAAGGTCAACTTTTTAAGAACTAAAGGAAGAAAAAGACTAAGATGGTAACGTAAGGGACTGGTTGTGCCATTGAAGTAAACCCAGGAGCAATTTAAAACTCCTTCATGGACTTCTTTGTTTCAGTGATGCTACCGTATATGTGTAACCCAACCTGACCCGCACTTAACTTAGGCATCTGCTCCATTCTAGCGGAGGAGTGCTTCAGAGAGATCCCTGAGGGTTCTTGGAAAAAAGTCATACGGTAAAGACGATTATTCGATTAGTTACAGCAATGGAGATGGACCTCATTGTAATTCTCCACTAGCTGCTGTCTGTTTAGAAGGAGTTTCTCCCCAAAAATTCCAATTAAAGTTTTCTTTTGTTATAATTTCTCCTCTTCTCCTCTTTTAGTGTCAGTTTTCCTTACTGTAAAAAAGAAAAAAGGGGGGAGGGTGTTGAAGTGGAAAGGATGGAGTAAAGAAAACCTTTACAGCACAATGTGCTGCAAAATACAAGTATTCCACTATTAAAACTCCCAAAAAGCTACGAGGCAGGACCATTTCAAGATTCCCTTCTAATATCATGACTGTTTGGGATAGAACTGATGATGCCTCGACGTGATCCATACTTCTAGTTCTGCCATCTCCTCCTGTTCTCCCACAGTGTTGTGACACCACTTCAATGCAAGCTTTCTTGCCATCTGCATCCCAAGAAACCTCTTTTGCAAGGAGAAGGTGATAAGTAATACCACATTCTAATTCCTCACTGGATCCCAAGCTCCCATAAATTTCACACTTCAAGGTCTAGGCTGAGTAGGCTCCAATTAGAGGCCTGTTCCGATGCGGTGCCTACAACACAGTATGTTAGATCGCTCTGTGTTCCACACCGCACTTGGTGAGCATATCACTAACTTCTTAAAAGACGACCACAGTACGGCTTCTTCAGTGGCAGTTGAGTGGGAGGTATGATAATTTTCAGGCCAAGGGTAACTACATTCACACTGTAGTGGGAGCTCGCAAAACCATCACTTGGGAATGCCGAGAGATGGAAGATTCCCTGCTTCGCCTGGAGAAGGCGGCGGCACAGGAGCCCGCTCACAGAGACACATTTAGGACAACATGCACTAGACAATCTGCATTACTCGAGCTGCTTCACTACTTCGACTACACTACATCCACCACTAGAATGCATGTGGAGGGAGACAAGGAGTCTAGAATACGGGCGTGGCTCATTAACTGGGTACAACTTCTACACCAATACCATCTCTTCACCTAATGCAAGATATAGCCGTACATACACAAGAAATCCAAAGCCTTTTACAATTATTAATATGTATTATATAGTGACGCTAACCACATTCCTGACTGACATGATGCTGCCCCCAGTTCCCCCAAAACGGAGGGAAGAAGGGGGATGACCAACATTACTGCCCAAAAGACGATATGGGGCCTTGTTTAGGGCAAAACTCCTGGCACTGATGTATTCACACTGGAGTTCTACTAAACTTATGCCGACCCATTAATATCTAGATTGGCTGCACTATATTAACCAGCTATAGCAGAGGGTAAACTGAGGCCTCCTTTAAGGAAGCAGTGCTAGCTTTGATGCCCAAACCTGACCACAACCATACGATCCCCTTTTCATGGGCCACTGGCAATTCTCAATTTGGACTGTAAAATGCTTAGTAAAATTCTTAGCAAAATTATCGCAGGGAGGATGGTACAGGAGCTACCTGGCTTAAAATACCCCGACCAAAACAGTTTGACTCATGGAAAGAGCAACAGAGGTTTGCCCTCACTCAGCTTGCCTGCTTCTCAATTTGCAAAAGGCTTTCAATACACTTGGCTGGAATTCTCTCTTTGAAGTGTTAATCAAGTTAGGCTTCGGCAAGCGAATACTGAAACTAACTAAACTGCTCTATACTGACCCCACAGCCAAAGTCTGCAACGGCAAGCTCATCGCTACCCCCTTCGAAATCCTTAGAGGTACACGCCAGGGCTGTCCATTAGCTCTCTTATTTTTGCTCTTGCCGTGAAACCCTTGGTTTGTAAGGTGCACCAAGATAGGGTGCACATGCAAATAAAGTTTGCGCACAAAACCTAAAAAAAGAGTTGTGACTATTTTTACTACTGCTGGGATACTTTTTAACAGATGGTCAAAGCTAGGTCTAAACTCAGGATTAGATTTCAGATTAGGGTTGGGGTCTGGAAATAATTAAAAAACATTTATACTATTTTGCTGAAAACGTGATCTATCGCATATTTTATGCCTATTATGAGGGGGTTTCAGATTTTAAGACCATTGGTTTTTAGATGACAGACTTCATGCCAAATTAACATGCTGATCTCTCAAGGACAAACGGGCAGAGCGTGGTAGTATAATGTGTACTTCTAATGGGTTTGGCATGGCAGTGGGAGTACAAGTAAGTTGGCTTAAATCAGTTTTTTTCGTCTTTGCCCCAATTCTCCATCAGTCCAGAGCAGCAGCCCCATGACTCTCCATATTAAATTGGGCACAGGATGAGAACAAAGCACTGAGAAGTAAAGAGGTGAGTGGTATTAGGAAACGCGCAATAGCCAACGGGTGAGAAGAAACACCTTTTCAGCTAAAAAGCGCAGTGAAGCATGAGAAACTTCTACTGTAGCACTCAGCGGTGCCAATCACAACTCTTCTGCAGAGGACACCGAGCGACACCAACATTGCCTCCTTTCCTCCAGCACCTAGACTCTCGTCTCCGGTTGCGTCATCTAAACAGTAGGCCCTTTATATCTGTCACATCACGCTTTGCAGTATGACTGTCTTACTCACCCCACTACTTCCCACATGAACTGTTGTAGGTTTGATTTTGTAGAGTTCAGAATTCTCTATTATTTGTTGTATTATGTCCACGACCAACTGTGATACTATGCATCACATTACACTGTTAATTCAATAAGCTACGTAATAGGTTTACAAAGAAATGGAAGAATAAATGCATTATCACTTCAGACTGTGCACACGCGAAGTGTGTACTTTAAAATGCAAATAAAAAAACTGGTGTATTCCTGACAGGCCGTCAGCGGTCATACTGCATATGTGTCTCAGAATCCATTGACTTCCCAGAATCCGCATGAGCCAAAATGTACTTAGTACCATCCCTGTGAGTATTCCAAACACATTGCCTCACGCAACACCTGGAATTGGGCCCCGCAGGAAAATAAGCCCAAAGGTCCTAAATCAACCAGAACTTAAACGGGATCATCCACCAGCTCCTCTGTCGACTCTGGACATGAACTAGATACAACAATAAACTACAGACTCAACTATCAAGGACAGTCTAGTACTTCAGGGCTTCGCAGCCATGTTTTTGGCCAAGCCACTGCATGTTTTTTTTAAATATTTTTATTTTTAAGAATCAGAAAACATAGCATCTCTTGATGTTGGCGGTGAATCACAGGCACATGTAACAATATGAAAGGACCAAGGTATAACTCTGGCATATCTACATGGTGTGGGTCAAGCATAATCATAGGCAGCTGCATGGCATCTATGTAGCATACCTGTTCATAGGAATTTGCCCCCTGCAAATATAACATTGCAATAACGGACAGGACGATATTCAATCACTTGTGGTTTCATCCACAGCTTCCATCTCATCAAATCCATGGTGTTTCCTCCATGAGACCCAGATCTTGGCAAACTTTTTGGGACAACCTCTAGCCTGCTACGTAACCTTTTCAGTGGTCATATACATGTCTATGCCCTATTCTTCCAAAGTTGGTGGTTCTGATGACCCTCATTTCTTGGCCAAGTCTCTCTTGGTCACCACGAGGCCAAATTACAGAACAGAAATCGGGTTCTTGAGAGGTCTACTTCTGTTGGGTTACCTGGCAGGATGGACTTAGTATCCACTGGGAGGCACACTGCAAGGATTATTGCTAATGTGTTTACCACAGCAGTCCAGTAGGCAGCTACTGTGGGGGGGGGTTATAGTCCCTCTGCACGGAACTGAAAGGAATGAACTCCCCTCCAGCAAATCGCCTCGTTTGGATATACCGAGTAGATGCCAAGATCTAAAGTTTGTCAATTTTCCAATTTCCCTGAACCTCTTGCCGGACCACAGTGGAGTCTCCCATGTGCATCTCACCGCCCACCCCAGGTATCTCTGCGCCTTGTTCCAAGCTTCAATGGTAACCCAGGTCGCTGGTAAAAGCGCCTGCGTGCCGGCGCCCCCGTACAAACAGTGTATGTACGTTTTAGTTTGAAACTGGGTTCGTTTGAGCAAATAGGTAGGATGGTCGACCGGCTTGTATTTCCAGTCAATCATCACTACTGGCCGCCCAGCAGTATGCTAGAACAAGCCACTGCATGGTTAAGCGGCGAGGGATATACTCAACAGCTCTTCAGTGAAGTTTGATCATTCAATCTCCCTGCTGCACCTTCAGCCTTTTTCGAGGGTCCTGCTTTTCCCAGACCGCCAGGGGAACAGGAGAAGTGGAGCTGCAGCCCAGCGAGAAATGTCCTGCTACAAAGCCAGCTGGCTGCAAGTCCTACACACCGATTGACATGTTTGCACTTCCCAGTGGTTTTCGCTGTCATTACTCATTTGCAGATTACTGCTCTCGGATTTGCTGTACTTGAACTAAAACTTTTTTTTTAAACTGTTAGGCACTCTCTTATATGAAACGTTCCCATTTAAAAACCCGGATACTACAAGCAGCAGCCCCTCATCCCTTGCTAGGTTCACACTTATGTAAGTTTAGGCCAAACAATGCATTGCACGCACATTTACATTTTTTGTTGCAATAATATAAAATACATGTGTGCAACCTATTGAAGGGTATTTAATACATGCAGCAAAGCAGGCCGGATGCAAAAATTCCCTCCATACGGTGTGTGCGCATTTATGTCGGTTGTCTTTATTTTATTTCCTGTGTATACCATATACAGGAAGAACTAATGTGCCCGTCACGAGGAGCAGTACCTCAAACGGACCGGATGTTAGCACTTCGCTACCGTGCGATTATACTAATGTACCCAAAGCCCACTGCTCACAACTGCTGCACTTTGGACGGAGGACTTTGGTGAACAGGGCGGGGTATTGCAGAATCCATTGGTTTTAACTCTTATAATGTGTTCCGTGGCTCCAAGCCTCACTTTATGGTCTCCTGGTGCTGCTCGCTGGCACCGGCTGCTCATTAATGCTTCTAGATTCGTGTAAAGCACCTGAGGGCACGCGGCTCTCCGCGCGCCTCTCACTCCAGAGTTTAAACTGTGCCGAGGGACCGGCCTGGTCTGTGTTGCTTCTCTGCGGCCTACCAGCGAATGTTTGACAGACTAAACGCAACACTCAAACGTGATGACCGATTATATTCGGTTCAGATGTTGTATTCCCCGAAGGCCCATTCTTAAAAACACGCCACCGCTGCCCAGACAGGAAGCAGACCAGCACCGCCACCGACAGGAGGCAGACCCAGCACCCCCCCCCCCCCTCCCCCACTAGCGGGCTCTGCAGTAAACAGTCTGTGGTAGACAAGCTAATCACCAAAGGCACATGTTATGAATTTATGCCAAGGAATTTCGGTACAAATAACCCACTTAGCTGCTAAACAAACTGGGGCTCATCTCCTAGCAGCCGTCGCGTGGCAGATGGCACATGAATACTCGGAACCCGAAATGGGCGCGAGATCGTTACAGACAGACCTATATCTCCCTACATTAGGGTGACCAGACGTCCCGGGTTTGCCAGGGCGGTCCCTGTTTTTCACCAACTGTCCTGGCAGATTTCAAGAAATTTCGCTCATGTCCCGGTTTTTAAAGAGGGTCAACTGAAAAGGGAGGGAGGTGTTTTTTTTATGTTTTACAAAGCAGGGATAGTTAGCAGTTGTTTAAAGAAAGCAGTTTAATTAACAGGCAAGCTACTGGGTTTAAAAATTGCATTTTATGTATGTTCTTACTGCCTGTTCTGTAATTCTCTGCTGAGGAGCGCGGTCATTCTGTGCGCTCGCTTGAAGTAAAGTTGTTGTCCTTTTATTTTTGTGTAATGTCCCCGTTTTTGGCTTTAAAATTCTGGTCACCCTACCCTACATCACATCATAGTCTAATTCCTACCCCGATTCTCGAGACGACGCTAAATTGTGATACAGACACCGGCAAGCCAACCGGGATGAATTTAATGTGCTAACGCACGCAAACATACATACTAAGCGCTTCTCTGCACAGACTGTGTCGTGTCTCAGTGCACCCTGCAGCAGGGCAAAGCTGGGATTAATAAACAGGTTACATACACACAGGGCTTTAAGTGGGATGAAAAAAAAATGTGTGTGTGTGGGTTGTCTGTCAAAGAGGCATGGCCGATGTAATTAGGGGCGTGGCTTAAAAGCACAAGCTAAAAATCTGTGCTTAGAATATGTGCCACCGGACTGGTATTTTGCCGCTTTGGTCGTTGCATATAGTATTACAAGTAACATGACACCCACAACAAGCCAGGACTATTGGCTTTGTAAATGAATATTAGTTGCATAAGATAAATAAGCAGCAACTACGGCTTTGTAGTATACAACATTGGAAATGCTTCAGTTCTGACATGATGAGACTATGAAATAACTATAACGAGTCTCTTATAAATTACATCGAAATCAGTGAAGGGTGTCACTACTTCAGAGTTAAGATTTTTTTTCGCCCTGATGGGGAGGCAAAAATGGAGAGCCCGATAGGGACCCGTGTCAGCACCTGCTTTTTAGGTCTTGCGCCTAGCGTTGCAGTGCGGAGCACTACTCGCGCAGCAAGAGACCTCTTGTAGGGGGTTTTAAAACGGACCTAGGAATCGCACACGCTCGTTTGCTTTTCCTTTTGGCCCACGCGATTGGCCTTTGCGTGCGTCTTTTAATCAAAGACAGCACGCAATTGGCCAAAGGCGGGCGCATTGCTCCACCCATGGCCTATGTGTGTCTATTACGCGCACCACTGCTATGCGGTTTCAATTATCGTGCCCAGAAACTGGCGCGATAATTGAAACCACATGTCTCGCTGTGGCGCGCGCACCACTCGCTGGCTTGTTTTGGGAGGGGGAGAGGTGCCCTAGTCCAGAGGGCATTCAAGAGGGTTTCATTGGTAAACGGACATACACACCAGGCGGTACATAAATACACAATGAGTTAGGGTCACTGACGTGCAGGATACACAGTCGTTCGAGCATGTGGGAAACGAAAGAAATAACTTACGAGAAACAATACATATTGACACTGAAAATACAGATTCACGCGTGCTACGTACGTTCTGCCATCTAGTGGTTGAATTAAAAAAAAAAATGTTGCTTGTTTTCTGAAAGTGTCCATTGTGGAGTCGTCGACAGTAAGATCCTCGATCCTCTAATACAGACCCTCAATGACAGTGAGTAGTTGTACCCAACACCCGAAAGACTGGTTCCAATATTCAGATTTCTTTTGTGTCTTGTATTTGGGTTTATGTGCATGCTATCTGGCTAGGATTTACGCACACAAAAAGCTCATTAATTGGCTAGGGGCGGATGGGGGCTGCATTTTCGGCATGAATCTGTCACATGCTGTACACTGGCTAGCCAGTAGTACCACAAGACAGGCGGTGGCTTAGAGGTTTTTACCAGTTTATCACTGCTTGTCTCACCTACTCTCCTTTTGTCTGCATCAAGCCAGTGATGTTTTGTAACTTCAGGGTTCAAACGAGCAGCTATGCAGAGGAATAAAAGCTACAGTAGCCCATTGAGCCCTTGTTGTGGTCTCAATGCTTTCATGTGGATAAAATGTCTGGATTAAGTCATTACTGCAGCTAAAACAAACTTGGTAACTGGCAAACTCTGGTTTGTATTCCAAATGAGACAAAGAATTGGATATTCTTTTTTTCATTTCTTTTGTCCTGGGTACAGATACTATTGTGATATCTACAGCCTTTTTTAAATGCCACACAAACTGGGAGCAAAATTAGCCCAAGAGAATGCCATCACTGCCCAGTAGCTGGTTGTTTTTTGTACGGATTCCTACTTTCCCCACGGGCAACGGGGTAAAATGTAAGGGCATGGTCTTTGTCGGCTGTCTTTACACAAGGCAGTGCCCTAGATGCATTACATTGGCAGCACAATTTCCTGCACGTATTTACTTGAGGAAACTAAATAATCAATTTACTCCAAAACTGTGATCTAAAATCAGGCGCAGGCACTGTTTGCTCCCAATGTTCTCAGTATGGTACGCAGAAAAAAGGCTTTTATGCTTGTTGTCCAACTGTCTATTTAATGTGGAAGGAAAACATGTCCTTGTGCAGTCTTATGAATGGACCTCCAATAGGCAGGACATGCAACTCAATAACATTTGAGTCACATAAAAGCGCATCCTAAGATAACCTTAATGGTTATGTTTTTCATTAGTCATACCCACTGATATGTGCTAGCAATAAAAGAACAAACGACAGACCAAGGTCGAGCACATTCAATCCATATGTACATTAAAAGTAAAAAAGTGGTGCAATCACTTCCTGCACCCGCCGTCCGAAGGTGCCACTATTAGCCAACATTTTCAAGAAAGATGGAAGGTGCACTCATTGTGGAGTCAATAAAGCAAGCAGAGATCTGTTCCAAAAGTACGTCTTTTATTCCATTGTTTCTTAAAAACTGGCACACAGCCAACGCGTTTCGTTCCCAATTTTGCCAGAGGGCACTTCATCAGGGCTCAACAATAACCAGCTGGTGCATCATTTTCAAAAGTATTTTGGGTAGGACAGGACCTCAGAGGCAGGGTATAGCCTCCGAAATCTTATGAATTCACGAAAATCTAGTACCCAATCGAATGTAAGGTATCGTGTATCCCAGATACGGTATTGAAGATATAAGCAAATCCCAGTCACCACCATCCCATCAGGGGACAAATTATCTGTGCGGTCTGGTATGGATACTATTAGAACAGCAAAGTCGTAAGGATTACAGCATGATAACCGGCAAGATACCCACTGATATGTGCTTATATATTGTGTTTTTTTCCCACCAACAAATGTCTTTAATGTATTTATTTTAGAGCGCAGTTCACCTCAACTTTAGCGACTGCGCTTATTTATTTAATTTACGGCGCTATCCGCTTTCAAGCGGCCACGCGCTTTTATTTTCTGCTGAACTTGCTCCTTTTACAGTGTAGTACTTGTTTTTTATTTTGTAAGCAGGGCACACTTTTATTATAGCGGCCGCTTTTTCAACATGGTTTCCCCCCTTCCCCCCCTCCCCCACCGGAACCCGGAAGAAGGCATCAGCTCGCAGCTGCTGGTTGCGACGGGGGTCGCGTTTGGAGTCGGATTTTACTTATACAAGTAAGTAGAAATGTTTAGGCCCCGGTCGAGCCCCCGGGGGCTCGCCCGGAACATTCCAAGATAGTTTTAAGCTGTTTCAGAAGTCGTTACCTTCCTCATAAACGTGGAGGTAGTGTTGCTGTTTAGCAACTATGTCTGTGAACAAAACTGCACTGTAAACTCGCTTTAGCAGCGTGTGGATGAGTAAAACATAGCTTATGTAAGTACTAGTAGGAGAAAAAGTCAAAGGAGTCATTGGCATGTGCGCAGCTCCGAGGGTATAGTTATTAGCTCCGTGCATGCTCCACTGCTGTATTCACAATTGCATGCACGATTTTTATATGCCCGCTAACAGTGTACTCTTATTAGACTGATCACAACCGATAGGCTGTAATGGCCTTGTTTAACTTTAGTGTCCTGTTTGAAGTGTTTCATTTCTTTGCTCCATTGACCAGTTCTCTTACCCAAGTCTTTACTTGAGTGTTTTACCAACCTTGTTTTGATGCGAACGCAACCCAACCAAACAGGCTGCGGACTACTGTGTTAGGAGGTTTTGTCATTTTGACTACTCGCTCTGAGGTAGTGGCCTAGCGTATTTGGTACTTGGCTACCTTCAGATGCTGCCGCTGTGCTTAGCTGAACCTTTAACTCCACTGATGAAACGTGTGATAATAAAGGGGGGTGGGTCCTTGGTGTTCAGCTGAAGTTATTTTTTTTGTGTAAAGCAGGTAGCTACCTTTGTTTTCTGAACTTCATGTTCTGGGAATTGACTGGTTGCTCACTGGAGTCCATTTATTAATAAAATCTTGTGAATGGGCGGGTCTCCCTTAAGCTAAGCTCCCTCGAGGAGGTGCTGGGCCACTTTTTGGACACTAACTGCCTTTCTCTAATTGAACTCAATGTGTAGGGGTGCTCGTGCCTTAACTGTCACTTGGAGCAGCTTTGGTAATATCTGTGCAATATCCCTGTAAATATGGCAGTAATTTGTATTTTGCTTCGAGGCTTGTTGATTTTGTTGTCGGGCTGCAGAAACTAGTCTGTCTCCCGTGCCTTGCTTGTTCTTGACATTCAAAATACCTGTTTTTACCACAGTTGTAATAACTTAAAAATCCTACGCACTATTATTATTATTTTTTTTTTAAAGTATTTTTTTATTGAGTATCACATGATTTACAAGTACATAGTACCAGCAGCAAGCGTGTTGGAAACATTTACCAAAAAGTCAGTTGGAAGACATCGCGTTCACATGTTGTACCCCAACAGTCTAAGAATACCAGCAGCTCAAAGAGAATACAACATTTCTTATAGCAGAAATGAACAAACTGCTATCCCAGGCAGCTAGTAACCATTCCATTAAATGCCATCTAGTGCAACACCCATTTCACACCCACCCACAATAACCCTCCCCCACCCTACCCCAACAAAACCATTAACCTAAGTGCCGCTCTATGGCAGACTCACCCCGCCGCCTACGCACCATTATATCTCCTTCTGACACAAGCATTTTTTTTAGCCCTGAGCTGCTACTCACAAAAAAAAAAAAAAAAAAAAAAATCGTGGTTTCTATAAATTGTCTTGTAGAATTTAAAATCATCAAAATAATCAACTCCGAAATAAAGAGAACCAGTTTACTCTGTAAATCCGTTTTGGGGGAATTATTTGCTGGGCAAATATTTATATGCTCATTTTTATGAACTTTGTCTAAATCAGAATAAATAAAAAAAAAACGCATTAGGTGTGCACCAGATACACAATCATTGTTGTATCCCGGATTAGGGACTCATTTCTCAAATTAATAACTGGCTGAACCACTGCATTTTGTTATTTTTATACTTATCGGTTCATCCAGTAGGGGAAACTTTTAACTATGCACATAAAGGGGCAAAAGTGTCAGGTCTCGGCTTCTATTTATAAAACATACATCATTTGCTGTCTAGGAGCAGGCTTAAGACACAGTACGTGTTGAACTGTCTTTGTGCTGTTTGAACACATATCACACTGAGTACAGAACGCCCAAAGGTTTCTGTTTGCATTACACCAGAGGCTCATTCACTGTGCAGAAGCCCTCACTCATTTGCATCACAAGATCTGTGTGCAAAAGTCTTGCGAGTGTGCAGCAGGACCATATCTCAGATGGAGTCTGTATATAGCAGGACGTCTAAGTGCGGCAGGTAGTTTGTGTGCAGTATGTCGCAGTCTTTAAGCTGCAGGCCTCTCCCAGTTTGTGTGCAGCAGGCCTTCTGCTGTTTGTGACGCTTTTCATTCAGTCTCTATAATTGTTCAAGTGTTTTATATAGCACTAATATACCGCATTACCACCTCAGGGTGTTTATGCACTACAAGCATACTGAAAGTCAGCAGCCTGCTCCTGTTCTCTCTCCGCCCTTCCCCTTCAAAAGCCAAGGAGTGGTTTCATGTCAGCTTTCTTCTTTCTCCTTCTCCGCACATAGGCTCTTGGAAAAACAAGCATTTGCAAAGCAATAGGTCTCACAATTGTGAGATTTTGACCTATTGGCATTGTAAATGACAATTGCCATTTATCTGTGTTTAAAAAACACCTACAATAATAAAAGGCATGGTCATTTACTATACCAATACGTCAACGTTTCTAAAATGCGAGACCTATTGCATTGTAAATGCTTGTTTGAACTGCCGGTAGGCAGGGTCGGGTTGGTATGGGGGGCAGTCGGGCAATGGCCGAGGGGCCGGTATCCGAGTTCCAGCGGTGGGCTGCTTTTTTCTGCAGCCTGGGGGGGCGATTTGGGCAGTGTCTGTGTTGTTCGGATGCCGACAGCTGCCCAGTGGGTGCCTGAGTGGCCTTTCTGGAGGCAGATGTGCGTCCATTACCTCCATTTTATCAACAGGCAGAGGTGTCCCTCCCTTTCTATCGCTGGGCCGGCCCATTAATGAATGCACAGTGAGCCTGAGCAGAAGGGGTCTCACTTCTTTTTAGGTATGTTTCACCAGTTTGAACTAATCCGTGTATTTTTAAAAAAATTTTTTTTTTTAATCGAAGTAAAGTTAAGAAAACATGCCTCTGTCAGAGACCTCCCCTCTCCCCCTTCTTTTTATAAAACTTCGCTGAAGCAGTGTTTTGTGGAAAGGCAATATGCAAATGTGGGCCACTTTTTTTTATTTTTTTTTTAGCGTGCCCAGGCCGATCCCAATCTAACCCTGCCTGCCGGCAGGTCACGGCCCACTTAAAGCCCTGCATACACAGTAGACCAAGAAAAAGGGAACACTGCCTACGGACATAGCACAACAAACAGTCCAAGTACATTTGTACATGCCTACGTTTGCATTAGTCAGTGCATTAAAGCAAGATCCACTGGCTACAAAAATAAATGCAGCTTCATGGATAATTAGGGTTGCCAGAACACCCCACAACACCACGACAACCTTTCTTGACGTGGGCTTTTCCTTTAAATACCACTGTTGTCAGGTATTTTAATAGGCCTAATTCATATGAACCAAGACTACAACTCCCACAATACACTGATGAGTTAACTTTAAACACAGGGCTGGAAACCAGACGTCCTGCCACATGGTAACAAAAATATGGTTTCACAGATTGGGCACACGGTCCCCCCCGAAAAGAAAAAAAAAACCTGGCCTATGCATGCCAAACTGGGGTGCTTCTTTGTATTTCAAATGGTACAGCTGGATAGGATAGGATAGGATCATCACTTATAGAGCGCGAACAAATGCCGAGGCGTCTTGGCGCTAGTCCATAGAGAGAGATCGCTCCATCTAACACCTAGTCGTATCAAACAGCCGTGTTTTTATCAGTTTTCTGAAAACTTGGTGACTTTTCGTAAGTTTAACAAAGCCAGGGAGCTCATTCCACAGGCAAGCCGCCTGAAACGAAAAAGCTCTACCACCCCATCTGGCTTTTTTGACACGATTAAGTTTCAGCAAGCTTTGCGTAGATGACCTAAGTGTCCGCCCCGGGAGATATGGGCTGAAGAGCTTCTGAACTTCCTGAGCTCCCCCCCCATAGACCGCCTTATGGACTAGGCATAACGCCTTGAATTCTATACGCTGCTGAACTGGGAGCCAGTGCAGCGCTTTAATTCCCTCGACAACAGACTGGTCCCTGGGTACATCCAACAGGAGTCTAGCTGCCGCATTCTGCAGAATCTGCAGTCTCTTCAGCAAGGTTTTGTTCAATCCTAGCAGTACTGCGTTGCAATAGTCCATTTTAGACAGCACTAAAGCTACCACCACATTCCTGCGAAGATCTGGATTGATAAAAGGGAAAATCTTCCGCAATATCCTGATTAAATAAAAGCAGGAGGAGGCAAGGTTGTTAACATGTGCAGAGAAATTAAGTTGGTTATCGAATACCACTCCCAGATTTCTGACCTTGAGCACAGGACAGGGACATTCACCTGCCTCCGCCGGCCACCAGGAGCTATTCCATACCGGACTTCCCGGGCCGAATTCCATTAATTCCGTTTTCTCTGTATTGATCTTAAGAAAGTTTTCTCGCATCCATATCATGATTTCGGACATACAGCTATGAAACTTGTTAGCCGTGTCATTTGATTCTTCACCAGCCGAGACTATAAGCTGTGAATCATCAGCGTAGGAGATTACAGTGAAGCCCTGAGCCTTAATAAGCTTGGCCAAGGGGGCTACGTAAATGTTGAAGAGCGTGGGGGACAAAGAGGAGCCTTGTGGCACACCACATGGTAGGTGGAAAGGGTCCGACTGTAGGCCGTCCCATGACAGGCTGTTATCTCTGCCATCCAGAAAGGAGGCTAGTAGTGCCAATGCCCTTCCCTGGACCCCAAACTCCTGAAGCCTTCGAAGCAACACCTTGTGATTAACGGTATCGAAGGCAGCCAAGAGGTCCAACATCACCAATACTGCTCGACCTCCGCGGTCTACTATAGCCCGTACATTTTCTGCTGCGATCAACAATGCTGACTCCGTGGAGTGCTGGGCACGAAAACCGTGCTGAGAAGAGTCAAGCAGATCGTGGGCTACCAAGTGTGCCGTAAGGGCACAATTTAGTTCTTTCTCCAGGATCTTCGCCCCCATGGGCAGGGCAGAGATTGGACGATAGTTTTTTAAGACGAGAGGGTCTAATGTCGCTTTTTTTAATAAAGGTTTGATTATTGCCCTCTTCCAGCAAGACGGATAGCGCCCAGATTGCGTTGCTATGTTAATTACCTGGGACAGTTCCTCCGCTATCAAGTCAGCGGCCAAGTGGAACACTGATGGGGGACAAGGATCTAGAGGTGATCCTGAGTTTGTTGAAAGGATCAACCTCTGAGTTTCCTCCACCGTAATTGAGGCGAACTCACTGAGTCCTGTGTCGTTCCTAGGGCCCGAATCCGGCCCTACCTTTCCCCCTTCTAGGCTGTAACACATGCTACTAAACTCATTATATATGACCTGGACCTTCTCTTGGAAATATACTGCCAACTTTTGGCACATTTCTTGGTCCGGTCGATAGTTGCTGTCCTGGGGTGGTTTAGCCAGAACTGTTATAGTTCTGAACAGCTCCTTGGCCGAGTTGCCGGCATCCCTGATTTTAGCAGAAAAATAAGCACTCTTGGCTGCCACTATCGCATGCTTGTAGGCTGCAAGGGTGCTATTAGAATGTGCTTTGCCCTCCACGCTATAATCCTTTCTCCACGACCGCTCAGCCCTTCTACATGTGGCCTTCAAGGTCTTGAGCTCAGAGTTGTACCAAGATGCACTTGGTTTAGTTCTCCTAGTACCAAGTAGCTTCTGAGGGGCTACCCTTTCCACCGCCGACTCCAGCCACTCCCTAAAATACAGTGCCGCCACGGAACTATCATTAGTATAGACAGGACGTGACCCGGCTAGTATAGGGAGTAGTTTCTCAGCAGTCACCTGAGACCATAGTCTGATCATACGTTTCTCTACTCTGTGACCTGAGGAAATAACTGATGTCCCGGTCATAATGGTGAAATTTACTACCTTATGATCAGACCAGGGAAGCGCCATGATATTGACCACTTTCAAGGCCATATTATTGATAAAAATGCCATCTAGGATATGTCCACCACTGTGCGTGGGACTAGTAACTATTTGGTTAAAATCCAGCACCGCTAAACTTTCAATTAACGTGGCAACCTCGGATTGATTCGGGAGTTCTAAATGATAATTAAAATCGCCCAAAATCATAAACGGATGATAATCCACTCGAGACTCTAAGCAATGCATAAGCAGACCTGGAAAAGTGGACTTAGGACCTGGTGGACGATAAACTAAAATTCCGCGGAAGTTATACCTATTAGCCACGTAAATATTAAAAAACATCGCTTCCGCGGCAAGGTCCAGGTGTGTTTCCACACGAATTTTCAGCTGTGATAAATGAACAACAGCTATTCCCCCCCCCTTTCTTCTCACCTCTATCTTGGGAAGAGACAACATACCCACTCGGTAAGGCAATGTTCCAGTCAGGACCGGACGCCTTGTCCGACCATGTTTCAGTTAAAAAAACTAAGTCATACGCACCACTTTCTATCAGATCATGAATTTGGTAACTATGCTTATGCAGCGACCGAACATTCACCAGAGCACAGCTAAGCGACTGAAGTGGGTGGCCTTTCTTCAAGGGGGGGGGGGGGGCACTGCTTTACTCTCAGTCCTGAACTCTCCGGCTTTCTGGCTGGTCCGTGGGGTCCTCCCATCGTCCTTCCTGATGTTGTTCCAAACCTGGCCCTCACACTTGGGGCAGGGTTTTAACCATGAATCCTTCTGATTAGGATCCCACTTGTGGGGTCTACATACAGAGTTATCCATATCAAACAGCTCCTCTCTGCTATACGAATGCAAATAGCGAGGGGCAGGGGTCCTGGCGCTGGGCGTGGATCGGGCGCGGACGGGCGCAGACGGGCTTGCCTTTGGCGCGCCTTTGGCGCGCCCGCTGCGCAACCGTCCCAGCACCGTTTTTATCTTGCCAAGAATCACGCCCCTAACTGACACGTCAATCCCAGGTGCAATGCGGACCCGCCTACAGCCGGGTCCGCTTGGGTCGAGTGTCGGTGATTAACAGGGAGAAGAATACAAGAGGAGCATTCCCGGTGAGAATACTCTCGTGCAAATAGGCAAATGTGCAAAATGCTAAGCTATTCCCACAATGTTAAAACATATGTGAACGTTTTAAAAACACACATCAACAGTATTCATTAAAAAGGATCAGCGCAGAAATATCCTTTCAGTAAAAAGCAGTCTTGATAAAAAAACAACGGAGTAGACCAGAGGCCAAACAGAGGTACTCTCTACGAACCGCTGCGCGGCCGTCCCAGCGCCGTTTTTATCTTGCCAAGAATCACGCCCCTAACTGACACGTCAATCCCAGGTGCAATGCGGACACGCCTACAGCCGGGTCCGCTTGGGTCGAGTGTCGGTGATTAACAGGGAGAAGAATACAAGAGGAGCATTCCCGGTAAGAATACTCTCGTGCAAATAGGCAATGTGCAAAATGCTAAGCTATTCCCACAATGTTAAAACATATGTGAACGTTTTAAAAACACACATCAACAGTATTCATTAAAAGGAGGGTGCACTGGTGCAGGAGATGACATTTTCACCTGCCAATACTTTCTTCTGTATTTTCCCATTTTGTGCTCCATGCCTTCCTGTTCCAAATAAGCAAACTAACACACTATTTATCAGCACATGGCCCTAGTGTTGTTCATTAAAACTTGGGCAAGAGAATCTTTACCTATGAATAGATTATTTCTTCCTCACGCATAGTATTATCATTTTGTGCTCACAATTGTTTTTCATTTTCTGTCACTATGTAGGTAGCCTATAAAGAGATTGACTCTTACAACTCTTCAGAGTCTTACAATATCACTGGAACTAGACGTGTAGTGGTTTGAAGCGGCCATAAGTCGACAACCAAAGCTCTATAGAACTTCTAAGCAGATTAAGTTTGCACACAAAAACTTTGAAAAAGTTGTGACTATTTCAACTACTGCTAGGATATTGTTAAACTGATGGTCAAAGTTAGGACTAAGCTCAGGGTTAGATTTCGGTTTAGGGTTTAATTAAAACAACATGTTTATTATACAATTTTTCTAACAACACGGTCTAACGTACATTTTATAAACATTATGATTGGGTTAGATATTTTAAAACTACCATTTAATATAGCCCAGAATTTGGTCAAAAGGCATCAGAGCTCTTTACCTGAGAACTAGGTTACGTTACACAAAGTCAGTATATGTATATATATATTTTTTTAATAACAAAAAGGTATGCCACACTCCGGATCCTTGCTTCAGATATTTTATTTGACAAACAAAGCCAGTTGCTCACCGTAATCCTCATGGTGTCAGTACCTGTTCTTTTTGGGGATACCGGTATTGGAAGATATATTTTCCAGCACAAAGAGTCATTGCCGCACCACGCGTCCCGGGTGCTTGACTCCAGCGATGGTGAACCGCTATATCTAAGACCACAAAGGCGATTAATTCCAAACGCCAAAAACGAGAGCACACATGGAAATTCTCAAAGTGCTTTTAATGTGCAGGCCTCCTGCACTGACAGCTGCATTTCGGTTTTACGTCTTCTTCTAGGTCAGTTTCTGTTATTCCACAGAGCCATTTTAATCAAACAGTGTATCACATGTTAATCATAAAAAGAGAAGATGGTCTATTAATCACAGTAGATTGCCAAATTCAGTGGTGGCCATCTTATAACTTGGTTTTCAACATAAACATGTGCAAACAATTTAAATCAAAACCATAAGTGAATCAAATAAAAATTAATTAGACTAATTCGGACGATACGGGAGACAATTCATGGATATTAATGAGGCACAGGGAATAAAAATAATAGTAACCCATTCAGAAAATTCATCATTATTTACAATCATATTCCCTATCGAGAATACTTGCCTATTGCAAAATATATTTTGAAAAGAGTCTCCCATGTCCATTCATAATTGTGCCCTGAATGGGCAATCATGTCGGAGTGTGGGTGCAAATCTCAGAAGAAAAGGGGGGTAATTCAGTTGGTTAAATCCCAAGGTCAGAAGAACTACTTATAACAATTCCTAACCATGGTGGTTTCTAATGCTAAAGGTTAGATTCGTATATGGCGAGTCCCATACCTATGTTAGGTTTTGCCCATGATGAGAGGAATGTGGTGTGATCCAAAGTACATAAATGTAACCTATTATTCGAGGTGTCTCACATTTCTTCATCAGTGTTGAGTCCCAGTGGAGCCTTGGTTTGAAGATCTAATATGTACCTCGATTCTAATATACCCAGTTTTTAGATTAGGTCACCCCCTCTTTCATTCTTTTTGACTTGATCTATACAAAAGAATTTGAGGAGGTCTCGATTACTTTGGTGGAACATTTCAAAATGGCGGGCCACCGGATAAGTTACAGCCTTCTTGGTGATCGCTCGCATGTGCTCGAGAATGCACTTTTTTTGTAGGGTGTATGGTGCTTCCTATGTAGCGTTTGGGCAGGGGCACTCTAGGCAGTACACTGTGTACTTTGAGTTACAGTTTGAAAGTTGTTTAATGCTTCTAAATAGTCTAGAGTCCTGTTGTCTACCTTTGTAATTGACCACTTTGTGACTGTATTTGCATGCCTTGCAACTCATGCAAGGGTAGAAGCCTGTAACTTTGTCGGTTTTAGGAGGGGTGGCATTATAGTGACTGTGTACCAGATAGTACCTCAGTGATTGGCATGGTCTGTAAGTAATCTGGGGTCGTGCGGGGATGCTATGCTTTAGTACATTATCAGTTTGGAGGCTATGCCAATTCTTTTTGAAGAGCTGGACTATATCCCCTGACTTTTCATTGAAGTGGGTAATCATCCTTACTGGTCCTCTCGGTGTTGATCTTTTGGGAGTCTGTGGGTTTTGTTATGAGGAGTTCAGACCCGCTTACTTTGCCTGCCCTTTCCTCGGCCTGATATAGAGCGGCATTAGTGTACCCTCTAGCTTTAAATCTTTTTAGATCTACAGTTTTAGCTTCATGGTAGTCTGGCTGGGTCGTGCAGTTACACTTAAGGCATAACAATTCTCCATAGGGAATAGTTTTGATCAGGCTTTTGGGTGGTAACTTCCTGCGTGCAGGACAGAATTTCCTGATGTCGGTTTTCTATACAGCCTGGTCAGCAGGTTAGCATCCTCAACATAGATTTCCAAGTCGAGGTAGTATACCTTGGTGTTACTAAGGTGCCCTGGCAATGATAGATTCAGGTCATTGGTGTTGAGTGAGGCAATATATTCCTCAGCCAAGGAACGGCTACCCCGCCACACAATAAAAAGGTCATCTATGTACCTAGCCCACAACGCCACTTTGTCAATCCAGTTCTCATGTTTTTCACCCCAGGCCACGTGCTTCTTCCACCAGCCCACAAAAAGGTTTGCGTAGATGGGGGCGAAGCACATGCCCATAGCGGTTCCGCGCTTCTGCCTGTACAGTTGCCCTGATAATCTAAAAATGTTGTTTTCTAGGCAAAATCTGATCATATGTAGGAGCACAAGATTATGTTTTTGAAACTTAAGAGATTTCTTATTAAGGAACCATTTTACTGCAGTGATGCCTTGCTCATGATTTATACATGTGTATAAGCTAGTTCTATCAAGAGTGATAAGTAGTAGGTCTTCCTCCAATATCATGCCCTCAATCAATCTCAGCAAATCCCGAGTGTCCCGTACATATGAGGCCAAATCTTTGACTGGGGCAATAAAAAAAAAGTTAATATATTTTGATGTATTCTACAGAAGACTATTTATAGAAGCCACAATTGGTCTTCCCGGTGGATTTACCAAGTCCTTGTGAATTTTTGGGAGGTGGTAAAAAGGACTTCCAACTTTTATATTATATATACACACATCTTCCAACATCGGTTTCTCCAAAAAGAACAGGTACCGACACCAAGAGGATGGTTTCTCCACACAGTTTAATCAAGCTACGGCATAACACGTTTTGGCAGTCTCTCCTGCCTTGTTCACACACAATACACACACATACACAATCCTACACAATACACACAAACACACAGTTTAAATGAATAGCCCAGAATCACGGAATGTTTAGCCAATGCGGAGACTCAAACCGGATTCCCCAGTGCCAAAGTTTGAAGCTAAAGCCGATAAGCCACATCTCCATTCTGGTTGTCACGTATTGTTTCAAAAACAAAATGTTTTATTTGTTTTTCAAACTATTCATCTTGATTTCAGTAAAGTAAAAACCTTAAGATGACAAGGATGACTAAGAAGTGAGGAGAATCAAGTAGGGATATGCAAAGGTCCCATAATTTGCTGTAGCGTAATTACATGAAATTACGACAAAATTATGTGGAATTCTGTATAATTACGTGCAATGCATCTCGTGGTACATTTGGGTACAACTTCAACTTGATTTCTCAATCAAACCACTAGCAGGCGCAAAAAAAACCCGAACAGTTCACTTGGGTAGAAAATCTCCTAGAAATGCAACTCGCATTGAAAAATTATCTGAACGGTACATCTTGCATTAAACCTTTCCCCCTAAATTAGGTCATGTGGCATAATGGTGTAATCTCAATAAATTTGCAACATTTTCTCACACGAAATTTCTAAAATGACACCAATTATACCAGCTTAATTAAAATGATCTCTGCTGTCATGGTACAACAGAGGCCAGGAGGAAGGGTGGTCATGTGGGACGGAGTGGGGTAAAGGAAGTAGCTGAGCAGGTGGGCAGAACAATAAGGAGAACGTGGGGTGGGGATTTGAAGAGGAAGTAGCACACAGTAGAGAGCACAAGAAACGTATGCAGTCCACGGAGTGCTGAAACAAGAAGAAAAAAGTAATTCCCGGATATCAATGGGGAAGGATAAAAGTCATCCAACCAAAAGGATGGTAAAGAAGCTGAATATGACTTTTTACTACGCGAGTCCTTACATCGCATGCCTTCACAACGCGGTCGCTACAACGACTGCGTTGTTACCACGCAATGCCATTATTACCCCAAGTCATTACATCGACTTGCAGTAGATGACACTGTAACATTAGGAATGTATAATTTACTATTCCAACAACAGCCCACACAACAGTAGGGAAGGTGTTGGAATAGTAAACTATACTACACCTTATGTTGCGGTGTAATGTCCGCGATGTAAAGGTTGTTTCCCAAAGAAGCTATGCAGCAGGCGAGTAACAGACATCAGCAAAATGAGATTGTTGAGAGAGCGACCACAAACAGCAAAAAGATTCCCGAAGGGCAAGACCTAAAAAGGTAACTCCACTATTAAGCACTACATATGAAAACAGACGTGGTGTACAAAAATAAATTTCCAGACAATACCACGACGGGACAAGCTGCTTCTGCACACTTCTTTTCGAAACAAATAGTAAAACTATTTTGTTTCCTTGTATGCCAGAGTAGCGTAATTTTCTAATAATACTTTTACCCTCGCTGCAGGCTACTGGAGAAGTAACCAAGAAGCGAGTGTCCCTCAGTGGCTGCTTAGCTGCTGGAACAAAAGACGGATTCTTTTAGCGATGTTTTAGTGAGGCAGCTCCAATCTTGGCATACTACACACATTCCGCCGGGTTCAGCGCCAGCAAGTGCACAAATCCATTCTCCCTTTGCACCGAGGCCCATCTACCGCATGCACGGATGGGAGCACATCCTCGATTATTCCTCAACTGTGAAGATGCAAAAAACTACAAATCAAATGTGTTCCTTTTAGCCAGCGCAAAAATTGAAGGTCAAAACTAATGTTTATAGATTTCTTTAATTTTCTTTTTATGATATCTCAAAATATCTGAACGATACCACTAGAGAGGTTTAATCCCTTTTATTTTTTAATATGTTAATAACATCTTCATGCTCAATTCACAGAAGTGTCTGGGCTCTTTACGAGAGGGTGGCATGTCCAGTCAAAAATAAGTACACACCCAAAAAAACTGTACTTTGTGTGAGTGTATTCAAATTGCAGGTAGTTTCTGGCACACACAAATTGTGACTGGAATGGGACCTCAAGCAACTATCAGTGGCTAAAATTAATGAAACATTACACCCACCTCTTTTTTTGTTTGCTAAGTGAGACATGCTAAGTGCAACGGGTATGTCCAGAGCTGCGTCCCGGTGCTCACTCGGTTACAGGTGACAAGGTGCAACTCACTCATGAGCGCTAACGAGGCTGAATCCAGTCAGAAGAGCTTCTGTTCAGAAGGAACATGGCCCGGCAGTTTAGGGGAACCAATCGAGTGTACTCGCTTGCACCGCATTAATCAGACTCCGCACGCTTACCGAACGAAAATAAACGTGCTTTTAGAAAACGGGGATCTGTACCCGAATTGCAAGAACATGGGGGAACCGGGACGGAAGTAAAACCGGCTCAAAGATAAAGATAAAAGTGGCCAAGAAAAAGCCCTGAGGAAGTCGCGGGTATTTTCCTATTGCGACGAAACACGTGTTGGCTTGGCTTGAGACCAGAATTCTAATAACAAATTAAAAAGAATACAAGAAATTGGAGATTATGTTATTTCATGTCCCTATATAAATACGTTTTTGCATGATAATAGCGTGTGGATATAAGAATTGACATTTCTGTTGACTTCGGTCACACAATTGGGGAGTGGGTGATCTCCCTACCTCAGAGCACCGTAAAGAAATAGGGATAACCAGATTCATGTGTATAGACCTTTAGAGCACCACACACCTTCAAAAATACCTCACCCATCACAGTTTCTTTAATCAAGTAATCTGCAATGATGTTCAAATAGAAACGACACTCGACAGCACATACAATTGAAGAAGACTGCCCCTGCTCAAGGCTGAATATTTCAGAGGCTCTTCAGCAGGATTTCGGCTGTACACAGAATACTTGAGGAATGCATAGTGCACTTTTACACAGGCATGTCCAGTATTATGCAACACAGTGCCCACCAGCTGTGAACTGTGCCAGTGTTCCAGCCTCTGCATTTCCAGGTCTCTAAAAGCATGTGTATTTTAAGGGTTCCCTTGAAAGTCGATGGGAGGCATAGAACCAGACCCAACTTATTCCAAGACTGGTAAATTACTCTAACACCACTCTTCATATATTGGGAGAAATATTTTTCTTTTGTCTTTGGTGTAGTCTCAGGAACTAGGGAGACTAAAAACATGGCTATGGTAATGTGCATGCTTGTAATATGTGTGCATGCTCCGGCGAGGCGGTAACACATTGAAAGACAAGTAGCCTGAACATACCAATAATAACAATATAACGTGTATTTGTAAAGCGCACGTTCACCCCGAAGGGTATCTTGGCACTGAATAACAGTTGTTTATTGTTAACCTCAGAAGGATGAAAGGCTGAGTTGACCTGCCAGAACTTAAGTGTACCTACAGACTGAATTGACCGGACAGGCATTACGCCCGATATTACGAGAAATTATAGGACCCTATCTGTACAGACGACTCTACTCCATAATTTTTATGGCAATGCCCTGAGGAAGCCCCAGGCCGGATGACAATGTAAAGGGGTGAAACACGTGTTGGCTGTCAGTTTGTTTGTTTCTCACTCACTCTCATGGATAGAGTGACAACACCTTATAAACAACCAACAAAATGAACTTTTGTCTGATTGGAATTTTTTCCTGAAGGAGTACGAAACCAGTCTTGCCAGGACAACCACTTTGAACTATTGGTGTATGTGGGTTTTAGATACTAATAAGGTGAACTATTTCCCCAGACAGTTACCTGGTGCAAAAATGATAAAATAATGAAGTAATACCATCACAAAATGTGCAGCATGAATTGCCTTTTATTGCCGCATAATTTAGCCAACCCTAACACATTATGTGGTCCCAATCTGTCACATAATTCCAGTAGCCCTGATACCAATAACTTGTTATAAAGCGCATCGTATTGCACGAATAACATTTCTAAACACTGAAAACAGGCGATAAAACCCAATTTACGACTTAATTTACGCAACTCAAACTGAATTTTGGAACATACAGACCGGGTCAGACGCCCAGGTGGACGGTTTTCCTAATGCTTTGTAACACATGGTTTTCTAAATTTTACTGTGCTTGGAAAACGATGTTATTCTAAAAACACAGTATTTTTCCACTTCAGCCTACAACATCTTCAGAGGTAACATACGAGGTTTCTTGGTGGTGCACTGACCGAGTGAAGGCGAAACTCCAGACAAGATAACTCCATTGAAGCAGGCTTCCCTCCTCCTGTTCGCCTCCAGCAGTACAAGATTCGGTCACAGGGGCAGACGGATGAGCCGCTGCTCTGCAATGTGCCCCTCTGGGAAGTGCAGAATGCCGGGAATCCCCGAGGAACAGCCGCCTCGCCACTTTTAGACTGGCAGCGCGTGCTCCCGCAGTGCTGAGGCAGGACAGGAGCATTCCACGGGCGAAGCACTTCAAATGGGGCAAGAACCTGGCCGACCCTGCTGCCAGCCACGCAAGAACCTGGCCGACCCTGCTGCCAGCCACGTGACGCAAGTACCTGGCCAACCCTGCTGCTAGCCACGCAAGTACCTGGCCGACCCTGCTTCCAGACACGCAAGAACCTGGCCGACCCTGCTGCCAGCCACGCAAGTACCTGGCCGACCCTGCTGCCAGCCACGCAAGTACCTGGCCGACCCCGCTGCCAGCCACGCAAGTACCTGGCCGACCCCGCTGCCAGCCACGCAAGTACCAGGCCGACCCCGCTGCCAGCCACGCAAGTACCAGGCCGACCCCGCTGCCAGCCACGCAAGTACCTGGCCGACGCCGCTTCCAGCCACGCAAGTACCTGGCCGATCCTGCTGCCAGCCACGCAAGTACCTGGCCGACGCTGCTTCCAGACACGCAAGAACCTGGCCGACCCCGCTGCCAGCCACGCAAGAACCTGGCCGACCCCGCTGCCAGCCACGCAAGAACCTGGCCGACCCCGCTGCCAGCCACGCAAGTACCTGGCCGACCCTGCTGCCAGCCACGCAAGTACCTGGCCGAACCCGCTGCCAGCCACACAAGTACCTGGCCGACCCTGCTGCCAGCCACGCAAGTACCTGGCCGACGCTGCTTCCAGACACGCAAGAACCTAGCCCACCCCGCTGCCAGCCACGCAAGAACCTGGCCGACCCCGCTGCCAGCCACGCAAGAACCTGGCCGACCCCGCTGCCAGCCACGCAAGAACTGGGCCGACCCTGCTGCCAGCCACGCAAGAACCGAGCCGGCCCTGCTTCCAGCCACGCAAGAACCTGGCCGACCCCGCTGCCAGCCACGCAAGAACCTGGCCGACCCCGCTGCCAGCCACGCAAGAACCTGGCCGACCCCGCTGCCAGCCACGCAAGAACCGAGCCGGCCCTGCTGCCAGCCACACAAGAACCGGGCCGACCCTGCTGCCAGCCACGCAATCTCGAGAAGACGTGGCTTTTTAGCTTGTACATGTGGATGAAGCTGTACTGGTTTTGTTGTTATTCGTTCTCGGTATCCCGAGTACACGTGCAATGGAATGGGCACTCGGTCTCTCTGCAGATACGAGGCATATACACACAAATGACAATACAAAATTATAGAGGATCCACATAAAAACAAGCATTGGTAGAGCCAATAAGTCTCAGCTTGGCCGACCCATTGGCTTTGCCTTTGCTTTTTGCCAACTGCGAGACGTGGAGCATTTGGGGATTGGGAAAAGCGAGAGCATTAGAGAGTGGCGGGGGGGGGGGGGGGGGGGGGAAACGGAGAGAGCAAGAGCACACAGGCATTCTAATGACGAGTTGAAAATAAAACAAGAAAAAAAGTCCCCTCAAATATGCAGGGGAAAGATGCTACACATTCAGACAGAATGCTCCCGGGCGAGACAAACACAAGACTAGGGAGGAAAACCATCAAATCAAGAGGAGACAAAGAGGTACACAACACACCCATCCATTTACGAGCAAGAACCTAACCAAAAGTCATTAGTATATGTTAAGTACTGTAAACAATAGGTCTGCCTTCAGACAGCTAAAGCTGCTTGCAGCTGAGACCTAAAAACGGATAATTTTTACACAAACCCTAATAAGATGACCAAAAAAAAACACAACCACATAAAATGCTGCTATGGGATCATTGCCAATCCTCTTTTCTAGCACAGGGTGAACTATTTTGGCAAATCTCCAAGCCAGCCTCATATCAGCGTTTTGTGAACCGTGATCTGTTTGCGGTGCAGCAATTAAGTCCAGCCTTGAGAAAACCCACAGTCACTGCAGTATCGAGATAAAGAAAAAATGAGGATTTTTGGGCCAGGATCCATTTCTTATAAGCAACATGACTGGGGCCAGAGGGACCTTCCACAGACAGACTATGGCAAAGCTCCACATGCAAGCAGAAGACTTCCAGTCTGAATCAGAAGAACACAGGGGCATGTTGATGCTGCATCACTACAATAAGTCGAAGTGATTGGCGCAGACCCACAGGAGGGCACCAATAACCCATTCGTAAAGTCCTAGCTAGCATGCCACCAGTAGGTAAGCGTGGCAGAAGAGTACTTGTCATACATGACAACAGCACTCCTTCCTGGCATCACAGATGTAGGGTATTCTGTATTTTCCACATTAGATCCATCACAGCTAAACTTTTCAGCCGCCACCATATCCTCAACATTTAATCGCAAAGACACGTTGCGTTAAATGAATGGTGGAGCTTGGAGATGTACTACCGGCTGCTTTACAAGAAAGTCCTTGCTGCTTCTAAACGCTTTAAATAATGGGCATCACTTTTACTGAAGTTGACGGCACTTCATTTACTGACCTCTGGTGGATGGACGGCGGATGTGGTCCTGCTAGAATCAGGCCCATCAAACACTAGATTTCTGCAAAGAGGGTTGTACTCAATGAGAAAATGAAGAGCACCATGTGAATGCAGAACGGTATCTCCCACAGTCACCCACGTTTGGGTTGGCTCACTCATCATAAGAGGAGGCTGCAAAGCGCTAACGTGGAGGGGATAAAAATAGGACCAGGTGAGGCAGTGCCAGAAAATGGAAGATAAGGGCTTCGGTACAGGTGAATTGGGGATACAACCTTAACTGGGACACCAATACGTTTGACGAGTGTAGTTGCAGACTGCATGCCCCAAAACAATGATAAAAGGCTTGCGTCCTCCATGTCAGAGGATTCTCAATCAGTGCATCCAACATTTAAAAGGGGCTGAATAAAACCGCTAGCTTGACACCCAATAATGTTACTGCACCAGTGACACCGTAAACATACACACGTGTTTCTGCCAGAGTGAGCAATCCTACTCTCAAAAGTAAGGTGCCATGGTAGAGACCAGAAAACACCAGCACCTTTACCATTAGCTGAAAATACATCTGTACAGCACTCGACAATGAACCTCTTCCCTGCTTCCACTGCAGGCAGGGGTTCAGTACCCAGCAACAACTCAAACCACACAGGGAAAGTTTTAAATGCAAGCCCTGCAAACGCATACACAAAAGATACTGGTCTCCCTACTTTACAGTCTGTATGATGTGCTTGAAAACACTTACAAAAGACTACATTCAGTGGCACGATTTGTGCCACCCGAGGCGAAGGGGCATTCTGCTGCCCCTCCAGTAGCCAGTGCTTTAAATGGGCAGGTGATATCCGGTACCGAGTACCTGCAGTTCTTTGATTTGGAAGGGAGAGTAGCTGCTCTTCTCAGCAGTGCTGCCGTACATTTAATGGGTGAGTACCGGCACTTACTCAGCAGCTAACAAGCACTCTAAACAGTGAGTACCTGCACTTCCTTACTTCCACTTCAACCAGTGCCAGTAACAATGGGGCCACCTTTGATGTTTCTAGGGGTGTTCTGGTCCTCATACGGTGGTGCTCTGCATGGTTGTGTAGACCCGACTTGCCACTGAAATGGTCATGCAATATCTTAAGATGCATCAACTGTACGACAACATATATATGTCCTGTTATGGCACTTAAAAGAACTCTCAGGAGGCAGGAAGATCGTCCCTATTTCATAGTTGCTACAAGAACCATATCATTTATGCAAAGACTGCTGCAACTTAGACTTTTGAAGTTCTCATTAATGCAGAGGTCCAACGTGAATCAATTCTTGTGGTAAACACGAACAGATGGAAGACATTTCGTCACAGTTATCACGAGGAAGGCCCCCAGCAAACGTTCTCCACACTAGGATTTTTTTCCCACAGATCTTCACCAAATTTGTAACTAATAAACTTTACACTCCTTATTCCAATTGCCTTTTCCTCCCAATGTTCTGATAACTCCATTTTCAACACTTCTGAATGAGTATTACCAAAGCAGCGATACTACATGTAAAGGCGGAGTGAGATCACCATGTAGTGTGCACTGCAGACCAAACTCCCTCTTATGTCACTCGTTCCAATCTGTCACATTGAAGTATACAAAAAACAGACTATCTTGCATACTACAGTGAGACAGAGTGGAACAAGTGACTTCACACAGGCAGACACTCTTGCCATGTGCAGAAGGTTCCCTACAAGGCAGTGCCTCTCGGGCAAACAAAGGCTTGTTGATAAAGTGTGCTCAAAGGAGCTTTCACACTCAGCGCTTTCATGTAAGGGTTACTCAAGTAAGTGGATTACTACTGCAACCGGATTCAGAAGGTTCTCCAAAAACAAAAACTGTTCTTAGACTGTGTAAATGACGTACCATCATATGTAACATCTCCCCACAGCAATGTTAGCAGGGGTTCTCTCCAAAAACAAGTTGCAGAGTCCACCTTTATTGCTGCTAACGAGCCATTTCACAAACTACATGCGTGGTAAACACTGAAGACTGCTTCAGGAAACCAGCAAATTCAAGAGCCACTACCAGCGCATGAGTACCAGTGACACAGAGTCGAGGGCGCGGTCCCTCAGCCACGCAGACAAATGACTTAAAAAGTAGATCTCTCAAATGAGAAGGCGCGAAGCTGTAACCAGACAGGTGAATTTTTTTCCCTGTGTGGTCCAGGAGTTGCAGGCCTGCTAGCTGCTTGTGAAGAGTCTTGATAATTATATATATCTCCGAACAGAAAAGCATATGCTATGCTTGTTCAACATTGAGCACCAACTGAGCAGGGTAGCGCTCCTCCAAGAGCGAACCACTATTTCTCAGTAGTGGTGAATATGTATAAACCAGGGCGCCTTCACTACTACTGCTACCTTGCACCGCAGGTGAAGGTCTAATCCGCCTTCAACCTCTTGAGGATTTCCGCGAAGACACACTTAGAATTACAACCTCCCACAACCACTGATTAAGCGTCAGTGATACCGCGTGGGTAAGCACGCTAGCACGTCTAAATATGGGACTGAGAACATTTACGATCGCAAGGTCAGGCCACCAGCTTCATGACCTCCCTGGGGAACGGAGTCACATACCTAGACCAAAAAAAGTCCAGGTCACCTCCTGCTGAGGGGAAGCGGCCATGAGACATAGCGGAGCCGGTGACTGAGGCACCGCAGCAGATGCCTTCAGTCAGCTGCAGTCATTCTTCTGTGCCAGTGGACCATACAGGATTGTACAAGGAGGCCTTCAGCATGGCCTCTGCAGGTCAGAGGTCATGGAAGCATAGCACCTGTGACGAGTTTTATACATGGACTGAAGTTCAAGCTGCACCTGTTGCTTTAAGATGCAAACGTGCTTAGGTCATTCCAGGCTCCCTGTTTCGGCAGGCACAGAATGGAGGGACAACTGAGAAAGAATTTGCTAAAGAATTTGCTAAAGAGCACAGAATTTATTTTAGGACCAAAGAAAAATTCTATCTCGTGTCTCAATGCTCCATGAGAGATTACCTTTTACAGACCAAACCTGCACTAAAAGCGAAACACTTTCACGTACACCTATCTCAGGACTCAAAGCATTTTTTTATCCTCGCTTCCATTCTTGAACTCCACTTTTCCTCCGAAAATATTACTCTTGCATATAGTATGAGAAACCTAACCACTTTTTCTCTATGCCACTTGCTAATCATTTGGAATTAAAGGTTCTTGGCTTAAAACTGACTAAAGGTAATAGCAATATAAAAGGATAAAAAAAAGATCAGATGAAGTCAGACCAATCAGCAGGAAACAATATAACCATGTTAGTTTTTGATGCGGATACTGTTTTCTGATTTCAGTGAGAAAAGGGGAGGCAGAGCTGGGGCGGGGAGTGGGACTGGAGTTAGAGGATGGGATAATTCCACCCTACGGTTTCATTGGGACGGTAAACTGTAATGTGTAATACTGCGAAAACAATCAAATGCTTTAAATAAAAATAAAAAAAATAAAAAAAGGTGTAAACACCAAAATGAAGAAAACTGCAGATGCTGAAAGCAACACACACGTTGTACCAGCCTCAGGATCCCACTTGCCCGCTTTATACTTCACCACCACAATGGGCGGAGATGCCAACTTTGAAACTAGGGAGCAAGGTTCGAGTTCTAGATTCGGCTCAGCATCCTATGATTCTAGGCAAATGACTGAATCTCCCTGTGTCTATAGAAAAAAAATAACCTGGGACTCATACAGTGGTAGAATTCCCTTGGGACAGATTTGTGCTACATAAAAACAAATAGAGAATCAAAAAAGAAAAATAAGGTTTCAGTATAACTCAGTCAGAGGTATGCACAATTAACTGGCATCTACTAGCATGTGTAGTAGCCTATGCTAAATAGATCAGTGGCCAGATTTCACGGGGGATGTGTATCCTCTAAACAGGACCATGTGCCAGGGGCAGCTTCCACAGTAGTAGAGGATGCTGGTTTGGAGGGCAACAATCACCTGTGATGAGTTTATACCATAAGCGTTTACAGTGCACGTAATGTGAAAACTATATTTGTAATAATCTCAAAGTACAATTTCTGCATAATGTCCTACTTAAGGGTAAGATTAAGTTAAAATGGGATAATGCAAAGCCGATAGCCCGCTGATACGCCATCCCTGCCACACATTTAATCATACTACAAAATCCAGAGTAAGCCCAACGTTTCTTCAAATTTTCATGTTCTCTGCCGTTGCTGGCTTGTAACTGTAAAGAGCATTTATTTGTCTGTAAAGGTTTGAATGTAGTGTGATGATTCCAATCATTCCAGTCTCAAAAAAACAAGAGGCAGAATCACATTTCTAAGGTAACCTCTGTTGACCTTTCTCTTTTAGTGATGGACTCCATATTGTGAGAGAATATGTGTTCAAGCAGAATATTCGGTGTATGGCTTGGAACAAAACAGGTTCCCTTTCTATAGATTTTTTAAATTTCATAAATAAAACAGTAAAATTACAAGACTAAATACATTTGGACCATAAATTGTAGGTCATACATGATGTGAAATATCAGGGCTTGTTACACCATCACCACACTTGGAATGTGCTTAACCAGCTTCATAAAATACATTTAAGAGCAAACTAGACCCAGATGGCCTCCCAAACTATTGCCCCACAATCTGCTTCTAGTTCCCTTCACAACATGCTCAAAAGAGCTGCAGTGTTCCTAGTCCAAGAGCAACTAGTGCACTACAATCTCTAACTGTCCTACACATCAGGCTTCCACCCTCACTGTAGCAGTGAAACAGCATCACTTCAATACATTAACAACCCTAACCAACTCACAGACAAGGAGGACTCCTGTTCCTATTCCTTGCCCACATTTCAGGAGCCTTCAGAGCACTCCGCATTGAAGTTCTACTGATCATCATCCAAGCTCGCATAGACCTCGCCAACAATACTTAACAAGCACACTTTCACCCTGCCAGACAATAGGTTTCAATTGGTATCTCCAAATCCCTTCTTCCCGTCAAGCAGTTCTTCCCCTGGTCTCTAAAGCTACCACCACGAAATGACATCCACTGCCGAACACCATCCCTGGACCACATTCAATGCTCCTTTCTCACGGTCACCCGAAGAGGAGCTCAACCAACACCAATTTTCTTAGTCTAGAACAGAAGCAAACGTCGACCAGTTATCATCGATAGATCTAAATCCATACAGCTTGGAAACTTTGCATCCACCCTTCCTACTATAATTGAGTCCTTGAATTTCTACATTGACTCGTGCCTCAAATAATATATTTTCATTCCAATAGTTTCAGATTAGCCTTCTGTGCAGGAGTAAATCTTTCCATTTGCCAGAGACTGCAAAAACAAAAACACAAAACAAATGATACCAAAATATTGAGCACTTAGGATTAGGTTCTTAAAAAAAACAAAAAAAAAAAAAACACAGCACACCTACAAATCAGGCTTCCACCGTCTATCAACTATTTATCCCCCAAAAATGCTTGGACTAGAATAAGAACAGCAAGTTAAACAGGTCCTAAATAAATGAAAAGGGAGTCTGATGTAAATTTAGAAATGTACACCAGGCTGACATTTTTGCATATCAACATTTGTGTATGGTAGACATTTACCAGTTCATATTTTTGAGCTTGCATTTGCAGTTGATGTTTTAAAATGTAACTGACAGAAATAGCCTTTTTTACAACCCCAGCACTACTCACAGACCAACTAACCTCGAAACAGGACAGTGAACTTCCCCAAGACAAGGAAAGAGAAGGTAAACCTACTCTGCTTTTTTCCCTATCAAACTAGTACACGGCTTCCTCTTCCCCAACCCCGTCCAACCTTCTTATTCCTCCACCAACCATCTTCAGAAAAAGCAACATCTTTCTCTTTACTCACCCCATCCAATCAACTCCTCAACTCTCATTTCCGATCACCGCCTGCAATTGTCAATGTGACTATTTTGTAATATAATGAGCTAAGATTACTTCAGAAAAATCCCTTTGTACTTCTGTAACCTGCGGGTTTCAGGCCATAATCCACCCATCCTGTGTAAAAGATTAAAATTCCAGTTGTCGCTACATTATTAAATAAAAAAAAACAAAGTCATACATATAGTTGGCAATAACGTTTGCTCAACATGGCCTTCCACTCCAGCCTAAATTTCCCCAAACTCACTCCCTTTTGAGGGTCACAGACTTTATAAAAATGTTTTACACCTACATTATGTAGCATTTAATAGCGAAATGTCATCTTCTGCCTTTCCCCCCCAGAGTCCTTGAGGCCACTCCTTAGCAGAGGTCATCAAGTTTACCTCCGTTCATTTCTGTATTATAAACCAAATATCCTGGTGCTGATTTCTGGTTCCCACCCAGTCCCTCAGGTAGCTTGATACATGGATGACTACAAAGTAGTGGTAGAACATGCGTCCTTGGAATACAACTGGCCAAACCAATCAGCACCGATTTCACACAGCCATCTTCTTAGTTCAAAATCTTGAAGTTCTCAAACTTGCACAGCCCTTGGAGGAACAAACCGGAGAAGTCGGGCTTGGAACTGGCTTGGCTTTGTAGGTTGGTTATAAATATGCAAAACGTTATAACAAGGTACAATTGGAAAAACCATGACAAAATATTTTAATTTTCAATAGGAGAAATGTAAACATAACTGTGAACGAAGCAAAAGAGTCAGAGGTCAAGAAGCACTATTCAAAAACCCTTTACCTTTTGTTAACCCCTTCCATGCTGCGCAGATTCCGCCGCTGTGCTGACGGAATCTTGCGCGGGCGTGGTCATGACGGAACGGTTCCGTCATGAGCACAGCTCAACCGTGGCTCATGACGGAACCGTTCCGTCATGAGCACCGAAGGGGTTAAGTGATCACTATCTCCAAAGCACATGTGAACCATACACTGATGTTTAAAATGCTCTACTTGCAATTAAGAGGCCACGGACTCTAAAGCACAGAACTGACACATGAACCAATAAGGGCATTTAAAGCCATCTGCTTCTTATTAAGAGGCCGTCTCTAAACACATGCAGTACATGTTAGTTCTATGTTGCAGTAAGGAAGGAGTCTCAACTGTGCCAAAAATTAGCATAGAGCACAAACATTATTAGCTACAAAAAATTATTACAATTAAGTAAGCCAATAAAAGCAAGATCACATTAGAATGTACTGAACACATAGCAAGTGTTTCAGAACGACTGAGAAGAATATCCTGCTTTCAAAATAATTTGAATTTGTGCCAAGACTGCTTGTGGAGACATCTTGAGGAGGAGTCGAAATGGAGCTGAATATCACTGTCAAAGTCAAATATATCCCATTAAGTAACCATACACACACATCTGAAAGAGGGGGGGGTTGACATTGCTCCCTCTAATTAATCCACATCTCTCAAATTGACTTAACAATGAGGAGGGAAACAGGGTTTAACATATTGGCAACATTTGTTCTTTTATTTGGTTTGCCAAGAAACAAGAGCAAAAAACCTCAATTCTTGTCCAATATTGTAAAAGTTCAGGCCTTCTAGAACGTTAGGATTTAATAGAAGACTATAGATCAGAGTTTCTGAACACGACCCACTATTTAGAATGACAAACCTTCGGAACCCACCTAACTTTAATGAACACGAGGCGGGCAGTTTTTGAATGAGCATTGTGCTCTAGTGAACTGTCATTACAGACAGTACCTTTTCTATTGGAGTGGTCATTAACTTTGCGCCGGCATGCTGTCTTACTGATAAAACTATATAGTGGGCAAATGATATTGTGTGGAAATCGGATTTCTGTGAATAGTTGCCATTTGTGCATCACCAAGTAAAGTGCTTTGATTTGTTTTGCTCCTATTACAATTTTCCAGTACTTTCAGATTTACAGAAGAACGTGCTTCATTTTTGCTTTTCCTCACTGAAGAATACAGTTCATTTACAGGTATCTACATTTTTTTTGTGTGTAGGAAAAAAAACAAAAAAAACACACACACACTACACTTTTATGTACTTCAGAAAGATTCTCACATAATTCACTGTAAAAACTCCTCTCACTTGCAGTCGGAGAAGGAAAAGTAAACACCAATCCTAGGCTATCATTTGACGTCTGTCTTTGAAGCATCAAATGTGAAAGATAGACACACAGAATTTAAAGGCATCTTTATTTATTGCTCAGACTTTCACGAGCCACCGAAAATCGGCTGGCGATTCACAGTTTGGCAAACACTGTAGTACAGACGATTCCCACCGTCTCCTTCATCCTGGGCAGAACGCCAAACAAGTGTCATCATCGTCCACGCAGGAAGGGTGGAAGCAAGGTCAGGACACCTCCCAGTATATCCCTTTGACTTCCTGGTTGTACACTCCTGCTGGTCCTCAGCACACCAACATCTGCAGGCACAGCTCCTAAAGTCCACTGTAATCCAATGTGAGAGAAACATTCCACATGGACGTGCTCCAGTGTTCATTCCCAAGATCACCCACATTTTCAGCTCTGCAGGCCATAACTCAACGGCACTTGGCAAATCTCCAACTGCGGAAAAATAGCAGCCAAGCTCATACATTTGTCTAATGACAATCCCTATGACGGCATCTATGCATGTCAATGTTCCTGTACTTGTGAAGTGTAGAGTGGTCGTGCAGCAATTTTGCCAATACTTGTATCTGGCACATCATTTTGCTGTTATGACGCAGTTCCTCTGAATTGTCAATATAAGGGATAAGCTGTAAAATCTCATCTGAGCGCCTGATTACAAGTATCCTGGTGATTAATGAATGCACTCGTTAAAAATGTGACACTGCAATGCTCAGAAATAGATGGGTCCACTAGTTCGCCTACTTAAAGATAAGGAGACAAAGTGAGGCATTACATAATGATCTTAGTGTTTACCGCATCAAAACCACACATGACCTAGCATTTAGGAGGTATTTTCATCCATTCAATTTCCCGAGATCAGACCTGTTGAAGTTTAACAAGGGGCAGACTTTATCACAAACAATAATGATCATGTTTGACAAACACTGCTGGACTTATAACTGTGATCCCCATACAACGGTGTGTTTGCAGGAGGTGTGCAATTTGTCGGGGTACCTATAATCAGGCTATTGGTGCTTTGTGATAGAAAAAAAAGAACCTTTACAGACGTTCTAATGGGCAGGAAAGAAAATGACATTTTCTGCCTGAATAAAGGCTGAATTCAGATTGTAGGTTTGACTGCTTAAGAGGACTGGACTGGCTCCAACACTCAACTGTAAAAATGAATGGTAGAAAAAACAAAAACCCAGAGCAGTGGAATAAACTATTGTTGAAGATTACCTAGAAAGTTTGTTGTGGGGATAATGGTGGGCGCAAGTCAAGTGAATAAAAAATTTAATTTGCAATCATGCTATAATTTTAAACTTGGTTAAGTGTTACTTATGGAATCCATCATGAAATGGATGCTTGTTTAGAACATGTGACTGGTGAAAAAATGTACTCAATCACATTATTTTCTTTAACTTTTTAGCATTAATAAACTCCTGTTCAAGGACCAGGGATCCGAAACACATTGAGGATTTTGCGAGGATTAGGTTATGTTTATTATTTAAATGATCACATGAGACACAATATTGGAATACTGAAGATCATCCAAACAGGAGAGATCAATTAATAAAACTGAGGTAAGTACTCCAAATATCATTTAGTCAAAAAATTCATTCCTTTGCGATTCACTGGCATGAAAGATTGAAAACTAATGGGTGGAACCTGCAAGGGAGTGCAGGAGGAAACAACTACACCAATTTTGGCATAGTGCATTGGCGATAATTTTAAACATGTCATGAAGGCATGAATGAAGTGTGCAATTCCTTATAGCAAAATGGCCAAAACTGAAATCAGACGCGACAATCTTTACTGAAGTATTGTGTCAGAGTTTGTGCCTACAACGTTTTTCTTGGTCCTGCCATTTCTGCTGGTGGCTTGCTTTAGCTGGAATTATGTGACTATGTTATGTTAACTGTACTGTAATAAACACTTGTACTAAAAAAAAAAACTAAAAAAAACACACGTTACAAGTAAACCTCTCCCAAACTACATTTTCCACAAGTCAGATATAAATTCATAAATCAAGACGCATACACACTATGCCCTTATCTCCATATTAACTTGCAAATTGTCGGTGAACACAATTTCTGACACCAACAACAGCACTTCATATTCATCAACCTAAGAAACAACTAAAATACAAGTAGCATCGAGGGGACAAGAAGTAAAACCTCAAGTGTCTAAAGTAGTTTCTCCCTTTCAACCTTACTCTCTAAAAATAAAGATCAATTTTTTCCATGAAATGGAGGCTCAACAACCTGTGGATCACTGAAATATTGTCATTCCTACCATCTCTCTCACAGGGAGTGAGATGGACCCATCTCCATTGTGAAACGATACGATAAAACACGAGAATCTATTAGACCTCCTGGAACACAGAATGGGATTCTCAGGTGCAGTGCTAAACTGGTTTACCTCATTTCTCCATAATCGGACACAACAATTCAAGGTCAATAACTCCCTCTCCAAACCAGTACCAGTTACTCTAGGTGTCCCACAAGGGTCCTCACTCTCCCCAACGCTGTTTAAACTCTTCATGGAACCACTCACCGAAGTTCTACAAGCATCTAACGTACAATATCACATGTACGCAGACGACACACAACTACACTTCAAGATCCACTCCTTAGATGACATCAAATCACTTAACCTATCGCTTAGGAATACACAAACTTGGCTAGCAGAAAACCATCTCAAACTGAATGCCCTAAAAACAGAATTCCTCCTTATAGCTCCACCCGCCCAAGTCCCCAAAATGCGAGAGTGGATTAAACATCTTACAGCATTCAAAGTTCAACCTACCATCGTGGACTCAGCGAAATCACTCGGAATTATTCTTGACAGTAACCTCAATATGCAAAAACACATCGGCAGTGTTACAAAGGCAGCAAACTTCCAGATAAATACACTAAGGAAACTTAAACCTTTCCTACCACCCAATGACTTCAAACAGGCAGTACAAGCACTAATCATACCAAGACTGGAATACGGTATCATCTCTCTTTGTGGCCTACCCAAAGTTTCAACTGCACCATTAAGAGCCTCCATCAATTCGGCAGCCAGACTCATCACCGGCTCCAAAAGAAACTCCCACATCACCCCGGATCTACAATCCTTGAACTGGCTACCCCTTGAAGCCAGAATTCATCTGAAAATAGAGTGTATGACACACAAAGCCCTTCACCACAATGCACCATCTTATCTGGCACAGAAACTGACGATCTCTGGCGGGATCAGATCCTCAAGAAGTGCGGATAACCTACTACTGAAACCAAAAAGGTTCCACAAGAAGAAAACATATAACAGATCCTTCTCCGGGATGGCTCCCAGAATCTGGAATGCCTTACCTCCTGAAACCAGACTTAACCCCTCCACTGCTTCTTTCAAAAGGGAGGTAAAATCGATACTCATGGCCAAATTCACCTAACTATGGACTATAGACATCTGGGTTCCAATCACATCCGTGTCCCTAACAAGACGGTCATAATAGACCATCTAAGCAACTAGACTTTTTGTTTTTTCCTCAGGTTGATTATTGCTTTGCCTACACAAGATGCTCTGTGTATGTGCTATGTGTAACATCTATTTGTTGTATTGTAACCTTACTGATTGTATAGCGCTCTGATATCCGTTTAGGATCTTGTTCGCGCTCTATAAAACTTTCTAAATAAATAAATAAATAAATAAATAAGAAAGACTTAATTGATTCCAAGACTACTTCCACTCACAACTTAGTTAAAGTGGTGCAATTACAGACATATCATTGATAAAATGGTCCGTGATCACGCAAATCCACCTCAAAATAGTAACATATAAGTGAGATGGGTCACAATGGGTTTATTATGTCCATAAAGTGAATTCCATATTGGGGTGCGGTTAACAAAGGTCTCTAACAATATTCCTACTGGTTAACTTTTCCAGATTTGCAACGATAAAACACTCACAAGGCACATTTAACATTGTACATCTATGGACTCCTCCCAAAATAGAAAAAAGAGGAAGCAACTAAGTTAGCAACTTAAATGTTTTCCTAGTCTACAGCCTTGAGGAGCGCCCTTATGTCAGAAACGGGTGGTATCGCTTAAACACAACTTTTAACAAGCTTAACATTATTTAGGAAATGTTATCTGTCCACAAAATATTCTAGGATTCACCCAAAGTTGAATGGTAAACAACCCTCATGAACTATTTTGAGAAAAGTTGCACTTCCACCATACGTTCAAGGACTGCCGCAAGAAAAGTAAATTAGCCTTTCGAGCATTAGCTTAAACTCACTCCCCCCACAGATCCCCAACCCACCCTTTAACTCTCCAGCCTCCAGCCTGGATGGCTTCTAACCTATTCATTGCTTGGTAACCGTCACTTTATCCAAATCCTATCACCTTGAGAGTACTTTGAAACCTATTTTCAGGTTCCTCATGGAGAGCAAGGGGCTCTACCACTTTTCAACCTGAGCTGTTACTAAGAAGGGTGGCTTACCCTTGCCCCTGGATCATAAGGAGGTAGGGTCAGCACCCTAGCGATCATCTTTTTGTTGCAAGTCCTTATGAAAGCCGGGGTATTGTTGTGTGCCGGCTGAAACATGATGACGGTTCTGCAGAGTGGAGGGGTTGGTGCCTCATTATAAGCTCCCCATACCACCATCCACAAGTCCTCACGTTACCATTCTTTTACTGTTGGTCAGGGTACCCAATATTACATTTATGATAGGGACTCCCTGATACCAATTTTAAACACGGTTTCTGCACTTGTTCACACCTGTGATCCCACAGTATTGTCATTTATGTTGTATTGTCTTCCCTCTCCCTATTGCACCACCTCCTGCGTTGGTCTGCGCGGAGGTGTGTTAGCAGCCCTTTGATGAAGCATGACACAGCTTGCTGTGTGTGAGGGCAGTTTAAACACACGTGTGCTCCCCCGACTTGATTAACATTTTATTTTTTCTAAGTCCTGCTTCTATTTTATGTTTGTGATACTCTGAAACCGTACCAAGTTAATCAAAGCAATTGAAGTGATATTAGTCAATTAGGCAGATAGTAGCAGGTTCTCTGTACTGGAATAACTTGGCTCGGTTTTCACACATTTCTATTTCTGTACGTTTTAGCAATAACCGAGTAGGTAAGGTAGTCCAAGGTGATGAGCATTAAGAAACTTTAAGCCAAAGCATTGTCACTGCGGGTAGTGGCACTCGGTCTTAGAAAAGCAATCCCTTCTTTTGCTGTAAACAACTTGTGCTGAAATAACAGAGAAGAGGTACCCTGTGAGAAACATGTATCCAATTTTGGTCATGAGATGGCCTGAAGGAATGGAGATCAAGGCCACCTGTAAATTTAATGGTAAACAAGAATACTGTAGCTGAAAACCTCTCAATCACCAAGCGCATGTACCAAATTTGCTCTTACTGGCCCGGTTTATAGCTCAATCTTCAAAAGTTAGAAATATGCCCTTGTGTGATTACTCCTACATTTGGAAGCAAAGTTTGGCTTTTCTTGGCTACAAATCCCCGGAGTAAATCTGGAACTCTGCAATAGCTTATATTTTCTGGAGCACTCCAATGCCTAACTTCAATGAATTTAGATTTTCCACCGGTAGAAAACGTCTGCATGCATAATGGAGAGATACATGAAAGGAGATGCACATGAAACTTATTTTCTTTTTCTTCATGGAACAATATTTTTCCTGTCAGGAAGGTCACTCACCACAACATTTTTTAAACATGTGGATGTTTCCTCCTTGCTCCAAACCAGGATATGCACTTAATTCTGCTTTTATATACAAGATGTATATGATGACCCACAAACTAATGAGTCTGTGGGCATTTACCTACTACATTTGTAGGGTGCCCCATCCAAGAACAGCCAGAATACAACCCAGAACCCTAAAATTAATAAAGACAGAATTTATGCATTCTTAAGAGAACCTTACAATTGTGAAATTCCAACAGTCCTGAAGGGACTTTACATTTGGAAAGTGTCTATTTTGTACACCTACGTTCATCTTATCCCCTCCTGCACAATCTCCTGAATACACTATTTCCCTGACAGAAGTACGGCAGAGGAGGATTTCACCCCATTCCCTGCAAACCAGCAAGATAGCGTATAGATCTTGGAGGTGCCCGACTCTTTGCACGAAGCACCTGAAAATACAGGACTGAGGTCTTTTGATGGGAGCAGATGATGGCCATCAGAAGATCCAGTTAACCTGGAGGTGGTGGAACAACTTCTCTCCAGACCTGGCTGCAGGAGGTAGCAGAGAGTCAGTGCCCTGGTCTAGTGAAGGTGGGGACCACGAGGCAATCTCAGAGGTCTTCCTCAAATGCTGTGAGGCTGCTCCCAATACGGCGCTGGCGAGATAGCCATACAGACTGCAGCCTCAACAGGAAAGAGAAGCCGACAGGAAAGAGCGGAATTCTTTAAAAGTGAAGCCTTCAGCTCCACAGACCATAAACGGATTATCATGGGAGGATATTCTGAGAGAGGCGGGTCTAACGAGGTAGAAGACTTTACTTATGCCCACCTTTAATTGACTACCAAGACAAAACTGAGAGGACTGTGGCCTCATGGAGGGTAAACTGGAGGCTTTTCATCGGAGTTGCAGGTGCAGAAGAATCCCTTTCAAAAGTAAAAAGGGAGGATCGGTGCTCTGAAGACTGCATGAAAGAAGCTGAATTATACCAGATATGAACAGGTCAAGTTAAACACTGCAAAGCACCCAACATCATCAAACTGAGGCCAGGAGAGATCTTTAAAAAAAAAATGATGATGGAATAAATTTGATGAGTGGGGTCCAGTCTGATACTCGAGATGGACTTGGTGCTAAAAATGCACAATATGATGGCTGAAATGAAGGGCTTAGGAGAACAAAGCCCAGATAACTGTGCCTACCAGGGATAGGGAAAAGACCAGGGAGCTGGTGGGACAATCCTGATTTGAGGATGCAGGCAATTGGAGAATTGCTTCGGAGTACTGCAGTGATGTTGAAGGAAAAGCAGTGTGTGGGAATTATCTCTCACTCAGGGATATTGATATGTTAGGAGAGCCCTAATTAAGATCAGGAAGGAACTCCAGAATACACACATGCCACTGTAGGTCACCCAGCACAACTCGAAGTTCTCCATAAAGAGAAGACATGTTTCAGTCGGAAGCTGGCAGCCACAGCCTTCAAAGAGGGGCTAAAAGAGAATGTCCGTCTACCTACTGTCGATGCCCTACCTTCTTGGGAAATCATAATTCATGCACTATCACTGGAAGCTGGACTGCGTTGAAGGTGGTTTCCTGGGAACTACACGGGAATGCATTTAAGCTTGCATGAGAATTGGAGACCCAGGACAAGGAGGAACGCGGAGGTCCAGAGGAGGCCGGTGGTGCACTTCTGCAGCAGCAATTCGACCGTGTTTTGGAGGCGATAGCGACCATGCGCTCGGCCCTCCAGCAGGACATTGCCCAGGTGGCGACGAGCCTGGGTCTCCTTAGAGCGGACCACGGCAAACTGTCGGACCGGGTCAAGGAAGTGGAGGGCTCGGTGAAAACCTTGGAGCCGGCGCAGCGCACCCTGGCCGCGGAAATGAAGGAGGCTTTATCCCGGATCACGGTCCTCGAGCAGAGAGCGGAGGATGCAGAAGGCCGCAACAGGAGGAACAACATTCGTGTGGTTGGCCTGCCGGAAAAGGTCGAGGATGGCGACATGGTGGCGTATCTGGAGGCCTGGCTCCGAGACACGGTGGCCCCGGAGGGTTTGTCCTCCTTTTACACTCTGGAGCGTGCCCATAGAGTCCCGGTGAGGCCGCCGCAGCAGGGCCGTGCCCCGCGGCCGGTGGTGGCGCGGTTGCTGCACTTCAGGGATAGGGACCTGATCCTCAATGCCGCCAGACACAATGGGCCATTCAAAGTGGCGAATAGTCAGGTGAACATCTTCCCGGATTACACCTATGAAACCCAACGCAGACGGTTTTCCTTCCTGGCGGTCAAGCGCGAGCTCCGGAGTGAGGGTATCCAGTACTCGCTCTTCTACCCGGCGAGACTCCGCGTAATTGTCGATGACAAAACCCAGTTCTTCGACACCCCAGAGGACGCTTGTCACTGGCTCGAACTCTATAGAGCGGGGAAAGGTGGATCCGGCTCTTCGCCTAGACGGATGGCAGAGCCGGGACAGAGGCGGAGATCCAGGAGGACTAGAGGTCGCGGAGGCCGATCGGGGGGTCCCTCAACTGTGGAGACATCGACGGAGCGGAGGGGAGTGCTGGAGGTGCTGACGGCGCTGTCTGGGTCACGGGACGATGCCACGGCGGAGGAGGGGATCCCGGATGACGAGGGGGGCTCAACGGACTCCGAGGGATCTGTACCGAACAGTGGCCATACGCCGGAGATCACACCACAATCGGTGGAGGACATACTGGATGGACAGGGGTAACTGGGTGTGCTTCTTCAGTTTGGGTGGGGGCCCGGCGGGGGGATGGCGGGGGACGGTAAGAGTGGTTGTCTACCGGGGTAGGATGGGCGGGGTGCCCTGGACTGGCCCCCAGGGGGTCTTTTCGTGACACTGTTGTGGGCTTGCTTTAGTCCTGGTGGCCTGGGCGACGAGGGCCCATTGCCTCCGTCCGGCCCGCACCTGGCCCTTAAGGCCTTCCTGTGGTGGCGACTGCAGGATTAGTAAGGTGTAGTGGGTTGTTGGGGAGTGTGGTTTGGATGGGAACTAGATGGTGCTATTTGGGTCCTGTTCTGGGGAGGGTGGATGGGGAGTTAATTAATATTTGGGTTGTTCAGTTTTGTTTGGGGACAATGGCCGCCATCAGTGCTATGAGGATCGATGTCCTTTTATGGTTGGGACCCAGCTGGGGAGACTTTGCGAGACTGATATGGGACAATGGCTGAGATTGCCAATCTGAAATGTGTTACTTGGAACGTACGGGGGCTTCATACAATGTCCAGGCGTCACAAGGTCCACGCTTATTTAGTGCGTAGGGGGATACAAATGGCGCTGCTGCAGGAAACCCATCTGAACAAGGCGGAAGGGGCGGCGCTACAGCGTAGATGGAGGGGGCAGGTCTTTTGCACCTCGTACTCCGCATATGCCAGAGGGGCGCTGATCTGGGTTAGAGCTGGGGTCCCCTTCCAGGTCACGAACTCAGTGATAGATCCAGAGGGGCGCTATGTGGCCATTTCGGGGACTTTGGGAGGGAGAGACCTAAACGTTTGCTGTGTGTATGCTCCTAATGTCGACCAGACTGCCTTCCTTTCCAGGTTATCGGGCTCGTTGGCCCACTGCCTCTCCGGGCCCATCCTGCTGGGTGGAGATTTCAATTCCGTAGTGGATGTAGACAATGACCGCTCGCACCCACCCCTCCCTGATTCTCCGGTTCGTCGTTTGGCTAGGGACCGTCGGGACTGGCAGACTCACTGGGGCCTAACGGACATTTGGAGGGCGCAACACCCCACAACTAGGGACTACTCCTACTTCTCGAGCCTCCATGAATTGCACGTTCGATTGGACGGCTTTCTTGGTTCGCCCGAATTGGTTTCGGCGGCGGTCCGGTCTGAATATTTGACCAGAACCATTTCTGATCATAACCCCCTCCTGTTGGACCTTCGCTGGTTTCCTGGGGTGCCGGCGGTGCCCACCTGGAAATTACGTCCCGAGACCCTTGAGGACAGTGTCTTCAAGGCGGACCTGGGTGACACGATCTCGGAGTACTTTGCGTCCAACGGTGGCACCGCGAGCACGAGAGCGCTAGAGTGGGACGCTTTTAAGGTGGTGGTGAGAGGGTACTGCATATCTAAACAGGTCGGTGTGCGGCGAGTTATCCTCGCGGACCTGGAGACAGCGGATCGGAAACTCCGCGAGCTGGAATTACGCCGCCCAGGGCACCCAGACTTACAGGCGCGCACGGCGGAGGCGAGGGAGGCGGTGGCAGCAGAGGTCGAACGGCTCCGCTGTTTTGACTATAAAGCCTATACGGTTCGGTCCATCGCGGAGGGGGATAGGTCGGGCGCGCTGTTAGCGTGGCTGGCCAACCCTGCGCGGCAGACTTCACTGACGACGTCCATGCGTAGGGCAGACGGAACCCAGGTGTATACTCAGCCTGCGATTTTGAGCTGCTACCGGCAATACTATGAGCGCTTGTACCGCAGTCGCTCTGTCCGAGACCCTGCCCTGCTAGATAATTATTTGCGGCCCCTAGAGATTCCAGCAATGGAGCAGGAGGTAGCTAAAACCTTGGGGGCCGACATAGAGCTGGGAGAGATCCGTAGCGCCATTAAAAAGATGGCGAGAAATAAGACCCCGGGCCTGGACGGGCTTCCTGTAGAGTTCTATGCGGCTTATGCCGATCTCCTAGCCCCTAGGTTGTTGGTGGTATATAGAGAGGCGAGGAGGCTGGGGCGCCTTCCAGGCTCGATGTGTGAGGCATTGGTGGTCCCGCTCCTCAAGCCCGGCAGGGACTCATCCGATCCGGGCTCCTACCGTCCCTTATCGATGCTGACGGTGGATTATAAAATACTTAGCAGCATCTTGGCCACGAGGCTGCTTGGGCACATGAGTTCTTTAGTGCATGAGGACCAGGCTGGCTTTATCCCCAGGCGTAACACGACCATGAACATTCGCAGGTTGTGCCGCTTGCTTGGGGAACCGCTTGTGGACGCCCCATGCCCGGTTGTCCTATCAGTGGACTTAGAGAAGGCCTTTGATAGCCTGGAATGGGACTACCTCTGCACTGTGTTGCGGAGGTTCGGCCTCGGAGAGGGTTTCGTCAGCTGGACCAGGGTGCTGTACGCCTCGGCGTCAGCCAGGGTTCGGGCGGGACCGCTGATTTCCTCACGATACCCGGTGGAACGGGGCACGAGGCAGGGCTGCTCGCTCTCCCCACTGCTCTTTGCGCTGGCGGTGGAGCCTCTTGCGTTGCATCTCCGGTCGGGAGCCCATTACGCGGGCCTGTGGACCCTGTCGGGCCCGCACTACGTCTCCCTATACGCAGACGACCTGTTGCTCTTCCTGGAGGACCCGCTTGCTGCCCTTCGTGGAGCTGCGACGGCGCTCACGGAGTTTGGGGAGGTCTCGGGCCTTCGAGTGAATTGGACTAAGACATGTCTTTTCCCGATTCGCAGGGGCACCCCTACACCTGCCTTGAGTAGGGAGATTAGATGGGAACCCGACTGCTTCAAATATCTAGGGGTGTATGTCTACCACGAACCTTCTGGCCTCCTTGATGGGAACATTGCCCGGGGCATCCGGGCACTGCGAGGCAGTATGGGCTTTTGGGCCACGCTGCCGCTCTCGGTGGCAGGGCGGATCGCTCTGCTTAAAATGGTGGCGCTCCCCCGGCTGTTATATTATTTCCGGACACTACCGATCTGGATCCCACCGACCACGTTTCGACTATTACGGTCCATGATAGTCGGATTCCTTTGGGGCTCGGGCCGCCGGCGGGTGGCCCTCAAGACCCTGATGAGGCCGAAGGAGGAGGGTGGTCTTGCGGCGCCGGACTTCGAAAAATATTACTTAGCGGCGCAGCTCCAGACCTTCACCCAGGAGATCGCTCGGGAGTTCCGGGGCCCCGAGGACAGGAGGGGAACGGGTATGGCCAGGCATGTTCTCTCCTTCATAGTGATGAGGCAACGATTGGCCTTGCAGGACTTGTCTATGGAGGAGCGGACTGTTCGCCTGTGCTGGAACCGGGCTCACGCCCGGGGCCACCAGCGAACACCGTATGCACCCGAAATACCGCTGGGGATGCTAACGGCTTTGCCCCATGGGGGTGATTGGTCGCGGCTGGCGACCTGGGAGGACGCCGGCCTGCAGCTCATCGGTGATCTCTACGAGGACGGGACGCTCTTGCCATTCCAGGAGCTCATTAATCGCTTCGGGATTCCCCGCGGCGACTTTTTGTTGCACTCGGCCCTTGTTCGAGCGATCCAGGTGCACTGGAGGTCCGGGCAGGCAGAACCCCTTTTATCCCCAGTGTGCCAATACGTGATGATGTCCGCGGGCACGGTAAGGGCGGTCACATGCCTTTACGGTAGACTGCTCAAAGAGGGGCTGGCTCCCCTCACCACCCTGAGAAACCGATGGGAGGAGGACATTGGCAAGGAGATCCCAGAGACGACCTGGGCTCAGCTGGTGCGGCGTGCCTGGAAGGGCACACGCCACGCCCGCTTTCAATTAGTCCACTATTATGTGCTCCATAGAGCATATTTGACCCCGGTGAAAATCAGGCGATATTTTGCGGCGGCCTCAGCGGTGTGCCCCAGGTGCCCGGCCCAGGAGGCGGACCTTCTCCACATGCTGTGGGCCTGCCCGGGATTGTCGGCCTATTGGGAGGAAGTGGGGAAGACCCTGGAGGAAACGACGGGGAGATCTCTTTCGTTGGATGCGGCGGTGGGTCTCCTGCATTGGTTCCCTCATACCCCCAAGAATAAAATATCTAGTAAATTCATCGATTTGGGGCTGCTCCTTGCTAAACGGGAGGTGACCAGGAATTGGAAGGCACGGACCGGCCCGACAGGGAGCCGGTGGCACAGCGAATTTTTGAAGTGGGCGGCGGGGGAGAGTACGCTTAGATACCAGCTAGCTTGGAGGCAGCGTAACGAGAAGGCCGAGGAGACAGCGCTGGAGTGGGAGATGCTCGTGCAGGCCCTTAGGGAGTACTGCGCCCCCGGCGATGCCGAACATGAGGTAGCGGCGCGCCCTGAGTCCCGATAGACGGTTGCACTTCTCAACTTTATTGTTTTCCCCATGGGTCCCCAAGAAGATCCGGTTGCGGTTGATGCCGCGCGCTGATGGCGGTGGGGGGGGGGAGGGTTTTTCTGGGATTGGGGGGTTTTAAGGGTGGGGGGATGTTTTTGGAGTTATAGGGTTGTTTAGAAAAGCAGATGAAGGACAACGAATCCTCCGGGCCGACCTCGACAACCTCCTGAGCCCCCACGGACTTTCGCCGCCCGACCCCAGGGTTGTGGGCTGAACGGCTGTGTAAGCAACTTCCGGAGGGGATCGGAGAGTTGGGTTTCAACGCTCCGGCTTGAGATGTAATGCTGGCCGATTATGTAAAGATTTACTAATTCCTGCAATAAAAATAATTTAAAAAAAAAAAAAAAAAAAAAAAAAGCTTGCATGAGAATATGCTTGTCTGCGCCACTGCCATCCCTACCACCCGGCTTCCCCATTTGGCTCCTAATAAGGAGTTACCGTGCGAATGCAGTGAGATGCTACGGTTGATTCCAGTATTGCAACCTCTCATACGGATACATGGAGAATTGTGGCAAATGTTTCAAACATTGACAAGCGCTTGGGTAATATAACGGTCTGTATTCTACGTATTTTTAAAAAAGTACAACAAATTCTAAGACATTTACTTATCTGAAATGTGATAAAATATACTGTGTTTTGTGTAAAGCGAACGGCAGACTGAAGGCTGTGTTATGTGGGGAGCATGGACAAGGTGGCGCAATGTACCATCACCAACAGTTTAATGTAACAGACTTTTCTCAAGAGCCCACAAAATAGCACACATTGGAGTACATGGGCAAGACACACAAGCTAGGCATAGGAGTACGTTTGTAAAGTCTCTCTTAAGGCTCACAAATAGCACCACAGAGTCCCATGGCCCCCACACGAAATGGACGTCAACTCACCAAACTCACCAAGATGCCTGGGGTAGCAGAAGTGACTTCTCATGCCCCTTGACCTTCCCTATCACTCACACATACATATGGTTATACAGACATACACACACTCTGTCTACACATGCACACACACACTTACATAAATACACTCAAAACTGTAAGCACGCACAAAACAAGCATACATGTAAAAGCATCCATTTCTTTTATTTACCTCAGCTGCCAGGGAAAGTCATATTCCAGCTATTTGTACTCCATTTTTAAATAAACTAATAGCGAATAATGTATTATTCTTCACTATTAGTATAATAAAATGTTTACAAAAAATGAGGTGAGTGAAGCCCCCACCGACGTCCATAATTGAAAAATACTGTAGTTGTCACGGTCCAGAGGGCCTCTCGGGCCACTGCGCCCCGGTGCCACTGCATCTGCTGCACCATTGATGGTTACGCCCCTGCGACTAGCTCCGTGGCCTTTGTTAGTACAAAAACTGTTTGTTTGGGATTACAGGGGGAAGCTTCAACACAGGCGACTCTGGAGTTACACTACAAATCTAATTTGTTTTAACCGCACCTCTGCTGTTACTGCTTGTAAAGGGCCTGCGTTCCATTTCCTTCTTCCCTGTAAAGCTTGCCTGTCCCCACTCGAGGTCAGAAACGAACCCCAACAGCTGCAGCCAGTGGTTCCTGCCAGGGAAACCCGAGATTCACTCTGCAATGGAACCCTCCCGGGGGCCCGTCTGTTTAAATGCAATCAAGCCTCGGCCCCTCCCTGTCCCACGAGGAGCCCTCTGTAGCCTAACTTTCTACCCCTAATCAACCCCGGGTATTGGATTTCTGTCCACAAATAGGAGCCGTCTGTCTGCTGGCCTTATCCCACTAATCAGCCACCGGGGTCCCCACCCCGCCGTTTGTCCAACAATCAGCCCAGCTTCTACTCATCCTTCAGTTCTAGCAATGTTTCTTCAGCATCCCCCGCACATCCTACAAAGGTCACGACGACCCACGCGCCTTTGTGCGGTGTTCCAATCTTGCAGCGTCTCCATGTTGGTACCTCACTGTGCCCCAAACCTCTAAACCTAGTGTTGCTCAGGCCTTAACCACAGACCTTCCACAGCCCTCCAAGTGCCAGTTGTTCTGAGCTCCACTTCTTGGCCACGGCCCCAACTTTGCCTTCAACGCTTGTTAAGAGCACCAGCTACTTCCGTAGACATTGCATCTGGGACCTTCCACGACAACCTCACCAGATCCACCGTAATGTTTGGAATCCGTCCTTACCAATCGTCTTGGGGTACAGTTACCCGATACTGTGTCCGTCTAAACAGTATCACATCCAGTGTGATCCCACTCTCAGCCTCAGCTCTGTGGCTTCTTTAACTTGAATCCGCCTATGACTGAGTTTGTTCAATTCACCGGTGTGTTTATTTTCCTATCATGGCTGTGCCCTGCATCCCTGTCCACAGCTACGCCTCTCTGTATACCATCCCTTGGATATCTGCATGTACCTTCCACTTGGTCCCCTCCTGCCCACCAATATCCGCTTCCTCTGCTCGGCCACTAGCATCACCGCTTGAGGTGGCCCTTCAGCCCTCCTCGATTGTCCAAGTCGGATACTTCAAATGCTCTGCACACAGTTTTATTTTTTACAACATGAAGGGAATCTGACAGCTCGATAGGGGTGAGGTGAGGTTAGAGAAATTAAATGACACTTGTAAGTCTAATACAATTATTCAGAAATAAATATACTACTGAAAACACGTATCAAATTCTGATGCACTGACAACAAACCCAAGATACGGTTCTAGGGGGGCCTAAATGTAGCGGATCACTGCAAAATACCAACTGAAGGTTTAACACAACTCAGAATAAGTCAATGTGCATGGCGGTTTAGAGATGTGTGACGTTTGGGAACAAGATTTACTCTGCATCTAGTGTTAGTAAGGAAAGCTTGGGTGCATTCGTCAACTATCTAACAAAGAAAACGAGCGGATACTGTGAAACAATGCAAGTCTTCCTGAGGAGGGGTGACAACGACCACATCCCCCATCCCCCCCAAAAATGAAGGACTTGGCCAGGTGACCTCACAGTTTCAATAAAATAGGCCAGCCCTCCGTTATCCAAGGTTTTGTTAAGAAGGAGGAGGAAGAAAAGGTTACACTTATCTGCCAAGGCTTAATGCATTGACTGAGGTCATTCAAAGACACCCCATTGGAGTTTCAATAAACACGAAGCAAATCACGCTCACGCCAAAGGCTTTCCAAACAGAAGAGGCTTCGAAACCTCCGAGGGAAGAAACACCCTCTTCAGAAATGTGTAACAACTGGACGTTCATCTGCAGGAAAACAGAAAGTGCAACCCGTTTCACTAGTTGTTCGCCAACCCATTTGGTCTTGTGTGATCCAACTCCACGTTCTCCATGGTTTTCAGACTGGGAGAAGTATCAAAGCAAAGCGAAAAGGAGTATCTCGAAGAAGACAGTCCCTGGAAAGTATGACCCGTAACCATCTTCTCTGCCAGTCATCTCAGCTTGTGGAATAGATATCGGTAGGGACGGGGATTAAATAGAGGACAGACATACTGCAGCGTTCCAGGGGTAAAACCAAGTTTTAAAAGAACTTGTGGTGAAAACAAGCACCTTTAACCAGGACAATAAATGTGTTTTCTATGTACACTCCGATCGCCAAAGACTGCCATCTTGAATCCTTGATAGCTTCTAAACTCTTGATAGTGCCTAATACAGGCAGACTACATCCTAGAGGTCACAAGAGCTTCTCGATTGGTCCAGGGTGCAAACCACTGACAAATCACCAAGTCTAGTTCAGGGTATAGGGGAGAGTGCCTGAAAGCAACACCGCAGACAAGTAAGGCACGGGAATTTATAAAAGCTAACACAATCGAGAATGGTTTAAGTTGTAAGCACTGTGAGTCAAATCTCCAGCATTCACTATCGGACACCATGTATAGCGGACATGTGCTGGAGACACCCTAGTCCCTGGTGAGTAAGACATCATACGAATTATGTATTTTTAACGCAAGGGCATTTGTAGGCAGAACAAGGGATTGTAGTGTCGCCTGGATAGGGATGGTTCAAGAACCAAGACCTTACTACTGAAGGACAGTGCAAGAAACACAAGCAACCACCTCTCGGCATAAGCAGTATTGGAGGGGAGACAAACACGGAAATACAAGTACTGAATAAACACGGGTAGAGCTGGAAACCAAGATTCCAAGAAGGGTGCGTGTGTAGAAAGCAGCCAAGAAACTCTTCACACGAGGGGTCCACTGAAGAGGCGGCTTGCCTTGAAAAACCATTCAGAGGGTGCGGTTCAAACTACTGCCACACACATGAGTTCAAACATATTCTTTAAGATGTGTTATTGTTCCTGGGAGGAAAACATGGTTGCAACGTAACCATGAAATGGAACATGCAAATGGAACTCACGATTTTGACCACTTGGCTAGAGTTTTTTTCCCCAGTGGTTAGTAAACCACAATCACAAATTCGTCCAAAAAGAAAAAAAATGCAAAGGCAAATGGGCAAGCAGGTAAGGTGATCTGAGACAGGCTACATGTTTGTGTTTTGAAGAGTTTCTCTCCATGCGACGAAGGCCTCATTATTGTGATAGACAAACCCCATTCTCTTCTGTGTGGTTTGTATAGACCTAATGAAACCCGATGCATCGCGAGAAAGAGATACTGCGCCTTTAATAATGGAGAATTGTTCTGAAGAGGGGCCCAGCGCAGGTGCGGCCTGTGGGCCGTAGAAAAGAGAGCGACTCCGGCAATTTACTCCTGAAACACAAAAAGAGGCCCAGTGGCTCTTACAGACCCCTGTGTGGTGTTGTATTTTGGCTGCTAACCTGATTTGGGCACAGCTTAGAATGGTCTTGTTCACTAGGCAAATTGAAGTTTCTGCCTTGGACGTTTGTAGGGCTCCACAAGGTGGGGGCGGCGGGTTCCTAAAACAATACTTCCCTCCACACTGTATAAAGTTACGATGTTCCTCCACCTGGGCCTACTTGCATAGCGCAACTTACACACGCGCCTTACAGGAGGTCGCACGCCTGTGGTTTTCACTGAACAACACCCATGCAGCGTGCGTAAATAAACAATTAGAATATTTATATAGCTCAGTAAATCGCCAGTGAATGCTGTGCAACAAAGTGCAGCATGTGATAAAAATGGGGTTTTCCCCTGGCTCACCCTGACCAGCGTGCGTAACTATAAACTTGAGGAAAATAGATGTGGTGCACGCAACTTTTTGTTTCAATTATTTTGCAGATTGTGAACACATCAAGGTCTAATTCAATAACAGGCAAAAATAAAAATCTTTACAGATTGTTAATTAGTAAAAACTGGAGCAGTGGTTCATGAATTACTAATCATCCAACTTTGCAGACAGAAAATGTAGGGCGCAGACGGTCAAGTGTCCATTAAAGAGTGCACAGAGGACTGGCAAAAAAGGAGCAAACTAGTTTCATCGAGACCCTGTTAAATCCTATTGCTATAAATAATTGTAACTGGCCAACCGTGTTTGAACACAGCAGTGGTTAATCTCTGGGGATAAAGGATGCTGGAAGCTGATGCAAGGTGCCTACTGAAATCAGCAACAGAAGTTGTGGCGCCCTGCCCTGCCAAACCTGTCCGAAGATGTACAACCAACTGACCACTGGGCCAAGTCCGGCAAGGCAGGGTTCGAGGTTACCTGCTCAATGAATGACATATAGAAGGCAGTTACATCTGAATAGTTGATACTGTTACTCTGTATATATGTTGAGAAATCTCACTTTATGTGCTCTTGGTGATTCCAATAGCTCAACTGTAATTGTTTATAACAAAAATGCCAATGAAGATAGATAAAAAATAAAATAAAAAAAAATGTTGTGTGTAAGTAATCGGACCCATTGGCATCTTGGAGTCTTCCAGATAGTGAAGGTGGCTGGAACTCGCTGAGCGGATTGTTGAACATCGAGTCGCGTCAAGCCGCGTGCTGGAGTTCACGCGGCTGGTTCAAGCATGGAGTTTGCAATAGTCGGGGCACACCGACCTGCTGTCGAAGCTCTGAATCAGCAATTCGGTGCTCTTGCATCTGCAGCAAATTAGCGTCCAACTCATGTGCAGCTGTGCTTTTTGAGGAAAAGTTGCAAACACAGTTTTAAGTCTTTTAGTCAGTCTCCTTAGCGACTGGCTACAGGGGTAAACAGTATGAAGGGTCTCCCTACAACACTCACCAAACCCCTTATTTCAGCAGGAACTCAAGGCCAATCCACACCAAGAGTCCCATAGGCTTCTTGCAGGTGGAACGCTTCCTACAGCAGCAGAACAAGACGTCTCTGCAAGTTTAGATCTGGAAGCGGCCGGGCACAACAGTGATCATCATTTGTGGGGTGGTGCTTCCTCCTTTTCTAAGTGCAAGGTGCTTCAGAGGTTCAGAGGTCATAGGTGGGGAATTTGAAACATGCAAACATATACCATGGAGGGAAAGCTACTTTCCAATCACCCTAAAATTCCGACACCAAAATACACATCCCTTTACTACCAAATGATGTATAACCTGCACAAATATGACAACCTTGCTAATGAAAATCGTTCAGAGGCCTTGGCACAGAAAAACTATAACCTGGGGGGAAGAGTGGAAAAGGCCACAAGTCTTCTTTATGCTCGACTATTCTAAAAACAGGGAACAGTGGTTCTTATCCTGTGTTCTAGAGATACCTGGGGTCCCAGATGCTAACTCAGGTGATCCCCGACTGCTTGGAAAATTAAATTAATATTAACAGATTAATACAGAGTACATAAATAAAGTTGGAAAGTTGAAAATCACACAGACTATAGTGCATAGTATGAAAGTGTGGTCTGAACTGAATTCACAAAAGCTCTCCCCATTGAACTTTTGAATTGTTTGTTTGTAAATTATTTCTTCATTTATGTATTTGTTTGATTAATGCTTGCTTCCCTATTTGTGTGTATTGTTTTGTGGTTCAAGCATTCGCTTAGGCTGAGGTCCCCGGATTTCAATAATGGCTTAGTCGGGGTCACCGGATTCCAATCAATGGTTCAGTGTGGGTCCTCGGATTCCAGTACCAATTAAGTGGGGAGTACCCAGATTCCAGTACTGATCAAGTGGGGGTCCACAGAAGTCAGAAGGTTAAGAACATCTGCCCTAGAGAACACAGAATATCAGCACATTTTCCTTCCCACTACTGCCTCGACCTATGATGTCGAAGTGGCCATCCGAAGTCTGGGGTGGATCTTCAGTGCGTGTGGTCCAAACAAGAAAGATAGCAGGTTTTTGTATAGGAAACAGAGCACTTACTGGGCCTCTGTGACCACTCGCCTTAATGCGTCTTCCTTGGAAAAGTTAAATTGTCCTCTGGAACACCTGAATTCTTAAACAGTCTTCTTCCACACAAAAAAAGAAAAGGATTACACTTTAATCCAAGCTGAGCTGGAAGAAGTAGTAAATGGGCGTTCCCACCCGTCCAAAACAGTAAGCGATATCCAAAGTGGATCTTAATTTTATCTTTTCACAGCGCTGCATTTCTGTAAATGCACTGCGTACCGCCAAACTACCACCACCATCAAAAGTATTATACGCGGAAAGAATTTATAGGATGCGTTTTTAGGAAAAGGAGCTGCAGTTTGAGCTGGGTGGCTCATCATTTGTGACACTGAGAAGCCTTTATAAAATGTCTACTCTTGGCTTGGCTACTCAGCTACACGGATTACGCATACAGATGTCCAGGTTTGAAGACTATGTTGAATAGAAATCGGAGTCTCCAACATTTTTACTTGACAGAAAAGTGTATATTACTTCAACATGTCTTACTTGACTGAAACATAGCAAGTACATACCATGTCAAAGGATCTGCCCTAAAGGTCAGATGAAAACCACATTAAAAACAACAAAACGTCTCTGCTGTCCGAGTCTCTTTCAGCAGGCATCAGACACCAAAACAGCACAAAAAGACACAATAAAAAATAAAAAAACAACAACACAAAAAAGTAGGAGAAATAAAAATACATAGTAGGTGATTTCCTCACGAACCGATTCTTTAAGCAAAACTCTAGGAATACAAAGGGCACATTGTGGAAGAGGAGTAGTAACTCCCTACCATTTTCTGAAAGAATACTTGGTCTGTAGTGGATGGTGGAAGTTAAGGAGGAGGAGAAGGTGTCCCTTTGTATGGACGACACTGAAGACCGGTAATCACGGGCTTGTGGCGTGTCTGGGTGGGCTGTGGTGCACACTTCTGTTTCTACGAGCTTTGGAAACATTGAGGGAGGCGCCACAGCCTCCACGGCTACCCGTCTTATTGTTACCGGCTAGAGACAACATGTGCACAAAGAGGCCCGAGGCCTAGTCCCACCTTAGTCCCGATGCTGCACTCACCAGCATCCAGGCTAGGGAGGGAAACACGCCTCAGCAGACTGGCCCAGTTGCAGCATATCCCGTACACTAGTTTGACTCTTAGTGTCTGCCGCCACCGCACTTTTTTGGGGAGGAGGGGGTAGATAGGCTGAGCTTCCCAATCTGTCAGATATAAATACAAACTTCCATCTAAAATTCAACTCTAATTCTGATGTAAGGAGAGTAAACCTATTAAATAACTCACTTTCCCGTACATGATTGACTGGGAAATTAGACCCATTCAAGTCAAATGTACGACAGGGTTGTTCCATTTCTGCCTGTGCCATCACACCATGTGCTTTAGTAATGCAGTGGTTTAGCAGATTGGGTCCACTGTCCATACAGGGCGTCTGCATCAGACTTCACTGCAACTGGCTCCAACTCCATCAGTGCTCGCCGAGTGGACTCCGCTTTGAATTCTGGGACTTGTGCTTCTGCTTTCTTCATTAGCTGCATGCACTCTGAAGTCCCAGCTTACACAGGGCTGTAGGCTGGAAACCAGGACTGAAAGACATGGATTCTCATAACATGCAGCCATTTGGATTGGAAGTTCTGTTACTTTAGAACAGGTCTTTAACACACTTCAGAAGCTCTAGGATACAATCGAAGCTCTACGTTAAAATATCAGTGGGATACACAATCACGGGCAGCATGAGGCGGCGGGTCACTCGCAGTGAAATGTCGTTTGACCCATCACTTCTACAGCAGCTGAAACAAAGGGGCACATTATCAAGACAGGCGATAATTCCAACTGAAGCTCAGGTTAGATGTCCTTCACATCTAACATGGGCTTCAATTGGAATTCCATAGAGCATATTATCAAGCCCGTTATCGCCGTTTGCGGCGATAATTTTATCGCCTGTCTTGATAATATGCCCCAAAGTTATTTGGGTCTCACTATCAGGAACTATAAAGTCTTATGCACAGGGTACGTCTCTTAGGCTGTCATTACGAGGGAGTATCTTTACTCCAACGCCAAAATCAAGATTGGAGGCCTCATAAGAGAGTGCATACACTCATCTAACATGACCAATGACTCGATAACCCCCTGTGCCGACTATAGGAGTTTGGGAAACACGGTGCAGAGATGAGAGATCTGCACACGTTATGAACAAAGGCTTTGACATGAGTGCACTCCTTCGAGGCTGGAGCTCTTCACATGCAGAAGTTGACAAAAGCCTTCTAGCTTACACCATGCGGGGTCACAGGAGGCTGCAGTTAGTTCAAATACTTATTGCAAGAATCATATGAAAAAGGTCTAGGGGTGCAAGACTGAAAGGTGGAGAAAAAGAAATTACTTTCCACGTAGGATTATACAAATATTAACATTTGAACCTTTTGTGAGTCTTCTGTCGCAACGTTCAGATCAGAAGAAAGCCTAAGTCAGGCAGGAAATAAGTGGCAAGAGGGTCAGGCACAGCTGGAAAATGTACAAGTGGGAGAAAATGTTCAACAATCACCTACTCTCATACAGCCCAGGACGCTGTGCCTGCCCGGTCTGCTTGTGCTCAACCTGTTTATACGAGGATTTGCTATCAGTTATACTTACAATCTTTAGTATGACAACATGTTTCTGGCGTGTCTGCATCGGGCCTTCGACGCCCCACGAGGCTTACCTCATAGCAACTGAGGTGGCCCCTGTATTTCTGGAGTGAAAACTCCATGAACATGGTCTGCCAACTAACAGAGCTATAAAAGGATAAAAACTTGTCGGATAGCTGGCTCCCAGGCGTGCTTTGCTGCACTAAAATGTAACCACACACTCGAAGAAACCACGACTAATCCACTAGTTTGCACACATTGCACTGTCATATTTTATTTCGACACAATAATCCTGTAGAATTCTGCCGCATCCAAAACAGCCCTCTAGAATACTGCCGCATCCACAAACTGCCCTCTAGAATACTGCAGCATCCACAACAGCCCCCTAGAATACTGCCGCATCCACAAACTGCCCTCTAGAACTCTGCAGCATCCGCAACAGCCTTCTAGAATATTGCAGCATCCACACCAGCCCTCTAAAACACTACAGAATCCACAAACAGCCTTCTAGAACTCTGCAGCATCCGCAACAGGCTTCTAGAATACTGCAGCATCCACACCAGCCCTCTAAAACACTACAGCATCCACAAACAGCCCTCTAGAACTCTGCAGCATCCACACCAGCCTTCTAGAATACTGCAGCATCCACACCAGCCCTCTAGAATACTGCTGCATCCAGAACAGCCCTCTAGAATACTGCCGCATCCACAAACTGCCCTCTAAAACACTACAGCATCCACAAACAGCCCTCTTGAACTCTGCAGCATCCACAACAGCCTTCTAGAATACTGCAGCATCCACAAACAGCCCTCTAGAACTCTGCAGCATCCACACCAGCCTTCTAGAATACTGCAGCATCCACACCAGCCCTCTAGAATACTGCCACATCCACAAACTGCCCTCTAAAACACTACAGCATCCACAAACAGCCCTCTAGAACTCTGCAGCATCCGCAACAGCCTTCTAGAATACTACAGCATCCACAAACAGCCCTCTAGAACTCTGCAGCATCCGCAACAGCCTTCTAGAATATTGCAGCATCCACACCAGCCCTCTAAAACACTACAGCATCCACAAACAGCCCTCTAGAACTCTGCAGCATCCGCAACAGCCTTCTAGAAAACTGCAGCATCCACACCAGCCCTCTAGAATACTGCCACATCCACAAACTGCCCTCTAAAACACTACAGCATCCACAAACAGCCCTCTAGAACTCTGCAGCATCCACACCAGCCTTCTAGAATACTGCAGCATCCACACCAGCCCTCTAGAATACGGCCGCATCCAGAACAGCCCTCTAGAATACTGCCGCATCCACAAACTGCCCTCTAAAACACTACAGCATCCACAAACAGCCCTCTAGAATACTGCAGCATCCACACCAGCCCTCTAGAATAATGCCGCATCCACAAACTGCCCTCTAAAACACTACAGCATCTACAAACAGCCCTCTAGAACACTTCAGCATCCGCAACAGCCTTCTAGAATACTGCAGCATCCACACCAGCCCTCTAGAATACTGCCGCATCCACAAACTGCCCTCTAAAACACTACAGCATCCACAAACAGCCCTCTAGAACTCTGCAGCATCCGCAACAGCCTTCTAGAATACTGCAGCATCCACACCAGCCCTCTAAAACACTACAGCACCCACAAACAGCCCTCTAGAACTCTGCAGCATCCACACCAGCCTTCTAGAATACTGCAGCATCCACACCAGCCCTCTAGAATACGGCCGCATCCAGAACAGCCCTCTAGAATACTGCCGCATCCACAAACTGCCCTCTAAAACACTACAGCATCCACAAACAGCCCTCTAGAACTCTGCAGCATCCACACCAGCCTTCTAGAATACTGCAGCATCCACACCAGCCCTCTAGAATAATGCAGCATCCACAAACTGCCCTCTAAAACACTACAGCATCCACAAACAGCCCTCTAGAACACTTCAGCATCCGCAACAGCCTTCTAGAATACTGCAGCATCCACACCAGCCCTCTAGAATACTGCCGCATCCACAAACTGCCCTCTAAAACACTACAGCATCCACAAACAGCCCTCTAGAACTCTGCAGCATCCGCAACAGCCTTCTAGAATACTGCAGCATCCACACCAGCCCTCTAAAACACTACAGCATCCACAAACAGCCCTCTAGAATACTGCCGCATCCACAAACAGCCCTCTAGAACTCTGCAGCATCCACACCAGCCTTCCAGAATACTGCAGCATCCACACCAGCCCTCTAGAATACTGCCGCATGCAGAACAGCCCTCTAGAATACTGCCGCATCCACAAACTGCCCTCTGAAACACTACAGCATCCACAAACAGCCCTCTAGAACTCTGCAGCATCCACACCAGCCTTCTAGAATACTGCAGCATCCACACCAGCCCTCTAGAATACTGCCGCATCCACAAACTGCCCTCTAAAACACTACAGCATCCACAAACAGCCCTCTAGAACTCTGCAGCATCCGCAACAGCCTTCTAGAATACTGCAGCATCCACACCAGCCTTCTAGAATACTGCAGCATCCACACCAGCCCTCTAGAATACTGACGCATCCAGCCCTCTAGAATACTGCCGCATCCAGAACAGCCCTCTAGAATACTGCCGCATCCACAAACTGCCCTCTAAAACACTACAGCATTCACAAACAGCCCTCTAGAACTCTGCAGCATCCACAACAGCCTTCTAGAATATTGCAGCATCCACACCAGCCCTCTAGAATACTGCCACATCCACAAACTGCCCTCTAGAATACTGCAGCATCCACAACAGCCCCCTAGAACACTACAGCATCCACAAACAGCCCTCTAGAACTCTGCAGCATCCACATCAACCTTCTAGAACACTGCAGCATCCACACCAGCCCTCTAGAATACTGCCGCATTCAGAACAGCCCTCTAGAATACTGCCGCATCCACAAACTGCCCTCTAAAACACTACAGCATCCACAAACAGCCCTCTAGAACTCTGCAGCATCCACAATAGCCTTCTAGAATATTGCAGCATCCACACCAGCCCTCTAGAATACTGCCACATCCACAAACTGCCCTCTAGAATACTGCAGCATCCACAACAGCCCCCTAGAACACTACAGCATCCGCAACAGTCCTCTAGAATATTGCAGCATCCACAACAGTCCTCTAGAATACTGTCTCGTTCACAACAGCCCACCAGAATACTGCCACGTCCACAATAGCCCCCCAGAATACTGGAGCAGGCACAACAGCCCTCTAGAATACCATCATAGCCACAACAACCCTGTACAATAGCGCAATACCCACAACAGCCCTCTAGAATAGTGCCACACCAACAACAGCCATTTAGAATACAGCCACATCCACAATAGCCCCCCAAAATACTGGAGCATGCACAACAGTCCTCTAGAATACCATCAGAGCCACAACAACCCTGTAGAATAGCGCAATACCCACAACAGCCCTCTAGAATAGTGCCACACCCACAACAGCCATCTAGAATTCAGCCACATTCACAACAGCCCTCTAGAATACTGTCATATCCACAACAGCCCTCTAAAATACTGCTGTATCCACAACAGCCCTCTAGAATACTGCCACACCCACAACAGCCCTCCAGAATACTGCCACATCCACATGAGCCCTCTAGAATACTGCCACATCCACAACAGCCCTCTAGAATACTGCCATATCCATAACAGCCCTCTAGAATACTGCCATATCCACAACAGCCCTCTAGAATACTTCCATATCCACAACAGCCTTCTAAGAACCGCAACATCCACAACAGCGCTCTAGAATACTGCCATATCCACGACAGCCCTCTAGAACACTGCCGCATACACAACAGCCATCTAGAATACTGCCATATCCACAACAGCCTTCTAAGAACTGCAACATCCACAACAGCACTCTAGAATACTGCCATATCCACAACAGCCCTCTAGAATACTGCCACATTCACAACAGCCCTCTAGAATACCGTCATATCCACAACAGCCCTCTAAGAACCGCAACATCCACAAACAGCCCTCTAGAATGCAATCACAGCGACAAGAGCTGCCTAGAATACGGTCACATCCACTTGACATCCCCTATGCAAATAGCGAAGGCGCTACTACCAGAGGTAGTAGGGAGAAATAGGGGTTTCAAGCGACACAGGCACTGCAATCACTATGTAAAAAGTATTCATCATAAATGAGGCACCTTCCAAGGCCAAGAGGCTCCTCGTATGGTATGAACGGCACGTTAAACAAGATAAAAAAATTCATATGAGGTTGAACGCCCGAGGGTTGCCAGGTCACTAATGCAAAACTAAGTAATTTGAGGGCTAGTTTTTGAACACAGATTAAGGAAAGTAATGTTAAAAACGTTTATGTCTAAACCATGAATGTTACCATGGGATGTTGGGAAGAGAAGGGCAACCGTCTCATCGGTACAGGAGGCGAGTACAGATAAGTTATTTTAAAATTGCAAAAGAACTTTATCATGCACCATTTAGATTATTTTATTTCATTTTGCAGCACATGCAAAACAAACATTGGAAAATCCAATAGGTCTGGCCTTGGTCAGCTGCCTCGTTTGTGAATTTTTGGAAACATATACAATGTGCATCAACGGTTTAAAAGTAATAAAAAGTAAAAATTGTTGCTACCTGAAAATAATCTTTATATGTTTGCCAAAAATATGGCTAAATTTCCCTACTGCCAGGAAAAAAAAGTAGCGAAAGCAGAGATTTCTCACTAGCCCTGGCACTGGAGTGGACTACATTATAGAAGGACATAGCAAAATGAGGTCACTCAAAGTAAAAAAAAAAAAAAAAAAAGCCAATGGCTTATTTGGGCTTACCCAATGCCCCACGCTGTATGCTATGGTGAGTCAAAGCAAAATACGAATGACAGCTGAACTAAGCAACTGATAAAGGGGGCTGACAGAAAGCCATATATGTATATGTGCATTTTATTTAGATTTTTTTTAAATTCATGAGGCTGGCATGACAGTTAAAGCAACCTACAGACCAGGGATAAAAAAAAAAAAGTCTAATGAATTTGGAAAAGGTAGTATGGCCAACTAAATTAAATGAAGAATAGGAAGACCCCAGTCATGAGAAACAGATCATAATTTTATACTGAATTGCCCTGACCACAGCAAATGTATTTATTTATTTTATTTATTGAGTTTTATATAGCACGAACTTGACCCGAGGGCATCAGAGCTCTTCACAGTGTTAGCAAACGTTTAACCCCTTCGGTGCCACGCCATTTCCCCCTCCTGTGCCGGGCGTTTCACACGCGGGTGGGGTTCATGACGAGATAGTCTCGTCATGGGCACAGCGCGACCGTGCTCCATGACGAGACTATCTCGTCATGGGCACAGAAGAGGTTAAGGTACGGTTAGAATAAATATGGATACACAGTGACACAGAGTGACGAGATAAATGAGGAAATTGCATAGGCAGCTACTACGTAAGCTACATTTGGCGTTAATACAGATACATGGTGAAAGAAAATGACATGGTGTACAAAGACAAACAGGGAAGGCAGTCTAGCGGAGGAGGGCCTTGACAGAGGCAACTGATCGCCTGGCACTATTACCGGTCCTGGTTAGGGGTCACACATTAGCCCAGGCTCACCATATTGTATTCCCGCCACCCGCATTTCAGGTGGCACTCTCTACTTAGAGCAAAGGACAGTCCACACACCAGTGTAACCCTAGGCCATGAATATATGGGTTGATAGTAAGAGACATGCCTGGGGGGTGGGGAGTGTGGGAGGTTGGTTATGAGCGAACAAGAGTTGTAAGGGGTGCAAAAACGACTGAAAGAAGAGATCCTAATGGATTGATAACTATTGTATTAAGTTGACACAAAGTAAGGGGTGGTGAGCTGGGGGTTGGACGGTTATTAAGATGTCTGCTTTTCCCTGTTCTGCAAGTGCGGAAATGGGATCATTGAAATTGAAGGGATTGCTTTATTGAAGCTACTTGCTTCCTTTTGCTGGTTGGCGTTTTATATGTATTACTAATGAATCCGGAGATCCATTATTCTATGCAACTTGAAAACTTAATAAAGTCGGTTAAAAAAGAAATGGTGTACAAGGATATGGGTAACATTGTCGATTCAATTTTGAGGTAGTTACGGTACTCAAAAATACATAGCGCTTTACAGAGCACAGCTGCAATTGCACGAGATTACCAAAGGAGTAAAACTAAAACAAAACCCATAGTAACAGTAAAAAATGACAAAACACGCTGAACAGTAGTAAGGATGGACAATATCGTTCAGAGGTAGCTGGATTAAGGCCTTTTAAGGGTGGGGGAATTTGAGGCACAGTTTTTCCCTGGATAGTGGAGCACAGATTTGTTTGAGGGTGGGGGAGGAAGCCCATGGGCTAGTCTAGTGCTTTCAAGGAGGGGGGTTGAGGTATTTGTTGAGGAGAAGAAGAAGCTTCAGTTTCTTTTTGAAGTGAGGGAAGAATTTATTTTCCCCGCAGGTCATGGGACAGGAAGTTCCAAATTTTGGGAGCATTCCCAGAGAAGGAGCGAGTGTGAGATTTCTCCCTCTTAAATTTTTGAGGAATCAAGAGTAGACTGTTTGAGTTCCGTAAAGGTCTCTTTTGGCTGGATATTTGGTTTTTCAGTGTACAGGGCTTTGTGAGCTAGGCAGGTGATTTGTAATACGGCCCTAGCCCCAATTGGTAGCCAGTTGAGTTGTGTGAGAGTGGGCGAGATGTAATCAAAGAGCCTTTCACCTAATATAAGTCTGGCCGTAGTGTGGAGTGTGGCTTTCAATGGGGCTAGGTAGCATTTTGGGGCGTCTGTAACCATTGAATTGCCATAATTCACCTTGGGTAGAACTAAGGATTGAACCACCGTCTTTAGGTCTTCAATGGGGATGAAAGATTTGACTTTGAGGTTTTTCAGCGTGTAGAATGCACTTTTTGAAGAGGCATGGATATGGTCTTTCATGCTTAGGTGGCAGTTGAGAGTAATTCCCAGAGATTTAACAGTCAGAAATGGACAGTTTGCAGTTTAGAGCCGAGAGGTTGTCGAGCCAGCTATCTACAGGAAATGATTTTTCTCTGGGATGAATGAGAAGGAGTTCAGTTTTGCTGGGGTTGTGTTTGAGATGGTGGCTGGTCGGCCAGGCTTGAACTGTGAGGATAGTGTTATTTAGGTGATGGATGTCTTTGACGGACGGGATTTTCATGTACAGTTGGGTGTCATCTGCATTTCGATGGTAGGCTATTCTAGCTTGATTCAGGATCACTGCAAGGGGTTCCATATAGCGGTTGAATAGTAGACAGCTTGGATCCTTTTCTCCCAACAATGAGCAATTCCTCGTCTGTTATTGACCAGCAGTATCAAATGTGTTTCTCACACTGGATAAATTGTGCCATTTTAGGGCAAAGGCATTTGTGAATGATCTAAGATAACGAAAAATATGCATGTCGGCTCTACATTAACAATGATCAACAGCCACGGAGCTCATCTACCGTCTGTTCAATTTCTTCCTCATTACAAGCAGGACAAAGGCTTTGATTGTTTAATAACACACATAACACAATGTACAAAAAAAATGAAAGTGTATGAACTTAACCATATAATATTTTGATCCAATCACAGAAGCAGATATCAATCCAAGTCACACTGCAACCAGCAACCAATACATTTTTTTAAAAGTGCATTTTAGACACACACTAGTTATTAGATACCATTTATGATCCATCTCCAACATGTAACCAATGTTGCAAATAAAACATCTGTGCTAAGCAAAATGCTGTATTTTACTGGATCCCGCCAGTCAACAACTACCACGGAAAACCCCAACTAATAAGCGTTGACAATAAGAATCAGAGGTAACCCACACAATTGCACCTTGTTCACAGAACACCAGTCTGGGAAAACACCTGATAAAACCGCTTGGTGTGAGCAGGTTTGAAGGTGACCCACATACACAGATTCTGACCCGCTTTCCGTGTCATGCAATTAAATCTCCTATAGGGACCCTGAAAATAGTCGCAAGCTCCAATGCATTTCAATAAAAAGTTCATATTGCACCACCTTTTCATGTGCAATGACGCCTCTATAAGCAGGAAAAACATGAGCATTAATCACTATTAGCAAAATCAGCACACATCCTTCTTGTAATGAAACTTTTTGCTCCAATAGCCCCAACAAAAGCACCCTGCAAACATGCGCTGTGAATAAGACCCAAGAAAGTCAAGAGTCCAAGTTACTACTGGGCTGCCCAACTAGCGGTCATTAATCATGGAATCTATGGCCGCCCGGATGACCCCAGATATACTATGGGCAGGTGGTTACTCCCGGGTGGAGACTATTACAGAGCCTTATATGCTAAGCCCCGCAGACTCCCGCTGACCAGACCTACAGCGCATGCCATCCATACTTGGCATGTAGTCAACAAATATCTACAATGGGACAACAAGCTCACTTTGGCCACTCCATTGTGGAGCTCTGAGAGACTTGGGAGCCTCTGGAAATGTAAAGGGTGACAAGTGGGACCTTATTGGTATCTCGAGTATCAGAGACATCTGGGGAGAGGGGACAGTCCTTCCATTCACTTCACTCCAAACTCAATACAGCTTGGCAGACTCTGAGCACTATAGATATCTCCAAATCCGACATGCTCTGCGTACTCAGATTCCAAGTAACACGAAGCCCCCTGACGCCTCCCCCCTGAAGGATAGATTATTGGATGGTCACCTGCCGGTAAAAACCATCTCTCTTATATACAAGAAACTTATCAACCACATGGCGGATCCATTACAGGCCCTTAAGGGGAAATGGTGCAGTGATGGGCTGGAACTAGACGAAGAGGACTGGCAAGCGGCGGTTTCATCCACGCGAGAGGTCGCAATTCAGGCTAGGCTGCGTTTAGTGCAACTCAAAATACTCCACAGGACATATATAACGGGGCCCTGCTTGGTCCGGATGGGAAAGCCAGAAAGCGGCGAGTGTAGACGAGGGTGTGGGGAGGTAGGATCCTTTATCCATATCCTGTGGGAATGTCACCATGTGCAAACATACTGGAGGGATATACATCACACGCTGCGGGAGGTATTAGGGGTAAGCATCCAGCCGGAGGCCTGTCGATGTCTCCTGAACGTCTGGGAGCCCACAGACCTTAACTCCTATACAACACAGTGGGCAACTCTGGCTTACATGATTGCTAAACGGAACATAGCGCAGCAGTGGGGTGCAGTCCAAGCGCCCCAATTGAGGAGATGGGAAGAGGACCTAGACTGGTGCACGTTCAGAGAGAAATCAGTCTATGTGGCCAGAGGGTGTTCCGGGAAATAGGAGAGGGTATGGGGCGCCTGGAATCACTATAGAGGAGACATCTGTACCCCGCCTGGTCGCCCGAGCGAAACTGGAACTCTGGACACCCCTTAACCTAATCTGTTTAATAATCATGCTCTCTATCGGAAGTCACTGTTGATAATGTGTAATGATACGGTCGCTCGCCTGTATTGGATGGATGTGTTGTCATTGAAATGTTTAATAAAAGAAATATATAAAAAAAAAAAAAAAAAAAAAAAAGAGTCAAAGTTACACATTAGTACTCAACACAGTAGTCCTTTATCGAACTTGTAAAGATTGAAGGCCGATTCAGTCCTGCCAGGATTACCCTTCAGACTTAAATCTTAGCTCCCGGGTCTCTAGGAAAAAAAGCCTGCCTCTACAACCTTGAAATAGAAACATCCCCCTCTCCTGGTCATCTAAATAGGTTGTATCGCTTCCCTTCACGATGTTCTATTGCTGAACTTACGCCTTTTGTCTGTCCACCTGTAGAAGTGTTCCGATTTCTCCTGTAGACCTTGGAAAGTGCCTTGAATGACGCACACAGATGCATTTAGCACTAGATAATTGATTTGTTGGTTGGAACTCCAAATGAGGCTAGCCAACTTGCACGGGAATTCAGTCCTAGCGTGCTGTCTCCCAATGTGGCCACCTTGCAGTCCTAAGGCGAGCACACCAAGGTAGCTCCAGGGCGAGTCCCAATATGTTATCCCTGCTGAGATGCTGCGCCTCAATCATTTGTTTCTCTGAAAATTTGTTAAAACCGATTCCAAAACATAAATAGGTAAATAACACACCGATGCTCCGAACAGTCCTTGCTTGGGTGACCAAAGAGGTTTCATCTCTTCTAGACCAGTATGTGAACAGGTGAGGTCAGCACAGGAGTTTAAGACACAGATTCCAAGTTAGTGATGTGGTAAAGCTACATAAAGCAGGTTAACAAAAAACACATGGGAGAGACTGACCATGTAAAAAATGTAAATCTGAAGCTAAACTCATAAATTAACCAAAACAACCTGAGGAAAAATGACCACCTAAGCAATATCTGCTAACCTGCCATGTAAGATTTCAGACATGGGTTTGGAGCAGAAGCAAATGTCATTTAAACATAGTCAGTGATGTTAACTCTTGCTTCAACATGCTACTCCAAGTTGGATAAATGTATCTGGTAACCTGGTCGGCTAGGAATGATGCTGGCAATAACCCTTCACAGCACCACAGCGAAAACAGAGCAGGCAAACTCTACTTAGCAACTTTACCCAAAGGTCAACTAGAAGGGCACTCAACTGACAGCAAAAAGCAGCAGCCTGGTATGTAGGCATTGCATACATATGTGGGCCATTGGGGTCAAATGTGTGCCCATATGTTTTCCTAAGTAGGCCCGTTTCTTATCGAGGTGGTGTAGGAGTCTTGCTGTGTGGTGGAAGAGAGGATGATCTATTGGAATAAGTGTAATCTGTGGTAACAGGTGTTAAAAAACTAACTAAATTGTTCTAAAATGCACCCAAAATCCCAGTAATTTGGCAGAAAGCACAATAAATGTAAACCTAGTGCTCCAAGCATTGAAAAATCTCTTCAATATTCAGGCACACGGACCAGGACTCCCTACATTCCCATGGGAGAGTATTGGTCCTTCTCAGATAGAAGTTCTTATTTGTCCTCTCAAACAACAAGGAGCAGCTTTATGTCAATATCCTTAGGTAAATCATAATGAACCCATAGGATTTGGTGGTAAAGACTTTATTCTAAAAAAAAAAAATGATATTCTCCAACAGCTTGGATATTAAAAACTACGATTATAGAGGGAGGAGGTAGGAAAGAGCTGTCAATACAAGGATATGACTGATAGGTGTTGTTGGAAATCCAGCCTTTTCTGTGTGGTCACCCCAGATTTTTCACCTTCTGCTGAACCCTATATTTATGCTGAATTTAGACCTCTATTCACCTACTTCGTTTAACCAGTGGTAAAATGCCTGTGCTACCCCTTTAAACTGAACAAACTTGTCATATTCCTAATTTGTATTTAACTTACCTGTAAATCAATAGTATATGGTACAAAATACACCCAGGGCCTATATGATAAATGTTACAAGTGAACTGTAGCATCTACTGTCCCATCCAATACAGAGATGGCGTAAAACGTGGCTTCAGGCCTACCATTGTAGCCTGACTGTAACAGCTTAAACGCTGCAACTGGATCTATAAAAATACATATTTTTTTTAAAGGTCAACACTTCCCTTTTAAGTATTAATAAGTCACCTCTTTGTATTCCTTGCAGTCCACAAGGCAGGATACATGATATTTAAAAGTCGGACATGTTATGATAACATGTTCTTACAATAAATAGCACCCAAAAGCTATTATTCTCTGCGGCAGGCCTAGCTGTCCCATGTAGAAAACCAGAGCAAAGATTAAAATCCTAATACTGTATCTCAAGAACAGGACCAGCTAGAAAAATAAACAACTAGTTTAATAGTTATTAAAAATCCTATCCAACTCCGATTTTTAATAAATGTTAAGGAAAAGTAACTTTTTGAAAGTTACCTTTTCCGTGCATGAAGTTCCTTTAGGATATTTTGCATTTGCACTCAAACTTCTATCAGTCACTGGTTAGCATTTAAATAGGTATGAGAAAGGTGTGAAATGTCTCAGAGGTGCAAATAATAGGTAGCAATTACTCCTCTGAACCTCACCAAATGTGCATGGTGGAGCTGTGAGCATCCCTTTTGAATTTGCAGTGTAAAATCCTGCTTGCCAGGTTTGCTAAGTTTACATATAGTACTGGGAGCACACATAAAAGACACAGAACAGGATGCCAAGACAAGTCTTATGTATCTACTGCCTGGTTGCTAGAAACCCCTGCCTTTGTTCTACAAGACTTAGGGGCTAGAGTTTCTGCATCTTGTACCAAGAAGTTGACTTCAAAGGTCAAACTGCTGGCCTTCTGTTATATCTACATGGATACAACAAACTACAAGAGACCTTTCCTGCAAGAACCCAGCTCTCCAGTAGCAATTGGACCTGAACTGGACCCTGCTGTTGGCCTCTGCCGGCCAACCTGTGAGTCTCGAAATGCTTCCCTCCCCTGAGATCCTGGGAGGCTTTAGAAGTGCACTCCTGAAGCAGATTGGGACTTAATCAGGAGGTACAATCTTTGACTAGGACGAACCTGGTTGGCGTATTCGACCCAGGGTCAGCCTCAAACTGCCCCTAAGTCACTGGCGCTTTATGCCTCTTGGCGCTATTCCTACTTAAATCTTAAAAATAATATCTCCTGTTCCTCTTCTGGAGTTTTATCATATTGGTGCCGTAATGTTTAGTACATTTTCTAGATTTGGTTGGGGATTTTTATTGTTTTTCCTTTTGACATTACTACTGTTTTGTTACTGCATAAATAGTTTACACATCGCCCCTAGTTATGCCCGTCTGTTCTGTGACATAGCTACCAGGATATTGAACTTAGGTTAATTTTGTGACTTTGCGGGTTCGTCCTGACAAGAGTTGTGATTATTCCTTGAGGTGGTTAGTCACTCACCCCAAATAATGAACCCAATTTCTTACAGGTGTCACAGTCCTCATTAGCAAATTTCATGCCAACAGAAAAATGGCACTAGTAAATATTATACACAGGCCCACTCTGCAGTACAGTAACAGTTTATTCAAGCAGGGACTGCCCCAGTACAACAGTGAGTTTTACCATGTACTACTTTTCAATTTGTTAATATTAGAACATCCACGCTTTTATTTATTTAAGTAATCCCAAGAACACATGTACAAAATTCACTCATTGGCACATTCTAATAGGCACACAAATGACATGCTCATACACTAAGAATACAGTAGTAGGTGGACCATACACTTGCACACCTGGCCAAGCGGCTGGATACCCTCTCGGTGATTAGTGCGCTATACAAATCAATATAACATAACTTAGTACACCAGCCATTTCCAGGTGCAGAATTAGCCTGTGTCACTAAACGTCTCCCCAGATCACTTGTGGCTTTGCTTCACTACAACTCATAGCCAACAAATAACCAGATAACTAGCAACTGCTTGAGCCTCTCTCACATAACACACTGTGTTTGCACAACGCCTAACAAAGAAGAGTTCAGTGTGGTTTCTTTCTCTGACAACAACACAAGGCAGTCTGTCTTAGGGAGCTGGACCAGAGATGTCACATACTAGAGCGGGAACACAAAAACACAATTGTAACTAGCAATGGTTTCTAAATGCATGATGGAAGGCCACTTCTAGCAACATACGACTGCAGAGCAGGGCTCTGGAGAGCTGTCTGGAGAATAGAAGAGGCTGTTTATACACACTATTTAAGAAGGGACATGGACCATCTATCAACAAATAAGCACATCTAAATATCTCTTAGGCCATAGCTGAATGTGCCTAACATTTGCTACCCTCCTTTAGCAAAGCCTTAGAAGTGTGGCTCTTCTGTTCATGTCTCCTCCTGCTGCTTGGCCCCTCATTTATTGCAATGATGTGATTGGATATAATTCGAGCGAGGGGCAAATAAATGCATAAAAAGATAAGTAAATCCTTTGACAGGCAGGTAATAGTTCTGTTCTGCTTGTAGGCCCTTCTGTATCTTCACAGTAATGCAACAAGTGACAGCTGCTTGCTGTTAAATAATGCATACCCCGACAAACATAAGCAGAGCACACAGTGAACACCCATCTTAAATAGAGCTATGCTCAGGCTGGTAGCAGCTCTGGTGTGCTGCCCTGTGGCCCCTCTTTTGATGCAACAAGTGACCAACTGCTCGTTAAGTAGGCATGTCTGGGAATACCTAGCATATACTATAGCAAGCACATGCATGACCCTGCAATCTTGCAACAGGTGAGCTACACAGTACACTGGACATTGGGTAAATGTAGTAATGGCATTAACACCATTACTGGAATTACTTCCCCGGATAAAGTCTAAAAATAAACCTACAGACATGCAGATCAACAGAACAAATACAAGCACCGACTGACAACAACAGGACCAGGTTGTATCTGTAGCCAAAGGTACATTCTCCGACACAATTTGAGAGTCTACTTCTTAGAACAATTTCTCTAAGTTCTAGGTGCATTTTCACTCCATTGCTAACAACACGGCGCCTGCATGCATTAGCCTCGCTGGTGTGTGGGCCTGTTTTCCTGCGTGACGCTATCAGTCTGGATAAGCTAATATTGCTACAGAGCAGCAGAGTAATGGAAAGTTCCTCAGCCTTTTTACAGCCCACGTTAACAGGCGCAGCCATCAGTCATGCAATGTGTCTGTCATTCAGGAAAGGCTGGCCCTGTCACTCCATGGCACGCTCCACATGGTCACTACCAAGACACGCAGGGGGTGCCAGGCGTCACCTGCCTAGCCATTAGGGATTATCAATGGAAAGTGGCCTCCCACAGAGAGGTGTGGGAGCGTGCCCACCCCCAAACCACAAAACCCCCTCGACTTCAACGAAGTGCACGCCGTGACCCTGTCCAGAAAGGCGTTTGCAATACCAAAGAAGTTTTCCACAAGGGTTTTGGAGGTGCAGACGGTACCCATCCATACCAGAATTACCACTCTGCATGCATCACTCTCTGCTTCTCCTAAAATGAACGGTTCGGATCCAGGGTGCCAGAGTGAGAAGCGCTGTGGTACGACTGTGAGGTTGGGGGCCTCATCACGCTGCTATAGCGCCCAGCACAGTTACAGTGCAAGCTAATAGCGGCTCTCAGGGGGTACAGGGTAACAACTCTCACCCGCAGGCACGTCAAACAGGTAAATGAACAAACACAAGGCTTCTTTTTGCCGCAAACCCCCTGGGACTGGTTGCTCCCACACTCAGGCAGGTATGCAAGAGAGACAGATACAGGTTTCCCCGCCTGTGCGACGAGGCGCACTAACGGGACTGCAGCCGGCTCCACCGGGAGTTGCATGGCCGGCTACCTCTCCATCAGTGCACCCAGACTCACTCCGCCATGCAACGGGCACACCGGACCAGCCGCGCGGGGGCTGCCTGGGCAGGCCCGCTCACCCCGACACTCACCTCGATCCATTTCTGAGCCTCGCTGAAGGCTGCCTCGGGGGCCGGCTCCTGCGGCGGCGTCACCCTGGCCAGCTCTAGCCCCGGGCTGGCCATCCTCGCGAGCCCACTCTGCGCCGAAGGGGAGAGCCGCAGCGCGCGCTGACACACGGGGATCCTGCGCTGACACCGCTATCCTCGGCCGGGGGCGGGATCCACTGCTGCGCTCAGCCTCCACCCACCGCTCCGCCACCGACGCTGTCCCCACGGACCGACACAAGTGAGACCCGCGTCCCCGCCGCTGCCACCAGCAGCGCGCAGCTAAAAATAAACAAGGCGGGTGGAAGGGGCTTTGCCATCCGCCCATGCAAATCCCGATCGCGAGGCCGCCTCCCACTAATCACATGCTTCATTAGTGCCTGTGCGGCCGGGGCCTCTGCAGCACTGCAGGCTCGGGGCCTAACGGGGACCTGGCCTGCACACCCCACGGGCTGCTGCGCTCCTTCCTCCCTGGAGGCAGAGCACGCTCCGGTGTCCAGACTCGGTCTGTATAGAGCCAGAATAAACCTTCCTCCCTAACAGGATAAAAGCACATTTTAAAATACATTCAAGCTGGGTCAAGCAATATAGTTTCAAATCACCCAGCCTTTCATCCTTCCCCGGAGCGTAAAATAAGTACCATCATGTTGAGAAATATTAAACACCTGTTATCTGTCAATAGTTCCCATTTACCCCTGGTTGTAAGCGTGTGTTGTCTACAAATAAACCTATTATTTTATGTTATTGTGTGGGCAGAAACTGCAAGTGAGAAGGTGTACCAGTGTACCTACCACTGAGGACGTGACAGGCTGTGCAAGGACTGGACCAACACATGGGTACTCACACACATTGTCCCAGGGGCCACAACGTTTGGTCTGTGATGTGACCGAAGGCTGTATTAATGCCAGCAGAGGGGCGCTGGGAGGTAGGGGGCATTGGGGTGTTGGTAAGGTGTAAGGTGTAGGGGAAGCAAACCATGTACATCTAGCGCCTGAAGTACACAATGTGAAACCAAAAACTTTGGATTAATCCCGGCTTCTCCACATAACCAAATTGTGTGATCATAGGCAACTTTTATTTCACTTTCCCTCCTTTTTTAGGTCTCGCCTGAGCCAGCGTGTGCGCTGGATTGGCGAAACATTTAGTGAGTGGGGGCTTTAGAAATGCGACCACAGCTTTTTGGGTGGCATAGACCGTGCAGTTACGCGCACAATGACAAGCGAAGGCGCCATCTGACTTTCCTCTCTCGCCAGCAGACGTGCCTCCTTTTTTTTTTTACAGTTACGAGCTGTCATGGTTCATTAAGTGCTTCCGCGTGCACCACTCGCGTGCTTTTTTTTTTAACTTGAGGCGCGCGCGCTTGTTTTTATTATGTTATACATTTCTACACATGCTGCCTGAAGGTAAAGACTAGTGAGGAGGATGCTCCCTTCGAAACCAGCAGTCTTGATTTCATGTCGCAACTCTTTCTTTTGAAACTCGGTATTAAAACTATACTAATAAACTTAAAATGTCATATCGTCTGGAGTTGAGAAACATGCTCTTTCCCGCAGCATGATGTTGTTTCCCAAAACGGCTGCTACATTTGCTGTGCCACATTTTAAGGAATGCTGAATCTTGCACGTACATGTACAAGTGTTCCTCAGGCGGCCACTGGGTGGAACTAGAGAGGTGCATATGTGAGGTGACTGTATTCCCCACAAAAGTTTGCTTTTAGGAAAGACGGGCAGACAAGGTACTACTGTTCCCCCTGGTAGCATGAAGCCATAAATGAAACATGATTGACATGTTTCTCAAAGATGCAAATCATAAAGGCTATCTCCATATTACCAATTGTGAGCTCGTTTCTCTTATCAATTTTAAAGACGACTGAAGGAAACTGTTGTCAGGCGACTTCAGATAATGTGGAGTCGGCGCTTGATGCATGCATCTGCAGAAGCTACAGGAGACCGATTTGATTCGACGATACAGTCTTTCAACCACTGCGAGCTTGGAAATACTGGCGCTTGCATGTTTGTATTATGTACATTGGGACAACCTAAGTCGTAAGTGATATGGCCGATATAAGCCATCAAAAGCATTCAGCTAAATATAAGAATGTTTTTGCAGTGCCTTACTTCACAAAACATTAGTCGGTGAAAACAATGAAGCTTTCCCTAGGCAAGATCTAAAACCAGCATTGGCATAGCCAATAGGTCTCGCCTTTGGGTCCTTAAAAGTGTTTAACCATGCAACAGTTAATGTTGTTACACTAAGGATATTGTGTTGCATAACTAAATACTTATAAGGTCCCGAAAGCGAGACCTATTGGCTATGCCAATGCTTGTCTTCATTATCACATATTAGGTCATTGAAATGCAGTACTTCAGGATGCGGGCTGTACAAATCCTCCTCCTGTGTTTGATTTAATAACATTTAATGTTGTTCATGTATGATAGAAACCCAGGCCACGCAAAGAGTGCACATTACTACTGATTTTTCTCTTAGTTCACTATTGACATTGTTGTCAGATTGGGGAGAAGAATGAATGTTTATGATTTCGTGTCTGAAAACTATCACTTAAAAAAATACTTCTCAATGCACTGATATAATCTGATGTACTAAGATGAAACAGTTCGTAATGTTAATGAAATACACTTTGGAAATTTGAACTGACTTTTATCATACTTTTACACTTTTACTACAATACGTCTTTAAAATTGAAGCTATTTCTAAAGTTAAGCGGTGAAGTGCGGTACACCATAGGTACTTCCTTTCTTTAACTGCAGGTAACCTTTAAAGAAATGCTTGTCTGTTTATTAACTATTTTTTAATGTTAGTGCTGAGTCGAGTAAACAGCAGCCCAGTGCTGCTGTTGACAAGAATGGGTGCAAATTAAGATCAGGAGGGCCGCATGTGGCCCCGGGCCGTAAACTCGACACAACATGGCGACGGGTTACCACGCCGATACACACGCATGATTGGAGTACTCTGCTTTTGAGTGCATGATGAAGATACAGGTATGAATAATATTTTGTACTGGATTTAGTTCCATGCTGGTTACTCTCTAAACATGCGCTTTTGTTTGATGTGGGTGTTTGACACAGATATAACTGTATACATTTACTGCAGTTTGTGACGTGTAAGGCTACTGATCTAGCACACTGGTCTGTTCCCTGATGTGGGGTTTAAAATTGTGTATACGCTGTGATTTTCGTTTGGTTTTCGTCAGGTTTTTAACAAATAGGGGTTATAGGCAATTACTCACTGCCTATCGGTCTCTGTTTTTACGCAAACTGATATCCTGGCATATGGAGCTTACTATACTAAAAGTGGAGGAGCAGAGTATATATACACCATAGATTAGAATTTGACGTGTTTTTATAGTATGTATTTAGGCATATTGGAGTGACCTATTGATACGGATTGAATTATTTTGTATATTTATACTCTTCATAACAGATTCACTGAAGATCTTGTGATTGATCAATTATACGCAACAGTACGTTATTCAATTTTTTTCAGTTTCTAAACTTAAAGAGACTTTAATAATTTTAATACGAGACCAGCAGCAGTAAGCAGTGGTAGATCCTCCACCTCCCCAAATTAATCAGTTCGAAACTTTTGATCATAATATAAGCACTTTAGTCTCGACATGTAAATTGTCCCATTTACCAGCTAAACGGAGGATCCCTTTTGACCTGCTATTATGTTTAAATAGGGAAATAAATAAACTAGTGAGGACTCAGTTCCTGAAATTCTCCCTCAAAATTAGTAAATTAATAAATTTACTAAAGAGGAAAAGACAAAACAAAAAAGGAAGACTATGAGGGGATACAGTTAAAAGAGGTACTCTTGTAAAAATAATGCCAAACGATATTGGGAAATATTTGCGGACTGCTGTGGAACAAGAGTAAAATCTGTTCTAATTCCCATAAAAAAAGAAGAATGAAAATTATATCTGTACGAACTTTACTCTGCAAATCCAAATTCTTCTTGTCCTGCATTCATTGTAACATATTCCACTAAATCCCTAGAACTTAGCTATGCACCCTCAAAGGACTAAATTGTAGGTTTTATTAAAAATATGAGAGCCTCCGGGGCAATGGGCCCTGACGAAATCCCTATGACTGTCATTAAAAAAGAGCCTCAAATGTGGGCTACGTATCTTGAACTGCTGTTTGCTTACTGCTATCTGCAGAGGAAGACGCCCCTATCTTGGTCTGGCAGTATTTTAATTCCATTACATAAAATGGGACATAGGCATCATCTGGGCAATTATCGACAATAGCCCTGTCAGATGCGGTGAGGAAAATATTAGCCCGCAGCATTTTAGATCATCTTACAGATTGGGTGGTGGAGGAGAAAATTGTACCATAGAACAAGCAGGTTTTAGTAAACATCATTCCACCCTAGATAATATCAGCATGTTGAAACTAATAGAGGAAAAGTATAAGATTGTTGGTATCTTGGGAATAAATGCTTTGCCCTGCATCGGGGAGGGTACAAAATGGTGGCACACTCGGGGTTCACATCTGGGTCTCGAGGGGTGGGTATCCTTGTGAAGAACTCCTTCCCTTTCAAGATAAAGGCATCATGGACTGATGTCCGTGGCAGATATGTAGGGATTTCGGGCCAGTGGGAAGGGAGAACGGCGACATTTATCTCCGTATATGTCCCGCCCGGTTTGCAGGCGGATACCTTTAAAGATCTGGGCGCCATTTTTCTGACGTTCCCGTTGGGGGTCCTAGCAATGGGGGGGGACTTCAACGCGGTGGTGGCCGGGGAGGTAGATAGGCACCCGCTGCGAGGCTTGCAGCCCTCTCAGAAGTGGCTATCCGGATTTCTGGAAGCAATGGGGATGGTAGATGGGTGGCGTACTCTCAACCCCAACGGGACACAATATACACACGTATCAAGCGTGCATCGTAGTCTGTCACGCATTGATTACATCCTAGTTCCGGCGTCACAGGCCCATACCATTCAAGAGGTCCGTCACTTGGGGCGAGGTATCTCTGATCACTCCCCCGTGTGGCTTCAAATGAGAATGGGAAGCTTCGTAGCCGGCAAGATAGCCCCGATAAACCCATGGTATCTGACTGATCCAATTATCCGTAAAACTGCCATTAAGGCCACAGACACCTACTTCCGAGATGGTTTCTGCCATAGCTGGGAAGAAGAGGGATGGACAGGCCGAGTTGGTAAGAGCGGAGGAAGAGGTGCTGAGGTCGGAGGAGGAGATAGCTCGGGGAGTGACCCCAGATGGCCTCCACCGGTTGATGTTGAGGCAGTAAGAGTTGAATAGTATTGCTAAAAATAGAGCGCAGGCCCAGTGCGGCAGGATCCAGAGCAGGGTGTACGAACTGGGGGACAAGGCTGGGAAGCTGATAGCGTGGCTGGACAGGAGGGAATGGGCCTCGCGTCTTGTGCCCGAGTTACAGGGTGAGGATATGCAGCATATTACTGAGCCGCAGGCCATTGCCGACGCTTTCGCTGACTATTACCGCACGATCTATAGTGCCTCCGGGACATACTCGGAGGATGACAACAGTGACATGATGGGGAACGTACAGCTCCCCATGATCTCGGAGGAAAACAGGGCATATAAGGAGTCCCCATTGACGGATGAGGAGGTGGCGCAGGCGATCCGAGAAGTGCGCTCCGGGAAAGCCACGGGTCCTAACGGTATCCTGGTTGAATTATATAAGCTGGCGGCGAATAAACTCGCCCCACACGTCCGTGCAATGTTTGAGGACAGCAGAAATACGGGAACGCTTCCATACGATCAGCGGGTCGCCAATATAGTCGTCATTCATAAAGAGGGTAAACCTGAAACACACCGCGGATCCTACAGGCCAATATCGCTCCTGAATGCGGAGCCTAAAATTCTGGCCACGAGATTAAGGAAGGTAATCACTGCTCTTGTGCATCCGGATCAATCGGGCTTTATGCCACATCGCAATATGGCCCTTAAACTGCGCCGCCTGCACGGGGTGCTGAGTAGGGCATCGACGATACAGGAAGCGGCGGCCCTGGTTTCGTTGGATGCCACCATGGCTTTTGACATGGTTGAGTGGCCTTATTTATTTGCAGTATTGTGCAAATTCGGATTCGGCCCGGTGTTCCTGAGCTGGATCCGTCTCTTATATTCTGACCCGATGGCCCGGGTAGTAGTGAATAACTGGAAGTCCAAGGATTTCCAGCTGAGCAGAGGCACGCGTCAGGGTTGCCCCCTGTCGCCGTTGCTTTTTGCGCTGGCACTCGAACCGCTGGCAGCTTGGATTCGGCAAGACCAATCTATTCGGGGATTGCGGTGGACCAATGAATGGGAGGACAAGATCTCCCTATACGCGGACGATGTTCTGCTCTACATTGCCACTCCTAGGGCATCACTGATTTGCTTATTAGACGTGTTAGCTATATTTGGTAGGTATTCCGGGTACACAGTTAATTGGTCCAAGTCTGTCATTTATGTGCTGGCAGGCGAACCGCCGGCGGTACCGCCGGGTTGCCCAATAACAATCGCCACTGACGGCTTCCGTTACCTCGGGATTTATGTGTCCCTGGATCCGAGGCGGCGCTTTGCTTGTAATCTGGACCCGCCCCTGCAGCGACTCAAAGCGGATGTTGCACGTTGGAGGTCCCTTCCTCTCTCTATGCTTGTGAGGGCGGTCCTCTTTAAAATGATGGCACTTCCGGGTTTCTTGTACGTGCTCCATAACACGATGGATCCGGTCCCGGGGTCCTACTTTAAAGATGTTGAGAGCCTCCAAAGGAAACTTCTTTGGGATGGCAGACCCCGGATTGCGTTCACCAAATTGACCCTGAATTGGTATGACGGGGGGATTAGTCTCCCTGACATTCGGAAATATTATTGGGCGGCCCAGTTGGCTGCGATTAACCATGGGATGCACTGCAGCCCTGACGATCCCGGTTACGCCCTGGATAGGTGGCTGCTCCCGGGGGGAGACTATACTAGGGCGTTGTATGCTAGGCCGGGTAGATTCTCGTTGACAGGCCCTACTGCACACGCAGTCCAAACATGGCATGCGGTCAACAAACATTTGGGATGGGACGGTAAGCTGACGCTAGCAACGCCTCTGTGGGAATCCAAAAAATTAGGGAGCCTTTGGAAATCCAAGGGCTTTGATAGGTGGGATCTTATAGGGATCGCGCAGATCAAAGACATGTGGGGACAGGGCACGGTCCTACCGTTTGCTGCCCTCAAGGAGCAGTATGGCATGGCGGACGCTGAGCACTTCCGGTACCTGCAGATCCGGCATGCGTTATTAGCGCGAATCCCGGGGGGCGAGTCACTGCCAGAAGCCTCACCATTGGAGGCTAGGGTGTTGGATGGGCATATCCCTGAGAAAACCATTTCCCTCATTTATAAGAAACTAATTAACAATATGGAAGATCCACTGGTGCACCTCAGGGGGAAGTGGAATAGTGAAGGCCTCGAACTTGACGATGAAGACTGGCAGGAAGCAGTCTCCTCCCCCAGGGTGGTGGCAACTCAAGGCCCGGCTTAGGTTGGTACAGCTCAATATTTTGCATATGACATATGTAACTGGTCCCGGGCTGGTTCGTATGGGGCGGGCGGAAAGCGGGGAGTGTAGACGGGGGTGCGGAGAGCCAGGGACTTTCTTCCATGTCCTTTGGGGGTGCCAGCGGATAGCAGAGTATTGGGGAGGTATACACCGAATTATCCGGGCTGTGTTAGGGGTTGACATCCACCCAGAGGCACGTAGGTGCCTGCTCAATGTCTGGGAGCCTACTGACCTCAACGTATGCACTACACCGTGGGCTACGCTGGCATTCATGATAGCGAAGAGAAACATCGCGCAATTGTGGGCCCCGGCACAGCCACCCGGTCTGGGGAAGTGGAGGGAGGACCTAGACTGGTGCATGTGGAGAGAAAAGGCGGTGTTTGTGGCCAGGGGTTGCCCCGGAAAGTGGAGTAAAGTGTGGGGTGCTTGGAACCACTATTGAGGTGATGTATGTCCCCCACCGAGCAGACTAACTGCTGATGAGGCTCATGTAACCCCCTAACCGCTACGAAACTCTGTTTGAAACCTGTATTGAGTTGTGTACTCAGTGACCGATTGTAACCGACGACGCCTGCCAATGAATATCTGCTGTCTGACTGTCGAATTGGTTTAACAAAAAGAATAAAAAAAAAAAAAAAGATTGTTGGTAGCTCAAATGTATATGTGGCTTTAGTAGATTTTTCAACAGCCTTCAATAAGGTTGACAGGCCCTTACTGTGAAAACAATGGAATAAAATGGGAGTGCCTACCCCCCAGTTATATTTAATTATTGCCCTGCACTCACAAACCTGGTATCAGGTGCTAATAGGGGTAAATTTACAATAATTCCCACAGAAAACAGACTGAAGCAAGGCTGTTTATTAGCCCCACTACTTTTCTCTTTGTATGTAGCTGACCTACCCGAATGTTTCTCTCCCCTAGAAGGAAATGCGCCATAGATAGGTGGCCGTCCTTTTGCATGTCTTATGTATGCAGACGATGTTGCAATTATGGACTTGACCCCTAAAGGGTTGAATAAAAAGCTAATATCTTTGCAGAAATATACGATGGCGGAGCGCGATAGGTGGCGCACATCCAAGATGGCCGCACACCTGTGAGGCTCAGGAAGCTTGGCGAAGACATCCAACATTTATCCTCATATCTACCACAGATAAATGTGATTTGCCGCTGTCTACATGTTCCCTAGACCATCCGGTCACTCTGGGGAATAACTGCGGCTCTCGAGATTTTAAAAGACCATCTACGGGACAGTGCATGCTACGGGCGCAAGGACGGGCGTCTTCGCTGGAGACTTACTTGGCCGCCGCATCTACTTGAGCCCCGCGGCTCCCCACGTGGCGATAGGCCTCACCGCAGGCAGATCCGGACTGGAGCCTCCCTGTTGCACGTAAATTTCCTTCCCGTTGGCTCCTTGTGCTGTCGACTCCTCCACCTGCCGACGCCTGTGGTTATATTCGGCGGTGTGGAGCACGACAGCTGTGGGGCGCTTTTTGTGTAGTGGGAACTCAAGCTATAATTCGCTCTGAAATGTGCCGGCCAAGCGTTAGACTACACGCTGTTGATTGTCTCCAGGCGACAGATTCCTTATTCTCGCCTCTGAGCCTCTCAACGCTATTCCAACTTTCAATGACATCCCATCCCTTTGCCAGACTGTGCAGCTACCTACGCATGCAACGCCTACCCTGCGCCTAGCCTAGTGACTGGGTGACATCTATTCACCCACGCTGCGGCATCGTCTGGACGTGCAATAGGGAAACCGGATGGCCATCAGCCTCGATTGACCTTTGATACCAAAAAGGCCGCGACGAGATCACCCTCTGCAGATATGGCACCTGCCAATATGGACCAAACACAACCACCCTCGCAATCTTCTGAAGATGATGTTAAGACTGTACTCCTGGCCGTACAGCACAGTCTATCAGATTTGTCCGGGAAGATGGCTACAATGAATAATCGGCTGGACTTTCTGGTAAAAAAGTGGGCAAACATGATGGGCAATTGAAAGAGGCGGAACGTCGCATATCCAAGAACGAAGATACCACTTCTCAGATGCAAGCTCAGGTAGCGCAAATGGACAAGTTGTTGAAAGTTATTGCGGCCAAGAACAAAGATATTGAAGCCAGGAGTCGTCGCAATAACGTTCGAATACTAGGCATACCTGAGAGTACGAATACAGGCGTATGGAGGACTGTATTGAGCGTCTTCTAAAAAGCTCCTTTGGTCAAGATTCTTTCTCGACGCATCTAGTGGTTGAGCGTGCACATCGCTCCCTGGGCCCGCGGCCCCCACCGGGCGAGGCCCCAAGACCCATCATTGCTCGTCTTCTCAATTATCGCGACCGTGATGTTGCACTCCAGAAGGCCTGCAAACTAAAACCACTGCAATTTGAAGGGAATGCATTCACCATCTATCCAGATTTTACTCTGGCAGTACAGGAGGCACGCCGTACATTTCTCAGTGTTATGCAGAAACTTCGCAAGGCTCAAATAGAATACGCTCTCTTATATCCTGCGAGGCTTTGAATTACACACAATGGCAAACACAATCCGCAACAAGTGGAGGACTTTCTGAAAACTATCTTGAAACGTTCACCACGCCGCGACTGCATCTCCAGATCATCTTCACCATCCAGTGGCTGAATGGGAGCAGAGGGCCACATGCTGTGATTGCCCGTCACAAGCCACACTTGCCCTTGCTGATCTGTACCATAGTATAACGAAACGCTGTTACCCTGCGCATCACCCCCCTCTTGCTGATGGGACTCTTGTCAATGCTCTCCAGCTGGATCTACACTCCTGTAAAGAATCATGGACAGATAAGTGCCCTAGGGGCTTTGTTCCTTGACTGTGGTTCTATCTGTATACTTAAACTGCCTTGTTGAACTGTGGGTAGATTTACCTGACACATCGCCAAGCACTCTTCCCCCCCACGTCACTCTATCTCCCCAATGGGCTGACACCCTGGGACTGCAATGCAGTTAGAGTTGGGTCACAGGAAGGGATTACTGCCCCCTGGCGCCCCCCCCCATGGGAGAACCCCCATGCTATTCTTTTCTTTCTGTCTTTTATTGTTGTGTTTTTCTCTTGCTCTGCTGGCCTAATCTGGTTAGAGTAGATTGGCCGCGATGTTGGGATATATTGGGTGGGCAACAACATGCCGGCACGATTGGGGTGCCATTGTGGGTGGGGGTAGCATTGTTGTTAGTAGTTTGTTATGATGCTAACTCATTGAGGTTTTTTGTTTTGGGGGAGGGAATGGGATGGGATTTTTTTAATTGCTCTATTACATATTGGACAACTTCAGCTCGACATGACAGTCATTATGTGAGTGGACACATTACCCTTCGACAACATCATGTTCGCCATACAGCCCCATCATATCTGCAATGTCAACACAAACTGACCCGCCTTGCATTAAATTGATCACATGCAATGTCAGGGGTCTTCGGGACCCTCATAAACGGAGACAAGTATTAGCGTATTTAGATAGACACCACATACAAATAGCTATGCTCCAAGAAACGCACATGGTCCCTAGACGTCCTTCCTGCTTTGGCAATAGATGGGCCTCTGCACAAGCGTTCTCCTCCTACTCAACATACTTGCGGGGCACGCTTATATTAGTTAAGAGGAATACACCGTTCATATTGGGTGGCATGTATAGTGACCCCTCCGGCTGCAGCTGTATACTCTGGGGCACATTGGGCATGCAATCGATCACCCTAGCTTGTAGTTATAGTCCTAACTCAGATGACCCTGATTATTTCACCACTCTATGGGGACACATACTTAAAATAGGCTTCACTCATGTCATATGGGGTTGGGATTTTAACACAGCTATCTCCCCCCTATGGATCGCTCCAACCCCCTTTCTCATCACTATACCAACACTTGGGAGACCCTCTCTGGGCTGTTTACGGAGCATGGCCTTGTAGACGCGTGGCGCTATGTGCATCCCACTGATAGGGAAGGCACTTTTTATACGGCAGGGCACACAACCTGGTCTCGATTAGATTACTGGGTTTGCTCACGTGGAGTGACCCCCTGGTTGGAGGCTAGTACCAGAAGCGCTTTTAGACACTGTGTTTCAAGCAGAAATAGGGGAAGAGATTACGGATTTTTTTACTAGAAAGAAGGGTTCTGTCGAACGGTTGGGTACGCTCTGGGAGGATTTTAAAGTGACGGTCAGGGGCATATGCATATCCAAAAGAAATATACGATGGCGCAGTACTTAAAGATAAATTGTTTTAAAAGTAAAGTTCTGATTATGAAATGTAGTAGAAGTAGAACATTTGGTAATTTGAACTGGCAAATTGGTTCCGAAAAATTGGAGATGGTAGATTCTTTTCTTTATTTGGGGAAAGTAATAACGGGCAACACAAACAATAACAAAACACAGAAAAAAGGCCACGGGTCCAAAATAGAGCGGTGAAGAATGCAACAAGGTCTACTCAACCATGTGCTGGAGGGGGAATCCCTTTAAGGACGGTTCTCCTCACATACCAACGGTGTCATGCTTCATCATGGGGGTGCGTCCTCGTGTGAAAGACCTAGTTTCTACGCGAACTACAACCCCCTCGCTACGAGCAAGGAGCACAGGGATGTTTTGGTATAGATGAGGCGGGTTGAACTAAAATCCTATGTGAGCTTGGTGTGCTTAGTGAAAAGTGCAGTGCTAATGTGAACGTGGTTAAAACTGGCTACAAGGTTAGCTATGTAACAACTTTAATTGGCTACCCTGTGACAGGATTAAAAACAAATAGCTGATAACACAGTTGCCGTCATTAAAGGCTACTGTGTTAGTGCATGACCAACATGTTTCGGCCTGGGGACCAATTCAGAGTGTCATGGCCTTCATCAGGGTCGGGTGTACAGCTACTTCAACTAAGTGAAAATACAAGCACATGTGAAAATGTATGTGCAGTATTAACGGTGTGTAATACTGAACCAGTGGTCCTGCTGTTTAGTATGTTCACCGTGGAACCTGCGGTGAGACAAAAAAAAATATTTACAATGAAGCGCGATTAAGACAGTGCATGAAAGACTAGGTTGAAATAAATGCAATATTTCTGCTAATGAGTCAAAGCACTGGACAACATACCACTATTTAGTAAATATGTAAATTAGTACACAGATGTGTGACTCACCATCATTGATTAGGGAATTCGCCACATATGTCCTGGCATACTAGCCAAAGGGTACATGCGCCAAACCAACCTAATAGAAAAGGTTGTGGCATTAAAATGAGAGAGGGAAATCATATAGAATAGTGGAAGAAAGAAAGAGCGAACGCATTCAATCGGTGCTCAGAATACGAAAAAGAGAGGTAAGATAATGTATCTTGTTAGTACATATGGTCTGGCGGGTGACGAATTTAACCTGGAGCGAGAGGGCCCAATTGGGAAGTTGCAAATGTGACGTGGGCAAGAGGACCCAATTGGTCCATGTGGCTGGCGTGGTCGATGCATTGGTGAAACAAGGGCAAATAAGAACATCTACAACGACATCCCAGTAGTTGTCAGGCCGGTGGCAAGGACAGGTCGCAATGTTAAATCTCCCTATTAGCACTCCCCTGGCCCCAATGATTCTAGATCTGGGTCAAAAACATTACTGCACAAGATGGGTTATAAGCAGTTAATGTTTTGGCACTGCCTGTGGTCGGTAAATGAGCTCACTCAATATAGAGCAGAGACGATAGATCTCCTAAAGGGATCACAGGTCAACTCTATCCCATGGTTTATTTGTTTGAAGAATTTATTGAAGAGCCTTGGGATGGAGGAATACTGGTCTACCCCAGAAAACCTGGGACTAATTCCAAAATGTAGACTCAAAAAGATATACTGGGATACTATTATGGAAAAGGAGGCGGCCAGATGGGTGGGTACCCTGACTCAAGATTTTAATAATTTTAAATTTGCCCCTTTTTATGAGGAAACCATTAGTGAATTTGTACCACCACTGGCACGGAAATTATTCATTCAATACCGTTTTAAAACTTTTCCAACTAAAGTGTTCTGTAAAACGTGGTGTAGTAATGCCTCCACAAATGATGAGTGTCCTGCTTGCAATGTTTGCTCTGAGTCAATAGTCCACTTGCTAGTCTTCTGCGTTACTACAGAAATCTGCGGGCTAAGTGGATTGTGCCATTATGTAGATTGGTAGGACCTGAGCATTACCTGGAGGCTATGAAAGTCCTAGCCACCGACACGTGAAGGGTGGTGGTATTCGGTTTGGTCAGAATCTGGCATGCATTATGGATCAAACGTACCAAATGTATTACATAGTTTCCTAATCTTTGTATGGGGCTATTTTTATTGATTTTTAACTTCGTATTGCTTTTATCTATTGCTGTATTTTTTACTTTGTATATTGCTTTTATTGCTTGTACCATTCTTACATTGTATGGAACCTTGCATTTTATAAGATCCTTGTGATAAAAAATAAAGTATTTTGATGATGGCTATTGAAACAATCCCAGTAAAGGACTGGAGCTTTTTACATTAAATTGAAGGTCAGCTTCTATGTAAATTATGTAATTTTAATACTTCAGTTCCAATAGCTGCTATTATACTGGAATTTGGTTTGATAGGTTCATTCACTCAAGGCTTAGCCAGTATATTAGGTTGGGGCTACCAGCTAAAAAACTGTGAGTTACACACATTAAGGGGTTTCATGTGTAAGGAAATCTGTGAAGGACTCACTGATAAATATTCATTTTCACGTGACTTCTCCTTGGCATTGAATTATTTTAGCATAAAGGGGGAGTCAGTGAGCTTCCTCTCGTTTTTAGAATTTAAGTTGTTTGGTTAGCATTCAGAGAGATGTTAACTATTGCAGATCAAAAGAAAGGCTTAAGATAATAGCAATATCAAATACACCAAGAATCTCTCAGAGATATTTATCCTGAATTTAGAACATGGTGTTCGACGTTGGCTTATATTATTTCATTTGAACCTTTTGCAGTCGAATGATCAACTAGCTAATTGGGACCCAGCCCTGTAAATTGGAACAAAATGCCGGTTTTGTAATCTGGGCATTCAGAATTTCGATCATATCCTATTTGTCTGCCCAGCTCGAGTTCAGTTTGCTACCGATGGCTTTGACCTATGTTCTTGCAAAATAGCATTAAGAATTTATCATCAGCTCATGAACTCCTTATTTAAAAAAAATAAAAATGAAAGTGTGTTTAAAAACTATTTAATTTTTTAAAGAAGTTTATGAATATATTATAGTCTTCAATACCCTTATTTATGCTAGTCCCTATTTTTATTGTTGTTTTACTTGCTATTGCTAAGGGAGAATGAATCCTTAATTATAAATCTACCAATTTGTTCCTTGGAATTCCGTCTGGTTTACAATTTATTGCTGCTACATGATGCACTTTATCCAAAAACTGGTTTTATTTTAAAGCTGATATTTGTACGCTATTCTAATGTGTACATGTGCTTCTGCTGCTATATAAATGCACTTTGCACAGAATTGGATTATATCTTGCTGTTATTCATCATTACCAAGGAAAAGCAGTTGTTAGTCATAAATGTTTTAGTTCTTCTTTAGAACTTGTTTTATTTATAAATTGTTTGCTGCTGCACGCTCCACTTTACCTATAGATCTACAGTGAAGTCGATATTGTACTGTTTAAAATTATCTACAAAATTGCATATGTATTTAAATGTATGTTCTTGTTGACTAATGAATACCCTTGTCCTGCACACGTATCACCAGAGCCAGCCAGAGAGCCAGAGAGCTAGCGCATACCTGGGCTTCCACCTGCTGCATTCGGGCCACCTACGCTGTTGCTTCCCTGCCGCCGTTCAATCACCCACGGCCCAGAGACTACAATCCCCAGCCTGCATAGCGGCACTGAGACACTTCCGGACGCCGTTGCGCCCGGAGGCGCTTAAAAACGAAAGGCTCCCTCGGTGGAGCGGGGGTGTCCTGCACACGTATCACCAGAGCCAGCCAGAGAGCCAGAGAGCTAGCGCATACCTGGGCTTCCACTAGCTGCATTCGGGCCACCTACGCTGTTGCTTTCCTGCCGCCGTTCAATCACCCACGGCCCAGAGACTACAATCCCCAGCCTGCATAGCGGCACTGGGACACTTCCGGACGCCGTTGCGCCCGGAGGCGCTTAAAAACGAAAGGCTCCCTCCGTGTCGCGGGACGCGCGCGGGCGGCGCCAGGAGAAGCCCGGGACAAGGGCGGGACCGTCTGTGGCCGTCCGGGGCCGACAGAGGCCGGGCTGGGCCACGTTCCATACATCTCGCTGTAAGCGCCGGGGGCTGAGCCGGCTACAGAGGTATTTTGCGCCACCTGTGTATTGTGACATTTGTATCTTGCTAACTGACAGTGGACACTGGTATTGGGGAGAAACTTTGGTATATATTGAATTGGTGGCCTGTTGTTATTTAGCACCCGGGCGGACCACACGCCGACGGCTGACACCAGTGTAGACGGTTCCGGTGCTCTACAGTTACAATATTTGCCTGATTCATAGTTTGACCCTAAAACTAGGGGGTCTGAAGAAGGTATATAAGGCAGAAGACCGTGATATCATGGTCAAAAATAAGATTGCTAAAACGAGGGTAGGGGGAGGAGTTAAAGGGACACTGGACGCCTTTATTACTAGAGCAGAATCAGTACTAATACATGAAATCCAATTGGCTGAGCGCAGATTGTCCCTGGACCCCCAATTAGCAACAAAAAGATCCTCGTTGGGCAATATAGCATCTTGTGTAACGCCTGGCGCTCCGGCAGATTCAAATGAGTCTACCTTGGAGCAGTATACTCAAGCTGACACTACCAATATACCACTGATCACAGTCCATAACCCGCAGGGTGACATAACAAGTCTAGGCAGGATAGGGCCATTGACTGAAAACCAAGGCGCGGTACTCAGCCCACAGGGTAGAGAAGGCTCACAGCTAATTATATCACAGGGAGCTATGAACGGGGGAGCCACAAGGGAGGAGTCCATTAATCACCAAGTAGAAGGTGAGACTGATCTGGAACAGAGCTTGGGGGAAGAGGTAACCACACGCACTAAAACTCAAAAAATAGGACCTGGGCCCTCAGCGGGGTGGGGCTTACAATGTTGCACGCGCGCCAATACAGCTAGCCGGAAGGGAGCTGCCAAACCGACTAAAGGCAGTACCAAAAAATTGGAGAAAATAGGGTGCCCTAGATGCTGCCATGAAAATGGGCCATGTGGGACCCAACAAATTATAATAGAGTTAGAAAATAAAATGGAACAGCTCATACAGCGTTTGCTAGGGCCAGTAATGGCGAAAATAACGAATATGGAAGGGACCATAAACAAATTTGTGTCCCGAATCCAGCCACAACATGCTAGAGACCCCGGGCAGGAGAGGGAGGAGGGCAGCACAGTGCTGAATTGTAACAACAAGGAGCCAAATAGAAGGGGAGGCGAACAAGCAGTGTGTAGTAAATCATCACAGGGAGCCAATATGGGTAATATGGGGAACAAGAATTTGAATGGGGAAATCCGGGATCAATCGGATACTCGATTCGAGACTAGAGATACTGGCCTGACACATAGGGAACACACGAAGCATAACGGGATAGACCGCATAGACTGCATTCAGGCCACCCCAGGGCTTCCAATATTAGACCTACCCCCAGCCTCTAGCCCATACGCAGTGGTGCTTGTAGGAGTCCCGGGACTGAGTAAGGGAGCCGAGGAATCGACTAGCACTTTGATAAATAAAGCAGCACACTGGATCAAAAATAACATACCAGTTAATAGTTTCCAACATGACCACATCCTCATGGCCAGGAGGACAGCCTGGATTGGCCGAGGAGAGAAAAAGTTCCCTGGCGACTGTATCATTGTAAATTTAAGATTACCTGGTTTAGTAAGTGAACTCCTAGATAATCGGTACGGGGAGAGTAAGAGAGGGTCATGTGTAAGGATGCTCCCTTTGCATTATTTTTATAGGGATAGTGCCCGTGATCCCGGGCAGATCCGGCAAGGGCCAAGATTACCTATGAAAAGTAGATGGGACAACATATACTTAGCCCCAAATAGATTTGCCACCCTCACTGATTATTCTGCCCTGGACGAACAGGATTGACTGGGGAGTGTAGGGAATACAGTGGTGGAGAGAGCAGATGATGCTGTAAGAAACCAGGGAACTATAAGTAAAATAGGACCTAATAATCAGGATGTTAGCATTGATATACTTTCCGGACAGGTTAGGGTGGTGGGAGATACAGCCCCGCAAGAAATAAGTTTGGAGATAAATACAACTAAAAGGATGACCAGAGACGGCAGAGATGGTAGGGCTCGCACAACCTCTGAGCTGAGGTTGTTGTCCTGGAATACTGCGGGTCTTGCATCTAAAGTGGCAAACCAGGAATGGCAAAGTTTTATCAAGGGATATAATATTATTTCCCTACAGGAAACTTGGGAAACGGATTGCAGTGGCCTGTTCCTGGAGGGCTATAAATTGTTTTTCACCCCGGCACGTAAATCACCTATGGGTCGAGCCAAGGGAGGTTTAATTTTGTATGCGGCATTGATGCTGCAAGGGAGTTGGCAAGACCTAGGGTGGGATTCCGAATGCCTCCAGGGCATAAGATACATTGCAAAGGGCCTTAAGGTTATTTTTATAAATTTTTATAACGCAGGACAATCAATGTCCAACTTGGCGGAATTAGAACAGAGAATTTCTGGACTAAATGATGCGGGGGATCCCAGCGTCAGGATACTTTTAGTGGGGGATTTTAACACTCACCCATGCCCATACTTGAAATGGGAAGGAGGTTCATGGGACGCCTGTCCTTCTACAAAAGGCTGGCATGTAGAGCATTCTAGAGAAGGCATGGCACTAGGCATGATTTTAGGTAAATTTGCATTAACACACACAATGGACCTAGTCATGAATGGTTCAGCAGTTTCAATGACGCCATCATTTAAGGGGCGGGGTTGCGATTCCATCATCGATTATATTTTTGTTTCCCACGCTCTAGCTGGTAGGGTCAGTCACTTTGCGATAGTCCCAAGCATTTTTAGCGACCAGAATCCTCTGGAATTGACAATAGAGACCTCAGATCCGTGTGTCAAAATAGATAAAAGGTTTCCCGGGGGACAATACAAGGCAATGGATCAGGGCAGGAGAATTAAATGGTGTAAGATCGATGGATTGGCATTACACAGAGCGCTCCTGGTAGAGAATGATAGTTATATGTGGAAATGCCTAGATAGTAATATTGAGGGGAGCGATCTGATTACAGAATTTGAGGGCACTGCCCAACATATTGATAGCCTCTTAAGGCGTAAGATGAATAAGCAGACAGACCCGTGCCCGAGATGGCTCGATAAAGAATGCTCGAAGGCACATAGGAATCTGAAGCAGGCGCTTAAAATAGCCCCAAGGGACAGAGGCACAATCATGGAATGCAGGAACCAATATAAAAAGGCCATTAGTAGAAAGAAGCATTGCCTTCAATGTCAAGCTTGGGAGTCACTAAAAGAAGCAGCAGAGCATCGTGACATGACAAGCTTTTGGAAAACAATAAATGACCCTTGTTTCCAAGATTCAAATAAGCCCCAGGTTGTATCACATATCCTACCGGAAGAATGGGTAGCACACTTCTCTAAATTATACAATTGGGGTAACCCAGAGACGTTGCAATCCCAAACTCTGGAATTATCCGAGGGTGAGTGTATACCATTTACGGTGGAAGAAGTGAAACTTGGAATAGAAGGCCTGACCTTAAGAAAAGCGCCTGGACCCGATGGGATCCCACCAGACCTGTTTAAAAGCCAGGTGGAACTTTGGGCACCAATATTGGTTAGGGTATTAAATGCTGCCTGCCAGGAGGGTATGCCAAGATCATGGTCCACGGCAGTCATCGTTCCAATTTTTAAAAAGGGCAATAGAAATGACCCCCAATGTTATCGCCCAATATCCCTCATAGATGTCACGGTGAAAATCATGGGGAGAGTCATTCTCAATCGTCTTTTGGAATGGGCCAAAGAATATAACATCATTACCGATCTCCAGTATGGGTTTAGGAGTGGGCGTTCAACATCAGACCAGTGCCTTAACCTCTACCACCTAGTGGCCAAATACACCCTGGCCAGGGAAGGCACTGTGTACTTTGCATTTATGGACCTCTCAGCAGCTTTTGACTGCGTTAGCAGAAGGAAGCTGTGGGAGATGTTGGCTGAGATGGGCATAGATCGGGGTTTGTTACGAGTACTTCAATCACTCCACCTTGAAACTACGGCACAGGTGAGATTTACAGATGAGGGCGACTTGACTGAGGAGTTCCACTGCCGGGGAGGGGTGCGGCAAGGCTGCATCCTGGCCCCTTTTTTATTTACGTTATATGTAAACGGGCTAGACAAAGCACTGGGAGGGCTGGATGCAGACTGCCCTTGTATAGGAAGGAGAAGCATACCAGTCCTCCTATATGCAGATGATGCGGTACTTTTGGCCCGCACAGGCAGGAGCCTGCAGTTGCTTATAAATGGGTTCGTCAGGTTCATGGCGGACCTAGATCTAGTGCCTAATTTATCCAAGTCGTATGTTATGGAAGTAGGCAAAAAACCGGTTAAGAACTATGGCTTCTCAATAGGCACCCATACATTGGAAAAAGTAAAAACTTTTAATTACTTGGGGATCGTCTTTGACCAAGATCTTAGCTTTAAACCCCTAGTAAGCCTGAAATGTAGTCAATTTCCGAGTGCTGTGGGATCCATTATGAATTTCACAACAAGATTGGGTCGCTGGTCCCCACACGAAATTACCCAGTTATATAGTTCAGTTTGCTGCTCAAAGATCCTCTATGGAAGCGAGGTCTAGGGGCTTTCGTGATATGGGGAACATTCAAAAAGAAGAAGATACATTTCTAGAAAGGCTTCTGCAGGTCCCCATAAGCGTTTCTTCGTATGTTGCCCACGAGGAATTGGGTATGGATTATCTTACTGATCAAGCTGCCTCTAACCCAATTTCTTGTTGGGTAAAAATAAGGACTAATCCAGAGGCCACCCTGAGTAGATTAATTATACAGGATTGCATGAAAGGGGATAAGTGGACTAGAATACCATGGCTAAGATATGTAAGGGATGCTCTGACCAGGCTGGGTTATGACAAGTTTTTCAATGACCCAAGCACGCTGGCCAATAGAGATAAGGGCAGCATAAAGAAAGCCTGTAGGCAGTACTTGGCTAGGACTAGAGAAGCAACAGAGGGGTCTAAAAGTACAGTGAGATCACACCAGCTCATTAAAACTAAGCCGGGCATGGAATTTTATTTGGCAAACATGTATAATAGACATGACAGATATTTAATGTATAATAGACATGACAGATATTTAATGTCTAGATTTAGATTAGATTTGCTACACCATATTTTGGCCGTCCCAGCAGGTTTTGCACATGACATAAGCTTAAAAGGGTGCTGCGGCTGCGATCTTAGATCTCCGCAAGACACCCTGCATTTTGTTTTATTGTGCCCCTACTTTTCTTATCCACGTTCATTGTTTTTAAAAACATTACTTAAACGTGCAAATATTGAACAGGCCAAAGTGGCCCTCCTATTTCTTAAGCTTGCTGCTGATCCTTTTACACTGTTTAGCATGGTACATTTCTTGCGTTTGGCAGTCAAGCTGAGGAAAACTAGGGGAGAGGAGTAATGGGGTCGACGGTATTAAAAATGAGCAGTAACAAAGGAACTAAAATTAAGAAAGGAGTAGAGTATAAGTGTATAGCTCTCCCGCTTAAGGACGACATGGATTGTTAGCTTTTAAAGTCGCTTGTTTTAACATGAATTATTTATTAATGTATGGAATATTGTGTTTTATAAGGCCCGATTGTATAATATGTATCTTTTATGGCTATTTTTTAATAACCGAATAAAGATTATTTGAATTTGAATTTGAATTTGACTAATGAATACCCTTGTCTCCTTTTCTATATTGTGTGCCACTGATTGTTCCGATTTGCTCTTAAATCCTGAGAACTGGCTGTGAAAGGGCATGTTTCTCTGATAATGGGTTATTTTGAATTTAATACTGCAGTTGTTATATAGTTATAAATACTGTGTCTTAGTGAACTTTGATACAATTACGCTGGAATGTAATATGTTAATATTTTATTCTATTTACGATGGCAATGAACTGAGCTCGTATTTTAATGTATATTTTTATAATGATTGTGTGTCATTTTAAGTGGACCTCATTGGAGATCTAAATTCTTAATAAAATCGAATTGAATTATACGTCATTAGGTTTAAACATGCAAACAGGTGAGCAGGTGTGATTACTTCCTAGCATAAAAACGGATCTATGGGTTATACGGTAACACTAAGGTAAAATAATAAAAGAGGGCATGCCTGCATGGATATAATATATTAACTGGTATTACACTTGATCGTAAGAGATTCCAACCTACAATTATGGTTGGTGTGTGAACCATCATGGAGAGTGTTTTGGGACCAAACCATATACCCATGTTTTACTTACTATTGTGAGAACAGAGGTCCTGTTAGAGGATTGAATACAGATAAGGGCACTTTATCTAACTAACAAAATACACTAGAGGTCTCGTTCACATTTGAGTTGCACAATGATCAGTGTGGTATAGACACAGAGATTATTATAACAAGCACTTGGGTTCTTTAGGTGGTGGGGTCACGGCTCCATGTACATAATGTTGAGCTGATGGTTTATATTCCTCTTGTAGGCCTGATGAAGTCAGAGGTTAATGTACCAAACAGACGAACACATGTTGGCTACAGAAGTTACCAGAGTGATTGCAAAGAGTATTAAGAACAGCAAATGAAATGTGAAGAAGCAAGAAAATAAAAAACGAAGAACAAAGAAACTTCTTTTGTACTCATAAATTACAGTTTTGAACATTTGGTTGCTCGGGGGTTGCATTAATCTAAAGTTATTGAGGTTGTCCTCATCAAGTTGGTGGCCGCTCTTTTCCCCTTGGAGCACTGTGCCTTTTGAGATTAAGTTAGGAATACTCTAAGTTTGCGCTAGCATTTAACCGTGCCACAGTAATTTATGATTTAAAAAAAATACTTCTCAATGCACAGATATAATCTGATGTACTAAGATGAAACAGTTCTATATGTTACTGAAATACACTTTTTGAATTTTGAACAGACTTTATCTATTTACACTATTTCTACAAGCAGTTTTTAAAAATGAAGGTATTTTTAAAGTTAAGCAGTGTTTAAGCATATACCACTTGAGTTTAGGCTCACTCCCGAGGAGGAACCTCTGATTCCAGTTAGCACGGTATGTAATCTGAGGGTTTTGTTAGACGGCAATCTCCAAATGGAGTCGCAGGTCAACAAGACTGTTAGCGTGTGCTTCGATTTGATGCGCATGTTACGGCAGATTCTCCCGCTACTACCAAAGGACTCTAGCTCCCTTGTAGTAAGGAACATAGTGCTCAGTAGGCTGGACTACTGCAACTCCCTGTACTTGGGAGCACCACAATACATCTTCCAGGGGCTGCAGAGAGTCCAGTCCATGGCAGCAAAGCTGGCGCTAAATAGGCAACGCAGGTCTTCTACTACTCTGGCCTTGAGAGATCTCCATTGGCTGCCTATTAAGGAAAGGGTCTGTTTTAAATCGCTCTGTATGGTATACAGAGCGGTACATGACTCGGGCCCAGTTCCACTGCAGGAGAAGTTCACTTGGTATAATCCCATGAGGCAACTCCGCTCCTCCAGCGCGAACCTGATGACGACGGCCAGAGTTAAGCGCTCTAGGAAGGGAGAAGGGCTTTTAGTGTGGCGGCTGCATATCTATGGATCGAGCTGCCCCAGAGCATCAGACAAGCCAACTCCCTGACCGAGTTTAGAAAGAGTCTGTAGACTTGGCTCTTTCCTAAGGATTGATCCCCTTTCTCCAATTTCTCTGGTCTGCCCATGTGACGGTCATACTTCAGTCTAAGCGCCAGGATACCTGTAGGGTGACAGCATGCGCTATATATGAACTTATTACATTACATTACATTAAAAATGAAGGTATTTTTAAAGTTAAGCAGTGCGGTTCAACCTAGGTACTTCCTTTCCTTAACTGCAGGTAACCTTTCAATAAATGCTTGTCTGTTTATTAAATATTTTTTTTATGTTAGTGCTGAGTCGAGTATACAGCAGCCCAGTGCTGCTGTTCACAAGGGGGGTGCAAATTAAGAACAGGAGGACAGCATGTGGCCCCCAGGCCGTACTTTGAGTATCTCTGGACCAATAGGACCCAGTGATGATGCTGCACCCAACCTCCAGGCCCCTACTATGGATGCCCCCACGACCTATCGTTCAACAAACTAGCAGGTCTTTTTCAGAAATTCTATGGTGAAAGGTATGGCTTTGCAGGATGAACAACTTTTTGTGCCGTGACTGGAGAAACGGAGGGTCAAGGGCACCCTGTTCCTCCATTACACATGAGAGGAGATTTACAAACGCTTTCAGGATCTACCCAGCATGAGAAATTATTACGATTACAACAAACCGCTGGCCGCCCACTTCAACCTGCTAATCAAACAAGATTATGAAGGGTTTATTTGGAGATACGCTGAACAAAAAGACAGTGAACCTTTAGAGAACCTCCATGCATGGCTGTGCAATCTTGGAAGTACCTGCATGGATGACCAAAACAAAGGTGTCCATCTGGGTCCAAACAGTGCCAGACTGTCCTTCCGTCATTTTCCCGGGGGACTAGAGGCATTGGAGGACGGTTTTGAAAGACCAAGGTCGCTGTCGGTGCCTCTGTAACTATCCCCAACTTACGGAGGTTAATTACATCAGCTACAGTGGGGCTTTGGAAGAGAGAGGTGAAGAGAATAGGGCAATAGAGAATGGAGAGAAGGCTAGAGAAAAGCAGTGCTGGTTTGAGTATTTTTGCCATGGCTGCTTTTGGTTTTCCAGTCCAGCCCTGGCCCAAATCATTCAGCTGTCCAGATCGTCAATAGTGAGACAGCTCACCCTAATGGAACCATGATTGAGTCTTGAAACTTTTTTATCCTAGTTACATTTAAATGTGTTGCATGTTAGAGTCTCCAAGAGTGAATCATCTCTAGAGCACCTACCCCCCCCTCAAAGGTTTTCACCATGATTAATTGTGTAATGAGATCCCTGTGCCTCACAGACACACCCCCACAAAGTGAAACTGACCAAAAGCCCTTCTCATCCCCACCACCTCCTGTTTTATTTCTGTCTTGTGGACACATTTAATGGGTCACTGCTGAGTAGGGACTCCAGCTGTTTTTATTTATTTATAGTTACTATTAATGATTGTTCTCAGTTGTTGGCTCCATGTCTGCACCGTGGAGCGTGCAGGCCCAAGCATCATACCATGAGCTTCTCGACACAGTCTGAGAGAGGCTTACTGTGTTTCCTGCCTGAGAGAAGAGGTGCAGGAGGGCTCGTTTGTGTTTGTTGCCTTGAACCATACCTTCAAGGCAGCAGTAGGCGTAGCAGACACTGGGAGATCAAATCTACTACTCTAACTCCAGTCTTAGACTATTTGGAGTAAAGTGCAACTTTCCTTCAAATATTCCACGAGACCTAATTACATTTTTATCTTCAGTGCGGGATTATTTTGGGTAAAGTTACAAATTCCCAGAGTATTTTTAGTAAGGGTTGAAAAGTATTAATTTTGACTTGCAGTAGGCGCTGCCCTGAGGGTGCAGCTCACGGCAAGAAAGTAGGAATACCCTCAGGTGTAGACTAACGGCAAGCATCACCAGGACTATAGAGCACCTGCGGAAGGCGCTGAAATAAACTAGATTCAATCAGGGCCAGACTGGCCATAGCGGGCACTGGGCGTTTTCCCATTGGGCTGAAAGGGTGGGGGTTGGTTTTGGAACGGTGGGGGCCGTTTAAGTTACTGGGGGCCGGTTTTGCAGCAGTGCTGCAAAATCAGCTCCCTGTAACAGCTGGTCTGTTAGAAATGCCGGGGCTGGATACCCTTGGAAGATGCCACACTTCCGTCAGGTTGCTGTATGGAGCGGCTTAGAACGAGGCAATCGGTAAGTGTCCCCGGGGTTGCAAAGTCCCTGTGGGGGATTTCAAGAGCACCAGCAAAATAATTGAGAGCCGCGGGGTGGCCGGTTGTACAATGGCCATTAGGAGACTTGATCGGCATGGTGCTTAAGACCATGTACTTTCATTTAATAAATTAAGGGCTGAATAGTGGCGTCTGTTTATTTCTGGCCCGTTTAAAGACTAATGGGTATCATCTGTGCCTGAAGGCTTAAGGTCTTAGATTCATACTCTGAAGATTAAGGGGCTGATTTCAAGCGCCTATGTTGATTCTGGTTATGTTTTTTTTGTTTTTCTTTGTGGCATGATAGGTTTATTTATTTTTTGTTGTTGGTTTTTTTTCAGACAGATATGGGCTAAACATAGATACAGATATGCATTGCCTAGTAGATTACAACACTGATATCTCACATGGAGGACTCTTCAATAACAGGCAATATCATATAATCATGACACAAAGATATACATTGTTAGGATATTATGCGACTACATATACATCAAAATAACCAACAGAGCAGTGGGCAGCAAGGTTAGGTCACAACGCACATAGGCAGGCCAGTCCAAGGATATTGTAGCGTCTTAGTTAAGGAGAGAGTTAATGATAGTTTACCAATACAAGGCGCCCACAATAAGTATCTGCATTACCAATGGAAGTGTGTCGTACATAGAGTGTCTGATGACAGGACAACTATTGGGGTGCTTCCTGAGAGCTAGCAGTTGTTGATGGCCTGATGTCAACAGTAAGGGGTGCATCCCTTTCCCTGAGCCAATTTGTGAAGGGTTCCCAAATATCTTTAGGATGAGAAGCCATAGGTATGAGATCTCAGAAAGTCGCCAGTTGTTCCTGACAATAGGCTATGTCACGGATTCACTCAGGGATTCGAGGGTACTTAGGGGCTTCCCAATGTATAGCCAGTCTGCGATTTGCTAGTAGAAGCAGCATATCAGTTAGGCGGTGCGACTCTGGCGGGGTCTCCTCAACATAGCCCAGCAGTGCAACTAATGAGGAACACTCCAGCGTTGTCCAGTAATGGCTTGTATGGTATCACATACCTCACCCCAAAATTTAGAGACGGCTGGGCATTCCCATGCGATGTGTAGGAAGGCGGGCGCTTCACGTTTGCACTTCCAACAGCGCGAATCCTCCCGCAGCTTTAACTTAAATAACTGCAAAGGGGTACAGTAGTATCGATGTAGGAATTTAAAATGTATAAGCCTCAACTTATAGTTTGGGGATTGATAGAGGTCGCCTAGCATTGATATACCCATTTTACGGGCCCGATCTATGACGCCCTTGTCATGTAGGAAGGGAAAGTGTGAGTGGAACGCAAGCGGTGAGGAGGGTGCATAAAGCAAAGAGGCATCTGTTCACTTCCTCAAGCCCTCCTAAGCCCACCGCAAGGTCTCAACTGTGTTGATTTCGTTGGCATTTCTGTGGTAGGGTTGATACACAGCCATGTGCAGTGTAGTGGGGTCAGCTATGCCCTTTTCAGTGGCCACATGGGGTTGAAACGGGATGGGATGCACCCAATAATGAAGAAATTGTGCTTGCGCGCTTAGCGCATAGAGTACGAGGTCAGGCACTCCCAGTCCCTCTTTTGATAGTGGGCGAGTCAGCAAGTCCCAGCTTACCCTGGGTTGGCTGCCAGCCCAGGCCATACCAATCGTGATAGATCGCAGAGATTTAAAAAAGGCTTGAGTCAATGGTATATGTATATTCACGAAAAGATATAATAACTTGGGGAGGACAATCATGTTTAGTATGGCAATTCTACCCGCCAGCGTCAGAGGTAGTGCGGCCCAGAATTTAGCCCTATCTGCAAACCAGTCTAGTAATCTACCAGAATTTGTTGCAGGTCTTTGCTGAGCCAGACACCAAGATATTTCACGGCATCATCCGCCCATGTCAGCGGGAATTCCAATGTGGTATCTACTGGGGCTTCCGTGAGGGGCAGGATTGAAGACTTCGACCAATTTATTTTTATGCCAGACATACCGCCGAAGCAGAGGACTTCCCGCAGCACAGGATTGAGGTTGTTGTCCGGTTTCCTAATATATAGCGTAATGTCGTCAGCATACATTGAGATGATAAGGTTTCTATCTGTAAAGACCAGACCTCGAGCAGAGTGATGCTGGCAAATTCTAGCAGCCAACAGCTCCATTGCCACTGTAAACAGGAATGGTGACAAGGGGCACCCCTGCCTGGTTCCACGGGTGATGGGAAAGGGATTTGAAATTAAACCATTTGCTTGAAGCCGGGCCGTGGGCTTGGTATATAGTAGGCTAAATAGTTTGACGAAATTGGTGCGGAAGCCTAATCTGGGCAAGATGGTAAACAAGAAGGGCCATTCCAAAGAATCAAACGCTTTGGTGGCGTCCAAAAATACTGCAATGACCGGGATTTTGGGAACAATTTGGTGGAGTGTAGAAACAAATGTGCGCAGGTTGTGGGCTGTCGACCTGCCCAGGATAAAGCCAGATTGATCCGGCCAAGCAATGAGATGCATTAGCGGCTGCAGTCTGTTAGCGATCAATTTTGCCAGAATTTTGGTATCTACATTAATTAGCAAAAAAGGTCTGTAAGAGTCACAGAGAGTCGTCACCTTTATCTGGTTTCAGTAGGGTAATGATTTCAGCCTCTCTCTTGGTCGGCGGCAGCTCCCCAATTTCCAGCGATTCTTGATAAACATCAAGAAGGTGAGGTGCAAATGGTTCCACAAATGTCTCATGGAATAGTGTAGTCAGCCCATCCAGCCCTGGGGCCTCTCCGCTTGGGAGACCTCTAATCACCTGCGTAATGTCATCAACTGTAAACGGTTCATCTAAGTATTCTCTGTGGGTTGCGCTTAGCCATAGCAGCTCTTTTGAGTGTAGATATTCGCCTAAGTCCGGGTTGGGTGCCCGTTGTGTGGCAGTATATAGAGAAGAATAGAGTTTGGTCAGATGTTCATGTGTGGCCACTTGTCCTCGAATAGGGGAGGAGTTGTTATCAACAAGCTCAGCAATAAAGTTGGGTGAGGTGCGTTGTTTAAGCACATTGGTTAGAGTTTTTCCTGGCCTATCGCCCTCTGCATAACTTCGTGCTTCGTGTCGTAAGGCACATTCTGACTTATTGGTCCCGATCATCTCAGGACTCCAATGACAGCGGACACGAGAATGGAATTTTCATGGTTGATGAAGTAATCAAACGTCTGGAGAGGTGACCACTTGTCATCTCAGCTATTGCTCATACCAATGACCAGGGCCAGTTTAGCAGGATGAGGTGTGGGGGATGGATAGAGTCTGGACAGGTTAAGGGTCATTGGTCAAAGGCACAGATGTTGAGGTTCTCCAACTGTAGAGAGATAGAAGCAATTCACCTGGTTCTGCTGGCGTTTGCTCATTTTCTGGTGTGCAAAGGTGTTCTCTTCAGGAGAGACAACAATATGGCTATTTCCTACCTCTACAAAGAGGAGGTAACAAGGTCTTTAGCATTGACAAAGATCTCTGATCAAATCTTCTTGTGGACACAGGACTAGATCTTAGATCTAAAACCAATTTACATTCAGAGGAAATTGAATGTCAGAGCAGACAAGTGAGCAGGGAGATTCCTTCCTCACAAGAGTTCTGTTTGAGCAGGTAAGCATGTGACAGGATCTGTCAGAAGTGGGGTCCTCCAGAGGCAGATATGTTTGCATCAGCCCAAAGACTGTGTGGTCTAACAGTACTATTGGCTTTGAATTACTGTAACCTGAAGACAGAGTGTAAAGACACACAAGAATGACTGGCAACTCTCTGATAGTGACAGAGACGCCCTTGACGAAGACTTGACGGACGACGAGATCCAAAAGGCCATAAGTAAAATCCAGTTGGGGAAGGCGATGGGGCCCAATGGGATTCCCATAGAATTCCTGAAAATGGTTGCCACCCAGGCGGCGCCTCATTAGTGGGCCATGTATGATGAGAGTTACGAGAAAGGGATCCTGCCGGAAGATCAGCGACTAGCATCAATAGTTGTGATTCGTAAGCCGGGAAGCCCGTTGACGATTGCGGCTCCGACCGGTCAATTTCTTTCATCAACGCGGAAGCTAAAATTCTTGCGAAATTACTAGCCTTGCGCTTGGTCACGGTAATTTCTTCACTGGTCCATCCAGACCAATTTGGCTTCATGCCAGGGAGAAATATGGTGCTTAATATCCGGCGTCTTCACAACGTGCTCGCGCGTCGAGAGTTTATAGAGGAAGACGCAGTGGTGTTATCCCTTGAAGCCTCTATGGCGTTTGATTCTATTTAGTGGCCATACCTATTTGAAGTCCTGAGGCGCATGGGCTTTGGCCCGAAATTCCTGGGCTGGGTGAGGCTGCTCTATACATGTGTACGGGGCCAAGTGCGAGTAAACAACTATACGTCTCGAATATTCTCATTAAAAAGGGGCACTCCCGGACATTAGACTCTACTATTGGGCATCGCAACTAATGGTGGTGAATCACTGGAAATATTGCTCCCCTATTGATCCAGCCTATTTGGTGGACAAATACCAAACTGGGAGAACAGGGTACTTGGGGGCACTGTACTCAAAGGCTCGCAAAGGACAGTGTTTCGGCCCCACAGCCCATACAATTGCAATTTGGCAACAGGCGAACTGGGACTTCTGTGTCACCAGCCCATATTTGACAAGTGGGATATCATTGGGATCTCCACTATAGGACACCTGGTTAAGAAGGGCCCAATCCTTAAGTTTGGGGAATTGAGAGAGAAATATGACATGGCTCATGGAGAGGTATTTAGATATCTACAAATTAGACATGCCCTTACCACAGCTCTTCCTGACATGAGTGACATACCAGAGTCATCCCTCTTGGAGGATCGGCTACTTGACGGACCGCTGCTTATTAAAGCCATATCATTGACTTACAAAAAACTATGTAACAACCTACCCGACACGTTCCACAAACTTCGAGAGAAAGCACAAATAGATCTTGGGCCCATTGACGATGAGGACTGGCAAGCGGCACTAATGTCCCCTAGGGAAGCTGCTATCACCCTTCGCTTTCGATTAATTCAACTCAAAATTTTACATAGATCTTATCTGACCGGGGTAACCCTAGCATAGATAGGCTCAAGGGCGGATGCGCTCTGCCTATGGGGCTGCCAGCAAGATGCATCCTTCTGTCCTATGATTTGGGATTGCCCAGTGGTGCGACCAATATAGGAGGGGGCCACGAATCACATCCAGGATGCCCTGGGAAAAGAGCTCACCCTTATGTCGCGATTGGGTCTTCTCAACATGTGGGAGCCGACTAACCTAACAGAGGTAGAACAACAACTGACTACATTGGTCTACACCTTAGTCAAACGTTAGATTGTGAAAAAGTGGGGGGCGGTGGACAGGCCTTCTCCCCGAATGTAGGTAAGAGAGTTTGATAAGTGCATGGTTGCGGAGAAGAAGGTATTTAAAACAAGAGGGTGTCCAAAGAAATGGGCCAGGGAATGTGGTAAGTGGAATGCCCACCGTGGCAACCTATGTGTGTCCCCATCGGTGGAAATGGAACTGCAGCGCACTGGAGAGCGCCATCAGGACATACCGTGATCGGCTCACAACGTTCACAATTAGCGGATACTCCTCTGAGTACCGGACTCATTGCTTGTGGGATATTACATTCATGATGTATGTTATGTCTATATCAACAAATGCTAATAAACAGATTTCATAATAATCAGGACATACCGTGATTGTAACTAATTTACCTTCCCTCATGGCTTTAAAAGATTGTATAAATTGCCAAACTGTTGATCGGAAAATGTATGTGACCTTTATCAAAGTGAAAATTAATAAAAATATTTATTTTTAAAAAAATGAGTAACTGGCAAACTAGGAAAAGGATGAACAGTGCAAGAAAACAACATTTGCAAAGTACAGTATTGGTACACCAGCATTGGCACCGAGATATCCTTAGCATATGAATCTGACTTAACAGTAGCAGGATCGTTTAGAAGCCCAATAGGCTGATCTTTCAGTAGATTCAATTGCATCGAAATATATCATACAGAACAGTTTTATACAACGAGATCTGTCTCTTGCTGTCACAAAAAGGATCGTAGGTGATCACAGACATTTCTAGGCCACGCAGTAGGGTGAGTGACAGCAGCGTAATTCTCCATCAGTTCATTGCAATAGGTCAAGTTTTTAAGCCTTGATGTATATTTTGGTGGTCTGGTGCTCAACCAGTGTATCATCACACACCTCTTGGCCAGCAGACTACCAGGGACACAAAGCCAACGCCAGTGATGGGCCAGTAGTACCTTCAATCGGTGCACCTAGGGAGTTAAAGATCTCATTCAAAAACTCTATCACTGGTGGGAATGACCACGCTATGTGTGGGAAAGCCACTGAAGTAGCTTTACACTTTTTACATTCAACTATTTCCCTAGGAGAAAATCTTGCCATGCGTTCCGGAATGACATATAGTTGCTGATTTTTTTTTAACTGATTTAGTTTATGCCTGTTGTTAACTGGAATATTGCTAATCTCAGCACAACAATACTTCCAACAAGTGTCAGATAATGGGGAGTCTAGTTCTGCTTCCCATGCCTGCCTATCCATGTACTGTTGGATTCTCCTACTGCCAGCTTCCATGGCATAGATGAAAGAGGCTGCCTTGCCTGTGTCTCCTCGCTGAATCATCTTGGTAAATATAGGGAGTTTCATGGGTAGTTGTGGAAAACCCAGGCATATAGTTCTCATAGCCGCTCGTAGTCTAGAATACAGCAAGTCTGTGACTGGAGTGTTGCCATGCTTAGCCTTACAATCTTGCAGTTCCATGAAGACCCAGTTAAAAAAAATATCACACAGAACTTCAATACTTACTCCTTTTAATATGTGGCGAGAAGTTTTTTAAAGTGTAGGCGGGAGGAGTGGGTTACACACTATATTCACTGGAGGAAAGTGCATTAATCCAGCTCCAGTCCTTCTTGCTATTTCCCTCAAAGTTCAGCTAGTTATTCCTAGCACATGGTCCCTCAGAGAGGCTGGTTCTTTACATAGAAAACGACTCAGCTAGTGTTCGCTTGATCCTCACATGCTTAAAGAGGGGGTGTGAGGACTGAACCAGTACTACGCTTAATGCGCTTGCATATTTACGAGGTATAGAAATGGGTCTGGTACTGAGAAGCCCCACCTTTGCCTTTGGTTGTATCAGGACTTCTCATTTAATACATGGCTCTTTAACACCCCATATTAACCCCATTGACACTTGTCTAAGTCCATAGAAACATTCGTTAGGTTTGCAGATTGAAATATTATTACATAGGTATAAACATTTCAGCAGTACCGACCCAGCAACGGTATGGGCAGTACTGTCCAAGGTTCATCTTGCTCCGAGGCTCTTCTGAGCTACCCCAGAGTGTCATCTCAGTAGCTCTGTTGTATCCTTGGTTACGTGTACCCCCAGGTATTTAACCCCTTCTACCCTCCATGTAAGTGGGTATTCCCCTTTAAGATAGTGATAGTGTTCCCCATAACCGGGAATCATTCTGATTTATCCCAGCTAATCTGTCAACTAGAATATCCACAAAATGTAATTATATATTGGATGATTGGGGTTTTTGGTCGTACAGTATAATGTCATCAGCAATGAATCTTATCAAAAGAGGTTTCCCTCTGGCATAGAGACTGCAGTAAGAGTGAAATTCACGAAGCAGGCAAGTCAGGGGCTCGATAGCCAGGGCAAAAACCTGGCGTGACAATGGACAACCATAGTGACTGGCCCTGCGAATGGGCTCTAAAGGCCTGATTTAGATCTCGGCAGACAGGGTACTCCATCACAACGGTGACGGATATCCCGTCCGCTAGAAAATAAATCCCATAGAATATAATGGGATTTATATTCCGTCAGACAGGCTATCCGACAATGTTGTTGAGTAAAGATTGCTAACCTCACCCACCCGGGCGGTGGAACCTGCATACCATACATTTACCAATTCAAAGAAATACTTGCCAAGACCCATACGCCGTAGCACTTCCTGCATGAGCAGTCATTTCAGCACATAAAAATCATTTTCAGCATCTAATAGAAAAGCTGCTGCCGGTAAATGTTGTTTTACCGGGTACGGGATGGCCTTTAGTACATTGAGGGCTGTTGACCCATGAGTTATAAACCCAGATTGCTTCAGCAGCACCAACAACTGCATCAGTGGTTGAAACCTTTGTGCTAGAATTTATAATCGACATTCAGGAGCAAAAGTGGCCTACAAGAGGAGCACAGTTGGTGGTCACTGCCTTGCTTTGGAAGTAGAGTAATCATTGCCTCAAACATTGACCGAGGGAGCCTACCTTTAGCGATGGCTGCATTACACACATCTAACAACTAGGGAGCCAGTATGCCAGAAGATTCCTTATAAAACACCATTGAGAGACCATCGACTCCCGGGCTTCACAGCTTGGTAGACGGGCAATAGCCGTTTTAACATCTTCATTCCTAAGGGGGAAATTAAGAAGTTCACGCATCCCTCCCTCCCTGAACCCAGGGAAGAGCGACATTATTTAAGTATTCTGCTATTTCACAGGAGGCATCACTAGATCGGGAAGAGGATAAACGCTCATAGTATTGCCTGAAGTTGTGAGGACTATCCGTTGGGGTTGTTGCAATTGATTCATCGCCTGTGGTGATACCCAACACTTCTGTATCTTGGAGCCCATGCTAATACTTTACCTGGTCATTTCTCTTCACCAAATGCCCTGTCACAGACATGTCTGCCTAGGTATACTACCTCCCGATCAGTGGCCTCCCTAAATTCTCCCTGGATATCTAGTATATGAATGAATATAGTATTATCTCCATTCAAATCATATTTATTTTCAAGATGTGTAGGCTCCTCCTCTGACATTCCTAGCTGTGTACCCAACGATCTAAGGATGCCTGCCCCTTTGGAAATGCGTATACCCCAGGTGCACGCTTTAAGCGCTTCCCATACTGTTTCTCTTTCAGATAGCGAATACTCATTTAAGTTAAAATATTCTAAAGAACAGGATTGATCTCCTACCAGAAGACCAGATCTAGCATTTCAATCCCTTTTGATCTCCAGTATTTAATCCTCTGTGGAGGGGATGGGGATTAGCTAACAAAAGCATCACTGCTGAGTAGTATGATAAAGTTCTAGGCTAAATGCTCACATCCTGTACTTTCACTATTGGAAGTAGTGAAGCCAGCCATAGATCAATACGGGAACTTAGGTCATGTACCGACCTGTAATAGTATTCATTTGCTTCAGGGTGCAGTGTTCTCCGTGCATCTACTAGATGGTACAATTGCATAATGTGGGATACAGTTTCACTTGCTTTTGTGAGTGGTCTCCTGAGTTCAAATGACCTGTCCTATCATACTGCAGAGTTAGCAATAGATTGAACTCCCCACACCAAAGCATGGCTACGCCCACAAACCTTTAACATTTGACAATACCATCATCAAAAAATTCTGCTGTTTCAATATTGGGGGTCATATAAATGTATCCAAATAATCGGCATTGAGATAATCTGACAGCAATTATCACTAATCGCCCCTATGAGTGCCACACCCATTCCTGTAAAATGAAGTTTGTAGTTTTCCATGCGAGAGTTACCACCCCTCTGGAATACATACAATACAAGAGAAACTATTTGTGCGGGCCCCATATGGATGCAAAAGTGGATTGTGCTCTTGGTGGTATGGTCATCCCCTGAAGTAAGGCCACATCAATTTTATATCAATTTATATAAGCAAGAACTTGACGGGCTTTGCAGGGATGTTCAATCCCACGCATATTCCAACTAATTATTACCAGTGTAAAATACATTAAGAGATATGCTATTTACGACCCCTTTATCCAAAAAGCATGAAGTGTTGTGTGTGTATACACATACTGTACAATTTGCAAAATGCTTTATTAGGGCCAGATATATGACCGTTTTTTGCGGTCCAAACGGGAAATCGGACAGTTTGCGACTGCAAAAAAGGGTCCTCGCATGTACAAATGCTATTTTGCGAGACAGTGACTCGCAAAATAGAGTTTTCGACCCTCGCTATTCGGAATGGTTTAGGGTCCTCTTTGTGACCTTCGCCCAAAGGGGACCCCCTTTGTGAATGGATGCAAAAATATTTTTTGAGAGCAGGCATTGGTCCCAGGGACATTTAATTTATTTTTTTTAAATGCATCCCGTTTTTCTGTAAGGAAACTGCTTTATTTAAAAAGCAATCACAGACATGGTGGTCTGCTGACCCCAGCAGGCCACCATCCCTGGGAGTGCTAGCCATTCCTAATGCGGTCGCAAATTGCACCTGCCTCATGAATAATAATGAGACATGCAATTTGTGACCCCATTAGGAATCGCAAACAGTGTCTCAGACACTGTTGTACATTCTAATTTGCGAGTCGCAAATTGCAAGTCGCAAAACAACGCAATTTGTGACTCGCAAATTGGTAGGGTTGTACATGTGGCCTTTGGAGTCATACCAATACAAAGGCGAACAGAATTCAGAATCCAAAACAACCCAATACCCACCCCTTTTCCAAGCCAACCACAATTCATAGTAAAAATAACCCTCCCAAACCTAAAAGAAAAAGATAACTACACACAGTGACCCACACCATCACCGGAATTGCGCTCCACACATGGTGTTGCCTAAGAGCACGCATCTGATCCAGGGCAATTTATATTACCCATCACTGTAATGAAGATTTACCCATTGACGAACACATCCAACAAAGAACAATTGCACACAGAAGCATATCAGAATGCATCTAGAGAGCGTAACTATCAGATGTAGGTTCTCAATTTTAATTGAGTATTGTTAACACGATAAACAGCTAATACAACCACATTGCCTTCTTAACACTTAGACATTGTGCTCCCATGTTGAAGACCAAATATATCTCATTAAACTGATCTGGGAGCAGAAGACTATATGGCAGGAAAGATGTGGAATACATCCAACCGTGTTACTCAGGCCAGCAGCTGCATTTCTCCGCAGCTGGATGGATCCCGGACTACTAGAGCCAGACTTCATCCCTCCTTTGGGTTTTAACACATTTCGATACATTCCAGTGCTAGTTCCAGTTGGATGTAAAATGTACTTTTCTGTTGGGCTCATTTCTCAATATGGCCAGATAAAACATCGAATAATTGATGGATTTCTTCCTTAGCAACTTCTTTTTTTTATGTTTGAAATGCTTTATTGAAGAAAAAGTATAATGAACAACAAAATACAGATCATAGAAAGAACATTGTCATACAGAATCAAAAAGAGAAAAAATAAAGGATCATCATGAGTTAAATATAAGAAACCAGAGGGAAAAATTAAAAAGCATTTTGTAAAATTTTAAAGGCAATCAGGGGAAAAGGGGGGAAAGAGAAGAAAAAGAAGGAAAAAGGGAAGGAAGGGAAAGAAGAAAGAGAAAGGTAAATATGAGGCGTTAGGAGAAGGATAGATAAAGAAATCAGAGAGAAACAAGGTAGAATAAAAAGAGCAAACAAGCCAAGGGTAGGGAGTAGTTGAAAGGCAGGAAAGAGAAGTGTAAATGTAGAAGATACAAAAGGGAAAGAGTCACTTATGGGGGTTTGAAATTCTCAGAGGATAAAGGAGAGATAGATTTTGATTTCAGAGCCATGCGGTCAAGATATGCTGTGAGAGGCAACCAGAATAAATCCCTATTGAGGGTAGGAGTGGAGGCAGCAGCAAAACGAACATCAAGCCTGTGATGTTGACAAAGAGAATTCCACCAACATTGTATAGAGAGCTTAGAAAGGTCCTTCCAATTAGAAGAAATATGTTGGAAAGCCAGAGCCAACATAAGATCTAATAGACCAGAGGAGCGGGAGGGAATATCAAGAGTATCAGAGATACTACCTAAAAAGAGAAGAGGGATAGAGTATGGAATAGAGATAGAGAATAGACGAGAGACATAAGACCACACCTGATCCCAAAGTGCGAGAACAGAAGGGCACAGAAAAAGTAGATGAAAAAGATCAGCATTAGGGGCAGAACAGGTCCAGCAGGTAGAGTCCTTATCAGGAGAAAAGCGAGAAATAGAAACAGGAGAGAGATAAAGCCTGTGATATAGAAAGAACATAGATTGAGTTAGTGAGGCGGAACTGGAAATTTTTAAGGACCTGGCCCAGATTTTGTCCCAAACAGCTATAGACCAGTCACAGCCCAAATCAAGTTCCCAAGCAAGTTCCAATTTAGATTTCGGGCGGGTCGGATTGGGGGAGGAGAAGAATTTATAGATAAGAGAGGCTTTAGGAAGAGTAGACAGGATCTGAAGAAGTGGGGAATGGGATACGGAAGAGGATGATAAGGGGAGTGAATAATAGACATCAAGAATGATGGCCATGAGGACAGTGAATCTGCGGAAAAAGGACTGGGGGCAGTGAAACAAAAGTCGGAATCGAGGAAAAGAACATGGGAGAAAGCCATCGAAAAGTTGGTTAACCCATATCAGACCCCTTGATCTCCACGCAGTCCAACAAATAGGACGGTTATTAAGGAGAATAAGCGAATTGTACCAGATAGGGGAAGCCAAAAAGGATTCACGAGAGACCAGGTCAGGACGGACCAGAGCATGTAGAAGAGAAGAAGTGTGTTTGAACAGGGGTAGAGGAGTGGTTAAGTTCTTAGCAGAGAAATGTGCAATTTCAGATAGGGAGAAAGGAGAGAGGAGTGAGCGTTCAATAGAGAGCCAAAGAGGAGCAAGAGGAGAGGGCGCAAGAGCAAGCCAATTAGAAGCCTGACGGAGAGAGAAAGATTTATGGTAGAGACGGAAATCCGGAAAGTTGACTCCGCCATTGGATTTCGGTTTACGAAGAGCAGCTAGAGCAACTCTCGATTTTTTATGATTCCAGAGAAACTTAGAGAGACAAGAGTCAATGCGTTTAAAATAGATATCAGGGATATGAATGGGGAGCATGGAAAGGATGTATATAAGAATGGGAGATATCATCATTTTGATCGAATCCAGCCGACCCCACCATGAGAGAAAGAGAGGATTCCAAGAAGAGAACAACTTATCAATACGGGATAATACAGCAGACATGTTGAGTCGAATAGATGAAGAAATGGAGTTAGAGAACAAAATTCCAAGATACTTAATTTTAGATGAATTCCATGCAAAACCAGTGGACGAAAACTGATGAGGGAGACAGAATTTAGTGAGAGGAAGAATCTCAGTTTTATCAGAGTTAATCTTGTAACCAGAAACTTGGGAAAAGGAGTTAAATTCAAGTAGTAAGGCCGGGATGGATTGGTCTGGGTCAGAAATAAACAAAAGAATGTCATCCGCATATGCAGAGAGTTTCAAATGGGTCTTGTCGTAAGGGAAGCCAGAAATAGAAATGTTGTTTCTAATAGACGTAAGAAATGGCTCTAAAGCAAGGACAAAGAGTAGAGGGGACAAAGGGCAGCCCTGACGGACGCCATGCCGCAAAGGAAAATAAGTGGATAGAAGGCCATTAACTAAAACAGACGCTTTAGGGGAGGAATAAAGCAAAGAAACCAGAGAAATAAAATTAGGACCAAAACCATGCCAACGCAGGGAGGCAAACAGAAAGGACCAATCTACTCTATCAAAAGCCTTCTCAGCATCAACCGAGATGGCAGCTAGAGAAATGTTGAGAGAAGGAACCTTATTGAGAACATTAAGGAAAAGGCGGGAGTTATCCGAAGTGAGTCTACCCTTTACGAATCCACATTGTTCTTTACCAATGAGATGAGGGAGGAGAGGATCTAAGCGTCGGGCAAGGAGTTTAGCAAATAATTTATAGTCTACATTAACAAGGGATATTGGGCGATAATTTTTACAAAACTGGGGATCGCGACCCTCTTTAGGAATTAGGCAGATCGTAGCCTCGTGAAAGGTACCAGCAGCTGTGCCAGAGGTAAAGAAAGATTGGAAGAGGGAAAGAAGTTTAGGAAGAAGAAGATCTGAGAAATGTAGGTAGAATTCCACAGAGAAACCGTCCGGACCCGGAGATTTACCTTTGGTGAGAGAAGTTAAGGCGCTGTCTAGTTCGGTGATAGAAAGGTCGAGTTCAAGATCAGGGAAGTTAAGATGAGAAGTAGAGGGGGTAGGGATTTTGTCGAAGTAGGATTGAATAAGGGCAGCCGAAGGGGGGGACTCAGGAGTATAAAGAGATTGGTAAAACTGTTGAAATTGGGCAAGTATATCCTGTTCCTTATGCAAGAGAAGATTATCAGTGGAATATATCGAGTCAATCAGATTGCGCTCCCTGCGAGACTTAAGGTAGCTGGCCAATAGTTTACCAGACTTGTTGCGACCTCCGTAATAGCGGGCGCTGCTGCGAAGTAACATTGAGGAAGCATTATCCGTGGTAATTTTGTTAAAATCAAATTTGGCGCGTATAAGGTCTGGCACAACCGTTTTAGTAGAAGAGGTGTAGAATGTATGCTCCAGGGATTTGATATGGGAGAGAAGGTCTTTCTGTTTCTTAAGGTAAGACTTCTTTTTCTTTGAGACAAAATCAATCACAAAACCGCGAGCGGTAGCCTTAAAAGAGTCCCAAATAACGTGAGGGGGTAAAGAGGGATCAGAATTGAGAAGAAAAAATTCCGTAGCAAAGGAAAGAAAAGAAGAGGAAAAGAGGGGATCTAGGAGAAGAGAGTTATTGAAACGCCAGCGGGAGGATTTGGGATGGGGAGGAAGAAGATCAAGAACTGTGACAATGGGAGCATGGTCTGAGATAACTATCGGCTCTATAGATGAGGAAAGAAGATTTTGAGAAAGAGATTGAGAAAGGAAGATGTAGTCAATCCGAGAGAAAGAGGCATGAGGAGGTGAAAAGAAGGAATAGTCCAGAGAGTCAGGGTGGGACAGTCTCCATGAGTCAAGAAGGTGAGATTTAGAGATAGTGTCAAGGAATTGTGTATGTGATTTGTGGGGGATAAAGCGGGCGGAGGATTTGCGATCAAGGAACGGGTCAACAATTTGATTACAATCCCCCCCCAAAATGAACAGGGAATCACTAAATTGAAAACACTTAGAAGTTATCAGAGGCCAAAAATTACAATCAGGATGGGTGGGGCCATATACATTAAAAACAGTCAAGGATACAGAATTGATTAACAACTTAACTAAGACCCAACGACCCTCGGTATCATTTTCTTGAGAGAGAACTTTACATTTGAGCTTCTTGTGACACAAAATGGCCACACCATTCTTTTTATTGGATGTAGGAGAAAATAAAACCGTTCCCACCCAGCCTCTCTTTAATTTAAGAGACTCCGCCTCAGAAAGGTGAGTCTCTTGTAAAAGAACTAAGTCAGGAGTATAAGAGGCTAGATGGGAAAGCACTCTCTGTCGTTTAATAGGGCTAACAAAACCTAATAACAATAAAATGTGTAAAGAACAGAGAAAAGGCATAAAACCAAGAACGCCATAGAGGGGAACAACAAGTGAATGAAAGAAAAGAGCTAGACAAAAGAAAGTCAGGAGATACAGTGAGAGAAATCAAGGAAAAAGGAAAGAGAGGAAAAAGGGGGGAAAAGAAAAGTAGAAGAAGAGACAGTACATATCCAAAACGGATGACTGAGGAACACATACCTGAAGGGGGGAGGGAGATGACAAAATGACGACGGGGTATGGGAGGATTCGACAAGAACAGCCTCCTAAGCCGGAGAGCAACACACCGCACCAGGACGGAATATGAGGAAGACGAATCATATGATATGAAGAGGGATACAAGAGGGTTTATCGAATAAAAATCTAAGGGAGGGAAAAAGAAACGTGTTATACAGAGGTCATAGTGAAGTAAACAGTACAAAAGCAGACATTATATGTAAAACAGAAAACCCAAACAACAATCATTATATAATCACATCAAGCGGAGAAAGAATCAAACCAATGAGGGAAAAACTTTCAGCAAAAACCTGTAAGGAGAAAAAACCAAACAGATAAATAATCAACCAGTAGAGGGATTGGATGTGTCCATGCCAGCATTGGTCTGAATGTGAATAAAATTCTTAAGTTCAGCCGGATCTTGGAAAGTCCAGGTGTTATTTTGATGAGTAACCTTGAAGGTACAGGGGTGAAAGAGGCCATATCTGGCTCCCATAGAGCGCAGAGGAGCACGAAGAGATAAAAATTATTTTCTTCTGGCAGCAGTAACATTAGAAACATCCTGAGAGAGAAAAACTCTCTGACCCATCCAGGACACCTGGCGCTTCGCTCGAGCTGTAGAGAGGACTAGAAGGAGATCAGTAAACTTGAGGAAGAGGATGATGACCCCTCGCGGTTTGGTTGAGGAGGAGGAGCGAGGACCAAGTCTATGGGCTCGTTGGATACTGAGAGAGGTAGTAGTGGGAAGGTCCAGTAGTTTCAGGAGGAAAGAGGAGAAAAATGTGACAGGATCATCTCCTTCCAGGGATTCCGGCAGGCCGTAAACGCGTAGGTTGTTCCTCCTGTTCCTGTTTTCCAAGACTTCAGTGTGTTGTTGAAGGGCGAGAAGAGACTTTTCCAGAGAGGAGATGCGTTGAGAATTTGACTGAATTTCTGGAACCTGCTGCTCCACAGAAGAAACACGAGCCTCCATAGTTGACCATTTAGCCTCAAAAAGCTGCATCTTGGTATTAGTCTCCTCCACGAACGGGCGCAAAGCGCGAATCTCCTCAAGTATCAACTCCATAGATATAGGGGGTGGAGATGGCTCGGATGGAGGAGGAGAGGAGTCGTGTTTCAAGCGCTTAGGCAAGGAGGCAGGAGGAGAAGACTTGCTGGGGGTAGGTTGTGATGGAGAAGAGCGGGTGGAGGATGTTGTCGCCATTTGTTCTGTGGAAGGAGGATGAGGAGAATGACCTGTTGATGAGGAAGAGGCGGGGGAAGGTGGAGTCTTCGAGGGCACAAAGACAAACTTTGGGTTGCGTAGCTTGCCCATAGAAGCCTGAACGTGCCAGGGGCAGGATGAGAAAGAAGTGCTCCAATGTAAGGTCCTGTAAGCAAGTGTCAGTATGTATAGATGAAAAAGACAGCGACCAACAGAAGCACTAAGCGACAACAGCAAAAACCAGAATCCCAAGACATAGAGGTGATGCAAACAGGAAATGAAAGGCTACTTCCAGTGTTGACAGAAAAGTCATCAGTGAGCGCAAACACCAAATACGCCGAAATTTAATGGCAAAGTTGCAGCAGAAATCCAGCAATGAGGAAGTAGGTTACGCATTAGAACTGAAGTAAGACATCAGGGAAGAGCACAGCCAACGCAACATCCTGTGAGGAGAACAAGGAAGTAGGGGTCTCCCAGGAAGCAGCAGGAGCATGAAGAAAATCATTCAGTCATAGCGCGGTGACAGAGCGGCCATTAATTGTCAATAATAAAGTCCAGGAACAGAAGGAAACACAAGGAGAGCATGTTTGCAGTTACCTCAGCGTCGCGCACACATCGCGCCTACTTCAAAATGGCGGCCGCGCTGAGGCACATACACCGAGAAGCTGGAACTAGGTAAAAAACTGCTGGAAAACGAACTCCGGCGCTCACATCTTCAGCTCGGAGATATCCGCATGTAGGAGCCACAAGAAAGAAGCCGAAACAGTCACAGATAGAGGCGGGGAGATGAAAAACACCGCCGCGGCGCAGGGAGCTCCGGACTCAGGCGGCCATCTTGATCGGCGTCCAAGCCACGCCCCACCTTAGCAACTTCTTGACTGCTAGAAATGACTCTGGCCTCTTGCGCAGCAGGGGTAGAGTTAGGATAGAGATTTGGGCCAGTTCTGTTGAGATAAAGAACCACGTCCCATGCCATGTAATTGAGCAGGTGCCCCAGGTGTGTGTCCGTGGCCCAATAGTGAGCAGAACTCTGGATGCTGTGGGCGAGGAGGCAAACACAAGGAGATGATGGGCGGAGCGCTGAAACTTTTCAGACACTCACTCCCAGGAGGCAGGCATCAACGATACTCCTCCGATCATGCAGTAAATCTTCCTGATTCCAACGGCGGTCTTGGGTGCCCCTAGGTTTGCATGCTCTTCTCCCACTGATCACAACTCACTACACTGCTCGGGTGTGTGCTGCTCCAGCATACACTGCTCCAGAGTGACAGCCCTTATCTTCACCACAGCTCCATCCTGGCATACAATGGTCGGAAACAGTGCACTCCGGGAAAAGGCCAGTTAAGGTTGCAACACTGCATGGGGGCAATGATCCTCTTCCTTGTCACATCGCTGCACTAAGGCTCTGGCCCATATCTTCACAGTGGTTCCACCTGGCATAAATGGGGTCAGGAACAGCAAACATAAGGCAGCCCCTTCAGGTCACAACACTGCACAAGCGAAGGCCTGTTTCTTGTCACAGCGCTTATCTTCACTGCAGCCCCCACCTGACATTTGGGGTTTATGACAGCAGAACTCATGCTGATGGCCAGATTGGTGCCATGGTCCTCAAACATCACTGCAACCCCCACCTAGCATATGGGGTCCCAAACAAGAGCACTCAGTCAGACAGCCCAATCAGTGCAATGGTCCTTAACACGAACCCATAATCTCACACTCAGGGATCTACTCGACCGGATCCCTACTGGACCTCACTCCCTCCAGGTGTTCTCTTCCTACTCACAGGGTCCTCCGGGCTCAGCAGGTATTCAGATGCTGGTGCACCCGGCTCCAGGGCAAGTGGTCTTGAGTTTCCTGAGTTGTGTCCCCACATCCACTAGGGAGACTAGCAGGCGATAGTCTCCAGCCCAGTCACAACAGGCAGAAATCGTGCTGAGCTTCTACACGCTGATGTGCAGCCCCAGTTGGAAATTTTTTGAGAGGCTGAAGCTCCCCATTTTATAATCCATTTCCAGAAACAGATGTGGTTTCGTTTTTGAGTCTTTAAAGTTCTTGATGTAGGGGTTGCCCCCTTTAAAGTGCCCACTCCTCTTTCCTGCCCTTTGTTCAGGAAGGAGTCTGTTACACTCCAAACTTGATAGCCCCACACACAGGTGACAGGAGTGACTAGAGGATCACACCTGGCTGTCACCCTCACTGATATATGCGTATCAAGCCCCCCAGATCTATTCTTTATGATTCCCTTGTCAGCCCTAACTCCTTCCTGAGATGTGCCCAATCCCCACTGACCAGTTCTATTTTCATAATTAAAGAACCCTTTTGCAGTGTGGAAGATTGTCTGGCTCTCCCTTCCTCCAGCGTATGTGTCCCAACCAGCTCTCAAAAATGCAGGCCATCCACAGATCTGCCTGAGATGGTTCCTCCACATGCCTCTCCAAGACCCTGGACTTCCAAAATGTCCTCCATATGCTTTGCCATGCACAGGCACACATACGCTACAGCACGCACACACAATCACACATGCACTGCACAGCGCTAAATATTAATGTGATGTGGGCCAAAGATGAGTAAGGTACACAGCAGCAGTGAGTGGCCAGTAGGCTTCACTCAAGTGACACAGATGAAAAGGTCTGCTCACTTTACTGATCATTGTCAGGAAAACTACTTAACTCTGGGTAAGGGCAGTAGTCCTTTACCACTACCAGAATAACGCTTTGCACACCCTCCCGGTCTAACAAGAGCGCAGTCAATAAAACAGGCCTACGTCATGGCTCACACGCATGATCTGTGTTCACCCATGAAGAAATGTCGGTACCAAGGATCCAGATAGCGCAGCAGAGCCTGAGGTGCACGTCTGTTACCATGGAGGAGTTTTCCGTCCCAACAGAGGGCAAGCAGGGCAGCACTGTGAAAACTCTCCACCAAGGGTAGCCGCACTCAGGTCGGTTCCAATAGAGAGTCAAGTACAGCGATGGGTGTTAGATGGGTTTGAGTTGGGTATGAGTTTCATCCAGCATAGGTCATTATGAGGCACGGCTCTGTGGCACCCTCAACAGACCAATGGATGAAGCAAGGTGACCCAAAGCCCCTATGTATTTATATTGGAATGCATTTGTGTTTAAGATTTTTTTTTAATACAGAAGGCTGGTGAGAGCTGTCTATATGCCAGACCTAAAAAAAATATCTGTGAGCTACATTCACACATGACAAGAGGATATCAGAATGTATGCAAACATGTACACTGTGGTGCACAAGTGTGCAACAACCGCTCACTGAACACAGAGATTCATGTTGCAATAATCGGCGAGCTGAAAGAACATTTTAGGGGTTAAAAGAGTATCGGATTCAGGTTCTTCACTGCTAAGCCGTGATCAGAACGCCAATTTAAAATGGATGAGAAAATATAGACTCATGTGCATGTCAAAGTCTGCTAATAAATTAAATGCCACACTTTCTGTATCAAACCCAGCATTCCTACTACTTGAGAGTGGTAAGTATGAACTAAAATCACAACCACCCTTCACATGACCTCGCTACACACTGCAGGACATGTTGTTTGCTGTCACATTTCACATGGACATTGCGAGGGGGCGCTCTCAGTCAGTTATTTCTCGGGTCTCCCAGCAGGAGTAAGTGCAGGTTGCCTGGTTTCCTGCTGCAGAGTTAAGACCTGCACTCCTGATGACGGCGGAGCACCACAGAGCAGGGCAGCACCTGCCCGCCAATCAATCACTCTTTCAGCAACGCGATGACAGCGACGATGAGAAACGGCAACAACCTGGAAAACAGTAGACAAATCTCTCATCTTTTTTTCCACCCTTGGCAGTTGCCACAAAAAGTTCGTTAAACACAATTGGGGTCTGTTTCTAATCTCTGCTGACAGCTGAAATAGCAGCAGAAGAGATTTAGGGCAGGTGTCGGAGGTCCTGCGAGTGACGGTCACACCGACTACGCAGCAGTAAAGCTGATGTTGTTAAGCTGCAGATTTAGCTGTGCTGAGGCACGCCTCAAAACACGACGAATGGCCTTGGAGAAACTCGGCCTGGGTTTATCCAATATTTTCTGTGAGCGGATGATTATTTTTTCAGGCACAGGCAGCAACATGGGGCAAATTTACTGGGGTGTTTTCAGTTGTAAATATGAATTTACGGACCAAAAATACCTCCGTTTTACGTCTTCCAGGAATTAACTAATGGTTTCCTGGCAGGCGCGAACGGTTTTATTACTGCAGATTTCTCTGTCACTAGTTCAGAGAAATACACAGTAGTAAATCACACATAAGGGGTGGGTAATGGGAGGGACAAGGCATGGTTAGCCTTGTAACTTTGAGAAATTTCACAAACTCCCAACTACCTACGTGAAAATTCCCAAACTTCAAACAAAGAAATGAAACATTTATAGAACGCGGCAAATCCCCCGAGAGGGTCTCGAGAAGCCGTTCGCTGCTGCGTGGAGGTGTGATCATTCAAACATCCAGGTCTTTAGTTCTCTTCTGAATTGCTGGGACGACGGTGCGGTCATAAGGTACAGGGGGAGGTTGTTCCAAGCCGTGACTGCCAGGCGCAAGAAAGGGGCGTCCTCCGCTGTTGGCTCGGCAGATCTGTGGGGTGTTTGCGAAGGAGAGGGAAGCTGATCGAAGGCGTCTGGCCGGTTGGTGGAGGGTCAGGCGTTTGTTGATGTATGCTGGTCCTTCGTTGTGCGGGGCCTTGTGGGCGTGGGTCAGCATCTTGAACTGGCATCTCTCCTGAATCAGGAGACAGTGTAGTTTCTTGAGATGTGGTGTGATGTGAGTCCTTCTGGGGAGGTCGAAAATGAGTCTTGCTGCTGAGTTCTGTAATGTCTGGAGTCTCTTCCAGAGGCATGCAGTGATTCCTACGTAGAGCCTGATTCCGTAGTCCAGTCTGCTGCTGATGAGGGCGTGTGTGACAGCCTTTCTGGTGTCCGCTGGGAGCCACCTGAAGGTCTTGCGGTGCATCCAAAGGCTGCGGAAGTAGGCAGATGAGACTGCATTGACTTCCTTCTCCACGGATAGCTTGCTATCCAGGATGATGCCGAGGTTGCAGGTGTGGTCAGTTGGGGGGGATGGGGCATGTGCCGAGCTCACAGGCCACCATGTGTCATCCATGGCGAAGTGTTGTTCCCAAAGATGAGGACTTTTTTCGGTGTTGAGTTTGAGACAGTTATCCTTCATGCAGTCTACAACATTCATCATGCATCTGTGGAAGTTAGCTTTTATGGTAGAGGGATCTTCGATCCGACTCTTTGCCACCTTGGAAATGGAGATTTACTTCAGCCAAGGACTGAATTAACTCCCCTTCAAGAATGGTGAGGGGTACAGATCACCTTCAGATTTGGTGAGGGCGTAAGGGAAGAGTTTTCTCCACATGGATAAATGTTTTTTCCAAGGGAAACTAAAAGAAGTAATACAAAACTGTGTGTTTGCACTGTTGGTTGCATTCCATTAGTGCGTAATTTTACCTCAGGTAGAATTTTGAACAGTGTGAATAGGAGCGGGGGTAAGAAAACACATGACATTTCCAGTTATACTGTTGAAAAACTGCGCCTGGTACAGCTTTCCAAGCAAAATAGAGGGACAGTATGTGAATTACAATTAGTAGAAAAAACGTGCCCATATATAAGCAAACCTTTACAGATGCAGTTTTACTACTTTTTTGTGAATTGGCCTCTATGTCTTTATTGTATTCAAAGTAAGGACATGTCTCAAAGTGAAGTTACCACTTTCTTGTTCTTATTCTGAGCACCATGCTACATGAGGTATCGTGTACAGACCGTGTTTGCACCCAGTTTGATACCCACAGGAACACGCTGTGCTGAGTCTTCAATGTTTGCATGCACAGGTTGTATGTGGAGGAAATTGCACAGGCAGAACAGTGCGAAAACAGAAATGCGGTGCATTTAAACCAGTCGAAAAGAATGTTTCCCCAAGTTATCACCACTGAACAAGGCAAAACTTGAAAATAGGCACAAAAACTGACGAATACCCTACCAAGCAAGAATTTCTGCTACAACATAAGCGAGGGCTAGACAGAGGAGTGAGCGGTTTCTCTCCTCACCCCACGTCATGGACAAACTTGAAGTAAATTTACAAAAGGAAGAATATCCTCCTGACAATTTTGGGGAAATTTGAGGCTTCTGGTGCATTATAAAATGCACAGGCCAGTAACTTTGATCAAAAGAAGGTATAATTTATATGCACGTTGTCGCGGGGTAAGAGAATCTCCACTAGTGGCAAATGTGCCTTCTGAATCACATTGAGCTTAGAGCATTGGTCAAAATTGAAAGAAACATTAAATGAATCTTTACAGGATCTTTAGTGGTTGTCTGTCATGGAATTACAGGTAAAATGTGGGGCACGCGGCGCCCTTTTAACTACAATTGACTAAAAGTTAACTGAATAGGGTTTTGAGACAGTTCGTATGACATGATCACAAATGCTCAGTGCGCCAGCCTCACTGCATTGGTAAGACTGTACCTTACTCTTGGTAGGAGGACCTAGTGGCACAGTCAGCACCAGGCAGATAGGGAAGGTGCAGATCATTGGAGAAGCTTAGACAGAACAGAGGGGAGGCCAGTCTTCTGGCTGGTGAGCCCTGTCTCAGTCGCCATGATGGGGAACCGGAAGTGAAAGGCAATCCAGGAAGTAATTTAGCATATTATCCCACAATACCAGAGCTACCATTAATAATGAGCAAGCCAGACTTTCTCAAACAGGCAGGGGTTTCCTTCAGTAAAAACTTGGGGAAAAGTGGGTCAAACGCTGCAGTTTACAACACAATTTACAAAAGTATTGTAAGCTAAACAGTTATGTGTTTTGCAAACAGTTTTGAAAAGACACTAATAAAAAATGTACTACTTCAGGGTTTGCCAGAAACTACAGGAGCAATATTTCTTTTTAGCAGCAAATTATAGTTGTGGTGATAAAAAACTGCTGTGGTGATAGAAAAATCTGGAAGCACGAGGGCTAATATTTTTTCAACAAAAGAAAAAGCAGCTATTAAATATAGTATGGCCCAATTAAAAATTGCTCGTTGAAAATCTGATGCTGAGACAATAACACTACTGCTGTGGAAGAACATAATCCCAGTTACCATTTTGTGTCAGAAAATACTACTATCAGAACTCATGCAATTATATGCCACAGTACTTCATATATTTATGAGTGTTGGTCAAATATTCTTGGGGACCTTGGTTAACAGTCATTGGGTGCTCAGGTAACCAGGGCATTGCTAATAATATAATGTTTGATGTGTGTGCCTGTGTGCCTTGAAATAAATTAGGATTGTTTAGTGGCATGGTTTTGAGCATGAGTTTAGCCTGTTAATGCCCATTGGCTAATCTTTCACGGAATACACTGGAGATGTTTCTACCAGTGGGTGCACTGTCAATCACATGGGGATGACAAGATGCACTGTAGCACTAGTGTGTGTATATTTGTCGGCCATCTAGAAGGAAGAAGAATATTTGTACCTTCTTCCGCCAGCATGCACATTGACGTGGGGTGCCGTGTCTTTCTATACATAGTGGCTTTCTATAGCGCAGCAGAATTTACTCGAACCGGTGTGAGGCAACACTTCGGGTGAAACATTAAGTCTTTACTTCCCTTCCTGGACTTGTACATTTTTAACAAACTGGCAATTTTTAAAATGTAATAGTCACCTTTTAGCTGCTCTGTATATGATCTGCATCCCTTATTATTTACATTGAGCATCTATTAGCATTACGCTACTCCTTATGGGCATAGCATTATGGTTTGCTAACTTTGTCTATAGACCGGTCTTCTGAGACCCCCCTTATGTGACTCTTCTATGCTTTGATACAGCTTTCTCAAAGGATTCAGTAAGTCCAAATTATATATTCGAAGGGCACAAGTCCTAAAAAGGAAGAGGGGGATTAACCAAGTTTAGCAGTATGCAAGTGGCATCACGGTGCGTGGCATCATGTGTGACATCACAGGAAGTGGCATCATGGCCCATCACCTCACAGGAAGTGACATCACAAGAAGTAACATCAGATCTTTAGACTTCCAACATATGCTTAGCAGGTCTATCATGAGTACATTTGAGTGCATTACAGGATTTAACGAATGAAGACTGCACAGTACTTAAGTCTGTTACTTCACTGCAGCCGCGGTCCTTCCAGACTCGTGCAGGAATCATGAGAGGCAGGCATGGGCACCAAACTCTCCGGCGGCCCCGCTCTGGTCTGGGCCCAGTCAAGCGGCATAATCTGATGAGAGGCTGCAGGCAGTGGCACTGTAGAAGGCGGTACCTCATAACTATCCGCCCGCTCTCGCTTTTGGTGCCGGCCCCGCCTATAGTCCTAGCTCAGCATTCCGATTGGGCAAATCACGGGACACTGTTTGCCATCATCATATCACGTGAATATGCGTCTGTGGTGAATGGAGGCATGGAGAACAGCTGAGCCAGCACCAGCTAGGACAGAAGCTGTCAGTCACCTTACTCTGCGGCTGCCAGAGCAGCACGTACCAGGCGCTGCTTTGCTCAGTGCTATTAGAAGTGCTTGGCTTGACAGCTTCGGGAGGCCCTATATATGCGTGACTTTCCATTTCAGTGCGGTGATGCGGATCACCACACTGAAATGCGTTAGTCTAACGCTTGATGTGTGATACTTGGCAGGGCTGCTTGAGTTCCCTGCTTGAAGGAATTAACAGCTCATCTGCTGATCTTAAAAAAAAAAAGGTTTCTGGTTGAAACGGATCAAAAGTTACTAAACTTGTGGTGCCGTGTGTCCTTGTGTAGTGGAAGGCCTTTTGAAAAGGGTTGACTGCTCATCTTTCAGATGTTTATTGCTGTATTTGGGTATTAAACTGGTACTAATAAGGTGAAATATTTTACCGGACAATGTTACCAGTCAAAATAATGATGTAATACTTTCACAAGATGTGGCGCATTACACTGCATAATTTAGTCAGCCCTGCTGCATACTTTGGACCTCCGCTGCTGCATAATTCCAGTGGCCCTTGTTTAGACCATATTGTTTTTTCTCAATCTGTTGTCATTATAAGGCTGCTCAAAAGGGGTTCTTTGTGTAGTAATAAAATCTTATTAATACAGACTACCCCAAGCACTGCAGTACATTTGAAATCCTGACGTTGTTTCTCCTGACTATGCACTCTTAACACGTAATGCCTACTAGTAAGGGTGATATGTAACTCCTCCACCTTGTAACCCTCATTGCCTTATGTAACGCAACACATCCTGTACATTGATTTGCACATTTGTATGATTTTTTGTCAATGCATAATATGTGTGTGATGGAAAGCATTCTGACACCCTATTTGGAGCTATTAAAGAATAAAATTATAAAAATAGTGGTATTAGAATTATAATTTGTGTAAATACTCATACAGACTAATACATCTGACATTCACACACTGCATGCAAATCAGTTGTATAATGGGCCCCTTCAGCCACCTGCACTTTGCTGGTTAGAACAGAAAGCAGACAACAAGTGGGTGCTGCTGAATTTGTCCCAGTGTCCGGAAATTACACTGGGTCACATTCAGCAAGTTTTACTGGGGCCCAACTTCGTGTCAGTGGGAACGGCGTCCACCCTGGGAAATAAGTGAGTGGACATCGTCCACCTGTGTGTGCTCCCGACAAGTGCTCTGTATATTCGCATCATTCAGCATTGATCTTTTGAGCCTCTTGAGTAAGTTTTCATTTTCATAATTTGCTTACAACTAATTGATCAGGTGATTTTTAAAATGCAACCCGATGGAGCACGAATCTGTCAAGAAGATTTGGTGAGTTGCAGCCTTTTGACAATCTATACAAGAGGCTACTCTGTTTTACACAACAGCTCATGTCGATATTTGGTTTATTCATACCATACAGAATGGGCTTATTCTGGTGGATATATCCCGAAGAAGACCCATTGGATGTTTTCAGTAACAAGTATTTACTGCAGGGGTCGAAACGTCGGTGCATTGGAAAATACAGCCTGTTATACTCCTAGTTGGGAAGAAGTGAATGAAATTATCATCACATCAGGGACAACCAGGGCCGCAACAGTGGAGACAGAAATGCGCACCTACTAAGGATAACCGCTTGTAGTCCTCCGCAGACCGCTAAAGGTTGGACCCTTCTTCAGGGAGAGAGATGAGGACTTGTGGGGGAGCAGAGATGGAACGGGAAGGGTTATGGGCATATGCGCCTTGGTCCGTTTTTCTAGGACTTTGGTCCTGACATTGTTACGTTGTGTTATGTACTGCTACCTCGCTGCACAAAATCCAATGCTGTTCATATCAGAGGATGTACTACTACTGACGCTTCTTAGCAGCACTGCCATACATTTCAAGGCTATACTGAGAATTCTAAAGGGGCTGTTACATTCTCAAAGGAACACAAACTGTTCCATTGGATTGGATAGCACCAGCACTTCTCAGTACAGCGCTTCTTAGAAGTTCCATTGGATTGGATAGCACCAGCACTTCTCAGTACAGCGCTTCTTAGAAGTTCCATTGGATTGGATAGCACCAGCACTTCTCAGTACAGCGCTTCTTTGAAGTTCCATTGGATTGGATAGCACCAGCACTTCTCAGTACGTCTATTAAACCTTTAGTGGAACAGAACTGACACTTCTTAGTAAGACTGCCACACTTTTATTGCACACTGAAACTCTCTTTTCTTAGCAAAGATGTTATACCATAAGATGGCATTACAAGCACTTCTCAGCAGGGCTGCCATACTGTTATTCGACACTTTCGCCATTTATTGGCTCAATCCCAAAATGTCTGTGCAAGGGTGCCTCTTTTACTGGGAAGTACTAACTCCTATCAACATGGCTGCCATTCTTTTAGTGAAATAGTGCCAGCAGTTCTCAGCAGGGTCTCCTAGCTGCACTGGATAGTAGCAGCACTTCTGAGCAGCACTCTATTGGATAGCACCAGCAGTTCTCATCCGGGCTGCTATACATGTATATGGAAGAATGCACACCCTGTGCATGTAGGGGACGCTGGGGGCTCTTTGATAATCCTTGGATGCTGGAGGTTCCTTGGTTTACTCCTGTAAGGCTTGTAGAGGGCTCAGTGATTACACAGCCCTTGTTCCAGATCAGCTCGGCCTTTCAAGTGAGCTTGGTAAGATGTTTGAATGGGTCATCATAACTATATGTACAAATTCACTATGCTGCGTTCTGTGGCAAAGCGCTATACAAATGGCTGATTCTTGTTATTATTGTTACTCCTAATTTAATAAGGTTCAAAGAGACGAGAAAACTCCCTGGTCTTCATTTAGTCCTCACTCCGCAAATGTAAATAAAGCTCCGTGGAAGGAACTTCACAAGCACTATGGAGAATAGCTTCAGTACTGCTGCCCAACTTGGTGTGAATTAAACACCGAAGAATTATGGCCGAGAAATTAGTACAATTTGATAACATTTAAAAACGTGAAAACGAAACAAATAAACAGGTAGGTTCGAGCAATTACAATACTATTCATAACACAGGAAATTGTGTGGTGTATGTTTTCGTTACAACATAACAACCTCTGTCCTGCAAATGCGCGTAGGAGTTAAGGGCCTGGGGCCTGCACTGAGGTGATACAATTCAGTTTGGCAAAATGAACACAAATAGCTCTCCGAGTCTAAGGGGTAGATTTACAAGCCCCTTGCGCCACTTTTGCGTCACTTTTAACATGGGAAAAGTGACGCAAAAGTGGCGCAAGGGGCTTGTAAATCTGCCCCTATGTGTTTTTTGTTCGTCAAAGTTATAGAAATGCACGATGCTGAAATCATGAATCACTGAATCACATCTTGCCTTCCTTTCATAGCGAGGTTCAGATTCTTGCATTTGAAAAGAGTTGATGGCTGCCTCGAAGGTTGACAAGAGAGGGGATTTTTCAGGGTGGTGCAAGACTTTTCTAGATTCTCTATACAAATTCGGTCAAATGCAACCATCTACTCCATTCCTAAAAGACCCTTACTAGTTCCTGTGTTCCTAACCAGCCCAAACCACACTGCTGTTTTGTTTGTTGAGCGAAAATATTTCTTATATCATACTTCGTCAATGGTTGGTCAAAAAATCTGGAGCGAATGAGGAATAACTAGGGAGTGTGGACCCGAATTACTGATTTCGGCAGTAATTCCCCATTTCTAAGTGGACTCTTAGGTCACCAACGCAAATTGGCTGGTAGGCTGCTCCCGGAGTCATCCCTACTTCTGGTGTAGGGAACTCTGGTGGTGATCCTGGCTGATTCACTAGGGCAGGCCGAAGGAGGCCTTAAGCATGTTGAGTGCTGTTATGGAGAGGACTTTCACGCAGGGGATCCTACACACTTTACAAGGCCTTCTTTCAGCCTGAGGTCTATTAAATCCATGAGACATGGGAGTGTCAGGGGCCTCCTCAGAAAGGAGGGACCATCAGTTTCTTTTACACCATTGTGTACACAAGGTTGCATTAAGCAGCAGCGGATCGCATTTCTCTAGTGTGGAGAGGCAGTGACCAGGGGCCCTATTAGATATAGGGCACAAATGCCCTGGTTTGTTCTACTGCGCATCTTTAACTGGGTGCGCGGGGCGCAGACCAGGACAATGTGCACTATTACAGCGAATGCGTTATTCCCAGTGCAGGCGCGAACCCTGGTCTGCTCTGGAAACAGCACTTCAGAGAAAAGTGAACTAGCTAGTTGCATCCTCTCAACCGGATCCTTTTCAAAGGGTGTAGAGATTCCCCTGCAGGTGGGTGCAGTGAGCGACAGTATCCACCTGCAGGTGGATACGTGGAGGTTGTCAAACCCCATACCTCACTCGCAAAGGGTGCGCTCCAAGTTGTGCACGGACTGTGCCACCTCTATCCGTGTCCTGGCAGTCTTTTGCCTTTGCATCTGTAATACGCCGCGAGCGCAAAGGATTCCCTCACTTACATGAGGCCACAACTCCATGCAGACGAGGGCACGCGCCATTGCGACCACACAATAATCCATATTACAGAAGGGGTTGTGCAAGCGGCTACTTCTGTAATACCATAATGCTCTGGTACGTCAGAAAAGGGGCAGGATCCATGCCAATACATGGATCCTGCGGTTTATTGTATCGAAGGCCTCAAGCCCACTGAGGCGGACTCACTGTCAGAAAGCACTAACCTTGTGATCTGGATCCAGCATGAGCGATGTACCCTTTCACATGTTTCAGCACCCACTGCCCACCCCACACTGAATGATATGTTTGTTAATAATAGAGCCGGCGAAAGAGGCATGGGATAAGGTGGAAAACAGGCCCTGGTGTCACAACTCTGCCTGGTCCCAGGGTCAGACTGATTTGCATATGGCCATGTCTGAACTGGGGTGGTGGAGTGAGCTAAAGAATGATGATGGATTAAACCCAGATCAGTTGACTGGGGTGAGTGTTTGATTTGCTCAAACGCTCCGTCCATCATCCCCTTTGGTATCGCTTTGGTCCCGGGGCTGGGCACTGTCATTGACCGGAGGAGAGCTGAGATCTAAAGACAAGAGGACGTCTCCTGAATGGGTCAATCTTGCTACAGCACCGGATTTCTAATACTGTAAATTATATACCTTTAAACAGTCTCTGTGTTTCCAGTTCTCTAAGATATGATGAAGCCTGTCTTCGGAGAGCTGAGACCTAATGACCCCTGTGTGGAATAAATGCAAAGAGTGTTCAGATTTATCAGGCGATTCTCACTGCAGATAAACACCTTCTGTGCTCTGTGAGCAGCTGTGAGATTCGATGAATGATCACCGTGACAGGCGCCTGACCTGCAACTGATGAATGTACATTAGCATTCTCGGAGAACAACAAACAATAACTTCCCACCCTATGTCAATGCTTTTATACCATATGAATATCAAAAGAAAGATGATCAAAGTCGGTCACGAGGTGAATGTCTTTATCCCTTCTTACATGGAAATGACAAAATGCAAACGAGATCGGTTCATAATCCGGAAAAGAGAGACTCATGAAACGCCGTGTGGATGTAAAGTCTGTGGGCCGCTAAATCATAGGGCTTGTAACCACTAAATGGCTTTTTAGTATATACGAAACCCATTTTGCGATTTGGTAAGTAGTTTCCGAATCACAAAATGGGTTTCGAAATGCATACCAAATCACAGTTTGGAGAGGGACTTCCTTTCCAAACTGCAAGTCGGAATGCACTGCATCAATGGTTCATGAAAGCAATTACAGGTTCAAGCTCTGCATGGGTCATTGACTCTTCAACTGAGGTGGAAACCCAGTAAAAAAAGAGAAGGGGCCACTTGGGACCCCTTGCTCTTTGTGAATCTTAAAAACGTTTGTTGGGAGTGAGCAGTGGTCCAGGGGACCACTGCCAACTATTAAACTAACTTTGAAACATATTTAATGTAGTGGTGCTGACCCCAGCAAGCCACCACGCCTGCAATGGCATCCGCTCTGAATGCCACACACTTCTTAAATAGTGATGAGGTGGGCTGAACTTCGACTGACTCCTATTAGTACATTGGTTCGTTTGCAAAATCAGAATTGATTTGCAAAAAGTTGGTGCACAATTTGCGACAATTTTTTGAGAATCAGTTCTTAGTACAAGTGGCCCTGAGTCCAAAAACACAAGTACCATCCTAGAATAGTTCTCTGTAGCCATTTCAGACTTTCAGCCATTTAAAGGATAACAATAGTCTGCAAAGTTTCAAAAACTTTGTCAGCAAGGTCCCAGATGTAGCAGTTATGTATCTAGGTTGCCTATCAAGGACGCTCTAGACCACGAGAAATATATACTCTGAAACTTCAAAAAGTCCGCAAGTCTTGTGAAAATCCTGTGGCGTCACAGCACATGCAGTTTCCTTAACTGAAGTCATGCATGGCGCATAGCGCATGCACAATGACTTGAAGCCTCTCACCAACACTTAGTGTACAGTGCAACCCTTTAATGTTTCTGAATGTGGAGACCATGTAGCAGCTTGAAGTACCACGCTTGTGCATAAGTCGAGTGAGAATAGCTAAGTGTCGGCCACAGATCATAGCACTCAAGCACCACTTCATCTGACCCCACTCACGCTGTGCCTCAGTAATGAGGCCCAACAAGACTGAAACCGTCGGGGGGACGTGTGCAGAAGGGAAATGCCCTGGCTGTTCATGCTGGACTGTCCCTTTTGAGTCTGGGCTAACTAAGGCTAATTTGCATCAGGGGCGGCTCCTCCGTTATGGCAGAGGAGCATCGCCCCACTGCTTTCTCACACTGCAAGAAGCCAAAACATAAAATGGTAATAACTTTTAGTTATTACCATTTTTTGTTTGCTTTGCAGGTGGGCAGGGCTGCTCTGTTCTCTGAGCAGGGGAGGCGTGGTTTAGCCACTCCTGAGTGCGCAAAGACTGTTTGGTCGGCCCTCTCGGGCCGCCCAAACCAGTCATGCGCACTTTGTCTTTCTCCATGTAGGCTGCAGCCTGCATGGAGAACATGCACACCCCTCTAGCCCCTGGCTGAGCGCCGTGTCACAGCGCTCCAGACCAATCACAACTCTGCATGCAGCGTTGTGATTGGCTTAGGGGAGGGAGCCTGGCTGCCTGCTTCCTGTTCCTGTCAGATGCAGGAGAGCAGGAGCAGTGAAGAAGCGGGACCCGGCTGGGTAGGTTTTTAATACATATATTTTTATTACGCCCCCCCGCGCAACCTGCTCCACACCCGCCCCAACCGTGCGCCATGCCGGCCGCTATTGATTTGCATATGTTTGTCCCTATCTGTAGAGGTGCCCCAAGTGAAGAAAATACTGGACTTGAATCATCAGGTAGTGAGCGCATTCCACAGTTCACTATGGGCCTGATTCACAAAGGGCCTCTGCACCCATGGCGGAGTCAGAGCGGGCTCTAGGGCGGTGCGAGTGGTGCCACCTCACAGAGTGCTGACTTCGGGTGGGGGCACTGTGCTTGCAAGTATATTAGGTTTTAAAAGCACCTGCTGCCTCGCTGCTGGCCTCCAGCAATTTTCAGGCAACAATAAAAATGTCAAGATAGATCCGGTGATTAATGTTCTTCCTGGAGAGTGATCGGAGTTTTGTCTGGTGGAAGTTTTGACGCATCATAAAGCAGCGCAGAGGGTAAATATGCCTGCAGCAAATAACCAGTACCATGCAGATCACAAAGTGTATATAGTATAAATAGGTCAGTGGGTTACTGCTTTTGTCAGAGATATCCTTTTATTACTTGCAGTGTGTAAGTTAAAATCCTAATATAGAACAGTGAGCTATCAACTGCTATCAAAGAGTTGCATGCAACTTACAAGGTATATATTAAAGAGTTATGATATTTTCCCTTGTTTTTCCTTATCCTAAGTTTGCAAAAAGGGGTCATTTGGGTAGAAATCAATTCTTATTATGAAAGAGAATCCCCAACCATGGTGTTACATTTTAAATTCTGAGATAATGCTTCTCCAGACCAAGCACTCAAACTATACTGCTTGTCAGTTTGGATGACGTGACTCCTACACCTTGTAGCCTTCTGTCGTACTTAACATTTCCTATATACCGATTTACACACATATGATTGATTGTCTCTGTGTAATGTGTGTGTGATGTAAAGTGCTCTGAAATCCTACAGTGGTATGAGTGGCGCTATAAAACTAATTAAATGCATCTGAGAGAGAGTGGGTATGGAGACCTGAGGGGCACTGTTAAAGAGTGTTAGTGAGGGAATCCATGACGGAGGTGGTCATTGGGGGGCATCAACAAACATTGTCGCACTGGGCGCCACCCGCACTAGCCCTAGGCGGAGTCCCCACAGTCGTGGGGGAGTCGCCGCACTCGGGCGGAATCTCCATAATGAGGATTCGTACTGCTGTGGTTCCGCCCGAATCTCCATAATGAGGATTCTTACTGCTGTGGTTTCACCCGAGTGCGGAGACTCCACCAGGAGTGCGGAGGCCCTTTGTGAATCAGGCCATAATGTTCATCTCCACAAATTTAACCCTCAATATTTAGGTGATAACCACAGATAATGTTCTGCAAGCATCAATAAAACCACACATTGTTGCATATAATGTGTGACAGAGTGGTGGAAGCATATGTTACAATGTCTCTTCAGGGGGCAGACGCGCGCTGCACATTTCAAGATGGCCACCTAGTCCGGAGCTCCGTTCCGCGACGGGGATTACCGCAATGTTTTTTGAGGCTCCAGCTCCAATTTCGGCCTGAAACGGACACCTATGTACATCGGAATATCCCTTGAGGGGATCATTTTATTGGTATGCCTTCTTCTCCTCTGCTGTGAGAAATTCAAAGATTACTTTTTCTCTCACAATACAGCCGCCATTTTGTTTTTTCTTTACCTACCACTGCAATGAACTGCAATGACCTTTCTCTCCTCAGAGACATTGCTTTGAAGGTACTTCCTCCATGTACTATATGCCCTGTTTTCTTCTGCTCATATAGGGGTTGGTTTTAGCCTTCTCCCTTAATTTTTACCCAGTGGGGTGCAGTGGTCACTTTAATCTATGAATTTGCCGCCTGTTTTATCTTGTGACTGTTGTGAAGTGCTGTGCAGCCCGTCTAAGAGCTAAACTGACATTCTAGCTGCTCCGTGACTCCTTCACCTTTACAAATTTTCTTTTGCCTTTTTCAACATATGGGTAGGAGTAAAAAGCTACTTTTTATTGGCAAGAAGTCTACAGCTCATCCTCTCGGAACTTCTTTGCTTCATACTATTTTTGGCTCTTCTCTGCAAGACACTGACATGATGGCACAGTCTAATTCTTCGTGAATGACGGTTTTGCCAAATTTTTCTATCAAACTGCAAACTCCATCTTCAGCGAATAAACGCCTCAAACAGGATCCTCCTTCTCCACCAAAGTCTGCCTCTCCTACATCTTTGAACACTGTTCTGAAAGAGATTCATGCTCTACGGTCATTTATTGAAGAAACAAATTTGCGTCTTCAAGTCCAGGATACTAAATTATCATCTATGGAAGCTTGTATATCTGTGGTGGAACAACAGGTTGGAGAGGTACAAGACATTTCTGCCAAGATTGTTACCCTAGAGAAGTAGGATCTCCTGTTAAAGAAATCTGCTGAAGATCTTGAAAACAGAAATAGGCGTAATAATCTTCGCTTATATGGTTTTCCGAAGGTTTGGAAGGAAATGATCCGGTTAACTTCTTCTCTACATTTCTTCCAAAGCTTCTTGACCTTACTGTAAGTACAAACGTTCTCATAGACTGGGTCCTCGCTTCTCCTCTGCTTCTGCTCCTTTGAGGCCACAAGGTGTGATCTTTCTATTCCTAAAATGTACTGACCTTTTACAAGTTCTGAATGCAGCTAAACTCAAAAAACAACTTGTATGGTCTGGCTCTAAACTTTTCATCTCACAAGATGTCTCTTCAGCAACAGCCAAACGTCAGAAGGAATTTCTGGATCTTCGTCCCGCCCTACTCACTCTGGGTGCAAGATACGGATTGTTTCATCCATGCCTGTTTAAAGTTACTTTTCATAACAGGACCTCAACTTTCGAAGATACGGTAGACTTGAGGAAATGTATTCATTCGCACTCCACAACGTCAATGGAAACTGCTGGTCCTTCCTCCATGGCATCTATACCCTGACTTCTTATTTTGATAACACATTGTGTTACCTTTTGCTTCACAATATGCTAATCTTTTTTCATTTTGCAGGTTGTCTCTTTGCTTGTTGTCTTTATTATTTATCTCATAATATGTTGTCTTTACATCTCTATTTTTCTCTTTCAATGCGTTTCATACAGATTCCCTTTTTGCGATATCGTGTGTATCCGTTTCCCGCTCGTTTTTTACCATTCCCCGTTTTGGTACGTTCTCCCTGACTGGACGTGTCATCTTCACCTGTGTGTCACCACTCCTCGTATCCTCTTCCCGTTCCTCTCTGAAGGTACATATCACAGCCGTCAGTCTTCTTTTTATCCTTATTTGCAGTTATTTGTCCTCATTATGGTTGACATGTACTGTCTTCTCTTAATATTCTTTCTTTCACCCTTTCCTTTTCTGTCTCTAACTCCCCTACTTCCTCTTTATTCTTTATTCTGCTCTCCTCTCTCAGTATTTCATTTCTTCTTGTTTATTTCTGTTTATCGTGTTGTTCTATACATTGCTCAGTTTATCCACATTCAGAGTTGTATCATGGAATGTGAAAGGTCTTATTAATCCCATAAAATGGCAGAGAATACTCTCTCATTTAGCCTCCCCTGATCCCGATCTAGTTTTATTACAAGAGACTCACTTGACAGAATTGGAGGCTTTAAAGCTTAAACGGAGTTGGATTGGTTTAGTTCTTGTTTCTCCGACCTCCAATTAAAAAAACGGTGTCATTATCCTATGTCATAACATTTTAAATTGTTCTGTTATTTCTCAAGACATACATTGAGAAGGTAGAGGGTTATTAGCTAAGTTACTTATTAACAACATCTCTTTGACCGTTCTTAATGTTTATGGTCTGACTCAACAGGACTATTCATTTTGGCCTAATATTACAAAAAAAGTATTCAATATAAGGATGAGTTTTTTTGTCTTAGGAGGCAATTGCAACCAGATCATAGATCCATTTATAGACAGCAAATCCCAAATTCGATTTATCCCCCATAAAGTTCATAAGCGATTTCACAACACAATCTCTCAGACACACCTTATAGAAGCCTGGCGTTTATGTAACCCAGATGTAACAGAGTATTCCTTTTTTTGTCCTCCTCATGGGTCTCTTACGCGAATAGACTATATCTTTCTCTCCAAACATCTGCCCCAAAATCTCGTTTCCTCTACAATTGAACCTATTGTAATTTCAGAACACGCCCCAGTGATTGCAGACTTTGTTTTGCTTAGTTCGCAAACCTTCATCCTCTAGATGAAGATTCAATAATTTTCTCCTACAAGACCCTGAATTCTCTTCTTCCTTCTCCTCTAATGCTGAAGAATGTTTTTGTCTTGAATGGTGATCCAAATTCCTCCCCTTCATTGATATGGGATACATTTAAAGCTGCTGCTCGCGGTTTTATAATACATTTTGTTTCCAAGAAAAGGAAGAAATCTTATGCTCAACATAAATCCATATTAGCTAATATTAAACAATTAGAGCAACAATTTTATTCTTCCTCCTCTGGCTCTAATTTGCAAGAGCTAGTTCGTGCAAAATTAGATTTCAACAAAGTAACCACTAATAAAATTCTTCATCTATTCTTCTTCGCAGCAGTGCACATTATTATGGTGGATGGAATAAATCCGGCAAGCTTTTGGCCAATTACCTCAAAGCTCATAAAGAACGTATGTTAATAGATTCCATTCAAATTTCAGAGGGCAAACATCTTTTTAAGGAACAGGATATTTTAGATGTATTTGTGACTTTTTATAAATCCTTGTTGTGACGAGGGGAGGTCGGAACAGGGCGAAGAGGGGACTGAGGTAGACTGGTGGACCCCGATACCCCTATCTTCCCCTCTTGTTTCTATGCAGCCGGAGGAGTGGGCCTCGTCATCCTTCGCGACGGACATACAGCAACCAGAAGAATATGGCGGTCCCTTTAACTGGAAAAGCCTGGAGAGAAAAGACACTCCCCCTCTCAGTGACATGGCTCTGCCAGGACCAATAAGAGTTTGGGATTTCCCCTTGAGGGTGTGTGACGACACCGGAGAGGAGAACACGGAAGCTGGAGAAGACGCCCGAGACGAGGAGAGAGAACGCGTGAGGAGGGAGAAGCGGAATCGTGCTGTGGGACTACCGGACGCCATTGGAGAGCCAGGAGGCCAACGACATCGCGCTTTGCCCAGCCACGCTCAAGGAGGAGCGTGGCTCACCCATGTACGTGAGCGCTTCGCGGGCTGGGTCGGGACGAGGGAGACCCCCGTTAAGTAGCCCGGCATACCCCTGCTGAGTTTGCCTTGTGTGTAACCTTACCCTCGCACTGTCACTTCACTCCCATAGTCTGGCACCCCCTCACTATTATTGTAGAAGTGGCTCACGAGTGTGTCTCTCACTCCCTTTCCCACAAGGAAGTTCGATATAACCCGATACTAACACCCACTCTCTCCTTCCTTTCCGGAGACAGAGTTGAAGCTATTCCCCTTCCAACAGCGGCACTCAAGAGGAAGAACCAGGACCAGGAGGAGAAACACTCCCCCCCTGTCACCCCCAGAGGAGGATATACCGGATCCTAAACCTGGCGTCCCCCAGAAAGCGTGTGTTGAGAAAAATAAAACCCTCACTAATTCAAGTTGGCTCACGTGTCCCTTATTCCGTCCCGCAACACTTGTATACACCGGAATCCCCTGCTTCTGCCTCTTTGATTGATACTTATCTTGCCCAGATCCCTCCTCCTATTTGTGGAGATCTGGACTTTAACACTCTTGAGTCAGATATTTCTGATGTAGAAATTTCTAAATCTCTACATTTACTTTAAAAGCAGAAAACTCCAGGGCCAGACGGATTTACGGTAGAGTTTTATTTACACTTCTCAAATGTATTACACCTAAACTATTACACCTTTTTCATTACTTTTGAAATACTGGTAAGGCAGATGGTACTTTTTTAGAAGCTACAATTTGCTTGATTCATAAGGAAGGTCGTGACCCAAAACTTAGTAAGAATTATCGCCCTATACCCCTTGTAAACGTAGATTATAATATTTTCGTTAAACTACTTGCTTTACGTCTTGAATCCCTTTTGTCTATTGTAATTGGTCCTGAACAATGCGGCTTAGTTAAAGGTAGATTGACTTCTGACAATTCTTGAATGTTCTTGAATGTTCTCAATAAAGCCTCCATTCTTTCTTGTTCCCTGCTGACTCTTGATGCGGAGAAAGCTTTTGACAGAGTTGATTGGTCCGTCCTATTCAAAACCCTAAACTGGCATAGCTTCGGTCCCAAATGTATTTCTCTTATTTCTTTGCTTTATTCATCCCCTGCTGCTTCTGTTTTAGTTAATAGTCTTCTTTCTCAATTTTTTCCATTACAACGGGGGGTTCGTCAGGGTTGTCCTCTCTCTCCTCTCCTATTTGTTCTATCCCTTGAACCTTTTTTATCTCGTATTCGTCAGAATTCTTCTATCTCTGGTTTTATTTATGGAGAATCACATTTAAAATTGCCTGCCTATGCAGATGATATTTTGCTTTTTATTTCTAATCCTGAGACTTCTATTCCTTCTTTAGTACAAGAATGTTCTGATTTTTCTTTGACTTCTGGCTATAAAATAAATCCAGATAAAACAGAAATTGTACCAATTACCAAATTCTGTCTTAAACATCACTTTGATTTGGCTGGTATTAGTTGGAACAACTCTAAAATTAAGGGGGATATTCTCAAGAACATGTGATAATCATTGCAAAATTAGCTTAACGCAACTTTGCACATCGCAGTCTATCGCGGGAAAATAACAGTGGTAACGTGGTATTCTCAAGCCAGCGGTACCATGCAAAAGGCTCACAATAATGCGTCAAATGTCCGCAATAAAGTCAACACGACATCGCAAAAATGCAAAACACGAATGCGATGAGGACAATAGCGATACAAAAATCAGCGAAAACCAGCGACAGGCCTGCAATTCCCACACGTCATGCGGGAAAATGCACTATATGAGCAACAAAAAAAAAAGGGAGAATAAAAGAAACTGCGTAGCACCATGGATGCACCCGGACCGAGTGCAGAGGCCAACGCGAACCCCACAAGCCCCACAGACCACCAGCAAGGAACCTCGTGGTCGGGAATGCCAAGGAGAAAAGGAAGAGGCAGACGGGGTGCAGTCTGCAGGACAACCAGATCAGCGTCACGGAGGTGACAGATCACTACCATCCACTGGACTTCAATATGACAAACTTGAATACAGTCGGAGTGTCACGGAGGTCTATGGAGGAGGACAAGAGGCGCTGGCATGATGTGAGCAGCCAAACCAAGCACAAACCCGCTGCCAACAGGAAGGCAGCAACGGTGACAGGAGGTGGGAGTCCTGCGCCACAGGAGGAGCTGGAGGAAACGGAGGTCACAGTCATCAGGGTGGAGACGGCGCAAGGAGTTGGGAGTCCGGACACAGCTCTATCGGACCTGACACAACATCAACAGGGTGAGTAACGACCAGGGCCTGGGGGGATGGGGGGAGATGGGCACAATGGCACACATGCACAACGATGTGTAGCACACTGAACACCTACAATGACCCTGGATCATGTCCCTGACCCTGATCCCCGTGGCACACTGCAGCACACACACATAGCAATAACAGCACATCCGAAGACAATGTGGAACAAAGTGCAACACCGACACTGCAGAACAGAGGACACAACTGGGTCCGCTCATGCGCAGAAACAGGCCAATCACGTCTAACATAGCAGGAAACTGAGATTGAAATGCACGTGTACAACCACACATCCGTCATGTAGTCCAAATGTCCACTGTCCCGCATCAAATATACAGCACCTCCCAAACAGTCACAATGTACATTGTCATACAGTCTGCATGTAAACAAGAAAAATGCGCCAACATACATGTCAACACAATGTCAACATGCATCTCCCCTTCACATTGCAGAGGGACAAGCAACACCTCCAGCAGAGCAAACCAGACTATTCATCAGTGATGCTGGAGAGGACCACCACACCTTCGACAACGACACCCTACAACAGCCCATGGACATCTCAGGCAACCCACCCCCAGGAGCAGGGCAGCCAAGCTACACAGAGGAAACCCCAGCCCCTGCACAGACCACACAGCAGGAAGCACCCGCCACCAAGGCTGGCTCCCAACACTTCACCTAGGCACACATCACATTCCAATTCCAGGTGTCCGAATGCCAAAAGGAGGTGGCCGAACAGGTGCGGGTGGGGTCAGAGCTCATGGAATCCGAAGTAGATCACATACGTGGGTGTCCAAGTCCCATCAGGGACCACCTACACCCCACAAAGGAGACCCACACCATGACAGATACACATGCATTTGCACATTTCCTGCAATGAACCACAACCAGAGCCCCGGAATCAACATTCACACCCAAACGCTGGACCTCTGTACGACGGCCCAGTTCACTCCTCTTATGTATTGAGTGGGTGACGACAAAGCTACATGTCCAAGGTCTTACCCGCTGCCAGCGATGACATGGTTGCGTCCGCTGTACTCAGCACAATGTAATGTCGTAGGCCCTGGGGTCTTCATGCATACATCATGACCACACGGACACACGCAAATAGTTTGTGGAACTGGCTATGGGCACGTGCGCCTGGCCCCTTTATTGGCAGGGTCACATGTACAGTGACGCTTGTGCTGGATGGGTGTGGGGTGAGTGTAAGCCAGCCAGCACGGAGTGATTGGTGCTGGCAACAACTTGAACAGTGAACAACATTAAAACGGAAACAGAAAACACCAGCATTACAGAGACAACTGCGGAGCATCATGGTAGTAGCCAGAGCAAGTACAGAGGTCACCCAATCTGCAAACAGAAGTGTCCGTGAGTTGCAGTGCACTGAGGTTGTGGCATTAGAGCTGAGCGTGCTCATGTGAAGAAAATGTCTAGGATTGTGCCTCTTCGGGTTATTCCTGATGCAGCTGCAGTGGGGTTTGTTACACATGCATCATCTTCCTCATCATCGTCCCAGGTCTCCCACACTGCCTGAGGTGAAATTGCTGCGTTAGCTCACCACAGCACACAACTCATTCAGAAATGGTCCATGAGTCGTGGTGCACTGAGTTAGTGGCACGTGGAGTGCTGAGCAGGGTATCAGGCAGATGATGGCATCCACGACAGGTGTGAGCAACTACGTTAGTCTGCCAGTACGGCTGTTTCGACTCTGGCAGTTGGCGTTTGGAGGTGGTTCTGGCGGTGGTGGCGTGTGCCTCCTGTGGTAATGCGATGTCCGGGCCGGTCAGAACCCGATTCGATGTGTGAGCCCTGGTGGACTGCAGGTGAGGCCGGAGGCAGCGGACAGCGCAGGGCCACAGACACATGGCATTGATGACCCTAAGGCCATCGTCTCAGAGGCCGTCCAATATCTCACCGGACAGGGTTCCTGACTTGAGCTGCACAGCGTTAGTGGCCCTGGATGCACTGTGGCCGGCACACCGCCACGGGACGGTGACTTGCGGTGCAGTGAGATGGGCCATGCGAGCTGAGCGGGTCCTCATCGATGTCCGAGGTGAATGTGGCGGAGGGTTGTGGGGGACAGTGGAAGGTGTACTCCAGGGCATGACACAGGGTGCAGAAGCCATCCAGAAGCACCAAATTGAGGAGTGGAATGCTACAGCCTCGTTTCCGCCCAAAAATCAGTATCACTGACATGATGATGAAGACAACCCCCAGTCCATAGACTAGGTCGCCACCAAAGTTCAACCACAAAGTGTCCATGGCTGTCGGGGAACAGACTTAGTGGCACTGGAGCTGAAGGGGTATGCAGTCTGCGATGAGGCCAGAACAATGATATAAAAGCTGCCATAAATAAGTCAAGACTGAGTTCCCAATGTGTGACCTACTCGACCGCAGTGTAGACCCGAGGCATTGGTCAGCAGGGGCCCACAGCCACGTGTCGTTGTCTCTCGATGCACAGAGTTAGTGACACCAGAGCAGTTGTTGGCAGTGTTCGATCACCTCCGTAACGAGGATCCTTTTTTCCTCCGGACTGCACCACGTCATCCTCTTACTCCTCTCCATGCGTTCAATGATATGAACTCTGCCATACACAAATCAAGACTTAGTTCCAACTGTGTGACCTACTCGACCGCAGTGTAGGCCGAAGGCAGAAGTCAGCAAGGGACCACAGAGAGGTGTCTAGGCACAGAGTTGGTGGCACCACATCGAAGGGAGTACAGTGACATACAATTTACCATGAAGTGTGTACTCTGCCATTGCGTAATCAAGACTCAGTTCCAAATGTGTGACCGACTTGGCAGCTGTGTAGGCCAGTGGAGTATGTCAACGAGAAAGGAGTACTGCAGGCCTGTGTTGCGGAGGCTGTGATTGTCTGAGGAGGCTGCTAAGCTCGCGGGCCTCGGGCTTGGGGCTAGCGCCGGCACGTGGTGGGCCCTCTTTGACACAGAGCGAGGGTGTCGGCAGGTGAGCAGTGAGGCCTGGGTGCACAGGTGCGGGCAAGACGGGTTCGTGGACAAGCGGGCCTGGATGCAGCAGGCGCAAAGGATCGCAGGCAACACTGCTCACGGCAACGGCGATGGCCTCGAGGCAGACTGGGTGGCGCCGCCTTGGCAGAGACGTTGGGCATTCTGGAAGAGAACCACACCCAGAGCTACATGCTTTTTATTTACACCTCTACGCTGGCCTGGCGTACGCCGGGCCGGCCCACTCCGCTCACGCTTACAGGGGGAGATATCACAAGCTACATTTCCAGGCTCTTCCCCACTGGCTGGGGTGACATGGTTGTGTCCACTGTCCACTAAACTCCATACACCAGAACTGCATGTGGACCTGGATATGTCTGTGGTCTGCATACTGCAGTCTGTCCAGCACATCTCCGCCACACCTGGCATTGTGTACCTTGTCATTCATGGGTCACTTGTCTCCGTCGCACATGCCTGGTTCCCACCTCTCCCCACATTCCGCTATTGTGTGCCTGAGGTGCCATGCCATTGATGACTCATGTACATGGCTAGCCCAGGTGCCACAGTAGGTTATGCTGTTGTGTCTGGTGGGTGGGCATGTTGTTTGGCATGTTGAATGTGAGTCTGTGACATGTGCATTCCCAGAGTTGTGAGTTGCATGATTGTGGAGTTGGGGGGTGTGGTGTGTTCATTTGGTACTTGCCAACAAGCAGTGCATTTCCATGGGTGTCATCCTGTTAGCGCTGGTTGATGATGGACTGTCGGTAAAAGTAGGAATCATGCACACTGCCTGGGTAGTTGGCGACGACATTGGTGGCGATTCCCAGGTGGTCCACTGTTGCCTGCACATTGATGGAATGCGTGTGCTTTCTGTTGAGGTAATTGTGTGCAGTGTCACCAGGGGGCACAAGTAGGACATGTGTGCAGTCAATTGCCCCCTAACACGTGCGGGAAGCCAGCTATGACGTAGACGCCTTGCTTGCTCTCCAGCTGTTCCTGCGCAGTGTGGAGGGAGTATAGGTACTGGGGTACCAAGCTGATGAAGGCATCCAAGACAGTTGTGATGGACTTTGATAGGGCTGGCTGTGAGACTCCTCCGACTCTGGCGGTTGTTGGTTGGAAGGTCCCAGAGGCCAACATGTGCAGCACAGCAGCAGCTTTGTCTGCAGAGGGATGTTGGTTGTCCGCTGTGTTGGTACCATCAGCCTGTGGGCAATGGTGGTCAGGATGCGTAGGATGGTTGTCCTTTTGAGCCTGTAGTGGGCAATGACATTCTCTGGTGATGTGTCTGTGAGGTTGGTGCGTTTTCTGAAGGTCTGCTGTCTTGGTCTGCGCTGCCTCTGTGGTGGTCCGGGAGGGGGAGGGGGGTTACGGGGTGGTGGCGGTCCTGGGGGTGTTGCCGGTGGGTGTTGTGGCCCTGTTGGGGCTCTGAGCTGCATGATCAGTGGATCCATGGCATCTGTTGGTCTTCAGATGTGGCTGTGGTCTGGGCTCCCTTTTCTGGTGCCGGTTGCCGTCCGCCTTTGCACCAGGTTAGAGCAGGTGTTAATTTCCTGCTGCTAACGCGCCTTATCGCATGTTTTGTGCTCTTATCGCCGATCTGGCTGGTCGTTGAGAATGTTGAGGTGTGGTGTTGTCGCAGCTTTTTGCTCGGGAATGCCTACTCTGCATCTCATTAGCGATAGTTGCCGGGGTCATCTGTGGCGATGTCTTTTGAGGATGCTATCACCAGAAAACTGGTGTTATCGGGTGTTTGCACCAGCTTGTGAATGGGGCGATACATTTATCGTGACTTTGGCTGCGATAAAGTGCCGCTAACTTGGCGATAGGTCCTTGAGAATATGCCCCTAAATATTTAGGCATCTGGTTCAATAACTCCATTCCAAACACGGTTAAACACAACATGAAGGAAGCACTTAACCTTATTTCTAACCTTCTTTCCTCCTGGAATCCTCTTTTCCTTTCTTGGTGGGGGCGTCTTAATTCTATAAACATGATGATCACTCCTATTTTATTATATAATCTTTCCATGATACCTACCTGTATTCCTTTTAAAAAATGTGATTCCCTCCTCTCTAATTCCTATGGCACGGTAAAAAACCTAGGATTTCTCTGAAACTTCTCAAAAATCCCAAAGCCAATAGGGGAGTAAAATTCCCTGACTTGCGACTTTATCATAAGGCTTTTTCCTTGAAGCAAGCATCCCGATGGCTTCTCACAGACATTACACCTTACACACCTTTATGGGTTAAAATAGAACGATCTCTTCTTGCTCCTTTTTCTATTAAAGAGATTCTCTCCTTTACTACTAAGACATACATCACCTCTCTTCCACTATTTCGTCACACATGTTCCTTATTAAGACCTCACTGTCAATTACTAATTTTTACTAGAGAATCCTTTCTCCAATCTTCTCTTTGGTATAATCGCCTAATCATGATTAAAAATAGGCCTTTATATTGGAAGTCTTAAAGACTTCGAGGTGTCATTTGAGTCTGTGATATGTTTGATGGCATGATCCCTTGTTCTTTTCCTCATTTCCAAGCTACTTTCAATTGTCCACATTTTGTCTGGAAGAAATTCTCAACTCTTATTGAGATAATTCTAGATGTCTTTTACTCCCTCCCCTCTGATGTTTCCCCACCTACAGCTGATCCTCTTTTAAAAGGTTTGCAACTATTTCCGAAGGCTTCTTTGATAAATACATTTCTTTCCACTCCTGTTCCTATTCGTTCTAAAACAAAACTAGAGCTTGCTTGGGAAGCGGATTTGGGTTGCGTATGGAGCATTGAATTCTGGAATAAAATCTGGGCAAGATCATTAAAAATCTCTAGATCTGCTTCTACTACTCAATCTATGTTCTTTTGTATATCATAGATTGTTTTTTACTCCCCCATCAATAGCCAAGTTTTCACACAACAAAGATGATTCGTACTGGTCCTGTAAATTCCCATCAGCTGATTTATTTCAGCTTTTATTTTTCTGTCCCAATGTTGCTTACTTTTGGTTCGATGTATGGTCTCTCCTATCCAAGATGTTTTAACATACAGATACCCCTGGTTAATAATATAATTTTTGTAGGCATTTTATCAGATTTTGTATACTTACCCTCACATGAGAAAGGCCTATTTGATCTTATGTTAGCTCTAGCTTTACAACAAATTACTTCTAAATGGAAATGTTCAGCTAAACTCTCGGTCAAGTCATGGTGGAATAATGTATGTTATTATATTCGACTGGATATTGCTTTTACCTCCTACTATAATCCAACTGTTAATAGAGAATTGTATTGGTTACCATTAATCACCTATTTGAACAAAGTTTCAAAAAGAGAAGATGTTTCCTCTATTAGGTCTGAAAATTTTAAACCTCCGTAAATTGTTGTTTATCTACCTTTTTACTCTAAATTATATTCTTTTATTATTATACTGCTTTTTGATATGTTAATCTCTTCTTTACTTATTACTAGTATGCAATCTTACTCGATCTTCAGTTCCTGAATCATATTATACACTTTTTCCCTTCCCTCCCCCTAAAATGTAAAATTGTAAACAGCTTTCTACTCTGTTTAATTTTGTCTTTCATTTCTGTTGTTACTCGTGTTATGATAATTTGTATGGCTTCTTTTTGCAATTCCTGGTAGCACGTTTTGGAGTCCTCACATTAAGTCTCGCCAGACCAGCGCATGCGCTGGGTCAGGGAAGACCTAAAAATATAGTGCAGAGGCGCTGGATTAATGTCCAAGGAAGGACCTTCAATAGGTGTGTTTGAGAATAGCTAAAGGAATCTGGGAGAATTGGTCATATTTATTCGAGCTAGTTCAAGCAGCTGGCATCGCAGACCACTTGGGGCCTACTTACAAGTGGCCTGTCAGAAGCAATAATTATCGCCGCTTATAAGATCCACCACCTTGGTGTTTGGAGCTTATCGGGTGTGATAATCATTGCTGGTTCGGACTTTTTGGGGAATGACATGCAGAATCTGGTGCTGTCCACACCAAAACCCGAGTGTCCTGATAAAAACAAGTGTTTGCCCAGAGATCACAATTTAATTGACCGCTTGTACTCAGATTAATTACTTTCACCTCCACTGACTGAGGGCGTCAATTGCATTTATAGAATATAATAGAGAAAAATAAGTGGATGTTTAATCCCGAGGTAATTAATCATCATCATCATTATCAATGAAACTTTATTTCGGCCAATTTCACCATAAAAGCATATATACGATAACATACATTTCATTTGATTTGTGGTTAAAACAATAAAAAGAAATACATTCATCATATGGCATTGTATATATAACACATGAGTGTAACCTGCAAACAATCTATATTACAATCAGTCCAAGCTCACTAGCTACATTAAAATGCATGTGCAGAATGTATGTACAATTTACAATGTCGGACATGATAAGCCCATGGTCTAGCTCACAGGTCAGCCATTCTGGCAATGTTTTTTTTTTATAAAGTGCTTGTAACTGTCAATTAAAAAAGCCGTGAGCATAATCATATACCCATGGACCACAATTCTACTTGTTGACAGTTCTACGCACTAGTACACTATACCTCAAGTTAAAAATACCTCAACAAAGTAATTAAAAAAGCTCATAAAATTCATGAATGATACCTCCAGATAAAAGGATATCCAAAGTCCATTTAAAAAAAGTGTACCAAGGATCAACCAGTGTCTGTAGGGGTGAACTTCAAGAATACTCTGTGTGTGCACCACATGGAGAATAAAAAGCCTGCTACTGAGAATGCTATAGGGAGGCTTGCATCATATTGCGATAGCCTAAAAGCCTCTGAGCAATGCCTGGTTTCCAAGTTTCTGCATATCTGGATCAACCATCGTTTTCTCCCTTTCTTATACCCAGGGCAGAAACAAACCACATGGTATTCTGTCTCTGCTGCATTGTTACAGGCCGGGCAGCCCAGAGTTTGTAAGCCTGCCCATTTGTTTGTGAAAGCACGCAGTGGCAGTACCATGTGCCTAAATTGTAAATATAGCTTCCTTGCGGCATCCAGCTTGATGTCGTCCAGTACCGACTCTAACCTGTACTGCTCTTTGAGTTCCAGAAATACTGCAGTAAGCTTGCCTATTGAATGGCTCCCCTGTAGTTGAGCCAGTGTGTTCTCCCAGTAACAATCCTTTAGCTCCTTCCTTGACACTGTGGGGCATGTTATTTCTGGACTATCCCACAGGTTACCCCGTCCCATAGTCAGAAAAGTGTTCCAGATAAGGGCCAGCCATGGTAGTCTCCCCACTCCGGGTATGCTCAACACCTCTCTTAGCTCTTCCCTATACTCAGCCAGTTGTGGAGTGACCCACAAACGTCGCCAAAATAAGAGAGGTCTGAGAGCAGCTTCTTCCGCAATTGACCTGACCCCCAAATCGAATCAAAGCGGTATGAGGGGGTATCTACGAGGGAGGCCAAATAATTGCCTGGCAAAGGTGTTTTCAGCTTTTGCAAGACTGTCAGAATGACAGTGCCCCCATATAAAGCAGCACCTCTAGCTTGTGCCTTGTATATTTCTAGTACCAGTCACACAGGTTTATGGATAGAGTTTCGAAATACCTTTGTCAGTCCCCCCATTGTCTGGGCTAGCTTCAAACTGGCTTTTTTAATTTGTGCCCCCCCCCCCAGTCAATTTTTTCTGTAATCGTAATGCCATGATACTCAAAGACAGACATCCTCTTCAGGGGTCTGCCGTCCAATCATGGGTTTGGTCGAGTACTGCTGCCTGAGTTGAACACCATAAATTGTGTTTTAAGTAGGTTAATCTCAAGCCCCCTTTCCTTACAGAAGACATCAAATTTATTGAGAACCCTATGTATACCCATAGGAGTTTTTTAAAGTAACAGGGTATCGTCGGCAAACATCTTGGTCGGGATTTTACGGTTCGCCAACTTAGGTGCATCTGTATCCTTCTCTGTGTTTAAAAATTCAACTAACCCATTTATAAATAGTCAAAAAAGGGTCGGGCAAGAACACATCCCTGACGGACACCTCTATCTACAGGGATGGGTGTGGTAAGTTCCCTGTGTTTACCAAACCTTATTTGTGCGAAATTTCCTTTGTGTAACCGCCTCAGAATTTGGCACAAATACACCGGAACCACCATCTCCAGTAAGGTTGCCCACAACTTATCTCTTGGCACCAAATCGAATGCAGATTTTAGGTCCACAAATATTAAATAGAGACTGCCACCCTCAATACACACGGTCTTCCAGTGTAATAATTGTAGCCTAAAGATCTGATCTAATGTGGACATTTTTTCTATAAACCCAGCTTGAAACGAGCTGAGAACATTGTGTTCCTCCATCCAGCTCTGTAGACGACCCAACAGCACACCTGCAAATATTTTTTGACTAATGTCAAAGAGGCTTATGGGCCTATAGTTTGTCGCAAGCAAAGTAGAACCCTTTTTGTAAACTGGTATGATTTCCGAACCAGCCCAAGTAGTGTGGAGTACCATACTTAGCAGGATGGCATTAAATAGAGTCCAAAAATAAGGTCCCCATATAGTAGCTTCGCTACGGAACAGATCCTCGGGTATCTTGTCTAGCCCTGGGGCTCCTGCTGGTGCGATTTTGCTCAGTGCTCCAGTAACCTCTTTGAGGGTTATTATCGGGGTATCTTTTTTTCTCCATAAAGCTAATCGTGTAGGCTTCGGGACAGTTGGCCTGTGGGGTCAACGTTCATTATCCACTGAGCCGTCCCCTATCTCTACCCTCAAATAGAGGGACTCAAAATGGTCCTTCCACACATCTGCCCCTAGATTTGGTTCTATAGCCGGTTTTCCTTCAGAACTGCCCGTATTTACCATATTCCCAAAAGTCCTCATATCATGGGTTCCCAAGGAATCATGAGTAGGGCTATTTAAATTAGCTACTAATGTTTATTTAATCACTTCCTGTAAAATGTATCCCAAAGCTTAAGCCAAAAACTGGAGGACCAGTCACAAATAGTAACATACCATCTAGATAAAGACAAACTAAAGCAAAGAGTATTAAGATGAGAAAACTAATTCAATTGCATTGACACAGAATAATGACGGTTCCTCCTGTGTAAATAGAAGGGTTCAGGCACTACTTCATCTGGTCCTTTTATGGCAACAGCAAAGTATATGGAATAAAGTACCTCCTGCCATACATTATAAGAATATTGCAAATCACCAAGGAGTTCAGTGACTATATAGAGGAACGAGGCCGAAGGTCAAATTCCTTTATAAGGTCATGGGACGTCGAGGTGACTAGCTCTATCTATATATTGTATGACAAGGGGTACTTTATTCCTTTTAATACATGGCCACACCATCCCCCTTCCCACAATTCACTTAGATCCTTGGTGTGTTGCTCTTTTAAATGGGATGTTTGCAGACATGAAGATTTAAAGCAGAATATGTAGCAAAAACGTAAAGATACCAAAAAGAATTTAAGACCAGATGTACGACCATTTTATTTTGCGCCTCGCAATTTGCAACTAATTGGTAGTCGCAAATTGCGAGGTGCAAAATAAAATGTACAACAGTGTGCTTAACACTGTTTGCGATTCCCAATGGAGTCGCAAAATGCGAGGCTCATTAATATTAATGAACCTCTAGCAATTTGCGAGCCTATTGGGAATGACAGGCCCTCCCAGGTATGGTGGCCTGCTGGGCTCAGCAGACCACCATGTCTGGGACTGCCTTGAAATAAAGCAGCTTGAAAAAAAAAAATGCAGCCCATTTTCCTTAAAGGAAAACGGGATGCATTTAAAAAAAAAATTAAATTAAACATTTTCGTTTCATTTTTTAAGGGCAGGCAGTGGTCCTTGGGACCACTGCCTGCCCTTAAAAAATATTTTCGCATGCATTTGCAAAGAGGAAGGGATCCCCTAGGGACCCCTTCCCATTTGCGAATGCATTACTGCCTACTTGCAGTAGGTGGTAATTGCGAGTGTTTTGCGACCGCAATTGCGGTCGCAAAACATTAGTACATGGTTTTGCGACTCGCTATTTGGAAGGGAATGCCCCTTCCAAATAGCGAGTCGCAAAACCAATTTAGCGAGTTGCAAATAAATTGTGACTTACTAAATAGGCTTTGTACATGACCCATGATGTTTTTGCATGTGCAAACGGGTTCGCAAACTTGTTTACGCATGCAAAAACTGGTCGTACACCTGGCCCTTTTACTTGTCAGGAAAAGATAGTGCCAATACTCTATAGAAGTGTTTCCCAAACTGTGGGTTCGGATCCAGTGGTAGGTCGCCAGATGATTTTTGGTGAGTCGGGAAAGTCTCAGCAATAAATAAGCATCCCTTTAAATTCTGAGGTTATCTTTCACAGTCGGTGCTTCATAGGCAATGGTCAAATGACAAGCTTTATATCCTCTGAAAAATTTCTGCTTATGGGATAGTGTTTACTTTTCTTTCTTGGACTGCAAAGTGAGAGGAGTTTTTAAAGTGAATTATGTGACAATCTTGCTGAAGGATAGGAAAGTGTAGTGTCATTTTCTTTCAATACACAACAAAATGTAGATGTAAATGAACTGTATTTATTCCTCAGTTAGGAAAAGCAAACAGGAACCACATTTTTTTGCAGTTCTGAAGAGAAACGAAAACAGAGATTTTAGAAGGAACAAAAGAAATCAGAACATTTTATTTTGTGATGCACTAATGATAAATATTTACTGAAACCCGATTTCCATACATTATTATTTGTGCACAATATGGTTTTATAAGTAAACCAGTATGTCTTCGCAAAGTTAGTGACCGTGGGCCCGATTCACAGAACTAACTTAAGACAAAATCCTAAACTTACTACCATTTTGGTATTCACAGAAGGCACTTACTCATTTTGGTATTCACAGAAGGCACTTACTCATTTCGGTATTCACAGAAGTTAGGAGTCCTAACTTTAGGACTCCTAAATGCCTTCTGTGAATACTGAAAGTCTTAAAATTAGGATTTTTCTCAGTTTAGTAGTAGTATAGTTAGGACTCCTAAATGCCTTCTGTGAATACCGAAAGTCTTAAAATTAGGATTTTTCTCAATTTAGTAGTAGCAAGTTGACTGACAAGGCCTCATTAGTCAGTCACTCATGACCTCTCCACATCAAATGTTGCGTCAGTCACAAGGAAATTGTGCTTCTATGAATTAAGAGTATTGCTGAACGAAGATTCGTAGTACTAGATGGGATCCAATTTGTCGGCAACCGAGTGTTAGCAGAGTATCTCAAGTGTGCCTCCTATAGGGCAGCATGGCCTGGTGCACATTGGCTTGCTTGCATGTTGTGGTCTGATCGCAGAGGCTGGGCATTGCAGTGAATCTTTAGTCCAGGCACCTACCAATGGAGGCAGCATAGAGGTTGCACTTGTTAAGAGGTGGGGTGTGGAGGTTCCATGCTATGTCCTTCTGCTGGCAGTTTGGCTGAGGTTGCTTCCTGGCCAGAAAAAAAGGTGATGGCCTGCTGGTGCAGGGGCTCCTTGGCTTGACCACAGAAAGGTTATGGCCCACCTACTCCAGCAAGAGTACTGACCCTGTTGCTGTAGGATGGTGGTGATGGGCGCGGAGAAAACTTCTGGTTTTAATCATCTCTGCTAAAGGAATCCAAATGGATGTTAAGAAGGTGGAGACTATTCAAGTATGGAAATCACCCCAGTCAGTGAAGGAGGTACAAAGTTTCCTGGGCATTGCTAACATTTACAGGCAGTTTAGAAACCAATTTTCCGTAACAGTCGCACCTATTACTAGATTATTGACAAGCATTGGCAATGCAATAGGTCTCGCATTTACGCAAGTTTAAACTACTGGCATTGTAAATGACAATGCCTTTTATTTATGTTTTGGTTTGTACAACATAAATTAAAGGCATTGTCATTTACAATACCATTTACAATACCAATAGCTCCAAAACTCACAGTTGTGAGACATATTGCATTGCAAATGCTTGTTTACTCCACTCTGGATTTCCAGGGAACAGACTGTGTTTCTATTCCGACGTCCCCTTGTTTCCCCTGGAGTTTCACACACAGATTTGGGCTCCCATTACCCGGGCCCATTGGATTTTACTGGCCACTTGTAACAAGGCATCCGTCTGTAGCTCTAAATTCAAAGATGGTGAACTTGAAGCTTGAGGTTCTGTGAGCGGCCATTATGTCTGTGGTAGGACAACTAAGTGAAGACGCTTTTCTGAGGCTGAAGCATGGTGCTGGTTCAACGACAGGAGTTTCAAAATTGTCCAGGGCTTGATGTGGATGTTAATGCTGATTCCAAAGGGTTACAGCAGTTTAACCGAAACCCAGCTTAGGTGCTTCTTCTGAATAACTGGTTCTACCAAGCTTGGTCTTCTTAGTTCAAGGACTTTCGGATGAGCACATTTGTCTGGTTCCAGAGGCTTTTCAGTCCCTGAAGGTGGCCTGTCCAGTGAGCAGCCTTCCCAACATATGCAGGGCCAAGTATTCCTGGGATGCTAGCCACAAAACTGGCTCTCGTAGTTCTGTATTCAAGCCCTGGAAGCCCAGGTTCTATCCAGGGGTGGCACAAACTCCGAGTTCCCATGTCAAATGTTAGAAGGACTCTTTGCAACTGATAGGTGTGTCAAGCAAACTTTTTTAAAAAGGAAACTGGTATACATTGGTAGGTGATCCAAAATTAGTCCCACACATCTCATTGCAACGTGAACCTTCTGCCTACTGACAAATCTCCCATAGTCCCGAGTGGACTAACATCCAAGATGGCTAGGGAAATCTTTGTACATGGCAATGCCTAGCTTTCCCTCCAACTGCACTCAAACTAGGTCATCCTAGTCCCCTTTAGAGTGTTTGAAGCCCATGTTCCTGGCACTACTTCTAGTAGACAGTATATGAGATACCTTCTACTGAAAGGAACAGGTCTAGCCAGTCACAAATGGAAAGGGCTACCAGCGCGGGTCTCCAGCCTCCTTCCTTTTTGTGGCATGCTGTATGTGTCTTTTTAAAGCTTGAGCCACTAATGGCCATTCACAGAGGTTGTAACATAATATAAATACTGTGATGGCATTTTGTTACAAAGATGAATGTCATTTACCCACTAAAGCTGGATCAAGTAACTAGAAGACAAAAATGGGTAATGCAGATCATGCTTCACATTTATTACATAGAGGAATTTGTATGACCAAAGGGACATGGTAAATGGTATATAGTGCAGTAATAAAGGTCAAAAAGGGCATTCATTACTGTATTTTATTTTCTATTACCCAGCTGAAAACTTTGAATTACGTCACAGAACCGACCCAATATTGTACAGAAACAGCATTTAATTTCCCTATATGTAGTTTTGCACGCGATTTTTCCCAGCGCTTCTAATGAGGCATTGAGCCTTCAAAAAGAACTTTTATTTTGAAATGAATACCTTATTTCATTTAAGCAATTAGAAAATGTTTGCAATCTTGACTACCATATCACGACCCTGACAACTGGAAGACCACCATACTGTGTTACCTTCTTTTAAATATTGCTTTCTTGTACACATTTTGCAAAACGTCAGTTTATCATACATGCAGAATAATATGGTTCATCCTTCACATTTGACCTAAGTTTATGCAAAGTGGGCCCGATTCACAGAACTAACTTAAGACAAAATCCTAAACTTACTACTTTTGGTATTCACAGAAGGCATTTAGTAGTAGTAAAGTTAGGATGTTGTCTTAAGTCTGTCTTACGTTTGTAGAATCCTGCAGGGTTGTCTGAAATCTCAGAGTGTACGAAAACTCAAAGGAGGGACAACTGAACGGAAACAATTGCATTTTTGCTGACAAACCTTTTTTTAATTTCGTCAAAAGCATTAATAGAAACAAGAAACGTGCGTGAAAAGAGCACAGCAGGAATAGCAAGGTCTTACTTTAAAAAAAATGCAGTGTGACGTTTTAGTGAAGATTTTTGGAACTCGTGCAAAACACGTATCATGTTCTTTCAACGCATGCAGCGGTCACGTGTACAGTTCATCTGCGCATTGACATCCTTAATGTGTCGCACGGTGACCCTGCTGAGGGTAGAAAGGAAGGATATAATTCAAGGGACGCAGTATCACCTCATACAAGTCAACAATGTAAAGGCACGTCCCCAATGCAGGGAACAATTCTGGAAGGTCACTGCCGGTCAGCTGAAAAATAATATCCTTAATAATATCCTTAAAATCAGCTCCAGGAAGCCGAGCAACAAGGGAACATATCGGACTCCTGTCAAGGAACACAAGTGAAAGCTAAAGGCAGAACCGAAACAAGGACATGAAACCGGAGAAATAACTAACAAGCTGATGCCGGGAGAGTGAAAGCATTCTGCTCAGACGCAGCGAGCGCGGGAGATGCCATGCGCGCGGTGGGAGCGTGTGAGCCAGAGAGGAGACGCAATGCGTGCGCACATCGCCTGTTCGTGCGCGCACATGGTTTGTCTCCCTTCGCTCACCAAATTCACAACAATAGAGTCTCGGCAAGCAAACCAGCGCATGCGCTGCGTTCGCTAGGCGAGACCTAAAAAAAGGGGCATGCTTCCACTGGGATGTGCAGGCAGAAAAAACTTTTCAGGCCCTAAAAGAACGGCTTGTCACAGCCCTCATGCTTAGGCATCCTGATATAACATGACCTTTCGTAGTGGAAGTAGATGCTTCAGAAATAGCAGTGGGTGGTGTTCTATCACGACCTCATCAAACCACTAAGCAACCACATCAAATCACTTATTACTTACGTAAACTCAGTCATGCTGATGCCAATTACACAGTGGAAGATATGGAACTTTCAGCTATCAAATCGGCTTTCGATGAATGGCGTCATTACCTGCTGGGGCCCAACATACGGTGACAATACTGACTGATCACCGTAACCTACAGTTTCTCAAATCAGCTTGGCTTTGTCTGCCTGGCAACTGAGATGGACACAGTCTTTTTTTGACTATGATTGTATCATTACTTTTCGACCCGGAAAGCAAAACGGGAAGGCAAATGCCCTTTCCCGTTATGGTTATGAACATTTTGAAAATACTCAGGTCCCGCTACAGATAATACCTATTGACAAAGTGGAACAGCTTATAATCATCCCAGACTTTTTGACTATGATTCTACAAGAACAAAGCACAAAAGAAAGCACAGTATTAGAACAAAATGCTACTGTGGAAAAAGATTGATTGCACTACGTAAATGGGGGTCTATATGTTCCCTCACTAAGATAACAAGAACATGCCTTAGATTGGAGTCATTCAAGTAAATTGGCTGGTCATCCAGGGGTAAAGAGAACCTTAGACCTTTAACAGAGACATTTCTGGTGGCCCACCCTGCTTAAAGATTCTTAACGATATGTGGAAAATTGTGCAGTGTGTGCTCAAGGTAAAATTGGGCACGCAGTCCCTACAAGATTACTTAAGCTTATACCTGTTCTCCCACAGCAATGGCATACTGTATCATTAGATTTTATAGTAGAACTACCATGCAGCCCTGAAGGTTTTAATGTGGTTTTGGTAACCGTTGATCCCTTAATAAAGATAGCGTATTTCACCCCCATGAAAAGCTTTCCTACTGCTAAGAGGCTAGTTTGAGGTATTTACGCAGGCTGTAATATGGTTACATGAGTTCCCCTCTATTTTTATTTCCAACTATAGTTGCTCACAGTTTATCTCTTACTTCTAGCGAACATTATGTGATCTGATGGGCCTAGAGGTACGGTTGTCGTCAAGCAATCCCTCTCAAACTGACAAACAAACGGAGAGAGTAAACCAGGTTCTGGAAAAATACATTAGGTGCCAGACCTTACAAAATAGCACCAATTAAGGAGACTCTTTATGGATATCTGAAATCGCATATAATAATTCCACAAATGAATCACTGGGTTTTTCCCCTTTTCACTGTACCTGTGAATATCACCAGAAGATGATGAATAGTGATATACAACTACCTCATAGTGGGCCCGATTCACAGAACTAACTTAAGACAAAATCCTAAACTTGCTACCATTTTCGTATTCACAGAAGACACTTACTCACTTCGGTATTCACAGAAGTTAGGAGTCCTAACTTTAGAACTCCTAAATGCCTTCTGTGAATACCGAAAGTCTTAAAATTAGGATTTTTCTCAGTTTAGGAGTCCTAAAGTTAGGACTCCTAACTTTACTACTACTAAACTGAGAAAAATCCTAATTTTAAGGCTTTCAGTATTCACAGAAGGCATTTAGGAGTCCTAAAGTTAGGAGTCCTAACTTTACTACTACTAAATTGAGAAAAATCCTAGTTTTAAGGCTTTCGGTATTCACAGAAGGCATTTAGGAGTCCTAAAGTTAGGAGTCCTAACTATACTACTACTAAACTGAGAAAAATCCTAATTTTAAGACTTTCGGTATTCACAGAAGGCATTTAGGAGTCCTAATGTTAGGACTCCTAACTTCTGTGAATACCGAAATGAGTAAGTGCCTTCTGTGAATACCAAAATGAGTAAGTGCCTTCTGTGAATACCAAAATGGTAGTAAGTTTAGGATTTTGTCTTAAGTTAGTTCTGTGAATCGGGCCTATAGTACCTGCTGCACATGACTTTGAGGAACACATTAGCTTTACATTACCGAACATCGAAAGAAGCCACGCAGTCCCACTCTTGCTGTAAGTTGAGGGTGTGGGTCTATTCCCTGTGCCAACTCCGACACCTTAGTAGGTCAAGGCCTTTTGAGAGGTCATGCTACGTATTTTTGGCCCTATTCTGGCTCCCCTTCGCACACCTTTGGTTCCACAGGAGACTCCTATTGTGTTACCGCCTATGGACTCTGCCTTCGGTTACGCACCGACTACAGTGTAGACTTCCATTGTGGCTTCAAGATCTACGCCAGACCATTCTTTGTTGATGCCAGTTTTGACACCACTTGTGCAAAAGGAGGATACTCTGCCGACTCCAGTGTCTGACCCCGAGCAGAATCTATTTCAACCCCGACTGAGGTTGCACTTCGACTCCACTTGGGCACACCCGGTACACATTCAGTCTCAGTCACACCAAACGCTCCCTCTACCATGAAGCCGTCCTTAGATTCTCCACAAGCTATTCAGTTTCGACTCTGACTAAATTTCATTGTCAATAGGAGAGGGCAAAGGAGAGGATTGGATGATGTCAACAGGATCATTATGGTGATGTCACTTTATATTTAGATATATACGAGGCCAATGAGATTGATACTTCCCCTGATACAGGGTTGACTCCCCACCCCCCTTGGACAGCGAACAGAGACGTTGCTGCGGTCCTGGATCTACAACATCCTTCTGCGGAGGTTAAAATAAATGTACTTACGGAAGTACATCAGCCGAGGCACCTTCTTCTGAGCCCTTCCTACCATTCAATGAGGCCCTAACAGATACTTTTACGAGCAATTTGGCTAAAATGTGCTCATGCCCAAAAGTGAATAGGCAGGTGGCTAGACACCACAGACTGTCACCGGGAGACCCTCATTTTCTTACACAGCAGCCTACTCCTGAAAGTTTGGTGGTCCAAGCTTTCACCATTATGGTGAATCCTAATTTGTTCCCAACAACCCCCCACCCACCAGCAGGGAGATGAAAAAGATTGAAGCATTTGGGGAAATCCTTGTTCATTTTAGCCTGCCTAGCCTTGAGCTCAGTCAATGTAAATTGCTTATTAGGCTGTTATACGGGCACCCTCTGGGACATGGGCAGGGAAATATTGTATAAAGTGAAGTTACAAGAAACTCACCTCCTACAAAAGGATGCACTATGACTTTGACCACACTCGTGCACATCCCAATTCCACACTACTAAGTCGAGAGAGGTAGCTATACTGTTTTGTAGAGTCCTGAAATGTGACATAGAGTCAAAACATCAGGGCAAAGATGGTAGATATATGGGGCTACGACCACACCAACATATTTCATTCTGCATGTACCGGGCTCCCCCGTCTGACAAAGATGTATCACTCTCAAGGGATTCAGCCCTAGATATACTCCCCGTGTTCCGTAAAAATCCGTCACAAAGTGTTCCCCTTACCTCCATATCAGCTACCAATTTGTTGTCCGTGCACACACGGCGGAGGTGCAGCTCCTTGGCCAGTGACTACACGGACACATCCGGAACCCATTGTTCCACCGGTGGAGCCCTAACTTCTATCCAGGTAATTGCAACCCGCCTCTGGGCTAACACTAGAGCTAACCTCGGTGTATAGGGGCTAAGCCTTCCCACCAGCTTAGTGCCCACGAGCCCAGGACGGACTAGCTATAGTGTCTCACTTGCTCTCCTACTCACAAACGGAAAAAACAATGATTAGACACCCCAGAACACAACACTCCCGGATCCCTCAGGAATCGCGATAACAAGACACACCTTTTTGGTCACACTCTCGTACTTGTCCACAATAAGATCTTACAGTCATGAAAATAGTTTAAAATATTTATTTTAATTAACGCGCTCTAAAATGCAGTATAGGTGCCACAACCAGCAGGAAAATGTACATTATCAATACAATTAGCATTGTAACAAGGCCATATATCATAAAGGGAGATGTCATTTTATAAAGACAGTGGATGAAGGACGAAAAGGCCTAGCACCCTCCCCGTGGTAAGCAGAAGTATTAATATATAATAGAAGATCTCTGAGCTTTGTCAGCAGACCCCATACCTCAAGCCATGGATCGTATTTCTACATCACAGGTGCATTTTGCTCTTCTTCCTGGAAAGGTCCCTCCACAAGTGTGTGTTACCTAAACATGCATCCCTATAATATCAAAGTACGAGTCTCCAGCAAAAACAGCTGCATTGGTATGTTTTGTCTAAGTGCTAGGGTCTGAGCAGAACAGAATAACAAGAGTCACTGTTTATCGACCTTGCTCACAATGTTCAGACTAAACTCCAGGAACAGGCAGAGAATGAGTACTGCAGAGAGTTCTAATGTGACAGGCATAAACAGAGCTTTGTGAAAATAAAGACATGTAGTGTCGTGCGCAAAAGCAGCATAGTGGCTACCGGGCTCATGCTAACTTAAAGATGTCGACAATGTCCCTAGCGACCACGTGCCACCCTCCCCTTGGCCAGGTTGTAGTGCATAGACAAACAGGTTTCAAAGATAAGCAGAGCCAAATTGCATTATGTTCCATCCAAGTTGTGCCAACCAAAAAGGGACAAATTTGAAAGAAATGAATATATATACACATAAGAATAATTACAGGGCACATATGTATTACGATGACAACATAACATTAATGAATTTAAGTGATGGATATATAAGCCAAGTTGGTTTGACACTGAAAACATGCAGTATGCAGATATAATACAGGAGTCCCCATGGAGGCAGCGTCAAGAGCTCATTTATAAATAATATGAAAGAGCTTTTTATGAAATATTTATTTAAATATGCATTTATATATTTATTTATATATGTGTATATATGTAATGCATCACTAAATTTGCCTTATATCTGTTGGCCAAAGATCTTTATTTATATTGATGTGCATATTTATATGTATATTTATTTGTATATTTATTTACCGAATGACTTGTAATACAAATTGTGGTATACACTAACTTCTATATACACATAATGAAGGCAATTATGGCTTTTGGATTTATTAAGCGGAAACAGGCTGCTTCCAGATTTACGGACCCCGTCCGTGATCGAGGTCGAGCGGTATACAGCCTATAGGAAGCATTTTACTCTGTGAAGGAGACGACTGCGTTTACCCCCTGCACGCCAAAAGATTGCAAACCATGTGAGCAGCGGTGAGAGACGAGTCGGAGGACTCGTTTCAGCACAGCGTAGCTGTTAGCGGTGTGTAGAATTGGTGTCTGGCAGGTGGGGGGATGTGCACAAGTTACAGAACCACTCAGGGGTTTATTTAAAGACTCCCGGGTGGGCCTGCACAAAATCCAGCATGTTGGAGGAAGCGCTGCGTGAGAGAGAGGCAGCAGCAGAGGAACTATTTGGCAACATGCCAATTTCAAGGTGCAATTCAAGACAAGGACAGTAAAAATGTACTTAAGATCATAGAGAAAAATATGCAAACAGAGATTACAAAGTGGTGGGAGCAGAAGTCCTTACAAAAGTACGAGGTAACTGGGCGAGTGCCCGAGGGATGAGAATAATGTTAGCGCCAAGTTTGACAATCCAAACCCTAAAATGCTAACAGAATGGGAAGAAAGTAACTTGGACGCCAGTATGAGACTTGTGAAAAGTTTAATAAAATATGCACAGATTGACCGGGAGGAATTGACCAAAGAAATGGACAAATTGAATATGGATTTAGACAAATGTGATAATCATGACTACATCACCAAAATGAGAAATGAAATAGAAGGGCGTTTAAAAAAACATGAGGACACCATAAAGATAAGAAAAGCTTTTAAATTTAATCGTGACCGTATTGACTATGAAACAGGGCAGATTTTTACATTTGCACGCAAGTTTGATAATGTGAAGCAGCAACATTTTGCTAAAACAACCCCAGCAGGAGCAAATGTTCAGAGGGCAGTTTTTAGTGAGACAAATGAATCAGCATCAACCTCAGACCAGAATTCCCTGACAAGTGAAGCGGAATTGGATGATAGAGGAGAACGGATGACGGGGGCCAATAGTGACAAAGGGAGACTTACGTTGGCTGAGGAATTAGATTTTTTAAGTTTGGACAGAAAACAAACTTTAACGCCACGGAACCCTCCAAGAGTGTAAGGAAAAGGAGAAACAAAAGGAGAAGAGGAAGAAGGCAATGTAGGAAAACCAAAAAACAAAAGGCAACAATGGAGGAAATAATAATGGAGAATAAAAACACTGTGATCAACATGTCTGAAGTCATACTCACTAACGAGGAAATCCAGATTCTCTCACTTGGACTGTCATTTTGCCCTGTAAGTGACTTTAATTACGGACAAACTAGAGTGGACATTTTTTAATTTATTAGGAAGTTAAAACTTAACAAATTCTTCACAATAAAATAAGGTTTACAACGCAAAACTGGGGGGCAATCTGAAAGTGAAACCTAAAGTGTAGAGTTACAAGGATCAGATGCAAATCTACTATTGACTTTTTATGACTTAGCAAGTCAATCTGGTACATTAGCAGTCAATGAAGAACGTAACTCCACACAAACAAGACTACAGGACTTTGGAGTAAACACAGCTAAGACTGCGCACAGCCCACTTAAGCCTAAATCAACCTTTTGTCCGATGATGCCAAGAGATGCCATAGATATCTTTCATGATTGTGTTATCTATGATTTAAAAACACAGTACATTAAGAGCAAAAAACAAGTTAAGAAATGTGAGTACAGTCAAAAGCAATATGACAAACTAATGAAAGAATCAAGGGAAAATAAAAACATCATTATTAACAAATTTGACAAAGGAGGTAACGTTGTCATCTGGCCTAAGGAGCAATACGTGGCAGAAGCTTTAAGACAACTCAATAATGACTCATGTTATGAATGGGCAAACAATAAAAATTATACTACTGCTAAGAAAAAAGTATGGAAAAGACTTGCCGCATTGGAAAAGAGAGGGTTTGATTACCAAAGAAAAATGTACCTTCCTGCACGAAGAGTATCCCACTTTGTCTATAATGTACTTATTACCAAGGATTCACAAAGAGATTCTCCCTGTACCAGGAAGTCCAATAATTTCTGCCAAGAATAGTGTATCTGAAAACATATCTCAATATGTAGATTTTTTTCTGCAAGATTTTATTCAAGCACTGCCTTTATATATTAGAGTTACGGGGGATTTCATAAATAAACTACACGGTACAACATGGAATGAAGAATATATTCTAATGACATTAAACATCACCTCACTCTATACGAGCATAGATCATTCAGTGGATCTAAATGCAATACAGCACTTTTTAAACATGAGATCGATTGGTTTGTTGAAACATAACCAAATGTTATTAGACTTAATAACTTGGTGTCTGTACAATAACTTCTTTCTTTTTGGTAACAAATTATTTAGACAGATTAGAGGTGTAGCAATGGGGGCCTGCTTCTCCCCCAGCTATGCATGTTTACATGTTGGCTGGTGGGAGGAGCAGGTCCTCTGGAGTAAACATTCTGCCTTAATGAAGAATCATGTAATACAATGGATGAGGTTCATAGAAGATATTTTTGTAATTTGGCATGGTGATGTGGAGAGTGCACAGGAATTTGTGGGAACCATCAATGAAAATGAATTTAATCTTGAATTTACAGCCAATATAAATGCAATTTCTGTGAACTTCCTCGATGTTACTGTATATGTGGCTGAACATAAACTAGAAGCCACACTTCACCGTAAAATAACTGCAGGGAACTCAACGCTACATGCAAAGAGTTTCCACCCAAGGCATCGCATACAAAGTATACCTTACGGGGAATTATTAAGATTGAAAAGAATATGCAGTACTGAGGAAGAACTAACTAAATGTCAAAATGAAATGATAGCCAGATTTGGATAACGAGGCTATGGTCAAAACATACTTGCTTAAGCAGTAGAGAGCGTCGTCACCAATAAGGTGCCATATATTAATAACTAGGTGTTGGTACCTCCCATCAACTCACAAAGTAACAATGACAACGAGAATACTGTCAGATTAATAACTACATATAGTAGGCAAGAAAATAAAGTCAGGAGCATTATAAATAGGAACTGGCCAGTCATATTAAAAGACACAATAATGGAACAAAAACTTCCTAATAAACCCACACTTACATTTAGGAGGGCACCCTCAATGAGATCTACCTTGGTGAAAAAAAGTCCGGAAATTGCAATTGTCACTACATGGTTAAAACCTAAGAAAGGTTTTTTTTAAATGTAAATCATGTAGAGCCTGTAAATTTGGTATTAATACCACGGAATACATGACTCCTTTCAGTACAGAGCCTATCCCGCTGAAAGAGAATTATAACTGCTGCACGCACTATTCAGTTTATGTGCTGACATGCACCTGTGGCATACGCTACGTTTGTAGTTGAAGCTACAGGTGCATGTACAAATCCTTCAGCATCTGCGAGCGATAGTCAACTCAGACCAGACGTATCCAGTGGCGAGGCATTTCAAAAGCACACATCACAATAACCTCGACTCTCTCACATACTATGTAATTGGCTCTGTACCCCCCCTTAGGCGAGGGGAGAATAGAGAGAGGCTGTTGAGGAAATTGGAGTCTAGAATGATTTGAGAATTAAGCTCCAAATATCCACAGGATTTGAACAACAGTGATAAGATGTATAATTTCCTGTAATCACTATGCATTGATGTATACATATGAGAGAAAAAAGCTGCCGGATTATGAACTATGAGGCTTGTCATGGCTTTTGTATGATTTTATAAGCTTTTATGGGATATTTATGATTATTTTATAACATATTTATTTGCTATATATATATATTTTTTAAAATATATTTATTAAGGTTTTAATTGTCATGACACACATATAACATACATTGCAAAAAATATGTCCGTCATTACCGAACATTTATTTGCTATATATATAGAATCTGTTCCATAATTTTCCTATAAATGATCTTAAGAATGAAGGTTTTATGATGTTTTTGATTATTTATGAATGATTTTAAGCCAAAATCATGAACATATTTAATGAAGGTATGTATGAATTTACCTAGACTAATGCTGAGAATTCTTCATTTTTGTATTTATATGTACATTTGCACATGTCTAAGTAGGTATAGGCTTATACCACTTTCCTCCCTGAAGGTCTTACATAAGAGCTATGATGTATCATCCGGGATGGGGTACTCCTCTCGTGTGACTCGCTGGTGGAGGAGTGGGGGCTATCGCCGGGGCAATTCCTGACTTACCACTCCATAGTTAGGACCCTGGTTACTGGGTGGGGAGATATGACCGCGGAACCCAGTCAACACCTTACTATACAATATCTGCACGTGATGGGGAGAGGCCGGCGGCTGATTAGTTGGTTTGCAGCGTCATTATGAACGCATACGGCGTTTGCCCTGGAACCACTTAAAGGCAAGTGGGAAACGGACCTAGGGAGGCAGCTGACAGATACAGAATGGGTCCGTATACTGAAAAGCCCGGTGCGTATACCTAGAAATATGCGCCTTCGGCAGATACAGCTGTTTGTACTCCACAGAGCATATCTCACCCCCGCGGCTCTTAATCGCTACTTTCGCTGTAATGACGCAAAATGTCCTAGGTGCGCGGAGATGGGGGCTGATCTCATTCACATGCTGTGGGGCTGTTGTAAGCTGCAATCCTACTGGAGCGCGGTCCACGACTCCCTGCGTGCTATCACACACCGTGACATACCTTTTGACTGGATGGTCCACCTGCTGCACCACTTTCGCAGATCCCCGACAACCAAGGTGACGTCCCGATTCCTAGATCTGGGATTCGCGGTCGCAAAACGTCTCATAACTAAGAGGTGGAAGGCACAGGACCCACCTCACGCGCGGGCATGGAGGTACTCGCTTACTGCATGGGCCGGGGCAGAGGGGACTGCTATTAGGCGGGAGGAGACATTAGGGCTGCGGAAGACGCCCATCGTCACACAGTGGGAGGAGTTACTCCGGGCACTTCGAGGGATTGAGGAGGTGGATGGAGAGGGTGCGACAGCAAATGGGGAGACGACTCCAAGGCGGGCACCAGGGGACCTGCCGGAATGACTTCGTGGTGTTCCACGCCTGACATGCAGCTAGTTTAGATATCATGAGAACACGCGCTTATGTACGAGGCGGTGAGTCACGTCTGCACCATAGCGCATCAGCGTGAGGGACAGGGGACAGGCGGGTGGCGGGCACAGGGCTATGTCCAACGGAGCTGGTCTGGGTTCGAGGTGGTTGAGGTTTTCCATGGGGTTGTTGTTCTATTATCATTTGTTGGGAATAGTTGCGGATCTGGTTGAGAGGCTTACTGGGACAATTTGCTGAACTACTGCAGAGAAACGGTGGGTTGCGCATCGTACTGTTTAAGGCTTGAACTGTACCAGGGGTCCTGAGGAACTGGATAGAACTATCAGTCGAGGTGTTGTTACATGACCACGTTTCTGACTTGTGCAATGTATAGTGCTATTGGCACTAAAAGTTCTGCCTACGGAATACATAAGCCTGTGTGCTGTAAGTTTTGCACTTATGATTACAAAATTAATAAAAACAGATTTAAACAAAAAATAAGAGCTATGATGTATCATGATGGTTAGCACAAATCTAGTAATATTAGTAATAAATATGTGTGTGTGTAGTTTAGTCAGAAAAATGCAAAAGATTACGCGCACCGTGGAATGCAAGGTGTTCCAAAAAGGCATCATTGTCTTTAACAACAAAGAGGGATGCCATCCAATTCAGCAGAGCGAACGAACATTCATGTTCCTCGTAATCCGATGCGTCCAGCAGCAGAATAGGGCAACTTGCGTGATATTCGATGAAACTCTTCTGCAAGAGGCGCAGTGCAGCCACCATGCCAATACTCCAAGCTCAGTCGCACGGATCATACAGGTATCACCAGAACAGTCCTGGTCATGTGCCAGCAAGGGACCCACCAACAGATCATAATCCGGGTCAGCGCCTGATGTTGTGGAGAGGCAGATATCAAAGGCCCAATAGAAAGGGCACCGCGGGTAGTGGAACACAGGTTGCACGCAAGTGAAGTAAGTGAAGCGAAAGGTAAGCCCAGCTCACACTGAGTATTGCATGCAGCAATCATCCAAAAAGTTGCTGCATTCGTTCACGGTATAGGCGCCATAGGCCTGGTCTGTGCAGAACCACAGGATTGGCATCCATTGCGTAACAGGAGAAGAAGTACCAGCGCTCCACACGTCAGCAACAGGATAAGTGGAAAACCACCGGAGGCGCTGGAAAAAATAGAATGTATAAAGGCCAGTATTTCTTCAAAAATCGTCTGAAAAGATGAACCAAGGCCTGAGTCCACAAATTTAAAAAAAATGTGCAAGACCTTCAGTATCAGACGCATTAAAAATTTGATGAATGAGTTCCCCAAAATTTAGTGGGAGATTTGTATTCAGCAGTGACTGAATCTCACTAGATGTCCTAGCCACCTGCAATTTGAAGGTCTCTTGAGCAGAAGTGAGAGCGACTTCTTGTTGAAACAATAGCGCTTTGAGTCTGCTTAGTTTATTGAAGTCTGTTTTCAAAGTGGGAATGCAAGGCCACAGTGAGCTATCTACGAACCCAAGCGGGGGAGGAAAAAGAACATTGCTGCAACAAGTAACTCTTTCGGAAACCGTTACTATAAAAGGAATCCCTTCCTGTAACCCGCAGTAGTTGTGGTTATTTAGGATAAGATAACTAAGATAGAAAGCAATGTGAGCGTGGGAATTAATGAGGGAACTGGTATTCCTTTTACAAAACAGGCCAAATTGGGTGCTGACACGTTGCAAGCGCCGTGAAGCTGAACTTGTGTACACACTAATGCATGTCCTACTGTAGAATCACAGTCTTCCCCTGTCAGAAAAACCTCTTTATCCTCACATAGACAGCGAAACGTAAACGGTTAAGACCACATTTCGTGCAAAAAGGTACTACCCAGGGGTTCAAATCTTCCGATAGGATAATGTTTCATACATTAGTAAATTGAAAGAGGGAAATGGGAAAGGAAATAACCCCATGTATTAACCATACTGAAGAATCGGTCTCCGCTATTGAAAAGGGTAGTTGTTCCAACTTCTCAATATGTAACAAGGTGTAGGTTGAATCCCACTAAGGGAGGCCGCACTTAGTGTATGGGGGGGACTTAGCTCAGGAGGGCACACTTTTACCCTGATCAATGTTACATGCTGTGTTGGAGGGGAATATTTCCAAATTCAAATATGTACAGCTTAAGAGCTGGGCTCAAAATCAGAAATCCCTTATTGGTGCAGGAAACCTATTGGAGGAATATTTGGTGGGAAAACCAGCGGGGAAAAAATAAATCTCCTTTTAGGTACTGGAAAATCGAAGAAGCAGTAGATGGGGAGTTTAAACTCCCGGAAGATCTGTGGAGTGTCTACCAGGAGAGCCAGTACAACAACTCTGGTAAAAACCACTGGGCACCCTCTTCCGCACAGTTACACCGGCATGGTTAAGGAGGAATCATTTCTTCTCAATTCATAAGGCCTACCTGACTCCGCAAAGACTTTAAAAGATGATGAAAGAACCTCCTGTAAGATGCAAACAATGTGGTTTGGAGAGAGCATCAGATATACATAGGTTTCAAGAATTTCCAGCTATCCTTGATTTTTGGGTAAAGGTTGTTGAAACCATCTCGAATATTCTAGGTCTCCAAGTCAAGGTAAGCCTATCTACAATAATCTCTGGGATTTCTGATGATGTTACAAGACCAGCTAGAGCATTTCTTTTTTATGCAATATTGTTGGCCAGGCGGCAAATCTGTCAGAGATGGGTGAAATGTTTGCCGCCTCAACATTCTGACTGGTTATCCTCTGTTATTTTGACATCTAAGTTAGATCTGAGAAGATCTCAATCAAAGAGAAAGAAAGCTCTGTGGAAGTTTTTGCTAAAATGGCAAAATACAGAGGAGGGTGGAGACAGTTAGAGCCTATGGTACTTAATAAACATCTTGCCCTATGATTATACCTCTCTGGATTTCTCTGGACTGCGATGGGCCCTTCCCACTGCCGTATGGCCATCTGAGCGGTTGCTGGTAAATACCAGACCAAATAAGAGAGTTGACCTTACCCGTTGGGGTCGGTACCATTCCACTGCATAGCTGTGCTTGCAGGGGAGAAGAAAGTCTATACTTGCTTGCCAAATACATCGAGCACTGGCGGTTGGTCTGGTTACCGTTGTCAGAGGTGAATGAGGACAAAAAAAGCATTAGCATCCCAGTCGTTGGAAAGCAGTCCAGGTGTGATGATGTCACCAAAAAATGCCATTTACTTCTGGCACAGCAGAAATGTTAACATGTGATCGATCCCTTTTCATCATATGAGATGTGGTGTGTGGGGCCAAAACACCATCAACCAAATGTACATCAGAACATTCAGGTAAATAATGACCATTAATCAAAAAGAAAGAAACAGTCACAAATCCAATACACATGAAGAGAAACATCATTGTAAGAACCATTCAGATGTAGGTCCAAGGAGGAACCAGATATATTCTGCGAAATCAGGAAAAGAAAATGAAAAATGGACTTGGGTGTTCCTCCTCTGTAGTAGAATTCGATGAAGAGGACGATGCAGTTAAGGAAAAGTTGCCTCTGTCCATGTAATAACCAACAGTTCCTAGTAGAAACTAAAGTGGTCTGTCAGCATTAAAAGATGATTGAAGCGCATGTATAGGAATGTCCACAGTAAGCTCCATAGGCGGCGAGACTTGATTTCGAGGTGTAGTCATTGCAGTTGATGACAAAACAGGCAGCAAATCTATTGAGGTTTCCACTTCGCGCTCCTGGTGTACGGTAGTCGCTGGCCAGGACCTCATAGGAAGTGGAACATCTCTCCGTGGGACAGGTTTAGGCATACTATTCAGTATCGGCCAAATGGTGCAACTTGTCATGTTCAATGGAAATGTAGCGATTTTCCTTGCGTCCAGGTAGTGGAGGCAAAATAATAGTTCGGGTGCCCTGTAATCCAAGAACAGGGAGTGGTGCACGGTAGGAGGGACCAAATTCTTTTTTTTTTCCTTTATCTTCTCCCGGACCAGATCTCCAACTTTAGGAAGCCACCCTGTGACTGGGATCAGCACCACTGTGTTTTCGGATAAGTGCAACTCAGCTTTAGCAAGAGTGTCTCGAGTCTTTTGTAGATCCTGTAACATAGCACAATGGTTATCTACGTCAAATGTTGTGACAGCCGCCACAACGTCTAGCAAACCACACCACCAAAAAGGTTGCTGCAAAAGAGATGCCTTCGCTGAAACTCCAGCATGAGCAGATGCCATGCCTTCGTGCACGGCAACGATCAAAGGAAGCCTGCGGTCCTCGTTGGGAATCAGCCGATACCCAACGGACGGTATGGATGCAAAGGGAACTTGTTCCAGTGATAAATTATAAGAATAGTTAGAAGGGAAACCTTGTGGGAACGCCGTCCCATCCCTTGTAGCATCTATAGCTGCAAGAATGTCATTATCAACTTTAGTTATGGACCTGGTAACTGCTGCTACTGTACACGTGGCAACGGCAGATTTTGCTGCCTCATCAGCCAAAGAATTACCAACAACATGTGCTCCCACACGCTGATGGCCATGAGCATGTATAACATGTGTTAGCGGCAAGCTTTCTTTAAAAGCTGCCACTTGAACCCAAAGCGTTTTATGCTTGGTTGCGCTACCTTTAGTGTTCCGATAATTGTTTTGAGAACAAAAGAATAGATTGTCATTAAAGGACTGTACACAATAGAAAGAATCGCACACTATAAGTGCATATACATCTGGATCAGCGAATTCAGGAGCCAATACTAAAGCCCGCAGCTCAGCCAACTGAGCAGTGCAGTCACCAAGCGACTGTGTGTGGACTAAGGAAGACTTAAACTCACCGTCAACCATAGAGCCCGCCACAATAGCACAAGCGGTCAAGTAAGCATGTTTGGAACCAACGGCCAGCTGTGCTGATCCGTCGATATAAACTATACTCTTGTATTGGTCAAGAGGAAGCAAAAACTGTGGCGCAGGATGAACCTGTTCAAACTGTAAAAACTCCTGCGTCTGTAAGGATGGGTCAAAGATAAAGGTGACATCAGCCAATGTCAAAGAACTCGCCCATTGAATCCAACGCGAGTGTAAGGCTTTAGAATTCATTACGCTCACCTTTGTGACTGCCTCTAGAGTAGGTACAGGCAATACCATAAAGAATGCGTTTCCCCTGAGCCAAAGAGCATTCCTTCAGGATCGCCGTCTGTACTGCCGTAAGACGTTTTTCAATGGGGGCAAAGCACAACTCCGCCGATGTGTACAAATGCAATTTGTAGGCAATGGCGATGGTATCACCCTCATTGAAAGCCAGGTAAGTGAGACCCAATGTACCAGGTACAATTCGTATGACTAAGTTAGTTGTGTTGTCATGAGTTAACAAGAAGTTGATCGCAAGCAGATCAGACTGCAAAGAAGAATTTCTGTATGTTCCGGAAGCCAGCTGGAAGATGAAAAAGAGGGTTGTATCAACGCGTAAAGTGGTTTGATTCACTGAGCATAATCAGGAATGTAGTTCCTCCCGAAATTAAAAAAACACAGCAAAGATTGTAACATCTTAAGAGTAGAAGGAGGCTGGAATTGAGCACATTTCTCCAGAAAGTGGGGGGCTCACCCCCTCCCTTCATCGTTGAGTTTGTAACCCAAAAAGAGAACTGTCAAATAGGCGATATGAGACTTAGCAAAATTGAATGTGTACCCTAAGTCTGCAATGGACAATATGATGCGGTCAACACGCACTAGATGCAGTATCAATCCGTCATCGCTCAAATAAATGTCTTCGACGTAAGGGGAAGCATCAGGATCAATGTTGTGTAAAAGTGACACAACACGCACAGCAAACCCACTAGGGCTATTCTCATAGTCCATGGGCAATCTTGTAAATCTTTTCTGATTGCCGACCGCAGTAAATGCGGTCCAGTCATGGCCCTCAGGAGCCATATTGTGACTGTAAAATCCATTTGAAATGTCTAAAGTCGTTTTATACTTTTTTTGGACAATGTTATTTATTAACGCAGAGCTGTGGGTGTTCTGTACGGCAAACGTACAAACATGACTGTTCAAATTTTTATCATCCCAAACTATGCGATATGAACCATCCACTTTCGATATCAGAAAAAGAGGATTATTCATTGATGAAACACAGGGTTCAAATACTCCCTGATATTCCAATTGGCCTAAAATGCCACTAACGACTTTGCCTCACGTTTGTTCGGACACTTTGCATAAGTCTGCGCTGAGCAAATTAGCATTGATAGACACAGTCTCAATCTTGTGTTCAGAGCAGTGCTTGACCCATGAATAGCTGTCAAAAGATCAGCTCGAGATGCCTCCCTCTTGCGCTCTGGGGAAGCGACATTCAATTCCAACTCCTCCTGTCGAACCAATTGCTGGGAAGACTGCCTGTGGGTAGTATATTGTGTAGTGGAATTGGAATGCTGTGGCTCGCAGCTGCCTGTCTTTACCCATCTTAAAGCCATCAACAGGATGAAAAGCTGCTCCGGGCCCCCTACCCCTCCAGGGCCAACACACTTTCAACTTGCGCCTGAGGGTCACACTCCCCGGCAGGCAGATTCGAGGCAGGGGGCCCATCTAGTTTCCCCAGTCTTCCTCATAGAGGTCCATATCTGAGCCCACAAAACCTCCAGTATCAAATGCAGCAGTCACCAGGGACAGGAGGGGCCCCAGGCCACACTCTGCCCATGGGTCACCAGCTCCCACAAAACTGCAGCTGAGCACCAGAACCAATGTTGAATTCCAGTGCCTCCGCTACCTCCTACGGACAGCTTGCCGGATTGTCAACCAGCCCACTAAGTCTGATCTTAGGCCTGCTCCCCCTCGGGTCGCACGTACATACTGTGGGCCAGTTCACGTCTCCTCCAGTCACCCCTACTCCAGCCAGCTGGGTATAAAGGGCTGCCTGACCTCGTACAGACCTTCAGTAGCCACAGCCTCCCCAAGCCAGTGCTCGATCCAGCACTTCCTTCTGTAATGCCAGGGGCCCCTCTCCTGCACCCAACAGACTTTTCAGGGTGGCCACGAGAAAGGCCAGGCTGTGGCTGCGTCACTCGGGCCCGCATGCCGGGGGTGGCCAAACTCAGCTGCAGCTGCCACCTCAATGGCTCAACCTGCTCCTCCAAAACACAGGAGCCGCGTTCCGAGCTTTTCTTCAACCACCGGCTATGATGGAAGCAGAATTAGACAAGATTACTGGCGGGCCGGCAGGAGCAAAAGGTATCTACGTCCTGTCGGCTATCTTGCCAGGCCACTCCCCCATCAGTGGAGACTTAAACACAATTTTGGACATGGGGATAGAAAAGCCTACAGCACGGCCAACATGTCCCACTTCTCCCCACGGCTGTCAATGTCTGATAAGCACTCTTACCTGAGGAGTACTTGATAGAAGTTTCACAGGGCCGCTATGAGCCAATCTTCCCAAAAACCCTACCTTTTAACCTGTGTAATATTTACAAACACGAAGGCTAAGGGATAAGGTGTAGGGAGGAGGGCCGGATATGGATGCTGCTTCTTCCTGTTGTCGACCTGCGAGGCAACAGGGTCGACTTTAGACTCTAACCTTAAGTTTTTAGGATGATACAGTCACTTCTTGTTTTTATGTTCCTGATTAAGGTACTAAACATGTGTCCTACCTGCGATAGTCAGGAGTCTTGCGTTGCGTCCGTGGAGTCTTGTGACAGAGATCGGGAGTTTTTGAGAGGTGGTATCGTCTGGTGAATGCAGCTCAGTCAAATGTCTTGTGCTGAGATTTTCTACTTAAATTTCCAAGTTCTCCTGATCCGTCACGTGAAACTTTGAAAGAAAATTACAATTCAATAATAAAAACTAAGCTTAACATGTTCCTTGAACATTACAGCAGAATGTTCTATGTCCTTAAGTGTTTTTTTCTTTGTGGAAAAAACGTTCCAAAAATTAGTCTCTTTATTTTCTTAATTAACGCTGTCTTGCATTGGGCGCCAGTTAAATAAGAAACTGTTCACTTAGCTGTCATGATTTTTTGTCTTTTAGGTCCAATGATCGGCGAGGAAACCAGAACATATTCGTATCCAGGAAACGAAGCAAAGAATATTCCTGCTCAACGAAGATCAGGTCAGTCAGTGTTGCCGCTCCACTCTAAGGCTAAGCTTTTTCCAGAACATGTCATATTTAAAGTGTACCATTCGCTAGAACTCGCCATGAATAAATAAGCATCAAAGGAAATGTTCTTGAGTTTACTCGCGGCTTGTCTGTAGTTGTAAAGCTCTGGTAAAACTCTGACGCAGCACGCATAAGACGCGCAACGTGCACATCGTTGCTCGGGTGTAGCCAGACTATAAATAGCCGCGAGCCTCAAGAACATTTCCTTTGATGCTTATTTATTCATGGCGAATTCTAGCGAATGGTACACTTTAAATATGGCATAAAGTAAATACAACATATACCACCGTTATACATAATAAGCACAATGAGTACATAAGAGAACAAAAGCACAGATCACGTTCTTACCTAAGTTCCTAAGTTCAGATACATTTATAATTTCTAATACACATTCATGATTCCTTATACACTCTTTGCGTGCTGGGAGCACGGGACAGGGGTGGGTTTTAACAGGGGTAATGAAAGTTGGCCCCATTCTATTACTGTGCATGATAAGCAGCTATGGAACGTGGCTAGAGGTGGGATGGTTTATAGTGGCGGTATCGGAATCATGACAGTACCCCCTCTCAAAATCCACCCTAATACCACAGGAATGGGTTTGGGTTTATCAGTGTAGGGTGCATGAAAGGATTTTACCATTCTTGGTGCATTTTGTAAGTTAGCTAAAGGTTCCCATGTTCGTTCTTCTGGACCGTAATCCTTCCAGTCTACTAGGTAGTACAATTTGCCTCGAATTCTCTTTGAATCAAGAACAGCTTTTACTTCAAACTCAGGGGTACCATCAATATCTATGGCTGGCAGAGTTAAGTCAATACGAGTTTCGGGATTGAATGGTTTCACTAAAGACACATGGAAAACTGGATGGAATCGAAATTTTGACAGTAAAGTTAACCTTACACTCACAGGGTTGATAATCTTTTCTATGGCAAATGGAACAATAAACCTGGGACAACATTTTTTATTGCCTCTGATGCGTACGTGTTTGGTAGAAAGCTATACTTTGTCTCCCACGGCATAAGAGGGTTGAGTGGTTCTATGCGTATCAGTTGTGATTTTCTGTTTTACTTTTGCTTTAGCCAAATGAAAGTGTGCTTGTTCTTGAATAGATACCAAATCTTTTACATAATCACATACCGAAGGTGTTAACAAAGATGTGCTAAATTGACCTGGAATATTTTTGGGGTGATAACCATGTGCACAAAAGAATGGAGACATGTCTATGGAAATGTATATGTTATTATAAGCGAACTCTAAAATCCATAAAATCTCTGCCCATTCTTGATTGCGGTTTGTTAATGTGCAACGCAAATATTGTTCTATAGTTTGGTTTGTGCGTTCAGTTAAACCATCCGTCTGTGGGTGGTAGCTTGATGAGATGCAAACTTCCATGTTTAAGATTTTGCCTAAATGTTGCCAAAAATGAGATATAAACTGAGAATCCCTATCTGAAATTACCACTGACGGGATTCCATGTAGTCGAATGATTTCTTTAGCAAAAATCTGAGTCATTTCTTTTGCAGATGGCAATTATTTCAAGGGTATAAAATGTGCCATTCGGGTAAAATGATCAATAACCGTAAGTATTGTGGTAAACCCTTCCTTGGTACTAGGTAAGTCCGCTATAAAACCAAGTGACACAGTATGCCATGGTTGTGGGGGTATTGGCAAGGCAAGTAGTAAACCACTGGGGGCTTGGTGTGATGATTTGTTTTGAACACAAATTGCACAGGTATCCACATAGGCTTGTATATCTTTAAAAATGGAAGGCCACCAACACTGTCTCTTGACTAGCTGATAAGTTTTAGTAACTCCTGGGTGAACTGACATAAGAGTATCATGATGTAATTGAATTACTTGTTTGTGTAAAGTAGGAGTTGGTACAAAGATTTTTTCATTCATAAATATCATATTGTTTTTCCATTGAAGTAAGGGGTACATATTTTGCCAATATTCTTTTTTTTTGTTTTGCAATTCTTTTTGAACATCTTCTTCAACATTCTTATATGTGATACCAACTTGAAAACATTGTGATGGTAAAATTGTTTGTGGTAAATCATGGGTACTATTCAAATCTTCACTGAGTCCTATTCTTGATAAAGCATCTGCTTTGTTATTATCTTTTCCAGGACGATATGTAATAACAAAGTTATAATCATTAAAAAAGAGTGTCCATATCAGTTGGTGAGCTGAAAGAGCTTTTACTGAACATAAAGCTTGTAAATTACAATGATCTGTGTATATTGTAAAAGGATGACGAGCACCTAACAAGTAGTGGCGCCATTCTTCAAGCACAGCTTTTATGGCCAAAAGTTCTCTGTCAGCTATGGCATAGTTCTGTTATGCAGAGGATAATTTCCTGGAATAATAAGCTATGGGATGCATCTGACCTGTATCCCGATGTCTTTGTGACAAGATACCTCCGATAGCAAATTGTGAGGCATCAGCTTCTACTATGAATGGAGAAGAGGGATCTGGATGCATAAGAATTGGGGCAGATGTGAATTGCCTTTTTAATTCTTGGAAGGCTTGCTCAGCTAAATTATTCCATTCAAATTTTGTATTTTTACACAATAATTTTGTGATGGGGGTTATAATTTGAGAGAGATTTTTAATAAAACACCTATAAAAACTGGCGAATCCCCAAAAACGTTTCATTTGTTTCACTGAAGAGGGACTGGGCCAAGTAAGTACTGCTTGGATCTTCCTTGGATCCATCTCAATGCCTGCAGGACTGATAATATAACCTAGAAAGTCTACTTTGGTGGTGTGAAACATGTTTTTTTCTAATTTTACATATAAGGAATTTTTTAAAAGCTGGTGAAGAATGGCCCGCACATGTTGTACATGTTCTGATACAGTCTTTGAATAAATAAGGATGTCGTCAATATATACTACACAGCATATATCTAAAACATCTCTGAGCACTTCATTAATAAAAAACTGGAATGCTGCTGGAGCGTTGCAGAGACCGAAGGGCATGACCTGATATTCATAAAGACCAAATTTGGTACGAAAGGCTGTCTTCCATTCATCGCCCTCTCAGACTCTCACAAGATGATATGCTCCACGCAAATCCAGCTTTGTATAAATGGTAGCATCCTTCATTTGGTCTAACAACGTAGGTATCAGAGGAAGAGGGTACTTATTTTTAACAGTTACATTGTTAAGTGCACAATATTCTATACACGCGCACAACTCTCCCCCCTTCTTCGGTATAAAAAAAAGAGGTGAGGAGACTGGAGACTTAGAGTGTCGTATGAAGCCATTTGCTAGATATCCATCTAGGTATTCTCGTAGATGCTTATTCTCCTTTTCTGTGAGAGCAAAGATCTGGCTACACGATAGGGTTGCCCCTGGTACCAAATCAATGCGACAATCAAAGTCCCTGTGCGGTGGTAAGGTAACCTGAAGTTAACTCTTTTCCGTCAACTGCTCTCACTATCTCGGGTCTAGATTTTGGTTCTAAGTTTAATCCTAATGTGTGTAAAAATTGAGTGTCAATAAAATTGCCCGTGGCTCCTGAGTCTATAAAAGCATCTACAGACCATGATCATTCTTTATCAATCTTTGATTGTAACATTATTCGAATGCTTAGGTGATGGTAAGTAGCTTCTGGGGCTGTGGAGGCCAAAATAACTTGCCCACTCGATAAATTGACCTCATCTTTCATCGAGCTAGTTAGTTTACCGGATGTTACGTTACAGCTACCTCATTAGCTTTTACTTTGGGTTTGTTAGGTCGATTAGGACATTCCTTTATGAAGTGTCCGGTCTTTCCGCAATAGAGATACTGATTTAATTTTCGTCTCATTTCTTTTCCTTCATTAGAAAGGGCGCCTCTGATAGTGCCAATTTGCATGGGTTCCCCCAGATCAGTCTTGGGAGCTGATTCTATCTTAGAACTGGACTTTTCCTGAAACATGAACATTTTATGTTCATTTTGTCCTTTTTCATTCTTACGCTCGGATAATCTGTGATTAAGCTTGACCACTAGATCATTGAAGTCTTCTATATCCTCTGGGGGGTCTAAAATTTGAGTCACCATTTCCTTTAGCTCGTCTCTAAGTCCTTTATAAAAAAGAGAAACTCTTTTTTCTTCAGGCCATGCTGCTTCAATAACTAGTCTATAAATATAATGCAACAGATCAGCAGATCCCTGTTTTAGTGGAATAATTCGTGATCTGCTGATTGTACAAATACATGTTTAGCAAAAAGTTTCTTCATCATGTTTTAACCTTCTTAAATCATAGAGAATCGGATCTCAACTATAGGTACTGACCATAAAGCTGCGTCTCCTCCTAAATAAGAAAGGATAAAAGCTGTTTTGGAAGAATCATCTGGAATGCAGCCGGTTTTGCAATAAAATATAAATGGCATTGATTTAGGAAAATTGTAAATGTATTAGTATCTTCGTAGAAGCATTCTGGAGCCGCTAGTGGGATAGTAACTGGGGTGACTACTTGAATTTGAGTAGGGGTTGAAGAAGAAGGAGTACTAGTATGCAGCGTTTGCATTGCACGTTGAAATGAAGATGGTTTGAGAATGGGTTTCTGCGAGGCTGCAAAACTCCAGGTAGCTGTGTGCGGTATATTGGTAGTTTGAAGAGCCGATACGTCTCTTCGAAGTGCAGCATTTTCCGCCTGTATGTTTGTCAAAATTGCAGCTATATCCTGCAAGGATACTTCCGAAGTTTGATTCATAGCATCTGGGTAAAACAATTTACGTGGGCTTAGCCTTCTGTCAAGGTCTGATAAGCATTATTACCTGAGGAGTACTTGATAGAAGTTTCACAGAGACTCTATGAGCCAATCTTCCCAAAAAACCTACCTTTTAACCTGTGTAATATTTACAAACACGAAGGCTAAGGGATAAGGTGTAGGGAGGAGGGGCGGATATAGACGCTGCTTCTTCCTGTTGTCGACCTGCAAAGCAACAGGGTAGACTTTAGACTCTAACCTTAAGTTTTTAGGATGATACAGTCACTTCTTGTTTTTATGTTCCTGATTAAGGTACTAAACATGTGTCCTACCTGCGATAGTCAGGAGTCTCGCGTTGCGTCCGTGGAGTCTTGTGACAGAGATCGGGTGTTTTTGAGAGGTGTTATCGTCTGGTGAATGCAGCTCAGTCAAGTGTCTTGTGCTGAGATTTTCTGCTTAAATTTCCAAGTTCTCCTGATCTGTCACATGAAACTTTGAAAGAAAATTACAATTCAATAATAAAAACTAAGCTCAACATGTCCCTTGAACTTTACAGCAAAATGTTCTATGTCCTTTAGTGTTTTTTCTTTGTGGAAAAAACGTTCCGAAAATTAGTCTCTTTATTTTCTTAATTAACGCTGTCTTGCGTTGGGCGCCAGTTAAATAAGAAACTGTTCACTTACCTGTCATGATTTTTTGTCTTTTAGGTCCAATGATCGGCGAGGAAACCAGAACATATTCGTATCCAGGAAACGAAGCAAAGAAGATTCCTGCTCGACGAAGATCAGGTGAGCCAGTGTTGCCGCTCCACTCGGTGAAAGGCTAAGCGTTTTCCAGGACATGGGTGTGGCTATTTATAGTCTGGCCACACCCGAGCAATGATGTGCACGTTGTGCGTCTTACGCGTGCAGCGTCAGAGTTTTACCAGAGCTTTACAACTGCAGACAAGCCGCAAGCCGCGAGTAAACTCAAGAACGTTTCCTTTGATGCTCATTTATTCATGGCATATTCTAGCGAATGGTACACTTTAAATATGGAATAAAGTAAATACAACATATACCACCGTTATACATAATAAGCGCAACGAGTACATAAGAGAACAAAAGCACGGATCACGTTCTTATCTAAGTTCCTAAGTTCAGATACATTTATAATTTCTAATACACATTCATGGTTCCTTATACACTCTTGGAGTGCTGGGAGCACGGGACAGGGGTGGGTTTTAACAGGGGTAATGAAAGTTGGCCCCATTCTATTACTGCGCATGATAAGCAGCTATGGATGGTGGCTAGAGATGGGATGGTTTGTAGTGGAGGTAGCAGAATCATGACAACGGCCTACATGTCTCACTCCCCTCCATCCCTACTACAAGGAATTGTGGATATCGACCTGGTAGACTCTGGCGTTATCAACATCCAGGCCAGTGGGACTACACATTCTTTTTCCATGTCCATTGAATGCATTCCCAGATAGCTTAGTTTCTGTTATCATGTGACCTGGTAACGACCTGTCTTTCCACAAACACTGAACCTAAGGTTTTATCAGACCAAGCAGCAGTCAGAGCTTAAGATACTTTCCCACAACCATTTTTTTCTAGTCAGTGGCAGGTTACCAAAGTAGCATTCAGGACCAGGTGGTATGGTAAATAATTTGGGGCGCCATAACACATTACTTTCATGTGAGCATTACACCTGAGGTCAGCTGGGACACAAACTGGCATACCGCTAAAGCGGTAATAAGGGGTGAGTTGATATCCCACATGGCAACATTCAGCATCTGGGAAAGCAGAAAAAACTGAAATTAAGCGTCTTGAGGCCCAACACAAAATAGATACTGATCCGAGGACACATAGGGTGATTAGGGAAAAGCTGAACACTTGGGGGCCTATTAGGATGGCGGGCAGGCTTTCGTCCGCCCGCCACCCTAGTGGTGCTGGGACCGGCCGCCAGTGGTGCAGCGGTCCCGCACTGGCAATTAGGATGCCACCGCGGCATCCTCTACTCCCAGCATTGTGGCGGGCGGTGCTCACAGCACCGCCCGCCACAATGCTGGGAATGCACATTGTGCATTGTCATGCCCAAGGTGACAGGCACCGCGCGGTGCCTGCCACCTTGTCCGTGACGATGTAGGGGTACCATAGGTACCCCCATGTGCACCTGCCACCCTGGGGCCCCCAATACAAAGCAAGATCCGCATGGCTTACCATGGCGGGGTCTTCGCCATGGAAAGCCCTGCACCGCTGCCCATGCTAATATGGATGGCAGTGTCAAGCAGACACCGCCATCATATCTAGCCCCTTTTCCGCCTGGTCGACTGGTCGACCGGCGGAAAACCGGTGGGCGGTCTTTCCGTCCGCCGGGGTCCCCCCGCCATACTAATGTGGCGAGGGGGAAATGGGTGGCAGGCGGGGTATGATGTAGGCCAGATTGCCACCGCCATGCAGGAGGTGGCGATCCGCCCTACATCACAATAGACCCCTTAGTATTATGGGAGGCTGCAACAAAAACTCTAGTACACTAAACAGAAGTACTATGAAAAGGTTGATAAGGCCGACAGGCTCTTGGCATACAAACGTAGGCAACTCCACTCCTGAAACCATATTGGGGAATAAAAGATGATGGGGTGCGGAGTGACTCATACTAATACAGAGGACATCCTCACGGTCTTCACAGAATATTATAGTCCCATGAGCTGGAGGAAGATATCTTAGAGGAAGAGGTCTTAAAAGCAATAACATCCCTCTCTGGCCAGAAGGCTCAGAGACCTGACAGTTTCACATCATCCTTTTGCAAAGCATATTCAGGGTTACTGGCGGCTCTGTTGGCCATGGTCTTTAATCATATCCTCACCACAAATACAGTCACTCGTACGATGTTGGAGGCACGGGGGAATGCTGATTGTGAAACCAGATAAGGACTTCTTGTATTGAACAATTGCTTTACTGAACAGTGATGTAAAAAGTTTCATGGCCATCATAGTTTCCAGTCTTAACGAGATCTGGCCAAAATTAATACCTCAACAACAGAGTGGGTTTATAATGCTTGACATGCGAGGGACAACACTACGTTTGTCACCTCCTTGATAGATGGTTGTTCCTTAGCTCAATGCGGAGAAGGCCTTCTGCATTCAACTGGTCTTTTATAGCTAACATCCTCCAAAAAACACCTTTAGGACCCAAGATGACTAAATGGATTAAAGCTAATTATAAGTTCCCAGAGACAAAGTTAAAAGTAAACTGGGCTTTTACCCCTATTTTACAGTTGACTAGAGACAGACAACAGGGATGTCTGCTGTCGCCATCCATGTTTGCCCTCGCAATGGAACACCTCACACACAAAATACAAAATAACTAAGCAATACAAGGTATAACGGTGGGCAACAAAGTATTCAAGCTGTCCCTATATGCAGAAGATATTCTCTGCTTCTTATCAAATCCCTCTTCCTCCCTCCCTGCCCTTAAGGAGGAACTGAGTCTTTTTCTTCCATAGCAGTATTTAGAGGAAACTTATCTAAATCTGAGGAAATACGCATGGTGGGTCAGCATCAAGAAACACACACTGCATTGGTCCAGAGTGGCTTTACATGGTCTCCAAATCCCATCAAATATCTTGGGGTATTTCTGCTACAGAGATCAGCACATTTATGTCTAGCCAATATTCTCCCGCTCCTACAAACATTGTTTAAGGATCTCTTTAGGGGGGGTAAGCTGGAAATCAGATGGCTCAGGCATATGATGAGTGTAAAAATGAATTGTTTGCCACCTCTCCTCTATATTTTATGATGCACACCACTCAGGATGCACAACTCCACAATTACTTTTATACCAATAAACAGTTTGCATTTGTTTGGAGGAACCGTTCCCCCAGAGTCCCACAGATTACGTTTTTGAAGCCAGACACTCAGGGGGCCTGGGGCTTCCAAATGTGTAAACATATGTGCAGGCGGCCCAGATACGTGCATGCTTGACTGGAATCCTGTTGGCATCCAGGGGAGGTGGAAGCTGGTTGAGCAGAGCTTCTCGGATATTCCTCTCCGATGTTTGCTTTGGCTGGCACCGAGGGCGAGAGAGCAGGATTTCTCCCCCTTCTCCTCCAAGACAATTCTCCTAGAAATCTGACGTCAGGTTGTGAAGAAGACGGGTTCAGCGTCCTTTCCCTCCCCGAAGACCCCCATCATGCATAACCCAGATTTTCCACCAGGCCAACAGTACCTGGGTCTTAAAGCATGGGAGATCGAGTGCCAACACGCTCAAGGGGAGATGTTTGTGGAGGAGACTCTGGTTACCATGGAGGAACTGATGGAGAAATGGAACCTAGATCGGCGTGATCACGATCGAATAATTTGGCTCCGACACTAGGCGGGCTCTAGGGAGGTGTCTTTACTGGCATGATGGGACAAAACACCATTAGAGAAATTGGCAAACAACATCATACAAAAAGGCATCACCTGGCTTCAATGTTCCCTATTGGATGTGTACACGAAACCTAAACATACATACATCATGCAATGAGAGCAGGACTTGGGAGGGGGGGAAGGTTGGGGAGGAGGCTTGCATCAACATCTCGCGTAGGGCAGCGAAGGCCTCCATTAGTGTGTCTCATAAGGAGAATTTGTATGAACTACTGATGAGATGATATCTGTCTCCCGCTCAGCTTCACGCCAGTACCAGGAGCTCAGAGCTTTACTGGAAGGGATGTGGAGCGAGGGACAGTTTCATTCACATGTGGTGGCATTGTACCCTTATGCAGACATACTGGGGGCAGATTTTAACAAATATTTGTCACATCACGGGAACCCCGATGCCCCTTGATCCTTGTGAGACTTTTAGGTGACCCAAGTGACAACTCCATATTTCCGCTAACTAGTCCAGTAGACAAATTAATCTCACAACTCCTTCTGGCTGCTGAAATGCCTCGAGCACATGTACGGAAACAACAAACAACTTCACCCTTAGATCTCTGGTGGAGCAAAATTTGGTTGATTTATGAAATGGAGAAACTTTTGGCCAATATTCATGACACACAGGCAAAATTTAACAAAGTATGGAGAGCATTTCAAACATACATGTTAAGAGATAGTGTTGGGGACCTACAAGCTACTCGTCCACCCAAATTGATTCACACTGCTAGTCTCCACATCAGCACACCAGGGACCCGGGAGCCACCATATAACATTGACTCACAATCAGCTACTTAACCAGTATTGTGCATGTGGAGGGTGGTCGGGGTGAGGGGGAAGCATGTGACTGACACAACGAACTGCTGCCTGGGGGAAGGGGAATGACTCCCTGTTATCCTTGGTGCAACAGCTCACATCTGGCTATGTGCTAGGCAAGCATCACAATGTCAGCAGATCGCTAAAAAGTCACCAATATGGGGCTGCTCACCTATACTTCAGTACGTGCACTCACCCTATAGCACATGGTTAAAATCCTGAGCCTTAATGTTCGAGGCCTCAATGCTCCAGTGAAATGACTGCCACTCCTCTCCTTGCTTAGCGATTCTAAATGCAATGTCTGTCTTGTTCAAGAAACACTCCTCCTTGAGGTAGACTGGAAGCGCTTAAATTCCATATGGTTCAACCGCCAGTACTTCTACTCTGGGCTGGGGAAGAAGGCAGAGTAGCGGTGCTGTTGGCCACACTTTTTACGGGGAGGGTGACCCAGACTCAAGCAGAGATACCAGGCAGACTCCTGTCCCTACACATTGACATGAAGGGCTATACATGTACACTTGTAAATCTTTGCGTTCCCAATGACCACCAGGAAGCCTTCCTTAAATACACGGTGGGGCGGGTGCTAGCCACTCCAGATGTCCTTTTGGGAGGTGATTTTAATCTGGTCACAGATGCATCGTTATATAGATCAACCCAAAGGGCTGGGCATGCAGGAGCACTTTCATCGGCAAGCTGGCAAAAGCTAACAGATGTGGGGTTGGTCAGTGTATAGTGATAGCGCAACCCGCTAGTAAAAAACTATACATTTTCTCCAGAGCACACCAGATATATGCTTGAATTTACTTTTTCCTTACCTCCCCTGCGTCTAACTGCTGTGACCAGGGGGGTAATTATTGGGGTGGCCACACTCTCGGACCATTCACCTATAACTATTATATGCCATCTGCCAGGTCCTGCGCCTAAAAATCGTGCCTGGTGCCTTAACCATAAACTTCTTGTGCATGAGGCCACAGCCACTAAAATAACAAACGCCATCCGAGACTTCCTGGCTACCAACAATACGGTAGACACTCCTTTTGTACTGCATTGGGACACTTTGAAAGCGGAAATTCGGGCCGCTTTATTGCCACAGCAGCTCTGTCACAGCTAGAGGATGAGATAAGGGAATTGGAAGAGCTGCATAAGCGAACAGGTTCCCTTGAAGCGTGACATCAGCTTACGGCGGCCCATAAGCAACTCAAGGCCCTTGACATTGATAAAGCTGAATACGCACTCCTGTGTAGGAAGCAGAAATACTATGTCGGGGTCAATAAGGCGGGCTGACTACTGGCGCACAGACTTCGTGCCCAGGCCCTCCAACTCAGAATACTGTAGAGTGAGGGCTCTCAGGGCACTAGGGTTGACTAAAACGAGCGCATAGCTCAGGAGTTTGAACACTTCTACTATACATTATACACAGCTGAGGCCCTTGACTTGGGGAACACTGAATCTTATTTGGCACAAGTTTCCCTTGTCCATCTTCCCCCAGCTGACTTCTCCAAACTAGACAAGGACATCCAGCCCACTGATGGACTCATGGCCATACAGCGTCTAGTTAGGCAAAGCGCCTGACCAGAACGGTTAACCTTGGACTTCTATAAAACGTTCACGCTTATCTTGGCACCTATTTTAGCCCATTTATGTAACTCCTTTAGTACTATAGGCACACTCACTAACAAGAAGCAGCTGGCGACCATCACATTCAACCCTAAACCTGAAAAGGATCCCGAATACTGCTCCTCATATCGCATCATCACATTGCTGAATGTGAATGTTAAGATCTTCATAAGTATCTTGGCTACTTGCATGGCTCCATATATGCAAGGACTTGTGGACCCTCACCAAACTGGGTACATACCCGAGCACAGCTACAGTGATAACACTAAGTGCCCTTGCAACCTCCTTAATAAAGTCCAGCGTTCTTGTATCCCGACCCTTCTACTATCTGTTGACGCCGAGAAAGGCATTTGATCGGGTTCATTGACTGTACCTTCAACTTGTGCTCACTAAAATGGGCCTTGGACCACGATTCTGCCACTGGATATGGCTCAGTTATGCCTAACCTAGAGCAGTAGACAGGGTCAGTGGGCTAATGTCGCCGCCTTTTGTAATTACCAGGGGCACTTGCCAGGGCTGTCCCCATTACTTTTTGCCCTCTGTACGGAATCCTTTGTCAAACGGGTATGCAGGAATGCTGACATAGCAGGTGTTAGAAATGGGATTTTCAGTCGGCTAGGGCATGTGCCAAAGTCGGGCAGAAACCACCAACCTAGTCAGGATAAGGGAGTTACACTCTTAAAATAACCCCAGCTCACCCCCTTGGCACGAGCAGTTAGGCTTATCTTAAAGGCAGTGTGTAAAGCATTTGCACATAATCAACAGTAATACAGTGTAAGCACTACACAACGACATCACACCAGTTTAGAAAAATATCCAATTATTTTTATATATTTAAGACAAGACCAAAAACGATAAAAATCCACAATACAGTACTTAAAAATCTTAATTATCAAAATATGCTTGAAAAATAGTTCCTTGATGTCTATAGCTCCGTCAGGGGCTATCACGGCATCGTTAGCAAACAAATCCAAACAGTTCTGGCTGACCGAGGCGTCGTGGGCCAGCTACGGTAAGACCCGTAAACAGTACCTTTTAAAAATGCAGGCGTCGGCGACCTCTGTCTGAGCTTCCGAAAGCACGGCGTCCGCAGGCGTAGGTTCCAGAGGTCGGTGCAGGAGTCGTCAGGGCCCTTGAAGTCACACGCGTTGCAGGTCGAATTCCCCTCTGTTGAAGTCAAGAGCGCTGGCGTCGGCAGGCGTGGGGTGCTGCAGTGCGAAGTGCAGCGGTGCGGCGTGCGGTGCCCTCAGGTCGCTGTGCGGCGTGCAGTGCCCTCGGGTCGCGGTGAGAGCAGCGGCTCGGTGGCCGCATCAGATGGAGTCATCGGTGTGAGAAGTTGGCCTGATATATGATGTCACTAGTTCTAGTGTACACCTTGTATCAGTCCAAACAACCCTTATGGTGATTGGTTGTAGAGTCAACCTTATAGACCAGCTATCCTAGTGGTAGCATGAACAAGAGCAGTCTTAGGCTAAACTCTGTATGGCATGTGAAGCCAGCTGTTATACCATTATAATCCCTTGAATACCAAATGAAAGGACACCACACCAGATATATATAAAATTAGAACGTATTTATTCTAACATATACCCTCAGCACTCTTTATGAGTTCAGAGGTCTAAGCACAACAATTTCTTAAGTAGCATACGTTAAGTTACACAGGAAAAATACAGTTAGGCCCAGGGGCCACGCAAACCATATACTAAGAAAGTGGTATAAGTACCACGTCACGAACAGGGAGTAGGCCTAGGGCCTAGGGAATCGCTGGGGCTACACTGCCCTACCAATAGTTAGGAAGTGGGAGGCCCACGGGAAGCGTGCGCAGTGTGGAAGCACACACGCGGGTTACATTAAAGTCAATGGGAATGTAGCAATTAGAAATGGGAAGAATAAGGACACTTCCGAAGTAACTAGGAGGAAGCAACTAGAGACTTAGACACTTGGATAGTCAATATCCACTGGAGCTCCGGAGTACTTGTGTTACCTCACCCACAGGAGACGGGTGCATAGGTGTGAAGATGTGTCGGGTGTAGTCGCTGGATCCTATGGATGCCTGAAAAACAGATGCTGGCAGGCAGCCAGGAGGAAGATGTCCGGTGGATCCAAGGATGGATCTTGAAGGAAGAACACCTGCAAGCAGAGGGGACAAAGTCTGGGTCACTAGCCAGTGACCGTGTGGAACCAGGAAGGAACCAGGCGATGTCGTGCAGAACACAGGTGATGTCTTGAAGCTTGTCTATGCAGCTGCGTGGACCAGGAGGTGTCGAGGATGACCAGAACCAGGGTACGAGCTGTCCCACGAAGGATCTTGCTGCTGTCGACCCGATTGGAGTCAACAAGCCTTGGCAAAGGCAACCCACGCGGAAAGGGAAATTCGCTTCAGGTGCAGACCATGAAGGTCTGAGGTGCTTCTCTTTCACAGGGAAGCAAGGGACAGTCTGGAGGAGCCAAACCAGTGGTGAAAAGTTAAGGGTTCGTCGTCACTGAGGCTACTAGCCAACGGCCAAGCAACCGGACAGACGCGTCGAGCAGGAAAATGCAGCAGGGCCCCACGCAGAACTCGTGGAGCGTGGAGGGCTGATCTTCAGTGCAGATGGTGCTCGGGGTTGGGGCTTCTCAATCCCCAGAGCACAACTTCGAGGATGCCTCAGAAGCTGCGCTGGAAGCTACTCGCCAATTTTCCCAGGTAGCCGGTTCCACGTCTCTCGTCGCCTCCACGGATCTCAGCTTAGCTGTGGCTGTGGATCAGGGTCAGAGAAGTCTGGAGGTCAAGGCACTGGTCGGGCTCTGCAGTCGGTTCCTCGTAGAACTTGGGCAAAGCAAACGGCAGATCGCTTGTTGGTGCGTGTTTGCACAGGGTGGCCCCTCCTTGGCCACAAGGGAGATTCTTCAGTCTTCTTGTCGTCAAATGTCGAAGGTCCAGAGTTTCGTGTCTAGTTTCAGTTCAGGATAATCCAAAGTCCTAGGGACTCAGCTCCCACTCTTATACTAATCTGGGGGGCTGGGTTACCTGCTAGGTCCCTCATATGGGTGGGACCAGGGAGGGGGGTGGTTACACCCCCTTCCCTTTGTACAGTTTTGCGCCAGGACTGGGGCTGGAGTGCCCCAGCACCGGTTTGAACCGGACTATGCATGGGACACCTTGTGTGCCCCAGGCAGTGTCTCGTTTCTTTCATCCCTCCCTGCCCCAATACACTAAGCCCTGTCTAGGGTGGTGATAGCACCTCCCAAGGCAGGAAACCTATTGTCTAAGCCTCCCTCGCTGGAAAGACTCCCAGCAGCAGGAGGTCAGACTTGTGTCTGTGGCAGCAGCATCCATTTTGTGATGCTGGGGCTCTGGTTAACTTTAACCGGGTAGTAGGTCTTCAACATGCCTTCTCCCTCTAGAAGGGGGGAATACTATCCTCATCGCCAGAAATGGGGTGGGGGTAGTATTCCAAAGAGTTAGACACCTTACACGACATGTTATGATAAAGCCAAACCATAGTTACCATAGCCGCGAGGATTATAAGGCACTTTAAGAGTATATGGTAGGCGATATCATAGAACAGCTATAAGGACATGGTTCCGAAAGCTGCAGACAGGCTCAGCTCATGCTAGAGCACCATCTCACATGTTACCAAGCACTCTGCCTTCAGGATTGTTAAGGCCTGCCATAGGAGTGACTGAAAGGTTACCCATGTGTCTATATATAAGGTAGGTATAGGAATACTATACCTAAGCAAGGGGTGATTACACGACCTTGCCCCAGCTGAGTGATCAGCCAGTTGTGTCAGGATGGGAGGCCAGCCAGGGGTGGCATAATACATGCTGCAGCCCCTGGTAGGCCTAGGGTACACCCATGCCCTGGGTACCTAAGGTACACTGTACAGGGCCCTATAAGGTGATCCTTACCAATTGGGTTATGTACCTAAAGTACATAGTATGAATTTAGAGAGAGAACAGCTAGGCTGTGGGTCTCATTAGCAGGCCCACAGCCACATCTAAGTCGAAAACCAGTGAAGCAAACGCAAAAAGTGGGGGTGACCATAGGAAGCAGACCCTACTCTCCTACACAAACCCCCCCCAAACTTAGGGACATTAAACTAACCTTGACCAGTTGAGTCTTCATGTTCTAAGTGGAAATATCTGGAGAGTCCATCTGCATTGGCATGGTCAGTCCCAGGTCTATGTTCCACTGTGAAGTCCATCCCCTGTAGGGAAATGGACCACCTAAGAAGTTTGGGATTTTCACCCTTCATCTGATTTAGCCACAAGAGGGGCTTATGATCTGTCTGAATCTTGAAGTGAGTGCCAAACAGGTATGGCCTCAGCTTCTTCAGGGCCCAAACCACAGCAAAGGCCTCCCTCTCAATAGCTGACCAACGTTTCTCTCTAGGGGTCAGCCTTCTACTAATAAAAGCAATGGGCTGGTCTTGACCATCTATATTCAGTTGTGAAAGAACAGCTCCCACACCCAACTCAGAAGCATCTGTTTGGACAATGAATTCTTTGGAGTAATCTGGACTTTTCAGAATAGGTGCAGTGCACATGGCCTGCTTCAGGTCATCAAATGCCTTCTGACAACTTACTGTCCACTGAACTTTCTTTGGCATTTTCTTGGAGGTCAAGTCATTAAGTGGTGTCACAATGGCCCCATAGTTCTTAACAAACTTTCTGTAGTACCCAGACAGGCCCAAGAAAGCTCTGACCTGTGTCTGGGTAATTGGAGGAGTCCAGTCCTTTATGGTCTGGATCTTGCTCTCTAGTGGTTGAACCTGACCCCCACCTACTAGGTGGCCCAGGTACACAACCTTGCTCTGCCCTATCTGGCACTTGGTGGCCTTGATAGTGAAGCCTGCCTTTTGCAGGGCCTCTAAAACATTCCTCAGGTGGACCAGGTGATCCTCCCAGGTGGAGCTAAAGACAGCAATATCATCAAGATAAGCTGCACAGTAGTCATCCAGGCCTGTAAGGACTTGATTCACCAACCTTTGGAAAGTGGCAGGTGAATTCTTCAAGCCAAAGGGCATTACCACAAATTGATACTGTCCTCCTGGGGTTGAGAAGGCAGTTTTGGCCTTTGCACTCTCAGCTAGTCTGATTTGCCAGTAGCCTGCTGTCAGGTCAAATGTACTCAAAAACTTGGCAGCTGCCAATCTGTCAACGAGCTCATCTGCCCTAGGTATTGGGTGTCCTAGTGACAGCATTGAGACCTCTGTAATCCACGCAAACCTCATCTCTCTCTTACCATCTTGGGTGTGAGGTTTTGGCACAAGAACTACAGGACTAGCCCAAGGGCTCTCTGAAGGTTCAATGACTCCCAGCTCCAACATCTTTTGTACCTCAATCTTTATGCAGTCCCTGACATGGTCAGGTTGCCTGTAGATTTTAATCTTCACAGGCAGACTGTCACCAGTGTCCACCTCATGGGTGCACCAGTTTGTCTGACTTGGGGTCAGAGAGAACATATGTCTAAAGGCCTGTAGAACTTGTCTGCAGTCCTGTTGCTGATGGTTAGTGAGGCTGTCAGAAAAGACCACACCATCAACTGAACCATCATCAGGGTTCTGAGTCAGCAGGTCTGGGAGAGGGTCACTCTCTTCCTCCTGCCCCTCATCTGTAGCCATGAGTAAGCCCATGTCTGCCCTGTCAACATATGCCTTTAACCTGTTGACATGAAGCACCCTATGGGGGCATCTGGGAGTCCCAAGGTCCACCAAGTAGGTGACTTCTCCCTTTTGTGCAACAATAGTGTGGGGCCCAGACCATTTGTCCTGGAGTGCTGCTGGGGCCACTGGCTCCAACACCCACACTTTCTGTCCTGGCTGGTACACAGTCAGCACAGCCTTTTGGTCATGCCAAGCTTTTTGGAGTTCTTGGCTTGCCTCAAGGTTTTTGGAAGCCTTCTTCATGTACTCTGCCATCCTTGAGCGGAGGCCAAGCACATAATTCACTATATCAAGCTTGGGTTGTCTGAGAGGTCTCTCCAATCCTTCCCTTACTAGACATAGGGGTCCCCTCACAGGATGCCCAAAAAAAAGTTCAAAAGGGCTGTAGCCAACCCCCTTTTGTGGGACCTCTCTGTAAGCAAACAGAAGGCAGGGTAAAAGGATGTCCCATCTTCGCCTAAGCATGTCTGGTAAACCTTTTATCATCCCTTTTAGGGTCTTGTTGAACCTTTCCACAAGCCCATTGTATTGTGGGTGATAGGGTGTAGTGAATTTGTAGTTAACACCACACTCCTTCCACATTGCAGTTAAATATCCTGACATGAAGTGGGCACCTCTGTCAGAGTCAACCTCCTTTGGAAACCCCACTCTGGAGAACACTCCAAGTAGGGCCCTTGCCACAACAGGAGCTATTGTGGTCCTCAGGGGTATAGCTTCTGGGTACCTGGTGGCATGGTCCACTATCACCAGTATGAATCTGTGCCCAGATGCTGTTTGCGGGTCCATTGGTCCAACAATGTCTATCCCCACTCTCTCAAAGGGAACCCCCACCACTGGTAGTGGTATCAGGGGGGCCTTTGTGGTGCCACCTGATTTGCCACTGGCTTGGCTGGTGACACAGGAGCGACAAAACTCCTTGGTATCTTCTGACATGTGAGGCCAGTAAAAGTGAGGGACAAGTCTGTCCCAAGTCTTATTCTGGCCTAAGTGTCCTGCAAGGGGAATATCATGGGCCAAGGTAAGAAGGAAGCCTCTGAAACTCAATGGTATGACCAACCTCCTGGACGCACCAGGCTTGGGGTCTCTAGCCTCTGAGTACAGCAGCCCTTCATCCCAATACACTTTATGGGTACCCTGAGCATTCCCTGCAGCCTCAGCAGCAGCCTGCTGTCTGAGGGGTTCAAGAGAAGGACAGTTTAATTGGGCCTGCCTCAGATCTGCCCTTGAAGGTCCCTCTGCCCCAAGAACCTCAACCTGGTCAGGTTCCAGTTCTTCTAGGACAGTTCCTTCAGGGCTCTCAGAATCATCCTCCTGTGAGGGCTGATTCTCTACCTGAGGCAGTGGGGAAGGCACAGCCTTAACCCTACTGCTCTTTCTCTTGGGTTGTGTCTGGTCCATTGTCCCAGGATCCAGCACTTGTTCAGTGTTGCATTTTTTTGCCTGTGACCTGGTCACAGCAAGGACATGTGCATCTATTCCCAGCATTTCTGCATGGGTCCTATACTCCACTTCAGCCCAAACTGAAGTTTCTAGGTCATTTCCCAACAGACACTCTACAGGAAGGTCTGAACTTACCACAACTTTCTTGAGGCCAGTTACCCCTCCCCAGGAGAAGTTAACAATTGCCACACTATGGGAGGTAGTGGCATTGCTAGCGTTGGTCACTAGGTAATTCTCACCTAGCATGATCTGTCCAGGGTCCACAAAGGCAGGAGTCACCATGGTGACACTAGCACCTGTGTCCCTGTAGGCCTGAGCCATTCTATGGTTGATTAAAGGAGTCTGTCTGTACTTGCCCAGGTTACTGGGGCTCACAGTAGAGGACAAAGCTATGTCCCCATCACAGATCAGAACAGTCTGAGTTGGTATTCTGACTAGGCCAGAATCCACTTCAGTTCCCAGGGTTAACCCTATTACACCCTTTTGCTGGGAACCACCACTTACAGCTGGACTAGGGGGTACAGTTGCCTTAGGGGCAATGGTGGCTGGGGGCTTGTCCTTTTTGGTGCATTCACTATACCAATGGGAATTGGACTTACAATAGTTACACCAAGGTTTCTTTTGGCCATCTTTCTTTTTATCCTTTTTGGGACCACCCTTCCCCTGAGCCTTTTGGGGGCCTGGTGAAGACTTCTGGTCTTTTGCTTTCTGCTCATTACCCTTCTGGTCTGCCTTTTTCTGATCACCGCCCTGGTTCTGGTTTTTCTGCTTAACTCTAGTCCTGACCCACCTATCTGCCTTCTTTCCCAATTCCTGGGGAGAAGTTAGGTCACAGTCAATCAAGTGTTGATGCAGCAGCTGGTTTTGACAGTTGTTAAGGATTTGTTCTCTCATGATCAAATTATACAATCCTGTATAGTCCTTAACCTTACTACCCAATAACCAGCCTTCCAAAGCCTTAGTGGCACAATCTACAAAGTCAGTCAAGTCCTGAGTCTGTGTCTTCTGGGTATCCCTGAACAACAACCTGTATTGTTCAGTGGTTAGGCCAAACCCATCAATCAGAGCACTCTTCAGGACAGTGTAATTGTCAGCGTCCTCATCACTAACTGTGAGGAGCTTCTCTCTACCTTTCTCAGAGAAGGAGAGCCACAAGATAGCTGGCCACTGACTTTGGGGTACCTGCTGTACTTTGCAAGCGCTCTCCAAAGCAGTTATCCATTTGTGGATGTCATCCCCACACTTGTAGGGAGGGACAATCTTGCTCAGGTTTCTATTGTCATAGGTCCTGTCTCTATCCTTAGGGATAGTGCTGCCACCAGTGGGTTCTAACCCACTTAACTTTTGCTCTCTGGCCAGAGCAAGTCTCTCTTTAGCAAGGGCAAATTCTTCCCTTTCAATCCTCAGATTGACTTCCCTCATGCTGGCCTTATGCTCTTTTCTCTGTGGAGAAGTCATTCCCCTGTGAGAAGAGGCATTGGAGCTATTAGAGACATGGGAGTGGATAGATTCCCTGGAAGGGGATCTTCCTCTCCTACTTCTCTGGTTAAGTCCACTTGAGGGTCTGAATGGGGGGACCCCATTCTGACTCCCATGTAGGCTTAAGTTAGCCTAGTTAAGTCTCCTAACTTGGACCTGGCTGTCTACCTCATCTCCTGAAGTCCCTTCTGACTCATCTTGATCAGTATTGTGAGGGGAGTCTTCTGTAGAGGGCAGACCCTCCTTTGTACCTAAGGTACCATTCTGGGAGGCTCTCTGAGCATCATACTCTTCTAAGATCTCCACTAGATAAATGAGGGTAGGGTTCAAACCCTGTTTTAACTTTCTGGAGGTACACAATTGTCTCATCTCCTGAAAAGTTAGGGTATCATATCTAGAGGGTATCTTTCTAGGATATCCCCCTCCTGAGAGAGAATCATCTTGATCTCCTCTCAGAGACATGATCTAGTGAGGGTGTGGTGTGTGCACCTACCTTCTCTAGTTGTATCTACTAAAACCTCTCTAGTAGTTGTAGTCAGGGTGTGCTAGGCCCTTCAACCTACAACATCTAAGTTCAGTAGAACTTAAGTATTCTAAGATTTTGTTTTATATGTATCTTACGGTACCTATTGTGATCTTTCAATTTGATATCTCAAGATTACAATGGTATCACAACAGCAAGCTCAGATCCCAACCGCTGCTCACCAATGTAAGAAGTTGGCCTGATATATGATGTCACTAGTTCTAGTGTACACCTTGTATCAGTCCAAACAACCCTTATGGTGATTGGTTGTAAAGTAAACCTTATAGACCAGCTATCCTAGTGGTAGCATGGACAAGAGCAGTCTTAGGCTAAACTCTGTATGGCATGTGAAGCCAGCTGTTATACCATTATAATCCCTTGAATACCAAATGAAAGGACACCACACCAGATATATATAAAATTAGAACGTATTTATTCTAACATATACCCTCAGCACTCTTTATGAGTTCAGAGGTCTAAGCACAACAATTTCTTAAGTAGCATACGTTAAGTTACACAGGAAAAATACAGTTAGGCCCAGGGGCCACGCAAACCATATACTAAGAAAGTGGTATAAGTACCACGTCAGGAACAGGGAGTAGGCCTAGGGCCTAGGGAATCGCTGGGGCTACACTACTCTACCAATAGTTAGGAAGTGGGAGGCCCACGGGAAGCGTGCGCAGTGTGGAAACACACACTCGGGTTACATTAAAGTCAACGGGAATGTAGCAATTAGAAATGGGAAGAATAAGGACACTTCCGAAGTAACTAGGAGGAAGCAACTAGAGACTTAGACACTTGGATAGTCAATATCTACTGGAGCATCGGAGTACTCGCGTTACCTCACCCACAGGAGACGGGTGCATAGGTGTGAAGATGTGTCGGGTGTTGTCTCTGGATCCTATGGATGCCTGAAGAACAGATACTGGCAGGCGGCCAGGAGGAAGATGTCCGGTGGATCCAAGGATGGATCATGAAGGAAGAACACCTGCAAGCAGAGGGGACAAAGTCTGGGTCACTAGCCAGTGACCGTGTGGAACCAGGAAGGAACCAGGCGATGTCGTGCAGAACACAGGTGATGTCTTGAAGCTTGTCTATGCAGCTGCGTGGACCAGGAGGCGTCGAGGATGACCAGAACCAGGGCATGAGCTGTCCCACAAAGGATCTTGCAGCTGGCGGAGTCGACGTCCCGATTGGAGTCAACAAGCCTTGGCAAAGGCACCCCACGCGGAAAGGGAAAATTGCTTCAGGTGCAGACCAGGAAGGTCTGAGGTGCTTCTCTTTCGCAGGGAAGCAAGGGCCAGTCTGGAGGAGCTAAACCAGTGGTGAAAAGTTAAGGGTTTGTCGTCACTGAGGCTACTAGCCAACGGGCAAGCAACCGGACAGATGCATCAAGCAGGAAAATGTAGAAGGGCCCCACGCAAAACTCGTGGAGTGTGGAGAGCTGATCTTTGGTGCAGATGGTGCTCGGGGTTGGGGCTTCTCAATCCCCAGAGCACAACTTTGAGCATGCCTTTGAAGCTGCGCTGGAAGCTACTCGCCAATTTTCCCAGGTAGCCGGTCCCACGTCTCTCGCCGCCTCCACGGATCTCAGCTTGGCTGTGGCTGTGGCTCAGGGTCAGAGAAGTCTGGAGGTCAAGGCGCTGGTCGGGCTCTGCAGTTGGTTCCTCATAGAACTTGGGCAAAGCAAACGGCAGATCGCTTGTTGGTGCCTGTTTGCACAGGGTGGCCACTCCTTGGCCACAAGGGAGATTCTTCAGTCTTCTTGTCGTCGAATGTCGAAGGACCAGAGTTTCGTGTCTAGTTTCAGTTCAGGATAATCCAAAGTCCTAGGGACTCAGCTCCCACTCTTACAGTAATCAGGGAGGCTGGGTTACCTGCTAGGTCCCTCCTATGGGTGGGACCAGGGGGGGGGTGGTTACACCCCCTTCCCTTTGTACAGTTTCGCGCCAGGACTGGGGCTGGAGTGCCCCAGCACCGGTTTGAACCGGACTATGCATGAGACACCTTGTGTGCCCCAGGCAGTGTCTCGTTTCTTTCATTCCTCCCTGCCCCAATACACTAAGCCCTGTCTAGGGTGGTGCTAGCACCTCCCAAGGCAGGAAACCTATTGTCCAAGCCTCCCTCGCTGGAAGGACTCCCAGCAGCAGGAGGTCAGACTTGTTTCTGTGGCAGCAGCATCCATGTTGTGATGCTGGGGCTCTGGTTAACTTTAACCGGGTAGTAGGTCTTCAACATGTCTTCTCCCTCTAGAAGGGGGGAATACTATCCTCATCACCAGAAATGGGGTGGGGGTAGTATTCCAAAGTGTTAGACACCTTACACGACATGTTTTGATAAAGCCAAACCATAGTTACCATAACCGCAAGGATTATAAGGCACTTTAAGAGTATATGGTAGGCGATATCATAGAACAGCTATAAGGACATGGTTCCGAAAGCTGCAGACAGGCTCAGCTCATGCTAGAGCACCATCTCACATGTTACCAAGCACTCTGCCTTCAGGATTGTTAAGGCCTGCCATAGGAGTGACTGAAAGGTTACCCATGTGTCTATATATAAGGTAGGTATAGGAATACTATACCTAAGCAAGGGGTGATTACACAACCTTGCCCCAGCTGAGTGAACAGCCAGTTGTGTCAGGATGGGAGGCCAGCCAGGGGTGGCATAATACATGCAGTAGCCCCTGGTAGGCCTAGGGTACACCCATGCCCTGGGTACCTAAGGTACACTGTACAGGGCCCTATAAGGTGATCCTTACCAATTGGGTTATGTACCTAAAGTACATAGTATGAATTTAGAGAGAGAACAGCTGGGCTGTGGGTCTGCTTAGCAGACCCACAGCCACATCTAAGTCGAAAACCAGTGAAGCAAAAGCAAAAAGTGGGGGTGACCATAGGAAGCAGACCCTACTCTCCTACAATCGGTGAGACCAGGGTCGCGGTGCGAGATGAAGGCGGTGCTCGTGGCGGTGCTGGCAGGTCACGGTGCAAGCAGCAGCGGCGTCGTGACTGAAGCGCTGTTGTCGGTTGACGAACTGGAGTCGATGGTGCCGGCATCGGTAGACCAAGGCTGTGGTGCTGGATGAGGGCGGTGCATCGTGTAACTTTACGAGCGGTGCCCTCGAACCACGGTGCAAGCAGCGGCTTAGATTTCGGCATGGAGTGGCGGCATCGGGGATACCAAGGCGTCGTATGAAACGAGGCAGTGCGATGTTGTGGTGGTGCCATCTGCGGTGCCTTCAGGATACGGAGTCAGCAGCGGCGTCGTAGACGGCGTCGGGTTGCTTTTTCCTCTGTTGCAACACAAAACACACAGTCCCCAGTGCTGAGGGCAGGAGAGCTTGAAGTCTTTGCTGTTCCTGAGACTTCTTGAGCAAGGGGCAAGCTCTACCTCAAGCCCTTGGAGAAACTTACAAAAGTAGATTGCAGGAAGTCCAGTCCAGTCCTTTTACTGCCCAAGACAGAAGCAGCCACTGCAGGACAACACGGCAAAGCACACAGCAAAGTGGTAGTCCCTCCTCACAGCTTCCCCAGCTCTTCTTCTTGGCAGTCTTCTTGATCCAAAAGAGTTCAGGGGTCGATGGGTGACCAAGAAGGCAGCTAGTTAGGGCGCAGGATCGTGTCCCTCCGGCGCCGCCACTCTCTAGCCTTGTAATCGAGCCCAATCCCGGTTCCCTAGAGCACTGTAACAGGACCAGGCAGCACCAGTGAGGAGCTCTGTACCAGCCTGCCGAGTTTCCAGCGACTCAACCGCTCCCTGCTGGCATCGGATCCGAGGGCCGGAGCGGAGGCTCGGCGAGTAGAGCAGGAGAGCCTGCGACCAGGAGAAGCGCGGTGTGGTCCGGCGACGGAGGAGCATGAAGCTGACGATGTATGGATGCCGACTGCGATGAAGCACCGGGGGGTCCGCGGGACCGGGGGAGCTGAGCCGGCATGATCAGCTGATCTGTGCAGGTGAGGGCTGGCGGTATACCGGAGGCCGGAGCGCGGGGCACCGCGGGAACCGCCTTCTTGTGGGAGTCGCCATCGCGGATCACACTTTCGGCGCCTTGGGCCGACAGCGGACTGCACTGTGACACAAGGGTGTTGACTGTGCTACGTGGGAGGGTGGCCTCCCGTAACAGACGCCAGCGGTGGGAGCCCCCCATCAGCGAGGAATAGCTGGGGGCCTTGCTTCCAGCCCGGTAGAGCTCCGGGAGAGGACGTGAGCCCCGACACGCCCGGGGAACGAAAGGCGCACTGGGCTTCCTGGGTCCCGAGGCCCTCTATTGCCATAGACTGTAGGTGGGCCGGGGGGGCTGGCCCCAGGTGACGGAGCGGCGGCCTCACACGGACGCCGACAACAGAGGCAGCCGTCCACCAGTACTGCCACAGCCTGGAACCCCATTTCGAGTCCGGTGGGCCCGGGAGGCAGGGTGGGCCCTGACAAGGCCTGCGTGGGGTGCATCCTGAACACTAAGGCCCAATACTGCATTGGCCCGCTTTGTTGAGGCGGAATAAGAGCCCACGCAGCGATACAGGGCATGGCACTCAGGTCAGTCATCAGCCCTTTGCCCGAAAGAGGGTGAGGCCCGGCAGCGCGAGGCGGGGTCCCGGGCGGTCTTCCTGGGGCCTGCCCGGCCAAGATAGAACTGAGCCTGTATCCAGCGGCGGGGACCCTGGGTGTTGTGATGTGTGGCCGCGGCCTGGATTCCGCAGATCCCCCACGATAAATCCCACTGGCGGAAGCCCGCAAGCCGGTGGGGAGGAGGTAACTCGCCGAGTGTGGCCGGTGATGAAAATAGCCTCACTGTGGGCTGTTTGGAGGATCTGGGTCCCCGTCCCTGACAGCACGCACGAAGAAAGACAAAACATTGAAGGAGATGCTCCTGAAGCAGCCTGGGCCCACCACCCCCGCCAATGAGAGACACGAAGGGGCATTGGAAGGGGGCGACGGCCCAGCCACTAAGACCTTTATGATGGAACTATTCGCTGCCATTAAAGAAGACATACAGGAACTCAGAAGCCAGCTTTCCGCCGATCTCAGGGAGGTAAGATGGGACATGGATGAGGTGGGAGAACGTGTGGCCGCGCTGGAAGAGCATGAACTCAGCCGGGAAGAGGAACTTCACCAGATGCAACAAGACATGCTCCGCCTCCAGGAGCAGCATTTGGATCTACAAGCACATGCCGAAGATCTCGAGAACCGCTCTCGGTGGAATAATGTACGGATCCGAGGTGTACCCTGGTGAGAGGAGGGGGACGATCTAAGGGCTTATGTCGGGGCTCTGTTCCAGCAGATAATGGGTGAAGATGACGCGCCTGACATACAGATGGACCGTGTTCACAGAGTGGGCCTCCCCCGAGCAAACAAAGCACCACCGCCGGACATCCTTGTGTGCATCCATAACTTCCAATTAAAAGAAAAGATAATTCGGAGGGTGCGGGAGGCTAACCCAATCTAATTCCGGGGCCATACGCCTGCAATTTTTTAGGACTTGGCGGCCTCCACATTGCTCAAACGGCATGCATTCAGAGCGGTCACCTCCCATCTCCGTGAGCAAGGCATCCCATACTCCTGGAGCCATCCCTTCCGCATCATATTTAAATTACAAGGGAAACTACACCAGATTTGCTTTCTCACTGAGGCCCTTGAGGTACTTGGCCTTGATAGCACGACGACAGCAGAGCAGGTAGAGAGGCCCAAGGAGCGCGCCTCTCTTCGATCCACGAGTTGGCAAGCCGGCCTCCACACTGAAGCCCAACCAGGCAACGATGACCAAAGAGCGGGAGGCGGTGCTCTCCTCCCTATCGCAGCCATCGCAACGCCTGGCTCTGAGCAACTGGACTGCACCAGATTAGGTAACTTGGAAGGCTGCCGGGGGGGCACGGGTGGTTGTCCCCGATGCTCGCAGACAAACTCTCCGCTTGCAGGTGGGGGCGGACCATGCACTCTGCACCACCTGTTGCTGAGTGAGTCATGACCTCCTTGGTTCTCCATTCTCTGACGAATTTTTGTCGTGCCTTGCTCTTAGTAGCTGTTCTGAGATCTGTTTTTCTTTGATTATATTTCCGGTTGTTGTTATTTCTTTTTGGGGTTTCCGCACCAGTCAGTCCTCCCGTCTTGCTTCCCCGCTGAGGTCTAGATAGCGGGATGCTGGCAAGGCAGCTTGTTGCACCTACACACACATCCGATGGGGAAAGCCCTTAAGATAATTAGCCTTAATGTGCTGGGTCTAAACAACCTGGTGAAAAGATCAGCTGTCCTATCCTTGCTAGAAAATGCGGAAGGTGATGTTTGTCTCCTCCAGGAGACACACCTTCTTTCTAAGGACACCCCTCGCATGCGAGCTAGGTGCTTCCCGCAGCAATTCTGGTCTACGGGTCCGTACAAGAAAAATGGGGTAGCAATTCTGGTTAGAGAACACTTCCCAGGCAAAGTCATTGCAACTGTGGCAGAAATCAAGGGGCGCCTGCTTGTGGTTAGGGTGCAGTGGGGTGGTTTACACTTAACATTGGCCTCACTCTATGCTCCAAACACACAACAGGAATCCTTTATTCTTGCTGCTGTCACAGAGGTCCTTGCGACACAAGATGCAGCGATACTGGTGGGAGGGGACCTTAATTTAGTAATGAATACGGATTTGGACAGCTCAGGACAAAGATCAAACCAAACGGTGGCATTCTCCCCACGGGGCCGGGAATGACTGGCAGACAATGGCCTACATGACATTTGGCGTACCCAACACCGCGGCTTAAAGGACTACACTTACTACTCAGTAGCCCACAAAACCTATGCGCAACTTGACCATTTTTCTGGCCTCTACTCCCGTAGCGTGTGAACTGCACACTGCCACGATCGAACCCCCGGTCCTGTTCGGATCATGCCCTCATCGCGGCTCACATCCCTATGCAGACCTCACATGCGATCTCCCCTGGGTGGTGTTTGCGGGAGAGTCTCCTGCATTCCGCTGAAGCCCTGAAATTGGTCACTAGGGGTGAATTCATAGACATATCTGCAGCTGAAAACAAACTAAGGAAAGAGATGCTCAGCGAACTAGAGAAAGGTGTAGAGGAACTAGAGTCTATCCACAAAAGAACTGGGGCGCCGAGGGTGTGGAGGGAGTTGGAGAAACACAGATGTCTCCTGAAGCATCTGGATCTCGATAGGGCGGAGTATGCCCTTCTTCGCCTCCGCCACAAATTCTATCTTAGCAGCGATAAGTGTGGTAGGCCCCTGGCCCACAGACTGCAGGCTAAAATGCAGACGGCTTTGATTCAGGCGATCAGAGATCAAAACAGGGAGGAATAGAGCACAGATATGCACATAGTGGAAGCCTTCAGCTCCTTCTACTGCACCCTGTATACTGGGCAGGACCCACCGGCACGGGATCCTCTTCTATATTTGAAAACCTGTGCAATTTCCCCTCTCCCCAAAACAACAACAGAACTGCTTGATTCTGCCATTCGAATAGAGGAAGTGATTACAGTGATATCCCGATTGAAAATTGGCAGGTTACCGGGCTGGCTCCCTTTTTAACTAAACCTTTCTGGAGATGGGGGCAGTAACGCCGTCCATGTCGGAGGCAGCTTTCTCAGTCATTCTAAAGCCTGCCAAAGACCCGTGAGAATGTGGGTCCTACAGGCCCATATCCCTCCTCAACATAGACGCGAAAATTTTAGCGGCGTGTTTAAATCCCCTAATGGCAGACTTAATAGATCCTGACCAAGCAGGCTTTATCCCTACAAAACAAAGGGGGGGTATAATACAAAAGGTCTCTTCCACCTCATGGATAGCGTACAGAGATCGGGTAGGCAGGCCTTCTTCTTATCTATTGATGCTGAAAAGGCATTCGACTGAGTGGGTTGGGCCTATTTGTTTGATACCCTGCGTTGCTTCGGGTTTGGGGAGAACTACATAAGGTGGATCAAATGCATCAACTGCGCACCCAAGGCATTTGTGAGAGTAAATGGCAACAGATCAGCTGCTTCCCCAATATCCCGGGGGACCCGCCAAGGTTGTCCTTTATCCCCCGTCTTATTCGCGCTCTACATGGAGCCATTGGCCCAACGTATAAGAGCGGATTCGCGCATCAAAGGATTGAAATTCGGGGCTGATGTTCACAAGATCAGTCTATATGCAGACAATGTGATTTACTCTCTCTTACCAATCCTCACTCGACTCTGCCGGCTCTCCTTGAAGAGTTGTTTGGCTTTGGGGAGGTGTCTGGGTTTAAAGTCAACCTGGGCAAATCAAACATCCTAAACTTGTCGATCCCCCCAGCTATGGTGGATGGTCTGCAGCAACAGTTCCCGTTCCAGTGGACCCAGCAAGACATATCGTACCTGGGCATCTGCCTTGCGCCAACCATTGACCGGACGGTTGCTCTAAACTATGTGACTCTCTTGGAACACACGGCCAAAGCACTGGACGCTTGGTCAAGACTGCGGCTAGCATGGTTTGGGAGGATTGCGGCGGTGAAAATGACAGTTCTCCCGCGCATTCTTTATATATTCCAATCGATCCCCATGACACCTCCACCACGGGTGATACCGCAATTGCAGACCCTTATTAATAAAGCCGCACCTCTCGGTAACTCAAATGGTCCGCCCGAAGAGTGAGGGTGGGGTGGGTCTCCCTTAGATTAGTGGCTACTACCAGGTGGCCTGCCTCCGCTACATCGTGGAATGGAACAGACCCTTATCCGGCAAGCACTGGAACTTTAAGGAACAGGCGATAGCTGGAATTAACATCTGGAGAGAGCTCTTGTTGCCACGCAAGCACAGGGCCTAGGGGTTATATTCCTCCCCTGTCACCTCCCTGACACTAAAGGTCTGGGATGTGGTGACTATCAGGAAGGGATGGACTCCCTTTCCTTCGCCTATGACTCCAATTGTGGATAACCCAGACTTACCCCCAGGACAGGCCTCAGTAGTGTTCCAGCGCAAGAGGGTGGGATCTCTCTTTGACACAGAAGGTCTGGCCCCATTTGCGCAGCTCAAGAGAGACTATGATCTCCTAGCGACTGATGAATATGCATACAGCCAACTATATCACTGGATCACTGTGCCCTCTAATTACAAAAAAAGTCCCGCTCCCTTACCACATTTGAAAAATGGCTGCTTCGCAAAAAAGACGATCTCCAACTTATTTTTGAACTGTACGCTATGCTTATCATGCGACCTATTGAGCAGCGCACGAAGGTGCAAATCCGGTGGGAGAATGAGCTGGGTAGGACACTCTCTACTAAGGAATGGGAACATATACTCTACAGAACACATCACACCGCACACAACACTGCTGGGGCAGAATCCACCTTTAAAGTCTTCTCATACTGGTACTATATCCTAATGCGAATACACAGTTGGGGCAAAAGCAAATCTGAGCTATGCTGGAGGGGATGTCTGGTACCCTATCGCATTTGTTATGGCATTGTCCCAAACTTCAGCGCTACTGGACTGAGGTCTTCAATAACATAGACGAAGTGTTCAACACCGCCTTACCCTGGTCTCCGGAATACACTCTCCTTGGACTCTCACACTCACAGGTTTTCCCATTACGATCTATGAGAGGTAGGCAAATAATGCTAGCCTTGTCAGCAGCAAGACAAGCTATCCTAGCTCAATGGGGCGCGAAGGCCATTCCTGAATTTGTGAATTGGTTACATTGCTTGTGGTATATTTTGGATATGGAGCGCATGTCCCTAGTTGTGGATGGAAAGGGGTGGGTCTACGCAGAATTATGGGCGCCATTTCTGCAGTTGTTGTCCAAAGACATGAGAGAAATCACTTGCCCTAAATATTTGCAAATCCTTAAATTACTACCACAGGTTGCGCATGCTGCCGCACAGCAGAATACAATTTAAGAGTGGCATGCTATCATCACTTCTGTTCAGGGGCCTTGGATCCGATAGGGAGGCAACGACTGGTGTGGAAGAGGGTTATGGGAGGGATATGGGGGGCTTTGGTGTGGGGTTGTTTCCCTATTCGTTTTTCCTTCCTTTTATTATTGAGGTGTTGCTTTACCATGAAAAGTAAGAAGTCTATAACCAATGTGAAGAGCCATTCCGAGCACAACGCTGCCGGCCTCCGGGTTGTTGGCATGAAAGCCGTGTATTGCTACGTGAGAGGCGCTCTGCCGGCCATTGGATGTAGGCAGGAGGCTGTGTTATCGCATTTTGACTTTTTACCAATAAACAGATTGGTTCCTAAAAGTCAGGGGTCTGGGCCCCAATATTTATATCCCAAAATCCTTTGATCTCTCAGGCAGAGGGTGTCTGTGCCCAGCCAGAACCAGTTCTGCCTTCTCTGGTGTGACTTCCTGGCAGGAGTTGGAGACGGCATGGTCAGAGCCAGACCATGCCCTTTGAGGTGCAAGGAAATCTCCTCCCCCTTCCCCAATTGCAGCCCAGGTCTATTCAGCCCTTTCCTGATCCACCTAGACTATCTGGAGCCACTCCTGCTCCCCAGCCTTCTGTCATCCAAAACCCATACAGGCAATCCACATTCCAGCAGGGGCACACTGGATGACTGAGCAAGAAAATACCTACTTTCTAAAAATGGTATTTTCAAACACAGAATGTAAAAATCACCTTCACTAAAAGATACATCTTTAGATTCTGAATTCAGGCATACTAAACTTTATTTTCCCACCTAATTACCGGGCCAGTTACGTGTATAAGATGTTATAAACAGACTCCCCATTCTGTCCTATGGGGAACAGGTAGCCTTGCAATAGCGAAAAACGAGACTGGCCGTAGTTCGCTATCAGGACATGCCACACACACCAGGGCATGTCCTACCTTTCACATACACGGCACCCGGCCCACAGGGGTACCTTGGGCCTACCTTAGGGGTGGCTGACATGTAAGAAAAGGGAAGGTGAGGGACTGGCAAGTGTATGCACTGGCCAAGTCGACATGGCAGTTACAAACTGCGCGCAGACTCGGCAATGGCGGGTCTGAGTTACCTTTTACGGGTCATTTGTGTGGGTGGCACAAAATCCCATGCTGCAGCCCACAAATGGCATTTGATTCACAGGCCCTGGCACACGCAGTGCACTTTATTAGGGACTGACACATAAATGAAACAGGCAAATCATGGAAACACCAATCCATAACACATTTTACCACAGGAGCACTTGCACTTTACCACTGATTAGCAGTGAGAAAAGTGCGCAGAAACACTAAGCCAGCACAGAGTCAGAACCGGGAGGTCAGAAAGCAAAAAACTCAGGGGAAACACGCCAAAAGATGCTAAATCTAACAGCAGGCTTGAGAATCGGGGGCAGGGAGCATAAATTAGCACTGTATACTGATGATGCTTTGAAAGCGCTGACAAGGCCTCTTACTTTCTTGCTTCCCCTTATGTGAGAGATGGTGGCCCTCGGAGGAGCCTCTGCTTTAAAATTTAACTTTCTGGAATCTCATGCCCTCAACCTTACTCTCCCCAAAGCTGACCAGGTCCAATTAGCATGCCTTTTCCCCCTCATATGGGCCGTTCAAGGTGTGGGATATTTGGGTCAACCTATACTCCCGATGTTGGGCCACACCACAGAAAGCAACTACGCTGCGCTTCTTGCTACTGCCTGATATGACCTTTCCTCATGTAAGATATGCCCCCTTTCCTGATTTGGGGAGACTTGCAGCGGTCAAAATGACCCTCTTACCTAAGATTATTTATGTTATGCAAACGCTACTGTTGCTGCCCCTTTCCTATATTCTCGGCAAGCTACAACACCTTATAGATTACTTTATTTGGGTGGGCAAAAAGATGTGCATAGCGAAAAAGCAGGCTTATTTAGCCCCATCGGAGGGTGGACTGGGCATTTCTTACTTATTAAAATATATAATATCAGGCAGCACAGCTCCATTACATCGTGGAATGGTTCAGGCCGCGTACAGAGAAACATTGGTGCTTCAAAGATCAGATTGTGGCTGGAATACACATCTGAAAAATACAGTGGTTTCCTGACCCGCACTGACCTCCAAGAGTCTACATCTCTAGTCTAGGACACAGTACAAATCCATACTATCTACTCGCATATCACCCTTTTTTTAGAGTTTTTATAGCACGAACTTGACCCAAAGGTATCAGAGCACTTTACATGAGCACCAATTGCATTACAGACGGACATATTCATTTTTATTGGGCTTGGGGAGATTAAGTGATTTGCACAGAATCACAGGATGTTAAGTGGCCCTGCCGAGACTCGAACCCGGTTCCCCAGCTTCAAGGTCGACTGCTCTAGCCATAAAGCCACTTCCTCTCCACATCATCCACGCCCTTGACCCCGTTTGTAGAGAATCCTGACTTCCCCCCGGCAGTACAGGGGCCTAGCTTTGTGCGGTGCCAAGCTGCCAAATGTAAAGTATAGGTGACCTCTTTGATGTCGACAGGATTATGAAATTCGCACAACTTCAATCTAACTAAGGCCTCTCGTCCATTGACCCTAAGCAATATATTGCCCTTCGACATTGGATCCAAGCTGCCCCTGACCTCTTTCGAAAAATACCTTCTCACCCGTTCTGACAATAGGCGCTTACTCTCTGACATATAAAAGTGTTATAATGTGAATTTTCACTCTTATTGGTGATATGCTACTTCTAGTTTGTAAGTAATATGTATGGTATGTTCCTCCATGCTCACCCCTGTTTTCCCCTCTATGGTACACTCCTTTGTTCCCCTGGAGGCTACCTTAGAATGTTCATGAGGAGTTGCTGAATGCTGGTGGAGAGAGGAGTCGGAAAATAAAGAGATGTTCTTACCTGAAGATGCTTCAGACTTTTTATCAAAAAGCCCTACTGGTGCCCTCTAAAACACTGGCACAATGCCTGAGCCTCTGTGTGTGGTGCATCAAGTAAGGAAATTATGCTCAAGATTGCCCACTACTGGTACTATACGCTGGCTAGGGTAGCTAAGTGGAAGCAGGGTGGAGATGCGACATGTTGGAGACACTGTGGACAAGCTGACACACTTAAACATTGTCTTTGGCACTACTCCAAGAAACAACAATTCTGGACGGAGGTCTTGGCAGATGTCAATGAGATTTATGACACAAACATCCCTAGGTTCCCCAGCTATGTCCTCCTAGGATCTCTGAACTCCCTCATGTGCCCACTGAAATCGATGAGGGGACAGGCCATCATTCTGGTGCATGACGCAGCCAAACAGGTCCTTCTGGTCCTTGGGGCACAGACTCGGTGCATACTTGCTTGGATTGGCTACACAAATTATAGGATCTCCTAGGGAAGGAGAAACTAACAGCAGCCGTTGTCAACATGTTGTCACACTTTGACAAAACTTGGGGACATTGCGTGCAATTCCTGTCCAATGAATTTGGGAGCTGACTTGCCCAGCCTACTTAAGAGTTCTTTGCCTTACACGCTTGGAACACGACACTCACTAAGGTGCAGGGGAAAGCCTTCACTACTCCTACCTTTTCACAAGCGCTGGCCGCTTTACATCTTTCTATGAGCTATCGAGGAATTCTGTTTCCTGTCCCATTTATCTCCTCTCTTACCATCTTAGTCCCCCTTCCCTTCCTTTTGCCTTTCCTCCCTACCAATTTTCCCTGTTATTGCTGTTTCCCCTATTGTTCCTCACCGGCCATTGGCTGTAGGTGGGATAAATGTTGTCTTGTCTATTCTTCTAAAAATCAATACTACAGATTTAACTTAAAAATAATATTTCAAAAATCTGAATAATTACATTTTAATCAAAAATATTGTAGAAAATCTTGAACTATTGCAAACATTTAAGTGATAGTCAAGGTTAATAATAGTGATAAGTATTATATTTAAAGAGAATTTTAAAACAGGGATAAAAACGTAAAATAAAATGTAGGCAATTAAAATAGTTTTAATAAAAGTAGAAGTGCAAATCAAAAGCAATTAAAATATCTTTATTTATAAAAGAATATATATTAATATAATAAATCAGAAATGTTAAACATATGATACAAGTTAAACATTTTTTTTTACTTTTTCATTCCAGTTGATTTCAATTGCAGATGTTGTCTTTTCTTAGTTTTTTTGCTTTCAGTTTGACGTTCATGCTTGTGCATCTGTTTCTATAGTCTGTGGAGCGTCATGGTCAAGATTACAAGCATGGAGGAGCTGCGGTCAGGAAGGATTGAGTAAAAGCCACATATAGGTTAAGCCAGTGCTTAGTTTGTAAAAAAGATAAGTGCTAGGGCCCTTGTCAGGAGGCCACTGCAGCTTGCCCACCCATTGCTCCTGCCAGCGCTGCCAATGAAAGTACTAACACAACTACTAACCATCACATTCCGACAAGTGCAGCAATTCAGACTATTCCAGGCCCCCAAAACTATAATAATTGCTTGGGTGGCAGGTATTAGTCATTTTTTATTTATTTTGAATAATTAATAAACCACTGTTGTTTCGCTCATCTCTATATTGAACAAACAATGCCCCCATGTGGCAGACTGTCAAAAGTGCTGGTGTTGGCAATTAACACAACACAACACAACTTATTTTGTGAAAAGATAGACAAGATCTATTCTTCCTTCCCCAACCCCGAGGCGGGCTCCCCGATGGACCACGAGCCACCCACCTCCCAAGCCCACTGTATTAGCTTCGGCCCATTCTCTGAAGAGGAAGTGGGCAAAGCAATGCTCGAAATTAAATCTGGTTCCCCCTTGGACCCTTGCCCCCATCATATTTTCCGACAACTCATTCCTTTAATTTGCCCTGCAGTAACTCAAGTGCTGAATCACTCGCTAGAAGCGGCAGAATTTCCATCCAGCTGGAAGAACGCCACAGTCACCCCCCTTCTAAAAAAAGCAGGCCTAGATATCAACAACCCGGCCAACTATAGACCCATTTCCCAACTTCCCTACTTGTCGAAAGTCCTGGAGAAACTGGTCAACAGGCAACTGGTCAGTTTTCTCGAAACGAATAACCTACTGGACATCACGCAAACAGGTTTTTGGGCCAACAACAGCACGCAAACAACTCTCCTGGCCGTGCTTGACAACATCAGAATGCATGTGGACCAGGGGAAAACAGTTGCCCTAATCCTGTTGGACCTCTCGGCGGCATTCGACACCGTCCCACACAAACTGCTCCTGGAGACCTTAGCATCTAGAGGCATTAGGGACAGAGCACTGGGATGGCTGCGGTCTTTCCTATCGGAAAGATCACAATCGGTGCACCTGGGCAAGTTCTCATCCCCTCGCCGGATTATCAAATACGGGGTCCCGCAGGGGGCCTCGCTAAGCCCTATTCTGTTCAACGTTTTCGTGTCTTCCCTGGCTGGAATCGGCAGAAAATGGGGTGTTGAAATCTGTTCCTATGCGGATGACACCCAACTCACTGTAATCTTGGACGAGAAGAACAACCCCAAGGACAGGCTTCTAAACTGTCTCTCTGAGTTGGCTGAATGGATGCACAAGCACTACTTTAAGCTAAATGCAGACAAATCAGAGATACTGCTGTTCGGAGGCCACACTCAACTGTGGAACGACACCTGGTGGCCCGAAGCTCTGGGTATCCCTCCTGCCCCGACATCAACAGCAAGGAATCTTGGAATAACTATTGACACCTCCCACTCCATGAAAACTCATGTAGCCGCTATATGCGGTAAAGGCTTTGCAACTCTGAAGATGCTTAAAAGAGTCTTTCCATGGATTCCAATAGAGTGTAGAAGGATCCTAGTTCAGTCTCTCCTGATGAGTAGGCTGGACTATGGAAACTCCCTGTTCGTAGGCATGGCAGAGTACCTATTCACCAAACTCCAAATGGTGCAGAACGCAGCAGCCAAGGCTATCTGCATGAAAAGAAAATTCGACTCGGCCACAAATTGTCTGCGTGATCTACACTGGTTGCCAATGAAGCAAAGAGCAACTTTTAAAATGTTGTGCATCACTCATAGAGCACTGCACAAGACAGGCCCTCTCATCCTTAGAAACAGGATTCAGTTCTACACTCCCACCAGAAACCTCCGCTCACAAATCTCGGCGCAAGCCAGCATCCCCCGGGTAAAGAGAGCCAGGATGGGTGAACGAGCCTTTTCCCACGTCGCTGCAAGGAAGTGGAACGAACTTCCCGTGGCCCTCCGACTCACAGAATGCCACCTGGCATTTAGGAAACAACTAAAAACCTTCCTTTTCCCCCACTCCGACTAAACCACCCAACTATGCCCACTGCACCCACACTTTAGCAATCTCAGCGCCGTGATATCCCTTTGGGATGATTGTTAGCGCTCTATAAGAAACCTAAATAAATAAGTGTGGGTGCCGAGCCCCGAAACCACAGGCTCACATTAAGCACTGGGTTAGGCACTTTATTATGGAGAGAGAGGAAGGGAGATAGGTAGATGTTAAATAGATTTATAATTAAGTAATGTTAATTTTAAGCAATTTTACATTTCCCCACAGGCTGTGTTGGTATATACACATCAGGTAGGTGTTAATTTTAACATTTTAAGTTTAAGAAAAAGGATCATCACTTTGTAAATACTTCTTTCTAAGTATAAATAAAAATAATAATAGTTTTTTTGAATTTTTCTATGTCGTAGTTTTGTTACTGTGATTAACTTTTGATGAGGAAGCGCGCAATCAAAAGAGATGACATCATATTTTTATGATAATTTGGTTTTTCAAATTTAGTTTTGCTTATGGAAAACTATTCTTGTAAAAAGTGTTTTTTAAAACTATTGGGTTGTTACAGGTTTTGGTTGAGAATTCTTTTGGTGCAAGGAATAATTGTAAAAATTAATTTTGCGGTTTTTAGATTCGTTAAGCATTTTTTTGGTGTTTGGACATTGTTTATATTCACTGGACTACTGGATTAACAAAGATGGTTGGTGAGTGGATCGTTAAAAATATCACCAAGAGTTGAAGAAAGAAGACTTCTACAAACAGACCATTAAAAAAAATATGTATATTTTTATGAACCATTTTAAAAATACAAATGTAATTAAAATATTGAGTATAAACAGGAGAGTAATGCATTTTAAAAATAAGTAAGATCAATAGTGTAGGATGTAAGCAACGTTTTCCAGGTAGTCTGATCCTTCCAACATAGAAAACTGTTGTATTTTGGCCAATAATCGTTCAGACATATTTTACTTTTTTTGGACACTCCAGGATTGAGAATACCTATTAAATATTACGCTTGTCTCATTTCCGGAAAACTTTGTTCCTTTTTTAAGATTTCCAGGAACTGACACAGGTTGGGGTGTTGTTTATCAATTGAACTGTTAAAGGAGTTATGCCAACCCTCAATGGCACTGTTTGATTTTGCACCTCCCTCTAAGCAGGTCGAGTAGCAGTTCCACCATTCAATTGGAAAGCGTGGTTTCCTCCTGTGACCTGACCTGCTTAAATGGCCTATCTGTGCATCTTCAAAACATTTTAAAAGGGGTGCAAATGTTTCTTCATTTTATAGAAAAAAAATTATCTGATTGAATAATTGATATGTAAAAGTAATACATTCAATCAGAAGGTACAAAACAAAATGATGTTAACTTTCTAAGCTCAAATTTAATTTACTTTTTGACATGTAGCCCTCAGCTAAGGGTGTTTTTTGAATCTTTTTCCAATATGCTTGGGAATTTATTTCAAAAAAACATCCTCAAATTTGGGTATTTGAGTAAAGTTTAACAATAGCGTTAATTATCTGTAATTTAAAAACTATTCTTATTTTCCTAGAACTTTTGTTTATTGTTCTTGGTTTGACAACTGTAAAAAATTTAGTATGGGCGGAGGATATCTTGTCAAGGGGTAAAACATAAATAAGTGGGATAGTAGTGTGTTTGATTTTAGCATGTCTTGTGTAAATGTGGATGAATGCATGTGGTGTGGCTTTAAAGGCACCATCCACATTTCACAGTTTTTTAGAGTAACGGTGTTATGAACGGTAACAAAGATTAGTATACACTTTTAAATGTGTTGGTTGTCATAGATAAGAAAAGATTCATGATTGAAACACTGTTAGTTTTGGGGGAATGTTTAAATAGGGTAGTTGTGAGGAGTTGTTAATTGGGGATTACTCTCATGTTCTTAACGCTGCACCATTCTTCTAAGATTAGGAATTGTGGGTATACTACTAGCAACATGCATGGACATGTTCTGCACTACCTCCTTCACTGTTGAACCACAGGGTTCTTTAGAGGTGACACCAAGTGCATTTATGTGTTGTACATTTTCTCTTACTTCCAACTCCTTTGGAGAGGCAGAGCGGTTATGTTGGTGTTTTCTTTCAACTAAGTCACCAAGTGTAATAACTTCGTAATGGGTAGAAAAGTAGTCCACATACCTCCAATGACCCCTGGGCTCAGTAAGTCTTTCCTTCCAATAAAGGGACCCACCATATGTGAGATATTTGATCAGTTTATTTCCTCTTTTAGAACAAATGCATGCAGCTTGCCTTGTATTTTCCATGCTGTTTAACTGAACGATAGACAAAATAAAGTATGTTGAAAATATGCATTGAATGTTTTAAATAGTTTGCTTTATCCTGTGAATAGAATAAAACATCCAGCTGAATATTCATTAGTCGAAATAAAGTTTTAAAACGTGTTACTTGTTAGATTTCTGTTGGGTAAAATATCTTAAATGTAGTCATTTTCTGGTTATTAGATGGAAAAATAATTAACAATTTCTTTTTGCAATAAAAGTCAGGAGAATTACCTTTTGTATGGGGAAAATGGTATTTGATTGGCTAACTTGTTAGGATGTTATTATACCAGTGTTAGATTTTGCTTTTTCTTAGAGGTTTTGGTTTATGGTTTCCTAAAATGACTAAAGATTCAATGTTAATACATTTTAAAAATAGTTAAAATATTCTCTTTAATACTGTTAAAAAACAATCATTTTCTACATTCAAAATACTGCTTGCATTAAATAAATGTTTTTTAATATTGGCTTTAAAAAGACAATAATGAAAATTATTCTCTTGTTTCGAACTGGAAAAAAATAGTTTGGAATTTTTGGAATCATTTTGTGATATAGATTATATGCTGGTATAGAGTTTTGATTTTCGGATGTGAATGTTGATTTCTTGTAAAGCTTGAGTTTGATAATGTTTTGCATGAGGAAATGCTGAGGAACAAAGAGAATAGTTATTTTCTTTGGGTAAGTTTACCCTCTTACTAGTGTCCAGTACTGTCCCTGATCTGTCACAGGGCGAAATAGGGAATAGTAAATCTGATCCTCTACCAGTGTGCAGCACCTTCCCCAGCTGGCACAGGGCAGAGTTAGGAATACTAAATATGCCCCACAACCAGTGTCCAGCAACTTCGCCGAGTTGGCGCAGGGCGCATTTGGGAATAGTAAATCTGCCACCCCAACCAGTGTCCAGCACCTTCCTTGAGTTGGCACAGGATGGAGTTGGTAACAGTACATCTGTCCCCCAATCATGGTCCAGTACCTTCCCCGATTTGGCACAGGGCAGTGTTAGCAATAGTAAATCTGCCCCCAACCAAGGTCCAGCACCTTTCCCGAGTTGGCACAGGGTGGATTTGGGAATAGTAAATCTGCCCCACCAACCAGTGTCCCAGTTGTCTGATATATTTTAGCTTTTTTTTACATGAGTTTATTTACATTTCAAAAATAACTTTTTTGAAAAAAATGTATTGCTTTGTTTTTCACAAAATGATTGACGTCTTAGTCTGAGAAAAGCATTTTGGCAGTTTTTGGGAAATCTCTAGAAACAAATATTTAGTTGTTAATAGAAATCCTTTCTGAAAATGTTTTTAATTTGAGTATTATTTTTTGTATGAAATTATACTTATGTTCAGGGATAGGTGACACTGTGAAGAGGAAGACTGTCAGGCAGTTGCTGCTGTTTGTTCAAGTGTGTGTAGTCACCTGAATGACACACTAATTACAAAATAGTGGATGCCCGTATATAAACTATTTTTTTAGGTAAAATCAACATTTATTTTAAAATGTGCATCTGAAAGCTTGAACTTTTTTACTTTAAAACATGACTAAACCTATAATTTAAGTAGTATACGAATTTTAAGGTTTTAGTCTTGACCTTCTCATGTGTAGTGATCCGCCATCTTGGTTGTGGCATTTGTACATTAAGTTAAAAATAGCTTACAATTAAAATTGAATTATTATTTTGTTTGTAAAAAAATGCGTTATGAAGACGTGAATGGTAATAGTATGCGTGGTAAAGGTATGTGTGGCAACAACATGGAACAATACTATTTAGAATCGCAATTACAATGGGTGGCAAAGTGGATGGCAGGGCTGCAACAGTCTGACTCCGTCACAGATGCCCCCCCTGGTACCTGGCACGCATCCTTCAAACATTCCAACCATGCGCCAGGAGTAAACTGCCAGAACAAATACTTCTCAGAGTCGTACACAAAGTTCATCGGAGAAGCCTATACATTACATGCACAGTACCCCCATATGCACCGGCACTGCCACTGCAGGGTACGCCACGTAGGGGCAGCGCAGTGACTGCCACAGAGTTGACGGCCTGGCTGGCAGCTGGAGTGCAAACACTGGGAGACCGCTAACAGGAAGGGGCACTTTTACCATATGATGTCTTAGCGGACTTGAACGACCTATCGCCTGGCCAGTTCTTACAATAGCGCTCTTTCTTAGCAGCCCTCAAGGAAAAATGGGGCCACATGACTACAGAACTGCCCACACATCTAACCATACAATACCTACACGTTATGGGAAGGGGTAGACACCTCACTAAATGGTTTGCCAACTCACTATGGGCCCGATTCACAGAACTAACTTAAGACAAAATCCTAAACTTACTACCATTTTGGTATTCACAGAAGGCACTTACTCATTTTGGTATTCACAGAAGGCACTTACTCATTTCGGTATTCACAGAAGTTAGGAGTCCTAACTTTAGGACTCCTAAATGCCTTCTGTGAATACCGAAAGTCTTAAAATTAGGATTTTTCTCAGTTTAGTAGTAGTATAGTTAGGACTCCTAACTTTAGGACTCCTAAATGCCTTCTGTGAATACCGAAAGTCTTAAAATTAGGATTTTTCTCAATTTAGTAGTCCTAAGTTTAGGACTCCTAACTTTAGGACTCCTAAATGCCTTCTGTGAATACCGAAAGCCTTAAAATTAGGATTTTTCTCAGTTTAGTAGTAGTATAGTTAGGACTCCTAACTTTAGGACTCCTAAATGCCTTCTGTGAATACCGAAAGTCTTAAAATTAGGATTTTTCTCAATTTAGTAGTCCTAAATTTAGATTTAGGACTACTAAATTGAGAAAAATCCTAATTTTAAGACTTTCGGTATTCACAGAAGGCATTTAGGAGTCCTAAAGTTAGGACTCCTAACTTCTGTGAATACCGAAATGAGTAAGTGCCTTCCGTGAATACCAAAATGAGTAAGTGCCTTCTGTGAATACCAAAATGGTAGTAAGTTTAGGATTTTGTCTTAAGTTAGTTCTGTGAATCGGGCCCTATATCTCCACACGGAGGTGTCACTGGTATTCACTAGACAGCGGTGGGAGGATGACAGAGGACACCCCTTTGAGGACAAGGAGTGGATGGAAGTACTGAATATATGTCCCACGTAACCCGCGCTTCAGGCTCACCCAACATTACATAATCCAGAGGGCTTATCTCACCCCAGAGAAAATTAACAAATTCTATAATAGGACAGATGTGGCATGCCCCATATGTCAGCAACTAGATGCCGACTTGCTGCACATGTTGTGGACCTGCCCATCACTGTGTGCCTACTGGCGCCAGGTTAGTGCCGCCCTAGCAGTATCCATGCCCGAAACCTGGAGTGCACATGGGAGGAATGCATACTACACCTTTATCCTAGAGGTAAAAGGCTAAAAGTCACTTCCTGCTTCCTAGATTTAGGCATGCTAACAGCTAAACGCCTGATCACAAAACGGTGGAAAAAGCCTAATCCCCCTGCCCTGCTGTCTTGGAGATGATCGCTCGTGGTGTGGACCATGGCGGAGGGTGAAGCACTGCGAACTGACGATATCCGTGGTCTCCGCAAGGAGCTTATCGCAACACACTGGGAGGCCATATTACATGATTTTCAGGGGACACAATCAGGCAGCTCGTGGGCCCCCTGTCTGTCCTCTCCTGGCGTTCCTAATGGCTGATACTGTGGGTGGTGGCCTGATATGTCGTGACGCTAAGGGTGGACCAGCGTGGGGTATTGTTCCCTAGATTGACATCTCCTCCCATTCCCCCTCCACTCCCCCAAAACTGGAAGTCAAGGACAACTGAGCACAATTATGGGGACCTCCCAACCCCCACCACAGTCTCTACACTTAAACAATTCTTAAAGGCTAGACCCCATAGAAAATCCTCCCCCGTACCCCAGCTGCATCCCACATTACCTTGCAGCTACAAGAACGCCAAACTTACTTGTGAACTGTGGAAGGCATCCATAACATGCCAAGACTGGTGTACATACATGAAGGGTCGATGTTGAATTAGCTGAACATCACTAATTATACATAGCTACAGTGCACTCCTCACCCTGAGCCACAGCCTCGTTGGAAGAGGGCAACTAATTGATAAACATGCTTACTATGCACAAGGCTACTGATCAGCTTTTGCACATGCAAACGCCTACTGATGCGCCTCACATAGAAATACGGGGGCGGAAACACACAGCATTGATACTGAATAATGTGATTGGAAACGCGGAAACAGAGAGAGAGTGAAATCTGAATGGAAACTATTACCAAACTGCTCAGAAGTTACTGTTGTTTATGTTGAAACCTGTTATAAGAACCACCTGTTTATTGGCTTAAACATGTACAATCAACCATTTGGACTTAAATCTGTGCAATGTATGCATGATGGAATACTAAGCACCAAAAATAACAAAGCAAAAGAAATGTATGCTTACAACAAGCTAATTGCAACAAGAAATAATGTTAGACCTCTATAACTGTGATGGAGAATATGCACTGTATCAAATGTAACCATTACAAAAAACTCAATAAACAGCTGTAAAAAAAAACAAAAAAAAAAACAAAGGTATGTGTGGCAAAGGTAGTTTTCATTTTAATAATTGACAATGCGTGGATAAAGGCATGCATGGTAAAGACATATGCTTGGTAAAGGCATGCATGGTAAAGGCATGCATTGTAGTGTCTTACATCCCTCTGCAGACCACAAGCCCTGTGACTGACCTCAGTAATGTTTAATTCACATTTTCACATTTTCAGAATTGAAATATTTCCAATTCTATTTTTTACAACAATATCATTATTATTTATCTGATACCAATAACAAGCATTGGCAAAGTCAATAGGTCTGGCTTGTTTTAGGCATATATCTGTAATTCTGTGATGTGTCTAGTTGCAATAACTCTCACAGAGAGGCACTCAAGTATTAGTCAGGTGGCATGCTATGTGAAGCTCAGGATTTTAGTGTAAATGTCTTAAGCCATGCTCTTGATTACGTATGCCACGCCTCTAGGAAAGAAATCATAGTTATGCTTCTTTGACCACGCCCCCACCTTTTACATCCCACTTAAAGCCCTGAGGCAAACTACTGGTCATTGGTACTTCCTATGTGAGGTTGCTTGATAACTGTAGTTTGCCCAGTAAAAAAACATTTAGAGCTAAAGTTGGCAGTGTATGGATAGCTGTTCCTTATTCCTCCTGTACTTCTATTCTGCCCTATAAAGTGCAGTTTGTTCCTCCTTTGACCGAAAATATCAGTTTTTTCACTTTGTATCAATTTGTGTCTGACTTACCCATCCTAAGACAAATATCCCTCGGTAGGGAGGGAGTCGCTGGAAGAAAAATGAATATATTTTTGCTGTAGCTTTGCTCATACAGTCTGGATCTCTGGTAAGAGATTGATCGGCTAAACAAAGACCACAAGGACATATTATTCAATGCCTGCCAGGCAGCACATCACACCTGGTTTGCGAAAGAGAACACAGCCTGCAGAAAGTTAAACCCCTCGGTACATGAATTCAAACCACTCTTTCTGCCAGGGTTACCATTGTTGTGCAGGAAAGCCTTCCTATGCATCTCTCCTGCTGCTGGAACTGTTTCCTGTGTAGTCAAGTGCCGAGCTCAGCCTCGCTGTACCCATGGAAACAGGCTCCGCAGCCCATGGTAACTACCTGCTGCCATCTGCCTGGCAATTGATACTGCATTTAGCGAGCATCTGAAACTGCCGCCCAGCAGCAGAGAGGTTTGCAGCGAAGGCAGCCCTGGGGCTCAGTGGTACAGAACTGGGGCCAGCCTCGTCCTAGGAAACAAGAACGTATGCAATCCGTGCCCATAGTAGACCTAATAGGAAGAAAGGGGAATGCGCTGCTGGTTCACTTCACACATAAAAGCAAGTAGTACTGTTTAGAGGTCTCTCTTTCCATAGGGCTGTTAAACCATCTCGAACATCTGTATTGAACTAGCTGCTTTCATTAAATGCATGGATGTGTATTCGGGTAGGAAAGGGTTCCTACCCGAATTAACTTCGATCCATATAAATTTGATATCTTTTAAACTTTAAGTATTTTACTTCTGATGTATCCATATAATTCTGTAAGCATGCCATATTTGGCTCCATTGTTTAGGGACTAGAATTAAATAATGAAACCCAAATAGTAATGCAAACATGGAATCCAAGAGCCGCGGTATTTGGCGTGGTAATACCACACCGGGTAAATACCTAGCTATACCATAACTATACCACTCGGCGCTGTGTTGTGGTTGTGGTATTAACTTCCAATTCCTAGTTACATCTTTCAGAAGGGGAATCACTTGTTAATAATACCCGTTCCGATCCCAGATGAGGTTGTGCCATGGCCTAACTATGGATGGGGTGGCCGGTGGTGTGTCTTGTCGAAGGCTGCCTGTGTACAGGACATGTAGCTATCCCTTGCTCCCATTGCATGTCCGTCAACTCTCAGGGCCCATAGACTACCTGTAGTAGCGACTCTTCATAATACTTTGCTACATTCAGGAGCCCACTTTCCAGTGCTTAATTTGAGCCAGTGGTTTCCGATGCTCTGCACTGGCCCTTAATTGTCAAAAACGGCCACATGGTGGTGGTGTGTGTGCAATATAGAGATGAGCACAACAAGAGTTGTTTATTGATGAAATAGACATTACAACTAATACCCGCCTCCCAAGCCAGTGAGGGGCCTCGAACAGTTTGAATTGTCACACTTGTAGCAGTGTGATGGCTAGTAGTTTTGTATATACTGTCATTGGCAGCGGCAATGGGTGGTGCACGCTGGGGTGGCCTCCTGACAAGGGCACTGGCATTTATTCTTTTACAAATTAAGCACTGCCCATTTCTCTCTTGCATGGTGATATTTGCATGGTCCTTAGTGGTATTCAAGGGGATCCATGCACCCAAAGGAATGATCTAGCTAAGTTGTATCATTAAAAAAAAAAAAACTCCAGTATGATGAATGACGTGTTATGTAACATATATAGAAATTTTTGTATAGGGCTACTCTCCCTAGCCACGCTAAAGGGAGTTTTTTTTCCAGTGCAAGATGTCAATCTCCAGGTTTCACAAGATTAGTTCCATATTGTCTCAAATTAAGGCTTGATCCCTCAAATACTCCAAGATCCTCCATTTTTTTAAAGTGTTCATATTCAATCTCGAGGAGAGTTGTCAGTTTCCCTCACAAGGTCCAGTTTCCCACAAAGAACAGCATTGACTTTTTCCAATTTATGCCTAGTCCTGTGTATTTGCGATAGATAGACTTTAGAGTCTTTCTAGGGTGTCCTAAGGGCCTGCTGTGTACAACATTATTTTGTCGGCAGATAACGATATCCTTACTTTCCAGTCCCAGCCCTACTTCCATCCCTGTCAGTGTGAACAGCATAATTCAAAGGGGTCATCCCCATCTCTTTTCCCTGCCTGTTGAAAGGTAATGTACTACAAGTGGTCCTGTCGGGAGAAATGTTTTTTTACTAAGCATGGATATAAAGGGTCCAATAATGATCCCTATCAGGCTGTGCACGAGAGCAATTATTAGTGATGCCTTAATTGCCTCTGCACATCGAAATTCAAAATTTCAACAAACCACGACACTGAAGAGTAATTCATCAATAACATGTATTATTCTGGCTGTCTATAACAAACAAATGAAATATAATACAATTATTTAAACTAATATAATGTGGAAAATCAAGAGTTAACAGGATTCACATACACAGGCATGAAAACATAAAAGCCACACATAGTCCAATGTCCACACTTGTGAAGCTCAAGGTATCCTTTTATTGTTTCCTTTATATATTTGTAGGATAGCTGACACAGGACATTGGATAATTACGCCAACGTTTCGACCCTCTGATAACGTGTGTATGGTTATACATCTTAGCGGGTCTTCCTCAGGACTCAAACACCAAAGGGACAGCCTCGAAAATGAGAATTCAGGATCACAAAATGAACGTCCTGCAAAATATCATGAATATATATTCCATGTCATCATGGTCCCCAGCCGGGGTACGCAATGTATGTAAAGTGGGGTAAGTATCAGCCAATCATCCCTTTCTTTAAGTACACAAAACCCTTTCCAATGAATTCTTGGTAATTGTGCAAGGAAATTGATCCCGATCAGCAGTTGAAAGCTTGCTGAACGTCCTCCTCATGTGGCAAACAACACCAAGACTATGGTTTGGTTGGCCTTCATTCATAGGTGAGGTTGCTATATAGGTATCTTGAATTCAGTTTAGTGGATCTCTGTGGCATGAACCTGGATTAGTATGAGTGTACCAGATCAGTTATCAGTGGTATCAGTCTGTTATTATCGGTCATTGTCAGTGGCACCAGTAGCTAGTATTTTAATTAATACTTCTGCCTCGCTGTTCAGTAATAAAATGGGGCTGTAGGTGGGGATGCGTTTGTCTCTTGGCTTACCTCCTTTGTGGATGTGATTATCATTTCATCCTTAAGTCGGCAGGCAGAATTCCCTTTTGTCCATAGTCCTGAAACATTTCCAGTAATGTTTTTTAGTCAGTTATGCAATTTTTTGTGTAATTCCATAGGGAATGCATAGGGACCTGGTGTTTTGCTGAACTGGAGTTGAGTTACTGAAGTTCCTATTTCCTCTGCTGTGATTTCTTCCTCTAGAGTCTAGACACAGTATTTTTCACCTTAGTTAGGCAATGCATGAACCAGTCAGAGACAAAGGGTGAGTGTGTATTCATAGAAATTTCAGAGCGATTACGTGTCGTTTCAGCTATTGCCATATCTCCCTCGACCAGACCACCTATTTCTTGGTGACTCCTCCTGTTGTAAACTCCCAAAGCCAGACCCCATTTTGAGCATATTAAGTTAGCCTGTCTGCCTTTGGTCTACATTCAGTACCTCGTTATCTTTTGCAGAATTCGTAAAAGTGTCAATCCATCTAAACAGTTACTTTGCTAACACATAAGGTGGCACAAGCCTGCTACAAGCTTCATGATATCTACATTTCAAGGTCTGATAGTGGATGTGCAAAATAATGATGTAGTCTGAGTTGACGTATTTTCATCATTACATGTCAAATACACACCTTTAAACGTGTATAGTGTCTTTTCTTAGTACAATGCTTGTGTGTGATATTATAAATAATGAACATGGGTTTGAATTACCACTGCATCCCATACCCGTTCACATGTCTGTAAGTAACCCAGAAAGCACAGACACCCCACCAGCAAGTATTCTTCGTTTGATTCTATGGGGCTACAATAACCTGGACTTCCCTGCTCAAGCGAAGGTGCACTGAACTCTGTCCAGGCACCCGTGGATGGGAAAACCCAAACTTATAGACCTAGGACAGAGCCCTTGGTTATGCAACACTGCTACCTGTCTAGTTCCTTTCTCCTATCTGCATAGCCAGGCTAACAAAAACATGTGCTTTGTCTGCTGTAAATTATTTGTATTTGTCTCTTTGCCTGTAGTTGCCTCAGGGTGCTAGAGTGTAGGTATGTGTCTCCTCGAGGTGCAGTATATCCAGTTGCAGTTTTCAGTCTGTCTGATGTTTTTCTCCTATCTGTCCCTGCATTACCAGATACAACACAGTCCCTAACAACCACCTTGGAAGAGCCCCCATCTGTTGTGGCACTTGTCATTGACCATTCATTTTCTGTGCAGTATTTTTTGAACGACACTAGGTGGTCTTCCACTACATTATGTCTATTCTGGTAATGTGTACCTTGCCATCAGTCTACTGCTCGCTCTGTAGTTCTACTAGTGGATATAGTAATGGAAAGTGGTCAGAGATTACCCTTGACAGATATTTTGCTTATCAAATTTAGTGGGCAGTGCCTGGGGAGTGAAATATTAATCATTCTGCAGTAGGTATTGTGGGAATAAGATTAATATGAAAAACAGCTATCCTCTGTATATTTCCCACTGTATTTCATGGAGGCACATGGTGTGTGCATATCTCCTCAATTCCAAGCAGGCATTGCTCAGAGCTTTGAGATGGATTTATCCCTCCCCCATCTTTTACTAAGTTAAAATCCTCTTCCAGCAGCAACAGTTCTGGATTACAGTATGATACTCTCGTGCTGAGCAGCGGCAGAGATCTCTCCATAACCTTTGCTATCAGTTGTTCCTAGTACCTCTACTCTCCAGTCCATATATGATCAGCAAGTCTGAGTTTCTGCATTGATAAGTTTCTCATATATTATTGCTAATAGGCTTTTTGTGGAACTAAACAATTAGAAAATAATTTCAAATCTTGTTAGGTCCCTTCCTACAAGGTCACTGTTAACTGAGGTAAATGCCCAGTGACCGACCTTGAGGTATCTCAATCGCTCTATGTCATCAAATTTCTTTTTAAGTCTCAAATGCTTTCATTTTTCAACACTGCAACAAATCTCCATTACTTCAATATAAGAATGTTATCATGCATTAGTGCCTCAGGAGAAATCTAGGTTGTAGTGTACAGGAGTGTAGGGATAAGGATAAGTGATAATGATGAGCCTTCTCGCTAGTTTCTTCCAAATTGTAATGAAGGGATGTATTATTTCTGAGATGTAGGCTCCAGTGGATCTGTGTTGAGGGGGTAGCAGAAGAGATCCCAGAATAATCTGCTAATAAAGACATGATTCATATGTGGCCGGTGCTTTTTTGTTTCTCTCAAGGACCATTCCAATCCTTAGCCGAGTCACAGAGTAGTACCTCTCCAGACCAGGTAAACCTCTGACTCATGGGACTTCATAATCTTACTAGGAATCCTCGACCGGGTCTCACAAGATTAAATCATAACAGGGAGTTTAGAGATTATCCAGGTCACATTTAGAGATTGCCAACGGGTGAGTCTGACATAAATATAATATATTTATTGAGGTAATACATTCATTGTTAGTGCCACCCATTACCCTCACAGCCACAAAATTAAGAAAGGGCACCATCTTTGTAGATCAGCTCTTGACCTGCTCAAAAAAGAATTGGGCAACTCGCTTTGTACAAGTCTCTGATAGCAGGTATGAGGTATAGTGCCAGATATTTCTTTTTGTATTTTGCTCCTCTAAATGGCGTAAAACTTTTTAAACTCTCCCTGGCTACTTAATCTAGCCCCCTATCATTTCACATTTACCTAGGTTCACTTTAAATCTAGAATGCTCTTCATATTGTCTCAGGATGTCTAAGATCCTTGGGATGGAGTTCTCTGGGCTTCTCAAATTCAGCAGAATATCGTTGGTGAAATAATTATATTTATGGTGATCCAAAAGTCATTCCCTCCATTTCAATATTGCCTCTAATTGTTATAGCTAAGTGTTCTGCCAACAAGGCAAACATGATTGGGGAGTGAGAACACACATTTCTATTCCCCCTGCCAGTGTATGCTGCGTAACAAATGATGGGCGGAATACTGAATGAATCAAGCATACATCACCAGTCAAGAGATCTGGGTTAAATCCATGATTCTCTTGCCCACTACGCCACCCCAGCTTGGACCCAATCATATGCAATGCAGTCTGGGCCTGCTCCTCATGGGAACAATCCAGCCTGAACTGCCAAGCCGGCTCCTTCCTAGACCAGAAACAAGCATCCTGGGAACGGTTTCGGGGTATTACTCCTCACCCACCAAGAAAAGAAAATAAATGCTGATCTCTGGCTCTAGGTATGTGATAGTCTGCTCAGAGGATTTTTTTTATCACTGGCCTAGTTCAAGGTTCTGTAGTACATATTAAAGAAATGACCAGTTGACATGCTCAGATGCTTTGGTGTTCTCTACTAAGTGCAGGATTCTACGTATATTATCAAGTCTCTGTCTTTTTTTGATAAATTCAGATTGATCTTGGTGGATCCAGATGGGCATGTGATCTTCAATATGATTGGCCAAAATCTTTGTGAATATTTTAAGGGACACATTAAGCAGAGAGATGGGCCTGTAAGAGTGGTGAAAGTGCCGATTAGTCGTTCTGGAACTTTTCTAGAGACACACTCCGATGGGTCTTTTAAGCAGCATGAAAGTGTGAAGGGGAGAAAATCATTAATGCACAGTCAATTTAGAAACACCGCTTCCTGATACATAATTACCAAAGGAAAAGTGAGGAAAGTTATTTAAGTTTATTGCAAAGCCAAAAATATTATGCACATAAGCACACCTCAGCACAAGGGTAGAGAAATACAAAGGAAACAGCATAAATCCAAATCTACGCACCCAATTCAGATGGTGCAACATGAACAAGACTATTAGCTTGAGAAGGAGGATAGGTGTCAGAAGTGGAATCTTCCTTAGAAGTCTCTCCACCGTTGAGATGGGTGTAGCAGCGTAAAGCCACTATCGAAAGAGAATGATCTTGCTCTGAGATGCTCTCTCTCCAAATGCAAGGATAGGTGGGGCACTATCCCTAATTCCATCAACCAGTTGTCCCCAGGTAGAATTCCGATGATGCGCTCCTCGCGCATATTCCACTGTGTTCTCCATGTACATCCCATTGCAACAATTCTTCCTTGGCTCTCATGCCTTCTCCCCTGTGAAACCAACTTTTTCACATATCACCTCCAAGCCATGTAACTGTTACTTCTTATTTCCTTGCTTAGCCGTTAAACCAAAGGCATTAGTTTGCCTAAAGAATGCTTCTCCACCTGCAATGCAATACATGAGAAAGAACAGCTTCCACAGTGCACATGAAATTCAGAACATTACTACTAAAGTTAGAATTGTCAGGGGTTGCAATTCAGGCCTAAAACTTTGGCTAGCATCGGAACGTATCATTAAAACATTACGAGTTGCATAATTAATTTTGCATTTCGACTAACACATTTACCTAATTATGGAAAGTAATTTATTATCAAGCACATCTACTATATGAGTAATATCAAGCTTCACAACACAATTTCTCCATGTTAGCGTTTTTTCGCTAGATACATTTACTTCCTACATTAACTCTTCATACTACTTGTCGATAAACAACAATTTGTCATGTAGATACATTAACGCTGTTCACAGTTCTAATACTCTCATTTACACAAGACAGGATTACATGCGGGTGCACTATACACGTGATTAGGATGCCCCCCTACTAATGACTAAAATGTAAATAGGAAACTTCCGCTCCATCACTTCCCCCCTCTGATAATCTCCAAAGCGCCCTGTAGAGTAGACCGACCTAAACAGATGTAGTAGCCAGCATTATTTGCCTGAATTCCTCCATTTGCTTCAAATTCCTATAGTAACTGTCCTGTAATCTCTCAATCCTTCTTCCCCTTTACCTTAAGGAGTTCTCCAACTGCCTCGCTCTATGCTATTTATATGCCCTCATCATGCCAACTAAAACAATGATACAGATTATAATAATCAGTATCCGTTTTAAGATGAATCCAAAGATTCCACTTCCCAGATTTGTAAACCACCTTCCAACTGCGCCAAATCCTTTTCCAATCTTATCCCAAACTTCTTTGGCTTTCCAGTCTTGTATCTCTTGATATACATCAGTGATATTACTAATATATCCCTTCAGATCTCTACTTTTATTAGGGATATACGTACAACACTGTTGGACCCTCAGTATACAACAGACAGCCCTCTATTGCGGGTAGGACATCTAATGCAAGTCAATTCTGCATCATCATTGCCCTTATCGAGACTATCTCTCCATCAATGAGTATCAAGGACTTAGCTGTGTTAACAAAAAACGTATCCACTGTGGTAGACAGTCTCCTAATCCTGACATAATTTAGCACCACTCCCAAACTAGGTATTATTGCTCCGAAGATGTCTCCCATAACCTCTCCAGCACTCTATCCTTGTTTTTCCTTACTTTTTGATCTTCCTTCACGACTCTCCAAATCATCCACATGATATATTTTCAGAAACATAACCGCCAAGTAACACGCACCAAACGTATATTTGCAATATTTCCCCACACAAAATATTCTCCCGGTACCATGCGAACTAACTTCAAAGAACCATTGACCAAAAATATATGATCTCATACACTCTGTCCTACAAATAGAGACTTGTAACTACTCCCAGCTTGTCATTTGGAAAGCTTTCCTCACTTTTGCCAATCTAGAGCTATCAGGCCAGAACCCTGTTTAGCCTTATGGGCCAACTCCTCCGTGGTCCTATCAGAATCCTTATCCGTGTTAGCAACGCTGTTAACTAATCCCCTACATCTATCTTCTACCTGATCTATACATATATTTTCTATCTCTGTTAGTACGCAAGATAAATTATGTCCATGTGCGTAAGCAGTGTCTAAGGTTACAATAGGTGCAAAATAATTGTCCATTCTTTCTACTCTTCTTTGGGCATTGTACTTATTTGAATGTTTATAAACAGGTATTTCTGAAAGTACCACATCATAACTGGAGACGTAGTACTCATAATGACCTTATCCACAGACTATAGTAAGAAATAAGCTACAAGTAAGGCCATAGGTCAAGGGTAAGTGATGGTAAGTGATTCCTTCTTCAACTGATGCCGGTAATTGCATGCACAAATAACAATCTCTAACTTCCATAGTGTCCATATATTCATACAGCAACCTAGTGTAAGCATTTAATGTATAATCTCTCTTAGACAGGTCTACATGAATGAAGCGACTAGTTTGCTCCAATAAACCTTTCTCAGATCCTACAGTATCTTCCCTTGAGACAACAGAAGCAGGTATGGATGTTTCGTGTACCCCCACCCCATGCTCCTCACTTTCGGGTGAACTTAAAACGGACTCTATAATGACTGCACCTATTACTACAATAACCCCAATAAAGAGGGCACCTGCAATACATTTTTACCCACGATTCAAATTTCCAGACTCCATTTTAGAGTAGCTGGGATCACTGTTCAAGTAGAGGAATAGCACACAGAGTCTCTTTTCTCCTTCAACCTCCACGTATGACAATGTTCTTAAGCAGATTTTGAAGCCTTAGAAACTTCTTTTTGGCAGTTCCTTCTTTACAGTTTTTACACAGCCCAGAAGACCTCCCTATGCCTCTCCTTTTCTAGATTGAATCCCAAAATGTATTCTTCTTCCACTCGGGCCTAGGTTATCTTCTTGAATAAATTACTTACAGTTCACAGTTCAATTCACATCCCTTATCACGTCAGGGCCTCAATAACTCAATAATCTCCTCAATAACTCGTTGTAGCAGTTCAACTCTTAATGCTGCAATCTCTTGAGGAGACTGTGGTGCTCCGAAACTTGGGAATTCCATGTCTTCCAAAATCAGAGTCCATAAGCCAGATAGCCTGGGTGGGAAAGGAACAGTTAACGACAGAAGTGCATTTACTTCAAGCCCAGGAACTCTCAGCATTTTCTCGACTACTAGCACAGAGATCTCAAACCTCACTCTCCCTGGCATTTGATACCAGATAAGTCCACTTAGGAGAGGAGTACCTCCAACAAGGCACTCGAATTCTTCTAGATCTCCCCACTCTTTCCGTGTTCTGCTCGTTCTCACTCAGGTTCAACTCTGAAGTTTCACTTATTGGTGCAAGTTCTCTTTCCGATGCGAGTCTCAGGATCTTACTCCTCTGTATCATAGGCCAGTTCTCACCTACTGCAAATTTATTTCCCTGGGCTGCCTACAACTTCTTGTCACACCGGCCTCTTCCACCGAGTCAGACTCTCTATCACTCGCAATCAGCGGCCGCCGGCACATGTAAGAGTAGTGGGGCGGAGCAGGGCGCATCGGCGAGAAGCCGACAGACGGCGGAATAGGTATTATTTATTTATTTAATTATACCTATTCCATCAGTCGACTTTCCCCCGCTCCCACCACGCCTCACCTCGGCACACCGTGTTTACCTGTGCCGGCTGCCACTGCTCGCAACGGTACCGTCTCCCTCAGAGTCTATGCCAAGGTCTTGTGTAGCTTGACCCCCTCTGATCGACCCGGTGTGCATCCAGCCTCTTCAGGTACCTCTACAGCTTGGCTTGTCCCCTCCTATGACCTTTCAGTCATGGTTGGAAATTCTTCTGGGAGAGGAACTGTTTCATCAGAGGGACCTGAAACTCGACGTGTGTGTGAAAGGCATGGACCCAATTTGGCACTCCGCCACACTACACAGCAGTCATAGTCCCCAGTATCACTTAGTTTGGATCACCCCAACAAGGATCAAGACAGGCTTTCCTCACGTGACTTTGATGAGAACCCAATCCCCTGGGTTCAGGTCGTGGACAGAGATCCCTTGATATCTGTGCAGTCACTGCTTCAACCTGATGAGACACAGAACAAACCACATCAGCCAACCATTTACAGTAGTCAAGGACCAAATCATCTGAAATGTTCACAAGTGCTTTGGCAAGCATCGCTCTCCCCATGAATATTTCGTTGGGTGACAACTCTGTTCTGCTGTCAGGGATGCTGCGCAGACTCATTAGCACTAGTGGTAGTGCATCATGCCACTTCAAGGATGTCGAAGCACACACTTTAGCCAACTTCGATTTCAGGGTACCGTTGATCTGCTCCACCATTACAGATGCCTCTGGCCTGTAGCTACAATGAAGTCTCTGATCCACATTCAGAGCTGTACACAGCAACTTCATAACTTCGTTATGGAAATACGTGCCTCGGCTCTATGGGGGTGACGACTATAGGAGATATGTTCCAGGAAGGGAAAGTCAAGACATGGGAACAGTTTGGGGGGCCCAACACCAATGCATTACTGCTGCATAGATTTCAGCTTCATAGAATGAGGCATGCAATGGCAGACATACTAGGCAGTGATCAAGACGAACCGCCCGAAGTTTTACCACTCACGTATGTTATAAAAGCAGGCTCTCCAACCAAAATTGTGTCTAAAATTTACAAACTAACACTGGGGTATCGGGAAAATTTTACAACAATGTGAGACTCGCTTGGCAAACGGACTTGGGTAGAGAACTGGACGATGTTACCTGGAGATACTGCTGCGAAAACACGAAGCGGATCTTGCTGAATGGGAGACACAGGCTCATTCATTTTAAGTTCCTAAACAGGGTGTACTATATGCGGGAGAGACTGTGTCGATATGGGCATACGTACCTCAGAGACCTCTCAGGGGCTGCAGCATGTAATATGCCGCCCCTGGAAGACCATTCAAAATGACACCACAGGTCTGCTACAGCAGCCTGTGTAAGGTGGTGCATGCACCCCTTACTTAGATATAGGTTCACTATATCTACTCTATATCACTTCACATATAAACCTATCAGTCACCCCTATGGCAGGCCTTATCAATCCTGAAGGCAGGGTGCTGGGTTTTATGTGAGAGGGTTCATCTGCATGAGCAGAGCCCCCCGGAACCTATTTTCCGGGGTTGTTTGTGATGCAGCCAACCATATATATTTAAGTGCATTATATCCTCGCGCTAAATTATAACTTTAAAATGGCTGCATGGAAACATGTTGTGTTTGGTGTCAAACACCTGGAATCATACCTCCCCGCATGATTCCACCCTCCTAGAGGGGCAAATATGACATACCGGGCTACCCGGTACCAGCTTTCTCGACTTGGGCATCACAAAATGGATGCTGCCAACCACAGACACGAGTCTGCTCTCCTGCTGCTGAGCCAAGCTCGAGCAGGGGAAGGCTTGGCAATAGGCTTCCTTTCACAGGGAGGTGTGACCACCTCCCAGACAGTCTTTAGTGTATTGGGGCTGGGTAGGTGCACTCTGAGAGTGCTTTGATGTCTGCACTGGGGGCACATTTGGTGTCCCTGTGCATAGTCCAGCTCAAACCGGTTGCAGGAGCCATTTGCTCCTGCTCTGGCGTGAAACTGGACAAAGGACATGGGTGTAGCCACCCCTCTGTCCTGACCCTCCCATAGGTGCGTCCACAGAGTTTGTCCCACCCCTTCCTTGGGTATAAAGTAGGAACCCCTGACTACAGGACTTTAGATTTTACCTGGACTAAACTCTGCTACAGAAACCAAGTTCTTCGACAATCTGCATGACGCTGGATGACTGAAGAATCTCCCTTGAAGTAAAGGAGTTACTGCCCTGCAAGGCAGGGACCTAAAACGCATCTGACCGGTTTGCATTTCCCGAGCTCCTGAGGACTCCGAAGATTTCTGCAACACAGGAGGTGGGTTTCTGAGGTCTCTGAGGTTGGTCCGTGGGCTGGTACTTTGTGATTCAGCTCTAGGTCCCTTCACGATCCCTGGTCTGTTGGCCTGTGGGTCCCTGTGAAGGTAACTGTGACTTTCTGTGGGCTTTCCTGGTTGCTCCAGACGTGCCCTGACTCTCTATAGCTTGGAGAGTCCCCAGGAACTTGCTTGTCTTCAGCGAAGCATCTTTCCTCTGTCTGCGTGGGTTGCAGTTGCCAAGGATTGTTGGTGTTCAATCCGGACACTGACCCCCCAGCACTCAACATCCTTTGTGGGACAGCTCACCTTTGGACTTTGGTTGTCGTCGACGTCTCCTGGTTCCCGTGGCTGCAGAGTCAAGCTTCACCTCTTCTTACCTGAAACACCCAACATCGGTGAGCATTCATCTATCGAGCCCCTGGGCACTGTAAAGGGACCCAGACTCTGTCCCCTCTGCTTTCAGGTTCTTCTCATCTCTGATCCAGGCTTAGATCACACCGGACACTTTTCATCTTCCCGGCAGCAGCACTTTTTCGCATCACGCCATTGAAAACGACGAAGGTTTCCGACATCACTTGACCCCTATGCACCGGCTCCACTGGGATAGGTAACACAGGTATCTCGGTACTCTCAAGGGTGCTGGCCTTAGAACCTTCTATGTTTAACTGGGTTCGCTTAAAGTCCTCTCCGAAGTGTCTTTAATCTTTAAAATTCCAAACGCGACTTTCCCATAGAGTTGTATGGAGCTCGCGCCTGTGTTCACACACTGCACCCGTCCTTCGTGGGTCCCCTGTGTCACTACCTTGGGTGGTTCCTCGGGGTCCCAGCAATTCTACGTGCTCTAGGCACTGTGTCTAGTCAAGTTGTGGTTGTTATACCACTTTCTTAGTATATGGTTTGGTCTCCCCCTGGAGCCCACTGTGTATTGTGCTATTTACTGTCGTTCTAGTGATTTCATAGTGTGTGCTTTGTTCTCTAATCTCATAAAGAGGTTAGTAGAGAGTGTTTAGTAATAAATACATATATTTGATATATTCCTTGTGTGGTTCTCCTTTCATTTGGTCATTCAGGAGGTTCTAATCTGGTAAAACAAGCTACTTTACATTCCTTTGAGACTTAGCCTGAAGGCTGCTCTCCATAGCTACCACTAGGATAGCTTTCAATAAAGGTTGTCTTTGACCTAATCATCAATAAGGGTTGTTTGGACTGGTAGAAGGTGCCCACTTTAATTAGTGGTCAGCATATACCAGGCCAACTTCTCACACCTGGGATTAGCAACTTTTGGGTCTTAGTGTTTAAAGAATTAAGCCATGTTATAGGCACGCAAATCACACCAGACCCCATGCTGGCTTTATTGGGGTACTCTAAGCCACTCCCTAAGACAGTTCGCAGATTAGTAGACATGGGTTTGCTAATAGCTCGATGGAGTGTGGGAAAGCAGTCGGACGACAAATGTCTGGACTTTATACCAAACACACCTGTTGACTAAAGATGTGCTTACTGATGGTGAAGCTGCTGCTTGTGTGTGGGAGGAGGAGGCAGAGCATGAACTTTAGATGGGCAATAAAAAGGTTGTAGGGGACTGTGTTGTTAGACTGCTAGATATGGTGGAGAAAAGACAGAATTTGGTCCAGAATTCCATAAATTCAGATGAGGATTGCCTATTCTGTGACTCAGGTTACTCGAACTGTTGCTACCTTGGGAAGTATGGGCTGATAATGTTTAATGTATGGTAACCACAGGTATGACTGACTGTACACTGATGTAAAGTGTTTGATTTCCTTTTGTGCAAACCTGTCAATATACTGAACGGGGTAATGTCTCTTTGTTTTGATGAAAATGTCAATAAAGTTAAAAATTAAAAAAAACAAAATGCGTGCCTCTATCAGACTCCAATGTAGTTGGAAATCCGAATCTGGGAATGAGCTCTTTTAGCAATAACTTAGCTACTGTGAAGCTATCACAGCTTAAGAAAAAGATCATACAGGCACAGAACTCCTCATGAAGAGTTATTCAGAGTGGTAAAATCACTAACCTCAATCACTCTAGATACCTGTTATCACCAAGCCTCAAAGGAGAAGTGTAACACGTTAGCCACCTATTTTCATAAAAAGGTAGTAGACATCCACAGCTCCCTGCAGGGGAAGCTGAACAATCTAGCTACACCAGAATTGGGTCAGCAGGTGGCCGTAACTCCTGCTCTTTCCCACTTTCCAGATTTTGACTTTTTCATGGCTCAATTAATCATCAAGGGAATTAGATCAGGCTCCCCCCTAGATCCAGCCCCCCATACATTCTGGCAAAGGTCATGGAGGTCCTTTTGCCTTCAATAGTAGATATGCTAAATCTCTCCCTCCAAACAGGTAGAGTCCCTGCTGCCTGGAAACAGGCAATAGTTAAGCCGTTGCTAAAGAAATCTAACTTGGATGCAGCAATACCAGAGAACTTTTGTCCAATTTCATTACTCCCATTTATCAGCTACATTTTGGAGAAGCATGTCAGCAAAACCTTGTCTCAATTCTTGGAAGATCATCTCCGGTTACATCCTACACAGATGGGATTTCACCCACAGTACAGCACGGAATCCGTCCTACTAGTAGTACCAGAAGAATTAAAAATTACTCCTGATCAGGGGGGATCGGCTGCAATACTTCTGTTAAACCTGAGTGCAGCATTCGATACGGTTGACTATGGGCACACAGATTGAGTCAAAGGGGCATCCTGGTTAAAGCACTGGAATGGCTAAGATCCTTCCTAGGGGAGAGGTCCTTCAAGGTTAGGGAAGCCAATTTCCTTTCTGATTGAAAACAATTGCCCTGCGGCATACCACAGGGCTCGTCACTAAGCCCAACATTATTCAATGCATATATGCAGCCACTGACGGACATTGTGCAGTAATATGGCATCTCCATTATCTCCTATGCTGATTACACCCAACTGGTGGTGTCACTGAACTCCAGGACCAACGGGGAGGCAGGTCAGCTGGCCCCGTCTGGAACAAGTAGTTAACTGAATGACAGGGAGCTGTTTAAAATTAAACGGAAATAAGACTGAATTGATGATCCTAGGGAACGCAGGGATATCCAGGCCCCTAGTAAGTTGGCCACACTGCTTAGGGAATGCCCCCGTTCCCAAGACAACCATTAAGAATCTGGGTTTTTGCTTTGGGCTTCTAAGAATGCTCCGTAAGATCCTCGGACTTATCCCTATACAGCGAAGAAAAATGGTCATTCATTCCCTAGTTACCTCACGGCTGATTACGGCAACTCGCTCTTCTTAGGCTCTCCTAAATGTCTTATCAATAAGTTGCAGGTAGTCCAGAACGCAGCGGTCTGACTTTTGTATCAAATTCCTATGAAAAACTCAGCAGTGGCACATCGTAGGAAACTACATTGACTCCCGATTGAGGTGAGAATTAGGTTTAAAGCACTTTGTCTAACACACAAAGCTATAATCAACAAAAGGGCCAGTAAGATTAGGAATCTGCTGTGCCTACATCTTCCCAGCAGATGTCTGAGGTCCGGCTCTGAGCGCCTGCTAAATACCACCAGAGTAAAAAGGGCCAGATGGAGGGGGGGAGAGCTTTTTCCCACCTCGCGCCCAAGTTGTGGAATTCACCCCCTCGGGAGATCCGATTCACAGTTGCTGAGGCCACATTTAGAAAAAACTTGAAAACTTGGATGTTCACGAACTGTAAATAGGCACTTCCCTGCTCGCGATCGTTCCATCAGTTCATCTGCCTAGCGCTGGGAAGCCTTCGGGAAGCCACGCGCTCTATAAATCCTTTTAACATTAACATCTCCTAGTCAGGTAAGCCTGAACCCATCGGGAACAAATGCACACAACAACCAGAATGTGCCTCAAACCAATGCACACAGACATCTCAACAAAATCCATTTGGATCCAATTGAAGGGATCTCCTGACCTGCCAATGTGGCTCAAGGCAACAACAGTATTTTTCCCAGCATTCATTTGGTGGCACATGACACACCGATGACACACAGCTTCTGCAATCACTCAAAACTTTGGATTAAAACAAGTCTGCCTGAACAATCTCACAATCGCATCTCTTCCTATGTGAGCTGAATTTGCCTCGCCATTGGGTGTAACAAACAATCCGGAAATACTGCTCTGCCATCAGCTGAAACCCAAATGTAGTCCTTCAGCTTCTCACAACCTACACTGACCCAACCTGCTTGTTCATCCTCTGTAACTTCCAATTTGCAGATGCCTCACTTCATCCCGTGTCAGCAGCTGCTAGCATCATATTGATTTCAGTCTGCTCTGTACTCTAGCCAGAATATTCTCCATTAAAGACACATGTATTAAAGGCACAGAAGCATGCAACTTCATCAGCATACCGATTTCCAGTAGTTACAAAATTGTTCCCCTTTCCATGGGCTGCGCACTTGACAACAGCCACTTCCCTTGGTAATTATAATGCTTCCAATAGTTGTCTCATATACTCCCCATTTCTTATAGGAGAACCAGATGAAGTTAAGAATCCTCTCTGCGACCATAGCTGTCAAAATCATGAACCACACTGAACCCATACTGGCTATCGGTATAGATTGTGACTCAGATTTTTTCAGAGACTCAACATGCTCGTGTCAAGGCAATGATTTCGGCCACTTGTGCAGAATGTACTTTCTGTAACCAAGTGGCTTCCCCCACTCCAGAAATGGTACAGACAGCAAACGCTGCTCTCAGATTTCCCTTATTGTCTCTTAAGCATGAACCATCAGCAAAAAGGACTTGATCCGAATCAGACAATGGCTCGTCATCAATGTCAGGCCTTGGTTTCGTACACAGTTCAGTGACATCCAGACAGTCATGGTCTTCACATTCTTCCCCATCAGACCTTGGATTGGGTAACAAGGTAGCAGGATTTAACACAGAACACCGCTTCAGGGTTACATTCTCAGCGGCAAGAAGCACATGCTCGTACCTTGTCAGTCTGTTATTTGTCAAATGCTGTGTCTTGGTTCTCTTCATCAGAAGCTCAACAGAGTGTGGTACATACACTGTTAAAGGATGACCCATCATGATGCTCTCACATCGTTCAATACTGACACCTGTTGCAGAAACGGATTTGAAACATCCGGTAAAAACTCTAAAGCTACAGGATCTAGAGTAGCTGAGAAATAGGCCGCTGTCTACAGGCGCTTCCATGTGTCTGTGTGAGTACAGATAGAGCACAACCTTCCCTTCCATGATAGAACAGCAAAAATGCTTTGTTGTAATCAGGCATTCCTAAAGCCGGAGAGTGACACAGGCACTCTCTCAACTCCAGAAAGGCAAGTAGGCAATCGTTATCCCAAGGCACCGGATCGCACACATCATTGTGAGTCAGCATCTGCAAAGGTTTCGCCATCAAGGAAAAGTTGGCAATCTATTGTCGACAATTGCCAAATCATTTCCAAAAACATTCTGACCTCTTTTTGGGTACTAGGTGGATTCATCTTCATAATTGCCTCCACTCTTTCCGGTGACACCTTCTTCTTGCCCTTTTCAATAAGATGGCCCAAATACTGTACTTCATTTAGACAGTACTGAAGCTTACTCGCAGACACTTTATGCCCATTCTCAGCCAGGAGGTTCAGTAAGGCAATGGTATCATCCCTGCAAGCATCACGCGCCTCGGATGCAATGAGAAGGTCATTGGTGTATTGGACCAGTACTGAGTTTCGGGGCAACATCAGATTTTCAAGGTTCTTTTTTTAAGATCAGGTTAAAAATAGATGGACTTTTAGTATACCCTTGTGGGATACCACCCCACGTTAAGACACATTTTCCAGATAGAAAGCAAATAAAAATTGGCTTTACTGGTGCAGTGGAACAGAGAAAAACAACTGACAGGTCAATCACCGTAAATCATTCAGCTTCATAAGGAATCTGGAATAGGATCACAGATGGATTCGGTACCACGGAACAATATGGGATCAATGTGCTGTTCATTTTTCTGAGATCTTGGACAATGCGACGTTTCCGCTAGGGTTCTGTGAACCCATAATAGCAGAGTTGCACACACGTCCCAAGATCTCCTTTAGAATGCCCTGCGCGATCATTGATTCAATTACAGGTGTAATTCCTGCCACCGTTTCCGGAGTCAGATTGTACTGGGGCATTCTCAGAAATTCTGCATTTGGCTTGATCTGTATGTGGACTGGCTTGACTCCTCGAATCAGTCCGATCTCCTCTCCAGTAAAGTACCACACCACTGGCGAGATGGTGTCTCTAAGATCCAGTGGCATGTCTGTCACCGTCAGTTAGGGAAACAAGGTAGCGCAAAGCTTGTTTGCCAATTTGAAGCCAATGTATTCATCATTGGTTTGAAATTCATTTCCCTTTGGTGTGCACTAGGTGGTACAATTCAATTTGCACAACAGATCACGCCCTAAGAAACACACTGGGCTTGAATCATACACCACAAAATGATTGTGATCCTGGAAGGTTCTGGTTTTTACTGGCGCCTCTTACATCAAGGGGCTTGTCATCTTTTTATTAGCGACTCCTACAACTTGGATCAATTGGTTGGAGGGGCAAGGTTGGGGCTGCTGCAAATCTCACAGTAGAACGGGTAGCACCAGTATCAATTAAGCCTTCTACCCTCCCAGGCACCGTCATAAGGACGGGTCCAGACCAAATCCATCCAGAGACTCCATCAAGGGCATCTGATGGTACGTGGTCTGTGGAATTCTTGGAGGCTGAGGCACTTGCACTAATTGGTTCTGATTCCCTCCCTCATTAAATGATCTTGGCTGGTCACCGTCTATAATTGGTTCACCCCATCTGCCATCTGTATGAGTTCTCCTCCCTGCTCTTGCGTGGCAAGATTGAGGCGACACGTTTCTAATGCCTGATCTTCTGACAAAAATGATATGCATTGGACTTCTTCAGGGTGGCGACATCTACCATGTTTATAGGGATACCTCTCCCTCTTCCCTGACCTGGTGACCCTCCAACTCGTTGTATCTGTACAACTCCTGGGGTGTTTCCTTGACCACGGCTTACAGCTCCCATCATCCCCTGCACCTGTTCTCCTTTCTGAGCATTACGCATTTGGACTAACATCAATTTCTCCTCTATCCTCCTATGTTTGGAGTCCACCTCATCACTGCAGTACCTGATATACCGTAGGATTTTGTCCACGTTTTTGTTTTGCCAGCAGATAAGATGCTGTTGGATCATGAGGCTGATGTCTGGCCTCAGTCCAGTCACAAATCTGGACACAAATTGCCCCCTGTTTTTGGGGTCAGGAGGATCTAACCCACTGTACTGCTTGAAGGCTTGTAACAGTCTTTCATACTAGGCATGTACCAACTCCTTAGGCTTCTGGGTCGTCCGATCTATCTTGGGCCCAATTAATCAATGTCCTGTGGGGCTATTTTGGACTGCTACCAGATCATACTTTTTCATGACCAAGGGCGAATGACCATGAGTTACTGAGTCCAATTCTGGCTCAGCAGTAGGACACTTGACAGCTATTTTACAAGCAGACCATAGTCCACTAGGGACCACAATTTCAAACGAGGTGTTCAAATCGATCAACAACACTTTTGAGATCTTTTGTGAATGCAGCAAGATCACCCGACTCAAAGAGACATGCACACACCCTCCACTAGGCACCTCTCGCAACAAGTATGCCTCTATTCCTGCGTCCCCACTCCTGGAGGAGGCGTCTCTCCTGTCAACTTTCTTGTGCTTTTCTTCCTCGACCACCACTCTTCACACTTGTCCAGCATACTCCAAGCCCTTATTCCTATTACCAGTTCCTGTATGTGCATCCTCAATCCAGTAACTCTCTTTTCCTCTAACTCTTGGTCACTGTAGGTAAGCCTGTGATTTCACTGAAATGCTTTAGTACGAGATAAATCTACCCCACACCTCTGAGCCAAATCCGACAACTTCTCATGTGCTTGTCTTGCCTTCCGTGTGACATCCTTGGCCATAAACAACTATTCATCTGGCTCATAGATCTCTACTCTGTCTAGAGGTAGACTCCCACTGATGATCTCTTCTAATTCTGCCTTTATTTTTACCACATCCACTAGCTTCACTTTCATTGTGGCCTTGATGGTATCCTGACTGGGCTTACTATTCTGTCTGTCTTTGCTGTTATTAAGATCCCTCAACCATGACTCTAAGTCTGCGACGTCTAGGATGGGTTAGTTCTCAGAGGTACCACTAGGTCCGCTCACAGGAGTTTCCCACATTTGCAGATCTGAACTGGTGTTTACAATAGGTACAGATCTTAGAGTGCTGGAACCAATCCGTACTCCCAAAGGATCGTCATTAGCCGCTAGAGGGGTACTGGATTCCATAGCCACAGGAGTCCCATCCGCATGCATGAATTGTCTCTGGCTAGAGCTTCCAGTTGGGCCTGAGTCATAAACAGGAATGACAAGTCCAATGGTAACCGGTACTGTAAGAGCTTCCAGCAATCGTAAATTAACATTGTCACCATTCGGTTCCATACCTCTGAAGACGGACACTCCTGTTCCCCTTGTTCCTGCTAATATCATTTCCACAAACCCTGGATCAGGAGTCACTGGGGCTGATAAACCTCCCACATTATCGGTGCCATTTAGACTTCGGCCTACTTCTCCCAATAGTAAACTGTAAGGTGGTGGACGCTCGGCTAACAACACATCCAATAAGCTGTCTTCAGTATCACTACTGTCACTCCCATTTGCCCTTCTCTCCTTGTCCTGTGATTCTCCTTCCCCCACCAATACTTGGTATAACCTCTCTCCCTCAATGGTATTGACTCTCCACCTCTTAAGCTTAGCATCCCACTGTGCATCCTGATACGCCTTCATGGTTTTCTTCATCCTACCTTGATATTTCTCTCTCTGCCTAGCATGAGCTACACACATCCATGCATCTAATGCCTCAAACTGTGTGGGTTTGGGCAAACGTCACATCGCAAACATCGTCCCTCTAAGGTGATTCAATATCTCTAGCCTGAATGTGCCAAAGCATGGGAATGACAATTCCCCCTCCTTTTCAGTGATTTTGTGCCAATTTTGTAAAGCCAAATTATAGTATGAAGCCCAATCTTTGTGGCTAGAAAGTGAGATGGAGTATCCTCAGGTGGCACCACTTTGCCCACTCAAGTAACAACCCCTTCATCTGAAGAGATCTCTGTCAGCCACAAAGTATTCCCAATGACTATCAACCAATCCCAGATGGGGTTACACCAACCGACCTATCAGAGCGCTGCACAATCTGACGTCACTCTCACTCCTCGCAGCATCTCACCTTCCTTCACAGTTTGTCTGTACGCATTCACTCACACAATCATCTTAAGTCCATATTTGTCTACCATTCTAAAAGATCGATAGAATTCAATTACTCAAGAGCATTCGAACACACTAACTCTCAGCCAGTGTGTATCACCTGAATCAGTATAGTTAACCACTATACACAATGTCTACTAAACGATTCCCATACGCACCATTCACACAAGTTCCCTGTCTTAGGTGGAACTGCCAATGACGTCTCACGACAGTTCCTCAATTCTCCAGTCAGACAATCAAAATCGATGTGTCTTCTACACCTTTCAATATTCCGAGATCTTATGCCACTTCAGGACCCACAACTCAAATCTCAATCCTTGGGCCATGTCAGATCCGAAACAACATTCACTCGACTCACACTTTAACTTCGCAAGACCTCATACAATCAAACCATTCCCGCAATCTGACGTTCTACACGCATCCTGTTAATACTTACTCCACCACTGATCGCGCTGCACCATCAAACTCGGTCGGTCTCCACCGGATTTCGTCACCTTCTGTTCCCGACCATAGGGCTCTGTTTCAGGGCTTTTAGGTTTCTGGACAACACCTATGCTAAACCAGATTGATTCTTCCCTTACTTCATGTGCAAATCATTCTACTCTGCTACCAACTGGAAGGGAGGATTAGTCGTTCTGGAACTTTTCTAAAGACACACTCCGATGGGTCTTTTAAGCAGAATGAAAGTGTGAAGGGGAGAAAATCATTAATGCACAGCCAATTTAGAAACATCGCGTCCTGATACATAATAACCAAAGGACAACTGAGAAAGGTTAGTTAAGTTTATTACAAAGCCAAAAATAATTGAACATAAACACACCTCAGCACAAGGGTATAAAAACACAAAGTGTGAGCGGGTAGGAATCACTGTAGACGGTTTTGTGGTTGCACGGGGTTTTATTGCAGTAAGCACACGCCTTTTCACCACTTTATGACGATAATAAGGTAGGGGTGTCTCTGTGTCGGCTTCTCTTGTTTCCGGTCGTCGTCGGTTCGTCCTCGTCCACCAGGTGGGGCGCTGTCCCTCCAGAATGAGCGGCCTGCTGTGTCGATCCTCCGGTAGGGCTCCCCCGGAAAGAGAAACAAAAGGTTCCACGGTCAGTGACCAGCGTATATGCACTATAGTGTATTAGGGCAGGGGGGTGAGGGAACACTCGGTGCGATATTTACAAGAGGCGTGGTGAAGGGCTGTGCTCGGGGTAGGAGTAACCGGGATGTCCCAAACGTGACACGGCTCTGAGGTGTCCCTCCCCCGTACTATCTACAAGCGGCGTCCTTTAGCACCCACCCAGCCCGTGAAACGATCGCGTACCTGGGAGAGCCACGCTCCTCCAGGAACGTGGCTGGGCGGCTCACGGGGTCGTTGGCCTCCTGGCTTCGCCGTTCCGTCTTCGTCTCCTCCTCTTCGATTCTTGCGATATTCCTCTCTCCTTCGACCTCCGTTCGGCTCCTCTGCACCTTCCTCCGCACTCCTCTCGACGTCTCGTCCTCCGGTGTCAACGCACACCTGTGGGAGAGCAGTTCCGGGTATTTCAGCCCATCCTACATCGTCGTCATCGGTAGGGGCTGGGTCAAGAGAAACGCCTTCCCACTTAAAGGTACGGTGGGCCAATTCTTCGTCAGGCAGTGGGTACTGAGGTCCGTCGGAAGTCCATTCCGGTTGCTGATGGGGAAAAAGAGGGGAGAAGGGGTCGATCACAGCATTAGTCCTGGGGGTAGCCCCGCTGTCTGTTCCTACACCGTGACACAAAGGAAACAACATGAATCCAAATCTACGCACCAAATTCAGATGGTGCAACATGATCAAGACTATTATCTCAGGAAGGAGGATACAAACAATCAAGAAGCAAGAGTCCAAATTTCCCTGTATCGAGGGCCGGTGAATGAAGAGCATTTAATCCTGTCCTTACCCTATCGCTATATTGATATCCCTACATGAATGAGTAAGTTTGAGAAGTTGGCCTGGTATATGATGTCCACTAATAAGGTGGTTACCTTGCACCAGTCCAAACAACCCTTATGAGGATATAAGAGGTCAAAGATAACCTTAGAAAGCTATCCAAGCGGTAGCTGTGAAGAGCAGCCTTCAGGCTTAGTCTTGAAGGAATGTTAAGCAGCTTGTGTTACCAGAATGCAATCTTATTGTATTAATTAAATGAACGGAGAACCACACAGTAGTTATAAAAATATGTATTTATTATTATAACACACATTAAATACCTCACAGTATCTGCTACACATAGATAAACACAAAGCACACAATACAGTAGCACAGAAACAAACGTAAGTAGCACTAATACACAGTGGGCTCCAGGGGGAGACAGAACCATATACTAAAATAGTGGTATAAGAACCACGGTTTGAGTCAAGACAATGTCTAGAGATTGTAGAATCGCTGGAACCCCGAGGCACCACCCAAGGTGAGTAAGGAGGGTCCCCACGGAGGACGGGTGCAGTGCGAGAACACGACCTCGTGCTACGTACAATTCAATGGGAGAGTCATGGTTGCAGTTTTAGTGCTTAAGGACCCTTCCCAGTGGATTACGAGGAAACCCTTTGGAACATAGAAGGTTGGAGAGCCATCCCACCCGTGGATACCAGAGTACCAGAGTTACCTATCCCAGGGAAGCTGGGTGCATAGGGCTGAAGTGGCGCTGGAAACCGTTGTCATTTTCAATGGAAGTCTCCAAAGAAAGCCACTGCTAGAAAGAAGAAAAATGCCCGGTGGAACCCACAGGTAGATTCTTGAAGGAAGGAACCTGAAAGCAGAGGGGACAGAGTCTGGGTCACTCAGGAGTGACCAGGGACTCAGTAGACAAATTCCCACCGATGTCAAGTGCTTCAAGTGTGAATATGGAGACCTTGACTCTACAGCCACGGGGACCAGGAGACATCGAGGACAACCAGGAGTCGGATACGAGCTGTCCCACGAAGGATGTCGAGTGCTGAGGGGTCGGTGTCTGGCTGGTGCACCAACAAGCCTTGGCAGTGGCAACCCACGAAGATGGTGGCCAAACTCCTTTGTACAAAATGTGAGCAGAGGTTGGGGCTATAGATAGCCCAATGCACTTAGTTGGGGAATGCTAACAAGCATATGCACTTGCAAATTTAAGTGGTGCACAGGGGTTTGGGTTATGCGGTCCCCACGAGGGATACTGGCCTCAAACTTGGTGAGAGGGCAGCTCGACCTCAAGGAACGAGAAACCCACCTCCTGTGTTGCTGGAGCCTTCGGAGTCCACAGGAGCTCAGGAACATCAGACCGGTCAGTTGCATTACGGTGCCTGCGAACGCAGGGGAGTGACTCCTTCACCCCAAGGGAGATAGTTCAGTTGTCCTTGATGGTCCACAGGTCTTGCATGGAGCCTGTATGGTGCAAGGGCACAGACAATGCTTTGGACGGACAGGGAGACGAAGTCGGGCCCAGTCGAAGTCCAGCGAAGTCCAGAGTGTACAGACGGTCGAAGGTCAGTGGTTTCTTGATCAGAATCTTGTCCACGTTGAATCTAGGGTCCTACAGCCAGGTAAGCCCTTTTGTACCCACGGGAGAGGGTTGGACAGATTCAGGGGAACCCTCCCAGGGGAGGGTCAGGACAGTGGGGAGGATACTCCCATGTCCTTTGTCCAGTTTTGCATCAGAGCAGGAGCCAACGGCTCCCAGGACTCGTTTGAACAGGACTATGCACAGGGAGTCCACCCACCCAGCCCCAATACACTAAATCCTGTCTGGGAGGTGGTCATATCGCCCTGTGACAGGATGCCTATTGTCCTGCCTTCCCCTGCTCAAGCTTGGCTCATCAGCAGGAGGGCAGAAATGAGTCTCTGGTCGGCAGCAACCATTTCGTGCTGCCCGGGTCGAGAAGGCTGGTACCGGGAAGACCAGTGACCCCACGAAGCTTGCTTCAGAAGGGTGAAATCATACCTCCCACACCGGTTACCAGTGTGGAGGTATGATTCCAAGGTGTTTGATACCAAACACAACATGTTTTGTTGCAGCCATTTTCGAGATAGCATTTCACGCGAGCATATAATGCACCTCTACCCATATGTCTGGTTGCGTCACTGACCACCTGGGAGAATGGTCTCTGAAGGCTGCAGAGGGGCTCTGCTCATGCAGTGGCACCCTCTCACGTAAAACCCAGCACCCTGTCTTCAGGATTGTCAAGGCCTGCTAGAGGGGAGACTGATAGGTTTTAAGTGTAGTGACATATAGATATAGTAAACCTATATCTAAAGTAAGTGGTGCATACACCATCTTACACAGGGTGCAATGGCAGGCCTGTAGTTCCATTTTGCATGGCCTCTAATGGGTGGCATAATACATGCTTTAGCCCATGGGAGGCCTCTGGGGTACCTATGCCCTGGGTACATGTGTACCATATACTAGGGACTGACAGAGGTACCCCAGTATCCAATCTGAAGTGTACCTAAGTACACACATAACATTTTAGGGAGAAAGCAGATAGACTGGGGTCCTGATTAGCAGGATCCCAGTCAGACTAGTCAAAAACAGTGTAACATCAAGCAAAAAGTGGGGGTAACCATAAGAAGCAGATCCTACTTTCCTACAGTAAGCATTTTGAATCAGGAGGAATGGTGTCAGAAGTGGAGTCTTCCTAAGAAGTCTCTCCACCTCTGAGATGGGTCTAGCCGTGTAAAGCCACTATCAAAAGAGAATGAGCTTGCTCTGAGATGCTCTCTCTCCAAAGGCAAAGAAGATGTGGGGCACTATCCCTAATTCCAACAACTAGTTATCCCCAGGTATAATTCTCATGATGCACTCCTCGCACGTACTCCACAATGGGTACAGTCATGAACGTACTTTTCCACTGTGTTCTCCATGTACATCCCATTGAATTAAGGCCCACAACTTTGGCTAACATAGGAATGTATCATTTAAACATTACAAGTTGCATAATTAACTTTGCATTTCGACTAACACGTTTACCTAATTATGGACAGTATGGTCATCAAATACATCTAATACATGAGTAATAGAAAACTTCACAACACGATTTCTCCATGTTAGAGTTTTCAGCTAGTTACATTTATTTCCTACGTTAACTCTTCATACTAGTCGATAAACTAAAATATGTCACATGGATACATTAACGCGGTTCACAGTTCTAACACACACATTTACACAAGACAGGATTAAATGGGGTGTTTTCTTCACGTTATGATGCACCACTACAAATGAGTAAAATGCAAATACAAAACTCCCACTCCATCATTGGCAAGCATCTAACAGTCTGCCTGACTTATGTATCAGCAAGATGTCGGCCTCTATCTTCCTGGGGTAACTGCTCCTGCGACTAGTATGGCATTATATATTTTAGTAAATTGGAAGCTAGCATATGAGATTAGCATTTACAAAAACCTCCAGTTATGCCATGAAGCCCTGGTGACTTATTGATCTGCAAATGTTTTAGCACTCTCAATACTTCCACCTCTGTTATGCCTTCCTCTAGTGATTATCGCTGGTGCGCCTCAATTTTGGTTTTCTTTACTTTCCAGTACAGATCCATCAATGGGGTCTTCTTTAAGTAAATTGCTTTATAAGGTTGAATAGCCTGTTCCGAGTTTGTGTAGTGGCCTCGATGGGTGTGCTGTACTTAGCTTTATCCACACATAGCCTAACTGCAGTATTGTATCTGTTTTATTAACCTTTTTGTCGAATTCTTTCTTAAAGTGTAGTAAAGCCTTCCCTGACATTTCAGTGAGTGGCACTATAAGTTGTCATATAAGACCAGTACATTTTCTCAATAGTAGGAGGGAGCCCTCTCCTATATAATCCCGTTTTTGATATCACTTGCAACCTTTCATGCACCAGGGCACAATTCCATGTCTGGTCTGCCTTAATGTCTCTACGCTTCACCCAAGCTAGCCTTAAATGCAACCCACAAGCAGTTTGGAGGGCACTTTCCAGGTATCGTTAGTCTCTAAATAATCTCAAATCTGTCGTCTCATGTCACTGTCATAAACCCTAGCTTTTAGTATTACAGGGTCAAATTGCAGCCATGCTCCCTTCATCCATGGCGGAACCCCTTGTGAAAATCCCAGGTTACTTGTGCATGATCTGGCCTGGCAATAATACCTATATCAATTCTCTCTGTCACAACAGTGTGTCAGATCTCCATACATGAACTGTCCTAAGTATATCCTATGGCTGTGAGAAATGAAAGTATAAGCTTTATATCTTTGTTTCTAGATGTCATAGCCATACCTAAAATAACAATTTTCAATAGTCAGGACATATCTCTGTGCTCTATTCTGCGGGTGCCTGCCCATGGTAGAATCCTGGATTGTGTTAAATTCTGTAATCCAAATCAGGGCCCCTGCACATCTTTGCTTGAACAATTCTATTACCTTATTTAGAAAGTATCCTTGATGGGCATTTGGTGCATAGGAAGCCATTAATGTAATCGGTGACCCATTACGTTTCCCAATAAGTACATATCAGCCTTCTTTAGTGTCCCTTATCACTCCTTGTGTCTCCAGTGCAAGTCTTTAGGTAGTGCTGTCAGCACCCTGCTGATTTTCTGGTTCGAAGCGGCATAAAACTCGTTCAGGTAATGCCTATTTTTGTCATACCCAAACATCTTTGGAGATAAAATGGGGCTCCAGATGATTTATAATGTCCAGTCTTTCTGAGGCCAGTGCTTTGTATATCGGATGTCTCTTTACAGGGAAATTAAGTCCCCTAACACTCCATGTGATCAGTCTCAACATAAACTATGGATGAAACAGGTGCATAAGAAGATCAACACTCAAATTGTTTTCACATTTTCAGAGTCTGTTAGTCCTTTGCACAAGTGTATGACTGAGCATGACGCCTCTCCACCAGGTTCCTTCACTTCCCAAATTGTGTAGTACTCTAAAAATTGAAACAAAAGCCTGCATTAGACATCCTTGATATTCCAGGAGTCGGGAACAAAACAATCCCAGGTATGGTGATAAAAAAAAAAATAGCCAACATCTCCCACCAGCCTGACCTACAAAATCATACTAATAAATCATGATCAGTATCCATAAATAATTGTGCACCCATTATAAAAAGATACCATCTGTAGGGCATGGTTCCTTCAATAAGGTATTGTTTCCTGTTATGGATGGAAACCAAGCATGTCGCGTCTCCAGTCCATGTGAACACAGCTGCCTCATTGATACTTGATTTGCCTGTTCCTCAATTCTGTCGTTATCAGTATCAAGGCCCTTCATTTATTAAGGGTGCTCTGAGAGAGATCTTAAAATATTTGGATATCGCAGCCTTTAAATCTTATTGACTCTGTGATTCTGATTACTCAGAATTCGATTCTTCCATTGTTAAGATGATTACTTAGCCAGAATGGCCCTCAGCTTGGCCTTTGATGAATTTGCTGGTGCAACCATCTTATGCATTTGCATTCTGCCAATGTCAAAGTCTGTCAGCACTTTGAGTACAGTGCTTAAAAGGTCTCTGTAGAATCTACGACATCATTGCCTTCTAGCACTTCTTTTACATTTTTCAGGCATAGATTATCCCAACAAGAAATATCTTCTAGATCATCGTACTTTTCCTGTAATTCCCTCAGATCATCTTTCATGCCAGAGACAGACTCATGAGTCTTTTCCTGAACAGGCCCTAAAGTGAAACCGTTTCTCCATTGTAGCTGACTTGCTCCCCTATGGCTTGAACGTTTTGTTTTGCCACGTGAGTTACAACATATGTTATTGCAATCTATAGACAGCAAATATCTCACTCAGCAAGGCTTAAAGCAGGACCAGACAACTCACCGAAGTCTTCTTTTGTTAAGGCAGGTGCGTCTCCCCTCCTCAATGCAATTACTCCAGACTGCTCTGCACAGAAATCCTCTGCTACTACTTTTTCTGACCCCCTTTGTAGAAGATATGAAGATGTATTTGAGACTTGACCTGACCTACACCTTTCATTAATAACCCACATCGTTAGGGGAGAAGTTTATGGCAGGGAACCCTGTGAGTGATACAAGTGGTCTGCTTTCACAAGCAATAATCTTTAAGGTCAGCGAGTCATCTCCACTTCCTTAGCAGGAAGATCTGCCAGCACTCCTGTTCCTGCTTGAACGTGGGTGTGCCACTCATTAGGGGCTGCAGGTTCCTACTCTGTGCAGGACAGAGGCTCTAGAAGGCCGACACTTTGTTTTGGAGTTTGATGTTACCCATCTCCTACCATCGCTCCTGAACCACTGCTTTGTACTGTGAGTATGGAATGAAGCCAATACATCGCCATCCTCGCCATTCCATGTCCCATTTCATGATGGTGTAGGGATGCAGCAGAAGGTCTTTATGGGGGGTCGTCCTGAGAGCTCGTCTCCAGAGTGCCATGTGCTCATTGGCCACACCCCTTAAGGCATTCTGCCTACATTTGAGTACATCAGTGAAAATGGTTTCTGTGCAGATGCATAAAGTTTTATGGTGCCAAATGGTCAACTTGCAGTATTGGCTACCAATGCAAGTAGCTACTAGTGGTAATGGATGATAGGAGGACCACTATCCCAACACAAATGTAGGATAGTCAGAGGTATTTGTTTCATCAGAAGGTGACTTTCTTTTATATTTGCAATTTCCTGAATTTGATCCAGCAAAAGGACAAATGCAAAAAGAACAGATGGATGGATGGAATGCTGAACAAATCAAACATTCACCCCTAGTCACAGATCTGGGTTGAATCAATCTTTTTTTGCTTGCAATGCCATTCTAGTTTGGACCCAGCGTTATGCAAATCAGTCCCGACCGTGCTCCCCATGTGAACAGTCCAGACCAAACTGCCAGGCCAGGTCCTCCCCGGACCAGAAACAAGCATCCTAGGACATGTTTTGGGGTATCACCCCTTATCAACTAGGCTATCTTGAATCCAGTGGCATAGCGAGCACAGGACCCACGACTGGGCATACCCTTCCCACCCAGGGCGGCAAATGCAAAAAGAACAGATGATGGACGGAATGCTGAACAAATCAAACATTCATCCCCAGTCACAGATCTGAGTTAAATCCATTGTTATTACCGCCATGCCAATCTAGTTTGGACCCAGCCATATGCAAATCAGTCCTGAACCTGCACCCCATTGGAACAGTCTAACTGCAAGGCCAGGCCCTTCCCAGACCAGAAATAAACATCCTGGGACCAGTGATGTCACTGACCATGTTATGAATGATGCAAAATGTGAGGTCATAAGCAGTACATTGCTGGGTTACGAGTTATAGTTAGCCCAACTAACTATAACGGCTGAATTTCTCTGGTTTCATATGAGTAAAATGTCAGTCTTACTATAACGTCCCTCTAACCTTTGTTTTTTTCTGTGAATTTCTAAGGTTTTTAAAATGCTAATTCCTAACTATAACGTCCCTGAAACCTGTGTTTTTTTCAGTGAATTTCTAAGGTTTTGAAAATGCCAATTTCTAACTATAATGTCTTTGTAACATTTGTTTTTTTTCAATGAATTTTTAAAATGCTAATTTCTAACTATAACGTCCCTGAAACCTGTGGTTTTTTCAGTGAATTTCTAAGGTTTTTTAACTAGGAGTCACATTTGTAGAATGGTGGAGTAAGTGGGCTAGGCCTCCGACCAGCTCTCAGGAATTCCACTGTGTAGCACTTACAAGTGGTACCAGGAGGGCTTCTTGGCCCTCAAAGTCCCTCTGAAGCCAAGGGGATTTTAGCACCCAACCAAGAGCGCGCCGGGAGGTGTATTTACAGAGTGGTGGAAAGAGGAGGCATGGCCTGCTATCAGAACTCAGCAATTCTGTTGCGTGGGACTTACTAGAGGTGATAGGAGGGGTAGTTCACCCCCAAGGACGTCCTTGGGGGCCAACTACCCCTCCTATCACCTTCACTAAGTTACACACAGCAGGATTGTAGAGTTCTGATAGCAGGCCACGCCCCATTTGTCCACAACTCTGCAAATGCGCTTCCTGGTGCGCTCTTGGTTGGGGTATGAAGTCCGCTTAGCTGCTAGGGGTCCTTAGGGCCCAACTAGCTTATCTGTTACCTACAGTAAGCCCCACACAGTGGGATTGCTGAGAGGTTGTCACAGGCGACTCCACCTTTCTCCACCACTCTTCAAACGCGCCTCTTGGCGCACTCTTGGTAGATGGATTGAGTCTCCTTGCCTCTTGAGGGTCCCTGGGGGCCAACTGGCCCTCCTGTCACTTCCAGTAAGCCCCATACAGCTGGATTGCTGAGAGGTGGTCAGAGGCCATGACCCTTTTCTCTACCACTCTATGCGCGTCCTGGCACACTGCTGCTTGGAGAATGAAGTCCACTTTAGTCCTTAGGTCCTGAGGACATAAGGTGACCTCATTCTCCCACCAGCAGTGTGCCAAGAGGTGCGTTTGCAGAGTGTTGTAAATAGGGGTGTGGCCGCGGACCACCTCTCTTACTGGAGGTACCTGGCAGGCTAGTTGGCCCTAAGGACCCTCAGTAGCGACTTCATCCCCAACCAAGAGCATGCCAGGAGGCGTGTTTGCAGAGTAGTCGTGAAAGGGGGTGGGGCATCCGGCAAGTTGCCGATTTCTCTTTTTTTATTATAGGAAAGGTGGTTGTGTGGCCCCCCCTGCCCGTGGTGCTTTTGGGCACCGGAAACCCCATGCCCCAGGGCCAGACCTATTTTTTTATTTTTAATTAAATGCAAAGGGAGGGGGGCCGTGTGGCCATCTCTCCCGAGGCCGATATATGCCCCAGGACCCCATCCCCCGGGGCTTGGCCATTTGGTTTATTTTTATTTTTTGTAAAGGAGGGGGCTGCGCCCCCCCATGCCGATTTAAGCCCTGGGGACCCTGTCCTCTGGAGTCCGGCTATTTTTTTTTTATAATAAAAAAAAGGAGGGGGCTGAGTGGCCCCCATCCTGGGTCACTTTCGGCCCCGTGGACCCTATCCCCCGGGGCATGGCCACATCGTTGGGGACTGCGGGCGGGGCCCAAGGCCCCCGCGGTTCCTACCGGCTCTCCGCCTCCTGCGGGAGCTGGCATTGCTTTTGGACAAAGGGAGTTGCTAACATGCAGCCCCCGTTGCCCAAAAGCAATTCTTTTCTGCTCTCGCTTCCATGAAGCAAAGCAAAGTTTGCTATGGCTTACTGCTCCCGCCATGCCATAGCAAACTGCAATGTCCCGGGGACAGGCACCACGGGACATTGCTGGAGCTGGCCCTGGCAGTCTCCAGGGCCATGGAGGGCTCATGGAGGGGGGCAGCGCAGCCCCCCTCCAATCTTCTCTTTAGCACCGGGGAGGTGGTGGTCCCTGGGGAAGGGGTTCTGGAACGGACCCCCGCATTTTCTCAATTGGTGGCCCGGGAAAGTTGTGATCCCCAGGGCTGTGTAGGGGGGCTCGAGCCCACCCACACTTCTTTTTTAAAAATAGGCCCAGGGAAGTGGCGTTCCGCAGGGCTGTGGGGGGCAGTGTGGCCATTTAATTTTGCTCATTCTCCCCTTTTTCAACAAATGTTCCCAGATACTAAAGTGTCATTCATTCATCAATCTCTAGTTAATGCTCTGTTATGATAATGGTTTGTGGTGTTTTTAGGATCATGTCATTTTCTTGTCATGTAAGTTAATTGTCATTAGTACCACAAAACAACATTTGTTGACCTTTACAATATATGACATCTAAAACTGTATGTGGAATATCGGAAAACTGAACTATGCACTGTTCATATGAGGATTAATGCTAAACATCTCTGAGTTGTGTAAATGTCGGTCTTTTAGCCAGCTAGGCCTTGGAATGCTGAATTTCACATTTCTCCTCTCTACTGTGTTGTGTTGAACGGTTGCTACATTTCAGGTATATGTACTAATGCTTCTTTTTTCATTTCAGGACATCTTCTTACCTGTTTAATACAAGTACTTTTGCATCAAACAAACTGTTTGTGTACTAAAGAAATTTTATACTGAATGGTTCTATCATGATATAAAATGCCTTTTCCCTTTTAAGTGTCTACATTATAGTTGCTCAAAACGAATTGGATGTGCAATCCACACTTTTACTTTCTCCATGCCACTGGAATCAAGCTATCCTGGCTGAAGAGGGGTGAAACCCCGAAACCGCTCCTAGGATGCTTGTTTCCACTCCAGGGAGGACCTGGGTTGGCAGTTCGGGCTGGACTGTTACCATGAGGCACAGGGTCAAGACTGATTTGCATATGGCTGGGTTCAAACTGGAATGGCATGGTGAGCAAAAAAACGATGGATTTAGGCCCAGATCTCTGTACTGGGGTGAATGTATGACATTGTTCTGCATTCTGTCCATCAACGGTTGTTTTTGGATTTGTCACCCATAGTGGGACGGGTATGCCCAGACGTGGGTCCCGAGCTCTCCATGCCACTAGACTCAAGCTATCCTGGCTGAACAGGGGTGAAACCCCGAAACCGCTCCTAGGATGCTTGTTTCCAGTCCAGTGAGGACCTGGCTTGGCAGTTCGGGCTGGACTGTTCCCATGAGGTACAGGGTCAAGACTGATTTGCATATGGCTGGGTTCAAACTGGAATGGCATGGTGAGCAAAAAAACGATGGATTTAGGCCCAGATCTCTGTACTGGGGTGAATGTATGACATTGTTCTGCATTCTGTCCATCAACTGTTGTTTTTACAAAGGTCTGGTAATAGGCGGTATACTTGAGGCTGTTGTCTTCTCTCTCTCCCAGGGTTCTAATGTCTGCAAATGAAAAAAGTAGTGACGTTTTCACAACATTTCCCACATATACATTTATGCTCATTCACACAAATGTCAAGGTGGGCACAACATATATGCTTTCACTACATTTTTCTATTGTAAACATTGTGTTGGTCACTTTTTAACAGCTGAATATGCTTTTTTGGCTTTCAAAATCAATAAAAAAATTTTTTTAAATATTACATTTGTAATGTATTACTTACACAATCTTTTTTTGCCTAAAATAACTTCAACAGATGTGTTAACACCACGCTACAAGAGCATGTCACAGCACTAACGCACTATAAATAAATGTCGTTTTTAAACAAACATGAGTGTCCTCCAATTTTTACAGGTGGAAAGAAAGTAGCCACCTTTTTGAGATGTGGTGAAGCACTTAACAGCCACTAAGGCATTATTTGAGTACCTAAAATGGCTGCTGCCTGACCTTGCCATCAGGACATATGTTGTATGTGCACATCCGCAGCAGAACTTTATCGCCTAGTGGATGTTGTACTCCACGACGACACAGCCTTACGCTAACGTGTGTGAAAGCACCCAATGGCTGTAATAAGTCACTGCTGACGATCATGTCCATCACGTACATGTGTGCAGCGGTTGCAAACAATTCACTTGCCTTCTAATACTGCAGCCATCACGTTCTCTACTTTTGCTACTGTTTCTGACCTCTGGGAGCTATAATGGCACGAGTTTCTGGGGAAAGGGCCCGTGTCTTCATGCCTGCGGAGCAGAAGAATCTGGCAAGGGAGGTCCTTTCCCTGTATGGTCACCTTTCTGGCTCACCAGACAAAGAGGTACATGTTTGAAATGTGTATGTAAATCGGTCTAATGTTTAAATTTTTCCTGAAACATAGGCTACAATATCCCTTTGAGTTCCTGCCTAAAGTGTACTGAATGATGTGAAATGCCATATATTTTGTTCCTTACATAAGGCAATGATCTTGGGGATGTGTAGGCACTTTCCTATTAAAATCAAAAGGCCCCATTAATTAGTATGTTTGTGTGTCCAAAGCCCAAAATAAATTTTGCAGTATATGTATAGGTGTATCAATGTATCGCTATTTAAATACATGTGAAATGCATTAATGTCACATCATGTACATTTGAAAATTACATTCTAATGTATTTATAACTGTACATGTAAATATTTTCTGTAGCTACCAAATGAAATAGATGTTTGCTCTCTGTAAAGTGCCACAAGACCCTCAGCCTAGATCAGGGGTCTCAAAACAGCCGTCCCGGAGCTACCAGTACCACCCAGACCCCTCAAGAGTGGCACACAGCCTTAATGGAAGTCATTAGATGGGTACAAGGTCAGTTTTCCATTTGAAAGTTAAGGGAAGGCTGTGTTCATGTGACATCATGATCAGCATGCTGCAGAAATCTGGGCCTCACAAAGAGCAGTGCTCAGCCAGACTCATGGGCCAGGCTGGGATTGAGTCCCAAAGCTCTGAGTTATTGGTGTCATTAAAATTGGTTCCTTGACAAAAGACTTTTGGAGGTGTGTGCCACAAAATGCCCCTGCATACTAAGAAATGGAGGACATTTGAGATGGAGAGTTACCTTACTTTTTAAAGAAACACTTCATTTCAGTTTGACTCCCATTCAGAAGTGTGTGCTTTCCAAACTGCAGGCACCTTACTCCCAGTGGGTAGTATTTACTGTGCCATACGTACTAATGCAAGACACAGCCCTCTGTTAGATGTGATAATATTGAAGTGCAGAGAAATGTTCAGCTAAAGCTTCTTATCATGGTATATTTTTCTGCACTTTCAAACATATCACATCTAAGTGCTGTGTCTTGCATCAGTACTGATGGCACAGTAAATATTGGCCACTGGGAAGAACTGGGCTACAGTCAGACAATGCAGGCAGCGAGTCTGTGTGGTAAAATCTTGTGGCACAGGACACACTTTTTCCCATATGTGGTACTGTTATAAGATTGACACAAACAAAAAAATGTATGTCCATTTGAATTGAGACAAATGTATGTTACAGAGAAACATTCTATCAAATGCTTCTTAACATGGAACCATTTTCTGCACCTTCACATGACCCCAAAATAAATAGACATACAAATGTATGTTTGTGTCATTCATGCAACTGTACCACATATGGAAGAAAGTGTGTTCTGTGCCCAGTGCCGGACTGGCCGTAGCGGGCACCAGGCATTCCCCCGGTGCGCCGCACGGGTGGGGGCCGGTTTTGGGCCCCTGGGGGCCGTTTTTGTTACAGGGCCGTTTTTGCAGCATAGCTGCAAAATCGGCCCTGTAACAAAATCGGCCGAAAACCGGCCCTGGCAAAGTGCTCGGCCAGCCCCGTGGGGGCCGGCCGAGCACTTTGTCAGGGCTGGTTTTGGTTCCCAGTCCAGCCCTGTCTGTGCAACAAGATTTTACCACACAGACTGCGTCATCCGTATAATGTTAGCCCATTCATAGGGACACATGTTCATATATGCCCAAAAAGCACACTCTCACTGACACTCATGGCATACAATTCATAGCGCCCTTTGTCATAGCATGTACTTCCAACCAGAGTATCTGGTTCTAAGGACTTCGGGCATCAAGTCAATGAAACTGGCCATGAAGGGGTCTGCTAACAATGTGCAAGTTGCTTGGCTGCAAGTAGCTCACAATGTTTTGCAGTGATCTGAAGTAGCTCACATCACTGACAATGCAGGTGACTCTGGCCTACAGGATGTCATTGTGCTGGATTTGTGAGTGTAGGAAGTGAGAAGGGATGAGGGTAGTCAATAAGTCAGTATAAAAGTGTGCATTTAGATATTTGCTTTGGTCAGCATGTGAAGATGTGCATGTTAACTTATGAGTCATGCTTGGGTTAGTGTAGTGAAATGGTGTGGCATCACTTTAGACAAACAAAAAGTAACAAACCCTTTCTTTTCTTGTATCCACACAAGTCAGCGCTCATCAGAAGCGGGACATCTGGAAGGCCATAGCCAGGAAGGTGTAGACCCTGGTGGTCAACAAGCAGTGCAGCATTCACTACAGGAAAAGGTGGGAGGACCTAAGATGCTGGACCCGAAAGTCAGCTGAAGTCCAGCTCAGCCAGTCCTCCCAATGTGGGAAGCGCGTGTGCCGCACACCAACCCCCCTTATGGATCGCAATCTTGAAGTGGCCTATCCGGCACTTGATTGGCACTTGAGAGCCCAACAGCAGTAGCAACGGGGTAAGTTGTAGTGTGAGTTGAACATGCTAACTATTTTTAGTTACAGCAACTATTTTTGACATCTACATGAAGGTTGACATGCGGGGGAAAAAAAAAATGAAACAATAATAAACCCGGGTTTATTATCGGTTTATTTTGTGTCTTGGAGTTTTGAGGACAGGACCACGTGGTTGGAGAGAGCAAAGCCCAGGGTCCCAGTCTCCTTGGGAATGCAAATCATCAGCACTCGGGCCAATCATGAGGCTGCTCTCAAGTATGAGAGCAGCTTCAGGATTGGGCGCAGGGGAGACTGGGAGCCTCTGCAGTGGAGCCACAAGAGGAGGTAGAAGGCGGCGATGTGGTGGGTTGCAGGCAAGTTTATTTTTTCTCCTTTTATTCGTTGTTTATTGTCTCCCCCAACACCCCTACCTCTTCTCCTTTGACACCGGCCGCTATTGTTGACATGTTTAACGCAAAAGAGTTTTTTAAGGTGTAAGTATGGCACAAGGTGTATGATGAAGTGTTTAGTACATAAATTTGATGGAAAGGATACCACATGCTGTGTGTTCACTACCAATGGACTAGTTTCAGCAGACACATGCCTCTCTAAACAACAGTCCCCCATTAGTTTATATTTGGCTGTAAGAGGGACATTTGTACTTAACATGCCACTAGTTTTTAATGTGTAAGGTATATTGATCATTTCCTATTGTAAATGATCTAGGTTTAGCCCTAATACAGGTGAGATAGCATACAATGCAATCATAATGCAGTGAATGTTCCAGACATCACCTTGGTAAGTTGGTTTCGTACCCATACATGAGTGAGCAAGTGGGCCAGATTTGCTTATGACATCAGATTCAATGGCTAGATTTTAAGTTCTATACATATCCAAAATGTGCTGAGATTCATAAATACACGTTAATTCGTATTACAAGTGACAGTTTTGCATGATGTCTTACTCCTTCACACGTGTGGATGTAAGCCAGTCTGATTTCCTCATAAAAGTGTGAGAGAGGCATTGACATTTAAGAACAAAACAGACAGCAGTTTGTACACATTGGTGACACAGCAACAGATGAACAAAGACATTTAGCATTGTCCTTTCTTGTGTCCAGAAGCTAAAACTATGATGGAGTCAAAGGAAATACTTACAAGACCTTTTGGTGATTGAATGTTCCATCACATGCATTAAAGGGTTTGCCATTTGGAAACACAGTATCAGAGCAAAGTAATCACTCATTAGAAATCAATCAAGGTTTATTATGCTGCATATTGTGAGTTACCTTTGTCTCTTGGAAATGATCATCATATATGTATCAGTGTATGTACTATTTACTGTGATGTTGTACCAATTTCCATCTAAACTGCAAGCCAGCATTTTATTGTGACAACAGTTTTTACACTAGTGAAAGCTTTACCACTCCTGACTAGAGAGATTCATGAGTCAAATGTGAAAATGTTTATGTTATGTACAGTAGTGTATTAGCAGTGTATCAAGGCCTATGCATTTACTTGCTGTGGAGGTTAAATGACAATCCAGCCTGTAGAGTGTTACAAATAAATGTTATGCAGCATAGGTATCAACACAATGCGTGAGACATTGATAAGCTATCACAGTACAGGATACATATAGTCATTTAGACATTTGACATATACTTGATTCACTTTGAATAAGTGCCAGCATTGTGAAAGGCCCACACAAAGCAAACAGGTTTTCAGTACATACAAATGTTTTTACAACATTGCAGTATTTGTTGCAACACATTGATACATGTATACCCTTTTTGTGAATGTTAAAGATGGAGATTTTTGGGTTCGTAAATACACTGTTCGAAGATATTTCAGGTTGATATCCTTATGCTGAACTAAGTTCATTATTCTGTGCAAAAAAAGGCCAAACATTCAGAGGTGTTAGACGGTTCCTGTAGAAATGTAATGGGTAGGCGAGAGACAAGAGTATCCATGATATAGGAGCTATCATGTGTTATGACCAACCTGTGACCTAATAGTTTTAGGAACTGTTGCCTAAATGCATGCGATTATGATAATGTCTAAACAAAGTTGGAGAGCCTAAAGCAGGTGTAATGCGAAATCTTGTTAGAGGTATTGTGATCGAAGTTCACGATCATTTCCATTTACACAGATACAATGATCTTTTGGATATGTCTTCACAGCATCTTCAGCAGAAGGCGGAAGAGAGCGTGGCCAAGAACGCAGGGAAGAAGCTAGTTACTGCGCTTCCAGCGCTGCCAACATCAGCAAGGGACCCAGTCTCATGGAGGGTGAGGGGAGTGCTGTGGAGGTCTCCAGCTCTAGTTCATCTTCTTCGGAGGACTCAACCAGTAAGCATTTCCTATTGTACCTCCAGTGCCATCTCACCCTCCCTGATGCTCCCCCCTTTGACCACTCCCACATTACTAAAAAAAAAAAAGAGTGCGGTTTCCTTTGACCCAGGCACCTCACCCCTCTGGCCTGGTCGCACTGGCTGCGCTCAGTGGGGAGGCTGTTGGCCTCCTATGCATGATTAATGTAGGGCAGAGAACCCTGCTGAATGCCATCCAGGGGCTTAGCTCCCAGATACAGCACAGATCAGCCTTCCTGGAAGGCATTCACAGTGGTAGCTCTGGCCTACAGCAGTCTTTTCAGGTTCTGGCCTCCTCCCTAACAGCAGCTTTGCAACCTGCTCAATATCCTGCCCCACCTCCCATCCCTTCTCCATCCTCAGTCTTCATGACCTGCCCTGTCCAAAGCACACACAATCATTCACAAGAAGACACTTCAACAGACCCAAGCAGCACACACACAGGAAAAAAAGAAACAGAGGCACACTGACAAACATGCATCCACCACACCCACTACCAAAGACACACTCATCACCGCCTCCACTGACACATCCACTGACAGCACACCCACCACTATTTCTAGCGATCCCTTGCCCCGTCTGGCTTCCCTCAATTGCACATCTCCCTCATAGGTCGCCCATCTCATAAACTCCTTCTTCCACCGCTCCACCCCCGGTCCCCCCTGTGATTCCCATTTTCTAGTAACTTCTCTTTTAGCTATCAGGAATGCCAAGTCTTGGAACCTGCTTGTTACCTTGACTCTTGAGGTATGAGGACACCAGTGTAAAAGACAATGCCCTGGTGTCCACTGTATCTCTTTCTCTAGTATCTCCCCTACAATAGCTGCCACCTCCCTCGAGAAGTTCCTAATCCTAGGGCAATCCCAGAACATATGTAAAAATGCTTCATTTGTCTCCCCGCATCTTGGACATAGGGCTGTTTGAATCCCAATGTGTTTATTAATGCAAGCTGGTGTAAGGTAAGCTCTATGTAACACATAGAAATGTATTAATTGAAATCTGGTGTTTCTAGTGACCCTAGTCGCTCTCTCGACAATATAGCCCATGTTTTGTCCTCTATAGCATTTCCCAGGTAACCCTACCAGCTTTCCCATAATCAAGTGAGAACAGGTAGTGTTTCATTCTCAAGGCACTGGTATAAACAGGTAACTCCTTTAAAAGTCCCGGCGGCTGACACCACATATTGGCAACTTCCTGACGTCGGGGGCTCTGAGAGACCCTCTCCCTAGTGTTTACGTATTGCCTTTGTAAAGGCATTATATAGTAAAAAGTGACCCTAGGGTATGTCATATCGTTCTCTAAATTCATTGAAGGGGAGAAGGGAACTTTCCTCATATAACATGCCTATGGTGGTCACTCCCGCTTCCTCTCATTCCCTCAAGGCTCGCCAGCTTCCCCCATGCAGCAGCACCATGCAGAGGGTCAGTGGTATCTCCGGGGCATAAAGTTTTTTCGCCTTAGACCTCTGGAGGCTCCTGGCCCAGCATTTATGTATTACTTTGACTTCATTTGTCTCAACCCCCCTCTGTGTAAGCATTCGCAGCATTATATTAGAGAGTGTCTTGTCAGACTAGGGACTGCGTCGTTCTGTTGAGCTGTAGTTCTCATACTTCCGGCTACCCATTTTGTAAACCACTGCAGCTGAGCGGCGAGATAGTAGTACTCAAAGTGTGGTAGTGCCAGACCCCCCGTTATTTTTGGCCTCGTTAGTGTAGCCCATGCCACCCGTCGTCTACCCGTCCCCCATATGAAGGAGAGGTGTGGCTCACTGGTTAGAGGCGGCAGACCCGTAAGCAGAGAATCGGCCAGGGACCAGGGTTCAATTCCCAACGCGGCAGGGTCGTGGACCAGGGTCAAAACGGACTCGATAATTCTCGCCTCGGTACCTACTCTAACCAGGAACACACTCGGCAACTCTGGGCATTAAGCTTGCCTCATCTCTACAACGGCCCCCCACAGACGCCAGGGATGCCTGGTTTCACGTTGGAGATACCCAGAAAGGGACCATCTCACAGGGAAAACCAGGACGGGTTCCCCAGCGGTCTTCAGCGCCAGGATACTCCATGGAGTCACAGTGCGCTTTACAAGTACACCCACATTTACATTTACATATCACCAGTGACTTCAGGTATCGAAATGTTCCCGCTGGGATCCAGACAAGCAACACCCCAAACAGGTATAGCAATCTCGGGAGAGTCACCATTTTCAGTAAGGAAATTCTCCCTGAGACTGATAAGGGTAGGGTCCCCCAGAAAGCAAGGCTCGCCCTCACCCATTCATTGCTTTCCCCATGTTACCTTCAAACCAATCCGCCTTATCATGGTATATGATAACTCCCATGTATGGGAGACACCGACTCTCCCAAGTCGCTTCCACCTCTATCGGAGGCTCTTCACGTCCTTCTCTAGTGGGGAAGAGGCACGATTTCCTCCAGTTAACTCTAAGGCCTGATACTTTTGCATGTGATTCCAGCATTTCCCAGGCTCCCTCAAGCTCTTCCCTTGTATTCTGGAGGAACAGCAGCAAATTATCAGCGTATAACGCTATATGCTGAGTTCGGCCCATCGCCTCCAATCCCCTGTAGTGGATTCCCGCCCTGGCTGTAAGAGGCTCCATGGCCAGAGCGAACAACAGAGGGGAGAGCGGGCAGCCCTGACACTTGCCTCCCCCCACTGTATAAGCCTCCGAGTTTAGACCCCCGGTCTTGACACGAGCTCTAGAGTCTGCATATAGCAGGGACGTCCACTGGACGAACTCCGCACCCAGCCCAAATTTCATCATTACTCTGAATATGTACAACCATCATTCCAGGCTATCAAATGCCTTTTCGATGTCTACCTCAAATATAACCGCCTTGTTTATATCATAGGATTCTGATTCAAGGACACGCATGAATCTACTAATATTTACCGCCATGTTGCGTGTGGGAATAAAACCTGCCTGATCTAAATGAATTAGACCCGACATATGTGGAAGCAGCCTTGTAGCCAGGATTTTACTCAGAAGCTTGTAATCTAAGTTTAACATAGAGAGCAGCCTGTAGGCTGTTTTATCTGTTGCTGCTTACCTGGTTTTAGCAGTGGAATGACCAATGCTTCCCTAGTTGAGCCTGGTAGCACACCCCCTTGTTTTGCTTGACTATACACTTCCACTAGTTTCGGTCCCAAGATGTCTACATTCATTGAGTAAAATTCGACCATAAGGCTGTCTGTGCCCGGAGTTTTGTTCCTGGCCATGTTTTTAATTGCTGCCCTAACCTCCTGTACTTTTATTTACCATCCCAGCGTTTAAGCAGCATCATCATCTATAGTCAGAAAGGTCTGGGGTCCTATGAAGTCATCAATATCTGATTCAGTACCCCTCGTCCAACTCGCATACAGTTCCCCATAGTATTTAAAAAACACCTTATTAATATTGTGTTGTTGATACAATGCCCCATCCGGGCCATCCCAGATCTCGAGTATGGTAGACCCACTCTTGGCCAGGTTGGCTAACCATGCTAACATCGCTCCAGCTTTATCCCTTTCCACATGGGCTCGAATCATGTAGTTCCTATAGTCAAAGCAACGGAGCCTCTCTACTTGCTCCGCCACTTTCCCTTTGGCTTCCAGAAGTTGTTCCTGCAGCTCTCTATGGTTTGGTCTCGCCTTCTCTAACTCCTGGAGGTTTTGCTCTGCCTGTATTGTGTCTCGTAAGAGTGACCCCCTGATTCCCACCGCCTCAGAGATACACTTCCCCCTGATCACAACTTTAAAAGCGTCCCACTCAACCATTGGATCAGCAGCAGTCCCTGTGTTGGTCTCAAAGTAATGTTCTATCTCTGTCCTTATTGTCACCTGAAAGACCTGGTCTTCCAGGGCTTCCGGCCTTAGCCGCCAAGTGGGGATACGTGTTCTTTTTTTCGACCATTGGAGCCCCATCAGCAGGGGGTTGTGGTCAGAAATCGTCCGAGCAAGGTACTCGCTTGTCTTCATGTGTTCGTGTATGTCTGGGGAGCAGAGTATGGCGTTGAGTCAAACATGCAGGTCATGGAGATATGAGAAGAACGAATAGTCTCTGTCCCTAGGGTGTAACGCCCTCCAAGAATCTATCAGACACCATTGGTGCTGCCACGTTTGCCGTGCTTCGGCTGCCCTAACAACGGGAGTGTCTTCTCGGGTGGATGGGAGCGGTCTAATTCAGCATCAGTGAAGCAGTTAAAGTCTCCACCCAGTATCAGTGACCCTGTCAAGTGAGGTGTCAGTTTTCTGGGGAGAGTGGCTAGAAATGACGCCTGATCTGTATTTGGCTCATATATGTTCCCGATTGTTACGTCTCTACCGTCCAATTTCCCTACTAAGACTACATAGCGCCCTTCCGTGTCTATTATGTGATTACTGCACTGATATGGGACTCCTGCTCTCACCCATATAAGCACCCCCCTCGCATAGGAGGAATAATTCGTATAATACACCTGTCCTTTCCAACGTCTCCGCAGGGCTTCCCCCTCCTTGGCAACAATGTGCATTTTTTTGCAACAGCGCGACATGTACGCCCCTTCTAGTCAGAAATGCATGATATTTATGGCGCTTTGTCATAGTGTGCATTCCTCTCACATTCCAAGAGAGGAACCTTATGTCTATAGCGGAGCCCATTGGATCGGTGTTAGCAACATTCCACCAATTACTCTAGCACAGGCACGCCTCACCCTACCTAAAGAACCCCGTAAAACACAAACTTCCCAACATCCCAACCGGACAGGTGATAGTCCAGAACCCATCCAAACTTGATACCAATCAGTATCGTTCCACAGAGTTCCTGCGCAGTTGTACTTTGGGGGTGAAGTTTCGATCAGTTGCCTCTTGGCCCCTCACCTCCCGGCTCTCCCCCCTCCATGAATGTGGAATATGTGTCCGTCTCCTTGAGATTAGCTGTCCCCACTGTCATTTGTGTTTACCCTTCCTGCAATGGCAAAAAGGGGGAAAAAGAAAAAGGCTATATGAAGCAAAAGTCTGTCCTTTCTCTGCACATTGTGACCGTGAATCCTGTGGTCAGATGAGTTTGTCTATTGACTTGGGGGTAACTTTAGGAAGTTCTGTGTCGGATTCCTCCGCCGAGCTTGAACTTTAGGAGCCTTCTGGTGCTCTCTCCTCAATGTCATTTCGCGTAGACTTGGGACTGGAGCTCGCTTGGCTTATCTCTGCTACTTCCCTAAGGACTCTTTGCCTTTCCTCTCTGGCTTCTGTCGATGATGGCGTGTGGGCCTTATCCTGGGTTCTCTGTGTCTTCCCGGGGTCCACACCAGGGGAGTTCACCTCGACCTCCGGACAGTATCCAGCCAGCTCCAGGCATCCTGGGGTGTTTGAAAAAATTGGGTTACCGTCGGATATACCACTTGCAGCCGGGCTGGGAACATCATGGCGTAAGGCATCTGTAGTTGTCTGAGACGTCTCTTCACTGCCAAGAAGGAGGCACGTTGCCTTTGCACCTCACTTGTGAAGTCTGGGAATATCAGTATCTTGCAGTTTCCAATCTGGAGAATTTTGTTATGACAGACTTGTGCCAGAATATGATCTTGATCTCTGTAATAAAGTAGGCGAGCAATCACCGGGCGGGTGGGGGAACCCGGTTTAGGTCGTGCCGGTACTCTGTGTGCCCTTTCTAGCGCATAGAATTGTGACAGGCCCTCTGGGGCCATGTTTGTCCTCAGCCAATTTTCTAGGTTTTGCACCATGTCGGTACCCTCCTCATGCTCCGGAATCCCAAGAATGCGGATGTTATTCCTTCTGGACCTTCCTTCACTGTCTTCCGCTCGAATTTCTAGGATTTTTAGCCTGTTCAGTACCTCTGACGGGACTCTCTCTGCCAACTGGCGATGATCGTCTTTTAAGAGGCTCAAGTCTGTTCCTATGGTGTCTATCTTGGCCTCAAGGGCTTCACAGGAGGCTGTGATCGCTTGCATGATGTCTCTCAGCGTGGGACTAGGGTGGGTGGTCTCCTTTACCACTCCTCCTGTGTCCTCTTCCTCATCAGTCGGTTCTTGTCTCTTGCCGGGGTCCCCATTGTTCTGCATTCATCTTTTGGTTATCCTCCCGATTCCCTGAAGGTGCAGTTCTACCTCTGCGGCAGTGAGCTGCTAACCGGCGGGGGTGGCAAGGCCTTCTCTCTGGCACTCAGGCGTACATTGACATGCGGGTATGTCTCTCTGTCCCTGGGGTTTGTTAGTGTCTTTGCCAGGGGTATTTCCATCACAGTCTTCTGAGTGTGGATTCCCCTTTCCGAATTGCAATTCCCTCTCAGGAACTGCTCAGCGGTGTATGGGCAATGTCTTTTTTGGGCCTGCGCCTCAGGGCCTGATCTCTTTGGTGCGTGCTGATTAGGGGGAAGAAGATCACCCCAACGTTTCTGGTCGGCACTACTCCATGAGAGGCCTCCTCACTTTAGGTGTTCAGCAGTTTCCCCATAGGGGTCTGTCCTTCTTCCGCATCTCGTTCTAAGTGCCCCAGTAGGTTGCGACCTGTGCTGAGCTGCTCCTCACCCAGTGCCTTCCGGTCTTACTACCCAAGGGCATCCAGCACAACTGCCGGTTGCCTCCCTTTGTACTGCAGGCCCTTGTACTTCAGTGGTTCTCACACCTCATCTGCCCACGGTCCACTTCCCCCGTATTGCTGCTCCGTGTAGCTGCCCAGGGACTGAATCACCTTGTTACTAGGTGGGAGCCGTCTCTGCCCTCGCTGTCCCTCCACCGTGTCTCAGCCCTCATACAGCCCTTTCCTGCACTTTCGGCCTCCTCCCGTGTTGTGATGTATCTCCGCTCTCCCAAATTTGCACCACTTAATCGCTTGGCACTCCCCGCTCACCTTCAAGGCTTCGTAGTGTGGCCCTCTGCTTCGCAGCATCCACCCTTCTGCGGCAACTCTGTGTTCCTCTTCAACTCCGGTTGCTATCCACAGCTTCTCAGGGCTCTCCCGCCCCCGCCCCTCATCGTCCTCCAGTCACTGCCGCCAGGCTCCAGTCTTTCGTCGCAGGCCCTCTCGGCTGAGCTGCACTCCCGGAGGGTCAATTTCCCCTTCCTGGTTCTCTTCATCTCTCAAGCTACGCAGGGACAGCACCTCGCTCCGACAGCCCCAAGTGTCAGATCCAGGGGCTCACCAGTAGTGGCTCAGCTCCCTCTCGATAGCTCCATCACAGCACCCGCTCTCTAAGCGGGGTAGTTCGCCGAGCATTCACCTTCGATCATGCAGGTGTGTAATCGCCTGCCGCTTTCTTCTTCCACCGCCACCAGGGACACCTCCTTTCAGTTAACGCCCGCCATTTTCGGCCACCATAAGGGCCCCTCGCCGTCACTCCGCCTCAGTCGTGCAGGAACCTCTCCAGTGCTTCTCATCAACGTTCCGTACGCTCCCTTCTGTCACCCTAGGACCCCTCATTCCCCGTACTCATGTTTTGGGGGTATGGGTCAGCAGGGTATTTGAGGATGGAGGATCGCCGGGCAGGAGCTCCACAAACCATGTCTCACTCCATTGGCGGTTAGCCACGCCCGCATCTCCGTTGTATTAGCGTTTATCAAACCCTCAATCTGGATCTCATTTTATGGTGGTGGATGATTTACCAATAAATCATTTAAAAGTTTAGAATCTATGTCACTCTCTTCTCCTTGTTTCCCTGTGCCATTCCTATCTGTCTCTGTATGTTTATTGTTCTCTTTCCCTTATCTCCTCCAACTTGTAACACAGCATATAATCTTGTACCATGTACAATGTCTGCTCGCCACCTTTTCTGTTGTGCATCCCATCTAAGTTCAGTGTAATGATCCATAGTTTTCCTATATCTCCCTTGATATTTCTCTTTCCGATGTGCCATGTGCTCCCATGAATTTAAAGGTTCAAATACGGTAGGTCTAAGATGTGGTTTCCTTCCATACATTATCCTCCTTAAATTCTCAAATTGAATGTCCCATAACAGGAAACTGTAAACTCTCGTCTTCTTCAGTAAGCTTGTGCCAAAATTGAAGCCACAAACACAAATGTAATCCTTTGTCCATCATGATAGTGTTTCCTGGCATACCCTTAACAGGTGCTTCTACCTTTGCTCTAACAGATACAGTCTAACTTTTCTTTACCATGTTCTGTGATGCTTTAAAAAAATGTCATTCTATTTCAATTCTGTATTCACAAATGCTTTTCGTAAAATCCAGGAAATGAATTTTCTGCCACAAATCACTTGTTCCGCTATCTCAACCAATAACAGCTGACTTTTAAGACATAGTCAACCAATACCAGCGCGACTTTACACCAACCAACCAATCACAGCGCAACACACAGTGACATCAATCTCGCTCTCTGCAGCAGCTCACCCTCCTTTACAATTTTCTTCAGTGCGTTTTCTCGAAGCAAAATCACAATACAAGACAAGCAACAAATACACCTATCTAGTCCACCAAATGAAATACTCTCACAAGGTAACTAAAATTTTCTACAATCATTTGCTTCAATGAAAGTTTGACAAGCGGAATTTTACCCTAATTGGTGCAGTTATTCCCTGTGCACCTGAGATCAACTATACCAACTATTTACCACCAACACACAAGGAGAACCCTTTACCAAGATGTTGTTGTTAATGTCTCATGACCAACACCACAAAACAGCAGGCAACTTACTCAGTGTCTTCTACACTGAGACAACCCGTAGGTAGTATCTCGAAATCTTAGACCATGACGGACCGGTTTACAACTTCAGCTTTGCATCAAGAGCCACAATCATTCATGAACTTTAACCATGTGGACTCTAACCACTTTATTTTGCTCAACAACACACAACCATTTCAAAAACCGCAATCTTATCAAAAGCAATAGCGACTCACATCCCTATTAATACTCACACTACTTCGATTCTACACGTTGAGTTAATTAGGAAGAATACTTCATTAGCACTCCAACAATTCTTCTCTTTGGCAAACGTACATTTTATTGGGGCTCTTTAAATTTTGATAATAATTTTGCTATCTTTTTGGCACCCTAAAATCTAACTTCTCTAGGGAAAACTATAGCTCTGCTACCAAACATTTGATCCAGCGTAACTGGTATTAATATTTCAAGTTTAACTTTCACTTCACTACTTACTCATCTATCCTTTTAACTGCACTAGGCCCCCTGCAGTTAGATGGATTTCAGCATAAGCCTCACCACAGAGACGAATGGTCCTCTGATGGATCTTTCTTTTTGGATAGGCGGGTTGGGAATTAGGGTGTCTAAAACATCAACGGTAACCACCCAATGAGGACCATTATTGGAAACCAACTCTCACATTTGAAACTAAATTCAAATACACTACTTTCAGGACCATACTGTAAAAATAAAATATCGCAATTGGGAGACCCAATCTCCTAAAGAAATTATGTCAAACCAGAATGATACAAACTAGAAGCACTGCTACTGCAACACAAAATAAAAAAAGCAAAACAATATCTGAAAAGATTTGCTTATTTTCTCTGCAACACATTTAGATTAAGAGAGTATTTCAGTACAGTTTCAAATAAAGAACATAAGGACACAATAATAGATTCAGGTAATTTAGATAGTATTGTTCTAAAGTTCCAAATTGTATACAAATAAGCAACTTCTTAAGCATCTCAATCGAGAATATTAAAGCATGTAGTACAAGACCAAACATTTAGTCAGAAGTTCACATCCAAAAAGATAAGTTTAAACAAACATCAGATAAGAGATTACAGGCTTCTACCACCATTAAAGGCAGAAGATAGTTCAGTCCTATCTTTAGATTCAAAGCAAAGGAGTAAAATAATCAATTTGATAGCCCTCTAAGGGCGAGTCCATGAGCATACGCAAAAAAAAAAACATGAAGCAAAAATCAATTTGTTTGGCAAAGAAGAATTCCAAGTTGACTGCATGAATGTATCAGCATTAACAAAAGGGCAGTACAAGATAGAGAAAAGTAGGCGTTACGATAAAAGGATAAGATCCAAAGTGAAATGAGTGGTGTCCCATAGAACATTTTGTGATGTTAGTGTCCTGCATTGACAGGAACAGAAAAAAACAATTGCGTTGCCCCGCCTTTGTGGTTTCTTCATTTATAGTCCTTGTGACATCTTAATGACGTGGTGTCAGTCCACTAGTCAGTCCATCATATGATTAGTTTACGTATGTAGTCACAAAATACAGTTACTCCTGCATTCTTTCCCAAGAATTTCATGAGAACAACTTAGGTTTCCGGACCTCACAGGTTTGTCAATGGTAAGAAAATGTACAATGTAACAGACTATGGCATCGGGTGATAGTTGACATTCCCACCAAGCCATTGCACCATGAACTTCAAAAGAATGTCCTTTGTATGTATACTGACACATGCACAGAACAAATAAAGCACCATTTGCAAAAATGTCAATGGATTAGTATGCTAGCTCAAGTAAGAACATGTTTAAAGCTTAAAATGCATACATCAGCTTTAAAGGAGTTCAACTTAATTGGAATCAAATATAATGCATCAAATCATTATTTCATAATACAAGAAAAAGAATAAAGGTTTCACCAATGTATTGTTACACAAAAGTGGATTACCATTAATCTAATGCCAAACATTTTCAACATCCATACACGTTAATTATTTTCAAAAACCATTTGACCAAAATAGTTTCCACATTTTTAAAATCAGTAAGTTCTCGACTATCACTTCTGCAAGTTTCAACTTCCTAGCTAACTTTATCGCATAATTGCACCACAATCAATTTATAATGCATTTGAAATAAAAGGCAATTGAACTGTTAGGCCTCATCATCAAATGTATTCGTTTTCATCAATACGATGTCGACACCCTCTCTGCCTGATCGTGAATGAAGTGCATAGTTGTGTACGGATGAGCTCCAGAGGGTTCTTTACGTACAGCTTTTAATGCACACAACATTTCTGTCATCCTTATGGAAGACAAAGACTTGGAAGTGAGTACATGTGTGTTCAGTTTACTTCATGTGAGGGAACCTCAGTAGTAGGTAAGTAAGTACGGTTACTTAGCATGAAAGTAAACACAACCCATTCTAAACCTACAGTAAAGTGAAACAATTCTTTAATAAAAATTACTTAAAAAAGCAATTATGATTGAACCAGAGTGGCCAACATTAAGAAAACACCTGTCACAAAAATGAACACAAAAAAAGTGGTTAAAACACTGGGGCCTAGTGTAGAAACAGTCACTAGTATGATATTACTTTCATGCTGGTGAGAGGGATTTCCACTCAAAAAGCCATTTCACCACATTACTGATCAATACCCATGTGCGCATACCTAATAAAACAGACGAGATGTGTTTTAAATTTTAAATGCCACCATCGTTCTCATTTTCTGCAAATTTCCAAGTCAAGTAACTGAACATCTCTGCTTCTTCTCCGAGTTTCTGGTACATCACAAATAAACATTTTGCCAGCTCGCACCGCCCCAGAAAGAAACTTTGGGACAGTTTTTAGGTCTTGCCTGACCCAGCGCATGCGCTGGTCTGGCGAGACTTATTGAGAGGGCTCCAAAAAGTGCTACCAGGCCAGCCTAGAGCTACAGTGCATGTGCGCGGGCGCGCGCGCCGTACTTTACCGCGATTGCTTTCACTTTCGCGGCCGCACGGCCGCTTTGATGTTTGATCTTGACCGCGATCGCGATCACTCACTTTCTCAGGCACACGGCCGCTAGGCATAGCCAATAGGTCTCGCTTTTGGGACCTTATAAGTATTTAGTTATGCAACTGTTGCATGGCTAAACACTTATAAGGTCCCAAAGGCGAGACCTATTGGCTATGCCAATGCTTGTTTGTCATGCTGCAAGTCGAAGGTTTTGGCGCTGTTCGTACAGCCGATTGAGTCAGGCCCGCCGCGTTCTCCGCGAGCTAAAGTAGATTTAAGCGAGCCGGAAAGGAGTGGGGAGAAATTCGAAGGCAGTGTGTCTAGTGCCACACAATCAGTACGCATGTCGAGATTTAAAAAAAAATAATTAACGGATTTATAGTATACAGGAATTACTCTCATTAACCCCTCCAGGGTTTTTGTTGAATCAGTTTCTGCTCCCAGAACGCACTTCACAATAGACGTCATTTGATTCAACTGCCTGAATGACTTCTTCCTGGTACGTCCAAACATCACAAGTATTTTAATTACAAGCTACTAATTTCAGACATCGAAACAGACGAAAACACAACATTTTAAATGTGTTTTTTCTCATTTTGTTGCCTAACATGTTCACAATGTGCAAATCTTTTCGAAATTTAGGTTTTGCAATACTGCCACCTACTGGTCATGTCTTTTTTTTTTAAATCACCGAATGACCCAAAAGCCCCAATGCATTATGGATTAACCGCGGTTCCTACAGCAGAGAATACAACATTGCATTAGAAATTTGGGTTGGGGGAACTGGTACTAAAGAAGGCGGCGTTAATAACCCTTTACTCTCGGTGAATGAAGAGATGCAAGGTGAAAAGTATCCATCAGGTAACAAGTCCTAAAAACAGAAGTGTGTGTGTGTGTGTGGGGAGGGGGGATGGGGGCGGGGTTGGACTAACCAAGCAAGCAGTATGCCAGTGACTAATGGAACATGACATCATAGTGCGTTGACAACACGGCACGTATGTTTAACAGGTCTACCATTTGACTGCATTAAAATATTTAACAAATGAGATTTTGTGTCGAGGTTGTTCCAAAAAAGTGACAACCCCTGAAGCAAAATCTGGGCCTCAATTTATGCATACATTTTTAAAACCCTGCCACAGAGAAATTGGCAACAAGGAGAAATATGGCAGTAAATCTGTTCTGCTTAATTGGTTGCAAAGCCTGCATTTTAAAACATCTTATGGATTTATGGCACCTGCTGCCGAGATCTTTGTATGCCAACTATATCTCAGGGAATATTAATAATGGTAAGATAACTCTGGAGGTTAATGTATTTGTTGGAGAGATCCGTGTTTTGTCTAGTCCCAGTTTTGAATCAAAGAAATATAGAGGGTTAGTCTGTCTCCCACAGAGCACATTATATAATACGCAGATGACAGATTTTTTTTCTATGTAAATGTGCCATTGAGATCATTTTTTACCTGCAGTTCATAAATTGCAATCATTCTATTATAGCAAAGTGCGCTATGAAGAACGTGGTCCCTATATCCTACACATTGATTTACACACACAATTTATTGTCAGTGTATATATGTGCGTGTGATGTAAAGTGCTTTGACACCCTGCATTGGGATGAGTAGCACCATAGAATATTATATAAGTAGAACAGAATAGTGGTATTTAAAATTGTATTTCTGTAAATGAGGAACAGATCAACACATCTGACATTCTTACAGTGCATATTCCCAAAAATCGAACGATTCGGAAAAAAAACTAGCTTACGGAAGAGTGTATGAGATACAGCAAATCTCCACTGAGATCGTTTAGTAGGAAAAGAATGTTTTTCCTAGCGACCCCTCACCCACCAGACTCATTACAGTCCACTCCTTCAGTAACAACCGCTGATTTTAACCTTACCGGCTAGAGGCAGGAATAAAACAATAGTCCTACTAGTCAGGTATTTTTAATCTACCAGCACTTCATTCCACTCCCCTTCACCTACACTGTCTTTATCATAGACTCCATCTATAAGTGCTCCGGTGTAACCGTTTGGTCGTAGCATGCCTCAATCCGTAGAGGATTGGGATGAACCCCAATGATGAAGCATGCCACCATGGGGCTACCCTGGTGGGTGAGGGCTCTCTAGGAAAACTTTTTTTTCCTACTAAACGATCTCAGTGGAGGTTTGTTGTATCTCATACACTCTTCCCTGGGCTGTTTTTTTTCGAATCTATCGATTTTTTTGAATACGTAGCTATAAGGAGGATAAACCTAGCTCTACCTCTCTCCCCTCCCGTTTTTTGTTGAGAATTCTTGCAGTGCATGCATATCTCCTATATACAGGGATTGAACAAAGTCAAAAGCATACATCTCTTAAGTACCTATAAAACTGATAAGCTGTGTGCCTTTGTTTCCCCTCAACTGCATTTAGGTTTGAGGCTCCCAATAGCTCCCAGCTAAGATACTCCAACAAAAGTAGGTCCGATGGCCCCTTAATTTTGGCCTATGTTATTGACCTAACAGAAATCTGATAAGCACCCTTACCTGCCTACACATTTCTGCTCGGAAGAGAAGCAGACAATGTGTAGGCACTACTGAATGTGTCCCGGTGTCTGAAAACTACACAGGGGCAAGTTTAACGTATTTCTGTGGGGTCCAGCCTCTTAGCAGGGTCAGTGGCGTCCACCTTGTGATATGAGTGGGTAAACGCTGTCTACCCACGTGTACCATCGACTTGTGCTCTGGTTTATATGCAAACAATGTTCCTGTAAATTATATTTTCTCTTCTTAGATGCTGATCTGGAACTGCGCCCTTTTCGAAGGAGTGATTACATCAAACAGGGACAGCCCCATTAACCAGAAGCTGGGCCAATGAACAATGTGCAAAAGCAATTAGACCTGATCAACACGGGCACTAAATTCTTCTAACTTCCTGGGTGGGAATTCATTTTCTACCCCAACAACAATCCTTCATATTTCTAAGGTATTGTCCCTACTCATACTAGCCCTGTCTTTTCATTTATTACAAAAAACCGACCTTCAAATTAACAGTCACTGTGTTATACACCAATACCCTCCACTTCAACCGGTATATATTGAACACAAAATTGTGAACAAAATTTGTGAAACAATTGTGAAAAAACGAGATAGCACCTCACGTGCACAACACCACAAGAGCTTATTGGTTAAATATCACCAGTTGTGCCCACGTTTTTCATCATGGGTTGCTATCTCGCAAAAAAATAAATATATATACATTGGTGTCCAGAAAACCAGTGAAAAATAGATTTGTGTCTGCTAACAACAAAAATAGACCCAGTGAAGTTAAAATTGAGATAAGCCACACAGTCACTTTATTCTCAACTTGTGGGCCTATTCAAAGTAAAACCAAACTGCATGCTTGCAGACCATTTAATGATGGGCCGACATGTTTCATTGCCTGTATATCGTAGAGGCAATTTCTTCAGGACATGGGGTCTTAATCCACCTTTCTGGACACTTGTTCTGTACACGCAGTGACTGTTAAACACAAAGAAGTTTCGTTAAAAAGGACGTCCAACCAGTCAAATATCCTCCTCACTTCTTCAAACACATGTATCTTGTACATTTGCACCATAGATTCATATTTACCAGGTAGTAGCCACAGCCCCTCGTACCAGCTATCCACCTCGTCACACAGGAACTCAATTCTATTGTGAGCCCGGTTTCGTTAATAGGACACTTGTGTTGTCCCAATTCTAAAAAAGACAAACAGACATTAATGACTGCATGTGTTTAAATACTGCACCCCTGTGTCACTGCTGCGAGTACAGGCCCAATTACACATCCTTTGTGATTATGGCTACACATTACTGTAACCTGCTCATGTCCCAGTCCTGTCATTAGCATATTACTCGGGTGCGACTATTTATTGCCTTCAAAATAGCACCAAGGAGTAGTTTCTTTTCTGTAACTACAGTTCTGTAGTAGGGGTATCTCTGTGATAGTCATAATCTAGTGAATAGTCCCGCCCATGTGCGGGGACCCCGGAGCAATAAAAAAAAAATCTCTTAAGGTGTCAAATCATGCAGACCTGCATCCACCCTTAAGAGAGAATTTAATTTAAAGACAGATAATGCAGCCTATACCCACAGGCTACACTGTCCAGTACTTCAACTAGAAAATTCCACCAACATCCACAAACAGCACTGCCTGTCCAGCTTTTCTCTACAAGGAAAAAAACCCTGCCTCTACCAGCAAAAGCCTCTGGAATGATAGAGAGGAAGGAATGGACAGACAAGCCCCATAGGCTGCCATTATGTGACTCAGAACAGGATACTGTGCCTTTAAGAAAACTTTCCAGAACTTTCCCAGTATCCCAGAATGCACAGCAGGTCCCTTTTACTTTCAGTTCTTTTTTCTGGCTCCTGCTAGCAGGACCCTGGAGCATTGAGCTCTCCCTTTTCAAGGGTCATTAGCATATTACTCGGGTGCGACTATTTATTGCCTTCAAAATAGCACCAATCATTAATTCACTATACCGCTCAGGGATGTCAATCACGGACTACCTCGCCCTCAGAAAGTCCAGCCTGAACCCCTCTCAATTCCTGTGCTCGCATTAGATATTTACAAGTGTGAATAGTATTTCGCCACACAACTTCTCCCATTACCACTCCAATTCTAACCCATACATCAAATACCTGTGCCCCGCAATTCCTACCGCGTCTACCGCCAGACGAGTGTTTTCTCATTTACGCGTAGATCGCGGACGGGAGTCCGGATTCAAGTAAGGCGGTTCGCAAACCGGAAACACACTCTTTTCCATGTCACGTGATCGGCACTATTCTGAGGGTGCCATATTGGAGTGGGGAACTTTCACAATACTATACCCATGATGCCTGCAACTCTTCTAATTCTATCATGAGCTATCTGCCCAATGTTATAATATTTTACAAACAAACAGACCATGGGGATAAACCTCCCATTTTTTATATAATACACACCATAGGGGAACCATACTCCTACTTCCCAGTATTGTATCTTACATGTATTACGATCTCAAAGAGCTTACTTCAATACTTTCTCATGGGGCTAATTTCGTTATACAGCTGAATGCTCCCGTACTTTTGTAGAAAATGGCCCTTAAGAATTTGTTAATAATTCCTATGTGCAGCTGAATGTTCTAGGACTGTTTTAGAAAAACGAAAACCACAAGAATTTATTGGGTACGGGAACACGAAGGCAGTCTTACCAAGGATTTTATTAAAAAACAGTCGTACAAAGGATTTTATTAAAAAAAACTTATAAGGATACCGTCTACTGATCAAAAGAGAGCAGTTATATGATCCATATCAGAGCCCTGATACAATCAATCAATCACAGGCTGACCTTATTCCACTCAATATAATCGTTTAGACCTATCTGGTCAGCCTACTCCAAAAATATCCAACGGGCCTCCCTTTTGGATAGTATTTTGTCAATGTTATGGGTGTCCCCTACCACTTTCTCAAGTACAACTCAAGACAGTGATCTAGCATCACGGTTCTTATCTTTGAAATGTTGTACTAGCCTCGTGGTGAGTTTTCCTGCTCGTATCGTACTCAAGTGCTCCTGAATACGAATCTTGACCTTTCGAGATGTGAGCCCTATATAATGCAATCCACATGAACAGGTCAAACGGTAGATCACATTCACTGTTTAGCAGTTGCTGAATTTTGTTAAATGCCATATTTTCCCATTCAACAACTGAACATTTTTTGTCCTCTCCGTGAGATCACATACTGAACAAGACGGGTAATGTCCCGGTGAGAGCGTTGACTCTTTAGGACACGGTTTTGGACGGGTATGCACCAGTTTGTCCTTTAAATTACAAGCTCTTCTAAAAGCAAATATAGGCTGGGGCATTTTGAAATCTGATGTTGGCAATAGTGCCAATGTTTACGAATGGCCTGGCGGATTTTAGTTGCCAAAGGATCAAAAGTCATGACAACCGGCAGACAGTCGGTTTTAGTTCTCAAATGTTTCTCCAAAACTGCACTCCGCGGAGTGTTCAGAGCTCTTTTCCAAGCATGATTTACTATTTTCCTCTGATACTTCCTTTCCACCAGCTTTCACATAACACCTCTGACTGCTGTACGAAGTCATTTGTAGAGGAACAGTTCCTGCGGTACTGCAGGAATTGACCTACAGGCAAATTATCTCTTAGTGCCCAAGGGTGACCTTTGGGCCTTGTGTATTTTTGGCAGTATGTAGAACGCTGGGGTTCTCGGTTTGGGATTCAACATAAATTCTGCCTCTTTAACAGTGATCCACTTCTTCTCCTTTGCCACTCCTACTATTCCTTTGATAATCTCCTGTAGTTCACTTACTGGGTCACAAGGCAGCGGACGATAATTCTCACGCATACCCAACAATTTCATAACTTCATTCTCGTAATCTGTGGTGTTCATAACAACCACAGCCCCACCTTTATCCGCCGATTTTATAGTGATCAATGGGTTCTCTTGTAAGCTCCGAATGCATGCCAGTCATCACGACTCATGTTGTTAAAGGACTGGTGCTGCACAGTTTGTTCTAAGGAGTTGATCTCCTCCAATACTTTGTGTTCAGAGACTAGGACCTCTGGACCTAGTACAGAATTGGGAGGGCAAAACTGTGAGGGTTGATGCAAATTCGTACTGAATAAAGACGGGGGATCCTGAGTTTTATTAGCAAAAAACTTTTTAAGTTTAATGTTTCTCATAATCTCTTGAAATTCAATTCTGCACTTAAAAGAATGATGTGTAGGGGTGGTAACGTATCCTAACCCCTTATTCAAAACCTGCAGTTCACTTGGTGTAAGCATGTGGTCAGAAAGATTGACAACTATGTTGTCCATGATTGATTCCTCCCCCGACTGCGGGTTATTCGTGGCGAATATGTCTATCATGTTAGATCCTGATTTTGTCATGCACGTCCTGTGCCTCTCTGTCCTCCCCCACTGTTGCCCCTCTGGTTTTGTCCTAAAAAAGAGAGTAGCAATGCTCCCAGATCTTCGTTAGACTTCTCCTGATGTATTGTCAAATGTCCAGTTATGTGGTGTGCGCCTAGTCGGTTGTCTCCCTCCCCGTGCCTGACCTCCACATTGTCTTTGTTCAGTCCCCCGTTGGCAAGAACTATCCTCAGTATAGGGAAACGCCCATGCATGGGTAAAACGTTCAAGGTTACGTTTCAGGCCTTTTATTTTTGGGTTCACCATATAATTTTTATAATCAGCCAGGTCCTCTTTCGTATCAGTGTGGGTAGTATCCCTTTTAATACTCTCCTCCAAATCAACAATCTCTTTAAGGAGTTCTTCACTGAGTCTTTTAGCGGTGTTAGTGATGAGAATCAGCCAGTCCCGGGTACACTTATTGGCAATATAACTCCAATCGACCCGGAACTGACTGTCTTCAAGAAAAAGTCTTGGTTCAATCCGAACTAACAAGCTTGCTGGGGCTGCACCTGCTCTAAGATACTCGGTCATCAATGCCCCATGAAGGGCTGTCCTCACTTGCCTCTTCTTAATGTTGCTCAATTTCTCCCATTCTTCCCTGGCTGATGTAGAGCTTGTCAATTGTGCATCAGGGAAAAGTGAAGGACCTGACATGTTAGCAGCAATATGGTCATCTGAAAAGGCTAGACAATGTCTATCCATCCTATACTATAAAGATCTTAATAGATACCCTTATGATAGTGAAACAAACAGATGTGATTGAAAGGATTCGGAAAATCAATTTCGAGAGAAGAATTTTGAAAATTCAACAATAGTTTGAACGTCCTAGATCTATTTAAAAAAAGCTCTCACGGCCAATCCGCCGTACATAATTCTTACATACACAAGGGAGCTATAGAGGGAAAAATTGATCAGGTTGCCCTCCACTCAAAGCAACCAACAAAAGCAATTATACCTGATCAACACGGGCACTAAATTCTTCTAACTTCCTGAGTGGGAGTGGGAATTCATTTTCTACCCCAACAACAATCCTTCATATTTCTAAGGTATTGTCCCTACTCAAACTAGCCATGTCTTTTCATTTATTACAAAAAAACGACCTTCAAATTAACAGTCACTGTGTTATACACAAATACCCTCCACTTCAACAGGTATATATAGAACACAAAATTGTGAACAAAATTTGTGAAAAAATTGTGAAAAAACAAGATAGCACCTCATGTGCGCAACACCACAAGAGCTTACTGGTTGATTATCACCAGTTGTGCCCATGTTTTTCATCATCGTTGGCTATCTCACCAAAAAATAAATATATATACAATGGTGTCCAGAAAACCAGTGAAATATAGATGTGTGTCTGCTAACAACAAAAATAGACCCTGTGAAGTTAAAATTGAGATAAGCCACACAGTCACCAAGCAACCACTTTATTCTCAACTCGTGGGCCTATTCAAAGTAAAACCAAACTGCATGCTTGCAGACCATTTAATGATGGGCCGAGATGTTTCATTGCCTGTATATCGTAGAGGCAATTTCTTCAGGCATGGGGTCTTAATCCACCTTTCTGGACCCTTGTTCCGTACACACAGTGACTGTTAAACACAAAGAAGATTAGTTAAAAAAGACTTCCAACCAGTCAAATATCCATCTCACTTCTTCAAACACATGTATCTTGTACATTTGCACCGTAGATTCATATTTACCAGTTAGTAGTCATGGCCCCTCGTACCAGCTATCCACCTCATCACACAGGAACTTAATTCTATTGTGAGCCCTGTTTCGTTAATAGTACACTTGTGTTGTCCCAATTCTAAAAAATATGTTTTGTGTATTTGGTCTGGAACGGAGAAAGAGTTGCTGGAATTTTTAAATTGGCTAAATACTCTAGATACAAGTTTGAGGTTCACTTGGACTTTTAGTAATAAAAATGGAGTGTTTTAAGATTTGGATATAGTGGTGAGTAATGACAAGCTGTGCACCATTGTATACCAGAAGGCAACTGACAGGAATTCACTTCTGCATTACCAGTCATTCCACCCTCGGGTACTAAGAGATAATTTGCCTGTAGGTCAATTCCTGCGGTACCGCAGGAACAGTTCCTCTACAAATGACTACGTACAGCAGTCAGAGGTGTTATATGAAAAGCTGGTGGAAAGGAAGTATCCGAGGAAAATAGTAAATCATGCTAGGAAAAGAGCTCTGAACACTCCACGGAGTGCACTTTTGGAGAGAAATTTGAGAACTAAAACTGACTGTCTGCTGGCTGTCATGACCTTTGATCCTTTCGCAACTAAAATCCGCCAGGCCATTCGTAAACATTGGGCACTATTTTCAACATCAGATTTCAAAATGCCCCAACCTAGATTTGCTTTTAGATGAGCTTGTAATTTAAAGGACAAACTGGTGCATACCCGTCCAAAACCGTGTCCTAAAGAGTCAATGCTCCCTCCGGGACATTACCCATGCGGGTCTTGTTCAGTATGTGATCTCACGGAGGGGACAAAAAATGTACAGATGTTGAATGGGAAAATATGGTATTTGACACAATTCAGCAACTGCAATAAGGTGAATGTGGTCTACCGTTTGACCTGTTCATGTGGATTGCATTATATAGTGCTCACATCACGAAACATCAAAATTCGGAGGAGCACTTGAGTACGATCCGAGCAGGAAAACTCACGACGGGGCTAGTACAACATTTTAAAGATAAGAACCGTGATGCTAGATCACTGTCTTGGGTTGTACTAGAATAAGTGGTAGGGGACACCCATGACATTGACAAAATACTATCCAAAAGGGAGGCCTGTTGGAGTTTTTTGGGAGAAGGTTGACCAATATTGAGTGGAATGAGGTCAGCATGTGATTGATTGATTGATTGTATCAGGGCTCTGATATGGATCATATAACTGCTCTCTTTTGATCAGTAGAAGGTATCCTTATAAGTTTTTTTCAATAAAATACTTTGTAAGACTTTTTTTAAAATTAAATCCTTGGAAAGACTGCCTTCGTGTTCCCCTACCCAATAAATTCTTGTTGTTTTCATTTTTCTAAAACAGTCCTAGAACATTCAGTTGCACATAGAAATTATTAAATTCTTAAGGGCCGTTTTCTACAAAAGTCCTGGAGCATTAAGCTGTATATAGAAATTAGCCCCAGACGCCTATGAGAAAGTATTGAAGGGAGCTCTTTCAGATCGTAATACATGTAAGATACAATACTGGGAAGTAGGAGTATGGTTCTCGTATGGTGTGTATTATATAAAAAACGGGCTCTTCATCCCCATGGTCTGTTTGTTTGTAAAATATTATAACATTGGACAGACAGCTCATGATAGAATTAGAAGAGTTGCAGGCATCATGGGTATAGTATTGTGAAAGTTCCCCACTCCAATATGGCATCCACAGAACAGTACCGATCACGTGACACAGAAACGAGTGTGTTTCTGGTTTGCGGACCGCCTTACTTAAATCAGGACTCCCGTCCGCGATCTACACGGGAATGAGAAAACGCTTGTCCGGCGGAAGACGCAGTAAGAATTTCGGGGCACAGGTATTTGATGTATGGGTTTGAATTGGAGTGGTAATGGGAGAAGTTGTGTGGCAAAATACCATTCACACTTGTAGATATCTAATGCGAGCACAGGAATTGAGAGGGGTTCAAGCTGTACTTTCTGAAGGCCAGGTAGTCCGTGATTGACATCCCTGAGCGATATAGCAAATTAACGATTGGTGCTATTTTGAAGGCAATAAATAGTCGCACCCGAGTAATATGCTATTGACAGGACTGGGACATGAGTAGGTCACAGTAATGTGTAGCCATAATCACAAAGGATGTGTACTCACAGCAGTAACACAGGGGTGCAGTATTTAAACACATGCAGTCATTAATGTCTGTTTGTCTTTTTTAGAATTGGGACAACACAAGTGTCCTATTAACGAAACCGGGCTCACAATAGAATTGAGTTCCTGTGTGATGAGGTGGATGGCTGGTACGAGGGGCCGTGGCTACTACCTAGTAAATATGAATCTATGGTGCAAATGTACAAGAGACATGTGTTTGAAGAAGTGAGAAGGATATTTGACTGGTTGGACGTCCTTTTTAACAAACCTTCTTTGTGTTTAACAGTCACTGCTTTTTCCGGAACAAGTGTCCAGAAAGGTGGATTAAGACCCCCATGCCCTGAAGAAATTGCCTCTACGATATACAGGCAATGAAACATGTCGGCGCATCATTAAATGGTCTGCAAGCATGCAGTTTGGTTTTACTTTGAATAGGCCCACGAGTTGAGAATAAAGTGGTTGTTTGGTGACTGTGTAGCTTATCTCAATTTTAACTTCACGGGGTCTATTTTTGTTGTTAGCAGACACACATCTATTTTTCTGGACACCAATGTATATATATATTTATTTTTTGCGCGATAGTGACAGATGATGAAAAACATGGGCTCAACTGGTGATAATCAACCAGTAAACACTTGTGGTGTTGCGCACGTGAGGTGCTATCTCGTTTCTTCACAATTTTGTTCACAAATTTTGTTCACAATTTTGTTTCTATATATACCTGTTGAAATCGAGGGTATTTGTGTATAACACAGTGACTGTTAATTTGAAGGTCGGTTTTTTGAAATAAATGAAGACAGGGCTAGTATGAGTAGGGACAATACCTGAGAAATATGAAGGATTGTTGTTGGGGTAGAAAATAAATTCCCACTCCCACTCAGGAAGTTAGAAGAATTTAGTGCCCGTGTTGATCAGGTCCAATTGCTTTTGTTGGTTGCTTTGAGTGGAGGGCGACCTGATCAATTTTTCCCTCTATAGCTCCTTTGTGTTTGTACCAATAAACAATGTACCAGCTACAATGGTTCAGGGAGATAGTTTATACAAAAGAAAAGGAAAAAAATAATACTGTGACTAAATCACTTACTACAACAATAAACCAAAACCAAAAATGGTGGCCACAAAAATTATTTGAAAACACATTTGTTATTGCAAAATATTCATACAAGACATAAATACAAAAAACGCAATATACAAAATATAATTAGTGCGCACAAGGTTACACATAAACAAATAAAAACACGAATCACAGTGTAGACAAAAACAAAGGCAGAGGGAAAAGAGTACAAACATAAGTCTGTCTAATAAGAATGCAGTATATGTTTCCTCTTCATTTGTCAAAGGAAGGCGTCAAAGGCGAGTCATCCTTATTGATTCATTAGGTCATCATCAGGAAATAAGGCAATCGTTGGAAGCAACCATCAACATCAATCTGTAAATGGAAACAACTGGAACTGTGGGGGTATAAAAGCAGGAGATTAACTAACAGAAAACTCAGCCATGGGCCAAGCCAACTAAATTGAGTTTAACACAAAACACAATCCGTGTGTCATGCATACTATAATAGCTGTGCAAAGATAGTAAAAAGAGCCATCATCAACGTTGTGCAACCAAATTACATAATAGTCAGCTGATTTTGCAAGCAAAGGAATAATCTAGATTAATCTGTACAGGAGTGCTCAAGGTCATGCAGAAGAAGGTTGTAGTAAATAAGAAATGATGATCGGGTTCCAAGTTGATTGGGTAAGTAGATTTATTCAGGATTAGATGTTAAGATGTAAAGCAGAGCCCCACCAGGATCAGCCTTGCTGCTGCCCAGCCCATCCACCAACTGACTCACACAGTCACCAACATTCCACACACCAACATTCTATTAACACAGTCACACTGGCTGAGCAACAGGTATAACACATCTCCTTTCTTTACATAAACAACAAAGGAACTGTAAACAAAATGACAATGAAGACTGATGCAAGCAAAGGATGACATTGGAACAATAGCATGCAACAGAATGATATCAGAACTATGGCAACAAATAAGCAACATAGCAACAATCTGATGCGTCAGCATGAAGATAATAGGTGGAAAAGTTCATGCCCAAGAAATAAAAGAGAGAGAGGGAAATGAACACAATTACGATAAGAAGAATACACTCATGCACCATCTCCCTTTCTACCACAGCAAAATCCATGCACTACCACACCCCAAACCACAAACAAACCCAGATACCTAAAACATGCTAGCTAGCCAGGCAAACATGAGAAAAGTAAATAGGGTGCCAACCACAAGGTGTAGAAGAGAACCATCCAACAACAACAACTAAAATACACAGAAAGAAAGTGTGGAAGACCACCCCACACGGAACGAACAACATCACAGCTGCCCCTCACCCAAGCCCGAAGCATGGTTGGAAAGTGTAGAATAACAGTCCACACAAACCCAGGAAGGAACAACATAGTTCCACATCCAACTTCGTAGTAAAATAAGAACAATATTCACTAGAGATCAAGCGACATAAAAGCTGCCCTTCATACAAGTTCGAACCATGGGTGGAAAGTGTTGAATAAAAGTCCACACAAACCCAGAAAAGATCAATCACTAATGATAAAACTCACACCACATGCAATCTTATGAAGATGGTAGGAATAGCAATAAAAGTTGAAAAGACACTCATACACTCTACATCCAATCACGTATGTGTGGGACACCACTCTAAACGAACCATATGGCATCTAGCTTCCCTTCACCCTTAACCGTAGTAAGGGTGGTACATGTGTAACACAACTCCACAGGAAACAAATGGCATGAACATTTCCCTACACCCAGACTCGAAGTTAGGGTGGTATGTGTGGAAAAAAGCTCCACACGAAATATAAAACAAAAAACTCTTCAAGCAAACATGAGGGTGCTAGCACAATCCATAACCCTAAACAAAATAAGGGCGAAACACAACCTCACCAACTTCATTTGGCTTCAACACTGCCCTGAATTACCGCTCTGAAAAGTACAACCTGGCACTCATATCGCAAACAAATACGTGCCAGTGAAGAAATCGTAAAGCACACAAACATTACAAGAGTTGGAACAAGAAAATGAAGTAAATAACACCACATAGTAATATACACAATATGTCAAAACAAACACATGCAGGCAACAGAAAATTCCAAAATGCATCTCAAAAGTGAGGAAATATTCTTACAATACACCTCTGTAAGAGTGAAATAATAGTTAAAACTCAAATGTCAATTGAAGAAGAAAGTACAGCTCAGGAACACACTTTCGCCGGTGAGCGATAACTCACCCGAGATCATGCTTGAAAAACTAAAATTTGCTGTTTTAAGAAAGCAAAACAAACGTTTGGCACACATTTCCATGGTGTATTAAATTATAGACCCCAGAAACCAAAAAACATTAGTGATTGGTTAAACTACTTGTAAAATCTTAATCAGTGGTAGGTCAGGAAAAGATAATCTCTGGGCCAAGCATAGCTTCCATGGTCACAACAATGCAAATACATCTTGAGTTCAAAATAAACCAAACTGAACCTGTGAACAGTGTCTCAAATACTCCAAAACTCACCAAAGAACTTTTGTTCCACTACCACGCGAGTTTAAATTCACACTGACACATGGGGGTCCTTAATAAGACTTGTAGGAACCTCCTCCAGGCACTTATCACCTTTGCAAAAATAGAGCTATTTAAAAAGGAAGAAAAACTAATTTCTATAATCCTAAATTGAAGCAAAGAACATCAACAAAAGATAGTCAACCATCACGGTAGCATAATCCATTACCTGTAAATTGAATTCAACCAGTCACACACGAGCCTCTCTGACCATCTCAGCAGAGCCGCACCCAGAGCAGCGTCTAAAGTAGCATTGCTCCCCATGGAAACTGATGAAAGACTGCGTATGCAAGAACGCATCCAGTCAACTTGGCAGCTCACTCACAGAAACTAAATGACTAAAATGCCTAAATAAAAAAATTAATAAATAAAGATTCCCGAAAAACTCCAAAAAGAATAAATTCTTTTGGATGTTACTATTGGGAGCTGCGGCGCAATGCGCGGCAACACGAATATTGCTGTTACACATAAAGAACGTGCAACGTATCCAATGGGACTAATATTTTAGATATCCAATGGGTGCCAGGCTAATCACGGTGAACAAAGTAGCAACCTTAAAGTTAATTCTCAAAATTGAGAGGATGTATATTTAGGTCATCGCGATGGGATGTGCATGCGTGGACACGCAAACACTGCCACTAGCCAATATCTGATGTATCTAGGTATCAGAGCCAGTTGATTTCTATTGGATACCAGGGCAGTTGAAGGAGTAGCCAAGGACCAGGGAGAGATGTCTTTTCCAAATAGAAGCAATTCCGTTTTGCTGTTGATGAGTTTTAAGCAGTTGATCGTCATCCAGTTTGCAACTTCAGACATGCAGCTGATAAAGTTCGCTTGGGTGTTGGAGGACCCGTGAGCACTGATGATGTTGGTGAGAGGGGTCATGTAGATGTTGAAAATCATAGGGATAAGCGAAAAGCCTTGAGGGATGCCACAGATCAGGTTGAAAGCAGTGGATAAGAATGAGGCTAAGCCGACTGTGAGTGCTTCCCGAGAGGAAGTAGCAGACCCCTCAGAGTGTGGTCCATGGATTTCAGTCTTGTGGAGGCTTTGGATGAGTATGATGTAGGAGACAATATTAAAAGCAGCAAAGAGATTGAGTAGGATGAGTGCCACTGTATCATATTGTTCATAATGAGGCAGATGTTGTCTGTGGTAGTGATGAGGGTGGTCTCAGTGCTGTGGTTGAGTCTGAATTCAGATTGGGGGAGCAAGAGTGGTTGACTGCTTTGTTGTTAATGAGCTTTTGTAGTGATTTGTCCGGATAGTGGAGGAGGGAGATGTGTCTGTAGTTTGCCAGTATCTTCAGGTCTGCCAAGGGTTTCTTCAGGAGAGGTAACATGGTGGCATGTTTCTAAGAGTCCAGGAAGGTGGCGGTGGTGAGAGAATTTTTGAGAATTTGTGTGAAGGCTGTGCTGATGGAATTGATCCCTTTTGTGAATTTGAAGTGAGGACAGAGATCCGCAGGAGCTCCCAACTGGATGGGGTGCATGGTGTTGGTGGTTCACAGTATGGGGATGGCTGGCCAGCAGGTCGGGGTGGTTTTTGGGTTGTTGTTGTCATTGGTGTGCAAGATGGCGAGACTAGAGAGGTCCGGTTGGGGCAAAGTTTTAGTAGCTGGTGTTGATCTTGTTGATGAAGTAGTGAGAGAACTGGGTACAGAGCTCCTGCGACGGGGTGACGTTCATGTAGCTGGCGAATGTGAATTGTTTCACTATGGTGCACATTTCTTTCAAGGAGTTGGAGGTGTTTTGCTGAGTTCTGCACGATTGGCGAGTCAGTTGTTGGTGGTGAACCCGAAGCTATGATATGTAGGTGTCTGTCTTTGTTTTTGTGCTGCCACTGGCATTCCAACTGTGTGCAATGGCGTTTGGTGAGTCGTAGGTCTTCTGTGTACCAACTTAGTTGTGGCTTGGAGCATAATGTTGAGGTGGTTTTTAGAAGAGCATGGGATTGAAAGTAGGAGGTGATCCAAGTGTTTTCCAAGTGTTTAAGTTGATGATGAAGCATGTTAGGGTGTTATGGTGGGGTGGGCGTCATGACTGAAGCTTGGTGGTCTAGTTTTCTTCATGGATCTTGTTACAGTTGTGCCTGGAGTTCCTGGTATGTTCAATTCTGTTCCGGGCGGGCATGAGTAGGCCAAAACAGATGAGGGAGTGAGTGGTCCAGGCGAGTGCGATAGGCTTGTCCACTGTGATGTTGGAGAAGTTGTTGAATTTTGGGTCATGGAGGTGTCCGGCTAAGTAGAGGTTTGTAGCATTGGGGTTGGTGTGGACTTCTATGTGACAGTTGAGGTTGTGGGGGATGAGGTCCACAAGAGCTGTGCATATGTTGGATCTTGGTCTGAGGGGCTGGTAGAGTAGGGTCCCTCCCAGGGTGGTAGTGATAGAGGGGCTGAGTTTAAAGGAAATGTGTTCTTGGCAGTCACTGGTGTTTGCTGAAGTAATGGAGCATTTAATTTTTCTTTGTAGATGACAGTACATGCTCCTTCCGGTTTGCTTGTTCTGTGCTGTGTAGCGATTTTTTTTAACTAGGGCATGGGTAGTCCAGAGATAGGTTGTGCAGAAGGTTTAAAAGTTCCATTACATTTTTGGTGAGGCAGCAGGTGTTGAGCAGAAGGCAGGTGAGGATGCACTGTGTGTTGTGTGTAGTGGAACCTTGCAAGTTGTGATTGTGCATCCGATGCACAGTGGGGTTGGAGGCCTGAGGATGCAGGCTTGGGGGCACAGGAGGCAGTCAGAGGGTGCAGGTTGGGAGAGGCAGAGACAAAGCAGTAGGAAGCGCAGGAGAATATACCTTTGATATGGGTGGTGGAGGGCTGGGTGCAGCACCAGGACAGGCATCCAGGATTTATGGAGAGGAAGGATCTTACTGAGTAGTGTCTAGAACTGCAGTGGGTGGGTGGATGACCAGGTGTTCTGGCATTTGGTGTGGCTGTGGTGCACCAGCAGTGCATCCACCATGAAGAAGGTCCAGAAAAGGGGAAGCGACCTGGGGATGGTGGGTGCGGTTATGCATTCTTGGCCACAGAGCGGGAAAGGTGGGTGGCGCGGAAGTGAGTAACGGGAAAAGGGCAGTGGGAGCCCAAGGTAAGTGAAAGGCATGAGAAAGGAGTGAAGGAAAATAAGAATGAGACAACATGGAGGCAGAAAAGAGACAGAGAGAAGAGTTAATAAATAGTGTGTGAAAGAAACAGGAAAACAAAGCAAAAGAGAAAAGATTGAAATAGGGCTAGGGTAAGAAAGAGTGGCCTAGCGAAAAAGTGTGTGAAAAGCGGGCAAAAACGAGACACCAAAAGTAAAATGAGTGGAATGAGTGGAAAGAGACAGAGTGAAAAATGTGGCAGAAAGTGAGAAAAGGCAAAAGTGGAAGTGAGAAGAGAGATGAAGGCATAAAAGCTGGAGCGTGAAAGCAGAGTATCAGAGAGAGATGAAGAGGCAAATGGAGTGAGGGAGACTGGGGCGGGGGACTTGATGTAACTCAGCAGAGCTGGATTTGAAAGGGACGGGCCTGATTGGAGGACCGAGGACTTCAGCCACAGGTAAGGTGATCAGGCAGGACCAGACATCGCCTTCTAATTTGTCCCTACAATTTCAGTTGCAGGATGGGGACTGGAACTTACCATGGTCTCTTTACATTTGATCCATTGAAAGTGGAAACGAACAGCCTAGGGGACAGGTGTTAATAAGGTAGACCATACTGATTATTCTCAGTCTCAGTAAATGAGGCTAGAATCATATTTCATCCTCTATCTGTCTCCATTTTCCCTCTTACTTTATTTGTGTCCCAGTGAAGCACCACATTCTTGTTCTCAGTATATTTAGCTATAGCCCTCTCCAAGAACAATTTTGGACCTTTCCAGGGCTTTCCATATCATGCCTGCTTAGCACCTGTCTTTTAGCTATTACCAGCACAAATATTGCTTAAATATTCAGGGCCCAAATACGATGTCACCCGGAAGAGCATCCTAGAACCTTTCGGAGTCGCACCTTCCAACCGACTCGTACAGGAATCTGCTTTTTACAAACGACGAATTACGATGCCCAAAACCCATTACTTACTGAAGGGGAACAACCTTTACAACGCAACTTTTACAACGCACTACCTTTACAACGCATTTTTTACAACGCATAATCCATTACAACGCATGACACTACAACGCATTTTTAAAAACTACCTTTACAACGCATTCCATTACAACGCATACTACCATTACAACGCATACCATTACAACGCATAATATTACACTACACTATCCAACACTTACCCTACTATTGCACCCCCTGGAGTTAGAATAGTAATTTTTACCCCTATACTATCCAACACTTACCCTACTGATGCACCCCCTGGAGTTAGAATAGTAATTTTTACCCCTATACTATCCAACACTTACCCTACTGATGCACCCCCTGGAGTTAGAATAGTAATTTTTACCCCTATACTATCCAACACTTACCCTACTGATGCACCCCCTGGAGTTAGAATAGTAATTTTTACCCCTATACTATCCAACACTTACCCTACTGATGCACCCCCTGGAGTTAGAATAGTAATTTTTACCCCTATACTATCCAACACTTACCCTACTGATGCACCCCCTGGAGTTAGAATAGTAATTTTTACCCCTATACTATCCAACACTTACCCTACTGATGCACCCCCTGGAGTTAGAATAGTAATTTTTACCCCTATACTATCCAACACTTACCCTACTGTTGCACCCCCTGGAGTTAGAATAGTAATTTTTACCCCTATACTATCTAATACTTACCTTAAATGTAATTTAATATAATGCGTTGTAATGGTAGTATGCGTTGTAATGGCAATGCGTTGTAAAGGTATTTTTTAAAAATGCGTTGTAGTGTCATGCGTTGTAATGTCATGCGTTGTAATGGATTATGCGTTGTAAAAAATGCGTTGTAAGTGCATGCGTTGTAAAAGTGTGCGTTGTAACGTCATACATCCCTTACTGAACGACTCGTTTACTCCAAATCTGTCTTTATTTTCCTAACGAGAAGCCTCCAGAAGCGCAGAATGAAGTAGTTCGGAGTCACTTCTGAGTCCGAATGCAACCGAGAAAGTATGACGCGTACCTCCCATGCGACGAATCGGTCGGCACATCCAACACATCAAAGCATCCGGAAGAGGAGTATTTCAGCTCTTAATCACACAACACGATTCCTGTGACCGAGACTGTGCAGCCATGCATCCTTTCTCGCATGTGATCCCTCTACTCTACATCTAGGATGAGTACTTCAACCTCAAGCGATGCGTTCGTCGCAGACGGTAAGTTAGACACCTACCCCTACACAAAAACACAAATACCCGTGAAAAGACAATACAAGAGGAAGCAGGGGCGCAACCCCAGCCAAATTTAGTGGAGAAATTATTTCCAGCAATGTAGAGCCATTTTGGGGGGTTTTGGGGGGCTAATACTCTCAGCTATGTTGAGCCAAATTGGAGGTTTGGGGGGCAAATACCACGAGCAATGTTGAGCCAAAATGGGGGTTTGGGGTGCAAATACCCCCAGCAATGTTGAGCCAAATTGGGGGTCTGGGGGTCAAATACTCCCAGCAATGTTGAGCACAAATGGGGGTTTGGGGGGCAAATACCCTCAGCAACATTGAGCCAAATTGGGGGTTTGGGCGGCAAATATCCACAGCAATGTTAAACTAATGTGGGGGTTTTGGGGCAAATACCCACACTAATGTTGAGCCAAATTGGGGTTTGTGGGGCAAACACTTCCAGCACTGTTGAGCCAGATTGGGGGTGTGGGGGGCAAATACCCATGTTAAACTGATGTGGGGGTTGTGGTGCAAATACCCACAGCAATGTTGAGCCAAAATGGGTGTTGGAGGGCTAATACTCCCACCAATGTGTCGTTCACTAAAGTAACTGGTGCTCATGCAAAGTGCCTCAATATGTTTGAGTGGAGTACAAGCTGTACAAAACCGCAAACAAACAAAGCTTAAGGTTACTTGGCAGGAAAATCATTCTCACACTGTGGCAGCAAAAGGAATGGGCAGAGTTGAGATGTGGGTGCTGTAGGGACTGTTAGAAAACCAACAAAGACACATCAGCTTGTAAATGGTCACCTAAAAACCTGTGAAATACTCGGGTGCTTCTGCACAAAGACGACAGACCAGCCACCCACAGCAGCTCAAGAACTGTGTGTGTGTGTGAGGAAGCTGTCTCAGCCTGGGCTGACAGACACGGCTGGGGGGCTGAAGCACATTGAGCCCTATGGGCGTTGAGTTCCATCAGAAAGTATTCTGTATAGGCTTGGATTGGGAATGCGGGCAATCGGGCATTGGTCGATGTGCCTGGGCACCAGGGTCACCTGTGGTCTGTTCTTTAGGGCCTATGAAAAACACCCCAAGAGACTGACTTACTTCCCCAGTCCCCACCAGGCCACTGCAATGTGGTTCCACTATCTTATCCGGTCCACAACTGTGCAGTAAATTGAGGCTGGGGTCAGCCTTTGGGACATACTCACCTTGGTGCCCTGCCTCGCATGCCGACAGAAGCATTGTCATCACCGCCCCACCCATCACTGTCAGGTCATGGCAGGAGCATGGAGGCTGCGTTGCATGTAGGGGCCTTGCAGAAAGGCATGTCTCATTTGGCCAGTCTAACCTACCCCTCCACCCCTTGAATAGCAGCAGCAGTGTGCCTCTTGAAACTTCCCTTGCCAGGGAAATGCACAGAGGCTACAAGGAAAGGGATGTCTGCCAATGACTGAGTGCCCGAACACCATTGAGGCTTTCCATTTCCGAGCCGCACCTGGAGAGCAACTGAACAGTGCCGTTCCTGTCCTTGTTCTGATTCATCACAAACAGTGCCGCTTCTGTCCCCTGTTTTGATTCTTCACGAACCTTGATCTGAATCCAACCTTCGGTGGATCAATCATGGAAGATTTCCTCCGGTATCTATTACCACCATTCGGGCTGTCCTTGTTTTCTTCGTCCTGAGGAAGACCCGCCGTGACCACCTTCAATTTACACACTTTTCTGGGTCGAAACGTCTATGTGCTTGTCTAAATCGAAACCCTACTCTCCCCACTCCATGCGAAAGGCAAACTAAGTCCTAGTCCAATTGGAGATTCATGTACTTAGGGATGGATTACTTTTGAATAACCATTTTAAACTAGTTCAACAGCAATGTGCATATTGTACTCACATTCAGCACTTTTTTGTACTTGTGTCACTTATTCACCCTTGCACCATTTTCAAAATACCTTTGTTTATTGCCTGTGACAGCCTTACCTTGTCATTTCTATACCAAAAAATGTAAAAAATAAATAAATAAAAAAAAAAGCTTTAAAAAGGAATCAATTGTTTAATACCTTCTTATGACTTATTCATGATTGGTGTGTTTTCCATGTGTTTTCTCTTTTTTCCCCATTGATTAAGTGTAGGAGCAATTGATTTTCCCTGGACTGTCTATTATTTAATAAGTGGTAAAGCAATTCTGTACCCGACAGAACCAACATTACTTTACATTATCGAAAATTGTGATCACAATACGACCATCGTTACACATTTGACGTTGGAACGGGAATGGCTATAACCATATATATGTATGGATCACAAAGTGAATGCATGAGTCCACCACAACACACAATGAAACATCGCAGGGCAACAGAACTTCAATGTACTCACAAACGTATGACATTGAGATGCCTCTGTGTACAGTAAAGCCCAGAGGATATTGGCCTAGACAACACACAAGTCCACAGACCCAGCCAATCAGTACTGATTTCAGTGCCTCCCACTACAACAACCTAGAAGTGGTTGGGTCACAGACGTCAATGAAATATTTGTAGACGAAATCCATCTGGATTTAGGAAGAAGCATGGGCAACAACAATGTAGGATACAGTCACCATGTCTGGAGTGGGGGCGCTGCACACAACACACAACCTGTATGTGTACAGGATAATCTTTGAAGAATGTAATTCACAGCACTTCTGCATCTAGCTCCTCAGGCTGTAGTGTGTGCCTGAAAATAATAATCCCGTTTGGAATGTGCGGATTGTGTCCTGCAGAGTAGTAGGCGTACATATGAGTTTTAGGACATAGGATCCACAAACAGTTTGAGAGTCTAGTGCACAGCCTATTGTGTAAGACAAGCTGCCAGCACGGGTGAGGATGCTGGGGTGGTGGTTCAATCTTTGGCTCATCAACACAATAACGTAGCCATCCTCAACCCAGGGGATATGGGTACATCTTGTAAGAATGAGGGATATGTGCAGAATGAAGTCTGCTATGTCCACATTTGGCACTGAAACACTGTCTCCAAATCTATGAAAATGTCAACGAGACCTTCAACAAAGACATATTGCCCTCCGTTTCTAGGGCAGTGTTTAATGGACAAAATGGGAGCCCTAATGGACACACACACAAGGGCTATCCCTGCCCAAAAAAAGATTAGAGGTTGAAAAATAATGACAATGCAAACACACATGGAACTGTGTGCACTGTTCCAGTGTCATATGTGTGTTTGCTTACAGTGCAATGGGTTTCATCTGCACAACTATCTCTCAAAACTATCATACACACACAAGCACGTCATAAGCCACCTCTGGTTCAGCTAACTGGAAAAGCATGTCTGCCCCACAAGTTCAAGCCTTGGACTCAAACTCTTCCAACCCGATTCTTACAATCTCACACTGGCACTGCCCTTCTTACATCCACACCTACATTCACTGTACCACTCTTAATCACTATGTACACAACACCTCTCACAATTATGACATGTACACAATGTACTGTACCCATCACCTCCTCAGCAGACTTCAAATGTAACCTGTCAAATGGACCACTCTCATCATCAGTTGCACCCTCAGTAATGTCTTGGACCGCACTCATATCACAACGTGCAGCATCACAGCCCACTCTGATATGCACACTTAACACATCTCACAACAAGACACTTACATTGCTCAATGAATATGTCCTCAGTCATTCACATATCACGATACACCTACCCTACTCTGCTTAAGTACTGCAGATTGACATTTCTAAAACAAATGCATCGACAGATTCAAACACAACATACATCAACTGGACACCACATCACATTTCACCATACAGCACCCTATATTACACAATTTGTGTATACCCTTTAACATACACTAATCCACTTTGTTACAAATGAAAAGTTTAACCTTGTCTCAGTGTGGCCTGTCACATCCACATGACTTCCTTCCATGCTCCATACACCCATTGACTTTTGTACATCAACAACTATCCTCACTCATTGAAACTGCCCTGTTAGTCATCTCTCACCGCAGTGCCACAGACTACAGCTCTCATCTCCTACCAGAATCCAACCTTGTTTAGCTGGTTATACCGCTATCACCTCTACCTATGCATACCTTACCTTGCACAGGACAAGCTCACATACTCTGATTCACACCCCCGCATGTAAAACCACTCACATAGAAACAATGTGGATACTTCACGTCTCATACACAAGAACTGCCTATGAACTTAACTCATACCTTACACTCTGACAATCTCTAATTTTGTCCTGCCCCTATTACGTACGAGTCTCCACTCCATTTCAAAATCGGAAACACTAGCCTCCGTCACCTCTACCCTTGTTTAAACTAACTTAGCACATTAAACATTAACCTTGCAAAACATTTGCAGCTAGTGCCTCACATTCCAACATCCGCCTCCTCCCCTGTGTGGCAACTAAGAGCATGTAAATGTAAATTGATACTTGTATAGCGCACTACTCACCCGCAAGGGTCTCAAGGCGCTTGTACGAATACCGCTGTGGAACCCATCCTGGCTTTCCCTGTGAGGCGTCCACTCCTGGGCACCCCCAAGGTGGAGGCCAGGCATCCTTTAGCGTTGTGGGGGCCGTTGTGGAGATTAAGCAAGCTATTGCCCAGAGTTGCAGAGTGGGACTCCATGATTGGAATAGGCACCGAGGCGAGAATTATCAGGTCCGTGGAATTTTGAGCCCAAGACCCGCCGAGGCAGGGAATTGAACCCTGGTCCCGGGCTAGACCTCCGCATCAGGGTCTGCCGCTCTAATCATTGAGCCACACTACTCCACGGATGTGACACTGGCTCCTGTAGCATCTGCACAGCAAATGCACTCACATCACTTCTGTGCACCCACTGTCCACTCGGCTTACAACATGTAGCACAGGGCAATCCAACAGACATAACAGCACTTCTTGATCAGCTCTGTGTGATCTGCAAAAGCATCAAGCATAGCTCGAAAGGAGCCCATTGTCAGTCATGAACAAATGACAACCAACACACAAATCAACTCATGCTCAACTACGACTGATGAGTGGTTGTAACCATGAATTCCAAGCTTGGACAGACAAAACACACAATCTACATGATGTACCCAAACAAAAGCAGGAGGGCATGACTGACATATAAATTAGAACGCAGTGGACTATTAAGACCACGGACACCTTGTCTAACAGGAATATCTGCAGAAAGTGTTGTCCTTTGCGGCAACAGGGTGAAAGACTGAGAATACTGTTCAATGATACTCACCATGGGCTCAGGAAACGAGTACACAGCCATGAAGGGAATTTGCCTACATTGGCATGTCACCTGTGGTAAGGTTGTCATTGCCACTACTCTAACAGATCTAAAGAAGACACAGACATGGGTCCACCACGATCAAGTCACATACAAGTATTGTACCATTAGTTTGTGTACATGGGTGTGTCCAAAGTCACTACCATGTAGTCAACCTCCATATGTACCCAGGTGTATTGATGACAGGTGTCTTTCTGCACATCACAGACATATGCAGCATGCCTCTTCTAAACTGTTGCACTTTGAGACACTTGCACTATGTTGACATATGAAAGCATGACCTATGTGCAAATGTGATAAAACAAAAAGTAAAGGTTTGACTTCATGTCACACTCATAGCCAAAACTGATGTGGACGATGACACCTAGAAAATGTAGACACCAAAATCTTGACAACATACTGTCAAAGGGCACATACTCAAGGAACCATATGCAATCCATGCCATACTAACATCAATGTATACTTGCGCTATTAATTGTACATGATTTACAGTTAACTTAAAAACGATTTGGGGGACACAGAAATCACAAATATACTGTAAACATGCTTTATTCTGCATGAAAAGGCAGATAAATAGCACAAGGCCAATGGCCAGTCCCAAGCATCTCATCCATTACTGCTAGGGTTCACCTCCCAGGGGGGTGGCATCTAGGGGGCATGCCAGGCACAAAAGGGACAAAACTAGAGAGGACTGGGTTGGGTTTTTGGAGGGATGGGAGTAGGAGGGGTGGCTGGGTCCACTGCAGTGGTAGTACCAGATTGAGGGGACTGTGGGTCCACTGCAGTGGTTGGCTCAGATTGAGGGGGGGGGGGCAGTGGGAGGGGTAGCGGGCTGTTTTTGACCATTTTGGAGATGGTACTCTGTATGGTGTCAACAGGAATAGGGAGGGTCTCAGACTTTTTGGGAGGGTTGTTTTTGTTGTGGGAGGTGCTGGTCTGGGGAAGAATGGGTTGGTGGAGGGGGTTTGTACTTGGGAGCCTCGGTGGATTTACTGATTTACTGGTGGTGTGAGATTTTGGGCTTTTTGGGGGGGAGGGGAGATGTAGCTGGCAGGTCCGGGGGGGGGTGGAAGAATTTCTTCATGGGAGGGAGTTTGTAGGTGTGGGTAGGGAAGAGGTCAAGGGCAGAGGTGGAGTGGCTGGGCAGAGGGGGGGGGGGAACGGGAGAGGCAAGTGTAGGGGTTGTGGAGGCAGAGGGTTCTGAGATCTGCGGAGTGACTGTGGATGCATGTGTCGTCTGCTGGTGTGTCTGTGGGTTATGAAGAGGGAATGGCAGCGCATGACAACTTGATGAGGGAGTATGCGTGGGCACCCAGTGTGTGCTCCACTAAAGGTCTACCAGTGCAAGGCGATGGCAAGGCGGCGTGCAGTGGCGATAGTGAGTCAGACTTGGGGGAAAGAGGAAAACGGTGAGGGGTTTTAGTTGGGAATTGGGGCATATATCGCAAAAGACAAAGTGGTCGCCCTGTACTTACTCAACATGAGTTTCTCCACCACACGAGACCCAACTGTCTGGCCGTTACCAGGTGTGCCGGAGGCCATGCGGATGTGGTCTTATCTACGCGTTAGCATGTGATATGTGAAGGCTAGAGCACGCCCATGGATTCAGGGTGGTGGGGAATCAGGCTAAAATGTAAAGATTTGAACAAGGGCTGATCAAACAACTGAAGGAACGCCAGAAGGGCAGAAAAATTGCCTTTAATGGTGATCACAGCAAAACCTTGCAGGGCAAAACAAACAGAACATAAAAGTTTGCCTCACACGTGTCAACCTGCTTTTCCTCACAGTAGGCTCATGTAAACTTACTTGGAAGGTCGAGGAGCAGCACACTGTTTCTAGCAATTGGTTCTGCTCAATATTCACACTTGGAGGTGGAAGTTCAGGAGGTTCGGGTGCAGTACTCTACTCTGCTGATGTACTAGCATAGCCTCCCAAAATGCAGGGGAAATGGAAGTTAGCTGATCATTTAGTTGTTCGGAGTACCACACTTTCTGGGGCTACCAGGACCAGATATACTTGCCTGACTTTTAGAACTTAAGAGATCAAAGAAAGAACTGGAAATACATATAGGAGGCCATAGTCCCACCAAAAAACTTAACCTAGAGATTTATTTATGCCATTTGTAGAGTGCACCTGTCACCAAACTGGTATCCTAGCACTAAGGCAAGTGGGTAGGTACCGCTGGTAACATAAACATACAGAAGAACATGTAGCAGATTTATTTAGGGAAGAGCCATCTCTTTCGAGCTTTCCTAAATTGTTACAGGACTGTTGCAGACCTAAAAGTTGGCAGCAACTTGTTCCAAAGCTAGGCCGCTTCCACTGAGAAGACCCAGCCCCCTTGTCTTCCCTTCTGAAACTTATTGATGCAGACCAAGTTTGCAGTAGTGGAGTGGAGAAACTATTCCCAGGTATACCCATTCAGTCATCTTTGTAGGGGTACCAGACCAGTACCCTTTAGTGCCTTCAACACAATGCACCTAGCTTTAAACAGAATCCTCTGCTTTTGAGGCAGCCGGTGTATTGAAAGCTGATGATCTGGTTAGTCAGTTTAAGGCAAGTTTCGCTGAAGCCACTTGGACTCTATACAGTCTATTCAATAGATACTCTTGGGCTCCAAGTAGCAAGGCATTACATTAGTGCAACCTACTTAGTATGATGCTACGCACTACAAGCAATTTAGCTATGACAGACTAAAACGAGCTAACGATAGATAGCATGGTAGGACCAGTGGGGCTTTGAGGAGAATGGGCATTAGCCGCACACCAATTACAAAATCATAGCCATTAGCCCTGTATGATGTGTCTGTGAATTCGGCGCTAGCTTTTGCTAGGATGTCTCTGCATTGCTGGGAAATATTTAGCCAATGGAATCCTTGTGTTCAGGATCCAAGTAGCTAAACTAAGAGATTCTGGGTTCATATGCATCATTTACCCATCGTTTCTGTAGAGTAATCCAGGGACTGGGTTGAGTTGAATGTGTTGTTGTTTTGACATTAGGAGAAGCTCCGAGTACCAGAATTGCCTCAGCCACACTAGCTGAGGCTATCAGGATGATCCTGCACAGCTCTTCATCTTGTTTGGTGTCTGTGGGATTAAAGGTATTGATCAGAAAGCATAAGTGAACATGCCTGCCCAAGACAGCTGCAGCACATTCCCCATGATCCTTTGTGTGGTAATCTGCTTGTGTAGTGTTGACACCGTTTGCCAGAGTCACAAACCGATTCAGATATTGAATTTCCCATTTTTTTGAGTGGAGTGCCCGATAGCTCCCACTCGTGACAGTCTTCCAGTGACCGGCTTAACTCTACCGCCCACTGATTTTCTGTGCCGTGAACGTGCTCCACTTTCATGGAAAGTCTGTGTTTCAGACACCTGTTCCAAATGTTCTTTCTGTGCTTCCTTGGATAGAGGACACGGCCTTGTTCCGCACGGTTTTGGTTGTGTTGTCAATGTAATACTGCTAACAATTAAACATAACAATTCGGCATAGTATTCCGTATATGCAATGATAACTCATGTATCAATATCATGAATCGTTCCATATTACAGAAATAAATATCTGTTGTATCCTTTCTAAAATAGTAATTTTCACAGTTGAGTGTAAAGTCTTAAATTACATTTTAATATAATTTCTAATGTATATCAAATAAACATTTGAGAGATGGATTTCAAATTTTCGTAACTACTACAGACAGTATCTCTGAAATGCATTAGAAGTGATGGCAATGAGGTGACCGGTGTCGTTTTGTCACTGTATTCTGGAGGATTCCTGACCCTTTGCAGCAGCGGCAGCTCGTCTTCTACCTGCCTGTAAACTGTTGTAGTCTGATAAGGCCTATACTGCTGGGAGAACTGCAGACTATAACCCTGTGCCTGTTGATAGGAAGTGGTCATAGGTTTTTCCCTTCCTTACTGTCTGTCTTTAAAAGAAAAACCGTCCTGTATGTATTCAGGTTCCCGTTTTTCAGACTCATCCACATCTTGGCATTTAACATGCAGTTGAGATGGGCTTGTAGCATCTCCAAAGAATCTACTGTAATGATAATCATCTGTATCACCCCCCCTTTCAAGAAGTTGGATAGGTGGCAGCTGTGAAACCTTGGTAAGCGAGGTTAATTCTGGCCTCAACTGGTTCGGTGAGGACAGGCCCATTGATGTTGCAGTAGACAATGGGAAATATCTCAATTTCAGCAGTGCCATCTTCGCTGTTCTAGAAAGAGACGTAATCAGAGCTGCCATCAAGGAGTCAGTCGACGGTGCGGGTATGGTCTGTGTCAACGATGGGCCAGTCACAAAATTGGCAGTCAACGGAAACGTCAACACTACTGTTACAGTCAACAAAGCAGAAGACACCATGATGGTAGGTGTCGATGCAGCCATCCTCACTGTAGGCAGGCGTTGGCAGTTTAGATGATTTAAACAGCGACTTGCCTGTTTTCTCAGAGGCAGGTTTGCTGACATCAGCGGAGACTAATGCCTTATCAAAAGGTGCTGATGGCTCAGAACCGGAGACCTTTTTCTCCTGGGGTCTTGAAATGACCTTTTCCAGTGTTGGCTTATTTGTGTTCACCTTTTTCAGGGTCTTTTTCTAGATGGCTTTAGAGACTCCTTCACCTAAAGGCAGGGCCCTTCCTCTCCAGAGTCAGGAGTTTCAAATGCTTTTTTCTTCTGAAGCCATAGTAAACGTCTTACATCTCCTGAGTCTTGGCAGAATAGGTTCTGCAACATTTGCAGTCCTTGGGGTTGCGGTGTGGGTGCAGGCAGTACAGGCACTCCTTATGAGGATCCTCAGAAGAGCCCAATCTGCCCAAAGGTTTTACATGGTAAAAACAAACCCTTATTGATCCCTCCGACATGCTTGTAGCATGTCAGATCAGCTAGTAATGATCAGATAAATATCTAAAGTTCACCTGTAGGCCACTGTTGACAAAGTTAGGTTCTGAATAAGGAAAAACTAGGCAGAGCTCAGGGAGACTATCCACACGTGCAGTAAGAAATCTGAGGTGCTGAAGCCACTGGACAGGAAGAGAAGGGTGCAAGCTTGGCTCGGATTGACTTAACTTTGGTCATGCGCAAAACATGGATTGCTACTCAATCCTTTGGGGAAATGCCATTATAGACTATCAAAATGGAAATATTTCTACTACTAGTTTTAATTACCGTGGGACTCCCACCTCTAGGATGGGCAAAATGTATGCATTACTATGAAAGACTCAATACTGGAGAACCTCCCTGAGACGCATCCTGATCGGAAGGCTGATGCTCATGAGTTCAGGAAATCAAACTGTGACCAATCCAGAGCCACTAGGATGACTTGGGCCCGACCGATTCTGATCTTCAGAACACAGGACATGAGAGGTATCAATTATAAGGCATAAAGAATTCTCTGGTTCCACTCTAAGCAGAATAAGTCTCCAAGCAAAAGCAGCCTTGGCTATTCCAACACCCAGAAGTGCAGACATTGCGCATTCTTGCGGTGGAAAACAGATCGAGCTAAGGTTCTCCCCCATTTGCATTAGACACCATCTGCTACCTCTGGGTGCAATTGCCATTTGTGATCCACAAGGTGTTGACGGCAGGATTTGTCCGCCCCAGCATTCAAAGATCCTGCCAGGTGCTGCACCACCAGGAAGATTCTGTGGTGTTCAAACCACATCCAAAGGTACATGGCCTCTTAGCACAGAGTCCATGACCCCATTCTGCCCTGCTTGTTGCAGTACCACATGGTGGAGTTGTCCGTGAACACCTGAACTAGCTGCAGCATGAGAGGCAGAGGACTAGGCTGTCTCTTTTGGTGATGAGACCTGTGATGAAAGGCCGCAGCCAGGAAAAGAATGAAGGAGTCTGTTGGGCACGCACAAACTGGTGACTGGGCTGAAATACTCTGCCATAGCCACAAAAGGTATGAACAGCAGGATGAGGTTGGCAAGGAGAGAGAGTGGGGCCCAAACGAGTGGGCTGTAGCTCGGCTATCTTTAAAGCGCTGTCTCAGTCTTTTCTCCAAACAGGCTGGAGCTATCGAAGGACAGGTCCCTAAAGAATTGCCTGGACATCCCTTAAAAAAACCTGTACAGCGCATCCCAGTGTGACACTGCAGAGCCAATGGATCTGCCAAAACAGTGTAGTATCCAGCCCACATTGAATAGCAAATTTAGCTGCATCCTAGCCATCTGTCATTGTCTGGGGCAAGATAGATTAGGCCTCCTTTGGGACCATCAGCAAAACCTGGGCAACTGAGTTCAATAGGGAGTGAGTTTTATGACCTTCTTCCCTAAGGTGTTCCGTTTTTTTCGACTTTAGAGAGTGGTAGGGAACGCATTTGGATTCACTTGAGCCACAGACACCTGCTCCACTAGACTCAGGGGTTAGGTTCTGCATCAGAAAGTCAGGGTCCCCAGGCGCAGAACAATGGCCGTTAATTTGTCTGCTTACCAGTATCCCTGAACAGGGCTCTGTCAAGTTGCCAAAAGGATATCCAGCAAGGTATCAGAATCAGAACCCAGTAAAGCTGGTGAACTGGACTAGTACGCAGGTTTGAATGTAATAAATTTGATCAGCTATTGTCAAAGAGGGAGCCTGGAAGGTATTCATTTGTTCTAGACGGCCGAGAGCTAAAGGTACAGTAGGTCCTGACCCCCTAAAGTTTTAAAGATAACCAAGGTCTCTAAAGCACTGGTCATTATTGCTGGTTTACTGGATACTTCTTGGAAGGTACCAGGATATTAACACAAGAAACTCCCGATATAGAATGTGCAGATGGAAAATGAACCATTTAAAATTTTTGTAGCAGCTTCCAACTATAGGAGATTGTGATAAGGAAAGGATATTCCCAGATAGGTCGCCCCTCAACCTATATTCTTAAAAAGGCAGTTGTTATAATTATTGCATCACCAGGATTCTGGAAGAAAATTAAAACACGAAATAGCTTCCTTAAAGCTGTAGTGGTTCAGTGTAGAAAGTAGTAGGATATGCTGAATTTGGCTGGTTTTAAAAAGTAAACAATATAGAAGTTATTGCGTGCTATATAGGCAGGTTTCTGGGCTATATTTTAACTGAAAATGTTTTTGAAAAAACGTGTTCCCTCCTATTACAGTTGCCCTTCACTTTTAGGCTCATGACTAAGCCATCCTGCTCCATCGGTCCCTCAGTAGATGCCAATTAATGGACAGTTTTCTGAAATCACACGTGTTGTAGCTTTATAAAAACATGGCCATCTGGAAGTTTGTACAAGATGCAATATAGCCTCATGGCTATGGCTGTTGGCATTCCAACCTTGCAGACCCAACACCACCTTGCACAAGCCTGAGCACCAGCTACCCTAAGAACCTATAATGCTAAACAGATGCATTCCAGTCTCTGGTACCGGGCCATAGGATTCCATCCAGAGAATATTAAACCCCAACAAATACTTCTGTGTTTGCAGAGTCTGGCCAAAAAAGGTCTAAAGTACTTGTCAGGAATGGCAGCAATATCATGGTTGAGGAAAGTAAGACTACTCATTCGATCTTTTCTCCAAGAGGATCACAAAGCAGAGTATAAAAGGGCTATTCAGAGTCCCCCCCTGTAGTAAGCTGGCTGTGTATATACTATACCAAAGTAAGGTAAAGTGTGCTCAGAGTCCAGTGGATCCCCAAAGGTAGGCAGAGGCTAAAGTAGAGAATACCTTACTCGTTATTTGTGGTAGAGTGGGCGAGCAGTAAGGCTTTATCAGATGGTAGTGTTGAGCATTTTCTTTTTAAAACATAATTTATTGGGTTTTGGTGCAGTACACATTCTCATGTTGTCAACACTTGAGATTGCATATCTCATGCTACATGACCGACTGTTGAGTTACATTTTGTTTCCCTTGATAGCCCAGTTATTGTCTTGGCATCTCCAAGCTGTTTACGTCCATTCAAACTCCCCACCCCCCCCAAACTCCCTCCCAACTCTTCCCCCCCTCGCACTACAGGCTGTCACTAGTCTTGCCTTCCACTATGGGCCACTTTTATTTTAAAAACGGGTAGCGGGCAATGTAATCTCCATATCTGCACATCCTAGACGTACTTAATCTAGTCCGCTTTTCTAATTCTGTGGGGCATTTTCCTCGGGTCCCAGCCCTGGGCCGGGCTCAGGGTCCTGTCTCTAGGGGCTCCCCTGTCTGGACCCCACCATTGGGGAGGAGTTGCCAGATTCTTGGCCAGTGTGCTTCATCTCCTCCACCAGTATCTCCCATGCTAGGGCCCTCTCTATTCTGCCTATGCCGCGTCTCATTTCTCATCAGGACCCTGCTCTCGCAACCCGCCCATCGTTCCAGCTCCCGCCTCCACCTAGTGAAGCTAGGGCCTTCCGGTGCCTTCCACCTGCTGGTGATTTCCTGTTTGGCTAATATGAAGGCCAGGTCTTAGAATCTGGCGGTAACTTTGGTCTTTGCCGTGTGTAAGAACATATTGAGCAGACAGTGTGTCAGTGTACAGGGAACTATTTTTTCAGTGATTCGGGCTGTCACCCTTGTGACCTCCTGCAAGTAATGGGCCAATGCCCGGTAGTTCCACATCATGTGGATGAAATTCGCTCCTACTTACTCTACATCTAGGTCACTTCGCGTCCTCCCTGTGGAAGTACTGGTTTATTCATTCTGGGGTTGATGTATGCTTGATGTAACGTGTAGAAGCTTATGAGCCTGACTTGTGCGTTCCAAGATACCCATAGTGCCCTTAGCAGTGTATTTTCCCAGTCCTTGTCCTCCATGGGGCGTCCTATGTCCTCTGTCCAACGGTTCCTTAACCCCTCTAGTGGTCTAAATGAGTCTCTTCCGATCGCCCTGTACAGACAGGTGATTGCCCTAATTATCCCTCCGGCTATTACAATATATTCGTATGTGGCATGTTGTGGTGGTTCTACTGTACCCATCTGCCACTTCGGTCTCATTGCCCCTGTGACTGCTCTGTGCAGCAGAAAGTGGCCCTGCAGGACATCCCAGTCAGCTCTGAAGTCTTCGATTGGGAGTAGTTCTCCATCCCTATAGAGTTCCCCTATCTTTTTCGCCCTGCCTGTACCCAGTCTATGCCTCCCTATTATACCCCATGTGGCAGTGCCCCGAGCACAAACAGCAGGAGTTCTGTCGAATATGGGTATTTCGTCTGGGTCTTTTGGAGGCACCTGTTCTAACACCTCTGTATCACTCTATGCTTGCTGGTGCGTATGTGGTGTGGCTTTGCAGTCCTTAGTAGTGTTCGGAGCAGCTCATCTCTCCCCGGGGTAAAGGGATGCACCCCCCCCCCCCCCCATCTGGCGTGAGCCTCCCCGCTACCCATTGCGTGAATCCCTGCAGTTTCCCTGCCAAGTAGTATGCTTCGCAGTCTGGGGTCGCTATCCCTCACTCCATGAATGGCCTCTTTAGTGTGGCTAAGGCCACTCGCCGCCTCCCAGATCCCCAGATGAATGCAGAGGCATGAGTCAAGCTCCCGGAACCACACCCTGGGTATCCATAAAGGCAGCGTGATGAAGAAGTACAGTAGTCGGGGAAGGGCCACAATTTAACAAGGCGATCCTTGCTGCCGAGATGGGGAGTCTCCCCCCCGCACTCCCCCAATCTCACGTTTTTGGGACCTTAGCACCCCCCCAGGTGTCCCTCCTGCACATCTTGGGAGCGAGTGGAACATTTTTACTCCCAGGTATCAAAAGCAGCAAGTTTCCCATCTCAGGTTCCCCCAGCCCCTCGGATGGTTGTTGATCTGCCATCATGGGGAACAGTCTGGATGTCTGCCAGTTCACGTTTAGGACAGAGAGCCCCAAACTCCTCCATCATATTCCTAGCCCCTCGCAGGTCTTCCCCTGGGTTTTTCAAGAACAGGAGGAGGTCATCCACGTGTACTGCTATATGGTGCACCTGCCCTTCTAAGTGCAGTCCCCTATATCTGTTTACCATCCTTGCCACGCAGGCCAATGGCACCATCGCCAGGACAAACAACAAGGGAGGGGGGGGACGGGGGGGGGGGGACACCCCTGGCGAATGCCCCTCTCCACCCGATACTGCTCCAAGATAGTGCGGGCAATGCCCACCCTTGCCGTCGGGCCTGTGTACCGCAGTCTCACCCAGCGCAGGGAGTCCTGTCCATTCCCATCCTTTCCAGCATGGCGTAGAGAAACTCCCATTCCAGGCTGTCAAAGGCTTTTTCTAGATCAATGGTAAATATCATTCTCTCCTGTTCTGCTCTGCCCCCAGGTATAGGATTGAGAGGAGTCTCCTTATATTCTGGGTTGTTTTTCTGCCCGGTATGAACCCAGCCTGATCAGGATGGACCAGGGAGGTCATGTGCGGGAGCAATCTGGACGCCAGTATTTTACTTCGAATTTTAAAGTAGAGGTTGAGCATCGATAAGGGCCTGTAAGCCATGCAGTCAAGAGGGGACTTATCCGGTTTTAGGAGCGGGATCAACACTGCCTCCCGGGTAGACTGTGGGAGGATTCCCTCATCCCTTGCCGCCTTGTATAGTTATACTAATCTGGGGGCCAAATCCTCCAATTAGGTGGCATACAATTCTGTGATGAATCCATCTGTTCCTGGGGATTTGCCCATCGCCAGGCCCTTGACACCTACCCTGATCTCCCGTTGCGAAATGTCAGCCCCCAGCTGGTTTGCATCTTCCTCAGATATAGTGAAGAGGGGAATCGCCTCGAAGTATTGCCTTATCTTACCCTCCCCTCGGGGCCCAGAGCTCTTGTATAAGCGTTTGTAGTAATCGAGGAAGCTGTTATTTATGTCTGCCTGCTTGTATAGGAGGTGGCCCACTGGGTCAGCTAACCACGATGGTGTTCCCTCTACGAGAAGGGTTGGCCAGCCATGCCAGAAGCGTACCCGCTCTGTCCCTTTCCACATGCATCCGATCCATGTACTTTGTGATCGAAGCATCTTAAGCGCTCCTCCTGAGCCGCCACTTCCTCTTTTGCCTACAGTAGCTCCTGGCGGAGCTCTGGGTACTTCACCTCTAGCTCTCCAAGTGCCTGGTCAGCTTTTTGTATGTCCCCGAGTAATGTCCGTCTCATCTCAATTGACGATGCCCTGCATCTCCCCCTTAGCACTGCCTTAAAGTCCTCCCACTCCACCAGTCTGGAGTCCATGGAGTGGGTGTTATCGGTGAAGCAAGAGGCGATATGACCCCTGATCTCCTGTTGGAATACCTGGTCTTCGAGCACCTCTGGTCTTAGTCGCCATGTTGGGATGGGCTGGAGCAGGGCCCCCAACTGTAACCTCGAGGACGAGATTGTGATCCGATATAGTGTGATTCAAGTACTCCACCCCTCGCATCGGTGTGCATGTCGGGAGTGCAAAGGACCGTGTCAAGCCTTACATGGAGCTCATGTGAAAGGTGGGAGTATTCTTTATCCAGCGGGTGCGTGCATCTCAAGGTATCAATCAGTCCCCATCAGGCCTGCCAATCCCGAAAGCCCCTGGCCATTCTATGTACGGGGAGTCATGAAGAGGAGGGTGAGAGTGGTCCAAGACCAGATCTGCTACACAGTTGAAGTCTCCTCCTATAATGACTGAGCCCACCATATGAGGTGCCAATACCCCATTCATCTTTGAGGAAGGTCGCTTGGTCTGTATTCGGCCCATAGAGGTTTATAAGTGTAATGTCTTGTCTGTCCCGTTTCCCTGTGACTGGAAGGTACCTGCCCTCAGGGTCAGCTTTGTGTCTTGTGTGCTGAAAGGGGACCCCCGCCCTTATCCAATTTAGTACCCCCCTCACGAACGCTAAGAACGAGGTGCAATATGCCTGTCCCCTCCACCTCCGGTGTAACGCGGCCTCCTCGGAAGCCTTTGTGTGCGTTTCTTGCAGCATGGCGATGTGTACTCCCACTCTATTAAGGTAGGAGAAGATTTTATGTCACCTATGCAGAGTGCATGCCTCATGTTTCAGGATATCAGATAATACGTTACTCTATCCCCCATCTTCATTAGATATCTTGTTCCCCCCCTGGCCCCAGGGCCAGGATCCCCCAGTAGTCGGACTCGACAAGTATGCCCTATGTGGATTCTTACTAGTCTCATTTCTAATGCAGGGCCCCCAACTTAAAACTCTAGAATAAACCCAACACCCCCTCCCCAGGACAAGTGAGGTTCTCTCCCCCATCCAAACTATGCACTCCAGTGCAACTTTAAAGTGTACGAAGTTCTGGTACTGACCGGTCTCCCAAGTAGTGTTCAGCATTTATTGTACACACTCAAGCAAGAAATGTCATACACTCAATGACTAAACTCGGACCAATTTGTATAAAAACATTAGTTGGATTTTATTTTCTAGAACCAAGCCAGGCCTGGTACAGGTAAGTGTAATCCTACTTTGCAAAAATAATGCAGGTAAATACAGTTTGAATGCAATTAGATTGGTTACAGGTAAGTCATTAGTAAAACAATTGGAATCACTTTGTTACTCTTTATACTCCGTGTGATATGCCTAGATATCACACTGGGACATTTTCTAGAGAAAGGGTAAGTAAAATCGTTTTTGTTAATTTGCAGTTTTAGGGTTTCATACAAACCAACTCCACATTTTTCACAAGAAAGCAGTCAATGCAGTCCTATGGGAGAAAAGGTTATCAACTTAACGGTAAGTACTTAGATTTGAGAGTTGGATTTCTGAGGTTAGAACCAGGGTTCCCCCAGGGTCAAGGATGCACTCAAAGCAACCTCAGCAGCACTAGGGCGGTTGAGTGCTGAGGCCCAATGTTATCCGATGGGGGATAGGGGGCCTCCGGCTGGTGGCTGCTCACGAGCAAGCCACAGGATTGATGGAGCCAAGCTCCTAGGGTTAAGCCCAGGGCAAAGAGGGATCAGAGTTAGCACACAAGGTGCACCCACAGCAGCACAAGGGGCGGCCGAGTGCTGATTTGGCGTTGGGTGCCCTGTTTTCAATGGGAGTTGCCGGTTTTGGATTTTGGCTGAAGGCTTGGTCCAGTAAGTCTTCCAGGAGGAACCAACAGCTGGGCAGGTAAGTTGGAAGGCTCAGGGACGTAGATGCACCTCAGGTTCTCTTCCCCAGGGCGCAAGGTGGCTGGATGCAGGGGTGTCTTGAGGTCGGATTTCAACTTACCGGGCCACTCTCGGTTGGGGAGTCTCCGTGCAGAAGCTGCAGGCAACGTCAGGAAGTACTGGAGGACTCTGAAGCACTGGGGGACCTTGTGGGTACTGTGGAAATATGGATTTTTCTGGTCAGTTATGTCCCCTATCTTGGACCCCAACGGTTCTATGTGCATGTTACAAGTACATGTATGTTCCCTCCAGTTCCAGTTATGAAGACGCAAATACATGTGCGTCCACCGTTAACATGTCCTCTGTTGATCCGCCATGAATGGGCCGGATATTCCATTCCTAAGTACGAAAGGCCACCGCCTTTATATGGTTCACTTATGCCATTTTACAGTCCAGGCAAGTAGGCCCTGATTCTGTCATCAAGCTTTTCTTGCTTTCTGTCTCTGAAGCTCCAGTCCGAGCCTGCATCTGTGACCATGAACTTTGTCTCATCCTCTGCGCGGCTCACGATGCCCGACATCAGCTTGCTGCCTGCCAAGAACTGTATTTCACCTTCGGAAATTATCTGCTCCGTCCCTATCCAATGCATTCCTGTCTAGTAGTTTAAGTAAACATTCTTCCAGCTACCGAGCAAAAGGCCCGGCTTCTCTGTCCTCATGCAAGTAATTCATAGCCCTGTTACCATGGAATATTCCTACCCCCTCGCATTTAGTGTAGACACTTAGACGCTTGTACACGCACTCACAGTCAGTATAGAATAGATTTTGTTCGAGAGACCTTTCTTTTTGGATAACACAGTTCTTTAAACATAGGATATTAGATATGATTTGGGATTAGGTTGACATAACCCCAGACTTTTGTCTCCACATGTAGAGCTAAATGTCAAGTCCCTTTCTCCCTCTAGTTGCACGTCTATCACACGTCATGCGACTGCGCACGCATCTCTGCCAAATATTTCTGCTGACATTGCAGGATTCTCCAGGTATCCACCCACACATGACAAATTACCCATTATCATCAAGTGGACGCCCACATGGACGCCCACCTTCACGCCTACTTACACGCCCACATGCTCTTATCTCATTCTCTCTTGCTCTTTTGCTTACGTACAATTGAGAAATGTATATATACTGTACTCTGTAAATAATGTTTTGAGAATATTGAGAATACTTTTGAGCCCCTTTCCAGATCCAATTTTGGTGATGGAAATATTCTCCCTTTGACTCGAGTTATTGGAATAAATCCCTTTATGAACCTGATACCACAGACTCAGCCTCTTGCTTTATGCATGATCTTATTTATATTTTAAAAGTCTGAGAGCGTAATATTTTATTTACCACATAATGGCGCCCGAACAGTTTAATCTCTTTCCCCACACGCCGGAGATGAAGGTCCAGTTTTGCCCCCTTCCATAGCCGTGATGGACTTCAAGCGCGCACGTCGCGGGTCTTCCCGCCAACTCCCTCAGGCCAACGAAGGGGACAGACTGCGACCAGGCATCCATACGAGGCGGTGAGGAACGCAGATTGTCCTACCCAGAGCCCACCTGCGAGAGAGCTGTGTCCGAGGTATACAGAGGCCCACCAGATTCCGAAGTTCCGAAGGATCCAGGTCAGGAGTAGAGTCCAGTCCAGTCCAGTCCGGTCCAGTCCAGTTCAGTCCAGTTCAGTTCCGAGGCCTTCCGTTCCGAGCTACCCGGTGAGTACCATTGCCGGGGAGGCGTTCTGACGTGCACATAGGTTGTGCCGGTCAAGACGGGTTTGGGTACACAAATCCGGTCTGCACTGTTTCAGCAGTGTATCTGTACTGTTTAGCAGTATATCTAGTATATCAAGTATATAAATTCAGAATAATCCAGTTAATGCCGAGTATTATGTTTAGTGACTAGTTTCTTAGATCATCATCATCATTGTTGCTCATTAAATGTTAAATGTGTTAATACGTCCTACATATTGTGGTATGATTGACTGTTCATTATCGTGTTTTATTGTATTAAGTGTGTTCAAAAATAAGGTATCAGATCAGTTCTCAATATGCCGCTCTTTTCGAAGTTAAGACAGATCACAACTAGAAAAGGGGTACTCGAAGAAGCTGTTCCCATTCCACCTAGGGACACTCCAGGGTACTTTATGTATCATAAGCATGGCCTAGACGCCATATTATTTCTTGATTTATGGGTAGACTACACCAAGGAATTATCAGAAAGTCACAGGTGGCCCGCAGCTGGGACCTGGGATGCAGATTGCATCGTGAAAGTAGAGGAAGAATTATGGAAAAGGAAAGCTAGACAATAACAGAAAGACGCCATTGATTTATGGCGAAAAGAATCGTATAGACGTACGGAAAAAGCACGTAGACAGGAAGAGAAGAGTAAGGAGAATTCAAATAAAGTTCGAGAAAATATGTTAGTTGAGGAAGGTATCCGAGTAAAAGCAGAACAAGTAGATGGACAACGAAACACTCTTATGAAAGAGTAATTTTTGAAAAGTTTAGCTTGAAAAAAAAAAAAAAAAAAAAAAAAAAAAGAATTGTGGGTATTTCGAATTTGCAAATTGTACAAGAATACAGGTTTGTGTTCTTGGTGGTCCAGTGAGCCAATGTGCTGGGTCAAGTCGGTGAGATTATGACCCCCTGAGTGCAAATTGTATGTAAAAATAATTTTTCAATTGAGCAAATTATTGCAGTTTTTATGGAATTGAGTAGTCTTTTTGTCTTTGACAGCTTCAGAGTGAGGAGAAGGTGGGGGCTGTGTAGAGCAGTATGTGATACAGAAATCGGAGACAGATTCTGACCTTGTAGCCAGTGTAGGTGGGGGCCGGTGAGAGGAGCAGAACAGAGGCACTGCTTAGAAAGCTTCTCTGACATCGCATCTGTGTAATGCCTGCAGCCGGAACAACGAAAAAAAGTTGGCTGGCAGCCCAGGCTCAGGCCGCGCTGAGGGGCTATTTTTAACTTCTCTGATAAGACAGGGCAGCTGAGAAATGTAAGTCGAGAAAGATTCCCTTGTTCTATTCTGTGCAAAACGAGTGCCCCGAGGAAATGTCTATGGAGAAGATTTGTTTTATTTTTTAGAAAATGCTATATTGCTTCTGGCCAGAAAGTAAAATGTTGCTCTTGCTTGGAATTTTAAGGGCTATGTGCCTATATAAAAACGATTTTCAAATTCAGACATTTTTGAATTGTGGCCACAAGCTGCCACCAGTTGCATTGGATAAATGATCCAGTGGTTAAAAGTCTGTGAGGAGAGATGAGAGGTGCGTCTTCGGTCTGGGACATTAGGGTACATTGTGTTGACGAAGATGCATAGCTCATTTTTATAAAAGAAAACAAACAGGTTCGTGTGTTCTTCGTTTTTGATTATTATTGCTGATTCTGTGTGTCAGACTTGACACGGTGATTTCAGATGGGGGTGTATAGGGCAGGTAAATGAATTATTGATTATAAGCCTGACAAATTAAGCAGGCCAGAATGTTCGCCTCTGAGCTGTAGGTACTGTAATTGCGCATCGCTGCTCATTTATATATGTTAGTGCAATTGTCTATGCTTTCTGTGCTTGGTATACTGATGGCTTGGCATATGTATTTTATATATGTTTTGTTTTTGTGTTGTATTGACCAGTCTGTTTAGCGTTTAATACCAAGTTCTCCTGTGCAAGTACAGAGATAGTCGTGACGACGGCGATCTTTGCACAGCGCTTGGCTGGAACTTGTTCACAATTACTAAATTTCACAGACGTGATATTACCTTTATCATGCTGTCAAAATAGCAGACAACACGTTATCAGTGTATGTCTAATTGGTGTTGGAGATGAATGAAATAAAAGAAAAAGTTATGCAAGACTAAAATATTTTTCACATGACTGCCTTTCTCTTATAGACAGGCAGCCTCGGTCATATGTTTCCAGATTGGACATTAAGGAACAATTATGATCTGTACACTCGCATCTTAACTCTTGAAAGGCCTGTTTTAAATAAGGACTGCCACCACAGAGTGACAAATGAGGCTCGGTATTTAGGGTAATGAGAAAATATCTGACAGGATTTCCTTTTTAAAGTTTGCTTTAGTAAGCTCATTCTTGTAAGTGGTGGCCCCAAAAGTTGACTTGTTTTTAAATTAGGCTATTTATTGTATAGGTGGAAATTATTGCAAAATGACTGATTTCTTTAGCAGATAAATTATTAATTATCAACATTAACAACTGTTCTTAAACTTGGTTTTCCGAATATTTAGGTAATTTAGCATTCCTATTAGGGCCTACTAGCATTAATATTGACTTCAGGTTGGTGTAGGTTCATGTAATAGGGACATTTGCATATGAGATGTCATTTGGCTAGCTTATGAGCTAACACAATGAGGTTTGTACATTAATTTGAAGGATTTCTCGCCGTTTCAAATACGCTGTGTATCTCCTATAATTTTGCTTACGCCCAGTAGCTACACACAGGGATTAATAGTGTTGACAAGACACAGGGTTTGATAGTGTTTGACAGCAGTGAAATCTGTTTCAGATTTCCTCCTGTCAAAAAGGGGGGGGAAGGAGGAGAATATTGGCTTTCTGCTGGCCCCTGAGGAGGTTCGCTTCCCGCTAGCCCCTTAAGAAATTAAGCCCCTTAGAAATTAGCCCCCTTAGAAATTAAGTCGAGGAAATAGGTATGGTGCTTTCCCCTTTTTCTCATGTTTTATTGTGATCTTTCAGGGGAATTAGTTGTGGGCACCGGAACGTATTCAATTGATTTCTGGTTTTTCCCAGCCCTAGACACAAAAAGACTAAAGTCCTCAAGAACACACTGTGGCATATGAAGAATTAAAGAGAGCTTTATGTCAAGCACCAGTTTTAGCAAACCCTGATTACAACAAATCGTTTATGCTTTTTGTGACAGAGCGGGATGGAACAGCACTATCTGTCCTAACACAAGATCATGCAGGAAAACACGAGCCCTGTGCTTATTTTTCTAGTACATTAGACCCAGTAGCACAGGCTTTGCCTGCGTGCCTAAAATCAGTTGCAGCAACGGCCTTAGCCATAAGACAAAGTGACTTGATAGTGCTGGGCCACCCTCTGACAGTACAAGTACCACACGCAGTAGAGGTTCTCTTGAACCGGACACAAACACAACACCTGACTGTAGCTAGACTGACAGGCTATGAGCCAACGTTATTTCAACCACACATAGAGATCAGACGATGCAACATACTGAATCCTGCTACCCTTTTGCCCTCCAGTACAGAAAGCGTTTCACCACACGACTGTGTTGAACTAATACATACCGTGACTAAACCAAGACAAGACTTGACAGACGTTGCACTCCCAGACCCCGACCTAACACTATAAGTTGACGGCTCATGCATGAGGACAGGGGCGGGAGAATTAGTGGCAGCATATGCAGTGACTACTGATACTGTAATAATAGAGACTAAAAGAATAGACATATTGTCAGCACAAGCAGCAGAGCTCATCGCCCTGACACAAGCGTGCATAAGAGCTAAGCACCTGAGAGTAAACATTTACACCGATTCTCTGGCGAGAAAGGTTTCTTGACCTCTCATGGGGCCAAGATACAGAATGGCCCCCATATTCAAGCCCTACTGGAAGCAATACATTTACCAACAGCCATAGCTATCCTAAAATGTAAAGCACATACTAGAGCCACAGATACCATTTCCCAAGGCAATGATCTGGCAGACCGAACAGCTAAACAGACAGCTCAGACCCCACTAGACATGACAAAGTTACAGGTTCAATAAGTGTCCAAAGCCATGACAGTTAGGGATCCTTCCAAGGATGTACAAGACATACAGACACATGCTACTATGGACGAATTAAAGAAATGGTCGGAACAAGGAGGGGTACTGACTGATCAGGGTTTCTTCCTGATTCAATGGTACAAGTGATTATAAATACCGCACATAGTCCTGCACACTTAGGAGAGAAAGCAATGATAGATAGCTTACAGAATATATGGTTCAACAAGCACCTGCGTGCAGCAGCGAAACAAAAGGTCAGAACATGTATGATCTGTTGCCAATTCAATGCAGGCAAAGGCATTCCGATGGAACAAGGTGCATTCCATCCACCTGACCACCCTTTTGAAGTGCTCCAAATGGATTATATCCAAATAAACAGATGTAGAGGTTACAAATATGTCCTGGTACTAATGAAGCAGGTGTCCCTTCTGTTAGGGTATACCTGGAAATTCCATTGTGTGCGACATCCTGAAGCAGCAGTTGCCCTCTTTTTCATGCGAATGGTAGCTCATTCTAGAACAGGCTTATCTCCCTATGAAGTGGTCTTTGGTAGACCACCAAATATGTGGGGCACTCCAATGCCTAAAAGATTACTGATGTTAATAGTAACATGCTGACAGATTACCTGGCTTCCTTGATGTCTGCACTACTCTCTTGTTGTTCGCAGGTTGCTGCCGCCTTCCCTGACAACACCCAGGTCAAAGAATACTCCATCGCTCCTGGATGAAAGGCGCCAAAGTCAGTGCTCTGGACCACGGGGACGGCCGTTAAAGTCAAAGTGCACCTTCACCACTCTTTTACAAAGGAAAAAGACTTTAAACTTGGATTTTGGATTTTGAACACCATTTTCTAGAGGAGACTCCCCAGAAGTTTCCACAAAGCTAAACTTTGATCTAAGTCAGAACCCGTTTGATCAATTAAGTCCACTAGGTGGTGAAGCGGTTGAACATGTATTCTGGCTCGCATAAGATCTTGGACAATAACATAAAGCAAAAATAAGAGAGCTAGATAAGAAGCAAATAGATGTATAGTGACTGTAATTTTTCAATCTCTTATGTGCATCACGATAATATGTATCAGCTTAATACTATATGCTATTTTTCCTCCTATTGCCTCACTCTTATACTCCTCCACTAATGATACCATAAAGCACACATTTAGTGATCTGCCATCCTATGAGCTATCATATCGACTTGCCTTACGCAACAATACCTCTATTCAGATGCTGCACCATTCACATCAGACTAGCAATACTACAGACTGCTGGGTCTGTGGCCGACTCCCCCCCTATCAGAACTATAAGGGAGTTTTGCCCCTCTTTCTCTATCCGTTCACACACAATGGCTCCTGTGGAGCATGGTTTAGTTTGATTAATTCCCTAGATTCGAATTCCGCAGTTTATCAAGACAACTGGGTATGGGGAAACCTGAACTTAGTTTTGCTTAAAGTCTGCTACCCTAACAAGGAGGGACTTCCCAAAAGAACAGGAACTGATCTAGAAAATGAAGTATATGGATTAGGTAATTTTACACTTAACCTCATGATCCTGAACGTTGAATCTGAAGCTACACCAATCTTGCCCGCCATGTCCGTATTCCCAGTAAAAGGGGAATTATGTATAAGAAAGAATGGCTCCATACACATGGGCCATAGTAAATGCACCACTGTAATAAAATTTAGTGATCAAGGCAAGTCTACATTTAGAGCTTCTCGTCATTCCTACTTTATATGTGGCCAGACCGCATATATACGCCTACCTCTAGATTGGGATGGTACCTGTTACATAGCATTCCTCCTACCACCTGTTTTCCTAGCTCCTCCTGATTATCATAGAAATACTCATTTAGTACACAATAGACAGCAGAGAGATCTCCCAATTGTCGATTACACTGAAACAGCATGGGAAAAATACACAGATTTCAATAAAGGTTTCTTTCCCTATATAGGTACAGTTACCAATAGTAAGCTGATACGTAGATTAACCAGAACCCTTGAAGCAGTAGTGAACGAAACTATTTCCGCCTTAGGCAATTTAACAGAAGAGCAGTCTGCTATGCGGATTGTTGTGCTTCAAAATAGTCTTGTCCTTGACGTTATCCTGGCCGATAGGGGCGGAGCTTGAAGGGTCATCGGATCAAGCTATTGCATTTTTCATACCAGAAAATTCGCCATCTGTATATAAAGCCATAACTCGCCTTCATAAGATTGTAAGCCAGATACACCAGAATCCAGGCACCTGGACTTGGTCCGGTTGGTTTTGGAGTGTATTATCTACCTTTGGATGGAGGGTCCTATCCTTCCTAGGTATTGGCCTTCTCATACTATTCAGTTGCTGCTTATGCCTGCAATGTGGACCAGCGATTTGTGGTCTGTGTGCCACATCGTGCATTCCACTTCAAGATTTTCATTCAAGATCCCGGAAGAAGAAAGAAGAACAAATGATGCTATATGAACAGATCAATGGATTAATGAAGATTGATATCTCTTGACGGGCAAGTAGGGGACAAGGAGGGAATGTGGAAATATGGATTTTTCTGGTCAGTTATGTCCCCTATCTTGGACCCCAACGGTTCTATGTGCATGTTACAAGTACATGTATGTTCCCTCCAGTTCCAGTTATGAAGACGCAAATACATGTGCGTCCACCGTTAACATGTCCTCTGTTGATCCGCCATGAATGGGCCGGATATTCCATTCCTAAGTACGAAAGGCCACCGCCTTTATATGGTTCACTTATGCCATTTTACAGTCCAGGCAAGTAGGCCCTGATTCTGTCATCAAGCTTTTCTTGCTTTCTGTCTCTGAAGCTCCAGTCCGAGCCTGCATCTGTGACCATGAACTTTGTCTCATCCTCTGCGCGGCTCACGATGCCCGACATCAGCTTGCTGCCTGCCAAGAACTGTATTTCACCTTCGGAAATTATCTGCTCCGTCCCTATCCAATGCATTCCTGTCTAGTAGTTTAAGTAAACATTCTTCCAGCTACCGAGCAAAAGGCCCGGCTTCTCTGTCCTCATGCAAGTAATTCATAGCCCTGTTACCATGGAATATTCCTACCCCCTCGCATTTAGTGTAGACACTTAGACGCTTGTACACGCACTCACAGTCAGTATAGAATAGATTTTGTTCGAGAGACCTTTCTTTTTGGATAACACAGTTCTTTAAACATAGGATATTAGATATGATTTGGGATTAGGTTGACATAACCCCAGACTTTTGTCTCCACATGTAGAGCTAAATGTCAAGTCCCTTTCTCCCTCTAGTTGCACGTCTATCACACGTCATGCGACTGCGCACGCATCTCTGCCAAATATTTCTGCTGACATTGCAGGATTCTCCAGGTATCCACCCACACATGACAAATTACCCATTATCATCAAGTGGACGCCCACATGGACGCCCACCTTCACGCCCACATGCTCTTATCTCATTCTCTCTTGCTCTTTTGCTTACGTACAATTGAGAAATGTATATATACTGTACTCTGTGAATAATGTTTTGAGAATATTGAGAATACTTTTGAGCCCCTTTCCAGATCCAATTTTGGTGATGGAAATATTCTCCCTTTGACTCGAGTTATTGGAATAAATCCCTTTATGAACCGGATACCACAGACTCAGCCTCTTGCTTTATGCATGATCTTATTTATATTTTAAAAGTCTGAAAGCGTAATATTTTATTTACCACAGTACCGGTGGGCCACTCACTCGGGCCATAGGCGTCTGGTGCAGTGGTGGTTCCAGACATCTGGTTTCTTTGTCCTTAGCAGGCTCAGAGTATCTCTTTGGTGATTCCCTTCAACAGAGCTGCTGTTCACAGGAGATCCAGTCTTTGTTGAAGGCAGTCAGTCCTTCCAGGGGTTCTGGAGGTCGCTGGCTGCAGGACAAGGTGACTTTGGGGGCAGAATCTATGAAAACATCAGACAGGCTGGGGCCAAGTCAGTTCTTCTCTGCAGTCTCCTCTGCTGGGCATCTTCTTTAGTCCTTCGTAGGTTGCGGGAATCTACCTTCTTGGTTCATGGCTGACCCCTAAATACTGTAGTTAGGGGGCATTTTAGGGGTCGTGGTCAGTAAACAATGGTCTACTGACCTTCGGATGACTACACCATTGGAATGCTCAACCCACTTGGGGGAGTGGGCACAATCCTGATTGGAGAGTGCCTGCCATCTGCATGATGGCAGGCACTGAAGAGTGCGCTTCCCTTCACCTCCCCCACCTGAGGGGTGGGATTTGCAGAGGTGGGCACACCGGAGCTGTTCTACTTTTTCCCGCCTGTCTTCCCGACGGAAGGGAGGGGGGGGGGGGTGGGTAAGACAGGAAGGGGGCATACTCCTGATCGCAGAAGAGGCTGGGGGCCACGTTACAAAGGCAGCAAGGCCTTTGAAGCTCCCCTGCCACTGATGGCTCTTCCTGCCCTGGAAAGGCTTTGTTTCTGGGCTCAGGGAGCGAAGGCTCCCACCCCAGGGGTCCAGAAACATGTCTTGTGGTGGCAGGCTGGTGTTTACCAGTCAGGGAATCCACTAGAGGCTGTTCGTATTCCAGGGGGCATTCTACACCCTCTTCCCCGTATGGTGCCCACCAGCAACCTGAGAACGTAATACTCTTGAGCCTACTCATGTTGGCTCCACCTGACCCCATCTATAGGACACATTTAATATTGCTTTCCGGGAAAACTACTTCTAGTGGTGCTTGCATCAGCACAAAGGATAGGGAACATACAAGCATTTACAATGCAGGACCTATTCTGTTTCACTAAAGAAAGTTGTCTTGCGGACCAATCCGGAATTTATGCCCATAGTCACAACGGACTTCCATCTGAATGAGCTGATCATTCTACTATTGTTTTTCTCCACAGCAGCAGCACATTAGTCTTAGCATTTGCTTGAGTTCTACATGGACAAGACAAAAGACATTCCTTCTTCCAGGACAGGCTAACCGCTGTGCAAACAGGGAACAAACATGGGTATTAGCCTGCATCACTTGCCAATAGTACACTTCAAGAGCGAGTTATGGTGTATACCACCAAGAGCATGGCTATCATGGCAGCACTATGCTGGTGTGCCTTTACAGAGCATCTGCCATGCAGCTACACGGAGGAGCAGGCACATGTTCACAAAACACTACTACCTAGACGTGAACTCAGAAGCCCACTTGGCAGCGGGAAAGGCTATCCTCCGTAACCAGTTTCAATAAAGGTGAGCCTGCTTCCTGCTTTCTTATGTTTAAGATTGTAGAGTACTGCTTACTATGGCTATTTAAACATACCTGCAGAATGTATGAATATACTTTGAATCAAAACCACCAACAAGATCATGCTATGCTCTCTAATGGAGAAGGTTCTCATGTGGTGCTAAAACGGACATAACCATATCAATGTACAAGAAAATGTAATTCAACCATATTTACTTCACTTGGCCAAATCAGGTCTACAATTTATCAAAGTCCACTTAGCAGCTATTACTGCGTACAGAAAATCTCCACTGCAGCCATACTTTTTCAAAATTCTCACGATTAAAGATTTTTTATTCTTTTTTAGAAGAACTTAAGTTTTTCCTCTGGTCATAAAACTGTCACCGCCCCAGGGGAGTTAAACCTAGTGCTTTCAAAATTGATGAGACCCCAATTCGAACCCATTCACAAATCAACCTTCCAGCATGTCGTTAATAGCCATTACCTCCGCACATAGTGAACTACAAGCAGTCATCTTTAGAACCATTTACAGTTTTTAATCACAATAGGGTAGTATCATGTACACATCCTCCCTTTTTACCAAAAGTGGTCTCGGATTTCCAGATTAATCTATTACACTTCTTACTTTTTTTTGCTTAACCCTTCTACAACAGTGGAGAAAGCTCTAGATATTGAAAGAGTGCTCTGTTTTTATTTAGGAAAATCTAAAGATGAAAGAAAAGCTCACCAACTTTTTGTCAACTATGGCTTTTTATGGCAAGGCTTTGCTGCTTCGAAACAAACCATTGCAAGGTGGATAGTTTCATGTATTTCTTTGTTACCAGATTGCCAACAAATAGTTACCAAGTAAACCTAAGGCACACACTAGAAGTAAAGCAGCAACCAAGGCGTGGATCAGACAGATCTGTAAATATGCCACTTTGAGATTAATACACCTTCACAAGATATTGGGTGTCTGTCTCTAGACAAACTGAAGCAAGGTTGGAGCAAGAAACAAGAAAACCCGTTTAAATAATTAAAAGATTTTTGCTTTTCTGGATACGCTCCATGCGTTTAGCTCATATCCTACATTGCAAAATGGTCTTTTTCTTCCTATCATGCATGACTGACAACCGAGGAAATCCCTTTTCAACTGCTTACTACTCTATTCAATGTTTATGACCATCAATGAAGATAGTACGATGCAGAAGGAAAGGTTACATACCCGTAAGTCCTAGTTCTGCATTGTAGGTATCTTCATTGAATTCATGAACAATCCACGCATCTCCCAGTCTGTCGAGGCATAGGAGTTTTTGTAAAAACAAACTGACTCGCAAGCAAACTTCTCAAGTTCCTAAAGAAGCAGGTTTCTTTTTCTCCTCTGTCATTGTAAGCCAATCAAGCTGCATTTTCTCCTGTATTCTATATAAAAGTAGCTTTTTTTTCCAGGCCAAATTATGTACATTCAAAAGCAACTCTACTCCAATTGCTTTCTCCAGCATTCAGAAAGAAAACATCTGAGACTACCCTGAGAATCCATGGGACATTAGACTGAATGATGAACATTTTTCAATAATAATTTCTCCAAAGTTTATATGTTAAAAAAGGTGTTCCAAGGTCCGTGCAGGCAGCGGGGGCATTATTCAATGTTTATGACTATCAATGAAGACCTACAATACAGAAAATGTTTACCTGTAATCTTCCAGGGGAATCCTCAAAGTCATAAGCACTGAATAGTCCCGCCCACATGAGGGCTCTCGGAGCACTTGAAAAATATATCTACATAATAAACTTTGTATGAAGTACTGTACTATATATACATACATACATATACACACACCTGCAGTCTAAAGAGACTAAAAATCGCCAGATTATATGGAGTTTATTTTAAAAATAAGCCAATTTCTTGGGAATAGGTAATTCATTTAAAAAAATGACTAGAAAGGTCTTTAACAAGCCTTTATTAAAGGAAATGCGAGACATTGTTAGCACATAGGCTACTGTAGAAAGAATAGAACTTCACAGTAACCCCTGTATCCCATCATGCCTCACAGGTGACAGGTCAGGTCATTTATACAGTGATACAGAATCCTGGGTGAAGTATTTTTGAGAGTTGTAATAATTTGTGTCCAGGGAGGTAGGAGGGTTGCTTAAGACACAGATTTCCCTGAAGAGAACTAGGATTACAGGTAAGCAACTTTCCTTCTCTTCCAGGGTAACCTCATAAATAGTCAAACACTGTATAAACAAACAAGCCCATCCCACAAGAATCCGACATGAAATTAAATCTTCAACTACCAAAAATTATTCCTCACAGAAGCCGGTCCTACTTGAGTATATACTTTGGCATCTGAATCTAGCCAATAACGCCTCGTAATGGTTTGTACAGAGCTCCATGTAGCCGCTTTGCATATTACTGAAATGGGACCATTACTTAGGAGAGCTGCAGCCTTTTCCCTTGTAGAATGCACCTTAGATCTACTAGGCAAGGATTTTCTAGCAAACTGGTATGTGAAGTACACAGGACACAATCCACCTGTATATAGTGTTTTGATGATGCCAAACCTGTTCTCACTGGACCATAATAAAGCGGGGATCTGATTATTCGAGTTTGGTTCTGTGTAGGTAGAACTTCCAAACTCTTATCAAGAGTGTAAAGATCTTTCCGCAGGAATAGATGGGCTCGGGAAAAAGGTTGGTAATGAGAAGTTTTGATTCATATGCAAGTCTGAAACTACCTTAGGAAGGAAGCTGGGATGAGTTTATCACCCCTTTATTAGTATGAAAAACTGTATATGGTTCTACAGAACATAAGGCTTTAATTTTGCTGACTGCTGAAGGGATGGCCACACGCAATGCCGCTTTCCATGACAGATGCTGTGAAGAAGCTTTTTGAATAGGTTAAAATGGGGGGACCCATTCCTTTGGATAGAACAATGTTAAATTCCCAAGGAGGGGACAGTGACCTAATCGGAATGAACACCTTTAAGCCCCACAAGCACTTTCATTGCTTGAATTTCAAATAAAGAAGAAGTTTGTGACAGACTTTCAACAGGCTTTTATGGCCGCAAAATGCACAGTAATAGAAGAAAACTAACCCAGACTAAGCTAAAGATAGTGTATAACCACTTGTTGACGCAGGATTAGAATATGATCGTTTCAAACGTACCACAAGTAAATCCTTCCATATAGAAGCAAGTGATTTTCTTGTGGGCTGGCAAGTTCAGTGATAAAGGCTGGGATGCAGCATCTGTCCTCTGAACTTGCACAGAAGAGCCGGTCTTAAGTCACCCCCCCTTCAACTGCAGGTATGGCAATCGATTGAGTCCAGTCGCAGTCAGGTGGGGCCCCAGGTGTACACTTTCTCCCGCTCTTTCCGGCACATAGGCAGGTGTCGGAGGGGCTCACGGATAGGGGTCTGAGCCCACTGCACGTCTGGCAGCAGGGGGTTTGTCAGGCCGTCTTGCATGGGCGGCCCCTCCCCCAGGCTGGCTCCCTGGTCAGATCCTCGTAGGGACACTTGCTAGGTCTCAGTGGCCCCACTATTGCACCAGCTGCTGCTCAATCGAACAAGCAATTCTCCGGATCTCGTCACAAGTCCAGAGCCTCAAGGTGGGCCAATTCAGGGGGTTCCTAGGCTTGTTCCCTTCTTAGTCTGTCTCCCACCGGAGTCGGGCCCGGTGCAGCCATCTTAGCAATCAGTTTCCTTTATCAGCTGTTTTCCTCTGCGGTATGGCAGTTCAGTTGCCAGAAGTTGTATGGCTCATCAGGAGCCCAAGGGCAGCATCCTGATTGAGCCCTTAGGCTGTTGCCCAGGACGTCAGGATGGTAATAGTCAAGCCCGGCTGAGAGGAACTCAGAGCAGCGCTGCTCTCCCCATCCAGCCAGCCCCCCCCCCCCCCCCCCCCCCCTCCCTGTAGAGTTTGACGATTACTGCTGGATAGAGAAAATACGTAAAAAAAAGTTCCTTGACCAATTTATCAAAAAGGCATTTCTTTTCAACCCTGGTTGGAAGAATCCGGATGCATAGCCAGCATTTTTTGCTATTTGAGTCTGCTAACAAATCTATATCCCCACTGTTGGAAAATTTCTCGTAAGACTTAAATCACTTAAGATACTAATTTTCCTGAGAAAAAGGAAAAAAAAAAGTCTGCTTGAATATTTTGAAATACTGGAAAAGAGCAGTCATGCTTGGGTTTCTGGCTAGTAACCATTTCCATATGGCTTGAGCTTCAAGATAGGGCGAGTGCAAGTCCCTCACTGCTTGTTCAGGAAAGGCATTGTTGTGCTGTTGGTTTGAACAAGAAAAGTAGATATTGACGGGACAAAAAATATACTTGAGGACCACATAAACTGCTCTCAATTCCAGCATATTGATGTGATAAGTTTTTTCCGTGTCCAACCAAATTCCTTGGATGTTACTCATTTGCGTTCCACATCCCTGGAGAGCAGGATCTGTGATCAATGTTTGAGTGGGCAGATCCTGATGGAATGATACCCCTACCAAAAGGTTCTTCAGTTGAGGCCACCATGGGACAGATTGAACTGCAGCCTGTCATAACATTGGTCTGTTTACCCAGCAGTTCGAAATCAGATTCCACTGGTCTTCTAAACATTGACGGAGGTCTCGTGTGTAGTCTTGCATGAGGAACTTGTAAGATGCAAGACATTGAGCCTAGTAGGGATACAATCTGTCTCACTGATAGATGGCAAACATGCAGGAGATGCAGACACTTCAGATTAGTAATCTCTCCTCCGGATACAATTTGGCAGATTGGGTATCCAGAATTTCTCCCAGATATTGCAGATTTTGGACCAGCTAGGATGTAGACTTTGAGACTGACCTGGAGACCTAGTTTGGTTACCATTTTGATAAAAAGTTGGCAATGTTATTTCATCAAGGCTGGTGACATGCGCTCTATCAGCCAACAGTACAAGTAATGATAGACAAAGATAATTTCCTTAAGTGAGCTACAACTAGGGCCATACATTTGGCAAACATCCAGGGAACTAATTTTAGGCTGAATGGTAGGACTCTGTATTGATGTTAAGATCCTACTTTGACTAGAAGAAAATATGACGCTTTGCATACAGGATGTGAAAGCAAGCATCTTGTAGATCTATCAAACACATCCAGTCTCCTTGATGCATTGGAGGATAAATATGATGTAATGCCAGCATTCAGATTTTTTTTTTTTAATGTACTCGCAGATCTAAAATGGGTCTGCACTGTTTTTTTCTTTTGCACCACAAAATACCAGGGACAAATCTCAAGTCCTCTTGTGGTGGGGGAACATCCTCCATAGAATGCTTCTGTAACAGAATGTTGACTTTTCTGTAACAGGTCTTTCTGATGTAAAGATCTTTGAATTAGTAGAATGTCCATTCTCGATAGTCACAACCAATTTGTCTGTTAAGCGCCACTCTTCCAAATGACTGATATTTCCCCCGTCACCAGAGGCTTTCCTGTAGATGCAGGCGGCAGTTGAAATAATCTTGGTTTGAGGATGGTAGTATTACCTTGGGTGTTGATGCGACCAGTGAGGGGCTTTAACCCTCAGTGACGAACCTTCCATCATAAGGCCTGTGTCCATCTGTTTTCATTTTGGACATCTTTATCTACATGGGTACCAAAAAGTATTACTTGAGAAAGGCAAGTTTAGAATCCAGTATGGAGTCTCTGGCTTAAGGCTGGTTAGTCTAAGCCAAGACGATCTGCATGCAGATACCATGACAGTATCTATGCACAACCAGGTCTTAAGTATCCACTGCTTCTCTTATAATCAGGTTAGATATCAAGTCACCTTCATTCAAGAGCTCTTGAAAATCTTGCTGGTTCTTTGTCAATTTCAGGGAGCCTGTTCAGTGAATCCCACAAAGCACTATAGTACCTCCCCAACAAAGCAGAACGACTTGCCACCTCCATAGTTTAGGCTCATTTTCCATGCATCTGTTTGCCGATGAGGTCTACTTGCATCTGGTTGACGGAAGAGGAGCAAGCAATAATGCGGGATTTTGTTGCAGCTGCTATGACAGAAACATGGAGAATCCGATCTGCGAAATAACAGGTTTTAGTCAGGAGGTTTATACTGCTTAAGTAGAGATTGGGCAGACTTTACCAATGCAGGGGCTAGAAATAACTGCATCGCAGGCACCAAAAGACCAGGATAAGCCAAAAGACCAGGATAAGAGGAAGTAACAGTTTACCTGTAACTCCAATTCTCTTGAAGGGATATTTCCATGGTAAGTCATAAGCACAGTCCCGCCAACATGCAGGGACCGTGGAGCACCATTTAGATATATCTTAAGTGGATACTGTTTGCCTTTCTTCAGGAAGGCCTGTAAAGATTTAAGAGCTGGAGAGACTATAATCTAGCCTAAATACATAGGCTACACTGGCCACATCATCTTGAAGTGAAAAAAGGGTGCCAGTACTATTTTACAGTACTTAACAGAAGAATTCCCTTCACAAAACCTTTTCATGATAGATGAAAGGACAGATTAGAGTCATAGGCTGCCATTATAGGTCTTGAAAATAGAGGCTGTGCCTTTAAGACTCCAGAGACCACCAGTATCCAATCATGCACAGCTAGTGGCACTTCAGTTCAAGGGCGATGTGAAGTGTATGCATGCCTCATGTCTGGATCCCAGTCTATTCCACCGGGGAGGTTGGAGGGTTTCTTATGACTTCTAATAGAAATTCCCTACGAGAGAACCGGAGTTACAAGTAAGAAACTGTTCCTTCTCTCATAGGGGATTTCCATGTATAGTCATAAGCACTTGACTAGATTACCAAGCCCATACCTATAGAACGTGGTGGAGGAGCCAGGATAATTGTAAACAGATTTAAGCAAATCTGTTCCTAAGGGAAGCCTGCCCAACATGAACATCTGACCTAGCATCGGAGTCCAGGCAGTAGTGTATAGTGAATCAGGTTGCAGCTTTGCATATCGAGAATGGTAATGTTGGAGCAATGCTGCGGTAGCTGCCTTTCCTCCTCTGGTATAATGAGCCTTAGCAGCTAGAGATTTGTTGGAGTAGATGGATGTTGGAAAAAAGTATGTAAAGAGATAGTCTGGTTAACATGGAAATCCCAAACCACCTTAGGGAGGAATTTCGGATGTGTCCTCATGACTACTTTAGATGCATGAAACACTGTATGGCTCTTGACAGTAAAGTACCTGGATTTCACTAACCCTGCAGGCAGATGTTACAAGGAAAGCGGTCTACCAAGACATATGCTGAAGGGGTTTAAAAGGTTCCTGCATAAGGAGCGAGAACCACATTAAGCTTCCAGGGAGGAGAAGGGCATCTGAGAGGAAAAGCCTTCCAGGAAATCTGACTGGAATTCTGAAAAAGGAAGTTTGTGAAGTTCATTTACTGTAGGAAGTAAGATGTCAGGTGAACCTTAGTGGAAGAAAATTGTACGCCAGATTTCAGCAAATGAAGCAAATATGGAAGGACGACAACTTCCTGGCAAGATTTAAAATACTTATTCTTCGATGAACCCATTGTACAGAATCTCTTCCATTTATTGACATCAAGGGAACCTGTGGAAGGCCGCTTTACTTACCTGAGGATGTGCACGCAGTCTTGAGGCAAGTTCAAGTGTACATACTGTACTAGCTCAGGAGTCATGTTGCCAAATTCAAAGAGGAGAGGTTTGGGTGTACCATTTGGCTTCTGAACTTCGTTAGCAGATCTGTCTTGCATGGTAGCCAGACATGTGGATGATACAGTTGAAAGAGGGTTCTTGAACCACCATTGATGTGGCCACTTCAGGGCTAGGAGTATCATCTTTCCCATGACTGCGACAGCTTGATGAGGAATGCCAGGATTAGAGGAACTGGAATAAAGGCATATAGAAATCTGCCAAACAGTTAATTCACATGGCATTCCCCAGGGTTCCCGGTTGGTAGTACCTCGATGCGAAGTTTATGCATTTGCTGGCAAAGTAGACTTAGAGTGCCACATCTTCCGAAGATATAGTGGACCACGTTGTCGTTTATGACCCACAAGTGAATTGGCCTGAGCATTTTGAACACCTGGGAGGTGAGCTGCTGTGATTGTGAGACTTCTGGCCAGGACCTACTTCCGGAGACAAGGGTCTGAACATCGAAGCTCCCTGCTTGAGGTAGTACATTGTTGTATTATCGGTCTGAACAAGCAGGGAGTTGGAGCGGAGTGTTGGCTTACAGACTTTCAGAGCCAGATTAACTGCCCTTAGCTCTAGTAACTGATCTAGTATGTGGACTCGCAGTGTGACCACTTGCCTTGAATTTGAAGTTGGCCTGTGTGGGCTCCCATCCTTGGATTGAGCATCTGTGACGATGGTCTGAACAGGTATCTCCTTGTGAAACGGAATCCCTCCTAGGAGATTGGTTGGATAAAGCACCACCATTTGATGGACTGCAGGGAATGCTGAGAATTATATCTCGTGTTCCCAATCTCCTGTTCGCTGTCCCATTTGTCTTCTAGGCATTCTGGTAGAGGCCTCATTTGGTGTGAGAAATATGCAGGAGGCCATTAAGCCCAGGAGCGAGGAGATCTTCCTCACGGTCGACAGTGCCATGAGAACCGGAGCCTTCTGAAAAACAAGTGTCTCTTCCAACATTGACGGAGGCCACCAAATGTTGCAGGAACTGTATTGGGACGGCGGTTGAACCTGCTTGGTGGACATGAAAGCCCAGCCGAAGAAGATCGGAGGTCCAATTGAAGTGAAGCAGATCCTCCCAAGACGTGGATACTTTGATCAGCCAATAGCCTAGCTAGGGAGAGACATACAGTTTCCTTCAATTGACCGCAACCACTGCCATGCATTAGTAAGTCCTGGGTGCCGACTTCAGGCCAAATGGAAGTACTCTGTACTAATAGTGGTTTTGCCCCACTACAAGCTTCAAGAACTTGCAATGCTTTCTGGTGATGGGTATGTGAAAGTATGCGTCTTGGAGGTCGATGGAACATGGCCAATCCCCTTGGTGTAACAGAGGGTAAATTTGGTGCAATGCCAACATTTGGAACCTTTCTCTCCGAATCCACTTGGTCGGCCATTCGGAGGTCAAAAATGGGACGAAAGGACTCCAGGTTTTGACCCTGCTGGTAATTTTCCTCCTTGCACAAGTTGCTGGCCTGATCTTCCTCTGGCCTGATGCTTTTGATAAAGCTGGTAGGACCGTTGGTACAGTTGCGTACCTGACTAGCAACCCTGATACCACAGAGTGGTTTGAACCCTCAGTGTGGGATAGCGGCATTAAAAAGGCCTGAGAGATTTATGCGGTTTCTTGGGTATTTCTAAGCCAACAACTTTGGGTCTCCATTTCAGCCTTCATCCAGGCCTTTTCTTAGCGCGAGTGCGGAAAAGTGTTGGCCCCGAGAACAGGAGATTCAGGATATGCTTTTGTGATTCAGGTTTAAAAGTCGGGCTCAGCCACGATTGTCGCTGAAGAGCTATGCTGTGGCAATACTAGTGTGCAGCAAGGTGTCTGCTGCTGGGCTTATCACTTGATTAGAGGCCATAAGACTTTGTCAAGAACTCATTAAAGTCCTCTCGTTTGTTTCTAGGGAAGTAGTCCACAAACTGTTGGAGCAATTCCCACAGTGCCCTGTCATCTGCCTAGTAAGGCTGCAACACTAGCTGCTTTCATGGTAGTCGCTGCTGTGTTGTGAGCCTTCCTCCCTACTGAGTCTAATTCAGCTTTTTCCTGTGGCACTGTTGAAGTTGGAGCCATGGCATGTTGCTTCTTCTCCACCACCACAGTAACAATCTGGAGCTTGGTGTGACCGCAAGACCCTGCTCTGGAGGATGGTGTTCCTTATGCAGCCTGGAAGAAGCAGACTTAATTGAAGGTGTCAGGAAGAGCTCCACAGCCAGCTCTAGCAGACCCAGAACAAAAGGCAACAAAGGGCATGAAGTTTGTTTTTGCTGGAGTCTATTACAGAAGTAGGAGTTAGTGCAGACACTGGGATATTTAAGTTCGAAGTACCCCGCACCAAAACCTCCTGAAAGGTAGAGATTTCATCCACTGGTGAAATATAGGGGAGGGGAGTCAGATTGTCGGAGTGTATTTCCCTGTGCTTGAGGTGTCCCTGGTGGGTCTCAAACATGACCTTTCTTTGTGGCGCAGATGTGCGAGTCTTGAATGACTGGAGGAGCATAGTCTGAGATCCATCTCAAGTGACTTACATGGTGGTGGTGGTGAAGATGGAAGTGGCGGAGGATTAGGGGGTAAGGATGCTGAGGAGGAAGTTTGTCAGAGAGGGGACATCACAAGATGGCGAATAGGTGCTAGAATAATATGAATCCGTTGTATATATTAGTCTTTTCTTTATGCGCTTCCTGAAGCCTTGAGGAGGCTGACAGTTGCTGAAGACTATCTTTCCGTCCTCCTAGAAGTAGATCTACTAGTAGACGATGAGACCCAGTCCCTAAGACAATTGGTAGTTGACAGATTACATCTTGGCATCGACTGCCAGTGGAAGTGTCCGCGATTAACTGGTGTCTTGATGTTGAGCAACTGGCTGGGTCGACGTCAATTGGTGGGATGCGTTGACCCCAATAAAGACAGACGGTGACCTGTGAGGTGTTGCCGTTTGCAGTGGGCTTCCTGACTCCGAACAGGGTGTCCTAGTCGTAATAGACTAGAATATTCTTCCTCTCAATGTGGAAAGTTGACGTTTTTGACTTCGAGCCCTGGGTCGACGGCGAAGACGTCTGCGCTGTACCTTAGTCTTCGTCCTCAACATAGGCCAGGAACTTTGCAGTTTCAGCCCTTCTGCTGGTGAGCCCTCCTGAGGCTGAAGACAGAGCCCTAGTAGAGGACTTCCCCTCTCCTTGCCTTGAGGTCCCACCTGAAGTGTGCCTGCTGCTTTCGTCACTACTCTGCTCCTCGGTGGCGAAACTTCTGTCACAGTGCACTTGGAGAAAGTTTTACAAAATAAATGTCAAAAGACAGAAAAGGGTAGGGAAAGGCCAAAGATGTCAAGTGCAGTAGTCATTTGGGAAATTCAGAAAGTGACTTTTGAAGAGAGTAAAATTGGTTGAGCTCAATGTTCCAGGGTCTTGTTAGCAAGAGCCAGAAAAAACTACCACTAGCTGTGCATGATGGTATACTGGTAGTCTCTGGAGTCTTAAAGGCACAGCCTTTATTTTCAAGCCATAAGGGCAGCCTTTGAGGTTAATCTGGCCTCTAATCTCCATAACAAGTTGTGAATGGGATTCTTCTGTGATAAGCACTTCAAGATGATGTGGCCGGTGTAGCCTATGTATTTAAGCTGCATCATCTCTTAAGTGTCTTCACAGACCTTCCTGAAGACCAACAATATCCACTTAAGATATATCTAAAAGTGCTCCAGGGTTCCCGCACATGGGAAGAACTATTAAACTGCTTATGACTATATATGGAAATCCCCTATGAGAGGAGTAGAGGTGTAATTTTTCTGTGATCGAGTCTCAAGATGTGGTGGAAGGGATGTCAATGTTACTTTGTTGCTCATCGTAGCACGTCATTGAAGGTAAGGAGATCATTCACAGGCAAAACTTTTGCAGGTGGTGTCAGGGGATCTCCATCCTGGTCTAGGACTTCTGGTTTTCAGATTACACTCCTACTCTGTCTAGATCAGTGTGATCTAGATCTTGTTCTTGACATTACCTTAGATCAGGAGCGGTGATTCAATAGACTCCTAGATCTTCATGGAGCCTTATGTGCAACACGTGGGCTACTTAATGGGTCCGTCAGAGTAGCAGGGGGCGCAGATAGTGTGCCTGGAAAGAATGGAGGACATGGTGACCCTCTAGGAGATTGTGTACCTGAAATCTGATCAGGTGCGACTCCAAGAAGAAGGTCTAAGAATATAGAGTCTGACACATGGGACACAGGATTTTGTTGATGACATCGCAGCCAGTGTGAACAAATGTTCAAAGGCGATCCTGATCCGACCCTAGATGTAGTGAGGCCTTGATTCTGCTCTAGAAGGAGGCTTTGCTACCATGCACAATGCTGAATGCTTTCCCCCCCTCTTGACTGTCTCTTCCCCACAGGCTTAGACATTGATACCGGCTACTTCGAGGTCAATGGGTGATGTACTGTAGCTGTCGACTGATCGATTCCAAAGGAAGCACCCTCTGCGAGACAAACAGACCACCTTTGACTGACGGCAAATCAGCAGACAGAGCACACAGTAACTACTCTGTCAGACAGCATACCTCTTGACATCGACCGGGTAAGTAATTTTTGATGGAGCCTGTCACAAGATGTTCCTCTGCAGGCGTCCTTGCACTGAGAGGACTCTTTGGAAGGAGAGTGATCTTTCCCAAGGAGTCTTGATGAAATGGATAGTCTTCTCTTGAAGAGCATAAAGTCTAATTTTCTTTCAGGGTACGTTTGGAGAATGTTAGGCAATGACCACAGGTCTCAGGATGATGGAAAGTAATCAATGCAGACAGAGTAAGGGTCAGTTAAAGTCTTCCCATAGGCAGGCACTTCAAAATGTGAAGGACATTCAGGGGAGAAAATTAGTCTTTCCTGTCAGAAAAATGGTTCTCAGCACTCCAGCTGCTGAAAACCTGTTAAAATTGAATGATTTTTGGAAACATTTTACTGACTAAACTACCAAAAAGGCAGAGCTCAGGATCCTACCTGTAGAAGCTGGAAAAATTAACTGACATAACGGTCACCTGTGAGGCACGCTGGGATACAGGGGGTACTGTGAGGTTCTCAAAGGAAGTCCCAGCTTTCGCTATTCTTTCTATAGCAGACTAAGCTAATTCTCATTCACCTTCCTTTCAATAAAGGTTTGTGAAAGAATTTCTATTGCGATTTCTTTATTAATGAAATATTCCTATGTAATTGGATTATTTTCAAAATGAACTCAATTTAACCGTGCCATATAGACTCAGGCTGCAGATGGATATATGCAAGGTACACATTCCAAAATAGCTCTCCCTGCTGTTTCTGACCACATCCAGCTGTTGGGGCTGGTGCACGCTGGTAGGAGCAGGACCCACTTTTCAAATGGGCATAAATCTTTGGTGCAGTTCAAGGAATTGCCGGCACTCCAATAGTTACACCAAAACTTTTATTCCACTGGCTGATGCGTTTCAACCAACACCGTCTTTGTCAAAGCCAAAGACCGTGTTGGTTGAAACGAGTCAGCCAGTGGAATAAAACTCAATGTAGCTAGCTACTATTGGAGTTCAGCTTTTCTTCGTTGAGAACTGCACCAAAGATTTGCCCCTACACATATATACACACATGCATATATATATATATATATAAAAGATATATATAACTTGCTGCGGGATCTTGTGTGTGGGAGGGACTATTCAGTGCTTATGACTGACTATTCCCTGGAAGAGAACATTTTCCATTTAAGATTACTGGGGACTCGGACATGGAATTATTCCGCATGTGAATATGTAAGATTGGATGCTGGACAGTGAACTAGCAAATAAAATGTAAAGACAAAAAGATTGGAAAAGTTCCGACAATCTTACAAATACTTTTCCCCAGAACAATTCAGAAGTAGTTTAAATGTGCTGCCAACAAACTTGTTCTGGCTGTAAAATCTCATACATGGGTCCTTAATGAAATGAAAATGTATTTTAGGGGCTCTCCCATATGAAATACACTGCAAGTGTTCCAAAATAATAGTGACAAGCTGGATTGAACACTCATTTATTTGCAACTCTCAGATTTAACAATCGCAACAAGTAACCATGTAACAAGGCAATACAATGCAAGCATTCAGTACACTTTAATATGACCAATATTGGACCAGTTGGGGAATGAAGTACAGAAGCAGTGCAGTGGGGACTTCCTTCACCAAAAACTCGACAGCCACAATATTGTTGAAGCTTGTGCAATTTTGCATACAAGTAGGAGCTGCTGGCGTTTCATGTAGACTTGCTGAGAGCCACAGCAGAAAACCGGAGTTCCCCTTGCTCACGAGCAGTGAACTGTCTGCAGATCTTAGCAGCATCCTACAAAAAAGATATTTCATTTACTCTGCGGTCATGGAAATCAAACAATGTATAGCCAAATATTTAGACCGCACTGTTAATCATGTACATTTAAAGTCAGTCAGCTTAACAGTCACTGGGGTTAGTGCACATACATAACACTTAAATGGGAAAACATTTAGGACCTACAAGCAAGTGATCTTCCATGGCTCCAAGATAACATTGAAAAATTCAAAAAGTTAGCTCAAAAGTCACATCTGAACAACGAGGCTAAACTGCTCCGCAGTAGGGCATTTTAGTTGGTACAAAGGGACAATATTTGAAAAGGAATCGTGGACCAGGTTGTAGGACACTGCCATCAGTTTCTGATTACAACTCAACCAAGAGAAAATCTTCCTGTTCAGCTGCAAAGTAGACGTTAAAAGCAAAATAAATATGTTAATCAGTTTATCATATGAATCTTCAAACCCAAAATCAATAGTCTCCACTTGTTAGGAGGATCCAAAAACTGGACGCAAGCTCCTACAAAGATTTAACTTAATTCTCTTCACGCAATCTGAACTAAACGGACTAATTTTGAAATAAAGTATTCATTTCAATTTAGCATCAAAATCCTGGTAGACCCAAGGAAATTCAGACATGTAGGCAGCAATCTGAAATAACTGGATAAAACACTGCTCGTTCAGGAAGAAGCATTGCCCTCACGCTATCATTTTGCAGAAGTGGACAAGGTCACCAAAGAAGGAAGTGGACACCCAATTGTCAAAGTAATATCTAAATAAGACTAGCAGCATCATACTGGTTCGAAAGGTGTATAATAACCAATATTGGATTGTTCTTTGTAGGAAAGTATGTTCTGCTTTCATGGTTACCCCCACTGTTTGCTGGTGTCATTCTGTTTTCTGGCTAGTCCAACTGGGATCCTGCTAATCAGGAACCCAGTTGCAGTGCTCTCCCTAAATTGGACTACAGCAAGTACTTTAGTACAGTCCCGATTGGCTACTGGTGTACCCTTCAAAGTCCCTAGTATATGGTACTAGGGTAACCAGGGCCCAGGTACACCAGAGGTCTCCCATGGGTTGCAGCATGCATTATGCCACCCATGAAAGACCACACAAACCAACTACAGGCCTGCCATTGCAGTCTGAGAGAACTGGTGCTAGCGCAACTTCAGATAAGTTTCCTTATTTCTGAGATCACTACTTAAAACCTACAAGTCACCCCAAAGGTAGGCCTTTCAATCCTGAAGGCAGGGTGCTACATTACAAGTGTGAGGGTGCCCTGCATGAGCAGGACACCCATACAAACCCAGGAATCCATTCTTCAGGCTTTGTAAGTGCAGTCAGCCATTTTATAAATCTAGTGGACATAAAGTCAACTACGAGATGTCTAGCTACATATTGGCTGCACCTAAACCGGCCATATTTGGTATCAAACATGTTGGAATTCTATCCAAACACAGATTTCAGTGTTGGATGTAGGATCCCATGAACTGGGGGCTCTCCTAGGGAGCCTGCCTGTATTCCCGGTACCAGCCTTTCAGGGTCTAACAGCAAGCTAGTGCTGCTGGTAACCACACTCTAATCTGCCCTCCTGCTGATGAGCCAGGCTCCAGCAGGGGAAGCAGGACTCCTTCGATGGGCACATTTGGTGCCCTATATGCATACTTAAATAAAACCAATTGAGGGAGCTGTTTGCTCCTGCTCTGGCATGAAACTGGACAAAAGACATGGGAGTATCCTCCCCTCCATCCAGCTCCACCTCTGGGAGGGACTCTTGAATCGTCCCAACCCTTTCTTTTGGGTACTTAAGGGATTACATGTGGGTGGATCATCAGATTAGTCGTGGTACAAGATTCAGATCCAAAGCCACTTCTACCATCTGGGCACTTTGGTTTTTGCTTTGGGAACAGACTGCATCTGGGAAGACTCCTGCTGCTCCTGGTCTTGTCGTCCTGCCAGTCTCTAGTGCTTCATCCAGGTTCTTCTGCAGGCCAGTGCGCATCAGAGATACACAAAGAAATCTCCCTTTGAGTGAAGTAGTCACTCCCCTGCCTCTGCAGGCATCGCAACTAAGATGACCGTCTGCTGCTATGAGGTTCTCTGGACTTCAAAAGGCCCAGCAACCAAGGTGGTGGTTCTACAACTCCCAAGACAGGCCTGCACTGTCTTCTCACATAGTTTGAAGCCAGTATCTCATCAGAAACACTGGAACAGCACCCCTGTGCACCACGTTGACTTGCCGCTGCCAAGGCTTGTTGACTTATCCAGAGATCCTTGTGCTCCACAAAGCTCCAGCCTCTCTTCCTGCTAAGATCTTATTCCTCACTGCATCCTCTGCACCATGGGCCTGCATCTGGTGAGCTGCTCCAGGTACTCTAGCAGCTCCTGTGCCTTCGGCCTGTGGGTCCTTTCGATGGTCTTCTTTGGCTCCAGTTTGCTTGGCATGCTCAGACTCCTGCAATTGGCAAGTCCCTTGGACCTTGCTGGTCCCGGACACTGCACCTTCTTCGTTTCACACCTGTTCACTGTTGGTGACCCTGGTTCTTGACTCCCTAAAACTCAAATAGCTCCTGGTATTCAACAAGCATTGCCTGGTCGTCACAGTTGCAGCAACAAGGTCACCGTCAACTCCCCAGCATCTTCCTTCATTGGTTGTCACTTTGCCCTGGTGTAACCCCCCTCTCTCCCCCCCCCCCCCCGTCACTCAGAGTGGCAGACTGTCCCCTCTGCTTGCAGGTTCTTTTCTTCAAGAACCCATCCTTGGACTCCAACAGACTTACCTTCTTCACCAGCATCTTCACTGAAGTCCTCCATTGTGGTCTACGGCTGTTTCCCATGTCACTTCGCACCTACCTGCCCGGATTACCTGGTGTAGGTATTCAGGCTCCTGTGGTATCCATGGGTGGGGTAACTAATCTTCCATGGAACTTTCAGGGTCCTTCAAAACTACAACTTCCCAATTGACTTGCATTGAGTATGTGGCTGTGTTTCAAGTCTTCTGGGTCAAATCTCGACCTCCATTGCAGTTCACATTGCACTCTAGTATATGGTTTGGTCACCCACCCACCCACTTAAGAATGCACCATAAACTAAGCCAGCCTCCTACAGTATTCATATCCATAAAGCTACATACATTCCACCCCACGGCCTGTCTGGCGAGGCTGTGTCATCATGAGATGCCCGTTTAATCCTGGGGCAATCACACCAAATTCTATAGATAAGCAGAACTTAAAACTATACCGTGAACTATATTCTGAAATCCTATTCTATAAGACATAAAGGTAGTTTTAATGTAGGTTCAGGCATTCAACTTAAAACACTTAACTAAAGCTATGGAACTGCCTATTGGTAGCAAAACTAACACTGCAGACTAACTAGACCAAAAAGGACCCGCTGCCCATTATACACTGGCACATATGATTATGTAACATTATGGCTACTGAAACCAACTAGCAATATGACTAAGAAATATAGGTTTCTAATCAGTTGGGGGCCCACAATTGGCATATCTCAAGAGTTCCTTCTGTCCACGTCAGATTACACTGAAGGGGCGCACGCACTATACCACATGCCACCCAATACTTAAGTTTAGAAAGGTCCAAGAAAATCTTGAAGGTCTAAAGTTGTTTGGGAGGATTTTTGGGGAAGTGGAGGGATACGGGAGTATGTGTTCATTCTTTAACACTCGACAGATATACTCTATGGGGTTGGATCATTGAGCCGAACCCTTGAAGAAAGGAAGTACTCTGACCAGGAGAGGTAAATCAAAGCACTTTGATGCACTTAAGGAACTTGTGAAAACCTTCACTATCCACTGGAGTTGAATCTGCCCGGATTGGGGAAGGCGAAGCAGATAATGTCGCCACAATCATTCCATTCTGGCTGACAATTATCCTGCATTGTGATGTGACATTCTTCTACCTTCCTTATGCGGTCATAGTGCAGGAGTATGTTAAAAGTGGTACTACCTCGGGCTTCTGAATGGGCCATAGTATGTAGAGCCGGGGAATTTGCTTACAGAAAGCTATTATAATCATTCAACAAAAGGTGCAAGTCAGTGATCAGAGATGGAAGGACCTTAACAGTGTCCTTGTCCATAATGCTGTTCAGGGTCATATGGGTAAGGCTCCAGAAAAAAGGGGTCATAACCCTATACGGACTGCTGCTGCTTGCCATGAGAAGAAAAATCACCCAAGTATCTAGAAGTGTCCTGATCAGCATCCTCAGTGCCCTGGCATTTTTCATTGAATTGTGTAGGGCTGTAGGCTAGGCCAAATAAACCCTTCTCACCATTGAAGGATTATGATTAATGGGTGTTGGAATGTCATCAGATCCTGGATGACTATGTAGTCAGTAGTGTCTTGGTCGATAAAGTTTGAGTCGCAGATGACGTAGTCAACGGTATGGAGAGGAACGCATGTGCAGACGCCTTCAGCATCGACGGGATGATCCTCTATGACTTGTCTGTTCTCAGAACTTTTAAGGAACCTTCTGTGAAGAAAATCAGTGTCACAAAAGCAGATGTAGGTGAAGGTGTGGGAGTGAAAGTTCAGCAGGTTCTTTAATTCCAGCCCTCTACACTGGTATTTCTGCCTTGGGATTTTGCCTGTTGGAGTTCAGATGAGTCCTCATTTTTGAGCTTCCTTTAATAAAATCGCTCCCTTCATCACCATTAGTGTGTGCGTCTCAGAGTGAGCCTACTTGTGGAGGCTGAGAAGGAGCCTGGCTTTATGGTCCTTTAAGGTTTTGGCAGAAAAGGTGTGAATGTTTGCACTTCTCTGGTTTATGGTGAGGGTACAAGCAAAGACATTCCTTATCGGGGTCCTCCGGGAACAGGCTTGGCCTCTGACGAGATTTACAAGGCATGTACAGCTTTTATATATTTTTTTAAGATTCCCTCCGACATGGTTAAAACCTGTAAATAATCTGCAGATGTTTGAAGATCAAAGAATAGTTTGAAGAATTAAATGGTCAAAAGTTGCCAAGAACAGACTGAGCAGAGCTCAGGAAAGACTCCCCAACGTGTGGTAAGAAATCTGAGGTGTGGTGGCTCTGCAGGGGATGAATGCTTCTGGGTCTCGACTCTGAAGTTTGGTTGCATTAAAAAAATGTGACTTTGTCAATGTCCATTGTTCTCAATTTGAGTTAGGAATTGGCATTGCTTTAATTACTGTTACCGTGCTGACTCCCAGCATGACGACAGGGGAAGATTAAAGCATGTGAATCTATGAAAGATACAATACTGGAGAAGCAAGAGATAACTGAGAAAGTGGCTCTGTATATACTGCTCCCAAATAGGTACAGGGTGTACAGAGTCCACAGTCCCCAGAGGCTTGGCAGAGGCTAAAGTTGGATATAACCTTACTCTCTAAAGTGGTAGCTTGGTCGAGCAGTAAGGCAGTATCAGAGGACAGTGTAAAGCATTTGTTGTACACTCAATCAGCAAATGGTTTCACACACTCAATAACTGAACTCTAGGCCAATGGTTTATATATAAAAAAATATATGCTTTATTTTAGAACCAACAATTGGATTTAAAATATACTTTCTCAGAATGAGATACTTTACAAAAGTCAATTGCATATTGCAAAAGTATTTATATAAACAGTTACAAGTGGTTGCAATAGGCAACACAATTTTAATAATGCATTGAGTTCAATGGAAGTTATGTTATTCTATGTCAGGACCGGAGGCGAGGATTATGCTCTATCTTTCTTTAATTCCAATAGCAGCACTTCAAAGTTAATAAAAAAAGAGTAGTTTCTTTTATGTAACTCCAGTTCTGTAGTAGGGGTATCTGTTATAGTCATAATCTAGTGAATAGTCCCACCCATGTGCGTGGACCCCGGAGCAATAAAAAATAATCTCTAAAAGGTGACAAATCATGCAGACCTGCATACACCTTTAAGAGAGAATTTAATTTAAAGACAGCTCATGCAGCCTATACCCACAGGCTACACTGTCCAGTACTTCAACTAGAATTCCACCAACATCCACAAACACCACTGCCTGTCTAGTTTTTCTCCACATAGGAAAAAACCCTGCCTTTACCAGCAAAAGCCTCTGGAATGATAGAGAGGAAGGAGTGGACAGACAAGCCCCATGGGCTGCCATTATGTGGCTCAGAACAGGATACTGTGCCTTTAAGAAAACTTTCCAGATTTCCACAACTTTCCCCAGTATCCCAGAATTCCCAGCAGGTCCCATTTACTTTCAGTTCTTTTTGAAGGCGTAGCACGCCAGACCTGTAGCATTCTTCATATGAATAAATATCTCTCCACCGGGGAGGAGGGCGGGCGCTTATGACTATAACAGAGATACCCCTACTACAGAACTGGAGTTACAGAAAAGAAACTACTCCTTCTGTAGTAGGGGATCTCTGTGTATAGTCATAATCTAGTGAATAGAATGGCAAGCCCATCCCCACACAACAACAGCGGTGGAGAACAACAAGACAAAAACACTACTGTGCGAACAAATTTCGCAGCGAAGCCTGCCCAACCTGAGCATCTGCCCTGGCATCCGAGTCCAGACAGTAATGCGCAGCAAAGGTATGGACCGACTTCCAAGTGGCCGCCTTGCAGATTTCCGCAATAGGAACATTACGCAGCAAAGCCGGCGTGGCAGCCTTGCCCCTGGTGGAATGAGCCTTAGGTTTACCCCCTAAGGTCTTATTAGCCTTTTGATAACACAATTGTATGCAGGACACAATCCACCTAGAAATGGACTGCTTAGAGGTCGCAAGACCAGTCCTGACTGATCCATAATTAACAAACAATTGGTCAGACCTACGAATATCCTTGGTCTTATCCAGATAGAATTTCAACACCCTCCGAACATCCAGGGAATGGAGAGACCTTTCCGCTGGCGAAGAGGGATTCTGAAAGAACGTAGGTAAAGTTACGGTCTGGTTGACATGAAAATCAGAGATAACCTTAGGAAGAAATTTAGGGTGAGTACGCATAACAACCTTAGCAGCGTGAAATACAGTATAAGGTTCTTGACAACATAATGCCTGAAGTTCACTCACCCTGCGGGCCGATGTAATAGCCACTAGGAACGCCGCCTTCCAGGATAGGTGCTGCAATGAAGCCTTGTGAATGGGTTCAAAAGGCTCCTTCATCAGTCTGGACAGCACCACATTCAAGTCCCAGGAAGGCGAGGGAAGTCTGACGGGAGGAAACACTTTCTTCAAGCCTTCCAAAAAATCCTTGACCACAGGGATCTGAAGGAAGGAAGTCTGTGAAGGGCATTTCCTGTAAGCAGTAAAAGCAGCCAGATGAACCTTAATGGAATGGAAATTAAGGCCAGACTGCGCCAGATGTAAAAGGTATGGAAGGATGACATCTTCCTTACATGTTGTCGGATCAAAGTATTTGGACTTACACCAGATACAGAACCTCTTCCACTTGTAAGCATAGGATGTCCTAGTGGTAGCTCGTTAAGACTCCTTCAGTATGTCCATACAATCGTCTGGTAGATTCAGATGGCCATATTGCACTATTTCAGGAGCCATGCCGCCAAACTCAAAGACGAGAGGTTGGGGTGCACCATCCGCCACCCGAACTTCGTGAGAAGGTCCGGCCTGCACGGCAACCGCATGTGAGGAAGGAGAGACCGGTGGAGAAGGTCCGTGAACCACCACTGCCTGGGCCACTCCGGGGCGATCAGGATCATCCACGCCCTGGACTGGGACAGCTTGATGAGCACCGCCGGAATCAGGTGAATGGGTGGAAAAGCTTACAGAAAGCTGTTCGACCAATCGATCCATAGCGCATTCCCCAGCGTCCCCCGCTGGTAGTTCCTGGATGCGAAGTCTCGGCATTTGCTGTTTTCGGCGGTGGCGAACAGATCTACGTCTGGAGTCCCCCACCTTGCGAAGACTTCTAGTACTTCGTCGTTTATGACCCATTCGTGGTTTTCCTGAATCAGCCTGCTCAAGGCGTCCGCCTGAGCATTCTGCACCCCTGGCAGATGCGTGGCCGTAATGGTCAGTCCTCGGGCCAGCAGCCAGATCGCCTGCGCCTCCTGCGACAGAGTGCGCGATCTCGACCCCCCCTGCTTGTTGAGGTAATACATCGTGGTTGTATTGTCCGTCTGTATCAGCAGCGAGTTGGTCTGGAAGGACGGAAGGAAGGCCTTCAGTGCCAGGAAGACAGATCTGAGTTCCAGGAAATTGATGTGGTACGTCGATTCCAAAGGAGACCACTTTCCTTGAATCTGCAAGTCACCGGAATGCGCTCCCCAGCCCTGGAGAGAAGCATCCGTCACTACACTCGTCGTGGGAATGTCCTTGTGGAAGGGAACCCCCTTGAGGAGGTTTTCCGCCGAACACCACCACTTCAGAGACTGAAGAGCATGCAGCGACAGCCGTATCTTGTCGTCCCAAGAACCTGTCCTCTGATCCCACTGATCCTCCAAGCACTCCTGCAGTGGTCTCATGTGTAGCCGTGCGTGAGGAAGATACAGGAGGCCATCGATCCCAGTAGAGATGACACCTTCCTCACTGTCGTCGATGGAGCAGTCATGAGGTCCTGAGCCTTCCGAAGGAGTGATAACAGTCTCTCCTCCGAAGGAGACACGCTTGCTGACCGCGTATTGATGGAGGCCCCCAGGTACTGTATGCACTGGACCGGAGTCGTGACCGATTTGGACATGTTGACGTGTAACCCCAGCTTGTGCAAGAGAGCGCACGTCCATCGGAAATGATCTAGCGCTTCCGAGAAGGATGAAGCCTTGATCAGCCAATCGTCCAGATACGGGTAGACAAACACCTTGTTCCTCCGCAGGTGTGCCACCACCACCGCCATGCACTTCGAGAAGGTCCTGGGCGCAGACTTTAGCCCGAATGGCAGTACTGTGTATAGATAGTGATTGGCGCCGACTTGGAATCGCAGGAACTTCCTGTGCTTCCGTGCTATGGGCACATGGAAGTACGCATCCTGTAGATCTATGGCACAGAGCCAGTCTTCCCGTTGCAGCCGAGGGTAAATCTGGTGCAACGATAGCATGCGAAACTTCTCTGCGAATCCATTTGTTTGCCTGTCGCAAATCCAGAATGGGCCTGAACACGTTCTTGTCCTTCTTGCGAACGAGGAAGAACCGAGAGTACAGACCTCTTCCCCTTTGAGACAGAGGTACCTCTTCTACCGCCTTTTTTCTCAACAAGATGTCTGCCTCCGCCTGGAGCTCTCTCAGCTGGAATCGAGAGCTGACCGGCGGAATCGCTGGAGGCGGGCTGATAAACCGAAGACTATCCATTGCAAACAATATTCAGCACCCACTTGTCCGGAGTAATTTTTCTCCACTCTGCTGGAAAAAATTGAATGCTTCCCCCCACTGGAGTGGGTAACGGTTGAGGGGGAAGTAGCCGCTCAGGGCCGAGACCCGGCCGGGCCCTTGGTAGTGGTGGTAGCCTGCTGGCCTCCTCTACCCCTCTGGCGCTTCTGGAAGGGCCTGCGGAACTGCTGCTGTTGCTGTCCCGAACCCTGCCCACGCCCTCAGCCCGAAGACCCGAACCGGCTCTGGAACGGGCGCTTCTTCTTCTCGGCCTTCTCCAACCCGACGGCTGTCAGGGTTTCCGCCACCGCCTTCATGCGGGCCATCTCATCATCCGCATGTTTCCCGAACAGGGTTTCCCCCGAGAAGGGCAGGTTGGCCACTCTGCTGCGCCTCTGGCTTGAGGGACGTCAGTCGCAGCCACGAATGCCGCCTCTGGTGGACGCCATGACAGTAGGCGTGGGCGGCCAACAAGGATACATCCGCCGCTGCGCCGATCATCTGATTAGAAACCAGCATGCCTTCGCGCACTGTCTCCTAGAAGTCCTCCTTGTCCCGGGGCAGCAGGTCCGCATACTGCTGCAGGGACTCCCACAGGGCCCGGTCGTAACGGCCCAACAAAGCCCCTGCACTTGCCGCCTTCATGGTGGTGGCGGCGGTCCCACACACCTTCCTGCCCGCAGAATCCAGCCAGTGGCTTTCTTTGTCAGGCGGGAACGTCGATGAAGGGGCGGTCGCATGTTGTTTCCTCGCCGCCGTCACGATGACCGAATCCAGATTCGGGTCCACCCTCAAAAAGGTAGGGTCCGACTCCGGGGCCCTATACTTTTTCATGAGCCTGAGGGGGCGGCCTTCGTCACCGCGGGAGTGAGGAACAGCTCCAACGCGGGTTCCACCAGTCCTGGTACAAGGGGCAGTAGAGGGCGAGACAGATGTTTCTTATGAAGTGTCTCGAATATCACGGACGTTGTGGGTGTTGGAACTGTCACCGTGATACCCAGCTTTGCTGCCCCTCTCAACAGCACCTCTTGGAAAGAGACCAAATCGTCCACCGGAGACACCCTAGTCCCCGGCGAGTCCGACAGCGTCGGGGAAAAGTCTCTGGTCGAGGAGCGTGTGCGCGACCTGGACCTGTGCCTCCTACGGCGTCGTCCTGAGTCAGACGATGACCGTCCATGGCTCCGTGATCTTCTCCTCCTGAGAGAGCGGGAGCGCGACTTCTTCAGCTTCGGTCTGCCTGCTGGTCTAGCCGGTCCCGGCGACCGCGGGAGTCGTGGCTTCGGAGAACCCTGCGGCGGAGTCAGGTACCTCGGAAGGGAAACCGACCGCGGGGGAACCGCCGGCGGCCCCACTGGAGTCCGTGGCAACGACCGAGGTGGAGGCGACGGAGGCAGTGTCCGCGGCTGTGGAGGCGGTGGTGGTGGTGTCGGAGGTGGGAGAGGAGGCGGTGACGTAGGCATCCGAGGAGGCGTATACACCAGACTACACCGATCCCGATGACTCTTCCTAGACGGCGACCTTCGCCTCGACGGCGACCTTCGCCTCGATGGCGATCTCCTTGCCCTCTAGCGTCTCGACGTCGATCTCCCCTTGGACGGCGACCGTCTCATCGACGGCGAACGGCGATCTCCCCTCGACGGCGAGCGCCGATGCCGGGTCCGATCTCGACGCCGACTGCTGGACGGCGCCGTAGACAGCGTCGTCCATGTAATCGACGGCGGCCTATTCAGGTCCCTCGACGCCGCTTCTCCCCAGAGCCCTGGGGAGACGGTGAACAGATGGTGGTCATCCTCCTAGACGTCGCCGTCGACGCCCTCGACGAGTGGGAGCGCTTACTGGTCTTCCTGCCCCTGGGGAGCCCCCCCAGAGGCCTCAGTATGGGCCAAATCAGCCCCTCCAGACCCACCTGGTGCCTTCAGTCTTCTCTCCTCCAGAACTTAAAGCCTGATTTTCATTCTGTCCCTCAGGGTCCTGGCTGAGAACGAGTGGCAGATATCAGTCTTCAGGCACGTGGGACTGGGGAAGGCAACCTATGCACACATCGTGTGGATCAGTTTTAGCCTTCTTTCTACCACATTCCGGGCACTTGTCGAACAAGCCAGGCATGTTGACAGTACCAGCTACTAAGCACTTGAAAAAGTAACAAAAATTGACAAAATCTCCAATAAACCCTTGAAAAGGGGAGAGCTCAATGCTCCAGGGTCCTGCTAGCAGGAGCCGGAAAAAAGAACTGAAAGTAAATGGGACCTGCTGGGCATTCTGGGATACTGGGGAAAGTTCTGGAAATCTGGAAAGTTTTTTTAAAGGCACAGTATCCTGTTCTGAGCCACATAATGGCAGCCTATGGGGCTTGTCTGTCCACTCCTTCCTCTCTATCATTCCAGAGGCTTTTGCTGGTAGAGGCAGGGTTTTTTCCAATGTGGAGAAAAACTAGACCGGCAGTGCTGTTTGTGGATGTTGGTGGAATTCTAGTTGAAGTACTGGACAGTGTAGCCTGTGGGTATAGGCTGCATTATCTGTCTTTAAATTAAATTCTCTCTTAAGGGTGGATGCAGGTCTGCATGATTTGTCACCTTTTAGAGATTTTTTTATTGCTCCGGGGTCCACGCACATGGGCGGGACTATTCACTAGATTATGACTATACACAGAGATCCCCCTACTACAGAACTATGATGGATTCAACCCAGATCTGTAGATAAGGGTGTGTCTGAAAGGTTTCAGCGCTCTGTCCCTCTCCTTGTGTTTGCTAAGATTAAGGATATCCTGAATGAAGTAAGGAACACCCCGCTATGTCCTTGCCCATTGATGGTGGCTGATGTGTCGGTCTAAAAGGGTGAGAAGTCCATCATTCCCGCTACTGGATCTAGAGACCCTGGCCTCATCTCAGGAACCTGTTAAATCTGGCTCGCTGGAAGACCTGTGTCTTCCCAAGGTATTTGAAATGGCCTTTCCAATTATGGAAGGCAACTTTTTATCCATCATAAAAGTCTTTGGCATCGGGTAAAGTGCCTCAGATGTAAGGCGGCCATGGTTAGCCTGTTTAAGGTGGGGCAGATCAAAAACTTTAAATAAATATTGCCCAGTATTCCCGCTACTATTTCTGGCTTTAATTTGAGTGGTATGCAAACCCTCATGAAACTTATGGAAGATTATCAATTTAATTCTCATCAATCAGGCTTTTGGGCCCATTAAAGTAGTGAGTTGGTGATGCGCTCTACTGGATTAGCTTAGATTGACAGCTGATGAGAACACGTCCTCCGTGTTGATTCTACTGGACCTTATGGCAGCATATGATACAGTGGACGATCAAATGCTTATGCATAGGGTCTGCAATTTGTGGATGATTTCTTCTTGAAGAACGAGTGCAGATGGGTGGCTATGTTTCTAGAGAAAAGGTGTTTTCTTGCAGGGTCCCTCGGGAATCTGTACAAAAAAAACTCCTCACAATGGCTGACCTAAGGTTCAGCACATCAATCCTTGTCTGCAAACATTAAGAGTCCTATGCCTCTACTTCTGGAAACCGCCACCGTTTAGCTCGGCTGGAATCCAGAAAGCCAATTCTTAAAAGACTAAGGGTGCACCAGGAATGGAGTCAAAACCATATGAATGAGTCCATCAAATTCCTTTATTGGTCATAGTAGTAAAAAACATGGGCATCAGCCAACGCGTTTTGTTCCTATGAAGGAACTTCATCAGGGCTGAAACAATCACAAAAGACATAAATCCCAACACAACCCACATAACATACATTTATTAACCCGCTCTATGCGGTGCATGGCAGGAAGCAGTTTTTTTTAAATATAGGGCCCACTAGACGACCAGGGATTTATTTGTGGTGAGTGGTCGGATGCTGCATTTTGTTGATCATGCTTTGGCGTTGCCACGAGATCACCCAGACTGATCGTCTTTTTGCAGGGGATTCTGGGTAGGAAATGTTGGAACCCACGCAAATCCTGGACTCTCCTGGGTATCTAGTTTTCAGAAATGTGTGGGTTTGGTAGGTTTCCTTAGATGGCCGCCGAGCCCGGGGCCAAAAACTCATGCCCCCCGCCCCCCCCGTTGCAAAACCAGGTTGTTTTGAGATCGGTACATTTTGATGTTGGCTCAATAGGTTTGGGACTATATCCCAGTAAAATGACAAAACTGTAAAAAAATTGTTGTTTTCAAACAAGTCTGTCAGTCCCTAAAAGCTGGGAAAATCGAGATTTCAGCCCCACAAACCTGTTGATGCCATTTGCAGGGGGGGAAAAAATGAATATGCTACTTACCAGTATGCATCTGTTCTTGGCATGTAGGGCTGCTGACATTCATATCTGTGCATAGATCGCCGCCTAGTGTTGGGTCCGGATGTTTGCACGTTGTTGTCCTGGAAGAGTCTTCGAAGTATCCTGGGATAGGTGACTCCTCCCCTGGACTACAGTGCGCATGGGCATCCTCTCCATCCTCAGATTGTTTTTCGCCATTGTGGCAGAGATGGAGTAGATACAGAAAGTGATGACCATGCTTTACAGTAATTCTGAGAGCTGCAGCTGCTACAGGCGCCGGGGAGGAGGGAGGGCGATATGAATGTCAGCAGCCCTACATGCCAAGAACAGATGCATACTGGTAAGTAGCATATTCAGTTCGAGGCATGTGGGCTGCTGAATTCATATCTGTGCATAGAATATATAGCAGTGCCCTCTTATTAGCGGCGGCTACCAGTGCCAGCTGCAGCGGTCTGAAAAAGAGTTTTGAGAACAGCCTGTCCTACAGCTGCCTGCTGTTTTGATTGCACATCTACACAATAGTGTTTGGTAAATGTATGTGTAGTGGACCAGGTGGCTGCTCTACAGATATCATGCAAAGGAATGTTTCCTAGGAAAGCCATGGAGGCCCTTAACTTACGTGTTGAGTGGGCTCGTGGGGGAATCGTTAAAGTGCGTTTAGCCTTTTGATAGCAAATTTGAATACATTTAACGATCCATCTGGCTATACCTGCTTTGGAGATAGCGTTACCTTTGTGGTGTGGGGCAAAGGCAATGTTTTGTTTTCCTAAAGGGTTTGGTCCTGTCGATATAATACATGAGGGCCCTCTTTACATCTAGTGTATTGAGTGCCCTTTCTGCGACAGTCTGTGGGTTTTGAAAGAAAATAGGCAGTTCAATAGTTTGATTCATGTGGAACTGCGATACCACCTTGGGCATGAATTTGGGGTTGGTACGTAGTACGACCCTGTTGGCGTGAACCTGTATAAATGGCTCTTGGACGGTTAGTGCCTGGAGTTCACTAACTCTTCGTAAAGAAGTTATCGCTACTAGGAAAGCTACTTTCCAGGTAAGGAATTGAATCTCGCATGAGTGTAGAGGTTCAAAGGGTGGACCCATCAGGCGTGTGAGGACCAAGTTGAGGTTCCACATTGGAGCTGGTGGGTGGCTAGGTGGAATGACTCGTTTGAGTCCTTCCAAGAATGCTTTGAGAGGTGCTGCCTGGTTTGTAGATAGGCTGATATTGCGGTCAAATGGACACGTATAGAGGTGTACGCCAGATTGCATCGGTATAGGTGTAATAGGTAACAAATAATGTTTTGGATGGATGCGTCTAGCGGGTTAATGTCATTGTTATTGCAATAAATGACAAACCTTTTCCATTTGGCTGCATAGCAAGCTCTGGTAGTGGGTCTCCTGGCCTCCTTAATGATGTCCATACAGTCAGGTGGCAGGTTTAGGTAGCCAAACTCTAGGACTTCAGGAGCCAGATTGCCAGGTTCAGCTGTTGCGGATCTGGGTGCTGAATCTCTCCATGGTTCTGCGTCAAATGCTCGGGTTTGACCCCGCAGCCTTTGATGCGGCACCACGGAAAGTTCGAGAAAGGTAGTGTACCACGGCTGGCGTGCCCACGTTGGAGCAACCAGGACGAGTGTCAGTGAGTGTTGTCTGAGTTTGCGTGCCACCAGCAGTATCAGTGGTGCTGGGGGAAAAGCGTACGCAAATCTGCCGGACCAGTTCATCCATATCGCATTGCCCTGCGACTGCGGATGCGGGAACCTGGCGGCAAAGCTTTGGCATTTTGCGTTTTCGCTTGTGGCGAATAGGTTTATCTCTGGATGACCCCACTGCTGGAAGTACGGTTGGAGTACTGATGGGTGTAACTCCCACTGAGCAGAACCGCCACCTGGTTGTCCTTGCCGGGGAGGTGTTCTGCCATGAGGAACATGTTCCTCTGAATGGCCCACTTCCACATGCTCTGAGCCAGATGAGACAACTGTGGAGAGTGTGTTCCTCCCTGCTTTTGTATGTAGTACATGGCGGTCATGTTGTCCGTCCGGATCAACACGACTTTGTTGCACAAGTGTACTTTGAATGCTTTCATTGCGAGGAAGATTGCCATCAATTCCAGAATGTTGATGTGCATCTTCCTTTGTTGTGTTGTCCATAGTCCCTGCACTGTGTAGTTGAGTACATGAGCTCCCAATCCCTGGAGAGACGCGTCCGCTGTCAGTATTATTTGTGGAACAGGCTCTTGGAACGGTCGGCCCTTGCAAAGGTTTTGTGGATTCCACCAATGCAGAGAGTTGTATGCCCGACCGCTCACCAACACTAGGTCTTTCAGCTGTCCTTGAGCCTGATTCCACTGACGTGCTAAGCACTCCTGAAGCGGGCGCATATGTAGTCTCGCGTGCGGGACTATGAAAATGCAGGAGGCCATCATGCCTATCAACTGCATGAACACTCACGCAGGAAGGGAGTGTTGTGGTTTGAACTTAGAAATCAGCATTTGCATGCTGTTGATTCTCACTAAATTTGGCTGAGCTGTGGCCGCCAGTGTGTCTATAGTCGCACCTAGGTACTGTTGTACGTGTGCGGGCTGGAGATGGGATTTTGGGTAATTTAGTGAGAACCCCAGACTGAAGGAGGTGAATGGTGCGGGACGTGTGACTGGCACATTGCTGGGCTGACTTCGCTTGAACGAGCCAGTCGTCCAGGTAAGGGTAGACGTGTATGTGCTGCCTCCGTAGATGTGCCGCCACAGTAGCTAGGCACTTTGTGAACACCCTGGGTGCTGTTGTCACGCCGAAGGGAAGGACTTTGAATTGGTAGTGCTGCCCCTGAACAGTGAACCTGAGGTATTTCTTGTGTGAGGGGTGAATGGGTATGTGGAAATACGCATCTTTGAGGTCCAGTGTGGCCAGGAAGTCTCCCTGCTTGAGCAGCGGGAGGACTTGCTGTAAAGTGAGCATGTGAAAATGCTCGGAAAGAATGTACTGGTTCAGGGGTCTCAGGTCTAATATAGGTCTGAGTGACCCGTCCTTTTTCGGTATTAAAAAGTACAGGGAGTACACCCCCGTACCTTGCTCGTGGACGGGTACGACCTCTATTTTCCTTTTAGTAGCATACTTTGCACCTCCTGCTGTAAGAGCGTTAAGTGCTCTGAGGACATAGGACGGTTTTTTGGAGGTATTGTGGGTGGAGTTGGTTAATTCTAGGCAGTAACCGTATTTGACAATATCTTTGACCCACCTGTCCGTGGTGATGGAGTTCCACGTGGACAGGAACCTTTGTAGCCTTCCCGACAGGTGTTATGTGGTCGGGAGGAAGGGAGAGGGCGTCACGGCTTGTTCTTGGGGGAGGACCTGGTGTTGCCGTAGCCGCGTCCTCTGCCCTTTGTGCTGGAGCCACGATATCCACCCCGGGTGTTTTTATCGTAGGTGCTTTGTTGTAGGTTTGCTGTGACCCCTGTCCTCTATTTCCGGGGCGACGAAAGGAGCCGCTCCGAAAGGACTGCGTTTGTAGGGCCCCCATGGACTTTGCAGTGTCTGTGTCCTTTTTTATTTTCTCTAGGGTGGTGTCAACCTCCGGCCCGAATAAGTAATCGGGGTTGACAGGTTGGTTGAGGAGGTTATTTTGTACCTCAGGTTTGAATCCGGAGATTCGCAACCAGGCGTGTCGTCGCAACATGACGCTAGTGTTTATGGCTCTGGCAGCTGTATCCGCGGCATCCAGTGCACACTTAATGGATTCATTTGTGAGCAGTTGTCCCTCCCTGATGAGGATCTCTGCACCTTCTTTGAATTGGTCAGGGAGATGTTGGAGTAGTAGTTCTAATGTGTCGTAGTGCGCTCGATCGTAGCGAGCGAGGAGCGCCTGAGTATTGGCAATGCGCCATATGTTAGCTGCCTGGGCGGCAACCCGTTTGCCGGAGGTCTCTAGCACCTTGGACTCTTTGTCCGGGGGAGGAGCATCACCTGTTTGCGAGTGTGCCCTCTTGCGAGCATTCGCAACTACAATGGAATCCAGAGGTAACTGGCCTCTAATGTAAGTAGGGTCCCCAGGCGCCGATCTGTATTTCTTGTTGATCCTGGGGTTTATCACTCTTGCCCTGGTGGGTTCCTTGAAGATGTCCTTTGCTGGTTTGAGGACACCCTTCAATATGGGCAGAGTCTTTATATTCCTCTGAGGATGCGAAAGTATCCATGAGAAAGTCGTCCTCGACGGTGTCAGAGTGAAGTTGCACCCCACGATTGGCTGCAGCACGTTCAATTAGAGCGTTGAACGCGGCAGTGTCCTCTGTGGGAGATGTTTTTGCTCCATAGAGTTGCGGGTCCTGTGCATCCATAGGTGCACCTGAGTCTACAGGGTCATCCCAAGCTTGATCAGGGTCCTGTTGGCCTTCAGGGTCCATCTCTCCGGGGTAGGGGACTTGGTCACCCATGTAGTCCTCCAAAACATCTGTGTCGGAGTGTGTGGGAGAGAAGGACTGTGGATCCTGGTAGGGGGAATGGAGAGGTTCGTAAAGAACTGGTTCCGAAGCCACTGGCAGCTTTCTTTTAAGCGGGATCCGGAAGGAGTCCAAAGCTGGCTCAGAAGTTATTCTCCTTTTGTGGAGCATCATCCTGCCGGTGTCGGCGTCGATGTGATGGAGACGTCTCCGCAGGAGAGCGTTCGGCAGGCGTGATCGTGGTGTGGGTGACCCGTGTCCTGATTTGGAACAGTTTCGGGACCGTGGATGGTGGCAGGCCAAAAGTAATGTTGGCCGGTGCCGAAGAGGCTGTTGGAGCTTTTATCGGCTCGGAGCCCGACGTGTCCTGGAGGACTGTTTTGTTTTTGGTGCGTTGCGCAGCAACGGGTCGCACCTGGAGCGCCATAGATTCCTTTGCGCCGACCGGTTCTGTAGAGGCGGGCGTGGACTTCTTCGGCGCCGGTGAGTCATCGAGTCGAGGGGCGGTAATGGCCATCGACGTCTTCGATGAGTGTGCCTTTGGTGGTGCTGTCGAAGCGGTGTGAGACGCAGCAGGCAGTTTGACCTTTGGGGTCGGAGCCGATTGCGTCAGTGCCGGGAGCCGAGTAGGTTTGGTGGCACCGAAGGTCTTTTTCCGTATGTCGACTCAGACGTCGGCCGCTGCCAGCTCGGCACCGAAGTCTCGTTTGGTGCGCTCGGTGCCGACGGGTTTTGCTGGCGTCGAAGGTGTGGTGGGCCTCGATCCGACCAGCGTCACTTTCGGTTTCAGTTGAACCAATACAGCTTTTGGTTTCGAAGAAGGGAAACCAGCCGGTTTGGGTATTAATGGCTGCCGCTGAATGTCCGAGGCCGGGCCAGAGGGCGGGGCCGAAGAACTGCGGGATAGGTCTTGGGTAAGGCCCGAAGGCGATCCCTCGACCGGAGCCATAGACTGGCGCACTGGGATATCCTCAGTCTGTACGGGTAGGCCTTGCTCGTCACCGGAGCTACTCTCTTCGGCCCCTAAGGCCTCATTGTAGTCTCCTACCTCGGTGTCGTCTTCATCTCTGCGAAAGAGTCTTTCTTCGACGTCTTCCGATCCGGAGTCATGTTCGGAAGCGGGACTGGAGGGTAGGTTCTCCACGTCTTCGACATCTTCGTTCTCGGCGCTGAAGATGGGGGCCGGTGCCGCTTGCTGCGCCTCGAGTCTCGCTGCTAGTCGATTCCGGAGAGTCTTCTTGGATCGGAATCGGGCACAGGCCATACATGTAGATTCGTCGTGATCCGGTGAAAGGCATTTGTTGCACACCGGATGGACGTCGATGTGGGGATATTTGAGTCAAGATAAGCACATCCGAACCCAATGGCGGAAAAAAACAATCTGAGGATGGAGAGGATGCCCATGCGCACTGTAGTCCAGGGGAGGAGTCACCTATCCCAGGATACTTCGAAGACTCTTCCAGGACAACAACGTGCAAACATCCGGACCCAACACTAGGCGGCGATCTATGCACAGATATGAATTCAGCAGCCCACATGCCTCGAACACAACAATAAAAACCAGACCTTCATTTGCAGCACCCCCCCCCCCCCCCTATTTTTGCTATATAAGAAAGTGTTGGACATTCCACTTGATATTTGAAGGAGAAGTAAAAATTTGCGATTAGCATTCTGAACCTTTGTGTTCTATCCTCATTTCTGTTTTTCCCCTTTTCTCAAGCAATGGTAGTTTGTATAATTACTTAGAATATGTATTCCCATTCATGGATTCAACTGAGAATAATTTATGTAGTGGGCGCTTACAGCACTACATGTTTATTAGTGGCGATACTACTGTTTATATACCAGGTTTACATATCTTGGTTTTTCCATCTGGATATATTTGTGTGTAATTTATATACGCATGTGGGTAGTCTTATGATGTCTTGTGTGCAATTATAATTGGGTAATGTGCGTCATTCTCTGTGAGAATTTCTATTTGTTCCAATACACTTTCAATAGGAGTACGTTATGTTTTGTGGGTTTGAGTATTATGACTTCTGTCTTGTGTGATTGTTTCAACCCTGATCAAGTTCCTTCATCGGAACAAAACTTGTTGGCTGATGCCCATTTTTTACGATGACCAATAAAGGAATTTGTTGGACTTATTCATATGATTGACAGACCAAAACCAGTCCTAGGATGCTTGTTTCCAGTCCAGGGAGGCCCTGGCCTGGCAGTTCGGGCTGACTGTTCCCATTGGGCGCAGGGTCAAGACTGATTTGCATATGGCTGGGTCCAAACTGGAATGGCATAGTGAGAAAAAAAACTATGGATGTAGGCCCAGATCTCTGTACTGGGGTGAATGTATGACATTGTTCTGAATTCTGTCCATCAATTGTTTTATCATTCATATGGTTTTGACTCCATTCCTGGTGCACCTTCCATCTTCTAAGAATTCCCTCAGGAATTTGTGCTGTTCCCTCTGCTAAAGAGCTAAAGAGGAATGTTTCCAGATTTGTATTCAAAGCAGTGGGGTCTTGTGTTGCGAAATGCAAATGGCAAAGCATTCCAGGCCAGCTTACATGGCAAGGGAGCAGCCACCCAACCTTTGACGTTTGAAGCGAGGAACCCGGGCTAGGAGTTGAGACGTGGAGCAGAGTTCATAGGAGCATAAAAGGAGAACCGCATTTGTGGGTAGGGCCTAAGCCATGAAGGGTGCGATGGGCAATCACTAGGGATTTGAATTGAACCCATTCTGCCACGGGAAGCCAGTGTAATGAGCACAGATGTTGTCTCACACTGCTTCTAGTAGGGATGTTGAGAAGAAGCCTGGCTGCAGCATTTTGGACCACCTGTAACTTAAGCAGATAGCCTGGGATGCCAACATACACAGGTGACTTTCTTAAGCAGCCCGAAGAAGAAATTTAAGGGTTTTAAGTAGCCCAAAGCCATTACCGGCAAGCTTCTTGACCGGAGTAGAAAACAAAATGTTCTCAATCCAATTCCCTGGTTCTTAGCGGGTTTCCCGGTTGAGAATAGCAAAAGCATAGCCAACTCAGATGGCCAGAGCATTTCTCTAAAGTTAGGGGGGAATTTTCCGTAGGAGTATTTCAGACTTCTCTTCGTTACACTTAAGTTGAGCAGCAGCTAGCCAATACGGAGGTCGAACAATTTGTCGACGAGTCGTCAGCATAAGCAATAATTTTTGCCCCCCCTCCCCCCCCCCCCCCAAAGTCTTCGGCTAGTTGGACCAATGGGGTAACGTAGATGTTAAAAAACAAAAAAAGCGCTAAAAGACCCCATTGGGACACCTGTGGCCACTATCTAAGGGGATGAAGACCAGAGACCCCAATCTCAGCAAGACAGGTGAGCAACAGCAAGTGTGGAACTGTGTCGAACGCCGCAGACAGGTCAAGCAGAATCAATGCTGCCCTCCTGCCAGCGTCTACACTCCCGAATGGCCTCCGAGATTTCCACCAGTGCGGACTCTGTGCTATACGAAGCCCTAAACCCTTACTGAGCCAGATGCAAGAGGCCTGAGCTTTCGAAAAACTCTAGTCAACACCTTTGCCATGCTGGGCAAAAGGGAGATGGGACGGTAATTCCCTGGGCTAAAAGTATCAGGCGATGGCTTTTTTGTTTTTTCCAAGTAAGGGAAGAATCTTGGCCTGCTTCGAGAACGCCAGCCTCCAGAAGGGACATATTAATGATGCTATTAATTTCAAAGTTGATGGTCTCCGCAGCATCTGTCAGTAATCTGGCTGCGCAAGGGTCCGATGGAGAGCCTGATTCCAGGCCCTTTAGAGTCTTAAGTGAGCTAGACAGGTCGACGGGAGTAAAAGAGTGAATAGGATTAGCAGGAGGGGTCACCAGAGGCAGGGACTCAGTTGTAGCCCTGCTGCAGGAGGCAAAAGACTCCTGGATAGTGCGAATTTTGTCCATGAAAAAAACTGGAAAGACTATTGCACCAAGCATCGGAGGATTGGGGGGGGGGGGAGGGGGGGGAAGGAATAAGAGTACTCCATTGGGCAGTGGGAGTCATGAAGCTCTGGACGGAGAACATTTCCTTGGTATTGTTCTTAACAAGGTCAGTGCGAGCGTAATAGTGGAGACTTAGCCTAGCAGAGATTTTTTTTTTGTTTTAACCAAAGTGTGCTAAGCCAAAGGACAGAACTCTGCGCATCCAATCCCGCTCTAATTTCTTGAACTCCTGTTTAAGCACTTTCAGGTTAGGCATGGACTCCCTGGAAAGCGTAAGGGGGAGGCAGAGGATAATACAATAATGCCTAGACAATATATGGATGGGCCTCCAGGTATTGGCTTTACATATTACTGAAACTGCACCATTTCTCTGAGTAGGGAGCTGTAGGCCTGACGGAATAGCTCTGCGTGGTAATGATAGTAAAATATATACTATCCACCTGAAATTAATCAAGTTAGTTAAAATAAACTTGAGGGGTATAACAAGCAAATCAACTACATAATTAGCATTAATTTTAGTTCACTGTACCTTTAGCAATGCGCTGTCAGACGTGGCACCATGGTGTATAGGAAATGGCATTCGTCCATCTGGAGGGGGAAAAATAATCTGCCATTAAAGCCTACATTTGATAACCAACTATACTGAGATCAGACTAGATAAAGAAAACCGTTACAGGCAATTGTAGTTGTCTTCCAGGGGATCCTTTTAATAGTCACTGAAAAGCCGCACTTGCATGCAGGATACCGGAAAACTTTAGAAAATAACTTCGTACAAAGAAATATATATCCACAGCCTACAAAAAGGCTAAATGACAACATTTCATTAAAAATAGAAACCAATCAATGAAAACCACTATACAGAAGTGACCATAGAAAATCTTTCACAAACTTTTAAAAGGAAAAATGGAATGACAGGCAATGTTAGTGAATAGGCTGCAGTGCAAAGCAGTGGACAACACTGGCACAGTTTAAGACCCTCACAGTACAACCTGCATCTTATGCCCCACAGGTAAGTTAGCTCAGTTAATTCTCAGCTCATGGTAACAGGATCCTGGGGCACTGACCCGACTTCTATTAAAAAAAAACATTAGGAATCTTTAAAAAAAAAAAAATACTTTTTCTCCTTTGATATCTTTTAAACCATTTCCGGACTGAAATTACCGTATTTTCTTGTCAGGATGGAGTCATTCATTGTGAAGTGGCCGTCCTGTGAAAAGGACTAGTAAGACCCTCACAAAGTGTTCTGTTGGACTTCCGGAAGACCTGGCAGAAACCTACAGCCACTGCCAGAAGTTCTTTGGAATAAGAAAAGACGGGGAGAGTAGCAGGCTTTATCAATTACAGGGAGAAGTGGAAACAGCAGCTGGGACAACTAAAGGCTTAGGGAGGTGGCCATTCTTTCACCAGAGAACCCTCCTTCTGCTCCAATGACTCCTAGGAAATGCAGAGGAAGGGGCAACTCCCCCGATCAACATTGAGAAGCATGACAATTTGGTAACCAAACCACTTGCTCGTAATCAATAGGGATGCAGACCGAAACCAGACCACACTCAAAAGAAGCACAATGGTCACTGTCAAAAATACCCTTTGGTGTAGATCACAGTCCCAAGTCAAAATCCGGTGTTTGCCCTACTGGTTTAGTGAATGCAGATTGATCTGTTCGCACTAGCTTTACACTCCAGCCCATTTATGACCGCAATCAAGACACTGCGCCTTGACCTGTCTGACCCTTCTTTTGACTTTGAGGGACCGGTATTCCGACTGGCAGATACTCCATTGTAAATGTTAAATTAATCTTAACTGTCTTTGTAATCAAATTGACCAGTATCTAGATCAGTGTGTGGCTTGTAAAGCTTGCTCGTTTGTGTTTCTTGCCCGGAACTGCACCCTCAGGGCAGGAGTGGATGTGACGGACACAGGCAGGTCAAAATTGCTATTTTAACTACAGTCCTAGAATATTTGATGAAAGAGAAACTTCACCTCAAACATCCCAGGAGGCCCTTTTAGTATTACAACTCCAGTCCGGGAAAGTTATAAATTCCAAGTATTTTTAGGAATGTTTGAAAGTTAGTTTTGAATGGCAGGAAAGGGTGCAGCTCAGGCAAAAAACTAGGAATACCACAAAGATGCCACCTTCTGAACACCGGAGGTTCACTCTTGGGAATAGCACGATCTAATTACATACATTTACAAGGACTAGCAAGGCCAACAGGTCTCTCCTATAGTAGATCTATTGGTCTTGTCAATGTTTCTCAAGCCATATTTTACAGCTGTGCGCCTGCTGGGCAACAAGGCTGAAAGTAAAGTAAGGGCTATGATGTGGTCAACAGCTGAATCAGCACTTTTTCCCCTTACTTTCAGCCATGTTGCACAGAGGCTGCGCTGCTGTGCAACATGGCTAAGAAAACATGGACAAGGCTATTAGATTTTATAGGCAAGACTTACCGACTTTGCCAATGCCTGCAGCCATAAGCAAGCACCGACTCAATGCCAGGGTAGAACTGAACACCAGAAGTAACAAAGTATATTCCAGTACAAAAGAAATGATAAATTGCTTACCTGTAAGCCTAGTTCTCTTCTAGGGGTATCCTCAAAGTCATAAGCACTGAATGTTCCTGCCAATATGCAGAGACACCGGAGTACATAAAAAACATTATATAATTTTACCATTCTAAGAAATGCAGCCTTAAGTTACACAAGGCTTGTATCCAATAAACATCTGTTTTAATTCTCTTAAATACACTTCTAGGAAGAAAAACAGAGAGACTCAGCCTTTGAGCTGCACAAACTGCAAAGTAATAGGATAGGCATTGCTAGCCCAAAGGCTGCATTGAAAGCACAATAGAAAAGGACAGGCACCATGCCGCCTCAGGGGTGACTGGTCAGTTCTTCGGGGAGATCCAATCATCAGGGCGCAAAGATGACTTGATCGATCAATTGTCTGGGGAGGTGGACGGGTTGCTTATGGCTTTGATAAGGATACCCTGGAATAGAACTAGGATTACAGATAAGTAACATCCTCTTCCAGGGGATCCTTATCAATAGTCAAGCACTGAATTGAGTAGCAAGCCCATCCCCCTACCTCTGGGCAAATGACAAAGAATCAAGAGCTGCTGTTCTTAGCACTGAAATACATTTCTTGAAGAGGTCTGGACTAAGTGTCTGCTCTCGTATTCAAATAGAGATAGTGTCTTGTGGATGTATGTACTGACCTCCAAGTGGCTGCTTTGCAGATCTCAGATGGGAACATTATGAAGCAGTTTTTCCCCCTTGTAGAGTGTGCCTTGGGTGTAGCCAGAAGTAGTTGTTGGATAAGTGGTAAGTCAGTTTGATACATGAAACAATCAATCTGGAGATGGATCGTTTGGAGACAGGAAACCTTGTTCTAATGGAACCGTAATTAACAAACGGATGATCAGATTACCTAACAGCCTTAGTATCGTCTATGAATTTCGATAGACCTTTCAGGTGGTATGGTGCAATTAGGAACGAAAGTGGGTAGTGAAACTGACTTTAACATTAATCAGGTCAGACACTACCTTAAGCAGAAAAGCCGGGTGGATTTTCATCACTACTTTGTTTTCAACAGTCTTTCACAGCAACAAAGGGTATGGAGGACAGAATATATATGGCTTAGTAGAAAAGAAATGTCTAACAAAATATAAAACTTTGATAGCTAAGGCCAAATCGGTTTATATCTCAAAAAATGTCAATTGAATCACCAAAGATCTCTGCAAAGGAGCTTTTTCCGTACAGTTCTAGTCTGGACTTCCTCACCAGCAATAAAAGCTAGGGAATATAATCTATTTTTTTTGTTATTCATTAGCTTTTTTCCCAGGAAAAAGTCCAAGATATCTAATGGCTTTACACCTCAAAGTAAAAAAAAAAAAAAAAAAAGCAAATTTCGACTTCCGAGGTCTTAAGTGAGAAGGTCTTAAGTGAGCTTAGGGAATTTCAGACTAACAGTGGGACAGGTTGAACAGCTGGTCCGTACTATAAACGTCTGGCTCACCAGTTTATCCTTGTACCCCTATCCCCCACTGCTATAGTACAGCTTATTCCAGACCTGATTGCTCAACAGCTCACTAAAATCAACATGTTAAACAGGGGTATTCCCAATCCTCTGGACAAAAAAAAGTCAGTCCTTTCACTCAAAAAACCTAACCTAGATGCACAAGAAACACATAATCATCCAATCTACAGACTTATCTTTCCAGGCAAATAAGCTATGAACAGTCACCTAACATTTGAGAAAAACAACCTCTTAGATCAGACAATTTGGGTTTTGAAGTGGTCACAGTACAGAAACAGCTCTTGGCCACCAAAGGAAGATATACTGTACAAGGGCAGCAGAGCAGCCCTGGACTATTGGACCTATCTGCAGCATTTGACCAGAACTGTTTGATCAACCAGTTAATGCAAAAGGGTACAGCTTTGGCTTTATTTCACTCTAACAGATCACAACCTATAGGTCTTGGTCATTTTCAATCTGAGCCTTCTACGTTGAGCTGTGGTGTGCCTCAGGGCTAGTCCTGGAGTCCTACACTCTTCAATGTATACATTACGCCACTGTCCATTTTAATCAAATCCTTTGGGTTTTTGCTGGTGTCCTACGAGGACGATACTCAAATAGTTGTATCATTTGCCAAAACAGACTGCAAAATGAGTGATACTTCGAGACTGTATGCTGGCAACTGGATGGGTAGCCACAGCCTCAAGTTGAATTCCTCCAAAACAGAGGTGATGCTATTTGGACAGGATACCTCCTGGTCCTCATCATGCTGGCCTCAAGAAGGGGGAACTTTGCCAGCTCCTAAGACAAGTTAAAAATGTAGGCGTCATCTTACATAAACTGACATATAAAAATTAGGTGTCAGTTATTTCCTCATTTTGCTTTAAAAATTATAAAAAAAGATTTCCAATCCCATTTAAGCTTCTGAAGACAGTAATTGCATTGATCCTAGCCCACATTGAAAACTGCAATGGCCTGTATCTGAACCTACAAAAGTGCTTGATCAGCAGACTGGATATTCTTAAACTCTGCTGCCACTATGTTGCTGAATGTCCCAAAATTTCATTCTGTTACCCAAGTTCTAAATGAATATAATTAGCTTCAGTTGAAAAACGGAAATCTTTACAGCCCTATGCATAGCATGCAAGGCCCTGCACGGCACGGGTCTGATCTTTACTGCCTAAAGAATTTTAAGTGGTACTTCCCTAGCATAACGCTTCGCTCCAGTATGGCAAGAAATGTTGGTTCCCTCCCACAAGTGTGCTTCCTGGGTAGGTGGTAGGTTTATTAGAGGTGCAGCCCTACACTCTAACACTTCCATTGAGCATCAAATCAGCATAGACTTATAACATTCAGGAAATCCTTGGCTTTTTGGCAATTAATCAGGGCCCTTCAGTGTTAAAAAAAAACCTACCGCCAAGACGCCTCAGGGCATATGAGCACTTTACAAAACTGCAAATCAAATCATGGCTCTTTAGAGCACAAGGCTTAGATTTCACTCACCTAACGAGCAGAGGTGATCGCTACTAAGCGATCCTCTCACTTTCCATGTGAGATGGAGTCTCTCTGAAACAGTTCAAAGTGGGGGGGGGGGGGCAGTGAGCTTAGATAGTTTCCATTCTACATGGGAACTCAATCTGGTCCTAACTGGAGGGAAAACTAACCCTTGCAAAAACAAACCTTAACCACCGGAAGCTAGTCGAATGATGGTTGGGAGGATGACTTTACCTACGGCACAATGGCTGCAAGGTGTACTTTGATGGAACCAAACTGTAAACCTGAACTGGCCAAGTGTAGGAGACATGGCAATATTACCTCTTGCCCCTGAATCGGATGGAACACTGCACACACCACATTTAGAATCTTTTCCATTTAAAGGCACAGGAGCGTCGAGTGGGAGGTCTTTTATTCTTTTGGAAAATTGAAGGAGCTCAGGAGTCATGCTGCCAAGTTCAGTGAGGGAACGTTGGGGTGATGGATTCTTTCATTGTTTGGATAGGAAATCTGGCCTGCACATAAGTCTGTGTGCCACTCGGGTGTAGGTCTGGATAACACCACTGTTGTGGCCAGACAGAGCAATCCGAATTATCCTTGCTCTGGCACGGTATAGCTTGGTTATGACTTTCGGGATGAGGGGGAAGTGGTGGAAAAGCGTACAAAAGCTCCCATCGACCACTCAACCAAAGCGGCATTCCCTTTGTCCTTGGTCGGTAATAAATTGATGCAAAGTCTTGGCATTTTTTTGTTGGCATCATCTGTGCAGCTGGCCAATTCCCTAGAAAGGAATGCCACCAAGTCGTTGTACAGCACCCAGTTTTGATGATCTGCAAACTAACTCAGGGAGTCCGCTAGAGGATTTTGTTCTCATGGCAGGTGAAGTGTTGTAATGGTGAGATGTCTGGCCAGAAGAAAATGCCAAATCGCTTGAGCCTCCGGGGATACAGGGAGAGAATGGGTCCCTCCCCGCTTGTTCAGGTATAAAATAATGGTCCTATTGTCGGTTGGACCAATTGGGAGCTGGCCTGAATGGAGAGATAGAGAGGGCTAGATGTACTGCCGGTAACTTCCGCATAGATGGGATAAGCCTGTTCCTTGGGTGACCAGACACCAGAGTCTGAAGAGGGCCCATGTGGGCCACCATACCTCTGAAGAGACTAATCTGTGATCAGGGTCTGTGTTGGTGGGGTCTGATGGAATAGGGCTACCACCAGAATCTTTTTTGACGAGTCCACCATGGGATGGAAGACCTTGCTGACTGGGAGAGAGACTGCTGTCCCATTGAGCTGTACGTTGATCTCATTTGTCCTCCAAATCCTGCTGCAAAGGTCCCATTTTCAATCTGGCATTGGGAACTAGGAAGATGCAAGATGCCATCAACCCCAGGAGAGAGGAAACCTGCCAGGCTGAAGAGTGAGGAGACGGTTGCACTCCAGGGTGCTAGATTATAGTCTCTCCTCCGAAGGATACACTATTCTTTCCTTGGTTTCCAGTGCAGCGCCCAGATAGTTTATCCTCTTGGTCGGCCCATGAACCAACTTGGCAAAGTTGATGTGGAGACCCAGCCGCTGAGGCAAGCCTAGACAAGTTTGATGCGGATCCTTTGCGCACTGTGGAGAAGAACTCTTTAGCAGCCACTTGTCTGGATAAGGATAAACAAACCTTGGTGATGCAAAGCTGCTGCTACCACAGATATGCACTTGGTAAAGGCTTGTGGGGAAGACTTTAGCCTGCAAGGGAGCACTTTATATTGTTAATGTTTGGCTCCTACCATGAAGCTTAGAATCTTCGATGCTTTGTGGATTAGCACATGGAAACCAGATTCCTGCGGGTCTATCAAGCACATCCAGTCTCACTGGTGGAGGCGAGAATATATTTGGAGAGCCAGCATGTGAAATTTCTCTGCGGGTAGACTTTCAGGAGACGTAGGTTCAACATCTGTCCAAATTCCGCTTTGGGATCTTTTCTGCACCAGAATACAAAGTGCACTCCCTTTCCTCTTTGAGGGAGTAACATCTGCCCGGGTGAGGGACTAAACCGTAGAGTACCAATTCTGCAGCAAATTCAATACCCATGGATCTTTTGTAATGTTGTGCCACTCTTGGCAGACTATTAGCAATAATTACTCCCGATTTGACCACCCCTCCTCCCCACTGAAGTAGAGAACGGTGACAGAGGAAGCAACTGCTCATTGCTTTGCTGGAGCCTTTGTAGAGTTAGCTGTTTGGAGGTTAGCTCTTCAACCGCATGCAGTGGCACCCTCGGTAGTGTGCTCTGGGTTCATGTTGCTGCTGTCTGAAACCATTAAGGGACCTGAACCCTCTGATAGGGCTGCAATCGTATAGCCTGTACCAAAGACTGAAATCGTTTTAGGACCACTACCTTCAGTGTCTAGTTTGGCCTTCATCTTGGCCATTTTGTTGTCTGTATGGAAGCCAAAGAGTGAAGGACTGGTAAAAGTTGGTTAAAAATGAGTTGAGCTTCCGGCTCGGACGCAAGACAAACGCCTAGCACATATTCTGTGCGTGCAAACATGAGCAGCCAGGGTTGTGCCATCTGCTGCTGCACTAATCTGGTTCACTACTGGGCCTCCTTCCTGGAGAACTTCCTTAAAATCTTGCCCATCTTTGGGCAACTTGTCTTTGAACCTTTCAAGAGTCCCAAAAGGACCTATCATAGCGCCTTAAAAGGACAGATGCACTGGAAACCTTCAAGAAGGAAGCATAGGTGCTGCACACTTCTACCCCAAGAAACTTGGTATCCGCTTCATCCATCTGGCAATACAGTAGAAGGACACCACTGCAGGGATCTTTGCTGCTGCAATGATTATTATTAAATGAAATTTGTAGAGCGCACTGACACCATGGGTTTCCTGGCACTATAGGACAAAGGTGATACACAATCTGGGGTTAATGCAGGGTTAGCAGGGTGGGGGAAAGAGGTTTTGAGCAGCTTCCTAAAATGAAGGAGGGAGCTGCTCGATTTGATGATATGGGGAAGGGAGTTCCAGAACTTCGGTGCCAAAAGGGCGAACCTTCGGCCGCCAAATTCGTTGGTTCTGGTTTTGGGTATGACAAGTGATTTAAGATGAGCAGAGCGAAGATTGCGATTTGGACAGTAGGGAGTGATGAGGGAAGTCAGGAAAGCAAGGCTGGGGCAGTGGAGGGCTTTGAACGTGAGGCAGCCCAACTTGAAGGCCACCCTCTGTTCTATGGGCAGCCAATGTAGTTTATGCATCAGAGGTTTGGCAGATTGCCATTTTGGAGATTTGCAGATGATGCGAGCGGCCTGGTTTTGGACCACCTGAAGGCGGTGGAGAAGGGTTTTGGTAAGTCCGTGGTAGATGCAGTTGGAAAAGTCCAAGCGGGAGAGCACAAGAGATATGAATATTTGAATCCGAGCAAGTGGGGGGAGCAGGTGACTGACCTTCCGGATCTTTTTGAGTTGGAAGGAACAGGATGAAATCACGGAGCCGACATGAGGTCGGAGAGAGTTCGGCGTCGATAGTCACGCCGAGACTTTTTACAGAGATCGAAGGGGTCGGTTGGAGGCCCAGTTCAGTGGGCCAGAACTGGGTTCCCCAGAAAGAGGGGCTGGAGCCCGGGAGAAGCTCGGTTTTCCCGGGGTTCAGCTTCAATTGGTTGGAATACATCCAATCTTGGATGTGGAGTATAACGGAGTGAAAGTTATCTATCGCATTGGGGGAGTTGAGTGGAAAGATGATCTGCAGATCGTCGGCATAGTTATAAACTGTGATGTCCCAGTTACGGAGTGAGTGGAGTAAGGGCCGAAGGTATAGATTGAACAGTAAAGGTGACAGGGAGGAGCCCTGGGGAAATCCGCAGGTTGTGGGGGTCTTGGGTGCTGTGTAGGGGCCCAGCCGGACGGCTTGGGTTCTACCAGACAAGAAAGACCGGATCCAGCTGAGGGCAGGGTCCTGGATGCCAGCCTGTTCGACAGGGTTGAGCAAGATGTTATGGTCAACCGTGTTGAACGCGGCCGAAAGGTCCAGGAGAACGAGGGCCTGGGGGGTCCCCAAGTCGGCATTTCTCCTCAGCGTGTCGAGAACAGCTAAGATGACGGCTTCAGTAGAAAATGAAGGCCTGAAGCCGGCCTGATTAGGCTCCAGGTAGCAAGAGGTCTCAATAAAGTTGGAGGCATCTAGTGACACGTGCTTCGAGAAGTTTTGAGAAATAGGGCAGAAGCGAAATGGGGCGATAGTTGGAGAGTTCCGCTGAGTCCGCCCAGGTTTTTTTAAGTAGCGGGACTAGGATGGCCTCTTTGAAGGATCTGGGAACAGTACCTGTGCTGAGCGAGCCATTCAAGAGAGGTAGGATGCATTCAGGTAAGGAATGACATACACTTCGTAGGACTGAGGGTGGGCAGCCATTGTTCGGGGAACCTGATTTTATCCGGGACGCAAGCTGTACTAGGGAAATAGGGTTGATGGGGGGGAATTCGGTGAAGGCGGAAGGGTTGTTAAGGGGAGTTTCCGGAGTGGTGATCTGAGGGACCGTGGAGATCGGTGCCTTGATTTTATTAATTTTTTCGACGAAGAGGTTGAGAGCGTCACAAGTTTCTTGGGTGGGGGTTTGGCCTGGGAGGGTTCTGTAGTCAGATGTCAGTTCGTTCATGATTTTAAAAATTTCTTTAGATTTGCTGTCGAAAGTATTGCGATTTTGTAGTCCCTGCGGGCTGAGGTGTATTGTGATCTGGCTGGTTCGGAGTAGTTGCGTCTCCATGCCCTTTCTAGCTGACGTACCTTCAGTTTAAGTTTTTTGAGGTCGTCCGAGAACCAACGGTGGGAGTTATGGTGTCTGGTCGGGGGAAATTTGATTAAGGGGGCAAATTGGTCACTGGCTGACTGCAGCCAGAAGCATATGTCACTTTCTAATTTGTCAATGTTGGTTCGCGAAACGAGGGCGGGTGTCTGAGAGAGTCGCAAGAAATCCTTCAGAGTCATAGGCGTTCCATTTGACCACCGGCCATCAGTGGGGTGGGGGGATTGCCACTGATCGTAAGGGTGGTATCTATTAAGTGGTGGTCTGACCAGGTACAGGGTGAGACAGAGGGGGAGAAAGAGTGAGGTTTTGGGTCCATATTTGGTCTAGAATGTGGCCCTTAATATGTGTAGGCGAGGTGATTTGTTGAGACAGGTTGAGGCGTGAGAGCCTCGAAGACCTCCAAGGCGTGGGGCCCAGCGTTGAGGTCATTAAACCAATAATTAAGGTCGCCGAAAAGGGCGAATCTGGGGTGAGAAGTGAGAAGGTTGATCAACTGATCGGTCAGGGTGGCCGCGAAGGAAGGCATCGGTTGGAGGGGGGGGGGCGGTAAAGAAGGAGAGTTAAGGCCCCGCTATACGTTTTTAGGCTGAAGATAAGGTTATCTATTCCCAGGGGTGAGATGGATGGAGTAGAGATGAAGTTAAGGCGTTTGGAGATTATGGCCGCTACCCCGCCCCCAGGGCGGTTTCCTGGCCGATCGGCGCGGAGGATGTAATAGTCTGGGGGGAGGGCCGCCAGAATGTCAGGAAGCGAGTCCGCAGTCAGCCAAGTTTCAGTGAGCAGGACGCTCGGTTTGAAGATGTCGGCGTGATGTTTAACCAAGGAGCGGGTGTTAAGATAAAGAACTCTGATGGTGGTATTGCTCTTGGTAGGCTGGGTAGGGGGGGTGACCAGATTGGTGGGGCGCCGATCAGATGGGGAGATACCGGTCATGGAGATGCGTCTGATGGTAGAAGGGGAGGGAGTGAGGTTGGGGAGTTGTAGATCCCTCAGGGAGTCTGCAGAGTAAGTGATGGTATGGCCAGCCTGGCTGACCCCTGGGCCCGGTCTGGCGCGGATGATTGCTGAATCCAGTGGAGGATCCACCCTCAATAGTGGATCTTGCTCTGGTGGTTTGTATTTTTTCAAAATACACACAGGAGTGGACTTAAGGAATGCCGGCGTGAGGAAGGTGTCCATCACTGGCTGAATGAGCCAAGGCACCAAAGGTATCAATGATCTTGAAGCTGAGCTCTGGTGTAGTCTCAAAAATGACAGGATGTTGCCTGAGTAGTGGGCATTTCTATTATCAATTTGTGCGCCCCTTTAGCCAGTACCTTGTGGAAAATGAAGTGATCCACTAGCAAGACCCATGAAGGGAGGCTGTCTGTTAAGAGTAGAAGAGAAGTCTGAGGAACGTGTGAAGGACCATGTAGAAGACGTATACTTTGGCAGTGTGCGACGCCTACGCGGTCGGTGTCCTTGGTCTTCTCGGTGGGGGGCTTGCAGTACAAGCACTCTCATGACCTCGAAGTAGTTGCATAAGAAAGATCTACAGCCTGTGCCAGCCGAGCTAGGAGCGAATGGTGGAGAGTACTGGAGTAGTCCTGAGGTGGCTCTACTTGATCAAAGGGTTCTGCCAGTGTCGCACTGGTAACCACCTGGGAGACTGGTGCACAGAAGGGGGAGATCTTTGGTACACCTCTGTTCTTTATGCGTGCTAGGCACAGCCTGGATGTCCTGTTTGTAGCTGTGTGACCTATTAGGAGAAGGAGAAAATGAGCCTCTAGACAAGTGGCACCTGCACTGATCTGGATGTGGATGCTCTTAGTTAACATAAGCCACAGCGATGGAGTCTACATTGAGCTTCTGGACTGTTCTCTAGGCACTGAGCGTCTCCTTGATGTTGAATGTAAATGCTAGGACATCAAGTGCCTTTGGACTACTGGCGCCAGAGGAGAACGTTGTATTGCTGGCCAACCTGGGTGAGCGCTTAGATTTCGAGCGACTGAGCTGAAACTTGAAGCACACCTTGTGCAGATGTCAAACGTTGCTGGGAAGACTATGGGGCCAGGTTTCTCAACATCTGGCATAGAAGGGACGTTGACGAAGGAGACTGGTGCCTCGACGTCTTAAGTCGATGGAGAAAGTAATCATGACGTTGACTGTTGTCAAGTTGATGTCAATGGGTACTGGTGGCTCAACGTTGACCGCCGGCAAACACGTTGACTGAGTGCCGATTACTTTTCATCCACTCACCCCCAGTCAAGAGATCTGGTTTAATCCTCTGTTTTTGGTCACTATGCCACCCCAGTTTGAACCCAGCCATATGCAAATCAGTCTTGACCCTGCTCCTAATGGGAACAATCTAGCCCGAACTGCCAGGCCCTTCCTGGACTGGAAAGCACACTGGGACCAGTTTTGGGGTTTCACCCCTCAGCCAGGCTAGCTTGAATCCAGTGGCACAGTGAGCAAGGGACCCACTTCTGGGCATACCCTTGGCCACTTAGGGCAAACATAGCAAACACGACAGGTTGACGTCAACTGAGATCAGTCTCAAGCTTGACTCGCCATTCTGATGCCAAAGGAGAACAACTCAAATGCAGACTGTCTTCAGGTTGATGTCTGAGGGTGCTGGTCTGACGCAGATTGTAGTCGTGATGGTTTGTCTTCTGTTGGTGCGAACGCAGATGGGATAGGTTGATAGGTGAGGTTAGTCATGGAGCAGTATTCTGTATTGAAAGTTGCACTACAGTCGGTGGTGGCAACGGAGCTACCTGCAACATCTGTCTACTTTTCTTTGCTACTAGAGGCATTTGACGCTGAGCCAGACACCGGAGAACACCGGGATCTTACTTCGAAATAGATCTGGTTCTTACGCCTTGAGGGTCATCTTCCTGGGGAACCTGCAGCAGACTTCAGTCTCTCCAGGAGACCATACAGGTGGATCGTCTCCATGCTCAAGTGAAAGATTGGCAGGTCTCAAGGACACGTCTCTGGGAGACCGGTTAAAACAGAGACCCATGCTGTCTGTATTCCATTTTTGCCACAAGGATCAAACAGGGAAGGCATCTTTTGACAAGAAAAAAAGACAGAAAATGATTGCTCCTCACTCAAACAGGTGTAAGACGGCGAGTGAAAAAGTAACTAACAAGAATCTGAGAAACATTTGACAAAAGCAAATGCTGAAACCTCAGTGTCCTGACTGAAGGAGCTGGATTGAACTGCTCTAACTCACCCCTGAGGCATGATGAGGCAAGGGGTTATGGCTGCCTTAAAGGCATGGTGCCAGTTTTCATTTTCTATTCTGTTATGAGTTCTACAATGCAGCCTATGGGCTAACAAAGCCTATCCTATTACATTGCAGTTTGTGCACCTCAAAGATTGTACAAATGTCTCTTTGCAGTTTTTTTCTTCCTAGAAGGGCATTTAGGAGAATTAAAAGCAGATATAGGTTTATTGAAAACAAATGCAAGTTCTGGAAGCATCGTCTAGCCATGTGTAATTCAAGGCTGCATCTTAGTATGGAAGATTAGTATATTTTAATGTACTCTGGGGTCCCCACACAGGGGCAGGGATATGAAATTAGTTACTTACCTGTAACTGCAGTTATCTAGTATTGGTATCTTTCATAGATTCACATGCGTGAATAATTTCCCATCTTTGAAATGGGAGTCCCCGGTACATTTATAATGGTAATGTCACATTAGACTTAAAAGCCAACAGGCCTAAGTCCTTATATTAAGTAACATATCCAAGCCCTTAAAAAAAAAGGACTAAACTTAAGAGAACCAATTAGCTGACACCACACTCTAGAAGATTCCTGGAAGGAGCTCCAGTCCCTCAGATTTTCATAAGCACCGTGTGTAACCAGTGTATTAAGTAAACCCTTCAAAGGGAGGTGGGCGGGTCGCATGGGAATCTATGAAAGATAACAATACTGGATAACTGCAGTTACAGGTAACTCATTTCTTATCCAGTATTCGGGTATATTTCATAGATTCAAATGCTTGAATCAGTATATATATATATATATATATATATATATATATATATATATATATACACACACACACATACATACATATATACACACATATATATATATATATATATATATACATACACACACATATATACACACACATACATATATACACACACACACACACACACACACACACACAGAAAAAACCATAGGTTTCAGGGGAGTTATAGTTAGCTGGACTTTTCACTTGTACAAAACCATTGAAATTCCCCCGTTATAGTTAGTTCAGCTAACTATAACTCACGCACCTGCAATGCACTGCTGATGACGTCACATATTACATCACTCATGACATGGTCAGTGACATCACTGATGACATCACTGATGACATCTCAAATGACATCACTCATGACATCATCCAGTGAATGTGTGTTTTTCTGAAAATTACATAGGTTTTATCTATGTGTATCTCAGGGTCGATGGAAGAATAAATGGGTATATAAGTGTCTAAATGGATGATTTGTTTTTGAAAAATTGATTGTGTAACTGACTGATTAAGTGTATCTTAGTGAATACATGGCTTAGTGAGTAATGTTTAAATATGTAAATATCTGTATCAGTCTCTCACTTTGTGTATAAGTGGCTGCATGGGTTGGTGAGTAGCTACATGAGTGTCTATATAGGTTATTAGTTGGTTTTTTGAGTATCAGTATGAGTGTCTGATGTCTGTATTGTTCGGTGGGGGTATTGCGTAGTGCATAGGTGCATGAATGAGTGACTCACTGTAGGTGTTGAAGACAGCATGTGTGCAAGACTGTATGGGTGGATGAGTGTGTGCATGGGTGTGTTAGTGAGTGAATGACTGTCTCAATAGTGTCTCTATGAGTAACTACATATGTTTTAAACTAGTATATGTGACTATTGGTGTATAAGTGAGTATATGTGAGTGAGAGATTGAAAGAGTTCCTATATGAATAAGTATGTTTCTATAAGTGATTGTTTAAAAGACTACGTATGTGTAAGTTTCTGTAGAAGTAAGTGTGGTGGTGTGTGTATAACTGTATATGCAGGTAAACGGATGTTTGATTCTTTATTAGCATGAGTGACTATGTGTGCGAGTAACTTTATGGACGAGTGGCGTTGTGTAATGAATATGCTACTTACCAGTATGCATCTGTTCTTGGCATGTAGGGCTGCTGACATTCATATCTGTGCATAGATCGCCGCCTAGTGTTGGGTCCGGATGATTGCACATTGTTGTCCTGGAAGAGTCTTCGAAGTATCCTGAGATGGGTGACTCCTCCCCTGGACCACAATGCGCATGGGGATCCTCTCCATCCCCAGATTGTTTTTCGCCATTGTGGCAGTGATGGAGTAGATACAGGAAGTGATGACCATGCTATACAGTAATTCTGAGAGCTGCAGCTGCGACAGGCGCCGGGGAGGAGGGTGGGCGATATGAATGTCAGCAGCCCTACATGCCAAGAACAGATGCATACTGGTAAGTAGCATATTCAGTTCGAGGCATGTGGGCTGCTGAATTCATATCTGTGCATAGAATACACAGCAGTTCCTATTAGCGGTGGCTACCCGTGCCAGCTGCAGCAGTCTGAAAAAGAGTTTTGAGAACAGCCTGTCCTACAGCTGCCTGCTGTTTTGAGTGTACATCTACACAATAGTGTTTTGTAAATGTATGTATAGTGGACCATGTGGCTGCTCTACATATTTCTTGTAAAGGAATGTTTCCCAGGAAAGCCATGGAGGCCTCTAACTTCCGTGTTGAGTGGGCTCGTGGTGGAATCGTTAATGTGCGTTTAGCTTTTTGATAACAAATTTGGATACATTTAACAATCCATCTGGCTATACCTGCTTTGGAAATGGCGTTGCCTTTGTGTTGTGGAGAGAAGGCAACAAAGAGTTGTTTAGTCTTCCTAAAGTTTTTAGTTCTGTCAATATAGTACATGAGGGCCCTCTTTACATCTAGTGTGTGGAGCATCCTCTCAGCGACATTTTGTGGGTTTTGAAAGAAAACAGGCAGTTCGATGGTTTGGTTCATGTGGAACTGCGATATTACTTTAGGCATGAATTTGGGGTTGGTACGTAGTACGACCCAGTTTGCGTGAACTTGTATAATTGGCTCTTGAATGGTTAGTGTCTGGAGTTCACTAACTCTTCTTAAGGAAGTGATGGCAACCAGGAAAGCCACTTTCCAGGTAAGGAATTGAATCTCACAAGAATGGAGAGGTTCAAAGGGTGGACCCATTAGTCTGGTGAGGACCAAGTTGAGGTTACACACCGGTGCTGGGGAGTGCCTTGGGGGAATCACCCGTTTAAGTCCTTCCAAGAAGGCTTTGATGGCAGGCACTCTGAACAAAGAGGTGCTGACTGTTTTGGAGATAGGCTGCTATTGCGGTTAAATGGACACGTATTGAGGTGTATGCCAGATTGCATCGGTATAGGTGTAATAGATAGCAGATTATGTTCTGAATAGATGCGTCTAGCGGGTTAATGTCATTGTTGTTGCAATAAATGACAAACCTCTTCCATTTGGCTGCATAGCAAGCTCTGGTAGTGGGTCTCCTAGCTTCCTTAATGATTTCCATACAGTCAGGTGGCAGGTTTAGGTAGCCAAACTCTAGGACTTCAGGAGCCAGATCGCCAGGTTCAGCTGTTGCGGATCTGGGTGTTGAATTTCTCCATGGTTCTGCGTCAAAAGGGCGGGTTTGATCCGCAGCCTTTGATGCGGCACCACGGAAAGTTCCAGAAAGGTGGTGTACCATGGCTGGCGTGCCCATGTTGGAGCAACCAGGATGAGTGACAGTGAGTGCTGTCGCAGTTTGCATGCCACCAGCGGTATCAACGGCGCTGGGGGAAAAGCGTACGCAAATCTGCCGGACCAGTTCATCCATATCGCATTGCCCTGCGACTGTGGGAACCTGGCGGCAAAGCTTTGGCATTTTGCGTTTTCCTTTGTGGCGAATAGGTCTATCTCTGGATGACCCCACTGCTGGAAGTAGGTTTGGAGTACTGATGGGTGTAACTCCCACTCGTGCATCTGGTGGCTGTGTCTGCTGAGCAGATCCGCCATCTGGTTGTCCTTGCCGGGGAGGTGTTCCGCCATGAGGAATGTGTTCCTCTGAATGGCCCACTTCCACATGCTCTGAGCCAGATGAGACAGCTGTGGAGAGTGTGTTCCTCCCTGCTTCTGTATGTAGTACATGGCAGTCATGTTGTCCGTCCGGATCAACACGACCTTGTTGCACAGGTGTACTTTGAATGCTTTCATTGCCAGGAAGATTGCCATCAGTTCCAGAAGGTTGATGTGCATCTTCTTTTGTTGTGTAGTCCATAGTCCCTGCACTGTGTAATTGAGTACATGAGCTCCCAATCCCTGGAGAGACGCGTCCGCTGTCAGTATTATTTGTGGGACAGGCTCTTGGAACGGTCGGCCCTTGCAAAGGTTTTGTGGATTCCACCAATGCAGAGAGTTGTATGCCCGACCGCTCACCAACACTAGGTCTTTCAACTGTCCTTGAGCCGGATTCCACTGACGTGCTAAGCACTCCTGAAGCGGGCGCATATGTAGTCTCACGTGTGGGACTATGAAGATGCAGGAGGCCATCATGCCTATCAACTGAATGAACACTCGCGCCGGAAGGGAGTGTTGAGGTTTGAATTTTGAGATCAGCAGTTGCATGCTGTTGATTCTCACTAAAGTTGGCTGAGCTGTGGCAGCCAGAGTGTTGATTGTCGCGCCTAAGTACTGTTGTACTTGCGCAGGTTGGAGACTTGATTTTGGGTAATTTAGTGAGAATCCCAGATCGTGAAGAAGGTGAATGGTGTGGGACATGTGGGTGGCACATTGTTGTGCTGATTTGGCCTGAACTAGCCAGTCGTCCAAATAAGGGAAGACGTGAATATTTTGTCTTCGCAGATGTGCGGCCACTGTCGCCAGGCACTTGGTAAAGACCCTGGGTGCTGTTGTTACTCCGAAGGGGAGAACTTTGAACTGATAGTGATTCCCCTGAATGGTGAATCTGAGGTATTTCCTGTGTGAAGGGTGTATTGGTATGTGGAAGTATGCATCCTTCAGGTCTAGTGTAGCTAGGAAATCCCCCTGAGTGAGTAGTGGGAGAACCTGTTGGAGGGTGAGCATATGGAAATGCTCCGACAGTATATATAGGTTTAGGGGTCGCAGGTCTAGGATAGGTCGGAGCGAGCCGTCCTTTTTTGGGATCAAGAAGTACAGAGAGTACACTCCTGTGCCGTGCTGGGCGGTGGGCACTACTTCTATGGCCCCTTTTGCGAGCATTGCAAGCACTTCTTGCTGGAGTAAATCTAAGTGTTCGGCTGACATAGGACGGTGCTTTGGTGGTATATTGGGTGGAGTGGAAGTTAGTTCCAGACAGTACCCATGTTGAATGATGTCCCTGACCCACCTGTCCGTGGTGATGTTCTTCCATGCGGGCAGGAACAGCTGGAGTCAACACCTGTCGGGGGACAAGTGGTCGGGGGTAAGGAGAGGGCGTCACTGTTTGTTTTTTGGGGAGGACCTGGTGTTGCCATATCCACGTCCCCTGCCCTTGGCGCTGGATCCACGATATCCACCCCTGTTTTTGTCGTAGGTGGTTTGTGTGCCACCTTTGGCATATTGTTGTGACCCCTGGCCCCTTGACGTTCCCCCTATTTCCAGTGCGACGAAAGGAGCCACTACGAAATTGTTGGGTTTGTAGCGCCCCCATAGATTTGGCAGTATCTGTGTCTTTTTTTATTTTCTCTAGGGTAGTGTCAACGTCTGGGCCAAATAAAAATTCCGTGTTAACCGGTATGTTGAGGATATTGTTTTGGATCTCGGGTTTGAAGCCTGAGATGCGTAACCAGGCATGGCGTCGTAACATGACACTAGTGTTTATTGCCCTGGCCGCTGTGTCAGCTGCGTCTAGGGCGCATTTTATGGACGCATTAGTGAGTTGTCCTTCTCTAATGAGGAGCTCCGCTGACTCTTTATACTCCTCTGGTAGGGGTTGGAGCAGTGACTCTAGGGTGTCATAATGTGACCTGTCATAACGTGCCAGGAGTGCTTGTGTATTGGCAATGCGCAGGATATTGGCTGCTTGCGCTGCCACACGTTTGCCAGATGCTTCAAGGACCTTTGACTCTTTGTCTGGGGGAGGAGCATCACCAGTTGTCTGTGAGTGGGCTCTTTTGCGAGCGTTGGCAACCACCATAGAGTCTAATGGCAACTGGCCCCTAATTTATTTAGGGTCACCAGGTGCAGGCTTCTATATCTTTTCAATCCTGGGGTTTAACACTCGGGCTCTTGTGGTGTCCTTGAAAATGTCTTTGGCAGGCTTCAGAACCCCTTTAAGCAAGGGCAGAGTCTTGACAGTTCTTTCCGAAGATGCGAAAGTGTCAAGCAGGAAGTCCTCCTCAATGGCGTCAGAATGCAGTTCCACCCCATGATGAGCAGCAGCCCATTCGATAAGGGCATTAACTGCGGCCGTGTCCTCTGTAGGAGAAGTTTTAATATTGTAGAGTTGCGCATCCTGAGCATGTGGCGTGACACTTGGGTCTGTGGGGTCATCCCATGCCTGATCAGGATCCTGTGTGTCATCGGGATCTGCGTCCCCGGGGTAGATGGTATCGTCCCCACCATATTCCTGCATTGGGTCAGATTCAGAAGGGGTAGGAGAAAAGGACTGCGGAGCTAGTTGGAGGGGATGGAAGTGTTCTTGTAGCACTGGTTCCTGCTCCGCCGGTAGCTTGCGTTTAAGAGGAATTTTGTATGGCACCTCTTCCCTGACTGGCGTGATCTTGCGCTTGTGGAGCATGAGCCTGCCAGTGTCGGCGTCGATAAACTGTGGCCCTGAAGGGTCGTGTTCTGTTAGGCCAGAGGTGGTGGACTGTGTGTGGAGGACACGTGTCCGAATTTGAAAGAGTTTCGGTGCCGATGTCGGTGGCAGCCCAAAGGTAATGTTGGTGGGCTCAGAGTGCACTGTACCGGGTGAGGTACTTTGGGGACCCGAGGTAGAGTGGAGGGCTACCTGGTCCCGGATACGTTGGAGAGATGCAGAGACCTGCTGCACAGCAAACTGAGATGGTGGTTTGGTGGGCATCTTGGTAGTAGGTGTGGAGGCCGACCCCGACTTTGTCGGAAGGGGGTCACTGGCTTGAAGGGATGCATCGATAGTCGACGTAGTCTAGGACTTCTTTGGCATCGGTGCTTTAGGCGTCGACGTTGCAGAGGCGGCCATTTTGACTGCGGAGGCGACGGGCTTCGGTGTCGGCGTTTAAGGTGTCGGTGCCTTGTGGTGCACGAGGGCGCGCCTCTTCTGTGCGTCGACCGCGTCTGCTGCGGTGAGCTCGGCGCCGAAGTCTTTCTGTACGCGTTCGGAGCCGATGACTTTTTTTGGCGTCGGCGCAGTGGACTGTTGACGCCCTTGATCCGACCACCACCAGTTTCGCTTTCGATTTTGAAGAGACTGGAGCGATGGATGTTTTTGGGTTTAACAACCCGGTCGTCTTGGGTAATATTGGCTCTTGCATAGTGTTCAGTGCCGGGCCGGAAGGCGGGGCCGAGGAACCATGGATTAGGTCTTGGGTAAGGCCCGAAGGCGATCCCTCGACCGGAGCCTGACTACTAATTTCGGCCTCATTTTCGACGGATTGGCCTAACTCCTCGGGAGAGCTGTCTTCTTCAGCCCGATAGGCTTCGTCGATGTCCCCTACCTCGTCGACGGCTTCTTCACGTCGAAAGAGCTCTTCGTCATCGTCGTCCGATCGGGAACCATGCTCCGAAGCGGGGCTAGATAGTACTTCCACGCTCTCGGCGTCCGTCGCTGAATATGTTGGTGGGTGCGGGCGCTGCCTGCTGCGCCTCGAGCCTCGCTGCCCGTCTGTTCCGTAGAGTTTTCTTGGATCGGAACCGCGCGCAGGCCATGCATTTTGATTCGTCGTGATCCGGCGAGAGACATTTGTTACAGACCGGGTGGACGTCGATGTGAGGGTACTTGGCGTGGGACAACGGACCCCTCTTGAATGGAGTTCTCGATTCCATCATCGATGGAGCGTCGAAGTTTGGACCAATTCGAATCGAAATTTTGAAAAGGGTGTGGAGCACTAGGACTAGTAGTCGACACCGAACGGTAACTGTACCGACGAAAACTATAGGCCTTTTGGCCTAAACTAAGTATTCCGAAGTTGAGCCTAGATAGTTGCATCCGAACCCAATGGCGGAAAAAAACAATCTGGGGATGGAGAGGATGCCCATGCGCACTGTGGTCCAGGGGAGGAGTCACCCATCTCAGGATACTTCGAAGACTCTTCCAGGACAACAATGTGCAATCATCCGGACCCAACACTAGGCGGCGATCTATGCACAGATATGAATTCAGCAGCCCACATGCCTCGAACCAGGATGTATAGGTGTATGAGTACATATGATGAGTGAGTACATGTATGAGTGACTGTATAGGACTGTTGGTGAATGAGTGGATGTGGATCTTACAATTACTGAGTAGGGTGTTGTAACTGGTATTGGTATGTCCATTGTTTTGAAAATTTTAATTTCTATTTTTGAATGTATCAAAGGTTATATTAGGGGGAGAGGAGGTCTGCCACTCTATCACAAGGATGTCATGAGTGATGTCACGGACCATGTCATGAGTGATGTAATATGTGACGTCATCAGCAGTGCATTGCGGGCGCGCGAGTTATAGTTAGCTGAACTAACTATAACGGGGGAATTTCAATAGTTTAGTACGAGTGAAAAGTCCAGCTAACTATAACGCCCCTGAAACCTATGGTTTTTTCAGTTTATTTCCAAGGTTTTTTAAAGGCTAATTTCTAGCTATAACGTGCCTGAAACCTATGGTTTTTTCAGTGAATTTCAAAGGTTTTTTTAAATGCTAATTTCTAGCTATGCCTACAGAGATGTGACATGTGAAGAAAGAAGGAAAAACGCACAGAAAGAAAAAAATGCAGAAAGAAGCAACAGAAGTCCTCAAAGACGAATCAAAGTGCAGGAAGAAGAATAACGTGCAGAAAGAACAAACAGAAGAGCAGAAACAAGCCTTGTTGCAAAATCATCCTGTACCCTCAACTTTTTCAGACGGATACTGGTGGTAACTGAGTCGACTAACCAGTCCTAGAGCCAGTGCTATGTTAAAAGACACTCAGAATACAGTGAAAACACCTACATACACTAGGGCACACTGTGTTGGGGTCCCCCTGTGATTAGCATGACCTCCTCTGCAAGCCCCTAGTATACAATAGGGCAGGGGATTGAAACTACCTCTTAAAACGCACCACAGGGCGTGTTTGAACACGTCACCTCATGCCCCGTCCCCTCCCTTCCCCACTGTGTAAACACACCCTGTAGCCATTTTAATTTGGGAGATTAAGTCCCCTTGAATCCGGAGGGTCCCTAGGGTCCAACTAGACCACTAGGTACCTCCAGTAAGCGCCACAGAGCTGCGTTGCAGAGAGGTGTAAAAAGTGGCACGGCCTGCACCACCTCTCTGCAACACAGAGCAGTGGTGCTTACTGGAAGCACCTGGTGGGCTAGTTGGACCCCAGGGTCCCTCAGGATTGAAAGGGAATTATTTCCCCAACTTAAAAACGCGTCACAGGGCGTGTTTGCACACGTCACCTCAGGCTCCGTCCCCTCCCTTCACCACTGTGTAAACGCGCCCTGTGGCAGTTCTGAGTTGAGAGATTAAGTCCCCTTGAATCCTAAGAGTCCCTAGGGTCAAACTAGCCCACTAGGTACCTCCAGTAAGCGCCACAGAGCTGCGTTGCATGGAGGTGTAAAAAGGGGCGTGGCCTCAGAACACCTGTCTGCAACGCAGCTCCCTGGCGCATACTGGAGATCCCTCAGTATTGAAGGGGAATTAATTCCTCAACTTACAACTGGCCAGGGGGCGCGTTTGAAGAGTGCTGCAAGGAGGGGGCGTGGCCTCCGGCGCAATGCCGGTCTTTTATTTTTTATCTTTCTAGAAGGAGGGCTGTGTGGCCCCCTTTCTTTTTCTAATTTATTAGCCCTGGGGACCCCATCCCCCAGGGCCTGCACCCTAATTTTTTGTTGAAAAAAAATGTTGGCCCTCCCAAGGCCTTAATCGACCCCCAACCCCTGGGTCATGGCTTTTTTTTTTATTCTTTAGGAGGGGGGCTGTGTTGCCCCCCTCCTCAGGCGACTTATGACCCCAACCCCCGGGGCCGGCCTTTGATTATTATTTTAAAAAAATATATATTTATAGAAACACCTAGGACATGCTGGACAAACCGTATGTACCCATCACCATGACGATTTGCGTGATATATATTAAAAGGCGACTATGCATACAATGAATCCACGTGGAATGTATTCACACCGCTAGTGAAGCTCTGATGTGGCTGACGCCCTACAGTGCCTAATCCCGGCGCCCCCGCCGGTGGGTACTCTCCAAGTAGACACCCTTGTCGTTTATTTATACAAACATGGGTAGCTATTGACGGGCACATTTAATACACACGCACACCAAGCCATTCAAAGGGGATTCGACAAAAATTGGACCAAGCTATGCTAGAAACCCCCCTCGCGGTTAATAAAACACACATCCACCGCCGGATGTGTAATACTTTTTATTTTACTCTGGAAAGGAGACAAACCTCACGAGAGTCACAGCGTGCTCCTGGCTGAGCCCAATGCTGTGTTACACCCACCAGTGCCCGCCGAGTGCCACACACCTCTGTGTTGTATTCCACCAGCTAATGCATATGCTATGACACTCTCTAGCCCATGTGCACTGTAACACCACCCCGTGAATATGTCATGCCACACTTGCCTTCGCACGGGTTATATTGCCCCATCTAACGTGCCTTCCTTGATGCCTATGTTAAAAGCACAGCGCTATGCCATACTTATTACAATCTGGGATCCATATCTTTGTCACAGTGCATATGCAAGGTTACACTACCCAGCACATATTTTATATTACAACTTTAGAGACCAGTTAGGTTACACAACACTGCCCTGTGCATATTAAACTCCAAGGCGCATATCACATAGCAAGCGCTAGTGCCTGTGCTATCTTGCGCTCTCCAATGAATCTGCCATTGCGCACAATGTATTGCATATTATATTTCAAGGCCCGGTTCATCTTATATCACACTTTTTGGTGCATAGTTATACCATATACTATATCTAGTTTTCATTTTCAATCGTGCTCTCAGGACTATGTTCTATATAACACTGCGTCCACCTACCCTTTTCACGGGCATTACATTTTGCGATGGGGGTGGAGGGTCAGGGGGTGTTTTTGCCAAGTGAGCCCGGAGTCAGTCCCAAACGTCCTCTTCTTCCTGAATAAAAGTGAGATTATGCTGCATACTTGTTCATATTTTAAGTAGTTCGCACAGACACACATTTTAAAAACAATAAAGTTCCTAATAGCCACCTTCTATGAACAGTTCGCTTGCTGCCCCATCCACCTCCTCCCTATCCTCTGTTGTGTGAATCCATGGACTAGCCTCCTCCCTCCCGCCATGCATGGTCTGATGTGCTGCCACTGCCTTCCATTTAGCATGATGTACCAGTCCACTCCTCCTGCCCTCCATTGCCCAATTCTATGGCCCATCATTGACCTCCTGCTTAGCCTCTGTGCTTAGCTTGCTGCCCCTATTCTCCTTCCCCCTGCCCTCCGATGCCTTTGTGCATGCCCCTGCTCCATCCTTTTTGACCACCATGTTCCATGGACCTGCCACTCCTATCTACTATGAGTGTTCTGTTGAGCTGCCACTCCACTCCCACCTGCCTAGCATTGTCAGAGGACTAACCTGTCCCTGCCACCTCCACCCTGCCTGTCCACATGCCATGCCCCTATCCCCTTCCTCCTGTCCTCCATTGTCCATTTTACTGCCACACCCTTCTGCCCTCCCTGGTCTGTTGTGCTGCAACTGCTCCTCCTGCCTGCCCCGCGCGGTCTGTTGTGAGGCCCGACCCGCCCCCCTCCCCCGAACTCTCGTCTGTGCCCAGGTCCTGACCGTCCTTTCTATCCTCCATGGTCCTTTGTGCATGCCCCTGCACCCTCCTCCTTGCCCATCATAGCCATTGTGCTGCCACTTACCCTCCCACTTGCCATGCATGGTCTTCTGTGCTGCCATGGCCCCTCCCAACTTCCCAGTGTGGTCAGCTAGCTTCTCCTGACCCCCTCCCACCTTCCCTCCATGGTCTGTGTGTATGCCATCATAGTCTCACGGTTGCTCTCCATGGTGTGTCTTGCTTCTAGTGCCCATCCTGCCTGACCTCCATGGCTATCTTGCTGCTCCTGCCCCCTTGCCCCCAGCCCTCTGTTTCCATGTTCAGACCCCTATTCCCTCCCTCCTGGCTGGTCGGTTCCATTGTAATGCCCCTGATCCGTCCCTCCTGCCTATGGTCTGTTATGCTGCAGCTTTCTCTCCTGTCTGTCCATTATGGTCAGCTAGCTACCATTGCCTCTTCCCCTCTGTTGTCCATGTGCATGGTCCTGTCCCCTCCCTATTGCTTTCTATGGATTGTTGTGCTGCACTCCCGCCCCGCATGCCCTGTGTGGTGTATTGTGCTGCTGCAAACCCTGATGCCTGCCCTGTAGGGTCAGTTTGGTGCACCTCTCAATGTCCCTCCTGTCCTCTGTTATCCGAGTCCATGTCCCTACCCCAATTCCTCCTGCCTACCATGATCCAATGTACCATACTTGCGAACATTTTGAACTTGGTAAGAGGGAGATTTTGAAATAAAACTGGGGTATTGATTTTCCCCTTTGAGTTACATTGAAAAAGAGGAGATTGTAAACAGGAGACAGATCAAGTAAAGCCCATTTGAGCTTAAAAACATTAGACGTTTCCTGGCTGAAACTGGTCTGTTGGCATGTATGGTTGTATGACCGCTGCCTCTTCCTTCTGCCCACAATGGTCTATTATATTGCCTCAGCCTCTCTTGCCAGTCCTGTATTGTTGGTTTGTTGCCCCTACCCCCCTTTACACTGCCCTCCATAGTCTGTTGTGCTGCCACTGCCCTTCCTGACTGCCTAGTTGTCAAATTGTTGCCTCTGCACTCTACCTTTTTTCAATTTTCAGAGTCCGTGCCCCTGACCTCTGCCTCTCAACAGTATCCCAATGAACAACTAGATTGCTAACATTCTATATTACAAAAGGGTGGAACGCCTGACGTCATCTTGATGTAATCAAAACTAATGCCTAGAGCATTTCCTTTAGAAATTACATATATGAGAGGGTCTTATTTGCATCAAAATTATGGTTAGTGCACTAAAAAACTAAAATGAGGACATATTTTCGGAGTTTTCAAATGGCGACAAAGAACTAAATTATTTGTAATGAATATGCTACTTACCAGTATGCATCTGTTCTTGGCATGTAGGGCTGCTGACATTCATATCTGCATAGATCGCCGCCTAGTGTTGGGTCCGGATGATTGCACATTGTTGCCCTGGAAGAGTTTTCGAAGTATCACGAGATAGGTGACTCCTCCCCTGGACCACAGTGCGCATGGGCATCCTCTCCATCCTTAGATTGTTTTTCGCCATTGTGGCAGTGATGGAGTAGATACAGTAGTGATGACCATGCTATACAGTAATTCCGAGTGCTGCAGCCGCTACAGGCGCCGGGGAGGAGGGAGGGCGATATGAATGTCAGCAGCCCTACATGCCAAGAACAGATGCATACTGGTAAGTAGCATATTCAGTTCGAGGCATGTGGGCTGCTGAATTCATCTGTGCATAGAATATATAGCAGTACCTCCATTAGCGGCGGCTACCCGTGCCAGCTGCAGCAGCCTGAAAAAGAATTTAGAACAGCCTGTCCTACAGCTGCCTGCTGTTTTGAGTGTACATCTACACAGTAGTGTTTGGTAAATGTATGTATAGTGGACCATGTGGCTGCTCTACATATTTCCTGTAAAGGAATGTTTCCTAGGAAAGCCATGGACGCCCCTAACTTTCGTGTTGAGTGGGCTCGTGGGGGGGGGATCGTTAATGTGCGTTTAGCTTTTTGATAGCAAATTTGAATACATTTAACGATCCATCTGGCTATACCTGCTTTGGAAATGGCGTTGCACTTGTGTTGTGGAGAAAAGGCAACGAAAAGTTGTTTTCTTTTCCTAAAGCCCTTAGTTCGGTCTATATAGTACATGAGGGCCCTCTTTACATCTAGTGTATGGAGCATTCTCTCTGCGACATTCAGTGGATTTTGAAAGAAAACAGGCAGTTCAATAGTCTGATTCATGTGGAACTGCGATATCACCTTAGGCATGAATTTGGGGTTGGTACGTAGTACAACCCTGTTTGCGTGAACCTGTATGAATGGCTCTTGAATGGTTAGTGCCTGGAGTTCACTAACTCTTCTTAACGAAGTGATTGCCAATAGGAAAGCTACTTTCCAGGTGAGGAATTGAATCTCACATGGAGAGGTTCAAAGGGTGGACCCATTAATCTGGTGAGGACCAAATTGAGGTTCCACACCGGTGCCGGTGGGTGTCTTGGGGGGATTACTCGTTTGAGTCCCTCTAAGAAGGCTTTGATGGCAGGCACTCTGAATAAAGAGAGGTGCTGCCTGTTTGAGATAGGCTGCTATCGCGGTTAAATGGATACGTATTGAGTTGTATGCCAGATTGCATCGGTATAGGTGTAGGAGGTAACAGATGATGTTTTGAATGGATGCGTCCAGCGGGTTAATGTCATTGTTGTTGCAGTAAATGACAAACCTTTTCCATTTAGCCGCATAACAAGCTCTGGTAGTGGGTCTCCTGGCCGCCTTGATCTCCATGCAGTCAGGTGGCAGGTTTAGGTAGCCAAACTCTAGGACTTCAGGAGCCAGATTGCCAGGTTCAGCTGTTGCAGATCTGGGTGCTGAATTTCGCCATGGTTCTGCGTAAAAAGTGCAGGTTTGATCTGCAGCCTTTGATGCGGCACCACGGAAAGTTCTAGAAAGGTGGTTGTTGGAAACAGCCCACTCCCACTCCGCAGGGTGGTGGTGGACCTTCCCGACACAACGGGGTAGCTTGGCTCGAGTGGTCAGGAAACAGGCGCAGTGCTAAGCATACAATATACCCATACAATAACCATGCGTGCATCCGTTCCAAAAACGACTCTACACCGTAAAAATTATGAAAATATGTTTCTTTATCTTTCTTCTCTTAGTTGCTGATTGGGAAAATAAATAACAATCACAGTATATACATTTTAAATAGAGCAGGTCAAATAAATATTTGCTGTTTGCTGAAATAAATAGGGGTGATTATAAATAACAGGACATAAATACAAGTGCAATATATACAGACAATTAAATACTTTGAGGGAATAAATACTGTACTAATAAATACCGTCCCAATAAATACTGTACACCAACAAGTCCTGTAGACCTATAAATTCTGTGCAGCAATAAATAGATAAGAACTTAATAAATACAGTATCCCCAATAAATATTTAGAAGTATACAGTACACTTTGTGAATCAGATGGCACTTCAATTCTTAAGGGCTGATTTGGCCCAGGTACAGCTTGTAGGGTGTGGAAGGCTTGAGGGGTACTACTCCCTGGCTGAGGCAAAGGCTGAGGCCTAAACTGAGGTAGACAACAGGGGGGAAATTCCAACGCCCTGGCTTCCCTCTCCACAGAACCTCTCTAGGATAGTCCCAGTTCACCCCAGGCACAGTCAGGTGGGTTTCAGCACCTCCCTAGCCCCTTAGAGTAGTCTCTCAGGTCTCCACAGGGCCTTAGGCGCCCTCTACTCCACTTACTGCCCTTTTCTGATGTTCCGACGCCGCTGGAGTCGGGTCGACGCCGTGAGGCGGTTCCGGTTCGGTCTCGGCGGCCTCGGCACAGTGTCAGTTCTTTGACGTCGCCGGTAGGCGGTTCCGGTCCGATGTCGGGGCCTCGGTTCGACCTCTACCTTCGATCCGACGGCGTCGGGCAGTCTCCACACGATGTCGACTTCGGGCGGCTCCGGTCCGATGGCGCACTCGGCTCCGATGACGTCGGCCGGCCTGGCCTCGCTGTCGACTTCCGGCGACTCCGGGGTGCGATCCTCACCCCCGACCTCCGGTGCTCCTCCTCACAGGTTCCGGGCGACTCCGGAGTGCGATCCTCACTCCCGACCTCCGGTGCTCCTCTACCTCGGTCTCCGACGACTCCGGAGGGCGGACTCCACCCTTCCGATGACGCCGCTCGCTCGACCTCGGTTCACCTCCTTCTCGACCCTTGGTATTCCACTCGACCTCCGCCGGCGCCCTCTTATGACCTCAGGCGGCTCCGGGTACGACGTCTGCTACCTCAGTCAGCGCCGCTTCTCCACCTCGGGCTCCAGGTCTTCGGCTACTCGACGCCAGGCTCCAGGGAAACCAACTCTCAGGTCAGAATCTTGCTATTTTCTTGGTTCTAAGGCCTGTTCCTGCTGTCCAGGTCCTTAGGATGGGTTTCTTCTTTCTTCTTCCCACACAGGGCTATAGGCTGGGATCCATCAGCTGGGACAAGTATCAAGGGTGGGTTTATGGACCCCACTCCAGGCACAAGTTTCCACCCCTGCTGCTTCACTCCTTCCTCCTTCACTCTTGTGCTCCTCTCTCTTCACCAGTCAGGTGCCAACTGCCAGCTCCAACTGCCAACTGCCTCTCTTATCCTCCCAACATTCTAAACGGTTTCCAACTGTCACACAGTTCTGGAATCTCCTGGAAGGTTCTGGAAGGTGCTGGTAGGTTCCAGTGGATGCTGGTGATGTCACAGGAGGCCACCATTTTGTGCTCCAGGCCCTCAGACAGAAGTTTCAGGGGTAGCTAAAATGGCTCCCTGAATCTGTAGCAACACTAAAAAGTCTGGTGGTTCCCAATAAAAAGGAAAAAGTCAACCAGGGTTTGAGGCAAAAGTGGGACAAAATAAATAATGATGAGGAGGGACCACCCAAAGGGCTGACAGGTCTAACACGCGTCCCCCCCAGCTGAAAGTGGGGAGAGCTACCCAACCCCTTGGGAGTTCTCATCACTAAGGCGGAAATACCTTGAGAGACCGTCTGCATTGGCGTGGTCCACTCCAGGCCGATGTTCCACCTGAAAGTCCATCCCCTGTAGGGAAATAGACCACCTCAACAACTTGGGATTTTCCCCCTTCATTTGCATCAGCCAACGAAGGGGTCGGTGGTCGGTCTGAACTAGGAAGTGCGAGCCAAACAGGTATGGCCGCAACTTCTTCAGAGCCCATACCACTGCAAAGGCTTCACGCTCTATTGCACTCCACTTCTGTTCCCTGGGAAGTAGTCTCCTGGATAGGAAGACCACGGGTTGATCCAGACCCTCTTCGTTGAGTTGCGATAACACTGCCCCAATGCCATGTTCTGATGCATCAGTCTGGACAATGAACTTCTTGGAAAAGTCTGGGGCCCTTAAGACCGGGGCCTCGCACATGGCTTTCTTCAATTTCTCAAAGGCTTGCTGACAAGCCTCCGTCCAGACTACCCGTCGAGGTTGTTTCTTGGACGTGAGCTCCGTGAGAGGGGCTACGATGGTACCGTACCCCTTCACGAAGCGGCGATAGTATCCCGTGAGGCCCAAAAATGCTCGGACCTCAGTCTGTGTCTTGGGGGGTTCCCAGGCCATGATGGCCTCGATCTTCGCCTGGAGGGGTTGCACCGTTCCCCTACCCACCAAGTGTCCAAGGTACACTACCGACCCCTGCCCGATCTGGCACTTGCTGGCCTTGATCGTCAATCCAGCTTGTCTCAGGGCCTGGAGAACAGCTTGCAGGTGACGCAAGTGATCCTCCCAGCTGTTACTGAAGACGGCTATGTCATCCAGATAAGCAGCAGAGAAACTCTCCATTCCGGTGAGGATCTGGTTTACCAGGCACTGAAACGTGGCAGGTGCGTTCTTGAGCCCAAAGGGCATCACACAGAACTGGTAGTGGCCATTGGGCGTGGAGAAGGCTGACCTTTCCCTTGCTCCATTAGTCAAAGAGATCTGCCAGTACCCTGAAGTAAGGTCAAAGGTACTTAGATATTGGGCAGCTCCCAGCCGGTCAATTAGTTCATCCGCCCTAGGGATCGGATGAGCATCAGTCTTTGTCACTGAATTCAGTCCCCGGTAGTCCACACAGAACCTCAGTTCTGGTTGGGCACCCGGTGGTGCAGCTTTCGGTACTAACACCACCGGACTGGACCAGGGGCTGCTAGAAGGTTCAACCACTCCTAGCTCCAGCATCTTAGTGACTTCACTATGAATGCTGGCCTTCACCTTGTCTGACATCCGGTAGATCTTGGACTTCACAGGTGGGCTGTCTCCTGTGTCCACGTCATGGACGCACAGGTGAGTCCTACCCGGGACAAGGGAGAACAACGAAGAGTACTGCCCCAAGACCTGGCGACAGTCCTCCTGCTGTTCAGGAGTTAGAGATGGGGAGAGAATCACTCCCTCCACCGACCCATCCTTTTCCTGAGACGCAAACAGATCAGGGAGAGGCTCGCTTTCCACGTCCTCTCCTCCGTCAGTCACCATCATCAAGATGACTTCGGGCCTCTCGTGGTGGGGTTTGAGGCGGTTGGCATGCAGCACCCGCAGGGGCTGACGAGGGGTCTTCAGGTCCACCAAGTAGGTAGCCTTACCCTTCTTCTCCAACACCTCAAAGGGTCCTGACCAGCGATCCTGGAGGGCACTAAGCTCTCCTGGTTCGATCACCCACACCTTCTGGCCAGGCTCCAACTCCACCGGGTGAGCGTTGTGGTCATACCACGCCTTCATTACAGCTTGGCTGGCTTCCAAGTTGTCAGAAGCTTGCTTCCACAACTTAGCCATTTGGCTCCGGAAGGCCAGCATGTAGCTCACCACATCCTGGGGGAGCTTTCTGGGAGTTCTTTCCCATCCGTCTCTCACCAGGTTAAGAGGTCCGCGTACAGGGTGCCCATACAGAAGCTCGAAGGGGCTGAAGCCCACTCCCTTCTGTGGCACTTCCCTGTAAGAAAAAAGTAAACAGGGTAGGAGGACGTCCCATTTCCTCCGCAGGCTTTCAGGCAGACTTCTGATCATGCCCTTCAAGGTTTTGTTAAACCTCTCCACCAGACCATTGGTCTGGGGGTGGTAAGGAGTGGTGAACCGGTATGTCACTCCACACTCCTTCCACATCGCCCGCATGTACGCTGACATGAAGTTGGTCCCCCTGTCGGACACAACTTCCTTGGGAAAACCCACTCGGGTAAAGATTCCCATCAGGGCCCTTGCCACAACAGGTGCTGTTATGGTCCTCAGAGGTATTGCCTCTGGGTACCGTGTGGCATGATCCACCAGAACCAGGATAAACCTGTGACCAGCTGATGTTGGCGGATCTAACGGACCCACAATGTCGATGCCCACCCTTTCAAAGGGGGTGCTAACGACAGGAAGTGGTTCCAGGGGAGCTTTCAGCTTCACCCCTGTTTTCCCACTGGCTTGGCAAGACACACATGTCCGGCAGTAGGTATCGGACGACACTTTCATCTGAGGCCAATAAAAGTGTGGGACAAGACGGGCGAAGGTCTTGTCTTGCCCCAGGTGTCCTGCCAAGGGGATCTCGTGAGCCAACTCTAAAAGGAAGGCTCGATAACGTTGAGGGACTACCAAGGCTCGTGACGATCCATGTAGGGGTGCCTTGGGTTCACTGTAGAGGAGGCCATCCTCCCAGTAAACACTGTAGTTCCCTTCAACGTTCCCTGCTGCCTGGGCTTCGGCCTGTCGCCTCAGCCCCTCAAGGGTAGGGCACTCCCTCTGGCCCTGGCAGAATTCCTCCCTGGACGGGCCTCCCTCCACGTGCCACTCGGCCGGGATGGGTAGGTCCTCCAGGTTGGTAACGTCCCCCTCCGCAGACTCCTGGTCCACCACCTCCGGTGGCCTATCCGTCCTACGGGGTGGAGACGCCGAGGCAGGCTCCTCCTGTCCTCGGTTCTTCCCTTGACTGGCAGCTGGCTGGGCCTTTGTTCCAGGCTCCAGCCGGAATGAACTCCCTCTTCGGGTAGTCTCGGACCTTGTGCTAACACAGGCCCAGTCAGGTGTACCCAGCATCTCGGTATGAGTCCGGTATTCCACCTCCTTCCAAGCGTTGTGCTCCATGTCATTGCCCAGCAGACAATCGACTGGCACGGCAGGGCTTACGGCAACTCGAAGTGAACCTGCAACCCCCCCCCATTCAAAGGGAACCTCAGCCACGGGATAGTGGCCGGTTCTGCCGTCAGCCATCGCGGCTGGGTGGAGTACATCGGGAATGACTTGCTCTGGAGACACCAGTTGGCTACGTACCATAGTCATACTGGCTCCTGTGTCTCTCAGAGCCTCCCCTCTTTGGCCATTGATGGTGATCCACTGCCCATACTTTGCAGTATTTGCGGGCACCTGGATCTTAGGAACCATCTCCCGTTCTCCCAGGGACACTAAAGTGACACCCGCCCACTCCCTTCCCTTAGTTAAGGGCATCTCCTCCCCGAGCACTACACTAGCTACTCCGGGGGGCTTTCCTCCAGTGGGAGGGGGTGAGCGTTTGACACTTCGGATCTCCTTTATAGTGTCCAACGCCACCGCACTCGTAGCAATGGACAACCCTTGGCTGCTGACTCTGGCCAGGATTAGGGTTTCTGGGTGGGTTAGCCTTAGAGGTGAATCCTGTTCCCTTGGAAGTTATTTTGGGGGCCTTTGGAGAACTCCTTTTTCTTTTCCCCTCCCTCTTTCTTCTGGGGGGCGCCCTGTCCGGCCTTTTGAGTATCCCCTCCAGTCCCCCTTGTGGACACCCGGGTACTAGCCCAAATGTCCGCCTCCTCAGCAAGCTTCCGGGGGCTGGTCAGCTTGCTATCCACCAGGTGTTGCCGCAGTTCAGGGAAACATTTCTCGAGTAGGTGTTCCTTCAATACCAGGTCAAACAGCTCCTCGTAGTTCCTGACTTCACTGCCCTGAATCCAACCTTCCAGTGCCTTCTTTGCATAGTCCAGGAAGTCCACCCAATTCTGTGTGCCCAGTTTGTGACTACCCCTGAACTTCTGCCTGTACTTTTCCGGAGTTAGTCCAAACTTCCTGATGAGCGCCAGTTTCATGGTGGGGTAGTGGGTTTGCTCCTCCTCTTCGAGGGCCAATAAAGCATCCCTACCAGCTGGAGGCATGTATTTGTACAATCCCCCTCCCCAATACTTCACTGGAACCCCATGGGCCCTCAATGAGACCTCATAGGCTGCGAGCCATTTGGCGATGTCATCACCTGCCCCATAGCTTGCTACAATGTCCTTTGGCAGGTAAGGTTTGGATTCCCTGGTGGACTCTTGGATTTGGCTGCCACCATTAGGAACAGTTGGTGCCCCAATTCTGAGGATCTGAAGCTCTATCTCCTTCAGTCTTATCTCATGAGCCATCCTCTCTTTCTCCGTCTCATGAGCCAACCTCTGTTCCTCCTTCTCCTTCTCCAGCTTTGCTAAATCCAATGTGAGCTGTCTTTTCTCTCTCCGATCTGCTAACTCCACGCTGGATAAGCCCCCACTAGAGGCACGGCTGCCCCCCCTAGAAAGTGTCCTGGGCCCTGCTGACAGGTTCCCCACCTCAGGTTGGTACATCTCAGCCCCCTCGGGGTCAGGCTCTCCATCCCTGTCTTCCTCCTCAGCCTTGCCTTCCCTGCGTGCCTCCCCCCAAGCCCTTAAGCTGGTTTGAAGTGCACCCTTCTTTGCTCCTGGGGGACAGTACACCCCCTCTCGCTGGCAAAACTCCCTGAGTTGGGCCACAGTGTATGTTTCTAAATCTTCAAGAACAAACTCCATCTTGCCCACCCAGGTTAGAGGACAGGTTTTGTGCAGTAACAATGCAGGGGGGTACCTTTAGTAATACCTCCTCCCACCACCAGAGTAAATTTGAAAAAAACAAAAACCCACAATTAGGAAGGCCGCTGTGAGAAAACTCCCGGTGTAGGCCTATGGACTACCCACAGTTATTGTTGAGTATATGTAGGCACAGCTCTATCCCACCACTGAACACCAATTTATGTTGGAAACAGCCCACTCCCACTCCGCAGGGTGGTGGTGGACCTTCCCGACACAACGGGGTAGCTTGGCTCGAGTGGTCAGGAAACAGGCGCAGTGCTAAGCATACAATATACCCATACAATAACCATGCGTGCATCCGTTCCAAAAACGACTCTACACCGTAAAAATTATGAAAATATGTTTCTTTATCTTTCTTCTCTTAGTTGCTGATTGGGAAAATAAATAACAATCACAGTATATACATTTTAAATAGAGCAGGTCAAATAAATATTTGCTGTTTGCTGAAATAAATAGGGGTGATTATAAATAACAGGACATAAATACAAGTGCAATATATACAGACAATTAAATACTTTGAGGGAATAAATACTGTACTAATAAATACCGTCCCAATAAATACTGTACACCAACAAGTCCTGTAGACCTATAAATTCTGTGCAGCAATAAATAGATAAGAACTTAATAAATACAGTATCCCCAATAAATATTTAGAAGTATACAGTACACTTTGTGAATCAGATGGCACTTCAATTCTTAAGGGCTGATTTGGCCCAGGTACAGCTTGTAGGGTGTGGAAGGCTTGAGGGGTACTACTCCCTGGCTGAGGCAAAGGCTGAGGCCTAAACTGAGGTAGACAACAGGGGGGAAATTCCAACGCCCTGGCTTCCCTCTCCACAGAACCTCTCTAGGATAGTCCCAGTTCACCCCAGGCACAGTCAGGTGGGTTTCAGCACCTCCCTAGCCCCTTAGAGTAGTCTCTCAGGTCTCCACAGGGCCTTAGGCGCCCTCTACTCCACTTACTGCCCTTTTCTGATGTTCCGACGCCGCTGGAGTCGGGTCGACGCCGTGAGGCGGTTCCGGTTCGGTCTCGGCGGCCTCGGCACAGTGTCAGTTCTTTGACGTCGCCGGTAGGCGGTTCCGGTCCGATGTCGGGGCCTCGGTTCGACCTCTACCTTCGATCCGACGGCGTCGGGCAGTCTCCACACGATGTCGACTTCGGGCGGCTCCGGTCCGATGGCGCACTCGGCTCCGATGACGTCGGCCGGCCTGGCCTCGCTGTCGACTTCCGGCGACTCCGGGGTGCGATCCTCACCCCCGACCTCCGGTGCTCCTCCTCACAGGTTCCGGGCGACTCCGGAGTGCGATCCTCACTCCCGACCTCCGGTGCTCCTCTACCTCGGTCTCCGACGACTCCGGAGGGCGGACTCCACCCTTCCGATGACGCCGCTCGCTCGACCTCGGTTCACCTCCTTCTCGACCCTTGGTATTCCACTCGACCTCCGCCGGCGCCCTCTTATGACCTCAGGCGGCTCCGGGTACGACGTCTGCTACCTCAGTCAGCGCCGCTTCTCCACCTCGGGCTCCAGGTCTTCGGCTACTCGACGCCAGGCTCCAGGGAAACCAACTCTCAGGTCAGAATCTTGCTATTTTCTTGGTTCTAAGGCCTGTTCCTGCTGTCCAGGTCCTTAGGATGGGTTTCTTCTTTCTTCTTCCCACACAGGGCTATAGGCTGGGATCCATCAGCTGGGACAAGTATCAAGGGTGGGTTTATGGACCCCACTCCAGGCACAAGTTTCCACCCCTGCTGCTTCACTCCTTCCTCCTTCACTCTTGTGCTCCTCTCTCTTCACCAGTCAGGTGCCAACTGCCAGCTCCAACTGCCAACTGCCTCTCTTATCCTCCCAACATTCTAAACGGTTTCCAACTGTCACACAGTTCTGGAATCTCCTGGAAGGTTCTGGAAGGTGCTGGTAGGTTCCAGTGGATGCTGGTGATGTCACAGGAGGCCACCATTTTGTGCTCCAGGCCCTCAGACAGAAGTTTCAGGGGTAGCTAAAATGGCTCCCTGAATCTGTAGCAACACTAAAAAGTCTGGTGGTTCCCAATAAAAAGGAAAAAGTCAACCAGGGTTTGAGGCAAAAGTGGGACAAAATAAATAATGAGGAGGGACCACCCAAAGGGCTGACAGGTCTAACAGTGGTGTACCATGGTTGGTGCGCCCATGTGGGAGCAACTAGGATGAGTGTCAGTGAGTGTTGTCGCAGTTTGCGTGCCACCAGCGGTATTAATGGCGCTGGGGGAAAAGCGTACGCAAATCTGCCGGACCAGTTCATCCATATCGCATTGCCCTGTGACTGTGGATGTGGATGTGGGAACCTGGCGGCAAAGCTTTGGCATTTTGCGTTTGTTTGTGGCGAATAGGTCTATCTCTGGATGACCCCATTGTTGGAAGTACGGTTGGAGAACTGACGGATGTAGCTCCCACTCGTGCATCTGGTGGCTGTGTCTGCTGAGCAGATCCGCAATCTGGTTGTCCTTGCCGGGGAGGTGTTCCGCCATGAGGAACATGTTCCTTTGAATGGCACACTTCCACATGCTCTGAGCCAGATGAGACAACTGTGGAGAGAGTGTTCCTCCCCGCTTCTGTATGTAGTACATGGCAGTCATGTTGTCCGTCCAGATCAACACGACTTTGTTGCACAAGTGTACTTTGAATGCCTCATGGCTAGGAAGATTGCCATCAGTTCCAGAACGTTGATGTGCATCTTTTGTTGCGTTGTCCATAGTCCCTGCACTGTGTAAGTGAGTACATGAGCTCCCCAACCTTGGAGAGAGGCGTCCGCTGTCCGTATTATTTGTGGAACAGGCTCTTGGAACGGTCGGCCCTTGCAAAGGTTTTGTGGATTCCACCAATGCAGAGAGTTGTATGCCCGACCGCTCACCAACACTAGGTCTTTTTAATTGCCCGTGAGCCTGATTCCATTGACGTGCCAAGCACTCCTGAAGCGGGCGCATATGTAGTCTCGCGTGCGGGACTATGAAAATGCAGGAGGCCATCATGCCTATCAACTGTATAAACACTCGCGCTGGAAGGGAGTGTTGAGGTTTGAACTTTGTGATCAGCAGTTGCATGCTGTTGATCCTCACTAAATTTGGCTGAGCTGTGGCTGCCAGAGTGTTTATGGTCGCGCACAGGGACTGTCGTACGTGTGCGGGTTGGAGATGTGATTTTGGGTAATTTAGTGAGAATCCCAGACTGTGAAGGTGAATAGTGAGGGACATGTGGCTGGCACATTGCTGGGCTGACTTTGCCTGAACAAGCCAGTCGTCCAGGTAAGGGAAGACGTGAATGTGTTGCCTCCGTAGATGTGCAGCCACTGTTGCTAGGCACTTGGTAAAGACCCTGGGTGCTGTTACTCCGAAGGGGAGAACTTTGAATTGATAGTGATGTCCCTGAATAGTGAACCGGAGATATTTCCTGTGTGATGGGTGTATTGGTATGTGGAAATACGCATCTTTTAGGTCCAGTGTGGCTAGGAAGTCTCCCTGACTGAGGAGCGGGAGAACCTGCTGTAGGGTGAGCATATGGAAATGCTCTGAGAGAATGTATTGGTTGAGGGGTCCAAGGTCTAGTATAGGTCTGAGCGACCCGTCCTTTTTTGGGATTAAGAAGTACAGAGAGTACACTCCTGTCCCCTGCTGGTTGACGGGCACGACCTCTATTGCACCTTTTTGCAGCATACTTACCACTTCCTGCTGCAATAATGCCAAGTGCTCTACAGACATAGGACGGTGCTTTGGCGGTATGTTGGGTGGAGTGGACGTTAATTCGAGACAGTAACCGTGCTGGATAATGTCCCTGACCCACCTGTCTGTGGTGATGGTTTTCCACGCTGACAGGAACTGTTGGAGTCTCCCCCCCGACAGGTGTTATGTGGTCGGGGGGCAGGGAGAAGGCGTCACTGTTTGTTTTTGGGGGAGGACCTGGTGTTGCCGTAACCACGTCCTCTGCCCTTGGTGCTGGAGCCACGATATCCACCTCTGTTGGTTTTATCATAGGTACTTTGTGTGCCCCCTTTAGTTGCTGCTGTGACCCCTGACCTCTAGCTGCTCCTCTATTCCCGGGGCGACGAAAGGAGCCACTACGAAACTGCGGCGTCTGCAGAGCCCCCATTGATTTCGCAGTGTCAGTGTCTTTTTAAATACGAGGGTAGTGTCAACTTCAGGGCCAAATAAATAGTCTGGGTTGACCGGTTGATTTAAGATATTTTTCTGAATCTCCGGCTTGAAGCAACCATGCATGCCTTCAACATGACGCTTGTGTTGATTGCCCTCGCCGCTGTGTCGGCTGCATCCAGTGCGCACTTGATGGATGCATTGGTAAGGAGTTGTCCTTCTCTGATGAGGAGCTCCGCTGCCTCTTTATAGTCATGTGGCAAATGTTGGAGTAGTGATTGCAGTGTGTCGTAGTGGGACCTATCATAACGGGCCAGGAGTGCCTGTGTGTTGGCAATGCGCCAGATGTTTGCTGCTTGCGCTGCAATCCGTTTGCCTGATGTCTCCAGCACTTTGGACTCCTTGTCTGGGGGAGGAGCATCACCTGTTTGTGAGTGGGCTCTTTTGCGAGCATTAGCAACCACCATGGAGTCCAAAGGTAACTGGCCCCTAATGTACATAGGGTCTCCAGGTGCCCTGGTTGTTTCTTTAAAAATGTCTTTTGCAGGTTTGAGAACTCCTTTTAACATGGGCAGAGTCTTGACAGTTCTTTCGGAAGAGGCGAAAGTGTCCACCAAGAAGTCTTCGACAGTGTCAGAATGGAGTTCTACTCCATGATTGGCAGCAGCCCGTTCTATGAGGGCATTAAAGGCAGCAGTGTCCTCTGTGGGAGATGTCTTTATGTAATAAAGCTGCGTGTCATGGGTATCTGGTGCGGTACCCTGGTCTGTGGGGTCATCCCATGCCTGATCTGGGTCTTGCAGGTGATCATCAGGATCGATATCCCCCAGGGTAGGTGGTATCATCCCCTACATAGTCCTCTACTGCGTCTGCCTCTGAAGGCGTAGGAGAAAAGGACGGTGGATCCTGATGGAAGGGTTGAAAGTGTTCATGAAGCACTGGCTCTGACCCTGCCAGCAATTTGTGTTTGAGAGGAAATTTGTAGGAGTCCAATCCCCTCTCTGGCGTGATTTTACGCTTGCGGAGCATCAACTTACCAGTGTTGGCGTCGATAAATTATTGCTGTGAAGGCTCGAAGTCTGTTTGTCTTGTGGATGGGGACTGTGTCTGGCGGACACGTGTCCGAATGTCGAACAGTTTCGGCGCCGTGGGCGGCGGCAACCCAAACGTGATGTTGACCAGCACAGAGGGTGCTTTTGAAGCCTTGTGCGTGTCGGGATCCGACGTAGAGTGGAGGGCTGCCCTTTCTCTGATGCGTTGCAACGATGCAGAGACCTGTTGCACGGTGAACACAGATGGCTCTTTGGAACCGGTCGGCACCTTGGAGGTAGGCGTCGAAGCGGCACCCGACTTCTTTGCAGTCATGGGGTCATCGATCCGAAGGGAGGTATCGACGCTCGTTGGGAGTCGATGACTTGGCAGGCACCGCAGTCTTAGACATCAACGCAGACTGGGTGGCCACCTAGACTTTGGTGGTTGGGGCCGATGTCTTCGGTGCCAGAGGCCGAGGCGCCTTTTGGGGACAGAGGGCCTTCTTCTTTGGCTCGGCACCCGTATCCGCTGCAGTGAGCTCGGCACCGAAATCCCTTTTTGCGCGGTCGGAGCCGATGACCTTTGCTGGCGTCGAAGGAGTGGAGGGCTTCGAGCCGATCACAACCAGTTTCCCTTTCGGTTTCGATGGAACTGGTGCAATGGATGGTTTCGGTATCGCTGAAGGGAATCCAGTCGCCTTCGATAATAATGGCTCTTGCTAAATGTTAGAGGCCAGGCCTGAAGGCGGGGCCGAAGAACCGTGAGATTGATCTTGGGTAAGGCCCGAAGGCGATCCCTCAACCTGTGCCTCATGACGATGTATTTTTTCGGCCTCCGTATGGACGGGTTGGCCTAGCTCCTCGCTGGAGCTATCTTCCTCGGCCCCAAAGGCCTCATCGTAGTCTCCTACCTCTTCGACGACTTCTCTCTGAAAGATCACCTCCTCGTCGTCTTCCGATCGGGAGTCGTGTTCGGAAGCGTGGCTGGAGTCCAAGTCTTCCACGCTCTCGGCGTCCTAGTCTTCGGTGCTAAAGATGTTAGCCGGGGCAGGCGCCGATTGCTGCGCCTCCAATCGCGCTGCCAGTCGATTCCAGAGAGTTTTCTTCGAGCGGAATCGGGCACAGGCCATACATTTCGACTCATCGTGATCCGGTGAGAGACATTTGTTGCATACCGGGTGGACGTCGATGTGTGGGTATTTCGCGTAGCATAAAGGACACCTTTTGAACGGAGTCCTCGATTCCATCGTCGATTGAAGTTCGATGTTCGGACCAAGCGGATCCGAAAAGCTGGAAGAAGGTTCTAAAGAAACTAGTCGATACCTAACGGGAACAGTACCGACGATAACTAAAGGCCTTTTGGCCTTAAACTGAATTTTCCTAACTTGAGCTAAGATAAGCACATCCGAACCCAATGGCGGAAAAAAACAATCTAAGGATGGAGAGGATGCCCATGCGCACTGTGGTCCAGGGGAGGAGTCACCTATCTCGTGATACTTAGAAGACTCTTCCAGGACAACAATGTGCAATCATCCGGACCCAACACTAGGCGGCGATCTATGCACAGATATGAATTCAGCCGCCCACATGCCTCGAACTTAGTTTTTTTTTATCCAGTTGACCACTTGATTAAATGTTGCATCCAAGGGGAGAGGGTGTGGTGTTACTTCCAGAGCTGCAGACTTTGCAACTGGGGAACCAGCTTGGAGTTTCTGCTTCAGCTCGACATTCTGTGATTCTGGTCAAATCACTTAGTCTCCCCATGTCTACAACCAAAATGAATTTGATCTTGTGTGATGTAACCAATGCTCATGTAAAGCACTCCAATACCCGACAAGTCTGCACTATATAAAACTGCAAATACACAAAAAATAAGTGTTTTGCACACTTCTGTCATTGGGCTACATCTGGGTGATATTTGGGCTACATTTGGGCTCTTGTCTCTGATGGCCATTTTAGAAGATTTGTTATGAAGTTTCCTAATTTCCTCATTTACTGCAGTCTCCTCAGTAGGAAATGCTTTGTTTTTTACTTTGATTCCATCAAGAAGGTATTCAGATGTGTCACATTTGCCATAAATTCTGAATGTTAGCACTCTAGTTGCTCATTAGATCACTTTAGTAAAGCTACTGCTCACCACAGAAGTCTGCTGCTAGTATTAGAAATGCATGTTTCAGTCTGCATATCAGAATTTTTTCATGAAATAGAAGAGGATTTGAGAAGTCACTCAAAATGTGCCCTAATTTTTCTTTCAGCACTAATCATAATTTCTATGGCAAAACGAACCCTCTCATTGTGTTCCTTTTTAAATTAAATGTTTTAAGTGTTACCAGTTTATTCCAATCAAGACGGCTTCAGGTGTGCCATACTTTTGTCATAAGACAGACAGTAAGCGCTCTAGTTGTTCTTAAGAACACTCTGGGACATTCTGTCATTGGGCTATACTTGGGCTACATCTGGGTGATTTGGGCTACATTTGGGCTCTTTTGTCTCTGGTGGCCATCTTGGGAGATTTATTTGTTATGAAGTTTCCTAATTTCCTCATTTACTACAGTCTCCTCAGTAGGAAATACTTTCAGTTTTTTACTTTGATTCCATCGAGAAAACATTCAGATGTCACACATTTTCCATAAATGCTGAATGTTAGCACTCTAGTTGCTCATTAGATCACTGTAGTAAAGCTACTGCTCACCAGGCAAGTCTGCTGCTGGTATTCAAAGTGCATGTTTCAGTCTGCATGTCAGAATTTGTTTATGAAATAAAAGCGGATTTCAGAAGTCAAAATGTGCCCTAGTTTTTCCTTTCTGCAGCACTAATCATAATTTATATGGCAAAATGAACCCCCTCATTTTGTTCCTATGTAAATTGAATGTTTTAAGTGTTACCACTTTATTCCAATCAAGATGGCTTCAGGTGTGCCATACTTTTGTCATAAGTAAGACAGTAAGCGCTCTAGTTGTTCTTTAGAGCACTCTGGGAAGCTGCAGTAGAACACAAAGGAAACTGACAGTCTCTGTCCTTGTTGGATGTACATGTTTTACTGAGAATGTCAGACTTCATTCTCACATGGCTGAGAAAGATATTGTGAATTTACAGAAAATAAGCAGTTTAGCTTATAGATCACCTTCCAAACCTCTGTGGGAAAAGCATGAGAAAATAGTTCTCTCAAACATGGTTCATGATATCCCAGCAGAAGGCGTTTTCACATGGTAAAATCACCTTAGAACACACCACGATTCCTAAAAAGAGTATGGTACCATCAACAAATGATTTAGAATGTAACTAAAGTCTTAAAACCTTCTATTAACTGCAATGCTTTTTAATGAGGTGCTATCATGTATATTGGTCTCAAGATGGCTGTCAACACTTCTTGGATGAAGTACTGACAGCCAATCAGATCTCACGATGAGATGTGTCGTTAAGCTCCGCCCAGATATGTATGTGATTTTACTTTTGATTTTCTCAGGAACTACTGAACAGATTGACACCATATATGCAAAAGGCACATCCCTGAGCTGAGGACTACCTCTCTGCCAAATTTCAAGTAATTCTGTTCAGCCGTTCGGCCTGTACCTTGGACTAAAGGTCCCTATGGAAAATTGCATGGGGAAAACACGTTTTGGGACCCCCCTTTTTTCTCAGCCCCTGCTTGACGAATCCCCACGAGACTTTCAGAGTAGGAGCGGAGCGCCCCACCTATTTTGAAAATTTCGCGAGGATTCGTCAACCGGCGTGAAAGTTATTCCAAATAGAATGTTGCGGATTTCCTATGGAAACACGGTCCTAACTATAACTATCTACTGGCAACGCAAACGCTCAAACTACAAATGTAGGCGGAGGGCGAGAAAGGGGGGCCTCAAATCAAAACAGGAAGAGAAAAGAGGATATTGTGCGAAGAAGTAAGTCCTGATGATACTAATACAATAATTAATTTGACTCCTTTAACTCACGGAGGATGATAAGAGGATCCTCTTTGGGTCTTTCGTTCGCACCCCAGGTCAACTTTGATTATGCTGCCACATGACTTGATATATACAAAACAGTGCGCAAACTTAAACTCAAAAAATCTTATGCACTTAAAAACAACCAACAAGTCAGTCCAAGGAGTACACCTAAAATCTCTTTTGGATGCTATACAGGAGTTATGGGACACTGAAGGAACAGGTAATCAAAGTAACCAATTACCAAGATGGTATCAATCCATTAGTTCCCACAACTCCGTTCAGACCTAATTCTACATACAATCCTATTATGCCCCATGATGCTCTCGATATTTTCAATGAGAACGTGACAGCTGAAGTGAAAACGCTACACAAGGAGACTGAGGAAACAACGTTGGTACAACCGACAAACTCAGCAATACGAACAGCTCATGTCGAAACTTAAGCGGAATAAAAACATAATTATTCGCCAAAGTGATATGGGTGGAAACATTGTACCGTTGACAAAAGAATATGATCAAGAAGCGGATTCACAATTAAATGATAGAGACTGCTATGCTCGCACTACTGCAGCAGCTATCCAAGCATCTAATGTAATCTATCGAAAATTGGCTGGTTGGAAGAGACAAAAATTAATTTCTGAGGCAGAGTATGGTTTTTTGAAGATGGATAACCCGGTCATTCCCACCTTATATTTTATCCCGAAGGTTCATAAGGATTACAGCAGGCCTCCTGGTAGACCGATTGTATCTGCCCGTAATGGGATGTATGAGAAAACTTCACAGTACATGGACTTCTTTTTACTGGACTTTGTTAAATCTCTAGACTCATGTACAGGATACTGGGGAATTTTTACATAAAATTAGCAAAACCAAATGGGAAACTGGTTACTGGATGTTGGCACTGGATGTGACGTCATTATATACTAGTATCAGGCATGGTGACGGTATCCAGGCCACAAAGTATTATCTTTCACTCAAACCAGTACAGTTCAAAGATCATAATTAGATGCTAATTGAGATGTTGGAATATTGCCTTCTCAATAACAATTTTATGTATAACAATCTTTTAAATCGCCAGTTGAGAGGCGTAGCTATGGGAGCTAGTTTTCCCCCTAGCTAGGCCTGTCTCCATATGGGTTTTTGGGAAGAGATGGTACTTAAGAATGATCATGCCAAATATCTGAAAGAGAATGTAATTGTCTGGTTGCGCTTTGACTTATTTGCGATATGGAACGGCACATTGGAAGAGGCAACTAATTTTATTGATGTTTTAAATGTAAATAATCTTAATCTTCATTTTACAGCATCATGTAGCCAAACTAATGTCACATTTTTAGATACAGAAGTCTATATACATGCAGGTAACATTGAGACTAGACTGTACCGCAAACCAACTGCTGGTAACTACACTGCATGCAACCAGCGCTCACCCACCCCATCTCATTAAAAAGCATACCCTATGGTGAAATGCTGCGTCTAAGAAGTATGTAGCAATGATCTAGATTTAAAAATGGCACAGACCTCGAGTAAACAAAGGTTCAGAGAAAGAGGATATTCTATTAAAATTATCGATAGTGCATTACAAGAACAAATAACCTCAATCGAGAGCAACTATTACAACCTACCACCAATATATCTAGGGTAGCAGCAACACAGGATAACAGTGGAAAGTTTAAAAAATCCCCTCAGTGCCTTCAGGATTATAATGGGCTACAGTCTACAACAGGCTGATCTACGTAGAATTATCAATAGGAATTGGCCTATTGTACATAGCGACCCCATCGGTCCAATGCTCCCCCAGCGGGCCTTGATAACTTACAGTAGGGCCCTCACTATGAGAGATGCCTTGGTCAATACAAATCCAGAGATTATTGAAAAAACTTCTTGGTTGCAACTTAACAGTGGCTTCTACAAATGCAAGACATGTAAGGCATGTGCCCATGGGATCAACACTAAAACATATACTGATCCTTTTAGCAGTAGACAGCACAAAATCACTAAATTGTTGACGTGCAAAACTGAATATGCGGTCTACGTCCTCACCTGTCCTTGCAATCAGTGATGTAGGCAGTACGAAATTAGCTGCGCACATGCGTATACTGCAACATTTACCTGCAATTTCCAATCAGGATAACACCTACCCTGTTGCCAGACACTTCAGAGAAGCCCACAAAAGTGACATCAGGGGTCTTAAATATTATGTCATTGACACACCATTGTGCCCAGCAGGAGGGGTGGGGACAGAGTCTAGCTTACGTAGACTTGACACGTTATATTTTACAACTTGACACAAAGTCCCCATCAGGTCTTAACATAACAGAGGACCTACACACGTGTTTAGGCTAATTATATGTCCAAAACACTTATCAGTTACATTACGTGAACAGCTATATGAGGCCCATGATTATATTCCATACAAGATTTTATCTAAAGATTTGCAATAAGGAAATTGGATCAGATGTGTATATAGCAATCTATATTCTTTTAGACATTTGTCTTAATCTATTTATTCCTCTCTTTTATGGTTATTTTTTTGTTATTTAGTTTACTATTTATTACAGATAAATTGCACTGTATGTAGGAAGTTTGCACATTTGCACCCGCCCTTATACTCTGGATTAGATCTTGGGGTATACTGTGATGACTCAGACTTTAGCAGCCCAGTAGCATACAAATTTAACTCCACGAGGATTAGTGACTCCCTACCTAACTGACTCCATAGACTTTATTGAATTTATGACTATGAATGAAATTAAATTGTTTAGTAATATAGATGTTATGTGATGCACCAGAATACAAGACTTACTTGATGATGCACATTTGATATTTTTGTTCTTTCAACCATCAGTACAAGCACTAGTACACTTTAAATCTGCACGATAACTCTCATCAAATAGGGGGAGGACTATTTTTACCACTAGTTATTGATTTCAAGCTGTGTATATTGCCATATAGATGGCAGCATTACTAGTCAGCAGCAATCAGTTATTTTACATATTGTTATTTTACACTTACTCTATGTTGACTGAATTGGCGTTTATGCCATTGTATTTCAGTACTGTATATGATATAACAGTGTGAAATGTACTACGTGGGGCCGTTTACGTATTTACGTGGTCCAACTATGTTTGTTGTGGTAGCATTTTTTCAGTGGCAACGATGTCTCCCCCACGTGTTGCTATTGGAAATCTGCACTGGAGCTTTAAAAATCCGGCACATTGTAAAAGACGCTGTCATGTGAGCAAAGCTCTGAGGAGCCGAAACGTTCTGGCTGTCGCTCTGGGCAAATAACACGATTTCGCACTTCACTTTGGTTCGTGTACCTACTTTGTGAGCGTCCGGAGGATTACCGAGGCTGGCAAATGCAGTAATCAGGATATATATATATATATTATATATAAATGAAGTAAAATTACTGACATCACCCACTGGAGGGTAAAAATTATGGGAACATTGAACTGCAAGGACCACAATGCACTGTACCCACTATGGGCGTCCACTAGAGGGCGAAGACTTTATAAATGAGTGGATAAACTTGTTGGTTTCACTGTCCTCAAAACTATGTCAACGGCGCACCTTTGAAAAAGTTCAAGGCGAACGAAACATGTCAGGAATGCCGACTGCATTTGAAATGAAATAAAATGGATACAATTGTCATTGTGGAGTGCGGCTGATCCTCTGTAAAAGGAGGTTATATATACATATATATCTCACACGTACAGTCCGGCGCAATCCTTCCCAAGTAGATCAAAGGAATCACACAGGAGCCGTGGCCTCTATTTCAGTGCAGATTTATTGCAGACACAAACGTCCTACGCGTTTCGGAGTGGAACACTCCTTCGTCACGGGCAAACTTTGTGCATTTCATCTTTGTTAATAAAGTAAATCAACATGTCACGTGATACAATCAACATAAACAAAATACTTTTTCATATTTACGAATAGCGCGTTCGAATAGCGCGTTCGAGTAGCACACATTAACTTGTAACAGTTAAAAATCATCTTTCAAATGATTACTCCGTTTGTTAACTCCAAGATGGGATGAAAAGTGCTTAATTCTGCTCGACATAAAGACGGTAAAAAATAAAATACCGCATAAATAAATTAATGTCGGCCGTCCTGGGATTTGAACCCCTCATTTTCAAAAGTAAAGCAGTAGTGTATTAGCCCACAGTGCTACGGGAGTATTCTCTCATACCGCCCCGAAAGAGTGCTACTTGTGCTGGGCTGGCTCGGTGAATGGTTTGAATAAAATACTACAAACAGCCTAATTAATCAGACTGAAATCCTGCTACATTTATTATAAACGCCCCAGTGGGCATACATTGATATAGAACCATTAAATCATGGTTTTCAAGTTATTGCTGATAACCAGTAAAATTCTATTATGATTTGGCCCACTGGGGCGCCATTGAACTGTGCTAATTAGCGTGAACGAGTCCTCTCATGACCCTCATGTTCTTTAAACGTATTGGACAGATTCTACGATATTGATGTAGACAGCGCGTAGCCAGAGTGCCGATATTTGTATATGCATGGGCTTTCCTTCAGAAATTGAATGGTTCACATCAAACAGTGACGGTCATGTTTGATAAAGTTTTTTGCTTTTGAAGTTTAGGAATTATCAGTAGTATTCACTTATTGAATCTACTGGTTATCAGCAATAACTTGAAAACCATGATTTAATGGTTCTATATCAATGTATGCCCACTGGGGCGTTTATAATAAATGTAGCAGGATTTCAGTCTGATTAATTAGGCTGTTTGTAGTATTTTATTCAAACCATTCACCGAGCCGTCTTTATGTCGACCAGAATTAAGCACTTTTCATCCCATCTTGGAGTTAACAAACGGAGTAATCATTTGAAAGATGATTTTTAACTGTTACAAGTTAGTGTGCTACTCGAACGCGCTATTCGTAAACTATGAATTTCTTAACATGTAAAAACATTGTTCATGATATGCTAGTCATTTACCTTCCCTTTACACAAAAAACCTTAAATAACTTTAAAAACTGGAAATACTCATATGATTTATAATATGAAAAAGTATTTTGTTTATGTTGATTGTATCACGTGACATGTTGATTTACTTTATTAACAAAGATGAAATGCACAAAGTTTGCCCGTGACGAAGGAGTGTTCCACTCCGAAACGCGTAGGACGTTTGTGTCTGCAATAAATCTGCACTGAAATAGAGGCCACGGCTCCTGTGTGATTCCTTTGATCTACTTGGGAAGGATTGCGCCGGACTGTACGTGTGAGAATTTTGGGGGTGGCTACCCCAGCCGTGAGCCCGCCGAACCAGAGGCTTGGGAACAGCTACAAACTGTGTATATATATATATACACACACACACACACACACTTCGCTAAAACCCGGAAGACTGGTGCTTCAAGCGCAGTGGTTCCAGAGCCCAGGGATGCTTTAACAAGTTTTATTCAGGTAAAGTTACGCCTCACAGATGAGTTACGCTTCTCAGCTTGGTCCCGCTACACACATACCATACATAACCGAATAGTCATCAACTTTCTTGATGAATGAAATACAAAAACATGCATACAAATTGAATTATGCATATAATTACGAAATAGACAAAAAAATTCCAAAATTAGCATAACGAATAGAAAAGCACAGAAATGTGCATTAGAAAGGTTGGTGAGCAGGAAGGCTCACTTTATCGGAATAGATGTCTGAGCACCGCCTATCCAACCGCAGCACCCTTCATCAATTCGGAATCCAAGCAATAATGCTTAGTGAATGTACGCAGTTTTCCAGGTTGCTGCCCTACAAATGTATGAGGGGCACGCCAGCAAACAAGGCAATAGATGTACAAATTGCCTTAGTGGAATGGAAATGAACTTTTGACTGTAGAGGTTGACCAGCTTGCTGGTGACGGGAGAATAGTGCTGGAGCAGAGTTTTCTGTTGAAAATCTATTGAGTTAAGCTCCGGTTTGTCTACATGTCGAAAATAAAATATTAATTTGTAACTATTAATTATTTGTTGTGTGAAATTCTTATTAATCAACATTTACTAATGAGAAAACTACACGTGGAGATGCATTCATGTTGCTTAATAATAATGTGCAGGTTTAATTAAATGAATGTTGCTAAGTGCTGTTTGTTTTAAAGCACAAAACGCTTTTGAAATAACGTGTACTAATGCTTTTCTGTGTTGCAAAGGCTAGATAATTACATGTACATAAGGGTATTAGTGGGGTTAACACTGTTTAATCACTATGCTGTGGTAACGTTGTTTTTGTCTCTTAATTAAGATGGTCTGTTTTGGCCTATCGTAAAATGGCCGCCGTTTAAAGCCTGCGCTCGAGTAATCGAATTTTGATGAGAAGGCCTTGCTGAACATGGTCGAGAGTCATCTGACCACAGTCTTTGCCTGGTTTAAAAGTTTTCCGTGAGGACAGCAGCTCTGGGCGAGAGTCCAAGTGTCCTTGGAGGACAAGGGAGCCACAATGAACTTTGTGATTACAATGCTGGTTCCGAGGAAATGTGAACATGAAAGAAACATTGGTAAAACTCGAGTTTCCTTCTTCCGTCTTTTTATTTTTGTGATTTTTCTGAGCGGAGATTTTTCCAAATGTAGCGATGCTACATCCTTTCCTGCTCGCTCTGCTCAGCGGTTCAGCGGACATTTAGAACATTTTATGTTTCTTTAATTTGCAAGATTTTCTATAAGTATTGTTAGCCTAGAGAGGGTCTAAGGCCACTTCTTCCCAAACCTGCGTTGGTGAGGATCGATGCTGTGAGGACGGCGACTTGGGAGACTTTTACTGAGAGACCTGTCCTGACCCATTTATGACATTTAGCTAGAATAGGTAATTATGAGAATAATGATTTTCTTTGATTGAATTTCTTTGACTAATTTTAGATAAAGTACCATTATTTTAAATACAGTGTTGGTGGTTATTTCTTGTCAATTATTGAGTACTCTATTTTTATTGTTTAGATTGTTTAGATCATGACTCAGGACAGTATCAAACTGATCCTTTTGACCTCAGTGTAGATACAGGGTGTTTAGGAGTTCTCTCCACAGGTTCAGTGCTGATAGAGTAATCGAGTATATGTTAGTGAAATGGGCCCAAGTGTATGATGAGTGCATGTGCGTGTATCTGTGAAATTACTCCATCCGTGGAAGTAGGGAGAATTTGTATGCCCTAATCTGCACCAATTTCCTGGTAGCAGAATTTGATGGTTTTGATGATTGTCTTGATCTGATTAGATTGCTTGTATATTGGCTTATTGATTATTGTTGGTATATGTACTAATACTATATGTTGGAGTCGTCGTATTGAGTTATATGTAGTGCTTCTGGAACTTGGGAGCTAGTAGCAGTTCCGTAGTAGGGCAGAGGGAAGTATATACTGCTCTCGGGAAAGACGGGATTGTTGGTCCTGTATGTATGCAGGAAAAACGTGTGACAATTGAAGTTGCGCGTCACATTGTCTGGGTTCGGAATCAGTGACATTGTCGTATGTTACTATTAGAAATATATTTCTGGTATAAAAGGAGTGCGTATGGTAGCGAAGGTTATCTGTGAAACTCTGGTCTTAAGTCCCAGGGATCCGTAAGGTTCACCGTTAAAGCTTATCACGGGGGAAGTAATAGGTATTCTCTGAGCTTGTTTGAAGGACTGGGCAGAGGTAAGCTGCTTGGTTAACGTGTGTTATAATTCTGTAGCGGGACAGATTGTTCGCTGTTCTCGGGAAGGATTCTGTGTGTATGTACTACATTTTCTTGTATGAATGTGCGTGAATGTATGAGCATTTAGTTGATTGTAAGACTCTTTGGAGCAGTCCTAGAGGAAACAGTTAATGAATGCATGATAGAAGGGCAGAGTAGAGGGATATGTGCTACTGTGTCAACGAGAGTATTAATTCCGTACTGGAACAGGAGTGAGTGAAAGACGGGATTCTTGTGAAATAGATTTTCTTTACTATTCTGTGGTTCGCGAAGCAGACAATGGAGATGTTTATATGTTGTAACTAATAGATTTTGTAGAATTTGACACGAAGTCTACTGAGAAGTTTTGTGAAGGAGGGGTAGGCGAGTGACAGGAGACAGGAGTAGGAGCGACTGCAGCGACTGCTGACGTCAAACAGTCCGCGCTCTGATTGGATATTGGATCAGAACAGTGTTCGCGCTGGGATTGGTGCGTTGGTGTGAGCCGCGCAAGGATTGGAAGGGGTACAGGGTGACGTAGACGCTCCAGGATTGGTGCGTTGGTGTGAGTCGCGCTGTTATTGGATGAAAAATCGTATTGTACAGTTGTATTACGGAAGGGATTAGAAAGTTTTGGTAAACGTTAAAATGTATTACCAAGAAGAGAAAAAGAAAAAAATCTTTGTTTGGAAAAATAAAGCGCTGGTTTGACAAGGATAAAGATGTTAAAACAAGAGAAGGTGAATTGTTACCTCCAACGAAAACACCTGCATCCTTCATGGCTGCGAGATATGGGTATCATACCTGTATATGGTTGGAGAATTGGGTTAGGTATACTAAGGAAGATGGTGTCCTAGCATTCCCAGAACATGGTTCATTTAATCTGGCCGTGTTGAGAAATTTACAGGAAAAGATGTTGTGTCTTGACCCAAGACCAAGGCCGACACAGTTTGAGGCTTTAGTGGAATGGGAAGAGGAGGTACATTAGCGAGAAAAACAGAGGTCTGGAGGCAACTACAGATACATGTTTGGGAGGAAACATGATCGTGAAACTCATCATGATCGAATGAAGAGATGGCGAGATGCTAGCATGTCAGAGGGATTATATCCTATGAGAACAGTTGACGAGAGAGAAGGAAGGGTGCGGAAAGGGTTCCTGAGGCAGAAGTGAAAAGATATGGAGTTAATGAGTATGAGGATGAGGTCTTGAATGACATGATTTACAAGAGACCACCTCTATATAGACCAGAACCAGAAGAGAGCACACCAGTTGTTTCTCCGATAAGAGATACATTGCGTATCGTTGAGACAGAAATTGTGACACCCGAGTTAAGAAGTGGTAATCCTTTCAGGGAAAAAGAGAATCGATGTGGTGACGAGAATACGAGAGAATTAGCCAGAACTACATCAGAGCTGACTGAAAAGATTAGAGAACTGACAAAGAATCTGGAGGATGTTACGGTGCCTGTAACCATAGGTCCAGTTATGCCTATTTTTGATAAGCAGAGGACGAGTGAGAATGGTTTGGTGGTTCCATATGTTGGGAATAGGATAACAAGTTTGGCTGGTCTCTCAGGAGACTCAGGAAAAGGGACAGAAAGTAGTTATCTGAGACAATCCAGACATGACACATGTAGTTCGAGGTACAGTCTAATTCGAGATTGGATGCTAGTGAAGCTAGTTGTTCAGGGATGCCAATTTTAGAACCACAGAAGAAAGTGGTTCCAGTGAGAAAAACTACTGAAATAACAGCTGAAGATTTGAATGATTGGATGAGAGTCCTTCAAAAGAGGGATAAAGATTCACAGGCAATTGATGTGGCCAGGTTACGTGTAGAATTAGAGGAGCTTGTTGCAGGGACAATTCCTACAGAAATTCTAAAAAACCATCATGATGGCGAACTATTATTTATGTGCAAAAACATCACCTGGAGAGCAAGAAATACACATGACCGGTTAAGAGCAGTAGCGAATGAGCAGGGAGTTGACATTGATAAGGTGAAAGCCTTGCAGAACTCTTACAGGATGGATTTCACGGACAAAGATATTGAAAATCTGAATGGTACTGGTAGAACAGGACAGATTAAGGAAATGGTCGCATTGTTGCGGAGATGGGGTGATGTAGAGAAGTGGAAGGATAGGTGGTACAAGAAAAGGGAAGAATCAGGGGACAGGACTTATTCAGCATTTCCTGTGAGAGAAAAAGAGAAAACAGTGGATGCTTATCCCATGAGAGAAATACCTGGAGGAGGATATGTACATGTTCCATGGACCAGACAGGATATTTGATCATTTACGAATGATTCCTCGACTGAGAGAAAAGCCCGTCGAGTGGTATAGGCAGGTAGACAGGTTTGTGAAATTGTCAAAAGTGCTGTGGATTGACCTAAATAGTCTGTTTGATATAATTGTTCCAGCAGACTTGTGGGCTGAGTGTAAAATAGTTGTAAGTTGGCCTACTGAGGAATATCCAAGAGATCAGAGAACAGGAGCACCAGATCCAGAGGTAATGAGGAAGTATGATCAGGTGATTGTATACCTGAAAAGTAAAGTACCACCAAAAGAGACAGACTGGGTTAAAATAGATCGAACACATCAGGAAGCAAAAGAATCAGTTCCTGCATTTTACGAGAGGCTGATACTGGCTTTTAAACAATTCAGCAGGGATGAGCACCTGGGTGACAAAGATTTGAGTCATTTTGTATACAGATTTGTATATGGCCTGAGACCTGATATTAGTGAGAGAATTCGTGAGCATACAGTGGACTGGCAGAGTAAGAAAATAGATGAGATTCTGAGACATGCAAAATACTTCAGTGATGAAATTGAAGCAAAACAGAGAAAGCTGAAAGAAAAAGCAATGCGGGCACAAGTGAAAGTTGCGGAAAGACAGGAAGCACAGTTGGTGGAACAGGCGAATAATGCAGGGAATAGGCCCAGATATGCAGGGAAAGGAAAGGGGAATCTTGAGGAAGCAAAAAAGAAATTTCCTTGTCACAACTGTGGCCAACTGGGACATTGGAGATCTGAATGTACCAATCCACCATTAGCGAATAATGAGGGTAAAACATTAAATCAACAGGTGCAGAACGAGGGGAATAATCAACAGCAGCAACAGAAGGTTGTGAGACAGCAGAGCCAAGAGCCAAAACCGCCCTTGCCGCAGAATAGAGAGTCACAAAAGTACAATCAGGATTCTACAATGATGAGCAGGTAAACAAACGAAGGCGTTCTAACCAGGTACAACAGTATTTGTTAAAGAATGAAGGGAGTGTGTCTGAAGGTGATTATTGACGGTGCCGAAGAGAGGAGGAAGAGTGCATACTTGGTGCCACTCTAGAGATAGACCAGGCAGGACCATTTGTAGATGGGAAAATAAATGAAGAAAGTGTTACTTTTTTAGTAGACACAGGTGCGACAAGATCAACTGTCAGGTCAGCAGATGTTAAAAATCTTCCTCTCTCGGATGAAGCAATCCAAGTAGTTGGTGTAGCCAATACACAAATCAAGACACGTCTTACCGAACCAGTAAGGGTAAGAATAGGGAAATTTTCAGCCATGCACAGATTTATTGTCTGTGACACTAGTCCAGTGAACTTGTTAGGCAGGGATCTGCTGTGCAAAATGAACTGTACAATTTTTTGTACGCCGGATGGAATAGCTTTTGAAACACCAGATGAGGATGTTTTGTACCGAATGACTCTAGGAAATAGAGAGTGAAATGGTTGGTGCATATGCTGTGTTTAATCCGGAGGATTTGCCTCAAGAGCTGAGAGACACAGTGAAAAGGACAGTTTGGGATTTTACTGGAGAGGATGTGGGATTGATGAATAATGTAGATCCTGTGAAAATTTCACTGAAAGAGGGAATTACTTATCCTAACATTCCTCAGTACAAAATGACACCAGAAATAATTGAAGGAATAACTCCTATAATTGAGAAAATGATTCAGCAAGGAGTTTTGAGAGAACTACTGAGTAGTCCGTGTAACTCACCGATAATGGGGCTAAGGAAGCCTAATGGGAAGTTCAGGATTGTACAAGATTTGAGAAAAGTTAACAAAATTGTGGTGGCATGTTGTCCCATTGTGCCAAATCAGTCAGTGATTTTGTATCAGATTCCACATGATGCTGAGTGGTACACAGTGATTGCTTTGTGTCATGCTTTCTTTTCAATTCCAAGGCATCATGACAGCCAGCCAATTTTTGCATTTAGGTTTGGCCAGCGTATTTTAGCATGGTGTCGAATCCCACAGGGGTATACAGAGAGTCCTTCGATATTCAATCAGTTATTGAAAAAATCATTGGAGAGTTTGATCATGCCTGAAAACTCAGTACTAGTGCAGTATATGGATGACCTACTTGTGGCATCAAAGACACGTGAAGCTTGTGAAGTAGATACTATAGCTTTACTGAATCATCTGGCAGATGGAGGGTTAAAAGTATCTCCAGCCAAATTGCAATTTTGCAAGAAAGAGGTGCATCATCTTGGACATAATATTGAAAAAGGTCTGAGAAAGGTGACTGATGACAGGATCAAAATCATCAGGGGAATGAAGGCCCCAAAGACCCAGAGGGAAGTGAGAATGTTCCTGGGGATGGTGGGTTATGGTCGTCAGTGGATTAATAACTTCTCTCTGATAGCAAGACCACTGATTAAGCTGACAAAGAGTGAGGTGAAAGACCCATTGGAAGTAGATGGAGAACAAATGGCAGCATTTGAGGAGCTGAAGAGCAGAATGTGTGAAGCCCCTGCTTTGGGTATGCCAGACTATGAAAAGGAGTTTGAGTTGTACTGCAGTGAGAGAAATGGATGTGCACTTTCAGTGTTAATTCAGAAGCATGGACAGCTGAGGAGGCCTATTGCGTACTTCTCATCGACACTTGACCCTGTAGCTGTAGGTTTACCAGGTTGTTTGAAATCTGTGGCTGCAACATGCAGAAGCCTGGAACAGAGTGAGGGAATCATAATGGGATATCCTGTAAAGGTATTCGTACCTCATAATGTGGCAATTCTTTTGACAAGAAGCAGAACCCAGTACATGTCACATAGTCGGCTGACTAAATATGAGAAAGTCATTCTGGGAGCATCAAATGTGACTTGAGAGATGTGTGAATGTGAATCCAGCGACATTGTTGCCGGATATTGAAAATGTGGGCGTGAAGACAGAAGATGATCACAATTGTTTGGATGTGCTTGATTACTGTACAAAACAGACCAGACATAAGAGATCTTCCATTGCTTGAGAGTGATCATGTGCTGTTTGTGGATGGATCATGTCTGAGGAATGATGAGGGTGTGCTGAGTGCAGCATATGCAGTGTGCAAGGTTTCAGAAGTTATGGAAGCATCACCATTGAAAGGAGTGAAATCTGCACAAGTTGCTGAATTGGTGGCATTGACAAAAGCTTGCAAAATTGGAGAGAATCTGAGAGTGACTGTGATAACTGATAGTCAGTATGGATTTGGAGTTGTGCATGATTTTGGCCAGCTTTGGCTACAGAGAGGTTTCTTGACGTCAAGTGGGACTCCAATAAAGAATGCTGAAGTGATTGGAAAATTACTTGAGGCGATACAGTTGCCTAAAGAATTAGCAGTTGTGAAATGTGCTGCTCATGGACAAGGAGATGATTTTGTAACTCTTGGAAACAGATTTGCAAATGATATTGCACAGTATTGTGCGAAAAATAATCACTCGATTAATAGGGAACGAGAAGGGGAAATGTCTTTGTTCTGTGATGTTTACTAATGTCCTAGAGACGTGGGACGAGGTGAAACAGTTGCAGGATGAGATAGGAAAGGAAGAAAAGAAAGACTGGATCAAGGCAGGTTGTGCCCCAAGAGAAACAGACCATGTTTGGGTCTATAGAGATGGTAGACCAGTCATGCCTAACTCTATGTTGTCAACAATGGCAAGGATGTATCATGGCCAGGGACATTTGGGAAGGGATGCGATGATCAGGTCTTTTAAGCAGACTTGGTACAATGCAAAGTTCAGGACAATTGCAGAGAGCATCTGTCAAAGAGGTTTGATTTGCCAGCAATTTAACACTGGGAAAAAGACAGTGGTGAGTCTGGGAACGATAGGCAGAGAAGGTGGTCCTTTCACGAGAATGCAGATTGATTTCATTGAAATGCCCCAAGTGAACAGATTGAGGTATGTTCTAGTGGTAGTCTTCTTGTTCTCAAGATGGGTGGAGGCCTATCCGACTAGGAGAAATGATGGAGTAACAGTGGCAAAGTTACGGTTAAGAGAGTTGATTCCTAGGTACGGGTTTCCAGTAACGATTAAGTCCGATAGAGCTGGACACTTCTATAATGAGCTCATGAGTTTGATTTGTGAAGCATTGAGCATACAGCAGAAGCTACATTGTGCATACAGGCCAGAGGCTTCTGGCGTGGTGGAGCAGATGAACGGCACGATCAAGAACAGGATTGGTAAGATGTGTTTAGCCACTGGAATGAAATGGCCTGATGTCTTGCCTCTAGTGCTAATGACTATTAGATCTACTCCAGATAGAACTACTAGTTTAAGTCCACATGAGATTTTGATGGGACGTGCAATGCGTCATGCATTTGTACCTGTCAATAAGTTGACAATAACTGATGACATGATTTTGGATTACTGTAAAGGCCTGGCTGACGCAGTTCATTCTGTGTTTCACCAGGTTGGAGAAGACGCTACCACACTTGAGAAGAAGCAAGCTCATGATCTGAGTCCAGGGGACTGGGTGAGGATTAAAGTACACAGAAGAAGAAATTGCTTGGTTCCAAGGTGGGGAAGGCCAAGACAAGTCATTCTGACTACGACAACTGCAGTGAAGTGTGCTGGTGTGAAAAACTGGGTACATGCAAGTCATACTCTGAGAGTTCCAAACCCAAAGGATGGGACTGGTAAGGAGTATTTTGAAGAGTCAGATTCCAGTGATGATGAAGACACAGAACCAGTGAGGAAAAATCGAAGTTCAGAAAGAGAATCAGGGGAGGCTTCAAGAGAACCATTGAGAGTCTCAGAAGGGAGATCAGATTCTGTAAGAGAGCCTGAAGTTCCAAAAAGCAGTGGAGGAAAAAGAAGAGAAAAGAGCAATTCCACAGAGACTACTCCTGAATCAGAGGAGGAGATTGAAGAACCACTTGAGATTATACCTGAAGAAGCAGGGTTAGAGGAAGATAGAGGGACAGATTGCGGAAGACCCCCGAGGAGGTGTAGGGAATATTCTTGATAAGCTAGGTGAAGGGACAAGTAGACATCAAGAAGATTGCGTGTCGGAGACCCGAGGAGGGACAGAAATAGGGAAGTCTCAAACAGTGGTGGAAAAGACTGTGGAGCGAAAGAAAACTGCTGAAGAACAAGAGGCATTTGAAACAGAATCGGATGAAAGTGAGAATGAGAAATCAGAGGGTCGAGTTCTGAGAAAGAGAACTTGGATTGGAGAAAGAAATAATAAAGAAACAAGACCAAAAAAGGTTGTAAGAGGAGATCTTTGGCCTAATAACAGAATAAAGAGGCTGAGATACAGACTGATACGAGCAAATCCCTCGAAAGCTGAACAAGTGAATGAGGTGTCGAGTCAGAATCCAGCAAAAGGTGAAAAGCGAAAAGAGTCAAAAGAACCAGAGGAGATCAAAAGGATAAGAAAACCTAACCAGAAGTATAGGTCGCCGGAATGGACGTACGTGGCACTGTCTGAAGGTGAAGAGGCAGAAAGTCAAGGAAATCCAGAGGAGACCGTACGAGAAGTGGTTGAGGAAGATACAGGTGAAATCCTGAAAGTAATCTTGACTGACATTGGAGAAAAGTCGGATACTGAGGATATTGTTGGAGATCCAATACAATTTGATGTTGAAGAAGATGAAGTAAAGAGTGATGAGTATCCAAACTGAGTGAAAAGAAGAAATCACTTGCAAGAAAGTGAAAAGAAGAAAACTGAAAAATTAGTTGTTTGAAGTAATCCAGAGTTCTAGAAACTCAAGTAGTGGAGTAGTAGAGGCCAAGTCAAAAGACACGGTCAAAGTAGTAAAATGGCTAACATAGAGAATAATCAAAGTAGATGTGTCTTTTTAAAAAAGATGGTGTAAAATGTGCTGCTGCTGTACTGGATTATTAATGCTACTATGGGGTGTTTTAGCTTTATTAGTTACTTTTAGAGTTACAATAGGTACATTTGAGATGCATACAGAGAATGTGACTAATGTAGGGAAGAGTTCACAAAAAGTAGTTCCAACTAGAATTAGTAATACTTACATACATAAAGATAGGTCAATTAATGATTTTTCTAGTAATGTTTTTTCAAAGTTGTTGTACGAATACGTGAAGACAATGGAAGTTAGGGATTGCTACGTATGTATGCAGTTACCTGCATCCGTTATAGAGGGTGTTACTAATCACCATTTACCAGCTACGTATGGAATTTCTTGGTGTTTTAAGTAGTTTTTATTTGTTAGGGAAAATAGATTATGAAATGTCTAACAAAGATAACATTTTTGGGCAATTGCCTATGAACAAAAAGCTGAATCCAGCTAAAGAAGCTAATATTTTTGGTGAGATTTTTATTGAAAAAGAATTAACATTAGATTACATTTTTAAGAACAATTTAACTTGCAGTCTGAAAGAAGAAAAGGCTTTCCTAAATATGGTGGAGGAAAGGAGAATGAGCATGCATGAAAAGGCAGGGAAATATAAAGTGAGTGAGACAATTTGGGACATTGAGATGGGAAAAGAATTGAGAAATGGGGCTAGTCCAACTTTAGCTCTAGATGCACCACAGAAGGGTAAGCTGTGCATTACAAGAAGGAAATCCCAATATGATACATATTTTGTTGGGACTAGTGAGTGTCATGATACATACTTCATTGCAACAGGATGGGGTTTCAAGGGAGGAGAAGATCCAATTTTCCCTGGAGTGTATTATGTTTGTGGGAACAAGGCTTATTACAGGTTGCCTGACCATTGGTATGGCACGTGTTATGTGGGCCTGGTCTTTCCAAAGATCTTTCATATAGATAGTAAATTAATATGTTCTACATCTTCTATTCTAACACGTTTTAAGAGAGAAACTTGGTCTGAAATTGTAGGTGATATTTTTGGAGCTTTAATTCCAGCAGTGGGAATTTCTTTGAATGCTTATGGAATTCGAAAACGGTCAACAGTGGTGGATCGCTTATCGACAAATACCGCTGGAGGGTTTCTTTTGGTGAATACGGAGATGATTGCCGTACGTGCCATGTCTATGCAAAATCGACTTGCCCTTGATATTCTATTGGCCAAGGAGGGTGGGGTCTGTGGAATGCTGAAAGTTCAACATTGTTGCACTTACATTCCTGACGAAAGTAAAGACCTGAAGGTCTATATCAAAAATATTACTGATTTGCATGAAGAATTAGTACCACTAAAAGCTGAAAGTATTTGGACCCAGATAGCTAATAAAATAGTTGCCGTTAAGAGTTTTATTGCAAAAATAGGTAGTACTATTATAGGTAAGATATTGTTTCCTTTGACTAGTATAATTGTTGCTTTATTGATACTGAGATTGGTGTGTTTGTGTTGTAAAAACAGGGGAGGGAAAAAGAAATTAATCAAAAGGAATATTGAAAAGAGAAATAAGAGGTCAAAAAGAGAACCACAAGAAATAGAATTAGAATAATTGAGGGAGAGTGTTTACTTGGAAACAAAGAGGGATGATGAAAGGGAGTCTGGTGTGTAGTGTGGTGTAAGGAGAAAAAGACATTTCCAATTTCTCCTAAAATGGGACTAAATTTTACTAATTTTTTTTTTTTGGGTTGTTTATTTGGTGATTATTATCACCAAAGGGGGGATTGCTGGAGCAGAGTTTTCTGTTGAAAATCTATTGGGTTTTTAAGCTCCGGTTTGTCTATATGTCGAAAATTAAAAAATATTAATTTGTAACTATTAATTATTTGTTTTGTGTGAAATTCTTATTAATTAACATTTACTAATGAGAAAACTACACGTGGGGATGCATTCATGTTGCTTAATAATGTGCAGGTTTAATTAAATGAATGTTTCTAAGTGCTGTTTGTTTTAAAGCACAAAACGCTTTTGAAATAACGTGTACTAATGCTTTTCTGTGTTGCAAAGGCTAGATAATTACATATACATAAGGGTATTAGTGGGGTTAACACTGTTTAATCACTATGCTGTGGTAACGTTTTTGTCTCTTTTAATTAAGATGGTCTGTTTTGGCCTATTGTAAAATGGCCGCCGTTTAAAGCCTGCGCTCGAGTAATCGAATTTTGATGAGAAGGCCTTGCTGAACATGGTCGAGAGTCATCTGACCACAGTCTTCGCCTGGTTTAAAAGTTTTCCGTGAGGACAGCAGCTCTGGGCGAGAGTCCAAGTGTCCTTGGAGGACAAGGGAGCCACAATGAACTTTGTGATTACAATGCTGGTTCCGAGGAAATGTGAACGTGAAAGAAACATTTGTAAAACTCGAGTTTCCTTCTTCCGTCTTTTTATTTTTGTGATTTTTCTGAGCGGAGATTTTTCCAAATGTAGCGATGCTACATCCTTTCCTGCTCGCTCTGATCAGCGGTTCAGCGGACATTTAGAACATTTTATGTTTCTTTAATTTGCAAGATTTTCTATAAGTATTGTTAGCCTAGAGAGGGTCTAAGGCCACTTCTTCCCAAACCGGCGTTGGTGAGGATCGATGCTGTGAGGACGGCGACTTGGGAGACTTTTACTGAGAGACCTGTCCTGACCCATTCATGACATTTAGCTAGAATAGGTAATTATGAGAATAATGATTTACTTTGATTGAATTTTTGACTAATTTTAGATAAAGTACCATTATTTTAAATAGTGTTGGTGGTTATTTCTTGTCAATTATTGAGTACTCTATTTTGATTATTGTTGTTTAGATTGTTTAGATCATGACTCAGGACAGTATCAAACTGATCCCATTGGCCTCAGTGTAGATACAGGGTGTTTAGGAGTTCTCTCCACAGGTTCAGTGCTGATAGAGTAATCGAGTATATGTTAGTGAAATGGGCCCAAGTGTATGATGAGTGCATGTGCGTGTATCTGTGAAATTACTCTATCCGTGGAAGTAGGGAGAATTTGTATGTCCTAATCTGCACCAATAGCACTAGAGATCCCATCTAGTTATGATCTGCTTTAAGGGAAAACTTTTTCTGGGTAAGCTATAAGCTACAAAAAGCATATAAGACTTGTGGAAGGATTTTGTTCTGTCCAGGTAAAACTTAAGGCAACGCTTCAAGTCCAAAGAATGTAAGGCTCGTTCAGCTGCCGTTTGTGGATTTGGAAAGAAGGATTTTAGGACACATGGCTCATTAAGATGAAAGTTCAAAGGGACTCTAGGAGTAAATTTCGGGTTGATAAGAAGGATCACTATTGTTCTTAAATTGAATGAATGGTTCTTGTATTGTGAAAGCTTGGAGTTCACTAACCCTTCTTGCAAACACAAGAGCTAAAAGAACAGTTTCCAAAGAAAGGCATTAAGTCAGCCTATGTATTGGCTCAAATGCTTCATAAGTTGAGCAAGTACCATGTTGAGTTGCCACGTTGGAGGTGGAGATTTTACAGTAGTAAAAGTTCTGAAAAGACCTTTAAGAAACTGTTTTATCAGTCTGTTTGACCACAAGGAAGACCGTTTGGAAGATCTTTGAAAACGGGAAATTGCAGCTAAGTGAACTTTGACCGAAGTATAAGCCAGATCTGAATTCGCTAGGTGGAGGAGATATGGCAAGACTTCCTCTGGAGAGGATTTGAGGGGATGCGCTTTTTCATATCCACACCAGACAAGACCTTTTCCATTGAAAAGAATACGTTCTGTTGGTACTGTCCGCTCTACGAGAAAATCTCCCTGCAGTCTTGAGAAATGTTCAGATCTCGAAATTCCTGGAACTCCGAAGCCAAGCCGATAATCTGAGAGAGCCTGGATCCGGGTGCTGAACTGGTTCCTGGTTCATTGTTAGGATAGAGGGCAACTGCTTCAGAGGAATCGGCAGCTGTAAGGACAGGAGATTAAGCTCCATGAACCAGGGTGGGTGAAGCCACACTGGAGCTATTCGAATTAATTTGCAAGGTTCTGCTTTCATTTTCTTTAAAACCCTGGGAAGGAGAGGAATTGGCGGAAAAGTGCAGCCAAATACGCCGGACCAAGCTATTGAAAAAACACATTCCCCAGAGATCCCTGTTGGGGATGGGATTTGGCGTTCCCGTTAGAGGCAAACTGGTCTATAGGTGTTCGCCCCACTGCGAGAAGATTATATTGAGGGTATTCTGGTTCAACTCACTTGTGGCAGGTTGTCCTTAATCTGCTTAGTGAATCCACTATTATGTTTTCTTTTCCTGGAACGTACTCCACTCAACAAGATTCCGTGTTGAATGGCCCAGTTCCAAATTCTTTTAGATTCTTGGGAGACAGATAGAGTTCTGCCCTGTTTGTCTAGAGAGAGCGTGGTCGTAATGTCTGTTCTGACAAGCACTAGCAAATTCTGTATCCTGGATAAGAATGCCTGGAGAGCTAGAAAGACTGCTCTTAGCTACAAGACATTTATGTGTAGATTCTGCTGAGAAGGTGGCCACTTGACACCGATTTGAAGTTCTTGCAGGAAGGCTCCCCAATCTTCCAGAGAAGCACCTGTTCTCACCAGAGGAGAGGCTTTTGGAAGGAAAGGTAAGCCCCAAGACAGATGGGGAGGATGAGTCCACCAAGTTAGAGAGGCGACCATTTGTGGAGTCACCTGGATTACGTCAAAGGTTCCATTTCCCTGAACCCACTGCACACGAGGCTTTCTGGAGACAATGAAGAATCAGAAGAATAAAAGAGGACATCATGCCTAGCGGAGATTTGTACAGGAGCACCGAAAGACTTCATTGTTTGTGGCTTGCTATAGTCAGGAGTTTGTTGTCCTTCCTCTGTTGGATAGGCACTTTTCAGAACCGTATCTAGGATAGCTTCCAGAAACGTTGGATGTCGAGAAAGCTGTGGGACAGATTTCTCTGGGTTTAGTGTGAGACCCAACTTGCTGAAAAGCTGCAAACCGGCTTTGGAAGACTTCTTCGCAGCGTTGAGTAGCTTTGACGAGCCAGTTGGCGAGATATAGGAAAACTTGGTGATGCGGTCTGAGATATGCAGCTACTGGAGCTAGGCACTTTGTAAAAATGATTGGGTCCAATTTGAGCCCAAAAGAAACCTCAATTGATAATGCCTGCCGGCTACAGTGAACCTCAGAAATGTAGTGCTTCTTGTGAATAGGTATATGGAAATAGGCGGAAGGTCCAAGGATACCATGTAGTCGTTTCCATTGAGAAGCTGCAAGACTTCCTGAACGGTGACCATGCGGAATGTCTGAGCAATGTGTTTAGATTTCGTAAATCTAGAATTGCCTCAATTTGTTTTTCTTCTTGCGCACTAAAAAGAAGCGGGAAGAGAAGCCTTTTCTCTTGATGAAAAGGAACACGCTCTATTGCTCCTTTTTGGATCATTGCTGTTATTTCCAACTGTAACAGGCGCAAATGCTTGAACCAGAAGTTGGGTTTTGGTTGCTGTATAAATTCTAGGGAATAGTCGAATTGAGTTAGTTGTAGGACCCAGTGGTCCGTTGTAATATTTCCAGTTTGAGCCAGTGGGATATTTTGCCTTCTACTGGTGGGTGGGGGGGCGGGGGGTTTCTAAAAGTGGAGTCGAATGGTTCTTTGACCTGCATTGGGTCACCTGGGCAATCACAGAATGAGGTCTGGGGTGACCTATGAGACAGGCTGGAGCGTCAGGAGCTTTGCACTTCTTCTCGAGCCTTGGTAAGAGTGGAAGATCTGTGGCAGGGTTTCTCATTTTAATGCCCTGATGCCAAATATAGTCAATAATGGGTATATACCAGACTGCTTTTTTTTATTTTAAAAGGTTTCTTAAAATCGTAAAGGAAAGTCTTGGTGAGAAGCCATTGGAAGCTCGAAACTTCTGGCTGAGATTATGAAATCCCCCAATACCTTCTGGAGGAGAGTCCACTTGAGGTGGAGATGGTGACGCTGGTGGAGGGATGATGTAATCATCCCATTTGTCCGGATGCGATTATGTATCCTGGATTTCCCCATACTCTTGTTGGTCTTCATATTAGTCTGAAGATAGGAGCTGTACTAGCACTTGAGATATTGGAAGAGGAGGAGGCTGAACTTGCACCAGAGGAGGTGGAGAAAGTGCTGGTGCAGGAGACGGTGCGGACATAAGGAACCTCTTTGTAGTCCAACAGCATAAATTATACGTCTGTTATTAAAGCGGAAGGAAGACAAACCATCTCTGGCTGTTGCTGACGTTGGTCAGGATTGTACTTTTGTTCATCATAGAACTGATCAGAGTTTCCTTGGTGCTAGACATTTAACTGATGGCTTTGTGCAGCCCAAACATGCTGTCTACGTTTGAATCATCTTCATCTAAAAGAAGAGATTGTAATAAGGCTTGGACCCTATTTTGACGTTAATGAGGATTTTTCTTTCTGAAATGTTTGCTGTAAAATTAATTTGGTTTTAGATTTTGGTGTAGTCGCTGAGGTAGTAGTTGGTACAAATACAGTAGTCAAGGAACTGTCGACTGTAACTAGTAACCAGTGTAGATGACAAAACTGTCGACGGAACTTATCACAGAGGCTGTAGACGATGCAATAGGAGAAATAGTAGACGAGAGGGCAGTCGATGGTAGACTCGTAGTATACGCCAGCAACAGTCGACAAAGTACTTGTCATCTTTGTCATAGCAGTCCCGCTTGTGCTGGAATCGGAGTCAGAAGCGAGCAGGCTTCGCAGCCCCGTATGCACTGGAGATTCCGTTGGGCATGTGCACGGCCCTCCCTCATGGCGGGGATTGGTCGGCGTTGGCTGGGAAGAGCAGGGGGTCCACATGATAGGGGATTTATATAGGGATGGCGTATTGTTGCCGTTCCGGGAATTGCGAGAGGCGTATGACTTACCGAGGGGGGATTATCTGTTGCACACCGCATTGGTGGCGGCGATCCAGAAACAGCGGAAGGGGCTTTCGGAGCCCCCGATTTCTTTGGGGTGTCAGTATATTACCATGGCGGCGGGTACGTTCAAGGCTATCACCTGTCTGTACAGGCGGCTATCCACGGAGACGGTGCCACCTATGGATGCCCTGAGGGGCAAATGGGAAGGGGATCTGGGCAGGCCCATTCCGGAGACGACGTGGGTGCAGATAGTGCGGCGGGCATGGAAGGGCACGCGCAATGCCAGATTCCAACTGATCCAATTCTACACCTTACACAGGGCTTACCTAACCCCAGTCAAACTCCTTCAGTACTTTATAGGCTCCCAGTCACCGTGCCCTCGGTGTGGAGAGGACGGGGCTGATTTTGGCCATATGTTTTGGTCTTGTGTGGGACTGAGCTCTTATTGGGCGGATGTGGTAGAGTGCCTGAACCAAGTGACGGAGCGAGAGCTAGAGGTGGAGATGGGGGACTTGCCTGTTGTGGTTTCCGCACACATCCAAAACCAAGATTACAAGCAAGTTTTGCGATCTAGGATTGATAATGGCAAAAAGGGAGCTCACTATGCATTGGAAAGCTAGATCTGGGCCGAGTTTTAGGAGATGGAAGGCGAGCTTCCTGTCCTGGGCGGGGAGCGAGGGGACGCTGCGCTTGCAGATGGCCAGACGCGCGTCTAATGACAAAGCGCTGGAGGCGGCACGGGCTTGGGGGGCTCTGGTGGAAGGGCTTAAAGCCTCGGAGGAGTCACGTGTGGAGGATAGGGATCCTGGGGACGGGGATAGGCATGTGGCACCCGGGGTGGGGCCCTCTGGGACGACTGGGGAGCCCGCACTGAATGGAGTCACTTAGGTACGCTTGGGGAGGTCTCGGCGTTTGCACAATGTATGGGTAACTGTTGAATAGTCGTGGTGGCTGGAGGGGGGTCTGGATGGATGGCGGGGAGGGGGGGTTTCCAGTATCTTGAGAATAGTGGCCATGCCCTCGGGGTTACCTTGGGCTCAGACTTCTCGGACCCCGGTCCCTCCCAGCGGAAGAGAAGGGGTTGATGCGGGCACACTGACAGGGAGGGGGTGGAGGGTTGGGGGTTTAGGGGGGAAGCGAGGGAAGAACTGATTTCTCCTGATGTGTCCACTGAGGATTGGATCCTTTTGGTTCTCTGTAGTTGGCTTCATTGCGTTGTTTGAAAAACTTTAATAAAAATAAAAAAATAAAAAATCTTTGTCATAGCAGTCTTTGATGAAGACTTGATTTTATCGTCGACAAAGGTGCTCGACTAATCGACAGACGCCAACAAAACTGAGGCGATGGCTGTAGTCGAAGTCACTCAGATGCCAGTAAATGGAGGTCTAGTCTTTGTCATCGGTACCAGTTGATGAGCTGTCAGTCGACGGGGCTGAAGGCATTTTAAAACGATATTTCACTTTCACTGGAGTAGGGGGGTCTAAAGCAGATTTGACAGAAGGCAAATTCTGAAGAGAAGGAGACGCCCTGGAAGGCAGATCTCGCTTCTTAGTAGCCTCTGAAGACTTTGGGCGTCTCTGGAAGTTGCTGTGAGGAGTGACCTGCCGAGACGTCCCGCGGTCTTCATCAATCAAGGGTTTGCCGAGCGTGACTACTCACCCGTAAGGTTCTACAGGCGCTGTGAAGGAGGGGTGATTTGGAGATGCATGGTCCTGTCCATCAAGGAGGCCTATCGAAGAGCCATGTCTTGAGGTCCCTCGTGAAGTTGGAGTGATGTCTGAGGTGGAACGGGAGGGCGTTTCAGGCTCTGGCCGCGAGGAAGGAGAAGGAGAGTCCTACCGATCTGGACTTCCTGGTGCGAGGGACCACGGCGTGGGAGCTGGGCTGATTGTAGGGTCCTTTGGGATGCGTGGAATGAGAGTTGGCTATTTAGGTATGCTTGTCCGGTGTTGGAGGGCTGTGTGTGTGATAATCTTGAAGGTGATTCTTGCCTCAATGAGGAGCCAGTGTAGCGTGCGCAGGTGCTGTGTGATGTGGCAGTGTCGTGGCAGGTTGAGGATTAGTCTGGCGGCGGAGTTTTGGATGTTTTGAAGTTTGCGGGTAATGTTTGTTGATTCCGGCATAGAATGCGTTGCCGTAGTCAAATCTGCTGGTGACTAGGGAGTATTTGAAGGTCTTGTGTAGGAGGTGGATTGTCTGGAAGCAGGAGGAAGCGGCGGAGTTGATCTGGCGGTCCATTTTGAGTTTGGAGTCCAGGATGATTGAGGTTGTGCGCGTGTTCCATGGGAGTGGGTGGGCTTTTTTGAAGCGTCTGAGTAACGATCACTCTTTTCACAAGATACAGGGTCCTCCCTGGTCTTAAGCATCTGCAGCCATATAAACAGCCTCCCCTCACGGTACTTCAAAGTCTTTGAAGAGAAAGTGCGACATACATTGCAATCCTTTGGATTGTGATCAGGATAAAGGCAGTTTTTATGAGGGCCATCAATGTGAAGTCTTTTCTTTATGCAGGTACCACAGGGCTTTAGCGCTGCTCTGGCGAGAGTTTTAGTAAGCGGGATTTGGAAGTGCAAACTAGTGGCTTTTCAGGCCTCTAGCTACAGTGCATGAGCGCCAGGCGCGCGCACGCCTGCGTGATCACTTTCGAGGCCACTTTGATGTTCTCAGTGAGCCGCGTGGTCACTGAGAACATCAAAGCAGCCGCGAAAGTGCACACTATATGCTCTGCTCGCCTCTCCCTCCCTTTTCGGAACATGGTTCGCGGCCGCTTTGATGTTCAGTGAGCCGCGCACACCAAGATCATCAAAGCGGCCGCGAATGTGCACACCATATGCTCTGCTCTCATCTCCCTCCTCCCTTTTCGGAACATGGTTCGTGTGTGCTCGCTTTCGTGACTTGATGTGTACGTGGCGTCTGTCGCTGGTGAAAGTAAGCAAGAGTCAGAATCTTCAACAAGCATTGGAGTTATCCTTGTAAAATACATTTTTTTTTTATTATTTCTTTGCTTTTGGCCAATAATATATTTCAGACTGAGTGGCACCTAAGAATATCCTCCTGCTTATTTACGTCAGCAGGCACCCTGCAGCTAGTGAACTATAAACATTAAACGCCACATAAGAATAAACAAAGCTGGTGGGTGCGCCCAACGTTTCCCCGTCCCCTTGAGAGATCAGTGCGACCCCTCGTCCTAATCTCACTGTCCTACATAATGCAGTCATTGACCACTTTAAGAATGGCTCGCTCTCCTGTTAAGCAGCTCTGTCGTTCTGCTCTCGTATCTTATCACGGAGTCTCCTGGCAGCCTTGCAAGTGCCTGGAACACATGCATGCTCGTAATGTAATTCATTTGTGTTTCGCGCATTTTTTGTTTGAAGGGCATGACTAATTGATTCCACTTTTCATTGTACAGCAAACAACTCAATTATGGCGGGAAGAGAAGGTACCGTGGTCTCCGGAGGCTGTTGCCTCTTATTGTGAGGGTTTTGGCCAGTATCCAGCCCTGTATGCCCCTAGAGGGCTTAGGACGCAGTTTCTGCGGTATGGCACTGTGTTCCTTCATTCTGCCTGTTAATGGTATTTTCTGTCTGGCCTCGTGCTACTCTGTGACCACATTTTATGGCACAGTATTTTATAATAAAGAGCAGTCGATTGAACTCAGACATTGTATCCGCCTCAGGGTGAGTCCGGATATCGGTCCAGTTGTAAAGGCTAGATCGTGGCCTCTTGCATTTAGTGCAGCTCAGCTTCTTGGCTGCTTTTTAATTTTGTTTTCTGTTTGTGGGCGGCTCATCTGTATTTTACTCGCACAACTTAAAACAAGCATTGGCATAGCCAATAGGTCTCGCCTTTGGGACCTTATAAGTGTTTAGTTATGCAGCACAATATCCTTACTGCAACAACATTAACTGTTGCATGGCTAAATACTTATAAGGTCCTAAAGGCGAGACGGATTAGTTACTTACCTGTAATCCTAGTTCTCTTCCAGGGGTATCCTCATCAAAGTCATAAGCATTAGAATATTCCCGCCCATGTGCGGGATCCCGGAAACAGTATATTATATGTGCCCCACATATACATATCCATACATATATACCTATATGTATACACAAGCAAATGCAGCCCCTAACACCCTAGAGCTGAATCATGCTGTAAGGAATTTCCACTACACATTAGAAAAATAGCATTATAAACATGAGAAACAACATTATAACTTGTTTGGAAACTGTTTTAATGCTTAGAAAACAGCAGAAATTCTTAGAAAAACACTGAAAGCATAGGAAGCTCCCAGGCTGCATTGCAAATACCCAGTCTAAAAAGACTGAAAAGCTAACTCATAGCTGTATAGTAAAAACTGACACCGTGCCTTTAAGGCACACCTGACCCCCACCTTCCCATCATGCCTCAGGGGTGACAGTTAGGTCAGTTGTTCTTTGCGGAGACTGAAAAGTCATGGCACAAAGAAAATAATAATCTCTGAAAACTATCATACCTTTGCCCGGGGAGGCGGGAGGGTTGCTTATGACTTTGATGAGGATACCCCTGGAAGAGAACTAGGATTACAGGTAAGTAACTAATCCTTCTCTTCCAGGGGATCCTCATCAATAGTCATAAGCATTAGAATAGAATAGCGAGCCTCACCTCATCTCCCTGCGGGCAAAGGAAAGAAAAAACAGAGAAGGGACAGTATGCTCAGATAGCTCAGCTACCCAAACAGGTTCCTCAAGGAGGCTTGGCCTACTTAGCATCCGCCCTGGAATCGGATTCGAGGCAGTAGTGCCTGGTAAAAGTATGGACCGATTTCCAAGTGGCCGCCTTGCAGATCTCTGCCATAGGAACGTCATGCAGGAAAGCTACTGTGGCCGCTTTCCCCCTAGTAGAATGGGCCTTAGGGGCCAAAGGTAAGGGCCTTTTCGCCAGCTGGTAGGCTAGGGTAATGCAAGAAACAATCCATCTGGAAATGGATCGCTTAGCTGCTGGGAAGCCTGTTCTCATGGCGCCATAGTTGACAAACAGCTGGTCCGTCTTCCTAATGCCTCTGGTACTTGCCAGGTAGAATTTAAGTACCCTTTTGAGGTCTAAGGAGTGGAGCGACCGCTCAGCCGGGGTCGCTGGATTCGGGAAGAAGGATGGCAGAGAAATGGACTGATTAATATGAAAATCAGACACTACCTTAGGGAGAAAGGATGGATGTGCCCTTAAGACCACTTTGTGCTGGTGAAAAACTGTGTACGGCTCTTTAGTACACAGAGCCTGGATTTCGCTTACTCTGCGTGCCGATGTAATGGCTACCAGAAATGCCGCCTTCCACGACAGATGCTGTAAAGAAGCTTTGTGGATCGGCTCAAAAGGTGGGCCCATCAACTTGGATAACACTAAGTTCAACTCCCACGGAGGTGAAGGGTTTCGAACAGGGGGGTAAACTTTTTTCAACCCCTGCAAGAAGTCCTTGACCACCTGCATCTGGAAAAAAAAAAGGTTGACTGGGAGACCTCCTGTAAGCTGTAATGGCAGACAAATGGACCCTGATGGATGCATACTTCAAGCCTGATCTAGCTAAGTGAAGGAGGTACGGAAGGATGACGTCCTCCTGCCCCTTTGTAGGATCATGGTGATTCTCCCTACACCAAATGAAGAACCTCTCCCACTTAAACGCATAAGACGCTCTTGTGGAGGGTCGCTTCGCTTCCTTGAGAATATGCATGCAGTCAGGAGGTAGACCTAAATGTCCGTATTGCAGGACCTCAGGAGCCATGCCGTTAAGTTCAGTGAGGGAAGGTTGGGATGCAGAATCCTCCCGCCCATCTTGGACAGCAAGTCCGGCCTGCAAGGCAGCCGCCTGTGAGGTCGAACCGAGAGATGAAGAAGGTCCGGGTACCACCACTGGCGCGGCCAGTCCGGAGCTATGAGGATCATCTTCATGTCGGATCTGAGCAGCTTGGATACCACCTTCGGAATCAGAGGCAGGGGCGGAAAGGCGTAGGCAAATGTCCCTGACCAGTCCATCAAAAGAGCATTCCCCCTGGTCCCTGGACGGTGGAATCTGGACGCGAAGGCGTGGCATTTTGAATTTTCGTCGTCTGCAAACAGATCGATGTCTGGACGACCCCACCAACGGAACAGGTCCGCCACCACGTCGTCGTGCAGCACCCAGTCGGGCTGATCTTCGAAATGCCTGCTGAGTGCGTCTGCCTTGATATTCAATTCCCCTGGAAGGTGTACTGCCACCACCGAGAGGTTCCGGGCAAGCAGCCAGTGCCAGATCGCCTGCGCCTCCAGGGAGAGGGGCCGTGACCGAGTCCCGCCCTGTTTGTTCAGGTAAAACATGGTCGTGGTGTTGTCGGTCTGCACCAGGATTGAGTTGGTCTCGATTGCTGGGAGGAACGCTTTTAGAGCAAGGTGGACTGCCCGAAGCTCTAGCATATTTATGTGGTAGCCCTGTTCTTTTGCAGACCACTGACCTTGTATCTGGAGGCACCCCATGTGGGCTCCCCATCCTTGTAGCGACGCGTCTGTCACCACTGATTGCACCGGAAGTGGCTGGTGAAACGGGACTCCCACCAACAGATTGTTCTGACGAGTCCACCATGTTAGGGAAGATTTCGCTACCTGGGGGAGAGAGATCCGATCTCCCCAACGACCTGTGGACTGATCCCATTGATCCTCCAGAGCTTGCTGCAAAGGTCTCATCCGCAGCCTGGCGTGGGGAATCAGAAAAATGCAGGACGCCATGGAACCCAGCAGAGATGCTACCTGCCGAACTGACGGCCTCCGCATCTGCTGCATAAGCCTGCATTTTTTCTTCATTGAAGACAGTCTCTCCTCCGAAGGATACGCTCTTCCCACGCTTGTGTCCAGAACGGAGCCAAGGTAGTGGATGGACTGAGTAGGCCGCTGCACGGACTTCGCCATGTTGACGTGAAGGCCGAGAGCGTGCAACTGCCTTAGACAGATTTGGAAGTCTTTCTTCACCTGTTGCTGGGTTGGAGCCTTCAGTAACCAGTCGTCCAGGTACGGGTAGACGAAGAGACCCTGCTTGTGTAGGCAGGCCGCCACCACTGCCATACATTTGGTGAAGACTCGCGGGGCCGACTTGAGTCCGAATGGAAGCACTTTGTACTGGTAGTGCTTGTCTCCAACCACAAACCGCAGGTACCTGCGGTGATGCTTTGCTATTGGAATGTGAAAATACGCATCTTGGAGGTCCACCGAACACATCCAATCTCCGACTTGCAGATGTGGACATATTTGGTGAAGCGCCAACATACGGAACTTCTCCTTGACGATGACTTTGTTTAGGAGACGAAGGTCCAGAATCGGCCGAAACTTGTGCTCTTGATCTTTCTTGGGCACCAGGAAGTACCGGGAGTACACTCCTTTTCCGACCTGTGAAGGAGGAACCCTTTCTATGGCATGCTTTTGCAGAAGGGACCTCACTTCTTGCTTGAGTAGGTTTAGGTGGTGAGGACGGGACCTCTTTGGCGGGATGTCTCTGGGAAGCGCTCGAAAACGTAGCGCATATCCATGACGCAGTATATTCAGCACCCAGCGATCTTTTGTGATGCTGACCCACTCTGCTAGATGTTGCGACGCACTTCCTCCCACTGGAGTGGGCAACGGTCGTAGAGGAAGCCACAGCTCATGACTTTCCTCCTCTTGTGGCAGTGGAGGACTGTTGTTGGTGTCCACCTCTGCCTCTGCCAGACTTTCCGCCTCGAAACTGGGTTTTCCCTTGGGTTTTGCTCTGAGACCACTGAGGGGTTTGAACCCTCTGTTGAGGCCCCTTGCGTTGGGTGGGTCGAAAAAGGCGCTTGAACTCCTTTTTCTTCTCCAAGCCCACGGCTTTGAGAGTGTCCAGCTCAGTTTTCATGCGCCCCATCTCCTCATCCGTGTGAGTGCCGAAGAGGGAGTTGCCAGAGAACGGGAGGTTTAAAATCCGTTGCTGTGCGTCTGGCTTGAGCCCTGTCAGACGCAACCAGGACGACCTCCTGGCGCAGACGCCGTGTGTATAAGAGTGGGCTGAGATTAGCGCACCATCCGCCGCTGTGCTAATCGACTGATTAGCCACCAGTGCCCCTTCAGTAACAATCTCCTCAAAGTCCTTTTGGTCCTCCTTGGGCAGCTTGGATTTGAAACGTTCCATCGAATCCCAGAGGGCCCTATCGTACCTGCCCAGAAGCGCCGCCGCGCTGGAGATCTTGAGGGCTGCCGCCGCAGAAGAGCAGGTCCTGCGTCCCCATGAGTCCTGGGTTCTGCTCTCCTTGTCTGGAGGGACGGAGGAGGAGGCCGACGCCGTCTGACCCTTCCTGGCAGCTGCCACTATGACGGAGTCCGCAGGTGGGTCTGTCTTTACAAAGACGGGGTCAGAGGTAGCTGGCTTGTATTTTTTTTGGATACGAGCCGGAACGGCTTTGACAGTCGCCGGGGTGAGAAAAGTGTCCATGACTGGTTCCATGATTCCTGGGACCAAAGGCAGCAGCGGACGAGAGGCAGACTTTTGGTGAAGTGTTTCAAAAATCACCGAGGTTGTGACTTGGGGGACTGACATCTCAATCCCCAGCTTCAGTGCTCCCCGCTGCAACACTTCCTGGTAGGTGTTGATGTCGTCTACGGGAGAGACCCTGGACACTGGGCTGTCCGTGAGCGTGGGAGAATAGTTTCTGATGGAGGACTTGGAGGACGAGGAAGAGGACGATGGAGTCCTTTTGCGCTTCCGGTGATGATCACGCGCCCTTGACCCAGGTGAACGCTCCTCCCGTCTGGGGGAGCGCGATCTGCGTCGCCTGTAGTCCGGAGATCTCGGACGTGCTGGCCTGGGGGGACTAGCTCTGTCCACAGCCGCCACCAGGCGTTGCAGCGGAGAATCATGCACTGGGCTGATGTATTCCCGCATCCTCCTTGTAGGTCCTGAGTCTAGCCAATGATGTGCTGGTAGTAGCCATCTGGGCGACAGAGTAACGGTCTGAGTCTGAGGAGAAGACCTACGGGGTTGAGCTGCAGGTTCTCGTGGCTTTGCTGGTCGTGGAGAGGCCTCTGAGTGGGAGGAGGAGTGGCGAGAAGCCGACTCCGTAACCAGGACCACCGACTTGTCTGAGGCCTGTCTCGACGTCGAGCGCGGTCTTGACGACGATCCGTGGTGTCCTCTCCTGTCTCGCTGGGACTCTCTCGACGTCGAACGCCGTCTCGACGTGGACCGGCGGCCATGTTCCGTGGGCGAAGCCTGCCGCCTCGACGTCGAGCGGCGATGTGAAGCCGACGACGGAGGCTCTCTCTCCCTCGACGCCGGACGCCGCGGGGACGCCGGCGGAGATGCCACTCTCGACGTCGATACCGATGCCAACCTCGACGCCGAACGCCGCTTGGAGGACGACGGCGGAGGATCCTGCTGCTTCGACGTCGAACGTCGATGAAGCCTAGACGACGGTGGGGATGGTGCCCTCGACGACGGAGGGGTGACACTCCTCGACGCCGGTCGTCGCCTGGTTGACGACGGCGGAGGGTCCCTGCTCCTCGACGCCGATCGACGTCGAGATGTCGACGGCGGAGGGTCCCTGCTCCTCGACGCCGAACGCCGCTGGGTTGGCGACGGCGGAGGCTCTCTGCTCCTCGACGCCGATCGTCGCCGGGTTGACGACGGCGGAGGCTCTCTGCTCCTCGACGCCGATCGTCGCCTGGTTGACGACGGCAGAGGTTCCCTGCTTCTCGACGCCGATCGTCGCCGGGTTGACGACGGCGGAGGGGGGGTGTCTCTCGACGCCGAACGTCGCCGGGTTGACGACGGCGGAGAGGATCTGGATCTCGACGCCGCTCTGGATCTCGACGCCGATCGTCGCCGAGTTGACGATGGCGGTCTGGACTTCGACGTCGACGTCGTACCTGCTCTCGACGGCGAGCCCGCTGTCGAGAACTTCTTTTTCGAAATATGACCTACCGGAACATCTTTTCCCAGCGCCGAGCCCGACGCTGAGGCGGAAGGACGAGAGGACTTGCTTCTAGATGATTTTTTATGCCTCTTGGAGCCCTTCCTCACCGGAGATCGGCCTCTAGATGGTTGTGCCAGGCCATAAGCGCGACTTCGCTCTCTGTCCTTCAAAGTTCTTTTGGACAGGCCCTGGCAGTGAGGACATGTGCTGGAATCATGGTCCTCCGGCAGACACAGGATACAGACCCTGTGAGAGTCAGTCGCGGCCTTTTTCTTGCCACAGGCAGGGCAAGGATCGAAAAGAGAAGGCATTTTAAGTGGAAAAAATGCCCAAAAAAGCCTAAAAAAAGGCAGCCTCTTACTGACTTAGCTGTGAAACGTCGAAGTAAGGGAAAAAGAATTGAAAAAATAGACAATATTTTCTGACAAACTCAGAAAAAAAGTGGAGCTCTGTTGCCAGGATCCTTCTAGAAGGAGCCGGAAAGAACAACTGACCTAACTGTCACCCCTGAGGCATGATGGGAAGGTGGGGGTCAGGTGTGCCTTAAAGGCACGGTGTCAGTTTTTACTATACAGCTATGAGTTAGCTTTTCAGTCTTTTTAGACTGGGTATTTGCAATGCAGCCTGGGAGCTTCCTATGCTTTCAGTGTTTTTCTAAGAATTTCTGCTGTTTTCTAAGCATTAAAACAGTTTCCAAACAAGTTATAATGTTGTTTCTCATGTTTATAATGCTATTTTTCTAATGTGTAGTGGAAATTCCTTACAGCATGATTCAGCTCTAGGGTGTTAGGGGCTGCATTTGCTTGTGTATACATATAGGTATATATGTATGGATATGTATATGTGGGGCACATATAATATACTGTTTCCGGGATCCCGCACATGGGCGGGAATATTCTAATGCTTATGACTTTGATGAGGATCCCCTGGAAGAGAACTATTGGCTATGCCAATGCTGGTTTTAGATGTGTCTGACATGAAGAAATTTAAGAACCTTACTCAAAGGTAATTAAGATGAAACACCTTAAATCCAAGAAAAAAAAAAATCTATAGACCAGGGGAAATTGAAGATCGGATGAGAAACCTGAGCGGAGCTCAGTGGAGACTCCCTTGGCACAGCATGCGGTAGAAAATCTGAGGGACTGGAGCTCCTCCCAGGAAGGTTCTAGAGGGTGGAGTGGAATGCTGCAAGTAACGTCTAAATGTAAAGGCAGATACAAGACCAGAATCGATTCAGACATCTGTGGGATAATGTCCCGGCACAGCACTACAATGGTAAGAAAATAAGTTACTTGTAACTGCAGTTCTTCAGTATTAGTACCTTTCATAGATTCACATGCTTGAATCATTCCCAACGTCGAAGTGAGAGTCCCACAGTACCATAATAAAGCAGTATGCATCACTCATCACCTATAATGGCAATGAAAAAGTCACTTTAATAGCCTATGTTCCTTTTTTTTTTAAAGGACCAAACTCGAACTATAACTAATCAGGCAACAGCACACTGTAGAACACTCCCAACAGACTCCCTCAGATTTTAAAGCACAAGTGGTAATAGTCTTGAGCCATAAAGGGAGCCTCTCCAAGGAGGAGTGGGTCGTATGTAAATCTATGAAAGAAACCAATAGAGAACTGCAGTTAGAAGTAACTTATTTTCTTCCCCAGTATTGGATCCGTTTCACACACTTGAACCAGAATAGCAGTTACTGTATTTGTATACCTTCTAGTATTCGCTCAAAAAAGCAAATGGTGGGTAGAACATATACATAACATTCATATGCAATTATATATATACACATCATACATTAAAACTTGCATACATAAATAAGCAAACCTATAGAACCAAAAGAGGCTCCCCTTATTGAAATAAGTGGTGTAGTAAAAAACCCGTCCAACTGCCGCATCGCTGTGCCGATTCCAGGTAATGATGCATGAATTATATGAACACTCCCAAGTCACAGCACAACATCTTCCCCAGAGGCACTTCTGCAAACAAAGTAGTTGAGATGGAAACTGCCCTAGTTGCGTGCATCCTGGTTTTTACTATGAGGGGCTTGCCAGCCTTTGAGTGGCAGAACTAGATTGCAGCTGTAATTCATCAAGTGATGGTTGCAATCTTGACTCGAGCACCCGTATGAGAGGGAGTCCAACAGTTGGTAAATTCACATGAATTGTTTACTGCGATGCAATTAGAATTTTAAATATAGCTTATGAATAGATCTTCGCTGGTGCTATTGGATTCAAGAAGAAAGTCTGAAATATAGGTTGAGGCAAATTCTAACGGAACCATGGGAATAAGTCTTTAGATTGGTTCTGAGAAGTACTAAATTGCGGAGGCTCAAGAAGGTTTGAGTTGAGAAAGACCGAATCTCCTCTACCCTCCTGGTCTGAGTGAGCACTAGTAACAAGGGGACCTTCGATTGGAGTAGCCCTTACTGGATGAAAAAACTCTGAATAGGTATTATGATCCGTTTGACAAGTCTGCAAGAGCAGAAAGAAAATAAATGTGATGAGCATCTAAAATTTAATATTGCTGCAAGCTGTACATTAACAGACCTGTATCAACCATGACTGAGCTAATGAGGGGAGATAAGGTAGGTATCTGCCTGATTACGCTAATGGGGGATGTAGGTTTTATTTCTGGCTCCATAGGCAGGAAAGTTTCCTTCACAGTTTACATGTATTTACCATGGCTTCTTCCTTGACCTGGAGATAATACACCTGCAGTCCTGAGGAAACATTGAGATCTTTGAAATCATGGAATTTAGGAGCCATACACAGAAGAGAAGTCAGGTCAGGATGAAGTACCAGGCCTTAGTTCATAGTCCAACGTTTATGCGATGTTGGAAGGTGAATGTGGTTGAATTTCGATAGGAGACACTCTGAACCAATGCCACCTGGAGGCTATCAGGATAAGAAGACAATGCTCTGCTTTCCGATTGCTGAGAAATCCGGGAGGAATCTGTAGTCATTATAAAGTGAGGCATAGGAGGTAAGAGTTAGGTCCTAAGATAGATGGGAGGTCTGGGACCACCAGGCTAGATCTTACACCATACTTGTGTGAAGATCACCAGGAGCTTAAATGATTCTTTTGTTTAAGAATATTATTTTTGTAGCTGTTCCTGTAAGAGTCTACTTTTCAGGTGCGCAAGAGGGATACTTGATTGCAGAGAACAATTGAATAGATACACTGAAATACTGGTTTTATTTTTTTAAGTTTGAGAGCCAGTTCCTACAGTGTTAGTTTGGCTTGAGATAGAAATTTGTCTTGGACTGAATCTAGTGTTGCGGCCTAGGAAAGAAACTTCTTGAATGGAGGCATTTATCTTTGATAATTCACAAGGAGACCTAGTTTGTGAAACAACTTTAGGCAAGCCTCTGTGGCCTTGGATGCTTGAAATGCCATTGGTGTTTTTATCAACTGGTTGCTGAGGTGGGGGATTACCCAATGACCCTCCATTCTGAAAAAAGCTGCCACAGGCGAAGCAGTAGGTAAAAATGCACAAAGTTGATCTGAAGCCAAATGGGAGAACTGATGCATGGGAGGAAATGTGGAAGTATGAATCCTGTAAACTCAGAGCTGTCATGGTGTCTGACAAGGTGACCATGTAACAGTATTTGTTTAGGAAATGCTTGTTTAATTTGAGGTCTATGATGGATCACCAATCCGTTGAGTCTATGAAGTAAAAAACGAGAATACAAGCCTGTTCCTTGCCAAGAATGCAGGTCTCTCTACGGAACCTTTGGTTAGCATAGCTAGCACTACCATTTAAAGCAGATGAACATAAGTGGCACCTTTGCTTTGGTGGAGTGATGGGAGGAATCTGAGTGAACTAACGTCTGACCATATGTTTTGAGAGCCAGGACTTGTCTGAAAATGTTTTCTGCCATAGAGGACAAGATTTTGGAATTGGTTCTCCCACAGGATGGTGTATGCAGCACCAGAACGTTTTCACTGCAGGTAAGCTAGCCTAAAGGCTACTGATAGCGCTGCTAAGTCAGATACCTCCGTTATCCTCCTTGATACATGTAGGATCTGTTCTCATGGTTGCCCCGAATTTTTGCTGGCGTCATTCTGTGTTCAGACTAGACTGACTGGGATTCAGCTTATCAGGACCCCAGTCACTGTGCTGCCTCCCTAAATTGGACACTGGTAAGTACTTTGTTACTGTCCCACTTGGGTACTGGTTTACCCAGGTAAGTCCCTAGTATATGATGCTAAGGCACCCAGGGCATCGTAACACCAGGGGTCTTCCATAGGCTGCAGCATATATATTATGCCACCCATTAGAGACCAAACTGATTACAGGCCTGCCATTGCACCACACATCGGTTTCCTTATATCAGAGGTCACTGCACTTAAAACCTAAAAGTCACCCTTATGGAACGCTCTTCATTCCCGAGGGCAGGGTGCTTGGTTACAAGTGTGAGGGTGCCCCTAGACGAGCAGTGCCCCTCTACAAACCATGCAGTAGATTCTCCAGGCTTTGTAAGTGCGGTCAGCCATTTACTACATATAGTTTCTGCACCAAAACCGGTCATGTTTGGTATCAAACATAATGGAATCCTACCCAGGAACCAATTCCAGTGTTTGATGTAGGATCCCAGGCTCCACTAGGTTACACCCCCGCCCCCCCAACCCCACCCCTTGTAGTCCCTGTACCAGCCTTTTAGGGTTTAACAGCAAGCTAGTGCTGCTGCGGACCAGACAGGATTCTGCCCGCCTGTTGCTGAGCTCAGGCAGGGGTAGGTAGAATAGGTTTCCTGTCACAGGGAGGTGTGACCACCTCCCAGGCAAGATCTGGTGCAGTGTGGTGGGGGAGGGGGCTTGCCAGCACCAGACTGCTTTGAAGGGCACTTTTGGCGCCCTCCTTGCATACTCCAGATTGAGCCAGTTCAGGAAGCAGTTTGCTCCCACCATGGTGTGAAACTGGATAAAGGACTGGGGAGTATCCTCCCCTCTGTGCAGCCCCTCTAGGAGGGATCCTTGAATTGTCCCAACCTTTTCCCTAGGGTACTTAAGGACTTACCTGTACGTCGCAATTCAGATTAGTTGTGGTACAAGTCAAATCCGAAACCACTTCTACCGTCTGGGCACCTTGGAATTTGTTGGACTTCGCCTGGAAGAGTCATCAAGGAAAGGTCCTGCTGCTCCAGATCTCGCCGTCCTGACAGTCTTCGGCGTAGTCTGTGCTTCATCCAGGTTCTCCTCCAGGCCTTTCGGCATCAAAGACACCTGAAGTAATTTCCCTTGGAGTTACTTCCTTGCATCTGCAGACACCTCAACCGAGCTGACTGGTCAGCTGCTCCAGACGCCCTACGGGCTCTGAAAGGCTCAGCAACAGGTGGTGGTCCTGCAACGCCCGAGGCCTGCACGGTCTTCTCAGCAAGTTTGAAGCCAGTATCCCTTGTTGGAACAGGACCCCGTCTGCCAGTTATCTGCGTGCTACAAGAAGCTCCAGCATCTCGTCCTGCCAAGATCTTAGTCCTCGCCGCATCCTCTGCACCATGGGCCAGCATCTTTGGAGAGTTGCTTGAGGTTCCCTTGGGACTTCTGTGCCTTCGGCCTGTGGGTCCTCTTGAGGGTCTTCTTTGACTTCAGTGAGCTCCCCTGCCTGCTCAGGGCCTGCTCTGACTCCCCTGTACTTGGTGTGTCCCTTGGACCTTGCCGGTCCAACCGTTGCACCTTTTTCCCTTACCACATCTGTTGCTGCTTCCAAGGCTTTTTGGTGCTCCCGGACACAGACCTGTTTGACTTTCGATGTGGGACAGCTAATGAATGGCTCCTTGTCTTCCACAGCGTTTTTCTCCAATATTGGATCTTTTATAGATTTACATGCTTGAATCAGAATAGCAAGCAGTACCAAAGGGTCAGAGGCGGCGGGTAAGGTGAACCATCCCAACATGCGACCCAGAAACTAAGAACACAAATCATAGGAGCTCATAACAATGTAAACATACTAAAACGTAAAATAGAAAATATTACTTATCATAATAGTACACTTATTTAGGAGAAAGACACTCGGAGATCATACCTTAGGCAAATAGACGTCGCAGAGCAGCTTGACCAACTACTATATCAGCCTACAGCCAAGCATCCAGCTAGTAATGTTTTGTGACGGTATGGACGTTGGCCCATGTCACCGCCCTGCAGATAGCAGGTAAAGACACTCCTTCAAATAGGGCAGAGGACGCTGCCACCTTGCATGTTGCTTGCACTGCGCCCTTGGAAACTAGAGGACAGCCAGCCCTCTCATGGCAGAATAGTTGATGAGACCCAGTGAGCAATAGACGCCCACGTCAAACGTGACCCTTCCTAGGGGCAGAGAAGGCAATGAGTGAACAGATTTTCGGAAAGGCTGACTGCTTTGCAAGTAGAATTTAAACATAGTTTAATGTTCAGTAAATGGAGTGCTCTCAGCTGGCGAAGATAAAGCTAAAGCGGGAAAAACCACTGGCTCATTTAGATGAAATGCAGAAGGTACCTTGGGAATAAAAGATGGATTGGTACGAAGAATCAATATGTGGAAAAAAATACAGGCAGGGCTCCATTGTCACTAAGCAGCTACACTCCGAGAGGTATTTTAAGTCACACTTGTGCATTTGCTCAAACTGATTTCATAAGCTGCAACAGAACAGCATTTAATTGTCATCGCACTGGAGGCCTTACTGGAGGATAGACCATGAAAAGTCCTCATGAACTTTTATCAGTCTGTTGGACCACAAAGACAAACAACCAGAAAGTAGTCTGTATCTGGAGATTGCTGCCAAGTGCACTTGGGACGCATGCGCCAGACCAGCTTTGGCGGGATGAGAGATCAGGTAAAAAGTCCTCAGGCGGCAAGCAGGGAGATCGCAAGAGTGCGCGGTACACCATATACAGAAACTTTTCCACTTGGCAGAGTAGCATTTGATCATATGAGCTCGGGCTTTCTGTAGTATTGCCAGACATTCCTTGGATATCGCCAATTGCCCAAATTCTGTGTGATGGAGCCAAGCCAAAAAGTGTAGTGTGCTCAACAAAGGTAATAGGTTGCTAAAAGCTAGTGAATACTTATGGGCATTTGATAAAGTTTTAATACTGCTATTTCTGATGGATACATCTGCCAGTGGATTCCTCACCTTGTGAATATCCCCTGCGCCAGCATTCCACGGAACTTTTTTCCAGCTCTCTACGCCGACGTGGACGTCATAATGCTTCGGCTCTGCTCGAGACTTCGTATGACGTAACTGGAGCCATAAAAGAGCCACGTCGGCGTGATGACCTCAGTTCCCTTTTTTCCACGCCTTCGACGCGTAACGGTTTTCCAAGCACTCTCCTGATACTTTGTAGTCTTGTAGTGGGTTACTGTTTGTGAATTCACCATGTCTTCGACTAGGAATTCAGGTTTCAAACCTTGTAGGGAATGTGGGGGCCACATGTCAATGACTGACCCCCATGAAGATTGTTTGTGGTGCCTTTCTGACCATGACGTGGAGGACTGTTGCAGCTGCAGAAGAATGAACCCCAAGGCCTTGAAGGAGAGAGAGGCGAGGCGAAGAAGGAAAAGAGGGGTAGGAAGAAGGAGAGATCAAGGCCGGAGTCGTCGACTTCACACTCTAAGTCGAAGAATCACAAAAAAGAAAGCATAACTCTCGGCGCCGGTCTTCGAAGAGCAAGGCTTCGAGATCGACGTCGCCTCGACGTTGAAGTAAGGATGTTGTATCTCCTTCTCCTAGGAAGTCTCCAGAGAGGTCACCTTCACCGAAGCGGACTCCGGCACGGTCCCCAGCACAGTCTCCAGCGCCAGTGGAGTCTTCTGCTTCGGACGTCGAGCAAGAACAAGAAAAAGCTTTCTCCAGAGCCGGCTGATCCTGTGGCTCCTGGTGAGGACTTTTCGGCTCCGGTTCCAGGTACTCCTTAGCCGGATTCGGGATCAATCCCTTATCCGCAGTTCCCGACTCCGGGTGCGGATTAGACGCATTTTAATGCGATGTATAGGATTTTTCAACGGGCTGCCTTCCCATCCGGCGAACCATCTGGTCCCATGGCATACACCTTGGGAGTGCCGCAGCATTATGCTCAGGCCCCATTTATGCCCTTTTTGCCGATGGCTCCTTTGTGGCAGTTTCCGGCACCGTCTGGGGATCCATCTCGGCTTCGTTTGGATTGGCTTTCTGCGGAGCCCTCCTAGACGCCGTTGCAGACTCCCTCGGCTCCACATCCGGCGCCGCCGACCCCACGTTTGGTTCCACCGACTCTGCGTACGGCACCACTAGCGCCGGTTCCTCGGATCCGTTCAAGGAGAGGCCCAGAGAGTCTTGGAAGAGGTACGTTATAGGGAGGAAGTGGAAAAAGGGGAGGTGGATACATCTTCGGACGACTTTGAAGGCATTCAAGATGCTAGTGGTCTTGATACAACTCCGGAGTTCCCACCCTTCTCCAGAAAGCCTGGTGGTGCAAGCTTCATGTTCGAAGCATTCAGGCGCCTTCCCTCAGACTCCTGCGGATAGGGAGTCTAAAAAGACTGATCAGGCAGCTAAAGACCTTTTCTTCAGGGACCATGGCGCTTAAATCCACCAATGCCACCTGCTTACTAGGGTGCTACGTTCATGCTCTTATGGACTATAAAATAATTAGCCCCTAAGCTGCCAGAAGGAGATAATGGAGGTGGTCACTGACACTCAGGCTGCTGCAAGGCAGGTAATTCAGTCGGGACTTGACACGGCTGATTCTGTGGCAAGGATAATGGGATCGTCGATAGCCACTAGGAGGCAAGCGTGGCTTCGTTCTTCTGGCTGCTCTACTAATGTTCAAGTCACTTTGGTAAGATTTGCCTTTTGACGGAGAAAAACTTTTTGGCGAAAAGGCGGATTCCGCCTTACAAAGATTTAAAGAGAGCAGGGTAACTGCTAAATCTTTAGGATTACAGACTCCTGCTAGGGGATTTGGTCTTAGGAAACTTAGAGGCTTTGGGAGATCCTCATTTTGTTCCTTCCGGCAGCCTCAACAGCAGCAGCAGCAGAATCCCCTCTATAGATCGTATAGAGGAAGGCAAAGGGGACGGAGAGGTTCTGGCTGCAACCCATCAACATCTTCGGCCTCCTCTGCTCCCAATGAAGCTTCAGGGAAGCAGCCCTAGATCCCCCATCCTAGATCATGTGAGCCCTGTGGGGGGGGGGGGGGGGGGGGGGGAAGAAACGGGTGTCCCACTCTCTGCGAGGTTGGAAATCTGTTACAACCGACCTTTGGGTTTTAAACCTCGTGGAGACTGGGTACGCCCTTCCCTTTCGGGAGTTTCCTCCCCCTTACCCTCCTTGCCAGGGTTACTGCTCAGAAGACCATCTGCTTCTTTTGCAGAAGGAGGTGGTTCCGGAGCAGGAAAGGGGTCATGGATGCTACTCCCGGTATTTCCTGATTCCCAAAAAGTGCGGCAGATTGCGTCCAAAACTGGACCTCAAAATTTTGAACTTTTACAGGAGAAATTCAAGATGCTGACCCTTGCGCAGGTTCTTCAAGCGTTGCAGCAAGGAGACTGGATGGTGTCGCTCAACTTGCAGGACGCGTACTTCCATGTCCCAATCCTGAAGTCTCACAGGAAGTATCTCCGTTTTACGGTTGGGTCGCAGCATTACCAGTTTGCGGTCCTCCCGTTTAGTCTTACTACCGCACCTCGAGTCTTCACGAAGGTGATGGCGGTGGTGGCTGCTCATCTCAGGAGGTCGGGGATTCCGGTTTTCCCCTACCTGGACGACTGGCTTCTGAAGGCAGAGTCCCCAGAGATGGTGCAACATCATCTGCAGGTAACATCTCAGCTGCTATTCGACTTGGGTTTTTCGATCAATGTGCCCAAATCTCACCTGGTGCCCTCTGTTCACAGAGGCGGTACTGGACACTACTGTGTGTCAAGCATTTCCTCCTCAAAGAATTAGACATTCAGGAGTTGATCCCTTTATTGCACAATGGAGCGGTTGTTCCAGTTCTGAAGGTCTTTTGTCTGCTCGGTCTGTTCGCTTCATGCATTCTGTTGGTCAACCATGCACGCTGGCACATGAGGGCGCAGGCAGTGGTATCAGCACAACAGATCTCAGGGAGTCGTTCAGAGAAGCTGCAGCGGATCTATCTAGGTGGAGCGTGGCGGGCAATCTGTCTCAAGGGAAGCCCTTCCATCTGCCTCCATCGGTGACCACAGTGATAACGGATGCCACCGCCCTAGGGTGGGGTGCGCATCTGGGGGATCTGGAGATCAAAGGTCTTTTGTCTCCAGAGAAAAGGTTGCTTCACATCAACCTTCTGGAATTGCGGGCGATTAGTTTGGCACTCAAGGCCTTCCTCCCTTCCCTTCGCGGTCAGTCTGTTCAAGTCCTGAAGGACCACACTACCACGATGTGGTATATCAACAAACAGGGAGGAGTGGGGTCGCATGGTCTCTGCAGAGAGGCTCTGCGTCTATGGTCCTGGGCTCAGGCCCATCAGATTTGTCTGATGGCAAATCATCTGGCTGGGGTGCTGAACGTACATGCGGACAGTCTGTTGGCAGTTCTCCGCCGACCACGAGTGGAGGCTTCATCCGGAGGTGGTTTGTCATGTCTTTCGGACGTGGGGGACACCTCGGGTGGACCTATTCGCCACCTGCGAGAACGCGCACTGCCCGTCATTTTGCTGTTTCCGCTATCCGATGCAGGGGGTGTTGGGGGGACGTGTTTCAGTTGAGTTGGAGGTCACAACTCCTTTACGCGTTTCCTCCCATACCCTTGATTCCTCGGGTTCTGAGGAAGATTCGCCAAGACTGGTGTGGTATACAGATCTTCTCCACCTCTCCTCATGCCCTCCGCTCTGTCTCCCTCTGAGGGCAGACCTCCTCTCGCAGTCGGAGGGGCAGGTTCTACACCCCAACCTCCAGAGCTTACACCTTCATGCCTGGAGATTGAACGGGGCAACCTGAATTCCTTCTCTCTCCCGCCTGATGTGGTGGATGTTATTTTATCGGCCACGCGACACTCCACCAAGTCCATTTACTCCTACAGGTGGTCAAAATTTGTTAAATGGTGTGGAGAGAGATCCATTGACCCTTTAAAAGCCCATCTTTCTAATGTGCTTGTTTGCTCTTTCCCTGGCTCAGCAGGGCTGTGCTTTGGCCACGGTCAAGGGCTATCTATCTGCCTTATCGGCTTTTCTATGTCTTCCTGATCAACCGTCATTATTTAAATCTCCTATTGTACTAAGGTTTATCAAAGGACTTACAAACAGGTTTCCACCTACTCCTTTTGTAATGCCACAGTGGGACCTTAATCTTGCCTTAACTTTTCTGATGGGGACTCCGTTTGAGCCTCTTCATAGTGGTCCTTTGAGGCAGTTGTCCTTTAAGACTGTCTTTCTTGTAGCCATAACCTCGGCAAGGAGGGTGAGTTAGCTTCAAGCTTTTAGTTCTAAACCCCCGTTTTTAACATTACATCCTGAAAGAATGGTACTCAGGACCAGGGCTGCTTTCCTACCTAAAGTGGTTACTAGGTTTCATTTGGGGCAGTCTATTACTCTCCCTGTCCATCGTCTGGACCTAAAAAGAGGTGAGCTTTTACTTGGATAGAACGAAGGACTTTCGTTAGGACGATCAGCTATTTGTGGGCTATGTTGGACATTCTAAAGGAAAAGCTGTGCACAAGCGCACTCCATCAAGATGGATCACACTTGCCATCAAGATCTGCTATGCCCTGACTGGTAAGGTACCTCTTGAGGGTATTAGAGCTCACTCTACTAGGGCCAAGTCTTCCACCTCTGCTTTGGCCAGGGGTGTTCCTGTGGCAGACATTTGTAAGGCCGCGACTTGGGCCTCCCTCCATACCTTCGCAAACCATTATTGCTTGGACTCTGAGATGAGGAGGTAGGGCCACTTCTCGCACGTTGTCTTGCAAGACTTTTTGCTATAGGAAGGTGGACACCCTCCTCTGCGAGTGGGACTGCTGTGGGAATCTATTCACAAGGTGAGGAATTCACTGGCAGATGTATCCATCAGAAGAACAAGTTACTTCACTTTGGTAACACTTTTTCTGGTGGATACAGTATCTGCCTGTGGATTCCTCACTGGCCCACCCGCCTCCCCGTTGTCCACCTTTGTATACCTTAAAAGTTGTCTTGCTTGAGATGTTATGCTTTGTAGCTTCTTTCTTTCTGGTACATTGGTAGGAAATGCTTGTTTTCTTTGGCTTTCCTTTTGTTTATGTATATTTGATTGTATATTGTATACTTTGAATCTGTCGTTGGTCCACCTGTGCGCCTCGGAGGCACGGAAAAAATGGGTGGAACTGATGTCATCACGCCGACATGGCTCTTATGGCTCCGGTGACGTCATATGGAGTCGCGAGCGGAGCCGAAGCATTATGACGACCACGTCGGCGTAGAGAGCTGGGGAAAAAAGTTCCGTGGAATGCTGGCGCAGGGGATATTCACAAGGTGAGAAATCCACAGGTTGATACTGTATCCACCAGAAAAAGAGTTACCGAAGGTAACTAACTTGTTCTTTACTGTTACCTTGGGACTTCCACCATGAAGGGGGAAGATTCAAGCATGTGAATCTATAAAAGATTTAAAAAATACTGGAGAACTATTTTTAGAATTACACTGTGGTTCTTTTTGGATTAACATACACTATACGATTAGTTCTGGTAAAACGAACTGCTTAACAGCCTTTGGGACTAAGCCTGAAGGCTGCTCGCCACAGCTACCAATCAAGAACTTTCTATGGTTGTCTAAGACCACTAAAATCACCATAAGGGTCTGGATTAGTGCAGGGTGATTCACTTAAAGTGTGCGCCATATACTAAGCCAGCCTCTTATAGCTGTCCAGACCTGAACCTGCATGGTGGGAATGTACCTTTCTGAGGGGATTGTTTGTGGTAACGCAAGCAATGAAGTGGAGTGGTTGCTGAGTAATGTAGGGAGCAAGATGTGGTCCAGGACGTGACTTTGTCCCTGCTCTTCGGGTATCTAATTGCCAAGCTCCTATATTCCATCTCGAAATGGAAGCTTCCTTCTCCAGGACACTGGCTGTATGTAAGCCTTATCTTGAGATGGTGGGCAAGCAAGAACGTTTCCCATGATTGGATTTATATACATTATGCACCTTCTATCAGGCACTGCTAGAAGCTCAATGACTGGAGAAGTTTATTAAACTCAGATCTTGGCATCAAGACCTTTGTTGGTGCTGTCCATGGTATCAGCTTGGAAGTCTGCTTTGGTGCAGATTCTGGGTCAGAGGGCAGCTGGTCCCACCCCTGAACTGAAGCCAGCAACCCGAAAGTTAATACCTTTTGAGCTCAATCTCAGTTCTCTAAGCTCAACTCCCTAGGAGCAGCGCTTAACCAAGGGCAAAAGTCTGCTTGTGACCCCCCCCCCCCCCCCGGACTGATCCGCTGGTGTGGGTTGTGGCATAGTGGCTCCAGGTGTGGTCAAATCAAACAAAAGACTACGAGAGGAATGCTTGCAAATAATCTAACTGCTGGCAATTGCTTAGACTAACATTTCAACCCATTGTTTATGCCACCTCACATTAGACCCAGCTATATACAAGTCTGCCTTCTTCCTGTAGGAAGACTCGAGCCTAAACAGCCAAGCCAGGTCAGGTCCTCATTCCTTCCATCACCTTTCTGTTTTTCCAATAGCTGGGCTAAGTGGAAAGACCACAACCAAGTACATCAAAATCAATCTGGGTTGCTTGTGTTGCCAACTGGAAGGGTCATGGCCTGGCAGTTCAGGCTTGACTGTTCCTATTGGAACAAGACAAAGATTTGCTTAAGGCAGGTCTAGGAAGACACTGGGGGAGTCTGAAATGTGGCCCTCATGACTGGCAGTGACAGATTAGTTCAAGCATTAACTCCATACATTTTTGCACTGTGTTTGGTCAGCAGAGTGGCAGGCCTTTCCTGGAGGTCTGAGGCATCAGATGCAAGGACTCTTTTAGGGCTTTGTTGCATCTGGACAGTGGAATGTTTGACAGGCCCTTACCTTTATAATAAGCCTCCTTTGTGTCTTTGGAAGAAAAGGTAGTCGTGTCAGTGGGGTGTCAATGATGCACCCTGTAGTGCATCCAGCAAAGCTTTTGTTACTGTATGGCTTTTTTTTGTTAGCACTGCTTATCAAGCAGATTCCTTGTAGGTGTGCAAGTCAAACTTTAAGTCCTGATGTTGGTCCGACTTTGGGAATTTGACATTACACTTGGGACAGATTTGGAAACTTGTATTCTCACCCCCTCCCCAGACGGTTATTCCTATGAGAGTTCAAGGTGTGAAAACTGTGGCTGGGCTTTGCAGAAGCAAATCCTGAACTTCATACTATGCATCTACATACTCAACTGGAATCAAAAGGAACAAAATTAATTGCAGACTATCTGAGCTAGAGCTAAAGCATCTGAACAAAATGCAAAATGTGTGTGTGTGTGTGGGGGGGGGGGGGGGGGGGGAGATAAATAAATAAACAGGATAGTTTTAGTCTTAGTCCACGAACACCAGGACAAAAAGTAGACTTCAGATTAGACTTTCAAACGAAAAGCATGCAAAATGTCTGCACTAAACCGGGGATAGCAGGAGTATGCGGAGCATGCGATTTAGAGCTAAACATGTTACAAAGGTAATCGTTTAATTTTTTTATTTTCCATGTCTGGGTATCACGAAACTTCAAGCATGATAGTTTCGTTTTTTCTTCATTTAGGTCTTTTAAAATTCAATTTTTCAGCACCTCTTCATGCAAAATGTATTTTCTAATGGTGGTTGCGGTGGGCGTGTGCTGTCATTTACAATGCCTGATCTTCCAAACCAACAGTTCAGAATAGGTTTAGATTCAGACCTCTATTTTCCCCATTTTCCAACGAGGGCTACACCGGGTATCAGGAGTCAAGTGGGGGACATACCAATTGCCCGTCGAGTAAATTGAGTTCCAGAGGGATTGCAAGTTGGAGGAGCAGCAAAAGAATGGTTTCCAATCACCTAAAATATTGTAGAGTTAATCCAATTACTAAATGTAGATACTCTACTCCTGGGAAGTAGGCAGAAATCCCTCTGGATGACAGGGAGAGTTTTTTTTTTTAAAAGAGTACCGCCTGTTAATCCTGATATCAGGCTGCTCCCCCAACCATAAAGGACCAGTCTTTCTGTACCCCCCCCCTCCCCCCAGCACAGCATTCTCATGGCAAACAATAGGACATTTGGAATGTAATCCCTTTCTGCCAGCCCATATGCCAAAGTATCACCCAAAAGAAACCAATCTTACTAGCCATGGTCAATGTCTACATTAATTAGGTTGTCAGCCAGAAACTGATAAACCCTATTAACACTGGCCATTTCTGAAACAGACAAGCGAATCAGTGTGGTGTGACTCACATTACTCGGACTAGATTCTTACTGAGAATGCACAGCAAACACAACTGTGGAAATAGTCATTTTAGCCAGATTTGAAAGTGAAAGTTCCAGAATCTGCAGGGATCAAAATTCCGAACACCATTCCCACACTTCAGATAAAAACAGTACCAGTCTTGTGTGGGTGAGGATTTTACATGACAAGTGGACTAACCCATGCACCATGAAAACCTACTACTGTATTGCAGCAGTTACGTGGTGCGCTGAACCTCTTGCCTACATGAGTAGCATGCTACACCTTGAAGGTATTCAGTTGGAAGGATGGTTTTATTGGATCATATGTGGGAAGTGTTTCCAGGTCATGCATGATTACCATGGAGGTAGTAGTTTTATGGGACGTAGCAGTGTTGGATGAAGTGTAAGAGAAAGACATGGAGTTTGATGGTTTACAGTATGCAATTAGTTTAGAACCGCTCTGCAGGTCCCTTTATGGTATTTCATTTGATAATCTGCTTACTAGGTTCGTGGACTGGGTTGTCGAATCAGATGGTGTATAGCTGTGGTCCTGAGCTGGCATGGTTGGTAATGAAAAGTGGACATAAAAATGGATGGGCATTTTTCTCATCACCCCATATCGGAGTGTCTGAGATGTAAGGAAATAGTCAAACTGTATAGGTATTTGTGACCTGGAGTGACGGAACTACATTAAATTCCTCCAAAATTGACCAGTAATGTGGGACAAACTTCTGTTAATCCATTCCTGGTCATTTGGTGATGTTTGGTAGTTAATTTCTGACCCTCTGACTTCACCAAGCCTAGTATGGATATAGACGTTGACTTGTGTATTTTGTTTGGGGTGGGGGGGTGTTTACTGAGGAAGTATCTCAGCACTGCAGTAGATTTAGGCAATGAAGGTGAAGGCAATGAAGGAAGTGTAGGTGGTACATAAACTCTTTATTGCAGCATGGGTGATACTGGAAGATTGAATGGTCATGCGAAAAGAAAAAGGTTGGGTATGGTCAAAAATGCAACAGGACTTGCATAACCTTAGTTTACTTAGAATAGGAATAGCACCAAGGAACAAAAGCTGTTGGTGGATTTGAAGCAGCAAGCGTCTGGGGCTAGTATTCACTGTTGAGATAGTTTCTCTAACAATTCTTTAGGAAACTACGGCACATGACGCACATTTGTGTATGAATGTATGCCTTATGCAAAGGCATAGTACTGGTCACAGGTATCAGCCACAATTTGACTTAATCGTACAAAAAGTGACTGAATTGAGAATTTATGGAGTCATAGCTGTAGCTGGCATAGCAATCAAGTGGATTTGGTTTGTGGGATTACAGTCATCATCAGTATGGTAGTGGACTCATCATTGAAAAAACACCTTGGTCATTGAAGGTACTGTTGATGTAGTAGTTTAAGGTTTTTGCTTCAGTCAACAATGCTTGTATTATAGACTTCAATGGTAGTCCACATTGGATTTATCAGCCAGAAGGTCTAGGTCACGGAGCAAGAACTTCAATTTTGACAGGGCTTTTAAAGGGAGCTGAATTTTTATGTAATCTTCTGCACAGGTAGATTGTTGCCCTTTCTGGAGTGCTTTGAGTAAACAACTCCGCTCCCCGTCACACCCCCCAGAAACCTTCCAAGACGTTGTATTCCCTTTGGCACAGGGAATTTTCTTGTTTTCCAGAAGGTACAGTGCCAAGTGTCACAATGTGAAACCTTGAGTGCTAAGTAAAGGCAATTTATATGCAATTCATAGTCGTGTATAGTTTGTCCACAAACTGATCAGAGTTTGAACGCTCACTTTTTTTTTTAAACAGCCTGAGTTTTACAAAGGTTACATGCGGTTATTCTGCCACAATCTTATACAGCAGAATCACAATAGACCGGCTGGGAACACAATTAGGGCAGTAACTAACATACGGATTACCAGCCAGCTCATTACATTCAGCTGTCCATGTTCCCTCGCAGTTCCACATACATACTTGTACTCAGTCCAGATTGTAAACTCCCTTCCCACAACTGCCCCCACCCTCCCCCCAGGTGTGTCACTTGCACTCCGGTCGTTAGCTTACAGTATTCCTGTACTCCAGACTGGACGTCAGAATTGACTGGGGTAGCACTATAGCGGGGGGGGGGGGGGGGGGGGGGGGGGGGGGGAAGAGATTCCAACCACACATGGCAGCAAAGAGAAACTCATTCATGATAAAAGCTCACTGGTTCCGGAGGAGGTCTTCCTTGTAATCCTAGATCTGCATCATAGGTATCCTAACTCAAGACCTAAATGTAAAAGCTTCCCATGCTTCTGCAGGGGCCCAGGAACTCTTCGACTTAAGTCGAACTTTTGATAGAGCTAGGCACCTTAAACCATAAAGTTGGTAGCACCCCATTAACAATACAGCCCTGCTTTTATTGAACCATAACATTTAATAGATTAGGACCACATTGATTCACTGGTCTGAAGGTAACGTTGTACTTTAATAACCAGTGTTTTTACAAGAGTAATGTTAATACATCCTTCCTTTTTACCAAAAGTTGTTGAAGACTTTCATATCAAATTCACTCCTGGTATTTTAATAATTCTCCTTCCCTAGCAGTAAGGGCCCTCCATTCCTCAGATGCTGAAAGTTTACATTTTATTTGGGTAGCACTAAAAGGAATATGCTACTTACCAGTATGCATCTGTTCTTGGCATGTAGAGCTGCAGATCACACACGAAGGATAAGATCGCCATCTGGTGTTGGGCTCGGATGCTTGCAGGTTGTTGTCGTCTTTGGTCACGAGATAGGTGACTCCTCCTCTGGACAACAGTGCGCATGGGCATCCACTCCATCCTCAGATTGTTTTTCGCCATGATGGGAAATGGAGTGTAAAGAAATAAAGAGAAAGGATGTCCATGTGTAGTGTCTAATTAAGACAATGCTGGAACAGATACAGGTCCCGGGGAGGCGGGTAGGCGTGTGTGGCTCTGCAGCTCTACATGCCAAGAACAGATTCATAATGGTAAGTAGCATATTCCGTTCGAGGCATACGAGCTGCAGATCACACACTAAGGATAGACTATATAGCAGTGTCTCCCCTAGCGGTGGTCACCTGTATCCGTTGCAGAAGTTTGGAATAGAGTTTTTAGGACAGCTTGGCCTACTAAAGCTTGTTGTTTGGATTGCACATCGACACAGTAGTGCTTAGTGAAGGTGTGTGTAGTAGACCATGTGGCTGCTTTGCAAATATCTTCTAAGGGGATGTTCCCTAAGACTGCCATAGAAGCCCCTATTTTACGTGTGGAGTGCGCCCTAGGGGTAACTGTAAGAGAACGTTTAGCTTTTTGGTAACATATTTGGATACATTTAACTATCCACCTGGCTATACCCGATTTGGAAATAGGGTTGCCCTTATGTGGTGGAGCGAAAGCAACAAACAGTTGCTTGGTTTTTCGAAAAAGTTTGGTTCTGTCGATGTAATAAAGCAAGGCTCTTTTAACATCTAAGGTATGAAGTGCCCTCTCAGCTACTGAGGCTGGATTATGGAAGAAGACTGGCAGTTCGACTGACTGGTTTAGATGGAAAGGGGAGATGACTTTAGGGAGGAATTTTGGGTTTGTCCTAAGAACCACTTTGTTACGATGTAGTCATAGGAAGGGTTCTTCAAGAGTTAAGGCTTGTATTTCACTTACTCTTCGCAGGGATGTGATTGCGACAAGGAAAGCCACTTTCCATGTTAGGAACTGCAGTTCGCATTCGTGCATTGGTTCAAATGGGGGACCCATGAGCCTTGTTAGAACAATATTAAGGTTCCACACTGGGGAAGGTGGTAATCTTGGAGGAATAATTCTTTTAAGACCTTCCATAAACGCTTTAACGGCCGGTACCTTAAAGAGGGACAGGTGTTGTCTATTTTGCAAGTAGGCTGCTAATGCTGCTAGATGTAGACGTATAGAGGAATACGCTAAATTGCATCTCTGCAAGTGTAGTAAATAGCAAATGATGTTTTGGATGGAAGCATCCAGTGGACGTATGTCATTGTTAGTGCAGTAAATGGTAAATCTTTTCCATTTTGCTGCATAACACGCCCTAGTAGTAGGTCTTCTGGCTTCTTTTATGATATTCATACAGTCTGGAGGAAGGTTGAGGTATCCGAACTCTAAGACTTCAGGAGCCAGATTTCCAAGTTCAGTGTTTGAGGATCTGAGTGTCTGATTTCTCCATGGTTCTGGGTTAATAGAGCCAGGGAGACACGCAATTTTTGATGTGGAACTAGATAGTTCCAGAAGTGTGGTGAACCAGGGTTGACGTGCCCAAGTGGGAGCTACTAGGATGAGTGTTAGCGACTGTTTCAGTTTGCGTACCACAAATGGAATGAGTGGGAGAGGCGGAAAAGCGTACGCAAATCTGCCGGACCAGTTCATCCATATCGCATTGCCCTTTGACTGTGGGTGTGGAAACCTGGCGGCGAAGGTTGGGCATTTTGCGTTTTCTTGTGTGGCGAACAGGTCTATGTTTGGTTGTCCCCACTTTTGGAAGAATGGGAGTAGGACTTTGGGGTGAAATTCCCATTCGTGTATTTGCTGTGTGTGGCGACTTAGGTCAGCCACCTGGTTGAGCCCCTGGGAGGTGTTCTGCTAGCAGGTAGATGTTTTGGGGAATTGCCCATCTCCAGATTTGTTGTGCAAGTTGGGACAGTTGTAGAGAATGTGTCCCCCCTGCTTCTGTATGTAATACATTGTGGTCATGTTGTCCGTGCGGAGGACAGTTTTGTTTTTTAGATGCACTTGGAAGGATTTGAGTGCTAGGAACACCGCCAGAAGTTCTAGGTGATTGACGTGGAGCTGTTTTTGTTGAGTGGTCCACCTGCCCCGAGTGGTGTGTTGAAGGAGGTGGGCTCCCCACCCTGTGAGATGCGTCGGTGGTCAGCACAATTTGTGGAAGAGGATCTAAGAACGGCCGCCCTTTGGACAGGTTGATGGCGTTCCACCACTTCAGTGAACGAAGTGAGCAGCAGTCCACCAACACCAGATCGGTAAGTTGTCCGTGGGCCTGGTTCCACTGTTATGCTAGACATTCCTGTAAGGGACGCATTTGAAGGCGTGCATGGGGTACTATGGAGATGCAGGACGCCATCATGCCTAAGAGTTGCATAAACACTCTTGCTGGAAGAGTGTTGGGTTTGAAATTTTTTGATGAGATTTTGTATGTTGGCTATCCTGGCTGTGCTGGGATAAGCTATGGTCTTGGATGTATCTATGGTGGCTCCCAGGTATTGATGTACGTGGGAGGGTTTTAGTTGAGATTTGGGATAGTTGATGGTAAATCCCAAGTTGTGTAGGGTTTGAAAAGTGCGGTGAGTGTGGAGAACGCATTTGTCGAGAGTATTGGCTTTTATGAGCCAATCGTCCAGATAGGGGAAGACATGGATTTGTTGTCTCCTGAGATGCGCTGCCACAACTGCTAAGCATTTGGTGAATACCCTGGGTGCAGTTGTTACTCCGAATGGGAGAACTGTAAACCGATAGTGCTGACCGACTACCACGAATCGTAGATACTTCCTGTGCGCGGGATGCATAGGGATGTGAAAATATGCGTCCTTGAGGTCTAATGTGGCAAGGAAGTCGCCTTGTTGAAGTAATGGAAGGACCTGCTGGAGAGTGATCATGTGGAAGTGATCCGATTGTATATACTGGTTTAGTAGTCTGTCTAGTATGGGTCTTAAGGTCTTGTCCTTTTTGGGAATGAGGAAGTATAGAGAATATACTCCTGTGCCCTGATGTTGGAGTGGAACTGGTTCTATTGTGTGTTTTTGAAGCAAAGACTGAATTTCCTGTTTGAGGAGCGTGAGGTGGTGAGACGACATGAGACGGTGTTTGGGTGGTATGTTTGGGGGGGTGTTTATGAGTTCGAGGCAGTAGCCAGACTGGATAATTTGTCTTACCCACCTGTCTGTTGTGATGGAATTCCAGACAGGTAGGAACTGTTGAAGCCTTCCCCCGACCGGAGTGGAATGGTCTGGGGGAGTGGTGGCAAGTCACTGTTTAGTGGCTGTAGAGGTGCGGGTGTTGGTGTTGCCCCGCCCTCGGCCTTTGGTATGGTTTCCTCTGTAACCTCCTCTAAAATATCCTTTGTTAGGGGATGTTTGACCTGATGTTTTGAAGGTGGAAGAGGTGTCTGTTCCCACAATTTTGGAGGCCCCTCTATAAAAGGAGCGACGAAAGGAGCCTCTGGCTTGAGGAGACTGTAATGCTCCGATTTAGCAGTCTCATTATCTTTCTTCATTTTTTCTAATGCAGTGTCTACTGCGGGTCCGAATAGTTGCTCCTGATTAAAGGATTGAGCAAGAATGGTTGTTTGTACTTCCGGCTTAAAGCCGGAAATGCGGAGCCATGCGTGGCGTCTAAGCAATACGCTTGTCCGCTGCGTCTAATGCACATTTGATTGAGGCATTTGATATTAGTTTGCCCTCTTGGATGAGGTCATTGGCCTGGGATTTGTATTGATCAGGCAGGTGTTGCAAGAGGTCCTCCAGTTGATCATAATGAGCCCTATCATAGCGAGCCAATAGGGCTTGTGTATTGGCAATACGCCAGTGGTTAGCAGCTTGTGCGGCAACCCTTTTGCCGGAAGCCTCCAAGAGCTTAGACACTTTGTCTGGGTGTGGTGGGTCTCCGGTTGTTTGGGAGTTGGCCCGCTTTCTGGCATTTGACACGACTAAGTCTAAGGGGAGTTGCGCTTTGATGTATGCAGGATCCTGTGGTGCCGGTCTGTATTTTTTTTCGATCCGGGGGTTTAGAACCCTGGCCCTAACAGGGTCTTTAAAAACCTCAGTGGCGTGCTTTATCACTCCCTTAATCATGGGTAGAATGTGAACGGTTTTTTGCGACTGCTCAAAGGTGTCTAGGAGAAAGTCTTCAGGTGTGTGTGTGTGCATGGTGACGCCATGGAAAAGTGCCGCCCTGTTTATAAGCTGACCAAACCCTAAATGGTCATCAGGAGGGGAGGGTTTTGAGGGGTATGGAGTGGGATCAGGCATGTCAGGCATAGGGTAAGCCCAGTCATCTATGGGTGCCGTGTCCGGGACTGTAAAGGGATCATTAGGATCAGTAGGATCATTAAGGTACTCCGGGTCTCCCCCTAAATCATCATCCTGTGGCGGTGGTGTTAGAGAAGGCGATGGTAGAGGAGAAGGAGGTGGGGGGTGGGGGGGATGGGATAGGAGGTAATATAGGAGAGGAAGGACGTATGGGTGAAGTGGCACAGTCCTTTAGAGGAGCTGGAGGTGGTGTGTCCAGCTTCCTTTTCTTGTATGGCACCGCTGTGACATGTCCGGTTTTAGGATGGATGTAAATTCTTTTTTGCGTTGGATCTGGGAGAAAAAAGGTTCTCAGAGTCCGAAGGTGGCTTTGGCGCCGACTTTTTAGGTTCCAATCTGGATTTTGTGAGATCGGCAGGTTCTTTGTGGACTTTTCGGATGTTTTTGGTGCCGAAGAACTTTTCGGTGCCGGTGGAGACGTCTGTGCAGAGTGACGTTTAGGTGCCGATGGAGATTTTGGCCTCGGAACCTGCTTCGGTGCCGAAGGTATTGTAGGCACAATAATGAGGTTTGCTCGAGCCCGAGCCACCTGCAGGCTTAGTTTTCTTCGGAGCCGGGGCTTCTGAAGATGATTTTGGGTCGCGACTGGGCCCAGCTGGCAGATTGACCAATGTCTTTTTTGGTGGGGTTGGGGTAGGGGAGCTGGTACTCACACGCTGCCCCGGACACGATCTGGAGGTCTTCGGAATAGTCGTCAGGGACATCCTGGGCAAAGATGTCTTCTGGATCCGGAACCAGTTTGGCCATATGGCGTCGAGCTCTTTGGTCCCGGATGGTTTTCTTCTAACTGAATGCGGCGCAGGCTGGACAGCTGGATTCGTTGTGGTCTGGTGAGAGGCACAAATTACAGACCTTGTGGTGATCACTGTGGGGGAACTTTGCTCCACATTGAGGGCATTTTTTAAAGGGTGTCCTTTCCATCAGCCGCGTCCGGAGCCGGTCCGATGGGATTTTGACGTCGAGTTGTAAATTTTAGAGAGTTGTTGTGATTGCTAGAAGTTCTACTGGAGCGGAAAAAAGTTTAACCGAACCCAATGGCGGGAAAAAAAACAATCTGAGGATGGAGTGGATGCCCATGCGCACTGTTGTCCAGGGGAGGAGTCACCAATCTCATGACCAAAGACTTCTTCCGAAGACAACAACCTGCAATCATCCGAGCCCAACACCAGATGGCGATCTTATCCTTAGTGTGTGATCTGCAGCTCATATGCCTCGAACAAGCTGTTTTCCAAGTAAGGAACTGCAGCTCACATTTGTGCATTGGTTCGAAAGGCGGGCCAATCAGCCTTGTAAGAACTATGTTTAGATTCCACACAGGTGTGGGTGGTGCCCTGGGCGGAATTACTCTTAAGGCCTTCCATGAAAGCTTTAATAGCAGGCACTCTGAAAACTGATAAATGCTGCCTGTTTTGGAGGTAAGCAGCAATTGCTGCTAGGTGTAAACGGATGGATGAGTATGTCAGGTTACACCTTTGTAAGTGGAGCAGGTAGCATATGATGTGCTGCATGGATACATCTAAAGGGTGGATTGTATTGTTACGGCAGTACACAACAAATCTCTTCCACTTTGCGGCATAGCATGCTCGAGTGGTAGGACGCCTGGCTTCCCTGATAATGTTCATGCAATCAGGGGGAAGGTTAAGGTATCCAAATTCTAGGATTTCAGGAGCCAGATCACAAGATTGAGCTGAGCTGGGTACGGGTGCCTGATTTCTCCATGGTTCTGGGTTAGGAGGCATGGGGACAGGTGTAGTTTTTGGTGTGGTACCACTGAGAGCTGTAGTAGTGGTGTACCACGGCTGCCTGGCCCATGTTGGAGCTACCAGAATGAGTGAGGGAGTGCTGTTGTAGCTTCCTTACCACTAATGAATTAGCGGGAGAGGTGGAAAGGTGTATGCAATTTTGCCTGACCAGTTCATCCATATCGCATTGCCTTTGGACAATGGGTGTGGGTATCTAGCGGCGAAGCTTGGGCATTTTTTGTTTTCGTGGGTGGCGAAGGTCTATCTGAATGGGTGAAGAACTTGTGGATGCAGTTCCCATTCCTGCATTTGCTGCGTTTGTCTGCTGAGCAGATCTGCCATAGTGTTTTGTATCCCTGGGACGTGTTGTGCAAGGAGAAAGACTTTTTGCGGGATTGCCCATCTCCATATGCTCTGTGCTAACCGAGAGCTGTGGAGTGTGTCCCCCCCCGTTTTTGAATGTAGTACATTGCAGTCATATTGTCTGTGCGAATGAGGACTGCTTTGGCTGAAATTTGTTTCTTAAACGATTTCAGGGCTAGAAAGATCGCCAATAACTCCAGATGGTTTATGTGGAGTAATTTTTGTTGTGGCGTCCATATACCTTGCACTGTAAGGTGTAATAGATGTGCTCCCCAGCCGGAGAGCGTTGCGTCCGTTAGAACTACCTGAGGAACCGGGTCCAGGAACGGTCGCCCTTTGGAAAGGTTTGTGGTGTTCCACCACTGCAGAGCGATTGGTGCGACCGTCCACCAACACCAGATCCGTCAGCTGCCCCTGGGCCTGGTTCCACTGGCGTGCTAGGCACTCTTGGAGTGGACGCATGTGGAGTCTTGCATGAGGCACTATGAAGATGCAAGATGCCATCATCCCCATTAGCTTCATAAACACTCTTGCTGGGAGAGAGTGCTGAAGAATGAATCTTTGGCGCAATGCTTGTATGCTTGCGATTCTGGCTGAATTGGGATAGGCTATAGCTTTTGAGGTGTCTATAGTGGCACCGAGGTATTGCTTTGTGTGAGACGGTATCAGCTGGGACTTTTGGTGGTTCAACGTGAAACCTAGCTGGTGGAGTAGTTGGATGGTAGTGTTTGTATGTTGCACACACAGGTTGTAGGACGCTGCTTTTATTAGCCAGTCGTCCAAGTAAGGGAAGACGTGAATGTGTTGTCTTCTGAGGTGTGCCGCCACTACTGCTAGGCATTTGGTAAACACTCTTGGTGCGGTCGTGACCCCGAAGGGGAGAACCTTGAACTGATAATGTTGGCGGTCCACTACAAATCTGAGGTACTTTCTGTGAGAAGGGTGTATTGGAATATGAAAGTATGCGTCTTTCAAGTCCAGGGTAGTGAGAAAGTCGTCCTGGCAGAGGAGTGGGAGGACTTGGAGAGTTACCATGTGAAAATGGTCTGAATGTATGTATGCATTTAGAGGCTGGAGGTCTAGAATGGGCCGTAGGGTCTCGTCTCTTTGGTATCATAAAGTACAGAGAGTAGACCCCTAAATTTTGTTGATCGATGGGGACCTGCTCTATAGCTTGTTTTTGCAGGAGGGAGAGTACCTCTTGTTTCAACAGTGTGGTATGTTCTTGAGACATTGTACGGTGCCTGGGTGGAATATTTGGGGGGGTTGATGTTAGTTCGAGACAGTACCCTGACCGAATAATTTGGGTCACCCATTTGTCTGATGTTATGGTCTCCCAGGTTTGAAAAAAGTCTAGTAGTCTGCCCCCGACTGGAGTGGAATGGTCTGGGGGAGCGGGGGAAAGTCATTGTGTGGGCGGTGTGGCAGATCGGGCGGTGTTGGTTTTGCCCCTGCCTTTATTATTGTTCCCTCTATATCCACCTCTTTGATAGCCCTTTATGAAGGTAGTCTGAGGAGGGGACTTGTAGGATGTGGAGGCGTTATCGGCAGAGTAACCCCTGCCAGTGCCTCGAAAGGAGGAACGGCGAAAGGAGCGTCTAGGAGTGTGGGATTGTAATGCTCCCATAGACTTCGCCGTATCTGTATACTTCATTTTTTCCAGGACTTCGTCTACTTTTGGGCCAAATAAGTGTTGTTGGTCAAAAGGGTGGTTCAATATAGATGCTTGGACCTCCGGCTTAAAGCCTGAGATTCTGAGCCAGGCGTGGCGGCGGAGCAGAACACTGGTGTTTATAGCCCTGGAAGCTGTGTCTGCTGCGTCAAGTGCACATTTAATAGAGGTGTTGGTAATGATCTTTCCCTCTTGTATCAGTTCATGAGCCTTATTCTTATATTTTTCTGTGAGATGTCGCATGATAGCCTCAAGCTCATCATAGTGCGCTGTCGTACCGTGCCAGCAGCGCTTGCGTGTTGGCGATACGCCACATATTGGCAGCTTGCGAGGCGGTGCGTTTGCCTGGCGCATCTAAGAGCTTGGATTCCTTATCGGGAGGTGGAGCCTCACCCGATGACTGAGAATTGGACCGCTTCCTAGCTGTGGATACCACTAATGAGTCTAAGGGCGCAGGTCCTTTAATATAGGCAGGATCTGTGGGGGCAGCCTTCTTTTTCTCTATTCTGGGGTTTAAGACCCTAGCCCTGACTGGGTCTTTGAAAACCTCTGCCACATGTTTGGTCACCCCTTTAAGCATGGGTAATCTGGCAGTAGATTTATCTGCGATGTCAAAAGTGTCAAGTAGGAAGTCTTCCTCAACTGGATCACTGTGTAACTCCACCCCATGATAACGTGCCGCCTGTTGTAACAAGTGGTGGAACCCTAGGGAGTCCTCTGGTGGAGATGGCCTGGATGGATAAAGATCATCCTGAGGCACATCTGTGACGTCTGGATTATGATAATCCTCCCATGGGTCAGGTGTTCCGGGAGGAGTAGGGTCCTGTGGGGCATCTGTTGGATCATAGTATGGATCCCCTTGGTCATCAGGGTCTGGAGACGGGGTCGGAGAGCGATGAGGCAAGGGTGGAGAAGGAGGGGGCGGAGATGGGGGAGGTGGAGAGGGTACTCTGAAAGGAGATGTGGCAGAGTCCTTACATTTTGGCGGTGGAGGAGGAGCTGGCTTGTCTAAATGTCTCTTCTTTGAAGACAAAGTCAAATGTCCAGTCTTTGGATCCTTTGTTAAAGTCTTTTGTCGAGGATCTGGTGTGAATAGCTCCTCCGGCACCGATTCATCCGTCGGTGCCGATGTTTTCAGAGCAGACGGCTTCTTTGGTTTATCCGTGCCATGCTTTTTCGGGGCCTCAGATTATTTGTTCGGTGCCGAGGCAGGCTTCGGCACAGGAGTGTCGGTGCCGAGGGATTTATGTTTGGTCGGCACCGAGAGGCCAGGTTTCGACACCAATCGCTTCGGAACGGAGCTTGGTGTGGATTTCTTCTGTGCCGAAGTGTGTTTTTCGGCGCCGCTAGCAGGCTGGCTCGAGCCGCTGGGAGACTTCTGATGCATCTTCACCGGGCCCGAAGGTGGGGTGATGGAAGCGATAGGTTTGGTTTTGCCTAGGCCCGGAGGCGAAGGTGTAACCGGAGTCTTTCGGTATGGGCGCGGGAGGGGGTAGAGTACTCACGACCCTCTGCGCCTGTGTGATCTCCACGTCGGAGTAGTCTGCCTCGGAAGCGCCGACGATGTCGTCTTCCTGTTCGGTGTGCTGCTGTCCCGAAGCTCCGATGTCTTCTCCGAAGATGTCAGGTGGAGCCGAGGTCGAGGAGTGCGCCATGGTGCTTCAAGCTCCTCGATCCCGAATAGTCTTTTTCGATCGAAAAGACTTGCAGGCGGGACAGTCTCGGGCCTAGTGTTCGGGAGAGAGGCAGAGGTTGCACACCTGATGTAGATCGGTGTGGGGAAATTTAGACCCACATTTTGGGCACGTCTTAAAGGGAGTCCTTTCCATCGGCCGAGCCCGGATTCAAAATAGGCCCGAAGGCCGCCGCCTGGAATCGATGAAGTGTCGAAGAGAGATAAAGAAGATGATTTTCTGAGAATCTCAATGGACGAGGATTTTTCGTCGAAGGTCGAACTGGAAAGGTTCGAAGCCGGAGCACAAAGTATTACATCCGAACCCGATGGTGGAAAAAAACAATCTGAGGATGGAGCCGAGGCACATGCGCAGTACGGACCGAAGGAGGAGTCACCGAACTCGTGACTTCCAAACATTGTCCAAGAAGAAAAACAAATAGAAACATCTGGGCCCAACACCAGATGGCGATCTATGCAGTGTATAATCTGCCGATCATATGCCTCGAAAACTTACTAACAAACCGCAGTAGGGAATAACTCACACCTAAACCACAGTAGAGAATAAACTAAACCATAACAGTATGTAAAACCTAACACATTTAGAGGCATAACTCAGGGTGCGTAAATCATACTACATACAATACATTTCCTAGCACCCTATATAAATCACATTAGGGCCTGGCACCCTACAAACCTAATAGTCCCCCTGGCCAACTGGCCATCTCCAAGGGGCTCAAATGCCCTATGTCCATAAGTCAGGGCGGACTGCCTATGCAGCAAAAGTCAGAGGTGCGCACTTCGCGCAGGCCTAAACGTAGCAGTTGGCACCAAGTGCTGCGCAGCTGTGAAGATATGGGGCAAAGGAGTGCATCTCACTCCTAACTTAAAAGACGTGCCTCTGAAGAAAGAATAACCTAAACTGTGCCGCTGCCAACTACATGCTGGGCAACTGGGAATATTAAAATGCGGCTTGGCACCACTGGCTCCTTCGAATCAATATGCAAAATGTTGCAGCTGCCCTCTATCAGGCGGGGCAGCTGTCGCACTGGGCAAACTGGGATACGGTCCCTTGAAAACAAATGCCTCACATTGGAGCCACACGGTGCTCTAAAATAATCCTGCCCACGTTGGAGCGGCCCTCTAGCAGGCGGGGCCTCTCAAGGAAGAGGCACTGGCACCAACATGCCCCCCAAAGCGTGGCAGCTGCCGAAGCAAGCAGGGCAGCTGTAGAAACATCTGGCCACCAAGTCACTGGTACTTATTTGGGGAAGTATTGGCACCACTGGCCCCCGGGACCCCCATTGGGGCCCTTTAAACAAGTATGCCCAAGACATGGCAGCAGCCCGCAACGCGGCGCCTCTGTGAAAACTAACACCACACTGGGGCGGGCACCGACCATGTGCCTTAACACCCCCCCCAAACAATCCGAGATTCAGCCCCACTCATCTGGCTGATTGGAGACTTCAGATATCCAGCACGGAGGGGCAGGCACCAACAATGTGCCTCGCGCCCCCTCCGCACCAGCTCCTTACCGGACTCTTCTTGCAGCAGTCTGCGGGGTTGCTGCGGCCGCCTCTTCACTTCACCTGGGCCCCATCCCGAGAGACTCCGGGCGATCAAAGCAGCAAGCGGGACTTCCTTTCGTCAAGCGGAAGTCCTGCCCCGCTCCCAGGCATCGGGCTGCCTGACTTGTGGTTCTCTGTGGCGCTGCTTCTCCTAAGGTAGCAGCTTTTCTCCAGGATGCGGGGTGGGCACCTGCAAGTAAACAGAGCAGAAGCGGGGTAGGCACCCGCCATTGCTAAAACCAGACAGCGGGGTGGGCACCCACTAGGAGGCAACCAATGCGGCAATGATGGGTAGGTTCCCTCCATTTAAATAAAAGTGCTCCCTCTAATTAAATAAAAGTATGAGCGGGGTGGGCACCCGCGATTGTAGGAAAAGAACGCTGGGTGGACACCTGCAAATAAAGCCCAAAGGGGGAATCCCTAGGCTGGGGATTCCCCCAGCAAGGACTGCAGCACAGCGCTGTGCAGCCCCCAGGTTCTCCATCAGCTGGGCAGTTTCAAAGGTAGCGCTCCCAGGCGCTGGATGAAGCAACAGTCCTGGGGAAAAGAGAACAAGTCCTTGAGAGGTTTAGGGGCAAAGCTGGGCCCAGGGGCCAGCACACAGGGCCCTCCAGCAGGGAGGCAGCCCCCATGGCGGTCCCTCCTGGGCCCCAGCAGCAGCAAGCCCCTCTCTGTCAGGATCAGGAAAAGAACTTCATGGGGTCACCGCCCCTATATTTATAGGAAGAAATACCATTGTGTCACAGCATAGGGCCTGGGGATACCAGTCAGAACTGGTTTAGGGGAGCTGTGGTGCACTTTGTTTTGCTCAGCTCCTCTCCTTCATCAGGTGGGGCTAGGTGCTCAGACGTACCACAGGGGGCAGAGCCAGCATTGTGGAGGGAAGGCACAGTCCTATTCAGGTCCCAGGTGCAACTCCTCACTCCCATCTGCATGCAGATCTCCATTTACCACTGGGCTGAGACACCCTGGCTCCTGGAATTCCCAAGCCCTCAGCACCTGTCAATCACAAGCCAGACATGCACTCCACATCAGGCAGGCAGACATAGCACACAAATGCCAACTTCTAAAAGTTGCATTTCTCCACCAGTCACCATAAATCTGCGCACACCATTGCGCAGCATTTATCCTCACGAGTTCATACATACCAAACTTACCCCTGCACTCTCCTCATACCAGGAATGACCATGGACACACATATCCCCCATGCATTCCTATGGGAGGGTAGGCCAATCTCACATGCACTCCGAGCGCACGCACTTTACACTGGGCCACAGTGCTAAAGTGCACAGAGACCTAAAATCACTACCACCATGTCAGAGCTAAAAGCAAAAAAGTTCACGGGTGAACCTGCCAAAAAGGGCCAAGTCCAACACTCAATGTGACTACCAAAAAGGCTATCTCCATCAAAGGCCATGTCAAGAATTTTTGACTGCACTTCAGGGCTAAAATTGGTTCAGCAAACCATGACGCCGCAGGAAGGCAGCTCCGCTAATTGCCTAAAACTCGTAGTGGCAATGTCCATAGCAATGTCAATCAGCTCAGACGCTGCTCTCTCCTTCAGCAATGATCTTCGCAAACTCCTTGATTTTCTTCCGGGAGGAAGGATTTCATCTCCCCTACATCAGACCATAGTTGTCGATCATATCTGCTCAAGATTGCTAGAGCATTTCCCGCTCTTACAGAAATCGCTGCCATAGATTAAAAGGTCTTCCCGATTGCATCCAGACGCCTACCATCTTTATCCGGAGGGAAGGTAACAGGAGCAGACGGATTTTTGGAGCGCCTTTGAGCCGCCTGAGAAATTACTGAGTCCGCCTTGGGATGACCAGTAAGACAGGCAGGAGAATCCACAGGAGCTCTATACTTTGTCAAGTCTCAGTAGCACAGGGACTACAGAGGCTGGCGTCTTCATCACTTTCACCCCCTCCTGCCAAATGTGATCAATGATCGGTATGGACCTCACACTGCCTGGATTGCTCTTTAAAGTCATACAAAAAGCAGTCTTGATGTATGACAGTTGGCAAGTGGAACCTACTAGCAGCCTTAGCCATAATATTATGGAAACCGCCTAGGTCTTCAGGAGGTGAATCTGAAGGGCGGGAGGTGGTGGAGATGGTGTTGGTATCACAATCATCCCAGTCATCTGCAGGTGTCGTAGGATCAGGAATCTCACCCTCTTCCAGCTCTTAATCAGAGTGTCCTCCTGTGGAGGTATAGGGATGGTGGGATTTGGCATAACAGGAGGAGACAGTGGTGGTAAAACTGCTGGCTGTGGTGGAGGCACTATAACTTCCTGTTCTAGAGGAGGAAATCTTTTCCTATAATCCTGCAGCATACTTTGGAGGTCCAATAGTAATGCTGGTGGAAATTGGGCAGGTGGTTGCACAGGCTGCTCAAAGTATATTGCCGGTAATGAGGGGCTTCATACTGTTGGTAATATTGTTCCTCTTCAGCATAGTAGTCCTGACATTTAACATTTAGTTGAGGGACTATAAGCCGCTCCAAATTGGCCCTCATCTGTATCATGCACGTCCAGTAGATTACTGGGCGGTAAAGGTGAAATCTTTGGAGTTTTAAACAATGCGCGCCCACTGCAAAACCAGAGTCGAAAAACCACTATAAATCACTGCTGGTGAAAATCTGGTCATCGATGGGTTAATCGTAGACTGTGGTATTGCTGCAGTTGACGGCGTAGTCGCTGGTGTTCTAGTCGACGATTGCGTAGACTTAGTAGTGGACGCCGATAATGGTCCTGTCGTAAGCGATGGTTCTCTCGACGAATGGCTAGTCGACGCCTTTGATTTTGAAGCCGTCAACAAGAAAGGCAATGTCGAAGTAATAGATCCCTTGAGACTCCCAGTCGACGAGGCGATAGTTGCTAAAGGCTTCGAAAACAGTCGTTGTGACAGTTTAAGAGGTAACAGGCAAGATTAAGGTGGTTCTTTCCAGATTTCATAGGAATTCCTGCTGGCTGAGGGTATGAAATCCCTGAGGAGAAGTTATATATTTTCCCCTGATTAAGGGATTCTTTTGCCATGAGAGGTTTTAGGTGGTTTCCTTTTCTCCTCAGACCCACTGGCGACCTTTGCCTCTTATGAGACCTGGAGAAGTATCACTCTCCGCATATGAAGTTGCTTCATTCTTTAAGCCATAATAAGCCACCCCTCTCTATCCTTTAGAGTTTTAGATGGGAAAGTGCAGCAAATCTTACAGTGCCTTGCTGCATGCTTTGGATAAAGGCAATAAATAGTCTTTGTGGGAACATTTTTCTTCCCACAGGACTGGCAAGGCCTGAATAATCCTTTAGAATCCGACATAATCCTGATAAAGTATAAGATACCCTTATCTGAAGCTGTAGAAACTGAGCCAGGCTCAGGGAGACTCCCTTACACAACGAAGTGCGGTGACAATCTGACAGACTCAACCTCTCTTGGGAAGGTTCTACAGGGTGCTGGTAGCCGATTGGTTGTGTTTTTTAGTTTGGTCTCTTTTACAAAAGAAGACTAATAAGCTATGCAATGCATGTTTGCATTCATTAGGACTATGGTTTTTTACTATTTACTGCTATGTTATTTGTACTGTGGGACTCCCACTACGACGGGGAATGATTCAGGCATGTGAATCTATGAAAGATAGCCCAATACTGGATAACTGAAGCCTCTCCTGGTCTTTCATTTTATGTAATTTATGTTGCTCTTATTTAATTATAGGATACGTTTTGCTATTGCATGTTTAGTTAGCAAACAAACATGAGTTCTCCAGCAACTCTTACAGATTTTTGTTTAGTTATCTTTGGCATTTATTATAAGACAGTTCACCATTAATACATCGACTCCTCTATTTGCAGCATAAATCACATCAATGAGGGATTAACATTATATGTTGGACCATTGTATGGCTACAGGGAGATTACTTCTATTGGTTTGAGTTCCTCTATTGTGCTTCTATATCGCCTACTGTACTTAAATGTATTCTACGCAATTCCAGCATGTACTAGCCCTCTATACATTTGATTTTCCCTTACAAGATTGCAATCATGGAGCAGAGATTGCTGTATTGCCATCGACATGTTTAAAACTGGCCACGAACTTTAGTAACTCCACAGGTGCAGGAGAGGAATCTACATATATTTGAGAGGTCCTACTAAGGGGGTTTCTTGGCGTATGATTACAGCCTATTTAATTTTTATTCATGCTTGTTTATAACTTGCCTGTGGGGTCCCGACTTTCAAGGGGCATAATCGCCTTTCCTATCTTCTAGTTGAAGGTCCAGGTCTGTCACTATTAGCCACGATAATCTAGTCTGTCGTGTCCCTGCTATTTTCATCTGCAGTATTAGTGGCTCGGATATTCCCAGGTAAAATGTGTCCTTCCATGGTTCAGCAATCTAGTGTTCTCTGCCCTTTTGCCTTCTCTATTCAGAGCCCTACCCTCCATGCCAGCCCAGGTAACCATGTCTCGGTTCCAAAGATTGGTGGTCCTGTGGCACATTTCCATATCAGCTATTTTTTGGCCAACATATCTATTCCAACTTTGCACTTGGGTAGGTGAGGGAAGAGCCCTAGCAGACAGATTACCACTGTGGGGGTAAGTATGCGCCCCAATGTGACATTAATCTTGGACATCACACATGACCAAAATTTGCATAACTCCTTGCAACCCCAGGTCATATGTATGAAATCTGCACCGGCTGGGTTGCATCTCGGGCAGCATCTTGGTTCCCCTCCATAAACAGTGAATAGGCAGTAGGGTGTCATACAAGTTTCTAAAGTTAAATTGAATATATTTCAGCAGTGTACTGCGGGATATCTTTACGAAATTCCAACACTCTCTCACTCCGAGTAGGCGAATGCTCGGTCAAGGGTTAGTTCCCATTTGCCCCACAAAGCTAGTAGTGGGGTAAGGGATGCTCCAAGCAGTGAAACATAGAACCATTTAAATTTATGTCCAGCATAATCCAGGGTGATCAGAAAGTGTAGGCATGTGTTTGAGTTCCTCTGCCTTAACTCCCCCCCCCCCCCCAACCCACCCCGCCCCCCGCAGCTGACCAAATGCCCAAGCCAGCACTTTGTACTGCAGGAACTGCCCCGTTGGAAGACCATTTATCCATCAATACAGCAAATGGGGCAGAGTTGTCTTGGTAGCAGTTGCCCACTGTCTCAAGTCCCACCCTCGTCCAGGCTGCAATTTGGTCTGATGTGGTGATACTGTGGCTCCCAGTGGGGTAACCCTACCAGGGGTAGCATGGGTGAATACTTCGGGGTCTCAAGTAACTTTACCATGCAGCACTTCCAGCGTTGCATGGCAGTAGTCTGCAATGTTGAATTGTATGGGACCCTGGTTGGATGATCCAACAATTTTGCCAGCAAGAGATGGGGCACCTGTTGGGCTCCATCAGGAATGTGCCCGCCACGTTTACTCCATCCAGCCACTGAAGATACCATTGCAGCGGAGACGTCAGAAGGTAGAGCTCAAATTCTGGCTGCCCGAAGCCTCCATCTGTCATGGGGCGCCTCAGGAAAACTCTGCCTCTCCAAATTATATCCTGCAGTGGTGGATCTAATTGCCTAAACAACCCTGTTGGCATTAGTACTGGTAGATAAGCAAAGAAATATAGAAGGCAGGCAGTGTCACCATTTTAGTCAAGGAGATCCTAGCCATTATGGGGAACCGCAGGGTACGCCAGAAGAGTACATTGGACTTGAGTGACCAGAGTGCTCTATCAAGATTTATCTACCTGAGATCATCCGAATGGTAGACTTGGATGCCCAAATTTTTGAATGTCCAGTTAATGTCAACCGGTAAGTCTGGGGGCCAGGGTCCAGCCACTGGGAACAGATAGGTTTTATTTTTACTAACCCGTAATCAGACCGTGTCCTAAAACCATCCAAAAGCTGCAGGGTGGCGTCAGAGCTCTATGGCCTCTGATAAATTAGGGTATGTCTGCATCTAGGGAGATATATGTGTTCTCACATCTGCAGTCAGCCCCATGTCCTCCCTTCTTCTGCGAAACAATGCAGCCAATGGCTCTATGGTCAGGGCAAACAAGAGCGGCGATCGGGGGCAACCCTGACTAGTACCGCATGCTATCTGATACGGAGGATCTACTTTTACCCATCCTAACCCACGCCGTAGGGTGTGTATACAACAGTCGCACCCATTTTACCCATCCTTCCGAGGCCCAAGAGTTTCATCACCTCCAGAAGGTAATTCCATCTTATCGTGTCAAAAGTCTTCTCCAGTCAACAGACCGGACAGCTTCGTTCATGAGAATTATTTTTGCAAATTGTAGAATATTGCAGAAAGGGATAAATCAGTTGGTCAGGATGCATCAGGGTCTTCATATATGGGAGCAGTCTGAGAGCTAGTATTTTTAAATCCATATTGAGGATGGAGAGGGGTCTGCAGTCTACTACTCCGGGTCCTGGAGCTGCAGTCTTAGAAAGTGGGATCACCATGACGTTCCAAGTGGTTTCAGGTACGCGGCCAAGTCGTAAGGACTAAGCGTACTGGGTCACTAAATGAGGGGCCAACTTGGATGCATATTTTGTGTAAAACGTTACCGGGAGGCCGTCTGGGCCTGGGGTCTTCCCAGTGGCCATTGTAGCAATGGCCTCAGGCCTACAGCGTCACAGATCCACCCATTGCCTCTTCCGCCTGCCCATCTGTTTGAGTCGCAGCAGGTCCAGAAAGGCCTTGAACTCTAACTGTGGGGCAGCATATAACTTTACGTAATATCCTCGAAATAAATTGTTAATCTTTGCTGGGTCATACGGAGCTACCTGCTTCACTTTGAATCTATAATTGGCGTCCCTCAAGTCTCTGGCCTAATCAGCCATGCCAACAAGTGACTGGGTTTCCCTTACTCTCCCTGGACTCCCATCTAGGTATTCCCTATAATGGAGGTATCTGGCCTCTCCAAAGCGTCATTATATAGTTTGTGTGTCCTGTAGGTTTGTGTGGGCTTGAGTATCTGTGCCCTGTACATTATCTGGTGCTCGCAGCTGGTCTAGAGTTATCAACTCACGGCACATTACCCTCTGTACGCCAAATGTGTTGTCCCATGCAGTGACCTCCACTTCATCAAATGCCTCCCACTCCATTAAGGCAGAGGACGCAGAGTGTGCATGATCAGGAAAGAACGTTCCAATAAAGAAATGAAAATTTATAAGAGCACGAAACATTCACCCTTGGGTATCATGGCGCCAACTCAGCATAAGTCGAGATAGGAGCAGCTAGGACCCAGTTCAGAGGTTAAACAGCCACGTCTTCAGAGCCCTCCTAAAAGCAGGCAATTGATTGTTTCTGGATATGTATTGGCATTGAATTCCAAAGTTGGGCTGTACCAACTAGGAAGCTCCTTCTCTCTGCCCCTGCCTCCCCCCCCCCCCTCCTCCTCCCAGTAGTCTTTGAGCCTGGGTACTACCAGGTTATAAGAGTGTGCTGAGCGGAGGGGTGGGCACACATGGCTGCAAGTTCATTTTCAAGAACATAGGCCCCACATTTTGGGTGGCCTTGAACGCAATGCAAAGCACCTTAATCAATTCTTCTGATCACCGGCAACCAGTGCAGTTTGAGTGACGAGGAGACTGAAAGATATTTGGAAGGTTTAACAAAAGTCGCACAGCGGAATTTTGCACCATCTGCAACTCAAGGCAATGTCTACGCAGATTCATGAAAAGCCCGTTGCAGTAGTCTGCTCTAGATAATACCAGGGCTGACACCACTAACTTCTTTAATTCCGCTGGGATGAAAGGCAGAATCCTTCTTAAAAATTTTAAGGTGAAGGAGGCAGAGCTGACCTGGTTGACATGCCCTTCAAAGGAGAGCCTCGAATCGAAGGTCACCTCCAAGTTCCTAACCTTCTCTTTAGGGCAGGGGAGCGGACCAAACTCTGGCGGCCACAACGCAGGGGTCCAGAAATTGTTTTTGCCAAAAGTAAGACTTCAGTCTTACTGGTATTTAACTTCAAAAATTTGAGGTCATCCAGCCAAGCCCCAACCTGGCTGAGACATGTATGGAACTAGGAAGAAGTTTCATCAGGGGAGCCTGTCACTGAGACCACTATCTGGGTGTCGTCCACGTAAGATATTGCAGCGAAGCCCAGAGATCGAATTAGTCTAGATAGTGGGGCCACATACGTTAAAGAGGGTAGGGCTCAATGACGAGCCCTGCGGGACCCCACATGGCAGTGAGTATTGTTACCTGCAAAGGCCACAAATTGTTCCCTCCCTGACAGGAAAGATTTTAGAAGCGCTAGCGCTTTGCCACAGATCTTTATGTCCTCCAGAAACACAGGGATTCTCCAAACAGGGCACCCTCCAGCATCAGAGGATTAGGTCTCCATGTAGGGATCGGGGGTCTACACTCGAGGTTGTTAGAGCATCAGTAATGGGCTGTGGTCGGAGAAAGTCCGCCCTAGGTATTCAGTGTGCCTGATGAAGCCACTAAAGTCTGAGGAGCACAAGGACATTTCCAGTTGTGTGTGGAGTGGATGTATAGGTGAAAAGAAAGTATTCCCTGTCACTAACATGTTGCACCCTCTAAATGTCTTCTAGTCCCCAGTGATCTCTCCCTTCTTGAAACCCTGCTGTGGTGAGATTGGCCTGCGCTCCCGATAAGGGAGGTGGAAGTGGTCCAATGAGATATCCACTACACAATTAAAGTCCCCTTCCAGGACCATGTGCCCCCACCATCAGCCATATGAGCAGAGACTAGAAAGGCCACCTGTTATTGATTTTGTGAATATACACAACCCAGTGTAATATTGCGGCCAAATAGTCTCCCTGCGAGGAGGTCATACCTTCCCTCTTTGTCTATCAGGGTTCATGTTGGTTCAAAGGGGACTCGTGCTTCTATCCAGATCAACACCCCACTGCCATACGCCGAGAAGCTGGTGGTGAAGATCTGTCCCCTCCACCGCCTATGCAGTTTTTCCACCTCACCTTTGACTAAGCGTCTTGTAATACAGACATTTGTACGCCCCCTCTTCAAATAGTTGTGAATGTTAATATCAACCCCAAACCTTTGACGTTCCAAATAAGAAATTTCACTGTATGGTGGGTTGACTACATCTTTGTAGTGATCGCCTTGCCCCCCCCCCAATCCCGCCTCTCCTGAAAAAGGAAAAAACATTCCCACTGCTGCAAGTTAAACAAATCAAACCATATGCCGTCCACATACATTCCAAAGTGTTAAAGGGGTGCCGTCTGATCCACACAGGGTCAGGGCTTGGACTGAACTTAGAGGTTTAGTCATTATCTCAACTGCTGTTTTCGGGGTCACGGTTGGCATGGTAAGGTTACCTGCTAAGGAGGAATCAGAGCCTGAGCCCTCAGTCCCTAAAAACATGACCCTGCCTCCAATGGGGGTCCCTCAAACGATTTCAGCTACAGCCATTAGTGCCGCCGCTCTTGCTCTGTTTCAGAGTTTTTGATGAGCTTTGCGTGAGACTCCGCCTGGATCTTTTCCTGGGCCCTCGGGGTCCCGTTCCCGGCCCGCAGGGGCCCTCAGTTTTATATGTATCAATACAATCCCATGCTGCTTTGGGATCCTCACGAGGGAGTCATTCTGCCTAGGACTATACGGATATAGGCAGTGAAGATCCGAGAGTATTGGAGGCCCTCCTCAGTGTCTTGAACACCAAGAACAAAGCCCTCCTCCGCTGGACGTAGGTGGTTAGTCAGGGAAAAATTGAGATTTGTTGCCCACCACGAAGGGACCATCATTTCGAGCTTTGTGTAGAAGGATGTCTGCCTTTGTAATGTAAGAGCCTGGCCACTACAGGGTGCGGAGGGCTACCTGGAGCTGGTTGTCTCGCCGGCACCCAGTGGGCTCTTTGAAGGGTGTGGAATGTCAAGCACCCCGGTGCCACCACAGTGCTGAGCCAAGACTAAGTGACCCTGTACCCTTCTTCCACTCCTTCCGGTAAACCGAGGACTCTTATACTGTGTCATCTACTTCAGCCCCGCACTCCAGAATCCAGACCCTATCCGAAAGTTCAGCTCCACAATTTCAGACTCCACTTTCACCTTTGTGTTCTGCACAGAGGAGCCCCAACCCCACTGAAACAGCATTTATATCCTGGTGCAATGTTGTCTTGGTGTCCGCAATAGCGTCTAGTATCTTAGTCAGCTGTTGTACTGGGTCTGCCTTGGTTGGGGCTTCAAGGGTTCCCTGCATCCGTCTCATGGGTCTTCCTCTTGGCCTGCGGTGGCCCCTGATTGCTTTGGCATATCCTTGCCCATCTTCTAGTCTCAGATTGTATGCAGTGTCTATGTTCTCAGCCGTGGTCAGATTGCTCCACCTCAATGCATCCCTGCAAATGTGTTGTGCACACTCAAAGTTCGAGCAAGTAGTAGAGTTGTGTGTGGTTACTCATGTCGTGGCGCACGGGGGGGGGGGGGGGGGGGGGGCACAATTCAGCCAATGTGGGCCCCAGTGAGGCATCCACCAGTCCCCAGCCCTTTATGTGGCAAGGATCAACCCAAAAAAAGGGGGCCTCCATCTCTGTTCTGTGAAGACCAAGTCTAACTGGGGCCAGTCAGACGCCTGCCTTAGCAGGCAGGCCCAGCCAACCTCAAGGGAGCAAATGGTGTATGTGCAGCAGTGTTCCTCACAGGTGCCGGACTGGAGCAGGGATCCAGCCAGGAAGTAGCAAAGGAGAGTTGTCCAAGTTCCCCAACCCAGAGGGAGAGGCCCAAATTGTGGTAGGTCAGGCCCCAAGTCCTCATGCTGGAGAAATGACCACACTGACAGCATACTTGGGTACGGACACTGGCCCAGGGCATGTGCGCCCGGCCCCTTTTATTTGCAGGGTCACCGGACAAGTGACGCCTGTGGTGGGTGGGTGTAAAGTGTGGGGTACAGAAGGCAGAACACTAGAGCGTGTCCAGCCGGACACAACATCCCTCCCAAACTTAAACACACTAACGTCCAACCTGTAAGACAACAGCACCGAATGGTTTTCAGGTCGTCAGCCAGGCAGCGTTGGAGCTTTGGACCGTATGGTCAGGATGCTAGAGTCCGCCTTGGAGATTTACTTTAGGCCGGCCTGGTCTTGCGGTGTTGGAGTCTATGTACAAAGTTCAAGTATTGGTGCATCTGGAGCGGTGGTGGAGTTCACTCTGGAGCTCACAGGTGCTCAGGTTCCGGTGGACGTCAAACCTACAGCTGTTGAAGAAGAACTCGGTGTGGGAGGCCTTTACTTGGAGGTGATGTGCTAGATAGTCTTTTTAGCTCCTGACAGCTGAGCAACTTCCAGCTAGCCTCTCTCGCCTGGACTCCTCTCACTGGAGCCTCTTTGAGGGCCTTCCTGCCGGGCTGCCATGGGACTGTGCGGGCTTCGTGTAAGCCACGCAAAGGAGTCGCTGAGGAGATGCCAAAAGGACTCACAGCCAAGTCGCTCATGTAGCCAGAGAGGGTAGTGTCTCGGTCTAGGTGTTCTCGCAGTCAGGACTCCGGTCCTACACCTTCCTTCGATAGTCTTTGGGTGACCAGTCTTTATCTGTGGCCTCCATGCTTCCCCTGCCTGTCGTGGAGCTGCTGCCGACGCATTTCCTTTTCGGATTCCCCTCTCAAGGGAACTCCATTGGGGCCCTTGCCCCTTGATTGCCACATGACCGTGGGGGCTGTGCAGGGCTTTCCATAGGCCGCGCTGAGGGGTCGCAGCGGAACTCACAACAGGGCCACGGCCAAGTCTTGTGTAACCCCAAGGGTGGATATTCCAATGGTCGGGTATGCTCAACTTCGGCAGGCTTCAGGTGGACGGTGGCACACAAGGTTACCGGGTGGCTCGCCTCAAACTCAGTTTGTCTGAAGTGTGGGGATCCACTCTGGTGGTGTGCTGCTTGGTGAGGATGCATCTGGATGATGAACATGATTATTTTCTATCAGTTGGGCACATAGGCGGCGATCTTTGGCTTTAGGTGACCTCTGGGAGTGAGGAGGAATGGAGGGACTTCTCAGCCCATGTCTTCGTCTTGCTGAGGCTGTTCTTCACCCGTGGCATCTGCGGCGAGATGCGGGATGCTGTCCGACTTGGACTGCTGATGCTTGGAACTGGACAGTCGTGTGGTTTGCGCTGGCTGCGGCTTACACTTTGTTCTCCCATTGGGCTGTCTCCAGGGACGTCTGTCTGGCTTCGGGACTGGACCGTCCCACTGGGAAGCGTTGGAGACGCAGTTCGCGCTAGCTGCAGCTTACATTTGGTTCTCCCATTGGGCTGTCTCAGGGTCGACGGTCCGGCTTGATTGCCGTCTGGTGTCTCAGGGTGTGCTCACCTTGTGGCGGTACGAGTCCTCTTTCCTGTCTCCTTGCTCCTTTTCTCCTGCACGCCTGTGGTGGTTGCCTGCCCTGTGACGTTGAGTCACTATCCTTCCTTTGCGGAGTGGCATCCTGCCACTCTTTTCCTCCTTCGAACCAGGTCCTCACTTGGATGTGGTGTCTTGCCACACGTCTGTTTGCACCACATGGACCTCTCGCTGGTTGCGTCCAGTTCTTGGGACTGTCTTCAGCAGACCTGTCGCAGGTCTGTCCTGTTGGTAGGACTTGCTTCTTCCTCTTGGGGACCTTTCACAGGGTCACAAGAGGTAGAGCCAGCACTGGTCATACAAGTCTGCCGCAAAGAGCAGAAACAGCCTTCCTAACACCCGATGTAGCCCGAAACCAGGGATACAAGGTTCTAATCGAAAGAAGACAGGTGGAATAATCATCCCACCATTTCACTGGAGACCCCCCCCCCCCCCCCAAGATAAGGGTCCCCTTCACTTTACTAGGTCCTGAAGAAAGCCCACTTGACCCTTAGGGGCATTATAGAGGGCTGAAACAGGTCGACCTTTTTATGGACACTCTACAGTGCATTAGACCGTAACTAGTCTCTTGTGCACGCTAAGCATTTTATTTTTATCATCTCGAACCCAGTTTAATTAAAGGTGCGTACTGGTTTTGAGTTTTTTTTTAGAATACGTCACTTCACCATTCACCAACACCTATTTTTAAGATCACTACTGAAATAACCAGTGGGATAACCTCCGGGTGGAGGAAACTTATTACTAACCCAATGATTATGCCGTCACGTTAACAGAGCGGAGAACCTAAATATACCGCTTTAATCCACCTGTTAAACGTGAATGAGGGTTTCTTAACGGTACACGGTACTGTCACTGCAAACCCTGGTTTTTTTCAGGCTTAGTGATGCACTCTCCACCTGATTTTGACCTTTCACAGGCACCATCCCTGCAGGGATTTCGCAGAGCTCCTCCTCTTGAGGGCATCATGCTTGCGCCTCGTGGAACTTGATCCTGCCTTTTCCCGGGGATGCTTGGAGGAGTTGGCCACTGAGTGGCGTGCTCCATGCTGGCAGTGTGACTGGCGTCCGGCCACATGTTGCCCGACGTTGGAACGTATGTTGTTGTGGCGGCTTGCCACGTGGGCTGTGCAACTCTTGCCTGTTTTGGGTCTCTGGCAACTCCTTCTTGAGGCAGTGTGAGGGAGGACACTGCTGTCTTCTGCCCACAGTGGGGCTTTCCTGGCATGGAGGAGATGTAGAGGATCTTCATTCTGTCTTCAGCAGTGCACTTTTCTATGGAGAGGAGTCTCTCCTGGGCGCCTGTCCGTGTTGTTGGGTTCCTGGTTGTAGGAGTCATGCACCTCGGACTTTGCGCTCTTGGTCCTTTTTCCAGGTGTCTTCTGGCACTTGGTGTGCCAGTTGTATATCTTGCGGTGGTCCACTGAGGGTGAGTGGCGCAATTTCCTCGCTTGCAGTGGCATCACCAGCCACTGGGGTTCGTGCTGTGCTCACTTATCTCCTCTGGGACTTTCCCTTTCAAGCTGCCACTCTGCGAGCTTTCGCTGGGAAAAACAGATCTCCAACTGTAGGCTGCCGCAGCAGTGCTTTCTGGCTCTGGCAGTCTGTGTTGAAGCGTAGCTTCTGTCCTCTGGGGCGGGGGCAGCTTTACTGACGTTACACGTGGTAGAGTTCCTCCCCAGCACAGCAACCTTTAATTCATCCCACTGGGCAGTCCATAGGGGTAGGGTTGCTGCGCTCTTGTAGCAGTCTTTGGCGGTGGCTACTTCATACTTGCAGTCTTAGCATGTGCGTTTTGCTGGTAGCTTCTATGTTCGGTCCTTGGAGCACTGGGCATTGCAGGATCTTTCCTTCAGATGCTTGCCTCTGTCTAGCACCCTCACATGCAGGCTGTCCTGCAGGGTTGTCTCGCTGGTTTACTCCGGGCCACGGACAGCTGGGGTGTCAGGAAGCACACCACTGCGTCAGTGCTGCGGTTTCATTGCCGATGCAGTACCTCCGAATGTCCACTAGATGGTACTGTAACACTGCTCGGACAGCCTCACTGTCTGCAGGCCCTTGTGTCCCTCTGGGTTTGAGCTGCGTGTCCACAAGTGCTCCACGGCGGTGCTGCCAGTACAAGGACTGCCAGTGTAGGAGTTGGTTATGCATCCACTCACTTGCAAATTTATTTTTGCTCTCAGCTCGTGGAACGCTCCTGGCCAGGCAAGATGCATGGCACCGATTCTCTCCTCTCAGTTGCTGGCGTTGGGGCCTTTAAATGAAGAGCTGATTTGCGGAGGCAGGGCGGCTCAGGAGCAATCATGCCTGTCGGATGGGTAACATTCTCCTGCGGGTGCCTCCTGCTCATGGTGCGGTATTATATTGAACCGCTAGATGGCGCGGATGCTTCACAAGGCCACGGCAGCCTTCCCCACGCTGCAGGCCACGCAGTCTTGCGGGTGCTGTGAAGACAGACGTCAGGGCATTTCGTGCAGGGTGTGCTGCATGAAGGAAGGTCAGTGCTCCCCTTTTCCTTGGTGTCACTACTTGGGCATGGTCGTGGGCTCTCGGTGCCGCGCTGGTGCTGGGTCAACGCAGCACCAACGCCGAGAACAGTGTGTCCGTTCTTGTAGCAGCCGCTACATGCAGGCTAGTGGGATGTAATATGGGGACTATGCTACGGCTGCCTTTGTAGCTCTGTGGGACCTACTTGACGACCCCTGTACAACATGCTCTAGGGGGTGGCATTCGTGCTGGCCATGGAGTGGCAGAACCACGCTTCTCACCTGCAGGCAGGGCAGTCTCTTGCTGTGGTCGGCCAGCCAAGTGCACACTTGGCAACACAGTGCTGCCCTTGAACCGCACAGGTCCTTCATGAGCGTGGTCCATATCTTTCGCAGAGATAGTCGGCAGCCTGAAGGCACCTCTGCTGTGGTGCTGGCTTCGTATCTCCTCCCTTTCACGAGGCTCACTTTCCCACCACAGAGCTGGTTAGGATGGCTGCAGCCATAGGTGCAGGAGGGGATGGCTTCAGTTTGCAGTGGCCTGCATATGAAGCCACAGTCTGCTGTGTTGCTAGCGTCGCGGGTCTTACATTTGGTGCGGCAGCCAGGTCAGCATGCCTTCAGGTGCAGGGGCAAACTGGAGGTTGCATGGCCAGGTGTACCACAGCTTTGGTGCGGTTGTCGCTTCAGCTGCAGGAGTGGACTATGGTAAAGCAGCACTTCCCCTCCCAAGTAACAGGGACTCAGCTGCTCCCTTAAGCGTGGGATAAGAATAAAAGGGGTTCTCCAGTATTGGTATCTTTCATAGATTAACATGCCTGAATCATTCCCAGTTGTCGGAGTGGGAGCCCCACGGTACATAAAAATAGCAATATATGCATATAGAAGCCATATCATGGGTAACCTAGAACCAGGAAGTAAAGTAGCCAGAAATCAAAAGGAAAAATCCTCCACTTGACTCATTATACATGATCCAAACTACAGCCAATCAGGCGACGGCACCACCCAAGTGTGATCCAGAGTGAACAGAGCAGAGAAGAGCCTCTGAGGGGAGGTGGGTGGCATGTGAATCTATGAAAGATACCAATACTGGAGAACCACAGATTACAGGTACGTAACTTTTGTTCTTCTCCAGTATTGGGGTATCTTTCATAGAGTCACATGCCTGAATCAGAGTAGAGCGCTATATAGATACATTACACGCACACACCAACAATCATAGAATATCTACGTCAGAAAATAGCAAGGAGGCGGGAAGAACAGAGGCTCACCTTATTTAAAGAGATTACGGAGAACCGCCTGTCCCACAGACGTGTTGGCATCGCTGGCAGCTTCCAAACAGTAGGGCTTGATAAGAGTGGTAGAGAAAGATTAATCTAGTAGAATGTGCTCCGAATGGTCTGTAAAGGCCTGCCTGCATGCTTATGACAGACAAATTGCAGCAGAAATCCAACGAGCAATGGACTGTTGGGATATTGGGTATCCTGTATGCATCTTTCCATAAGCTATAAATAGCTGATCAGATTTTAGTATTGAAGAGGTCCTCTGTAAATAGAATTTGAGACACCTTGTCATCAAGAGTATGTAAAACCCTTTCCACAGGCGATTGAGGATTAGGAAATAAGTTTTTAAAATGATTGGTTCGTTGAGATGGAAGTCCATAGGTACTTTAGGCATAAAAGTGGGGTTAGTGCGTAGCACTACCAAATCTCTGGTGAATTGAAGGTAAGGCGGTTTATAGTGAAGGCTTGAATGTCACTAACCCGCCTAGCAGATGTGAGGGCTAATAGAGAGACTTTCCGAGAGACATTTTAAATATGCCTTATGAATAGGTTTAAAAGGATGACGCATGAGTTGGGAGAGCACAACGTTCAGATGCCAGGATGGAGGTGGACGGCGAATGGGAGGAAACATGCGAAAATCCCTTGAAGAACTGCTGAATGATCCTAGAAGAGTTCAGAGAGTTGGAACCATCCTGTCGGAATATGGAGATAGCCGCTAAAAATACCTTAAGGGTAGAATGCGAAAGGCCTGATCTTGCCAAATGCAAAAAGGCAAAATTTGTTCCGGTTTTGCATGAATTGGATGAACATTGGCGTCATGGCACCAAATGCAAAATAATTTTCATTTAAGCCTGTATGTCTTGATTGTGGAGGGTGCTCTAGCATTGGCCGAGACTTCTCTACAGTCCGAAGGAATATCTAAGTGAGCGAATTCAAAGCGCTCAGGCACCAGGTCGCTTAGTGCAGGGATGCAGGATCCGGGTGGCAGATCTGTCCGTTCTGAAATGGATAGAAGGTTCGGTATTGGTCGCAACGGAATGGGATCGCATTCGGAGAGGAGGAGTTAGGGGAACCATAACTGGGGAGGCCACCGGGGAGCTATTAGTATTAGGCTCCTTCATTTTCCGGAGAACCTTAGGAACCAACGATATCGGTGGAAAAGCGTAGGCATAAATCCTACCAGTTCAAAAACATTCCTGCACAATCCCTTGTGGGGAAGCGAACTAGCAAAGAATGGGCAATTGCGGTTCAGACTGGTAGCAAACAAATCCAGATTGGGCAGACCCCACTCCTGAAAAATACGATTCAAGGTTGGTGATGACCTCCCACTCGTGATTGGAAGTTGTTGATCAGCTGAGGGCATCTGCGAGAACGCTGGAAACTCCCGGGACATGGATTGCTGACAGACTTATCCGATGTTGGATTGTCCAATCCCAAATCTCCTAGGCTTGCTGAGACAATAGTGTAGATCTTGTCCCACCTTGTTTGTTCAAGTAGTGCATACTTGTGTTGTCCATCCGGAACACTGATGCTCCGAGAATGATTTTGCGAAAAGATTTTATAGCTAGGAAGATTGCCAGCAATTCCAAGAGGTTGATATGCCAAGTTTGTTGCTGAGCATCCCATCTTCCGCCTACCGTCAGTCCTTGCAGGTGAGCTCCCCATCCTTTTAGGGAGGCGTCCGTGGTGATGACGAAGCTTGGAGCTTCTATTAGGAATGAGCAGCCTGCTGCTACATTTTTCTTGTAAGTCCACCGTAGTGTCCCTTATTTGAGGAGTGATGTGGATGAGATTGAAGGATCCCGAAACATGTAGCCAGTGTTTGTTGAATTCCTCTTGCAGAGGTCTCATTCTGAGACGGCAGTTGGGGACCAGAGGAATGCAGGATGAAAGCATCCCCAGAAGCGACTTGAACTGCCGGACTGAATCGCACTCTTGATCACAGTATCTGGGCAAGTTTGCAACGTTTTTTACTTTGTTTGAGACAAAGGCTTGTGTTCGCAAAGTGTCTATGGTGACTCCCAAGAACGTACTGTTTTGCGATGGGACGAGGTGAGCCTTGTCCAAGTTGATGGAGGCCCAGAGATTGGAAAAGAGACATCTGTGTATGAAGTTGACGATGTTGAAAGAATTTGCCTTGATAAGGCAGTCATCCAAATAAGGAAAAAATTGAATTCCCTCCAGCCGAAAGTGTGCAGCCACCGGTGCTAAGACCTTAGTAAAGACACGGGGTGCGGAACGTAGTCCGAAAGGTAGGACTTTGAACTGAAAGTCCCTGCCAGCCACTCAACCTCAAGAACTTTGTGTCTGGGTAGAATTGGCACATGTAAATAAGCGTCTTGAGGGTAGAGGGTGATCATATGATCCCCCGCACTGAGAAGTTGAAGGATTTCTTGCAGAGTTAGCATCCGGAAGGATAATTTGAGATGTTTGTTGAGGGAGCGAAGATCTAGAATGGGACGCCATTCTCCTTATTTCTTCTTTATCAGAAAAAATCTTGAATAAAAGCCGGTTCCTCTTTGCAATAGAGGGACTACTTCGAGCGTTCCTTTTCGTAGCATCAAATTTATTTGGGCAAAAAGCTCTGAGAGGCGAGCTGGTCCTTTGGGAGGAGAATTCGGAGGAAGTTTTACAAATTCTAGAACGTGGCCTCTGGCTACAATGTCCAAGACCCATTTGTCTGTCATCTTCGACCAGTTTGAGTAGTAACGGGAGATTATTCGTCCAACTTTTAACAGGGCAAGTGGTAGAGCAGGTGGCAGTTGTCACTGCTTATTGGACGTATCACGTCTGCGTTAGGTGGACTTCCTTCTATTTTGCGAGTAGGAGGTAGATGGTTGCTGTCTGAATGATTTGACGCTGGGCAGAGTAACGGTTACTTTAATAGGACTGATTGTCTGCTGATTATATCCTCCGATTAGAAAAGGATCTGCAGCCTCTCGCACCCCGAAAGGGCGGTTTACCAAAATGAAGCGTTCCGAGAGATCTGGCTGTCTCGGTATCCTTTTTAATGGCCTGTAGGGCCTAGTCAACATGCTGCCCAAAAAGATGCCATCAAAAGGCATATCAATTATTTTAGCCTGAACCTCCTGGCGAAATTATGTTGATTTTAACCAGCCCTGCCTCTGGAGGACTGCGGCACCTGCCAGTGGTAGAAAACCTGTCTATGCAACATCCACCGATGAATCAATATAATCAGCCGAGATTGGTTCCCCTTACTGGAGGATCTTGAGCGCCTCTGACTTAGAGGGCTCAGGCAACATGTCGATGTAGGGAGAAATATCCGACCACATTTGTCTATCAAATCGTCCTAAGATAGCCAGTGAGTTAGCTGCACGAACTGTTGCTGCCGTAGTGAACACCTTTCCAGTAGCGTCCAGACGTCAACCATCCTGATCCGGAGGAGCGGACAGCAGAGAGGAGGATTCTGTGCTAGTTGTTGAGCTGCTTGGGCGAGAACGGAATCTGCCTTTGGTTGGCCCATCAAGCATGCAAGCGAATTCTCCAGCGCCTTGTATGTTTTTTTATCAAGGCGGGGCAGGACCGCAGGAACAGAAGCCGGAGCTCCATAACTTTTAATCCTTCTTGCCAAATGAAATCGGAATAGACCGTACTTATTTTCTTGGTTGGTCTTTAAAATCATAAAGGAAACAATCATCCTTTGTTTCTTTAGGCAGTAGAAAACACTGTAGCCCTCTCCAGAAGAAGGTGAAAACCTCCAATGTCAACAGGAGGAGAATCGACAGGAGCAAGAGTTGAAGGCGACGGAGTTTGAATTTGGTAATCATCCCATTCCGTGAGGAGTGATTGGTCATCCAATTCTCCTTACTCCATCGTCAGGTGCGAGCATCCTGAGATTGATGTGAAGGTACAAGAGAATGTGGCCTGGGCAACCTCAAAGCTGATGAAGATTGAGGCACAGGTGTGGCCGGTATAGAAGCCGATTCAGATGGAGGTAACGTCGATAGTAATCGTCCAACATGTACTGCAGATTGTTTAAAAGAGCCAAAGGCATTGGGGCTGTAGGAACTGGAGCTGCAGAAACAGTCTCCGGACAATATTAGTCATCTTGATCCACATCTTGGTACTTAATGAGGAGTTCAGAAAGGCTCCTGGCGGTACAAAACCTATCCCCCTCATCTGACTTCATCATACTCTTCAGAATCCAGTAGTTCAGGTAACCCAAGAGGAACCTTTGCAGGAGAGATTGTAAGTGAAGATCCACGTCTTTGTAGTAAAGAGGTCGCTGGAGGCAATTGCATAAATGGTGTAGACTGTAGAAGATACTGCAGGCGTAGACAAAGACCAAACCTGAAGAGCCGTAAATGAAGATAATGGTAACGTTGACGAGACTGACTTAGTCGACGAGGCAGTTGACGACACTCCATCTTCGAAGGAGCGTCGATGGTAGATTTAATCTTTAGTCGACGGAACTGGTCTGACCGCGACAGATACCAGCGTTGACGAAGACGCCGACAACATTATCTTCGGCGACTAGAAGGCTGCAGTCGTAGCGGCGACGGAAGGCTTCGTCAACGAAGGCGTCGTCGAGCTAGTCGACAAGGGACCCCGTTTGAGGTAATTCCTTGTCAGAAACCTGCTTTGAAGATAGACTTTGCAATCTTTCTCGGGGCGTAGAAGGCATAGTTTTACTCTTAGAAAATGAGAGCCTTTTTTGAAGTAGAAGGCAACTCAGCACTCTTGGAGGTATGCTGTCTCTTCAACACCTTAGCCCCAGGAGAAGATAAATCTGTCAGCACTCCTCTTTCTAGAGGACGCAGTCTGGACAGAGGTAACACTCCCAACTTCATATAAGGGATTGTCCGGATCTTTAATCTTCTGTAGCCACAGAAGCAGACGCCCCTCTGTCCCTCAGTCTTTTGTGAGAAAGTTCTGCAGATCTTGCAGTCTTTCACCTGGTGATCAGGACACAAGTAGTAAATGCATTTCTTGTGGGGATCTAAAAACAGCCGGTGCTTCCCACAAGTTCGAAAGATTTTTGAAGAAGACATCCTAACAGGAAAAGTTTCCAAAGAACACTGAAAAGAACTGAGCAGAGCTCAGGACCCTTCACACGATGTGCGCTAGAAAATCTGGGAGCCTGAGGAAAACATTCTGGGTGGTGCTGTCACCCGATTGGCTGTAGTTTGGACCATATATAATGACTGACCAGCAATGAAAGTGGAGGATTTTTTCTTTTTGATTTCTGGCTACTTTACTTCCTGGTTCTAGGTTACCCATTACATGGGTTCTATATGCATATGTATTGCTATTTTTATGTACCGTGGGGCTCCCACTCCGACGGGGCATGATTCAGGCATGTGAATCTATGAAAGATTCCCAAATACTGGAGAAGACCCACTCGTCACCATTGTGGTATCTCAGGTCCTAGGCCCTCAAGCTGGAGAAATGACCATGCTGACACTGCATACTTCGGTACTGACACTGGGCCAGGCACGTGCGAGGGCACACTCTCCCCAGAGCCTCTGCCGAGCTCAGAGTCTCAGCTGCCCACACACTGCTTTTCTGCCAAGCCAGACAGCTCCGTCGGCCGGCACCCAGACAGCACATCGCCTCTTGAGGTCTCGTCCGATCTGCAGAGGCCGACATGCTTTGCCCCAGTCACCAGCCTTTGCGATAATGCTTCAAGCTGTGGAGCACCAAGCACAATGCCGTCTGGGTTCTTGCCCGGTAACTCAGACCTCAGGGAGATTCCTTCTGGTAGCTGCACTTTCTGGTGTGGCCCAGCCAGGCCTGTCCCTGGGGCCTGCTTGCAGCTCCGATGATTCCGAGCTGCACCTCGTGGATCCCGGCCCTTTTTCTCCGCTCTTGGGGCTCCTTCTTTTAGTGGTCGATCCGCCCTTTTTAGCAGGCACCTTGCCAGGTAACCAGGTCCGGGACAGCTCCGGCTGCAGCAGGATAAATGGTACGCCGGTGCAGAGCTGTGGGCTCACATATCCGCTATCTTCGACTATCAAGCCACGCTGCCCAGCAACTTGCAGATAGACCAGAAACCCTTCTCTCATTCCAAGACTGGCAATACTTTCAAAATGGTGCTCTAGAACAGATGTTTCGCAACCACTGGAGTATGGCAATCGAGCCGCACCTCAATGGCTAGAGTTTTGGGTTTTCAGTGAGGAGATTCCATTAGAGTGAAGATCATTTTAACTTTTCTAATACGGTGTACTCTATAGCTATATCGTTCTTTTGAGACTACTAGCAAGAGGATGGGCAATAATTCAAACATGTCAATCGATGAAATGATCCAGTGTTGGAGAAAAATACTAAAATGTTAGGGCAATCCAAACATGGATCCCAAAAATCATTTTCTACCTACAATAGGTAAAAGCCAAAAGCATTGAGCATTCATTTTAGGCAAAGAACCAAAAAGCCAATGTTACAATAACTAAAATCTGGTGGTGACGACAGTTTAGCGTAGCACTGAAATGAGTTGTGTAGAGCTCAGTCTTTTCAGTTCATCATTTGACTGCAATACTCGCACAATAGGATCAAAAGGTGTTAACTTATAACTTACCCAATTCAAAGAGGTTGCCATCCACACATGTGAACAAAATGAAATGATAGTTCACTTTATCATCAACCTAAAAATAAAAAGGACAGCTGTAACCTTCAGCGGCTAACTGGAAACATGTTGCAGGAAAAAAGCCTTTACAAATCATGCAAAATGATAACGTATCACACCTAGAATCTTATTTCAAACACTCAACTGCAAGCTTGGAATAAACTCATTGGTAAAACTAAATGCAAAAATGTCCTACCTAAATAGGACTTCATAAAAACAATATTGTTCGGCATTGTCAAAATTGAATATGCTACTTACCAGTATGCATCTGTTCTTGGCATGTAGGGCTGCTGACATTCATATCTGTGCATAGATCGCCGCCTAGTGTTGGGTCCGGATGATTGCACCTTGTTGTCCTGGAAGAGTCTTCGAAGAATCACGAGATAGGTGGCTCCTCCCCTGGACTACAGTGCGCATGGGCATCCTCTCCATCCTTACATTGTTTTTCGCCATTGTGGCAGTGATGGAGTAGATACAGTAGTGATGACCATGCTATACAGTAATTCTGAGTGCTGCAGCCGCTACAGGCGCCGGGGAGGAGGGTGGGCGATATGAATGTCAGCAGCCCTACATGCCAAGAACAGATGCATACTTGTAAGTAGCATATTCAGTTCGAGGCATGTGGGCTGCTGAATTCATATCTGTGCATAGAATACATAGCAGTTCCTCCATTAGCGGCGGCTACCCGTGCCAGCTGCAGCAGTCTGAAAAAGAGTTTGAAAACAGCCGGTCCTACAGCTGCCTGCTGTTTTGAGTGTACATCTACACAGTAGTGTTTGGTAAATTTATGTATAGTGGACCATGTGGCTGCTCTACATATTTCCTGTAAAGGAATGTTTCCTAGGAAAGCCATGGACGCCCCTAACTTTCGTGTTGAGTGGGCTCGTGGGGGAATCGTTAATGTGCGTTTAGCTTTGATGGCAAATTTGAATACATTTAACGATCCATCTGGCTATCCCTGCTTTGGAAATGGCGTTGCCCTTGTGTTGTGGAGAAAAGGCAACGAAAAGTGGTTTTGTTTTCCTAAAGTCCTTCGTTCTGTCTATATAGTACATGAGTGCCCTCTTTACATCTAGTGTATGGAGCATTCTCTCTGCGACATTTTGTGGATTTGGAAAGAAAACAGGCAGTTCAATAGTCTGATTTATGTGGAACTGCTATATCACTTTAGGCATGAATTTGGGGTTGGTACGTAGTACAACCCTGTTTGCGTGAACCTGTATGAATGGCTCTTGAATGGTTAGTGCCTGGAGTTCACTAACTCGTCTTAAGGAAGTAATTGCCACTAAGAAAGCTACTTTCCAGGTGAGGCATTGAATCTCACATGAATGGAGAGGTTCAAAAGGTGGACCCATTAATCTGGTGAGGACCACATTGAGGTTCCACACTGGTGCCGGCGGGTGTCTTGGGGGAATAACTAGTTTGAGTCCCTCTAAGAAGGCTTTGATGGCAGGCACTCTGAATAAAGAGAGGTGCTGCCTGTTTTGAAGATAGGCTGCTATCGCGGTTAAATGTATACGTATGGAGCTGTATACCAGACTGCATCGGTACAAGTGTAAGAGGTAACAGATGATGTTTTGAATTGATGCATCCAGCGGGTTAATGTCATTGTTGTTGCAGTAAATGACAAACCTTTTCCATTTAGACGCATAGCAAGCTCTGGTTGTGGGTCTTCTGGCCTCCTTGATGATATCCATACATTCAGGTGGCAGGTTTAGGTAGCCAAACTCTAAGACTTCAGGAGCCAGATTGCCAGGTTCAGCTGTTGCTGATCTGGGTGCTGAATTTCTCCATGGTTCTGTGTTAAAAGTGTGGGTGTGATCTGTGAGAAGTTGGCCTGATGTATGATGTCACTAGTTATAGTGTACACCTTATATCAGTCCAAATACCCTTATGGTGATTGGTTGTAAAGTCAACCTTATAGACCAGCTATCCTAGTGGTAGCATGGACAAGAGCAGTCTTAGGCTAAACTCTGAATGGCATGTGAAGCCAGCTGTGATACCATATATAATCCCTTGAATACCAAATGAAAGGACACCACAACAGATATATATATAAAATAAAGTGTATTTATTCTAAGCAAACCCTCAGCACTCTTTATGAGTTTAGAGGTAGGTACAACACAGTCTTATTAATGCATACAGTAAGTCACACAGGTAAGTAATACAGTTAGGCCCTAGGGGCCACGCGAACCATATACTAAAGAAGTGGTATAAGAACCACTGTCACGGAAATAGAATAGGCCTAGGCCTAGGGAATCGCTGGGGCTACACTACACTAGCGTTAGTTAGGAAGTGGGAGGCCCACGGGATTCGTGTGCAGAGTGGAAACACTCACGCGTAATGCGTAAAAGTCAATAGCAATATTACAGTTTAGAAATAGATAGATTTAGGACACTTCCGGAGTAGCTAGGAAGTTGAGACTTGAAAACTAGACACTAGGATAGTCACTATCCTGATGAGCACCGGAGTACCCAAGTTACCTAGCCCACAGGCTGCGGGTGCATAGGGGTGAAGATGCGTCGTTTTCGTCGTCAACTCCTATGGATGCCTGAAGAAAGATGCTGACAGGCAGTCAGGAGAGAGTGTCCGGTGGATCCCAAGCCTGGGATCAAGAAGAGAAGAAACCTGCAAGCAGAGGGGACAGAGTCAGGGTCACTAGCCAGTGACCACGTGGAACCAGGAAGGAACCAGGCGATGTCGTGAAGAGTTGCAGGTGAAGGTGAAGCTTGTCGCTGCAGCCAGGAGGACCAGGAAGCGTCGAGGACGACCAGGACCAGGAGGCGAGCTGTCCCACGAAGGCTCTTGCTGTCGGCGGCGTCGAAGTTGGACTAGGACTCACCAAGCCTTGGCAAGCGGAACCCACGAAGAACAAGGGACTTGCTTCTGGTGCAGACCAGGAAGGTCTGGGGTGCTTCTTCTTTGCAGAGAAGCGGGAGCCAGTCTGGAGGAGCCAAACCAGCGCAGAAGATTTCAGGGAGCGTCGTCACAAAGACCACTAGCCAGCGGGCAAGCAACCGGACAGACGCGGCAAGCAGGAAAATGCTGAAGGGCCCCACGCAGGACTCGTGGAGTGTGGGGGGCTGGTCTTCGGTGCAGATGGTGCTTGGGGTTGGGGCTTCTCAATCCCCGGTGCACAACTTCGAGGGTACCTCAGAAGCTGCGCTGTAAGTTACTAGCCACTTTTCCCAGGTAGCCGGTCCCACGTCGCTCGTCGCCTCCACGGATCTCAGCTCTGCTGCAGATGTGGATGAGGGTCGGAGAAGTCTGGAAATCAAGGCTCTGGTCGGGCTCTGCAGTCGGTTCCTCGTCGAACGTTTCACAAAGCAAAGGGTAGTCACTTGATGGTGCCTGTTTGCACAGGGTAGCCACTCCTTGGCTACAAGGGAGATTCTTCAGTCTTCTTCTTTCGTCGAATGTCGAAGGTCCAGAGTTTCTGTTCAGTTTTGCAGGTTCAGGATAATCTAAAGTCTTGAGGCCCAACTCCCACTCTTATACTAATCTGGGGGGCTGGGATACCTGCTAGGTCACGCCTTATGGGTGGGACCTGGGAGGGGGTGGTTACACCCACTTCCCTTTGTCCAGTTTCGCGCCAGAGCTGGGGCTGGAGTGCCCCAGCGCCGGTTTGAACTGGACTATGCAAGGAACACCTTGTGTGCCCCAGGCATGTCTCATTCCTTTCAGCCCACCCTGCCCCAATACACTAAAGGCTGTCTGGGGAGGTGCTAGCACCTCCCCAAGCAGGAAACCTATTGTCCAGGCCTCCCTGGCTGGGATCACTCCCAGCTGCAGGAGGTCAGACTTGTGTCGTGGCAGCAGCATCCATTTTGTGATGCTGAGGCTTTGGTCAGAGGTTACACAGCAAAGTATGATTTTAACATGTCTCTCCCTCTAGAAGGGAGGGATAATATCCTCATCACCAGAAATGGTATGGGGGTATTATTCCAAAGTGTTAGACACCTTACACGACATGTTTTGATACAGCCCAACCATAGTTACCATAACCGTTTAAGATTATAAGGCACTTTAAGAGTATATGGTAGGCTATATCATAGAACAGCTATAAGGACATGGTTCCGAAAGCTGCAGACAGGCTCAGCTCATGCTAGAGCACCATCTCACATGTTACCAAGCACTCTGCCTCCAGGATTGTTAAGGCCTGCCATAGGAGTGACTGATAGGTACACATGTGTCTATATATAAGGTAGGTATAGGAATGCTACACCTAAGCAAGGGGTGATTACACGACCTTGCCCCAGCTGAGTGATCAGCCAGTTGTGTCTGATTGGAAGGCCAGACCAGGGGTGGCATAATACATGCTGCAGCCCCTGGGAGGCCTAGGGTACACCTATGCCCTGGGTACCTAGGGTACACTGTACAGGGTCCAATAAGGTGATCCTTACCAATTGGGAATGTACCTAGGGTACATGGAATCCATTTTAAAGAGAGAGCAGACAGCCTGAGACCCTGAATGGCAGGATCTCAGGCCAACTAAGTCGAAAAACCAGCTAGACACTAGGCAAAAAGTTGGGGGTAACCATAGTCAGATATCCACCTTCCTACATGATCCGCAGCCTTTGATGCGGCACCACGGAAAGCTCTAGAAAGGTGGTATACCATGGTTGGCGTGCCCATGTTGGAGCAACTAGGATGAGTGTCAGTGAGTGTGGTCGCAGTTTGCGTGCCACTAGCGGTATTAATGGTGCTGGGGGAAAAGCGTACACAAATCTGCCTGACCAGTTCATCCATATCGCATTGCCCTGCGACTGTGGGTGCGGGAACCTGGCGGCAACGTTTCGGCATTTTGCGTTTTCCCTTGTGGCGAATAGGTCTATCTCTGGATGACCCCAGTGTTGGAAGTACGGTTCAAGTACTGATGGATGTAGCTCCCACTCGGGCATTTGGTGGCTGTGTCTGCTGAGCAGATCCGCCATCTGGTTGTCTTTGCCTGGGAGGTGTTCCGCCATGAGGAACATGTTCCTTTGAATGGCCCACTTCCACATGCTCTGAGCCAGATGAGACAACTGTGGAGTGTGTGTTCCTCCCTGCTTCTGTATGTAGTACATGGCAGTCATGTTGTCCATCCGGATCAAACACGACTTTGTTGCACAAGTGTACTTTGAATGCCTTCATGGCTAGGAAGATTGCCATCAGTTCCAGAAGGTTGATGTGCATCTTCTTTTGCTGTGTCGTCCATAGTCCCTGCACTGTGTAATTGAGTACATGAGCTCCCCATCCCTGGAGAGAGGCGTCCGCCATCAGTATTATTTGCGGAACAGGCTCTTGGAACGGTCGGCCCTTGCAAAGGATTTGTGGATTCCACCAATGCAGAGAGTTGTATGCCCGACCGCTCACCAACACTAGGTCTTTCAATTGTCCGTGAGCCTGATTCCATTGACATGCTAAGCACTCCTGAAGCGGGCGCATATGTAGTCTCGCGTGCGGGACTATGAAAATGCAGGAGGCCATCATGCCCATCAACTGCATGAACACTCGCGCTGGAAGGGAGTGTTGAGGTTTGAACTTTGTGATCAGCAGTTGAATGCTGTTGATCCTCACTAAATTTGGCTGAGCTGTGGCGGTCAGTGTTTATGGTCGCACCCAGGTACTGGCGTACGTGTGCGGGTTGAAGATGTGATTTTGGGTAATTTAGTGAGAATCCTAGACTGTGAAGGTGAATGGTGAGGGACATGTGGCTGGCACATTGCTGGGCTGACTTTGCCTGAACAAGCCAGTCGTCCAGGTAAGGGAAGACGTGAATGTGCTGTCTCCGTACATGTGCAGCCACTGTCGCTAGGCACTTGGTAAAGACCCTGGGTGCCGTTGTTACTCCGAAGGGGAGAACTTTGAACTGATAGTGATGTCCCTGAATAGTGAACCGGAGATATTTTTTGTGCGATGGGTGTATGGGTATGTGGAAATGCGCATCTTTCAAATCCAGTGTGGCTAGGAAGTCTCCCTGACTGAGTAACGGTAGAACCTGCTGTAGGGTGAGCATATGGAAATGCTCTGACAGAATGTAGTGGTTGAGGGGTCTCAGGTCTAGTATAGGTCTGAGAGATCCTCCTTTTTTGGGATTAAGTAGAGTACACCCCTGTCCCTTGTTGGTTTACAGGCACGACTTCTATTGCACCTTTTTGCAGCATACTTGGTACTTCCTGCTGCAATAATGCCAAGTGCTCTACGGACATAGGACGGTGCTTTGGCGGTATGTTGGGTGGAGTGGACGTTAATTCTAGACAGTAACCGTACTGGATAATTTCCCTGACCCACCTGTCTGTGGTGATGGACTTCCAGACTGACAGGAACTGTTGTAGTCTTCCCCCCCCCTCGACAGGTGTTATGTGGTCAGGGGCAGGGAGAAGGCGTCACTGTTTGTTTTTGGGGGAGGACCTGGTGTTGCCGTACCCACGTCCTCTGCCTTTGGTGCTTGATCCACAATATCCACCTCTATTGTTTTTATCATAGGTACTTTGCATACCCCCTTTATTGTACTGCTGCTGGGACCCCTGACCTCCAGCTGCTCCTCTATTCCCGGGGCGACGAAAGGAGCCACTCCGAAACTGCTGCGACTGCAGGGCCCCCATTGATTTTGCAGTTTGTGTCTTTTTTAATTTTTTCGAGGGTAGTGTCAACCTCGGGGCCAAATAAAAAGTCTGGGTTGACCGGTTAATTTAAGATATTGTTCTGAATTTCAGGTTTGAAGCCTGAGATTCTTAACCATGCGTGCCTCCTCAACATTACGCTTGTGTTGATCGCCCTTGCTGCAGTGTCGGCTGCATCCAGTGGGCATTTGATGGACGCATTTGTAAAGAGTTGTCCCTCTCTGATAAGGAGCTCTGCTGGCTCTTTGTATTCATCTGGCAAGTGTTGTAGCAGTGTTTCTAGTGTGTCATAGTGTGACCTATCATAACGGGCCAGGAGTGCCTGGGTGTTGGCAATGCGCCAGATGTTTGCCGCTTGCGCTGCTATCCTTTGCCTGATGTCTCAAGCACTTTGGACTCCTTGTCGGGGGGGGGGGGTAGGAGCATCACCCGTTGTTTGTGAATGTGCTAGTTTGCGAGCATTAGCAACAACCATGGAGTAGAATGGTAACTGACCCTTAATGTACATAGGGTCTCCGGGTGCAGGCTTGTATTTTTCTTCGATTCAAACACCCGTGCCCTGGTTGTTTCTTTAAAAAGGTCTTTAACAGGTTTCAGAACTCCCTTCAACATTGGCAGAGTTTTGACGGTTTTCTCAGAGGAGGCGAACGTGTCCACTAAGAAATCTTCCTCTACAGCGTCAGAATGGAGTTCCACTCCATTATTGGCAGCAGCCCGTTCTAGGAGGGCATTAAAGGCAGCAGTGTCCTCTGTGGGGGAGGTCTTTATATTATAAAGCTGCGTGTCAGGAGTATCTGGTGCGTTACCCTGGTCGGTGGGGTCATCCCATGCCTGATCTGGGTCTTGCATGTGATCATCAGGATCGATATCCACCGGGTAGGTGGTATCATCCCCTATATAGTCCTCTCCGGCGTCTGCCTCTGAATGCGTAGGAGAAAAAGACGGTGGGTCCTGAAGGAAGGGTTGAAAGGTTTCATGAAGCACTGGTGCAAAACCTGCCAGCAGTTTTTGTTTCAAAGGAATCTTGTATGAGTCCAAACCCTTCTCTGGTGTGATTTTCCGCTTGCGGAGCATCAGCCTACCAGTGTCGGCGTCGATAAAGTGTGCCTGTGAAGGCTCGATATCGATTTGTCCAGTGGATAGTGTCTGTGTTTGGTGGACACGTGTCCGAATTTCGAACATTTTGGGTGCCTTGGGCGGCGGCAATCCAAATGTGATATGCGCCGGCGCAGAGTGTGCTTTTGCGGCCTTGTGCGTTTCGGGACCCGACGTAAGTTGGAGGGTTGCACGGTCCCTGATGCGTTGCAACGACGCTGAGACCTGTTGCAAGGTGAACGCAGATGGCGCTTTGGAACAGATAGGCACCTTGGAGGCAGGCGTCGAAGCGGTGTATCTAATTTATTCCCAGTCTTTGGGTCGTCGATCCGAAGGTGGATATCGACGCTCCTCGGAGCCGATGATTTGGCAGGCGCCGCACCCTTTGATGTCAGACGGATCGACCACCTTGACCTTGGTGGGTTGGGCCGTACCTTCGGTGCCATAGGCCGAGGCGCCTTGTGGGGACCGAGGGCCTTCTTCTTTGGCTCGGCGCCGGAACCCGTCGTGGTGAGCTCGGCACCGAAATCTCTTTTGGTGTGTTCGGTGCCGATGACCTGTGCCGGCGAAGGAGTGGAGGGCTTCGAGGCCTTCGATCCGATTGCAACCAGTTTCACTTTCGGTTTCGATGGAAACAGTGCGACGGACGGTTTCGGTTTCACTGAAGGAAATCCAGTAGTCTTCGATATTAATGGCTCCTGTGAAATGTTCGAGGCCGGGCCTTGAGGCGGGGCCGAAGAACTGTGTGACTGATCTTGGGTAAGGCCCGCAGGCGATCCCTCGACCTGAGCCTTATGACGACTTTGTCTCTCGGCCTCCGTATCGACGGGTTGGCCTAGCTCTTCGCTGGAGCCATCTTCCTCGGCCCCAAGGGCTTCATTGTAGTCTCCTACCTAGTCGACTACGTCTTCGTCCTCGAAGATCACCTCATCATAGTCTTCCGATGGGGATTCATGTTCGGAAGCGTGGCTGGAGTCTGTCTTCTACGCTCTCGGCTTCCTCATCCTCGGTGCTGAAGATGTTGACCGGGGCAGGCGCAGATTGCTGTGCCTCCAATCTCGCTGCCCGTCGATTCCGCAGAGTCTTCTTCGAGCGGAACCGGGCGCAGGCCATACATTTCGACTCATCATGATCCGGTGAGACATTTGTTGCACACCGGATGGACATAGACGTGTGGGTATTTCGCATGGCATAAAGGACATCTCTTGAAAGGAGTCCTCGATTCCATCGTCGAGCGGTGATCGATGTTCGGACCGAAGCGGATCCGAAAAGCGTGAAGAAGGTACTAAAACACAAAATAAACTGGTCGATACCGAACGCGAACAATACCGACGAGAGCTAAAGCCCTTTTGGCCTTAAACTAAAGTTTCCGAACTTGAGCCAAGATAAGCACATCCGAACCCAATGGCGGAAAAAAAATCTAAGGATGGAGAGGATGCCCATGCGCACTGTAGTCCAGGGGAGGAGCCACCTATCTCGTGATACTTCGAAGACTTTCAGGACAACAATGTGCAATCATCCGGACCCAACACTAGGCGGAGATCTATGCACAGATATGAATTCAGCAGCCCACATGCCTCGAACCGGAGTCTAAAGATGTAAAAGTGTAGTGCTCATACAGAATTTATTTGCAGTGTACATTTACACAAGTACATGATTGATCTAAAAGCTTTGTGTACAAAAAGAATCCCATTCAATCCAGTATGCATTTCATCATGCGCACATGCCCTATTGCCCTGCCAAAACTAAACATTACATTTTGCACATGAAGCAAATCTAGTTTCTTGGTTTTACAGTGATCAGTAAGTCACTTAATCAGCCTAACTACATCAAGTACACATGGTCACCTTTTATCAACTCTAGCACCTCTGATTAGAGAATTCAGGCTCTACAATAAGGTTGCCCCCTGGTCAGTGAGCTGCTCCCTGAACACGATTTAGTAGAAGGGAAACCACAGAGTTCAGATTAGCACTATAGGTTTGGGACAAGCATCTATGGTGGACTCCTAATTCCAATGAAGCCTAGCAGGGACCAGATAAGCATGCAAATAAAATGCCCTAGTTTGAATCTGCAATGCAGACCCTATTATGGTATGAGCCAATATTCATACCTACGTCTGCCACATCTTGTCCCATATTTTGGGCTCTTAATACTCATGCATTAGAGCTTAGCACAATGCTTTGTTAGTGACCAGTTCTGAATCAGGGCTCAAGACCCCACGAGTAGGTGTTTCTGGCACACCTCACAAGAAGGTTGCATGCTTAAGACGACCAGCACTTCAAAGTCACACAATTTTAGCTAACTGCAGTAAGTGTCAAATCCATATAGGAGGGCATATTTAAGCAGGCCTACTCGTGGACCAGATTCTAGACCACTGGCAAGTTCTTACATTACAGGAGTGGAAGCATTGGACTCGCAGTATTTAAAGTTGTAGCCTTTACACACCCATGACCCAAAACTGATGAAATTAATATGGCAGAAAACGTCATATGGTAAATCTTGGTGACTGGCGCAGAACGCCCATTGGGTAGAAGGCTTTAACTGTTGCCACCACCCCCTTCCCGCTAGGACAGTGCAGGTTAAGTAGACTTGATATTGTACTTCTGTTCTACATAAATGATCATTTACAACAGTATTTATTTTTTGCTTTTCATTACTGCCGGTACCCCCACATTCTCCCATCACAACTGACCTAGTGTTTTATCTGCTGAAAGTCTGGGGTGGTGACCAGAATGCCTGAAAGCTGTTGTCACTTCCCAAGCCCACAAGGGACTTTACCAAAACTGATGCAGAGACAAGCCTTTTCAACTAAGGCCACTTCAGGACGATTTAAGTTTCAACAGAAGCCAGTCATTTACCTTTCCTTTTCCTGAACTCGTATAACCACTTTACCCTGCTCCAGCCTGTGGCAGGCCATTCAACCTGAAATCCATGTCTTTCAGTTTGATCCATCAATCTGTGCCCTTCCTTTCTGAACGAGTGCACACGCCTCTGCCTGAGTGTATGACCAACTATCTGCCTCAGATGTGGATGCCTGTATCGAATTGCTGCATCCTCATTTTCCTCTCCTACAACAGACTTATCACACACACCGCTTCAAATCAAGTATGTAGGGCCAGTCTTACCACATGTAGGAAAAGGTTGGTATTGAGCGAGGTTGTAGTTTCAGGGTAAAATATTTCCATGTTTATTAGCTACAAATGTTATTTTACATACCTGTTAGAAGGTTCTTACTTTCACAATATTTATACCCGTTTCAAACTCATTTTTGGACTTGTTGCAGGAAAGTCCTTTGTAATGGTGGTATTAGACCACCTGCAAACGAGTGACAACTGGGACACTCCTGTTTTAATTGTACTACTAGATGTTTGACTGTTCATATGGCGGAGAGCTAGTTGCTGGTGAACCATTTGACGGGTGCAAAACTTAGTCTCCATAATTTGTAGCCCCGGCTCACAAACCTAAACCACTAGGATGTGCTGCAACTCTGGGAGATGCTTCCACCATAGTTAAATTTGTTCATGCTCCCTCGGACTTTCCCGATTCAATCATTTGGTTTAGTTGTATATATGCACCCAGCTATACAAATTAAGATCGATTAGGATGCCACTATTTTAGATTGTTGCCTTAAAGCAGATGTTTGTGTGAAAATGGATTCAAAACTCTAGTCAACTCGACCTAGGGGCAGCTTGAGGTTTTAATTTTGTACATGTAGAAGAAATAAGTTACGTGGGGAGCCTCTATAGGGAGGAGGATGGGTTGAATGTGAGTCTACGATACCAATACTTCATAACTGCAGTCACAGGTAACTTCTTTCTTATCCAGTATTGGGGTATCGTTCGTAGATTCACATGCTTAAATCAGAGGAGCAAGCAGTAATCTAAAACATGCACCCATAGTGGATGGTGGGTAGTGCCAACAACATTTCAAAATAGATTCACAAAATGAGTGTCTTGTGAAAGTACTGGTGTAAAACTACATGCATATACACGCATAGACATGTGGGAAACCATTTCTACCATCAACTTTAACGATTATATTGTCTTCTATAACCAATAAGGATAAGTTACTTACCTGTAATCCTAGTTCTCTTCCAGGGGTATCCTCAAAGTCATAGGCATTGAATATTCCTGCCCATTGCGGGGACCCCGGAAATAATAAAAAATATGTATGAAAAAGCTATAGGTTTCAGGGGCGTTTTAGTTAGCTGGACATTTTACTCGTACAAAACCAGACAAATTACACCCCCGTTGTAGTTAGTTCAGCTAACTATAAATCACGCGCCTGTAATGCACTGATGAAGTCACATTACATTACTCATGACAAGGTCAGTGATATCACTGATGACATCACTGATGACATCAGGTGAATGTGTTTTGGAAATTAAATATGTTTTGTATGTATATCTCAAGGTCGAGGGAAGAATAAACATGTATACAAGTGTCTAAAGGGATGTTTTATTTGTAAAATGGATTGTATAACGGACTGATTAAGTGTATCTCAGTGAATACATGGGTTAGTGAGTAATGTTTAAATATGTAAATATCTGTATCACTCACTTTGTATACAAGTGGCTGCATGGGTTGGTGTGTAGCGACACCAGTGTCTATATGGGTTATTAGTTGATTTTTTGAGTATCAGTACGAGTGTCTTAGTGTGTATGGTTCGGTGGTGGGTATTACTTAGTGCATTGATGCATGAATGAGTGACTCACTGTTCGTATGTGTTGAAGACCGCATGTGTGCAGGACTGTATGGGTGGCTGTGTATGGGTGTTAGTGAGTGAATGACTCAATAGTGTCTTTATGAGTAACTACATAGGTTTTAAACTACTATATGTGAGTATTGGTGTATATAAGTGAGTATATGCGAGTGTGAGAGATTGGAAGAGTTCCAATATAAATAAGTGTGTTTCTATAAGTGATTGTTTAAGAGTATGTGTAAGTTTCTGTAGAAGTGTGGTGGTGTGTATAATGGTACATGCAAGTAAATGGATGTTTGATAATCAGTCACACATGCAGACTAAGTAACTATGGATGAGTGGTGGTGTGTAACAGTATGTATAGGTGTATGAGTACATATGATGAGTGAGTACATGTATGAGTGACTGTATAGGACTGTTGGTGAATGAGCGGATAGATGTGTGTAGATCTTGGAATTACTGAATGGGTAGGTTGTAACGGGTATTGATATGTCCATGGTTTTGAAAATGTTTGTATTTGAGTGTTTGTATCAAAGGTTATATTAGGGTGAGAGGAGGTCTGCCACTATTACAAAGATGTCAGTGATGTCCTCAGCGATGTCATTAGAGAGGTCAGTGATGTCACTGACTGTCATGAGTGATTTAATGCAACGTCATCAGCAGTGCATTGCGGGCACGCGAGTTATAGTCAGATGAACTAACTATAACAGGGGATTTTCCATTTTGTACGAGTGAAATGTCCAACTATTTATAACGCCCCTGAAACATATGTTTTTCAGTGAATTGAAGTTTTTTTTAAATGCTCATTTCTAACTATAACGTGCCTGAAACCTATGGTTTTTTCAGTGAGTTTCAAAGGTTTTTAAATGCCAATTTCTAACTATGCCTACAGAGGTAGGACATGTTAAGATAGAAAAAATGCACAGAATTCAGCAAAAGAAATGCAGACAGAACAGAAGTCCACAAAGAGGAAGAAAAGTACAGAAGAAGCAAGACATGTGCAGAAAGAACCAACAGAGGAGCAGAAAAAGGCCTTGTTGCAAAATCATCCTGTGCCCACAACTTTCAGATGGGTACTGGTGGTAACCGACTTACCAGGCCTAGAGCCAGTGCTATGCTAAAAGACACTTAGAATACAGTGAAAACACCTACATACACTAGGGAACACTATGCGTTTGGGTACCCCTGGGATTAGCACGACCTCTGTAAGGCCCTAGTACATAATAGGGCAGGGGGGAATTTGCAGTAATTGGTAGGCTAACTTGATGCATGAAACTATCCATCTGGAGATGGACCGCTTTTAAGCTGGAAAACCTGTTCTGATCAACCCGTAGTTAACAGTTAATCCGATTTTCGTATTTAAAATTCTACCTATCCAGGTAGAATTTTAAAACTCTTTAGGTCAAGAGAGTGTAAAGCCCTCTCAGCTGGAGTGGAGGAATTAGGGAAAAAGGTGGGCAGAGAGATGGTCTGATTCACGTGGAAATCAGACACCGCCTTCAGAAGGAAAGGGGGATGAGTCCTCAATAACACCCCATTAAAATGGAAAACAGTGTAAGGTTCCTTAGAGCAGAGGGCCTGTATTTCGCTCACTGAGCAGACATGATTGCTACCAAGAAAGCCGCCTTCCAAGTGAGGTGTTGCAAGGTTGCTTTGTGGATAGGTTCAAAAGGAGGACCCATCAACTTTGATAGCACCAGGTTTAGCTCCCAGAGTGGTGAAGGAGGCCGGAGGGTAGACCTTTATCAGACCCTGTAAGAAGTCTTTTATAGCCTGTAACTGAAAGAAGGCTGATAAGGAGAGCGCCTATATACAGTGATAGCTGCTAAGTGCACCTTAATGGAAGGAAACTTCAAGCCTGCTTTAGCCAGGTAAAGCAGCTAAGGTAGAATGACCTGCTCCTATTGGGTTACAATTGTTTTGAACGCACCACATAAAAATGTTTCCACCTGCATGCATAAGAGTGTCTAGTAGATGGCCTTGCTTCTTTTAAGATGGACATGCAGTCTTGCGGCAGTCCTAAATGGCCATACTGGAGGACCTCAGGAGCCATGCTGCCAAGTTCAGTGAGGGAAGGTTGAGGCGATGAATCCTCCGGTTCGTCTTGGCCAGCAGGTCCTGTCTGAGCGGCAGCCTCCTGATAGGGCATTCCAACAGGTGCAGAAGGTTGCAGAATGGCACCACCATTGTCTCGGCCTGTCCGGGGAAATCCGTATCATTGTCGTGTGCGACTGAGACAGCTTGGTCACCACCTTCGGAATGAGAGGAAGGGGTGGAAAGGCGTACACAAGTGCCCCTGACCAGTCTATCAAAAGGGCATTTCCCCTTTGACCCTGGCCGATAGAACCTTGAGGCGAAGTCTCAGCATTTTGCATTTGTCGTCCGCGAAGAGATCAATGCTAGGGCAACCAAGCCTGGACGAGGTCTTAGACGACCTAGTCGTTGAGAAACCAGTCTTGTCTGTCGAAGTGTCGACTGAGAGCATCCTGTGATCGATAGGTTCTGTGCCAGGAACCAATGCCAGAGAGCTTGAGTGTCCAGACACAATGTGCGTGAGCGAGCTTCCCCCCTGCTTGTTCAGGTAGTACATGGTGGTCGTATTGTCCGTCTGTACCAAGATTGACCTTGCCTGAATCGAAGGGAGGAAAGTCTTGAGGGCCAGGTGAACTGCTCAACTCCCACATGTTTATGTGATACGACTGCTCTTTTGAGGACCTTGTGGCTGGAGACCCCATGTAGGCTCCCCAGCCCTGGAGGGAAGCGTACGTGATCAGTGAGAGCTGCTTGATGAAAAGCTATCCCTACTTGCATATTCTCCCATCAAAGGATGGATGTTCTTGCTGCGTTTGAGAGACTTGTTTGGTCATCCCAGCAAGCGGTTTGCTGGTCCCACTTGTCCTCCAGATCCTGCTGTAGAGGAAGGATTCGCAGCATGGCATTGGGGGACCAGGAAAACGCAGGATGCCACCGACCCTAACAGGGAGGCAGTCCAACGATCAAACAGCATGCTGTTGTCTGGTACAAGCTTGCATTTCTGTAGGATGGAAAACTGTCTCTCCTCCGAAGGAAACACTTTCCCTGCCTCAGTCTTCCAGAGTTCCTAGATAATGGATTCTGTGTGGGTTGAGTCGATTTTTTTAAGTTCACATGATGGACCAGCCGGTGACAAAGCTCTAGTCATTGCAGGAAATTACTCCTCACGCTGTGGGGGGAGGGACAGCCAGTCGTACAGGTACACGAAGATGCGTCTGCAGCTGCCACCAGTGCCATGCACTTCGTGAACACTGGGAGCTGACTTCAACCTGAAGGGTTGTACTTTGAACTGGTAGTGAGAAGATACCACCAGGAATCTCCGGTATTGTCGGATGTTGACTGACCGGAACGTGAAAGTATGCATCTTTTAGAACCAGCGAACACATCCAATCCCCCTGCCTGAGATGTGGATATATTTGATGTAGAGACAATATGCGAAACTTCTCCTTCCAGATTGATTTCTTGAGGGTTCGCAGATCCAGAATGGGTCTGTATTCTGCTTAGACCCTTCTTTACTAAGAAGTATCTCGAGAAGACCCCTCTCCGAGATATTGGCACCTTCTCGATGGCAGATTCACAGAAGGGTGGCAACTTCGCTCTGCAATATTTTCATCTGATGGCACCGGAGGGATTGACCGAGGATGGCGTCGAAAACGTCAAGTGTACCCATTCTGCAGCATAGCTAACACCCACTGGTCCTTTGTGATAGCTCGCCACTTTCAGATGATTTGCAATACTTCCTCCCCCCCCCCCCACTGGAGTGGTGAACGGCGACAGGGGAAGTGGACCCTCATGGTTTGGGCTGCGTCTTGGCAGAGGTTGTTAGACTAACGCGGGTTTCCTCTTCCTCTGGAGGAACGCCTGCCTTGATTTTGAGACCTTTGTTGTCCTGCCTGATCCGTTTTTTTCTGCCAATGAGGGGTTTGAACCCTCTGCTGGGAGAATCGCAGATTGTAAGGCCTGAATCGTTTGCGGAACTTTCTTTTCTAGACCCACGGCCTTTAGTGTGTCTAGCTCAGTCTTCATCTGGGACATAACTTCATCCGTGTGTGCCCCGAACAAAGATGAGCCGGAGAAGGGAAGATTGAGGATCCTAGACTGTGCCTCTGGTTTGAGCACTGAGTTGGAGCCAGGAGGCTCTAGCACATATCCCATGCGCATAGGCATAAGCCGAAAGACTAGCACCATCAGCTGAAGTGCTGATAACTTGGTTAGCCACCAAGCTGCCTTCATGCAAGATCTCAAAATCCTTACGATCTTATTGTGGTAACTTTTCCGTGAATCTTTGCAGGGAGTCCCACAGACCTGTCATACCGGCCCAAGAGCCGATGCACTCGATACCTTCATCATAGAGGCCGATGTGCCACATAAATTTCTTCCCCACGAATCCTGTGTCTTACTCTCCTTATCTGGTGGAACAGTAGAGGAGGAAGCAATAGCATGAGCTTTTTTGCTGCAGCGATCACAGAATCTGGTGGGGGGGGGGGGGAATTCGATTTGAGTAACAGCAGGTCCTCTTCCAGTGAATGACATTTCTTTAAAATCCTAGCCTGCGTGGTAGAGTGTCGCAGGCGTGAGGAAAATGTCCACAACTGGTTCTATTAGGCTCGGTAACAATGGTAGCAGAGGTCTAGATGTTGCCCTTTGGTGCAAAGTCTCAAAGATAACAGGACGAACTCTGTCGAGTCGGCATAGGGGTGTTTAGCTTAATCGCCCCTCTGCCAAGCACGTCCAGAAAAGTGCCAACGTCATCCACCAGAGAGACCCGACGGTGGGCTGTCAGTAAGAGTAGGTGAATAGTCTGACGTGTGTGTGTGTGTGTGTGTGTGTGTGTGTGTGTGTGTGTGTGGAAGAGGAAGGTGTTGAGATGAACCTTTTCCTCCTGCTTCTGGACCTAGATCTCCTGTGAGTGCGCAGGAGTGCGACTGCGATCCCTGGCTCATGGAGTATGCTCTCTATCCACCGCCTGTACCAGACTAGCCAACGGAGACCTGTGAAGGGGGCTCTAGTAGTGCTGTGCCCTTGTGGCTGGAGTTGTGGCTTAGTGATGCACTGGTCTGCTCCATCTTGGTGAAAGATGGATGGAAAGTGATCTTTGCCCTTCATGCCCCTTAGGAGAATGGAGGAGAGTTCTTTTGTGCAGGCCTGGTTGGGGAATCTGGATGTCCCCTGGACGTAGAGATCACGACCTCCGGAGATCTGGACATTGAACCCCTGTGAGAGCTGGGAGAACCTGTTAGACGTCTGGGACCGCGACGTGGACAGGCTTACCGGACGGGAGGCCTCTTTGCTGGATCAACGTTGAGGCACCAGTCCAATGTCATGTAGTCCCCACTGCTGAGGCGCTGAAGAATGTCAGAGTAACCATCCAGAAGGTTTAATTTTTGGAGGCATTATTTTAGCCTTCTGAGGTCCAAAACAGGTCTACCCTCTCCCGATTTCTAACGCATCAGAAAAAAGGAAGTAAAAGCCTTTCCCTCTGCACTAGTAGAACTATATTGCCCCTTTTAATATCAAACTTTGCTTCCTGTTTGAGTAAGTGAAGACGATGGGGGTGCGATCCCAGGGTGGAGTGTTTGGTGGGCGCTGGATAAATTCTAGAGTATGGCTATAAGATATCAAGTCCAGTCGGATCTACAGCAGGACTTTGCTTTCCAGTGGTCGCACTCGGATATCATGTACCTGGGCATTTGTCTGGCGGCGTCCACAGCTAGAACAGCCACTCTAAATTATGCCTCGTTAATGGAGCAGACGCCAAGGCGCTGGTGGTTTGGTCACAGCTCAAGTTGTCGTGGTATGGACGGATGGCGGCGGTCAAGAGGACAGTGCTTCCTCGCATTTTGTACATCTTCCAAATGCTCCCATTGAGTCCTCCTCCGGGGGTGCTTCGAAAACTACAGGGACTTCTAAATAGGTTTTTGTGGGATAAGAAGCCACGTCTCGCGCCAACGCTTGTATCACCAAAGGTGCAGGGAGGGTTGGGCTTTCATTTGGTGGGCGCTTACTACCAGGCAGCGTGCCTCCGCTACACTGTAGAATGGAACAGACATCTCTCGAGCAAGCACTGGAATTCTATGGATCAAACAGTGGCCGGTCGAAATATATGGCGGGAACTGTGGCTCCAGACAGAGCGTGGGAGCTGTATTCCTCGACGATTACCTCCCCGACCTTCAGAGTGTGGGATCGACTTGCGGGTCTGAGAGGTTGGACCACGTTTCCTTCCCATATGTCCCCCATCGTACATAATCCTGATTTCCAGCCGGGATGTACGTCCCCAATTTTTCAGCGTTGGAGGGAGGAGGGGTGTAAACGTGTAGGTTCTTTTTGATCTTGAGGGCATGATTCCCTTTTCCCAGCTGCGCGAATATTTTGACCTACCAGCTTCAGATGCCTTCCACTACTCACAGGTTGTACATTGGGTTACGCGTGCGGAGAATTTGGCTCTTATGTCTCGGCCCCTCAAAGCCTTTGAGAAGTGTCTGGTGTGTAAAAAAAGGACCGTAAGCTCATATCTGAACGGTATTCCATGATTACCTTGCACTCGCCGACACGTTGCACAAGAGCGCAAATCAGATGGGAAACGGAGCTGGGGAGGCCCTTAACACACATAGTACACATTTTTAATGTGGCGCATCACACTGCTTCCAACACCGCAGGTGCAGAATCTGCCTACTAAGTGGTTACTTATTGGTATCATATCCCGGTGTGCATTAAGAGTTGGGATAGATCCAGATTGGACCTCTGCTGGCAGGGGTGTGGTCTGCCTGGCACCCTGGTTCATTTGCAATGGCGCTGCCCGAAGCTGGTGCATTATTGGACAGCAATCCTCGATGTAGACGCAGCCTTTCAGATCACATTGCCACGCGCTCCTGAATACACACTATTGTGTCTTCCCCATCCTAAGTTTTTCCCACTGAAATCATTGCGGGGTAAACAGACAGCCATGGCATTGTTTGCGGCATGACAGGTACTTTTAGCGCACTGTGGGTCCCTGGTATCCCCGGATTCCCGTGACTGGATCCTCAGACTTATGCAGCAGTTGGCTATGGAACGTCTGTCGCTTAGTGCAGATGGGAAAAGCAGGGAATTTGCTAAACTGTGGGCTCCGTTCTTGCACATTCTCACTTGAGACACGAGGGCGGTAACTTGCCCGAAATATTTGCAAATATTACAGCTCATTCCCTTAGGGCCAGCTGGAATATCCAGTGCTGGAGTAGCTAGATGGTCCATTTCTTGGAGGCTGTGGTGTGTAATTGGTGGTCGTGCTCAAACTGATGTGGAGGGAGGGTGTGTTGGGGGAGTTGGGTGGTTTTTGTTAATGTGTTTCTAAAAGTGGTTTCTTCGCTAGATGCCTCCGCATTTTACCTTTGCTTGAACTAAACACTGGGTCTTCCTCCGGGATGTAGACCTTCATCCGGTGTCATTCTCCTTGATTTGCGCTCTGCCAGCACCCTGATGTAGGCAGCTAAGCTGTGAACAATTGATCTTGCAACCACGCAAAAAAAAGTTGGATTCTAAAAGATATCAAGTCCAAGATCCATCTGTCCATTGTAATTTCACGCCAGACTGACAGCACTGGAAATGTTTGCACCGGCAGGATGGGGAAAAGTAGCTGGTATGCTGATGTGCGCTTGCGATTTCCCGCATGAGCCTTGCCTGGAGAAACCAGCTTTTGCAGGCTGTCGATAGGTTTGCTTCTGGTAACAGACGATATTGCAGTTGAAAGGACAGATAGTGGTTGGTGCGCTGGAAAGTACCTCTATAGCCAGAAAATCTGTGGTCCCTGAAAGGGCACTATACAATACAATACTGCAGGGTCCCCAATGCTTTGGCTGTGTCTATTGGTTTTGATGGCTAGTAGAGCTTAGTCTAGGTTTTCCAAATAAACTGTTGCCATTGTACACCATATCCAGTATCTTCGATTGCACTTCTGGATAAAATGACGTTGCTCCAAGCCATCCCTGGTGTCCTAAAACAACAACACCAACTAGTTGTCGAAAACCTGTCGTGGCTATGTCCATGGCACAGTAATTTGGATTGCTGTGAGCAATACCACAGCCAGGACTTTCTGAAATTCCTGCTTATTTTCCTCAGGTATAACCTCCAGCATGGCCCGATATTGGACCACATCTGCCGATCATAGTGGCCAAGAATGGCTAGTGCATTAGCAGCCCTGACAGATTGCAGACATGGATGAGAATCTCTTCCCAATAGAATCCAAGCAGTGTCATTCCTTGCCCGGTGGAGAAGTGATGGGAGTTGAAGGATTTTTTGATCTGTGCCGCTTGGGAACACAGAATCCGGTTTGGGATGACCCGTAAACCACGCAGGGGAATCTTCAGGCGCCCTGTATTTTGTCTAATCTTGACAGTACAGGCACTACAGTGGCCAGGGATTTCATGACTTTAAGCCTTCCTGACAGATTTGGTCTAGAATGGTTAGATCTTACAGTCTTGATTGCTCAAAGTCATGAAAGAAGCAATTTGATTGCATGACTATTTTTTTGGGCAGATGAAATCTGGATGTAGTCCTGTCCATCTGATTATGAAAACCTCCAATGTCCTCCGGAAGAGTGTCATATGGTAGTATTGTTACTAGTCATAATAGTCCTCAACCTTTCTCTTGACATAAAGTTCAGAACTATGAGCAGTCCCAAAGAGGCCATCTGTTTCCTCTGTCTCCAGCAGGTGGGATGGGTCGATGGGACCGGCATCAATGGTTCCATCGATGACGGGACCATTGGCAAACCAGATTTGACAAATGTAAGACAGTAGAAGTAGTCAATAAGGATGCAGTTGGAGGTCGTGGCTGCAGGCGCAGACGGTGGCACCCTCATCACGGAGGTCTTAGTAGACAGTAACGAGTGTGTCGACAATATTGGGCTGTTGATGGCAGCTGAGGTTGTAGGCGCCGTCAAAAACTGTCTCGACTAGTGTAGTTCTTGAAACAGGCGTCTACGGCGATACCGACGCAGAGGGGATCTGTGGCTGGATTTATGCCTGGAAGGACCTGAAGAGGTGGCAGATTCCAGTTTAGCTTTAGAAGACACAGAATGAAATTGCAAGCCTAACGCTCCAGAGACTTTGGACTCCTTTTTAGGATAGGTTTGAGGGTGTTTCTTCACCTCCTAAGACTGACCTGGTCCTCTTATGGGATTAAGAGGAAATGTCGCTCTCCTCAGAAGACGTTCCCTGTGTCTTCAGCCACAAGTCTGCCCTCTCTAGCTCCAAGAGTCTTAGTGCAAGATCTGCCACACTTTTTCATCTATTTAGCCTCATGTTGAGGATAGAGGCAATAGAAGCAATCCGTTGGGCTTCACCCAAATGAACCCTCTTCTTCCCACAGGATTTACAAGGGCGAAAGTCCTTTCCTGCTAGACGAACAGGTTACTTACCTTTGGTAAGTATGTATCTGCAAAAACATTAGATTCCTCACCTTAGAATATCCCCAGGCGTCAGACTGGATCCGGAAGATTTTGTCAGCAATACCCCTTGCGCGTCGCTAGGCGTCGTCTGCGGCTCCGCGTCCGTCGTTGGCGTCGTGCGTCGGAATGATGTCGGAGTACTTAGACGCCGCCCTCGCGCGCTGACGTCAGTTCTTGTACATAGTTTTCCGCACCAGGAACGCAGAGCCATGCAAGAGACAGACACTGGTGCCAAAAAATATAGGGGCCTGAAAAGGATAACCTTAACCCTAGATGTCGGTTCGCAGAACGGGGAGGATGGGTGGGTCGGTGAGGAATCTAACTAACTAATGTTTCTTACAGATACATCGTTACCGAAGGCAAGTAACTTGTTCATCTGAAAGAAACACGTTAGATTCCTCACCTTAGAATAGATACCCAAGCAATACCATCCCCGGTGGTGGGTCTGCGAACCAAGATCACACCAGAAAGTCCTGGAGGACAGAACGGCCAAAGAAGCCATCCCTCCGGACTTGGCTGTCTAGGCAATAATGCCTGGCAAGCGTGTGTAGTGAAGCCCACGTAGCCGCCTGACAGATGTCCTGCAACGGGACTCCCCGTCCCAAAGCAGTAGTCGCCGCTGTAGCCCAAGTGGAATGGGCGCGCAGCCCAACAGGAGGGTCCTTTTTCGCCAAGGAGTAACAGATTTTGATGCAGAAAACGACCCACCAGGAGATGGTCCGTTTGTGCACAGCTTTTCCCTTCTTAGCACCCACGTATCCAACGAAAAGTTGGTCGTCCACCCGGAACGGTTTTGTGTGGTCCAAATAAAAAGAGCGCACGCTTTGGGTCCAGACGGTGGAGCCTCTCTTCCTCTTTGGAAGGCTGCGGAGGCGGAAAGAAGGTGGGCAAGGTGACAGACTGCCCAAGATGAAAGGGGGTCACCACTTTCGGTAGAAAAGAAGGACGAGGCCGAAGGACAACCTTGTCCGGATGAACAGAGAGAAAAGGAGGTTTTGAAGATAAAGCCTGGAGCTCACTCACCCGCCTAGCCGAGGTGATGGCTACCAGAAAAGCAGTCTTAAGCGTCAGCAGACGAAGAGGACAATTATGAAGAGGCTCAAAGGGAGCGCACATCAGAAATGTGAGAACAAGATTCAAGTCCCACTGAGGCATTACGAAAGGAACAGGAGGGAACGTATGAGTAATGCCTTTAAGAAAGCGTTGAACCACAGGGGACTTGAAAAGAGAAGGCTGATCAGGAAGCCGCAAGAAGGCAGCAAGATAACCTTTCAAGGTGCCCAGGGCAGAGCCCTGCCGGGCCAAAGAAAGAGGAGCACCTCAGAAAGAGGGGCGGAAAGGGGATCCACAGCCTTTGCTGTGCACCATGCCACAAATCTGTTCCACCGGCAGGCGTATACCGTCTTTGTGGAGTGACGCCTGGCTGCCAGAATGATATCACAGACTTCAGGAGGCAAGTCAAATGGCATCAACTGCCGCCGCTCAATCTCCACGCATGGAGGTGGAGGCTGGACAGGTTCGGGTGGAGGACCGTCCCCTGCTGCTGCGACAGAAGATCCTCCCGAAGGGGCAGACGTATCGGAGGATCGGTCAACATACTGAGTAGCTCGGGATACCAGTACCTTCGTGCCCAATCCGGGGCCACCAAGAGGACTTGGGCCCGGTCGCGCCTGATCTTCTTCAGCACTCTGGGCAGAAGTGGTATAGGCGGAAAGGCGTACAACAGACCGCAACTCCACTCGTGACGAAAAGCGTCGCCGAGCGAGTGCCGCCTTGGAAATTCCAACGCGCAGAACTGCTGACATTGTGCGTTCTCTTCAGTGGCGAATAGATCTAACCAAGGCTCTCCCCACTGCTGAAAGAGACCTTGTGCCACTTCGGAGTTCAGACGCCATTCGTGATCCATCATGCACCGGCGGCTGAGTTAGTCTGCTCTGGTGTCGAGAGCCCGCCAGATGTTGAACCACTAGGGTGACGCCCTGGTGTTCTAGCCACGTCCAGAGGCGCAGAGCCTCCTGACAAAGGGTCCACGACCCCACCCCGCCCTGTTTGTTGCAATACCACATGGCGGTGGTGTTGTCCGTGAACACCTGCACGACACTTCCCCTGACAGAGGGAAGGAAGGCTTTCAGTGCAAGTCGGATCGCTCTCAACTCCAACAGGTTGATGTGGAGACGAGACTCCGCCGGAGACCAGAGGCCTCTGATCTCCGCCTCTCCTATATGGCCACCCCATCCCAGGAGGGACGCATCCGTCACTACGACATGCTCCGGTTGGGGAAGGGAGAGGCTCTTGCCCGTGACCCAATCGCAGTCCGTGAGCCACCACTGCAACTGCTGTGCAGTGCCCTCCGAGATAAAGACCTGGTCGGACAGGTTGCCGTGATGCTGGGCCCACTGAAACTTCAGGTCCCACTGCAGAGCCCGCAAGCGCCGCCTGGCGTGATGCACTAGTAGGATGCAGGAGGCCAGCAGCCCCAGAAGCCGCAACACTAGCCTGACCGAAACCCAGGATAGAGGCCGAAAGATGGGAATCAGGGCCTGAATATCCCGGACCCGCTGTTCCGGCGGATAGACCCGGAACTGCGCCGAATCGAGAACCGCTCCGATGAAGAGGAGCTTCTGAGAGGGACTCTGGTGTGACTTCGGCACGTTGATGGAAAACCCCAGCAAATGCAGGAGATCCGCCGTAGTCTGGAGGTGGGAGACGACTGCCTGGGGCGAGCCCGCCTTCAACAACCAGTCGTCGAGATAGGGGGAACCCCGAAACCCCTGATCTGCGCAGATGAGCTGCAACCACCGCCATCACTTTGGTGAACACCCGAGGGGCACTGGTGAGGCCGAAGGGGAGCACGGTGAACTGAAAATGCTCCTCGCCCACCGTGAACCGCAGGTAACGCCGGTGGGCCGGCAGGACGGGGATGTGTAAATATGCGTCCTGCAAGTCCAACGCTACCATCCAGTCTCCAGGGTCGAGGGAATCTAGAACCTGAGCCAAACTCAACATTGTGAACCGTTCCTTCCGGAGGAAGGCATTGACGTTCGAGGTCCAAGATAGGGCGTAGGCCCCCTTTGCCCTTCTTGGGAACCAGAAAGTAGTGGGAACAACAACCACGACCTACTTCTGGGCTCGGAACACGCTCGACGGCCTCTTTGGCCGAGAGGGCCGAAACTTCCTCTCGCAGAAGATTCAAATGATCCTCCGAGATACGGTGGTGCTGCGGTGGCATGGCTGGAGGGGGTCACCTCGAAGGGGAGGGAGTAGCCCCTTCGGACGATTTGCAGCACCCACATGTCCGAAGTGATGGTACGCCAGTGGAGCAGGTGATGGCGAACTCTGCCTCCCACTGGCGAGGAATGGGCCGGAAAGCTCGGACTAGGAAGGCTTTGAGGCGGATGCTGCTGGGGTGGATGTGGGCTGACTGCGTCGTCCTCCAGAACCGCCTTGGCGGAAACCACGTCCGCGCGCAGGTTGGTTCTGCGGCAGGTGGCTAGGCGGGCAGGAGGAGGCACCCCTTCCTTGGCCACGAAAGGGGCAAAAGGCGGAAGTTAGCGACCGCGGGCCGAGAGGCCCAAGGACTTGGCCGTAGCCCGGGAGTCCTTAAAGCGATTCAGCGCACTGTCCGCTTTCTCACCAAAAAGGCGAGTGCCATCAAAGGGCATGTCCATGAGTGCTCTGGACATCCCCCGAAAAGGACGTGGACTGCAGCCAGGCGTGACGTCTAAGCGCCACCGTGGTAGAAATTGCCCTATCCGTAGTGTCAAGCGCACATCGGATTGCATGTCGTGCTGCATCCCTCCCATCGGCCAAAGCCTGGGTAAGTCGTGTCTGGGCCTCCTCCGGGCACAGGGGCAGCACGTCCTCCACCGTATCCCACAGAGAGTGGGAATAACGGCCCAAAAGACAGGCGGTGTTCAAGGACCGCAGACCCAAACTAAGGGAGGAGAACAGCTTTTTGCCAAACTGTTCCAGTCTCTTGGAATCCCGGTCTGGCGGAGCGGTCTGGAAGGAGGATTGGGAGGTAGAAGCCTGGATAACCAGGCTCTCGGGGGTGGGGTGTTGGGACAGAAAACTGGGGTCGCCCGGAGCAGGGCGGTGGCGCCTGGTGACGTTCCTGTCCACAGGAGGAACCGTGGAGGGCTTGGACCAGGTGCCCTGCAGAACGTCAATGAGGGCCTCATTGAATTGCAGCAGAGGCTCAGTGGAGCTTGCTGCAGACTGAAGCACCTCAGTGAGGACGTTATTCCTCACAGCCACCGCAGGGAGCTAGAGCCCAAGGGCTGCGGCCGCCTTGCGCAGCACCACAGAGAAAGCAGCACCCTCCTCCGAAGCCACAGTCGGAGGAGAGATGAATCCAGTGTCTGGTGAGGTATCCAGACCACTGGCCTCCCCCAGTTAATCTGCCCAGTCCTGTGACAGCTGAGCCTGAACGGCCATAGGGTCCTCGGACCCCTCCCATTCGCCCCCGTTATCCGATTCCTGGTAAACAGGAGGAAGGATCGGAGCCAGACGATAGACATAATGTGTCTAACGGCGCCGTACGCGGCGTCCATAGACGCCACAACGGCGCCGGATCCGGAGCGGGGCTGAACTGGGGCTAGACGCAGAGTGGAGCCGGCGTCGGAGGTGGAACCGGTGTCGACACCAGCGGAGGAGGCGTGACGAGGTCGACCGGCGTCGGCGGGGACGAGTCCCTCGGGAACCTGCGGCGTCTGGGCTGGAGCCGGGGCCGGAGCCGCCGGCATGCAAGGTTGCCCAGTCGGGTCCGCGGGGCCCGAAGGCGCGCCAGCAGGCGTCGACGGCGGAGCCAGGCTCCTTATGGCAGAGAGGAAGGCACTGACTTCCGCCGGCGTTGCGCCAATCCCAGGGAGCGGCGGGTATGGGGGACTCGCGCGGCGCCTGCGGCTCCGCAGGAGCCGCGGGGGTGGAATCACCCTGACCCTCGGCCGAGCCGCGCGACCGGCGAGGGGAGTCCGAAGAGCGGTGTCGCCTCTTCGACTTCTTGGGAGTGCTTCGACTTACCCGAAGACTTGGAGCCAGACGAGCGATTATGACGTCGTCTGCGGCTCCACGACCGATCCTTGGACCTCCTCCTGGACCGGGATCGAGAGGGGCGCGGAGCAGAGTGGCGAATCTAGAGGAGCTTACGGGACCGCTCCCGTCTAGCCTTCGAGGTCAGGGCCTTGCAGTCCGAACAAGACTCCGCGTCATGGTCGAGGCCCAAAAAGTAAAGGCACCGGCGGTGATGATCCGTAACCGACATCAAGCGGTTACAGTCAGCACAGGCTTTGAAACCAGGCATCCTACCGGCACCGGAGTCGAGACAAGATCAAAAAGGATCAAAAAACGTAGTCAAAAAAGACTAAAAGGGGCCGCTCTCCCGGATCTGCGCTTACTGGCGCGGAAAAAAGAAGAACTGACGTCATTCCGGCGCACGACGCAGAGCCACAGACTACGCCTAGCGACGCGCAAGGGGTATGGCTGACGAAAAATCTTCCGGATCCAGTCTGACGCCTGGGGATATTCTAAGGTGAGGAATCTAACGTGTTTCTTTCAGATATAAAATCCAGGAGAAAATTAGACTCCGAGAAATTTGTAAATAATTTATCAGAGCTCAGGGAGACTTCCCTCCACACATGAAGTGCAGTGAAAATCTAAGGGATTCAGCCTTTTGGGAAGGTTCTAGAGGGTGCTGGTTACGGATTAGTTGTACTTTAAGCTGTCTTTTAGAAGGGGAGGTAGAAAGGCTATTAAATGCATGGCTGCCACCAGGATAGCCTATAGAAGTTTTTTTAATTACTGCTTTATATTACAGTGGGACTCCAACTTAGACGGGGAAGGATTTAAGTATGTGAATCTATGAAAGACAGCCCAATACTGGATAATTAATTCAGCTATTCATGTTATCTCCTAGTCACATAAGATCCAAATTCTCAATGCATTCATTTAATCTGGTTTGAACTTTTGTAATACAATGTACTTGAGACTGGCTACAGCATTTAACCAATGCCAATGGGACAATACTTCTGCTTGACGTGCCCTCAATTAAGATTTGATACCTTATTAGCACTTTCAAACTCTTCATTGGCATCCTGTGAAGCAACAAGTGGCCTTTAAATCGCTATGTCCGTTAAACTAGTCTATTTGCATCCAAGTCCTCTTCACTATTTAAACAGTTTTCATAATACAAACCACAGAGGTACCTGTGCTCTGCTGCCGCTGAACTTCCTTGCACTATGTACTGAGGTGCTTGGGACTCAATTGTCTGTGCCGCTGTTAACAATTTTTCCCCATGCAATGTCTATGGACATTTGCCATTTTGTAGACACTGCTACAGCCCAAAATGCTGAGCGGAATTACTCCAGATTTGTCAGGAAGTGAACTCTTGGTCCAGAAAGAGCCCTTTATGTAACATGATGTAAATCTGCTGTGTAGTTCAGGAATCAAACAAAAAAGTGTAAAGTCTAGGGACATGGATCTTTCCCAGATCCACGAGTAGCCACAGATCAGAAGCCCAACTGGAAGACAAAAACATCATCCAATAACACCATACCCCCTTTCTGTTCATGGCTGAATACCAAGCACAGCATGGGGTTGGGTGCATGTGGGGGTGGTTGGCCACAAGCCAGGCCTTGCAGCCATCCCCCACCAACTAAGGCTGGGCCCAGCGGGTGTTGTATTAATGTACAGTAATTATATATAACTTAGTTAAGCCATAAAAAAAAACCAAGAAAAAAAAAAAATCACAAAAAAAGCTAACAGGGTAGTTCGCTTTAGATTTTAGTCACAAAATCAGAAGTTTAGCAGGTATAGTTATACTTAACTGAAGAAACTGATGGACAATTCCTGGAGGAGGCGAGCCCTTGCTATGACAGGCTTTTAGCACAGTGCAGAAGGGTTTGGCTAAAGAGCAAAACCTTTTGCCAGGTCTTGCGTTTAACCCACTGGGGTCAACCAACATTCATTGCGTACAGTGGAGATGCAGGGCCCATCTCCAGTCAATCCATGCTGCACACTGGCAGCAGTCTAATCCCATGCAGACTACCAAAGGCCCTGCTCCATACCCACTACCCCAGCTACCCATGGTCTTTGGCTGTGCAGAGCAGGGGTGGACCACTCAGCCTGCCATGCAACTAGGTCCTGTCCTCAGCCATCATAGCTGCGGCCCCCAGTCTTAACCACGCCCACATTAACAGCACACCCTATGGCAAGACTCTGCATCCAACACACTAGTCAACCCTGCTATGCACAGACTTGACCAAAGAATCTAGCTTTTGATCACTCCGCTTTTAATAAAAAAAAATTTAGGATCCACTGACCCTCAATTACTATGGAACTAGGACAAGCTTTGTGCCAAGATCCCACACCAAGCTTTCCCCGCACAAACATTCATGAAGCTTAGATTGGGTTTGTGGTGCCAGGTATTAGATCTTGTCCTAGAGCAGCTGTATAGTTTGAGGACCCATGGCTCCATCACCCATCCATTGTCAGTCGAGGTCCACAGTATATCTTTATTAGTAAAGTGGACCTAACCCCCATTTTATGTGTTGTGGCTCTGCAGCCCCAGAAAAGGAACTTCAGACCATGCAACCCTTGCAATTTATTTTTCGGTTTACTTTCTCATGAGATCCGGTAAAGAGTTTCCAGAACCATGGTTCTCATCCGTTATCCAATCAAAATCCTTTATTTTAGCTCCAGATCAGCAAATCGCTAATGTCAGATACACAAGTGCCAATCCATTAAAGCCCACTCAGTTTTTTTAAAATACTTACATTCCAAGCGTAATCTGATTTACACCAAACAAAAGCAAGATGAGTAAATAGTCCATGACAAGTTTTGCATACATCCTTTGGGTGGCAGGCACAAGCAAGCATCCATATAGGAAAACTCAACTTCAGTCCCCTTTGCTTCACCCTACAAGTATTTGCACAAAAACAGTCAAGCTCGACCTTATGGACTACACCAAGAGTGCCAGATTTCATGCGGGTGGATCCATGGAGTTATATATTGAAGTTTTTTTTTTTTAAAGCCTTTTATATCGAATGGTCAGTGAACCATAACTACAGTTATGTGGATTATAAATCATTTTATATAGAAAAAGCAAAAATATAAAAGGCTAATGAAAGGTTGTATTGACCAAATTTTGTATATTCTTAGTCAACATTTTTTCTTTGACTTGTTTAGCAGCAGTGATCGGAATGGTTAACAAAATGTTTAGGCAAAAAGGGCCCAGTCAGTGAGCCAAGACAATTTATTTTTACATTTAGGGACGGAGATCCTCGATTTGAAGCCAGTAGCAGCCCTCTAACCATAGAGAACTGTAGTAAAGAGATTAAGTCTACCTGAAAAAGTCCTCAACAGCCTGAGGAATCTTGGCACCTGCTATGGAACCAGATTGTCATGTGAATATGCAAAAACTTCCAAGTGACTGTTAAAATTCACTGAAGTTGTAATATTCTTTAGAAAAATTCATAGTAGGTGGAACTTTGTACTTCCTGTGATATTGGTTAGCCAACCAACAGACCAATTCATCTTGTAAAGGGCTTTGTCGATTGATTGTTTAAAAGCAGTCTAAATAAAGCCTGGTACAAGGATTGTGAAGCTCTAAAGAGTAGGGAGTTTGGGATAGAGGAGTTAAAGAATGATCCATTCACATCCACCTTTGAAACCCTGGCATAGTGAATACTATAAATATTCGAAATTGATAAACGAATGGTTTGCTTAAAGAAAGGGGTGGGGAGAACATAAGGTCCCCAGGTTAGGCCCATGTAGTGAAGCAGCTAATTTCTTACATTGTCCCATTTTTCAGCAGTAACCTTTTGCACATATTGCGTGACTGAATGTTGGATTAGTTTCTCTGAATCTAAACTGGTTTACACATCTAGCATTGCACAAGATTCACAATGCTTTGCTCAGCATGTACAAAGTCTCCTTGCACTATGAACAAATTTAGTCTCATCCATGAGGTGACATGTCTATTTACAAATCCATAACATCACTAATCTATATGCACATCACATGCCTGCTTTTCATTATAAAAAGATAAGCATCCAGATAGATAAGGAGGCACTTCAACTAACAGAGGGTGCGCCTGTATGCGGAGACTTCACCACACAGCGGTCCGATATCCGAGTGGGTGCCCAGTTTATGACCAAGACTGGCTTCTACATTCTCTCCCATCAGGTAAAGGATTTGGATGGTCCCGGGTTGGGGGAAGGAGATTCTTGGCTCCACACCTACACACTAGGTACATGTAGAGTAGTGTTTGCAGAGTAAGTGTGCCAGATTACGGCCTTGTTTTATATGCCTGCATTTATACACTGCTTTATCACCATGGTTGAACTAGATCTACTATTAAAGCTTTTGGTGCTTGTAAATCACTTATCTGCTTCGGTCTGTAATTGCATACACGCATTTTATACAGGAATACATTTGGTTCAATAAACAGATTGAAAACGTCCCACTAGTCTCTGTATACTTCTAATAAGTGAGCATGAGTGATTGAGCGAAAGGTTTTGTACTGTTTCCACGATCCAGGGGGATCAGGATTGTCATGTTCAGTGGTTGCCAGAAGCCATTCGCTCCCTGGTAAGGTTCGGGTGGCTTACAGTGGCACTGAGCTAGCAGGTCTCTAGGCCAAAATATCCTGCAGGGTGTCCGGAATCAATCTAGGCACCAAGCCCCTAGTTTAGGTTGTCCAACAAATGTGCAGATCCCATGGATTATTAGGAACTACACTACTGACTAGTGTACGCTTATAAGGAGCCATCGATAACTGAATAAAAATATGGTCTAGATCCAGTTATTGGTAAATTCTTGTAGAAAATGGTCCACTCAAAATTCCTTGCCCTTGGAAACTAAAACGGCAGAGAATAGCACAGTCTGCATTTTCCAAACTGTTTCAAGACTTGCTGCATTCAAGGTCCTTCTCCCACAATCGTAAAGACCACCTAAAGAGGTTAACAAGCATTTTACGTTAAAACAGGATCGAGGTCTAGTTTATATATTCTTGCCAAACACCTGTCACAGTCCAATACATGTAATATTGGGTACCCGATATCAAATGCTAGTTGGAGACCATGTTAAACTGTCGTGCAGGAGAATAAATGGACAGGAAAACTTATCTAAAGACTTAATGAGTAGGCAGATTGTCAGACCTTCAGTAGCTGTGTGAGGTTTACCTAATAGTATGGCTTCCACTAAGTTTTACTAGCGCTGTTGCATTAGTTTTTTTGGGTGGGGAGGGGACGTTTAATAGTCTCTGGTTTCCAAGACTGCAAAGAAAGTTGTGGTGTATTGTTAAATGGGTTCAAACAACTCCGATTCTATTCACTGGAGGCAGATTCCATCTTCCGATTTGATTTTCGTGTTGGTGATGTTTTGCAGCTTGTACGAATTCTTGAACTTTGTGCACATTCTTGCACTTTGTACGAAGTGGACTCTCTTTACCACACCATTTTCCTTTTTGTTCAAGCCACGTTTCACAATAGTTCACCAATGCTGTTTATTATGGGTGCAGGTTTGGGATTTTGCCCTTAACCGGTCAGCATCTTTCCCTACAGACATTAATTTCTTGCACTAGTATTTCCAACTAATTTCTTTAAGTCTGAGCAGAGTGGACACCTGAATTGTGCTCCTGGCACTGGTCCTTTCAGACTCTAGTGCAAGCCATGATCCGGATAATGAGTAAGCTTTTCTAGGCACCCATGTAGATTTATATTTAGGTCTATTTGGAGAAGTTTTTTTATTGTCAGATTCATTCCTGATTAACATTCATACAGTGCAGACTAATTTTTAATGCACGATTTACTTGTTTTGGGGAATGTGTTACTAACGCTGAACGTTCATATTAGGACAGACATTGGTCAGGTTTATTTACTTTCTTTGAAGAGGAGTAGAGGCATTTTGGGCATCTAGCATCATTTTAAAATGTATTGATTTTATTCCATATATAAAGCAACCAAGTAACAACTTTGTAACCTGCCAGAGTCTAATATCACTGAATGTACACCATCTTCCACTGGATGGAAAGGATAAGTTACTTGTAATCCTAGTTCTTTCAGGGGTATCCTCATCAATACTCATAAGCACATGACTATTCCCGCACCAAGCGTGGAGACCCCGGAAATATATATTCACAGAAAAAACCATAGGTTTCAGGGACGTTTTAGTTATTTGGACATTTCACTCATAGAAAACCATAGAAATACCCTTGTTATAGTTAGTTGAGCTAACTATAACTCGCGCCCCCGCAATGCACTGCTGATGACGTTGCATATTACATCATTCATGACATGGTCAGTGACATCACTGACTAATTCATCCAGTGAACGCGTTTCTATAAAATGTAAATATGATCATATTTACATTTTAAAGAAACACGTTTACTGGAAGAAGTCATCCGTGATATCAGTGAGGTCACTGACCATATCATGATGTAATATGCGACGTCATCAGCAGTGCATTGCGGGGGCGCGAGTTATAGTTAGCTCAACTAACTATAACAGGGGTATTTCTATGGTTTTCTAGGAGTGAAATGTCGAACTATCTATAACATCCCTGAAGCCTATGGTTTTCAGTAAATTTCAAAGGTTTTTTTAAATCCTAATTTCCAACTATAACGTGCCTGAAACCTATGTCTTTTTCTGTTTATCAACCCATTCTCAACTTGGTGAAAACTGCAAACCTCACCACTCTCCCATAGATACCTTACGCCAACAAACTCGCCACAAACGAGAGCCACAACTAACGCTAATGAAATGCAAAGTAGGCGTTCCAGTGCAAAAAAAACCACAAACACAAAACACCACTTCCCCATATTTTCAACAACCAGCCAAATCTGCAATGCGATCCAAAAAGGTGATAAGCAGAGTTAGCAGTAACAAATTGACATCAACCTTTAACTGGTGTAAGGAGGTCGACTATCTACTCTGTGAATTGGACCCAACTCACAGCCACATCTAAAGACCAACACGTGATCGAGCTACTGATCATGGGGGTCCGACACGCAACAAGACAACACCCAGCGCCACCACCACCAGAACCTCCCGCCCGCACCACCCCCCCCTACCACCAAGGCAACGCAAAACGGGACAACGGACAGTCCCAAAACACCATGCTCCTCAGCCACACAATAGCGGAACGTTGGGAGATGCGGCAACCAACTATATATGAAAGAGGCAAGTCACCCTTTAACAACAAACAATGCCAAGTGTAATGCTGATTTGCTGCACAGACCCCTCTATGCAAAGCACACACCTCTCCATGTGGATATATACTGTTGATACTTGTAGTGTAGTGCACAGTGGACGCAACCATGTTAACTTAGGCAGTGGGGAAAGCTCTCGGTCATGTAGCTGTGTTTTTGCCCCTTGGAAGCAGAGTGAGCTGCTCCAACGTACGCCACACTTCTTCCAGTGCGGCCTGCCCAGACCACGCATCATCTCACGGTGCACACATGCTGTGTGCTTCAGGTGCTACTAACTCACTGCAACATAAATCGCCACGTAGCTGTGCGCCCATCCTGACCGCTGCCTCCGCCCGAGTTACACAATTCACAATTCAAGATTAGTAGCGACGCAAATTTTGTAAGACAGTATAATGGGTTAAGAAGACCACATGCTCCCAATCTGTGCAGCTCAAGTCAACGTCACCTGCCTGTGGGCCTTTGCTGACTGCTGCCTCCGTCCTACACTGTGGAAGACCGGCGGCACGAGGTGCCAACTAACCCTGTTCAACACAAGCCGATCCCACATGTGTAACTGTCCCGAGTCCACAATGGTAGCGACCACAGCACCACACTCCCTTCGATCATCGTAGGGTATTTCCACATGGAAGACCTGCGACTCGTGGTGCCACTGAACCTGTACTATGCAATGTTTGTTTGGGTCACCAACGTACGCACGTGGCTGTGGACCCTAGCTCACAGCTACCTCTGCCCTACACTGTCGGCGACAAATGGTACCACTAACCGTCTTCAACACAAGCCTATCCCACATGTGTAAGTGTGTCCAGAGTCCTGAATTGCAGCGACCACAGCACCAGACTCCCTTCGATCAGTGAGGAGTATTTCCATATGGAAGGTCGGCGACACATGGTGCCCCTGAACCTCCACTACGCAGGCCGGTGGGGCCACCAACGTATGGACGTGACTGTGGGCCCTTGCTCACCGCTACCACTGGCCTACACTGTGGAAGACCGGCAACAAATTGTGCCACTGTCAACACAACCAGATCCCACAAGTGGAACTGTGTCCTAAGTCCTGAATGGTAGTGACCCAAACTCTGCGAGACAACCACAGCACCAGACTCCCTTCGATCAGTGAGGCATATTTCCATATGCAACAGCGGCGACACGTGTTGCTAATATCTGTTCAAAAAAAATCAAAGGGAGTGAAGAGGAAAAAGGTAGAACCGTCCTACTCTTGATACTGGTATCCAACATAGGGATTCTACCATGTATTATGTGAATATATATGCACCCATGTGTGTGCTGCTATTTTTATTTGAAGTGTTTAGTCATACTTGAAAAATGGTGCAAAATGATCAGAGCTCCTTCTCTCAATTTGTGGGAAGGGCAATGTTAAAAAAAATTGTAAAATACCCCTCACACTGAAACCTGATTGTGTCATGCTTTATCATTAGGGTCTTCCCGCCCCTCTACAGGACTGGGCGTGCTACAACTTGCGTAGACGCAGGAGCACTTTATTCAGTGATTGGTGAGTATGTGTAGTGCGTGGGATCGTGAAAAGAAATGTGAGATGGTTAAAAATTCTCTGGCTAGCGGAACTAAAATAGATTGTCTTCCCTGGCTGAGAATAGTAAAAGTGGGGAGGTGTAGATGGTGTACAACAAGTCACCTCCTACAAGGTCGACATGTTTCAGAAGCCATCCCCTTGGCTTTCTTCCTCAGGACCAAAAAAACGATCCCTATTACACCTCAATGGGTGATTGAATAAATGTACATATGCCTGATAGTCACAAACGCAGACCTTTGTTCCCTGTTATGGGAGTAGAAAAATATACCACTTGTATATCTTAAGAACTTTAGATTTTTCTCTTTATTGCTCCATGAGCTCACACAAGCTGTGTAGGGCGCGAATATACATACCCCTGTACCCTGATGTTGTAAGGGAACTGGTTCTATTGCGTATTTTTGAAGCAATGAGAGAACCTCCTGTGTGAGGAGTGTAAGATGATCTTGTGACATGGGACGCTGTTTGGGTGGTATATGCAGGGGGGGTAGTTGTGAGTTCCAGGCAGTAAGAAACGCATTACTTACCTGTAACAGCAGTTATCCAGTATTGGTGTCTTTCATAGATTCACATGCCTGAATCATTCCCCGTCGTCGAGACGGGAGCCTCCGGTACATAAAAAAGTAATGTCCTATAGACATACATAGAGAAAAATAGGCCTAAGGGCCTCTCCTTAGTGGCCTATCCTTGTCCTTATGTAAAAAGGACCAAACTCTCAGAGCCAGCCAATCAGCCATCACCTTCCTCTAAAACCTTCCTGACAGGAGCCTCAGTCCCTCAGATTTTCGTACGCACAAAGCTAGGTAGGCGTAATAAAGTTAGAGAGAGACGAGAGTCCTTCCAGGGGAGGCGGGAGGGTTGCATGTGAATCTATGAAAGACACCAATACTGGATAACTGCTGTTACAGGTAAGCAACGCGTTTCTTATCCAGTATTAGGGGTGTCTTTCATAGATTCACATGCCTGAATCAGAGTAGTCAGCAATACATCATGCACATTTCTGATGTAATCATGCCATATAGTCATTTTAGATAATACACATAACCATACAAGTTTGAAACATTGGCATACATCAATACATTACATCAGTAAGAGATGTGCATACCAGGATGGCGGGATGTTGGAAGGCTCACCTCACTGGAATTGATGGCGAAGCACTGCCTGGCCCACTGCCGCATCCTTCACAAGTTCAGCATCCAGGCAGTAGTGTCTGGAGAAGGTGTGCGGTGACTTCCACGTCACCGCTCTACATATGTCCAAAATCGGCACTCCAGCGAACAGTGCTGCTGATGTGGACATCGCTCTGGTGGAATGCGCTTCCACCCTGGCTCCCAAAGGCCGTCCAGCCCCGTCATGGCAGAATGCTATTGCTGAGGAGATCCATCGTGAGATGCTCTGTTTCGATAGAGGCATACCCATCCTTGGCCTACTGTAGGCCACAAATAGCTGTGATGAATTCCTGAAGCTCTTTGTTTTGTCTATGTAAAACTTTAGACACCTTTTGAGGTCCAAAGAATGGAGCGTCCTTTCTGCTGCAGTGGTAGGGTTTGCAAAGAAGGAACGTAGAACCACCGGTTCATTGAGGTGAAAGTCTGAAGGCACTTTCGGTATGAACTTGGGATTTGTCCTCAGCACCACCCTGTCCTGTTTGAACTGCATGAAGGGTTCCTGAATGGAGAGAGCCTGTAGCTCGCTGACTCTCCTGGCAGATGTTAGAGCGAGCAGCAGAGCCGTTTTCCATGAGATGTACTTGATGGAAGCTCGATGAATGGGCTCAAAAGGGTGCTTCATGAGTTGGTTAAGGACCAAATTGAGGTGCCACGTCGGTGGGACCCGGCTAGGTCTTGGGAAAGACCTATATAGTCCCTTTAGGAACTGCTTGATAAGCCTACTGGACCAGAGAGACGGTCCTTTGTAAGTCCTGGTGAAACGTGAAATGGCCGCCAGATGCACCTTTATGGATGCGTGCGCCAATCCTGACTGTGCCAAGTGTAGTAGATATGGCAATATCTGTTAGGGTGTGATATGGAGTGGTCTCAGGCCTTTCTCTAAACACCATGCGCAGAATCGTTTCCATTTTAGAGAGTAGGTTTTGTTGGTACTGTCCGCTCTCGCTTTTGGCAGCACGTCCCTGCATTCCTGCGGGATGTTTAAATGACCGAACTCTCTGTGCTCAGGAGCCAGGCCGATAACCCGAGCGATCGCAGGTTCGGGTATTGCACTTGCCCGTTGGACATTGTCAGCAGGTTCGGGTGCTGCCTCAGATGAATCGGTGTCCTGATGGAGAGGCGATGAAGATCCGAGAACCAGTGCTGCCTCGGCCAGAACGGGGCAATTAGGATCAGGGTGCAGGGTTCCGCCTTCATCTTCCTGAGGACCCTGGAAATCATCGGAACAGCGGAAAAGCGTACGCAAATACGCTGAACCAACCTATGGAAAAGGCATTTCCGAGTGACCTTGGTTGGGGACGCCAGCTTGCGTAGTTTGGGCATTTGGCGTTCTCCTTGGTGGCAAACAGGTCGATTCCTGGGACTCCCCATTCTGAGAATATGTGAGCCAGCGTATTCTCGTCAAGCTCCCATTCGTGGGAGAGGGATTTCTGTCTGCTTAGGGCGTCCGCAATGGTGTTGTCCTTGCCCGGGACATAGTCCGCCCTGAGTGATTCCCCTGGAGAACAAGCCAGTTCCAGATCTTTTGCGATTCGCGTGATAGGGAGGAACGCGTTCGCTCACTCTGTTTGTTGAGAGAGTGCATCGTCGTGGTGTTGTCCGTTCTGACGAGCACCTGGGAGTTCTGGATGCGTGGTAAAAAGGATTGCAGCGCCAGATACACAGCCCTCAATTCCAGAAGATTGATATGGAGATGCTTCTCCTGATCTGTCCATTTGCCGCTTACTTGGAGGTCCAATAGGACGGCTCCCCAGCCTTCCAGGGATGCATCGGTGGTGATCACCAGCGGTGCTGCTGGAAGCAGGAATGGCAGTCCTAGACAAATTCCTGTGATTTTTCCACCATTCCAGGCTCTTGGATATTTGCGGTGTTATCCTCACAATGTCTTCGAACGAACCTGTACTCTGACTCCATTGGTTCATGAGGGCTTCTTGCAATGGACGCATCCGGAGTCTGCAGTGAGTGATTAGGAGTATACAAGAAGACATCATTCCTAGGAGTGATTTGTAGGTGCGAACTCTTAGGGACTTCCGTGATGCCACAGCCGTGGCCAGAGATATTATCTTGTTTTTCCTTTCCTCTGAAGGAAATGCCCTTGCGCATTCAGTGTTCAAGGTCGCCCCGAGAAAGGTGATGCTTCTTGTTGGGGATATATAGGATTTCTGGTGATTGAGAGTCAATCCTAGATGTTGAAAAAGATTGGTGCAGGCGATGGAGGATTCGGTCGCGCCTGCAGCTGAAGGTGCCTTTACCAGCCAGTCGTCGAGGTAGGGGAAGACTTGGTGACCCATTTGACGCAGGAAAGCTGCCACAGGTGAAAGGCACTTGGTGAAAATCCGCGGAGCGGATTTGAGGCCAAACGGTAGGACCTTGAATTGGTAGTGCTGTCCTGCCACCTCGAATCGTAGAAACTTTGTGCCCCCTGAGTATCGGGATTTGATAGTAGGCATCCTGAAGATCCAAAGAGGTCATGAAATCTCCTTTTTCTAGAATGCCTAGTATTTCTTGGATCGTCACCATCCTGAACGACTGACTCTTCAGGAAAGAGTTGAGTGCCCTGAGGTCTAGAATGGGCCTCCACTTTTTCTCCTTCTTGCGTATAAGAAAGAAGCGGGAATAGAATCCTTTCTCCCTTTGAGACGATGGGACTCGCTCGATCGCTCCTTTCTTCAACATCGCAGATATTTCTCGGAGTAGCAGTCGCAGATGTTTGCAGAATTACTGATGAAATAGGAGTACCTGCTGACGACGATGGAGTGGTAGTCGACGAGAAAACTGACGACGCTGTTGTCGTTGACACAGTTGTCGTGGCGGTGGAGACATAACCTGGCGCCCCAACTCTTTTTTGCGCTGAGGAGGTTGTCGCAATTTTTCTGGCCGACTGGGTAGGCTTCTTAAAAGTCTGAGAATCCTTGTCAGACACTGAAGATTTGGAAGATCTTGCCTCTGAAGACTTCTTGTGTGCCTTCATAGGAGGAGTGTCCGAGGGGCCAGGAGACGTCACTCTTGGCCTCTTCAGGGAGACTTCAGAGGTCCTTGAAAAACTTCCCTCTGAGGATACCACACTCTCCCTGTCCTTAAGCCTGTCCAGCCAGATCAGCAGACGACCTTCTCTGTCCCTCAAGGTCTACTGAGGGAAAGACCTACATATTTTACAGTCCTTAGGTACGTGGTCAGAATAAAGGCAATATAGGCAGAGGTCATGCTTGTCGTCCACATGTAGCCTTTTCTTCCCACATGAAGAGCAGGCCCTGAAAAGGGCTTTCTTCTGGGATTCAGACATGCCCGGATTTAGAAGAAATAAATCACTCACTGCAGTGATAAGTGGCTTGAAGCAATCTCTGTCCAAGTCCTTGAAGAAATAAGTCACTTTGAAAAGTGAACAAGTTGGTTTTAAAGAAATCCTGAGGAGAACTCAGGCTGGAGACTCCCTAGCACAACGTGCGTACGAAAATCTGAGGGACTGAGGCTCCTGTCAGGAAGGTTCTAGAGGGAGGTGATGGCTGATGGGCTGGCTCTGAGAGTTTGGTCCTTTTTACATAAGGACAAGGATAGGCCACTAAGGAGAGGCCCTTAGGCCTATTTTTCTCTATGTATGTCTATAGGACATTACTTTTCTATGTACCGGAGGCTCCCGTCTCGACGACGGAGAATGATTCGGGCATGTGAATCTATGAAAGACACCCCTAATACTGGATAACCATACTGAATAAGTTGTCTTACCTGTCTGTTGTGATGGAGTTCCAGACAGGTAGGAACTGTGATAATCTTCCCCCGACTGGAGTGGAATGGTCTGGGGGGAGTGGAGGAGTCCCTGTTTTGTGGCAGGGGAGGTGCGAGTGTTATTACCTCGACCTTTGATGTTTCCTCTGTATCCACCTCTAAAATATTCTCTACTGGGGGATGTGTGTGGCGGTTTTAAATGTAGAGGAGGTTCCGTTCAAATATTTTTGGAGGCTCCTCTATAGAAGGAGCGTCGAAAGGACCCATGTGGTTGGGGAGATTGTAATGCTCCCATGGACTTAGCTGTCTGTCTTTTCATTTTTTCCAGTGCAGCGTCTACTGCTGGCCCAAAGAGCTGCTCCCGATTGAATGGTTGACTAAGTATGGTAGTTTGTACCTCTGGCTTAAAGCCTGTTCGAAAGTGTGTAAGAAGTCTTCCTCTGGTGCGTCCGAGTGCATTGGGACGCTGTGGTATATTGCTGCTCTATTTAATAACTGTCAAAACCCCAGGTGATAGTGAGGTGATGGTTTTGAGGGATATGGCTGAGGGTCAGGCATATCTGGTAATCATCCAACAGTATGGTGTCTGGATCCGCAAACGGATCATTAGGATCACCCCCACCCCCTAGGTCATCATAATCATCCTGTGGTGGTGTACGAGATGGAGGGTATATGTAATGGTGGTGTAGGCAGAGGGGGTGGGATAGGAGGCAGTATAGGGGAGGAAGGAGGGATAGGGGAAGTAGCAGAGTCCTTCCTATTTACAGGAAATTGGGGCAGGTGGTGTGCAGCTTTTTTTTTTTTTTCATGGCACCGCAGTGACATGTCCAGCCTTGGGGTTGATATAGATCTTTTTCTGCCTTGGGTCTGGATGAAAAAGCTCTTGTTCTTCAGGAACAGTCATTAGTACCGATTTTTTTGGTTCCGATCGAGGTTTTGGTTGATCGGTAGCGTGTTTGGCTTTAGGAGGCGTATGAGAGTCCTTAGCCGGTGGTTTCGGTACCGATGAGGGTTGCGATGCCGATGTGGTTTTCGGAGCCTAAGGTGTCTGTGGGCTTGGGAACCTTCGGTGCCGGTGTCTATTGGCCTTGGTGGTTTCGGTGCCAAGGGCTTCGTAGCAGATTTCGGTGCCGAGTAGTCTGTCTTAGGTGCCGATGGTGCTGGTTGGACAATTGCATGCGGTTTGCTCGGTCCCGAGCTACCGGAAGGCTTATGTTTCTTCGGAGCCGAGACTGGAGGCAGGGCTTCTGAAGGATGTTTTTGGTCTCGCCTGGGGCCAGCAGGCGAAGTCTTGACCAATGCCTTTGGTGGGGTTGGGGCAGGGGCAATGGTACTCACGTTGCCCAGGAGTGATGGGGTCGTCTGCTTCGGAAATTATTTGCAGATCCTCGGAATCTTCTTCCGGGACATCTGGGCCTTCATCAAAGATGTGCTCTGGTTCCGGAGCTGGTCTCTGTGACATGATGTGGCATTGAGCCCTTGGATCCCGAATGGTCTTTTTGGATCGAAATGCTGTGCAGGCTGGACAGCTGGACTTGTCGTGTTCCGGTGATAGGCACAGGTTGCAGACTTTGTGGTGGTCACTGGGCGGAAATTTAGCTCCACACTGGAAGCTTTTTTTGAAGGGAGTCCTTTCAATGAGCCGTAGGCCTCACGGTGTGGGATACGCCCAGCGGGCCGCGTCGACGCCCGGAACGAGCCGATGTAATCGATGTCTATGGTGTTTCGATGGTTTGTTGTGAAGTTTCACTTGGAATTGATATTTCCAACCGGAGCTGAAAAGTTGCATCCAAACCCAATGGCGGGAAAAGACAATCCGTGGATGGATGCCCATACACTGTCGTCCAAGGGAGGAGTCACCTATCTCGTGACCAAAGACTTCTTCCGAAGACAACAACCTGCAAGCATCCGAGCCCAACACCAGATGGCGATCTACTATCCTAAGTGTGTGATCTGCAGCTCATATGCCTCGAACACATTTTCTTACTCCAGTATTGGAACTTTTATAGATTCACATGCTTGAATCAGAGTAGCTGGAAGTCGGTATCACATTTTTTCTTGCATCTCTCCAAGTGTGTGAAATCGGATTTGTCAATCTGTAGAGAAGCAGATTGAACTTAAACCATCCTTCTTAAAACTGAAAATTATTACATATGTAAACATTTGTATACTTTGAACATACTTTATCTGAATTAAACCTTAAGGGTACAAGGTAAGACCATGAAAAGACCAAAAAAAAAACCAAAAGAAAAGTTAAAATTTGTGCAGTCTTACAGCAAGAAATACTGAATTGCACACAAGATCCAATGAGCAATCCCTTTTGGATAGAGAATAGCCCTTCCTGGGGATACTGAAGGATACAAAAATCTGGGTTGATGTGCAAAAGGTCTTGGTTCTTTGTAGATAAAATTTCAGACAGTGCTAAGTATCTAGAGAATGAAGAGCTCTTTCCACAGCAGTTGGTGGTTATGGAAGGTTAAGGATAAGAGGCTCATTCAGATCAAAGTCTAATGGAACTTTGGGGCTGAACCAGGATTGGTATGAAGGACTACTCGGTCATTCCTAAACTGTACAAACTGTTCCTGTATGGTCAGAGCCTGAATTTCCCCAACATTCCTGGCAGATGTCAACACCAGAAGGACAACATTCCGTTATAGAAACTTAAGGTCCACCTAATGTAGAGTTTCAAAAGGATTTTAAAGTGGACAATACTAAATTAAGAAGCCAGAGAGGTGGAGGCTGGACGGGTAGAAAGGTGAGGAAAAGGACCGAGTGGTTTAATGATCCTTTCTGACAATGATGGTCCTGGAGATTCCCTCCTAAATCAGGATATAGCAGCTAGATGGACTTTAATTGAGGTGTGTGCTAATCCAGATTGTGCCAACAGCAGAATGTATGAAAGGGTCTCATAGGGGGAGGACCACAGAAGATGTGCATTTGAATCTGGACACCATATACAGAATCTTCTATATTTCATCTTGTACGTTCCATTAGTGCTTTGTGCCCTGGCATTGGAAAGAACGTCTATACTCAGATTGGATTTCTAGATGCTGAAATTAACGGTGTTCATGCCACTAATCAAAGCAATTTGGGATCTGGATGTAGCACTTGTCCCTGGGACATAGTCAAAAGAGATGGAATGGGATGCAGGAGAATAAGTGCTCTGAAAAGTTCTGCAAACCAATGCAGACGTGGCCACGATGGGGCTATTAGGATCCTGCAAGGCTCAGACTTGATCTTCAAGAGCAATCGTAGCAGGAGGGGAATCGGCAGAAAAGCAAAAGATGGACCATGCCATTAAAAAAAAAAAACATGGATCCTGGTTGGTGATGCCAACTTGCGAAGTACTAACAATGAGCTACAAGAGCGCTCCCACTCGAACTATGGGTTACATTTTCCCCTTATAGCCCTTCTTATACTAGTGAGGCAAGCATACCTCGTATAAGTCCCAGGAGTCTGAATAGCACATGCGTGTATATTTTATTTACCGACCCAAAGCAATGCGACTTTATTCACAATCACAGGATCTGATCGGATACGTGATTAAAGAGGCCCTTTCCAGCGGAAGCCGGTGTTTTAATCACCCCTTCAGTGGATGATTGTCACCATAGTGACAAATAAATAATGAAGCATATTTTGAGTTCGTCGCTCTTTACCAATTTTATAGGTTATTATTCCTTCTGTTATATGTCATGACCTGTTTGAATATATTGTGAGAATAGACAAAGCCCAATTGCAAATATAATTTAAAAGGCTTGAGGAATTATCTACATTAAGATTTGACGAGATTCACGATGTAGCTCAGTGCTCGCTAATTGGCGTTCCTGTGGTCAGTATCTTTGAAAAAATGAAAGCAAGATATAGATATAATATGCTAAACCAGTATGCATCTGTTCTTGGCATGTAGAGCTGCAGATCTACACACTTGTGCATAGATCGCCATCTGGTGTTAGGCCCCGATGTTTGCAGTTCTTTTTCCTCTTGGAAAGTCTTTGGAAGTCATAAGGTCGGTGACTCCACCTTTGGATCGTATTGCGCATGGGCGTCGGCTCCATCCTCAGATTGTTTGCCAGCAGGGAGATGGAGCGTAGTAAACAGTGAAGATGCCAATGTGTGTTGTATCTAAATAAGATACAACTGGAACAGATAAAGGTAGCTGGGTGGGCGTGTGTAGATCTGCAGCTCTACATGCCAAGAACAGATGCATACTGGTAAGTAGCATATTCCGTTCGAGGCATAGGAGCTGCAGATTACACACATGTGCATAGATTATATAGCAGTATCCACCCTTGGCGGCAACCACCCGTATCTGTTGCAGTGGATTAAATAATGTTTTGAGTTCAGCCTGGCCCACACTAGCTTGTTGCTTAGTTTCAACATCTAATCAATAGTGTTTAGTGAAAGTTTGCGGTGTTGACCATGTAGCTGCTCTGCAGATATCCAATGGGATGTTCCCTAAAAATGCGATTGAAGCCCCTATTTTGCGTGTAGAGTTGGCTTTAGGGGGAACGGAAAGTGTTTGTTTTGTGGTAGCAAATCTGAATGCATTTGACAATCCACCTACCTATTCCCGACTTGGAGATGGGGTTGACCTTGTGTGGTGGAGAGAAAGACAAACAGCTGTTTAATCATGCGGAAAAATTGTGTTCTCTGTATGTAGTAGAGTAAGGCTCTTTTGACATCTAGTGTGTGAAGAGCTCTTTCTGCAACGGTTTGTGGTTGCGAGAAGAAAACTGGTAGTTCTACCGCTTGGTTTATGTGAAAGGGAGACATGACTTTAGGGAGGAATTTTGGGTTGGTACGGACAACCACCTTGTTATCATGCATTTGCAGAAAAGGTTCTTGAATGGTAAGTGCTTGTATTTTACTGACCCTTCTGAGGGAAGGGATTGCTACAAGAAAAGTGCTTTTCCACGTTCGGAATTGGAGTTCACATTTGTGCAGAGGTTTGAAGGGAGGCCCCATTAGTCTGGTGAGAACGATGTTCAGGTTCCACACAGGTGAGGGTGGCAGTCTGGGTGGAATTATCATTTTAAGGCCTTCCATGAAGGCTTTAATGGCAGGTACTCTAAAAAGTAATAGATGTTGCCTGTTTTGCAGATAAGCTGCTATGGCTGGGAGGTGCAGTCTAATACACGTATAGGCTAGATTGCATCTTTGCAGGTGTAGTAAATAGCCTATGATGTGTTGAATGGACACATCTAGGGGATTGATGGTATTGTTGTGACAGTAGACAACAAAATGTTTCCACTTGGCGGCGTAGCACGCTCTAGTGGTGGGTCGCCTAGCTTCTTTGATGACGTTCATAGAGTCAGGGGAAAGATTGAGGTAACCGAATTCTAGGATTTCAGGAGCCAGATCGCTAGGTTGAGCTGAGCTGGGTCCGGGTGTCGGATCTCTCCATGGGTCTGGGTTAGGAGTGGAGAGAGGTGTAACTTTTGGTACTACAGATAATTCCAGCAGTGTGGTGTACCATGGTTGTCTGGCCCAAGTTGGAGCTACTAGTATGAGTGAGGGAGTGTTGTAGTTTGCGCACCACTAGTGGAGTGAGTGGGAGAGGTGGAAAAGCGTACGCAAATTTGCCTGACCAGTTCATCCATATCGCATTGCCTTTGGACAATGGGTGTGGATATCTGGCGGCGAAGCTTGGGCATTTGGTGTTTGTGGGTGGCGAAGAAGTCTATTTGTGGATGCCCCCACAGTTGAAAGTACGGGTGAAGAACTTGTGGATGTAGTTCCCACTCATGGCTCTGTTGTGTGTCTGCTGAGTAGTTCGGCCATAGTGTTTGACTCCTGGGACACGTTGGGCCAGGAGAAAGATTTTCTGGGGTATGGCCCATCTCCATATAATCTGCGCTAGCTGAGAGAGCTGTGGAGTGTGCCGCCTTGTTTTTGAATGTAGTACATGGCTGTCATGTTGTCTGTGCGGACTAGGACTTCCTTGCCTAAAATCTGTGTCTGGAAGGATTTCAGGGCTAAGAATATTGCTAGTAACTCCAGATGGTTGATGTGGAGTAAATGTTGAGGTGTCCATCTGCCCTGCATTGTGTGATGTAACAGGTGAGCTCCCCAGCCGGAGAGTGATGCGTCCGTTGTCAGTATTATCTAAGGAACCGGGTCCAGGAACGGTCGCCCTTTGGAAAGATTTTTGGTGGGCCACCACTGCAGAGAGCGATGGGTACGACTGTCTACCAACACCAGATCTGTTAATTGATCTTGGGCCTGGTTCCATTGGCGCGCTAAGCACTCTTGGAGAGGACGCATCTGGAGTCTTACGTGAGGTACTAATATACAAGAGGCAATCATCCCGATTAGTTGCATAAACACTCGAGCTGGAAAGGAGTTTTGTGCTATAAATTTTGCGCGTAGAGCCTGAATGCTTGTGATCCTGGCCGGACTGGGGTAGGCTAGCGCTTGCAAGGTGTCTATGATGGCACCAAGGTATTGTTTTATGTGGGACGGTTGCAGATGGGACTGTGGTTTACTGTGAAGCCCAGTTGGTGAAGTAGTTGGATAGCGGCATGCGTGTGTTGTACACACTGGTTGTATGAGCTGGCTTTTATTAGCCAGTCGTCTAGGTATGGGAAGACATGGATGTGTTGTCTCCTGAGGTGTGCTGCCACGACTGCTAGGCACTTGGTGAATACCAGTGGTGCTGTTGTGACTCCGAATGTGAGTACCTTGAATTGGTAGTGTCGGTTGTCCACCACGAATCTGAGGAACTTCATGTGAGCGTGGTGGACAGGAATGTGGAAGTAAGCGTCCTTTAGGTCTAAAGTGGCCAGGAAGTAGTTTTGGGAGAGCAGGGGAAGTACCTGCTATAGTGTTACCATGTGAAAATGGTGCGAGTGTATGTAGGAGTTTAGGGGCCGGAGGTCTAGGATGGGCCGTAGAGTCTCGTCCCTTTTTGGTCTAAGAGAATATAGGGAGTAAACACCCAGATTTCATTGGTTGGTAGGAACGTGTTCTATCGCCCCTTTTTGTAGGACAGAGATTACCTCCTACTTTAATAATGCTAGATGTTCCTGTGACGTTGTCTGGGTGGAATGTTTAAGGGGGGGGTAGACATTAGCTCTAGGCAGTAGCCTGAGCTAATTATTTGTCACCCATTTGTCTGAGGTGATGGTAGCCCAGACATGAAGGAAACTTTGGAGTCTGACCGGAGTGGGATGGACTGGGGAAGTGGAGGGAAGTCATTGGGCAGGTGTGGGGGGCAGAGCAGGCGGACTTTTTCGCCTCTGCCTTTATTATTGTTGCCCCTGTAGCCGCCTCTTGGGTAACCCCTTGTGATGGTGGATTGGGTAGGAGCTTTGTATGACGTGGAAGCAGTATCAGAGGAGTAGCCTCTGCATGTGCTCCGAAAGGAGGAACGGCGAAAGGAACGCCTGGGAGAGTGATTGTAAGGCTCCCATAGATTTCGCTGTGTCGGTGTCTTTTTCCATTTTTTCTGGGGCCTCATCCACTTTTGGGCCGAACAGATGTTCCTGGTCAAAGGGATGGTTCAGGATGGAAGCTTGCACTTCTGGTTTAAATCCTGAGCCCTGGAGGCGGTGTCTGCTGCATCTAGGGCACAATGGATGGAGGTATTCGTGATGATTTTACCCTCCTGAATTAACTAGTTTGCCCTGTTTTTGTATTTGTCAGGGAGGTGTTGCATTATGGCTTCTAACTCGTCATAATGGGCCCCGTCATATCTAGCCAGTAACTCTGGTGTATTGGCGATACGCCATATGTATGGCAGCTTTCGATGCAGTGCGCTCGCTGGATGCTTTCAAGAGTTTTGACTTTGTCCGGTGGTGCATTGCCTGATGTCTGGGAGTTGGCCCTCTTCCGTGCTGTGGATACTACCAGGGAATCAAGGGGTGCTGGCCCTCTGATGTAGGAGGGAGCTGTAGGGGCAGCTTTGTATTTTGTCAATGCGCGGGTTAATAACCCTGGCTCTGACTGGGACTTTAAAGACCTCTGGCGCATGTTTAACACCTCCTTTGAGCATGGGCAGTATGGAGGTGGCCCTATGCGTGGCGTCGAAAGTATAGAGGAGGAAATCCTCCTCCACAGGGTCGGTATGGAGATCTACCCAGTGATAGTGTGCCGCCCTCTGGAGTAAACGGTTGAACCCCAATGAGTCTTCTGGTGGGGATGGTCTAGAAGGATAGAGATCATCTTGTGGGACGTTAGAGATGTCGGGGTTGTTATAGGTGTCCCATGGGTCTGGGGAGGCTGTGGGAGTGGGGTCTCCTGTAGGCAAATCATGGGGCACATCCCGCATGTCATCATATGTATCGTCATGATGATCATCATCCGAGGGGGTGTTGGGGAATGAGGGGGTGGAGAAGGTGGAGGGGGTGAAGGTGGAAGAGGTGGGGAAGGCATTCTGAAAGGTGATGTAGAAGAGTCCTTCCTCTTTGGAGGTGGGATAGGTTTTTCCAGGTGTCTTTGATTCTGAGCATCAAATGTCCGGTTTTGGGATCCTTGGTCAATGTCTTTTGCAAGGGATCCGGTGTAAAGAGTTCTTCTGAAGGTGGTTTATCTGTCGGCGCCGAAGGCGTCGGGCCGTTGGTTTTCTGGCTTTAGTGTCCTGTTTGGAAGTATGCGGCTGGGGAAGGGCTTTTTGTTTGGTCGGTGGCAAGATGTGTTTTGGCTTCGAGATCTCGGTGCCGGTGGCCTTGTGTACTTTTGTCGGTTCCGAAGATTGAGTCGGTACCAAGGAGGTGGAACTGGGTTTCGGCACCGCGTGTTTCGGTATGGGGCTCGGTGCCGAAGAGGCCATTTTCTTTTTCGGTGTTGGTGGGGAGGAGTGTTTATCGGCACAGACAGTGGGCTGGCTCGATCGAGAGCCGCCGGAAGGCTTAATTGGCTTCTTCACCGGTCCCGAAGGTTCGGTGTGGGAAGCAGTGTCTTTGGTCTTACCTAGGCCCAGAGGCGAAGGCATGAAGAGATTACATACTCCGTGGAGATCTGGACCCACCGAGGGCACTTCTTGAAGGGAGTCCTTTCCATGAGCCAGGACCGGAGCTTGGGTAGGCCTGAAGGCCGGTGTCGACAACTGGAATCGAAGGTGTTGATCGATGAGAGCCACGTCAAGTGTGGAGATCGCGATCTAAACAATACCGCGAATTGGAGTGAGGATTGCGCGTCGATTGAACTGGAAACTTGTTTGGAACTGGAGCACGAAGATCACATCCGAGCCCGATAGCGGAAAAAAAAAAACAATCCGAGGATGGAGCCGAAGCCCATGCGCAATACGATCCAAAGGAGGAGTCACCGACCTCGTGACTTCCAAAGACTTCAAGAGGAAAAACAACTGCAAACATCTGGGCCCAACACCAGATGGCAATCTATGCACAAGTGTGTAATCTGCAGCTCATATGCCTCGAACATATATATATTTCCAACAAACTGCCCTCAGCATCGAGAGGTCACTCGGCAACACTCTGCCATCCGGCTTTGATATGCAGGCAGCCTTTCGCAAACTATCATCGTTTCCTTATTTTCACCAACGCATTTCAAGGCTGAAAGCCTCTCCTGGGCATGCATTGCAACACTTTCGAAGCTTGCATTTTTTCATTCACCGACTTCCCATGACAATGAGGTTTGTGAACGGCTGCCTGCATATCAAAGCCAGATGGCAGAGGGTTGCTGAGTGACCTCTGGATGCTGAGGGTAGTTTGTTGGAGATTATATATATTGTTGGAGTCACTATCCATCTCTATCAGAGAAGGACAAGTTACTTACCTGTAATCCTAGTTCTCTTCCAGGGGTATCCTTAAAGTCATAAGCACTGAATATTCCCACCCATGTGCGGGGACCTCAGAAATAATAAAAATTATATATGAAAAACACATATATACAGCTCTGTATATGTATAAACATATATTATTTTTTCCAAGCCAATGCAGCTCTCATAGTAGGCTAGACAATATAGATCTAAATATCCAAATAAACACCATAGGCATACATATGCACTTAAATCTCTTACTCCCTCTTCCTGGTCATCTGTAGTTCCTGGCTGTTGAGGAACAGATAGTGGTGATTTCTGGAGAGGTTCCAACTGTAAATCTTGAACCCTTTTAGGAGTAGGCGATATATAATCGTGGCAGAGGAGCAAATGTAGACAGTCCAGGAGGCACAGGTGTTGGCAGAAATCTTTCTATAGTCAGCCAACATGAATTGCAGGTCTGTTAGAAACAATGTCATGCACACTACCTCTTGATAGTCCCAATGGAATTCCTGCTGAGGAATATAGTATTTATGCTCTCCATATTCCTCCTCAATCATCCTCTTGGCACATAAGCAGTTGGGATGGGCTAATCACGTAACCAAATGGACCTTTATCCTCATCTTCCTCAGAATTCTGCTCTTCCAACAGATGAGATGGCAGAGTCATAACCTTACTGGGTGAGGTAACTTCTGCCTTGTTCTAGGTTTTTCTTGTGTTTATTCCCTAGTCGACAACAGTCACCTTACTGCCAACGACACCATCGGAGAAGTGGATATTGGTGGCAATTCAGAAACTATAATGGATGGTATCGCTCCCATAGAAGTCATTAGTGGTCGCAGTCATCGGCACAGTCTGCATAGCTGTCGTAAACCATGTAGTAGTAGTTACCCCCAGCATAGTCAACTGTTGACAGCTTAACAGACTGAAACCTTCAATGACGACAGCCATCAGCACTGGTGTCTCCTTCCGTTTAGAAGTCTAAGACTGGCAAACCTCTGTACTCACTGACTGAGTGCTTCGTCGACGGTGTGGACTATGGACTTTGGCAACTGGTTTTCTTCAGGAGGCACAGAGAAAGGCTTCTTGAGAGAGTGCCTACCTTGTTGGGGGATGTGGTAGAAGGCTCCGAACTAGCCTTTATTTTCTGTCACTCAAATGTCCCCCTTCTCTCCTTTTCAGGTTTATGAAGCGATTGAGAGACTGTCCATGAGAAGTCCGAGCGCTTTCTTTGGGCACTTGCCAGAAGAATGTGTGCAGTGATCTCCCCTCTTATGGAACCTTCTGGATGAAAAGGACTCCTGACTCGAGATCACTTCTTTTCTGGCTATGTTTTTGGAGCCATATAAGGCGCCCTGCACGTTCCCTCAAAGTTTAATTAGAAAAGATACAACATACCTTACACCCCTTTGTATTTATTGCCTGTATCCCAACCATAAAGCAGTCACTGAGGGTCTTCTGTATGAAGTCTTCGTCAAGGTGGCACAAGTTCTAAAAAGACTTTCCTTATCCGACATGGTTATGCCAGAATCCTGTAAATCGGTACTTAAGATGGCACTGCAGTAGAAAATGTTGAAGCAAAAAACTCAAAATTCACTGAAACGGAGCAGCCTTCAGAGAAGACTCCCTAGAACATGCAGTAGAATATCAGAGGGTCTAAGGAGTGTTGTAGAGAGTGAGGTCCCGATTGGTTCAGGATTGTATTGGTCTTTTCCTAAACAATGGAGATATGTTGCAAAATAAAAATGGGCCTAGGCCCAGTTTCTTCTTGGTTTTAGCTTTGCATGGCTATTTTGATGTACCAGGGACTCACCTCGACAACGGGGAATGTCACGCATGTGAATGAATCTATGCAAGTTTCAATACTGAATTAAACAGTTAGGAGTGGTCAGAAAACTGACAAAGTTGGGAATCTGAGCTTTAGAACTGCCTCAAAGGGCACAGAAAGGATCAATACTCATGCATAGGGGTAGCACTATTTCAGGCTCTGCTTGGTCACTTTAAGGGTGGTATGAAGTCACCAAGGAGCAATATGGAGCTACATTAGTACATGCAGAGTATTGCTGAGAAAATATACATATCCATTTTGTCTCCTGGGTATACTCTAAGTGAGGACACTGCTGTTGGAAATCAGAAATATAAAAAAGCACAGCAAGTTATTTTTCTTTCTAGAACCACCATGTATGCAATGCTGTTTACATGGAGTAGAAAGTGCACAAGCCTATAATTAAGTTTGGTTCACACTTCGAATATTGGCATTAGGGAAAGGGCAGGCATGTTAAAATACTTCATGTACCCCTAGATATAGGAAAGTAATGCACTACTGTCAGATTGGAAAGTTATATAGTCTTACCTGGCAGACACCCTCTTCAGCAATTCCGTCATGAGCAGCTTGAATAGCCTAGAAGTAAATATACATTAGTGCCTGCATTGTATCATTCAAATGAAGCATTCAAAATTTCTACTCCCAGCAACTGACATACAAAGCATACAGCTACACAAAGTACCCTTTCCACAAGAGAAGTACTCCTATATCACTTCCTACGTAGCAATCCCCTCACCCCAGACTCATGCAATTCAAATATATAAATTGGCTCTACTATACCCCAGATAGTCTAGAAGATGGGCTGAGCCCAAAACCCACAATACCAACAAAGTTATCACAAGGGTACTTAACTTCATATGATCTGAGAATGTTTGGAGATATCCCAGTACTCGCAAGAAACAAAAGAATGAACTTGCCTGTAACTGTAGTTCTCCAGTAGTGGCATTTAACAGATTCACATGCTTGAATCATTACCCGCCAAAGGGAACTCCTGCAGTACCATAGAAAGCAATAGTGAAGAAACCTACAGAGGTTGATGTTAAAGACATTCACTATTCACTTATTCAACAAAAAACTGTCTAGCCAATCAGGCTTTAGAACCCTCACCAGAGGCTCCAGTCTCAGATAAGGAGAGCCTCTGTGGGGAGGAAAGGGAGTCACATGTGAAGCTATGAAAGCAGCCAATACTGGAGAACTACAGTTACAGGTAAGTACCTTATTTCCTCCTCCAGTATGAGCTTTCATGAATTCACATGCTTGAATCAGAATAGTTAGCATTTGTAAATATAAACATTAGCGTTAAAGCAGATGGTGGGAAAGAATTAATTGGAATTGGTTCACCCTACTGAAATAGATGGCATAATACTGCTTGTCCCAGGTATGCATCACTAAGACACTAACCCAGAATTACTGCCTGGATGTTGCTGCCAGGCATATCTGCTGAATCAACACCAGGAAACAGCAGTGGTTGCAGAAACGGCTCAGGTAGAATGAGTCTTAACTTTGTGTGAAGTGTTTTCCTGCTTTTCCATGGCAGAATTGAACGGTGGTTGCAATCCACCCTGCTAGTTTGTTTTGACATTGGCCATACTTTCCTTACATTTCTGTAGGCCACAAATAACTGATCCGCTATCTGAAAGTGTTATCTGCCCATTGACATTCATGTATAAAATTCTATTTACACCGATCAGTATTTGAGGACTGGGAAAAATATCTAATATGGGCTCATTAAGGTAGCATTCCAAAGTGATCTGTGTTATGAACTTGGGTTTGGATCTCAAGATGGCACTGTCAGTGTGACCTGAATGAACGGTCACTTTATGGTAAATGCTTGAATGTCACCAAGCATTCTAGCAGATGTTGTGTCAGAAGTATTAGTCTTCCATGCAAAATGTTTTAAGCAGGGTTTGTTGATTGGTTCAAAAGGATCTCATTGACTTAATACTATATTGAGATGCTAGGTCGGGGAGGTAGAACTCTAAAAAGTCCCTTGAGGAATTGTTAAAGGATTCTTGCAGACCAAAGAGAAGGTAATTTACCTGATCTTCGAAAGCAGGATCACTGCTATATGCACCTTAATGGGCGAGTTTACAAGACCAAATTTTGCCAGATGTTGAAGATACAGTAGGATCTGTTCTGGGTCAAGGAAATCAGATGCAGACCCCTTTCCTGGCACCAGATAATTAGTTTCCATTTAAGCTTCTATGTTTTATTGGTGGAGTCTGCTCTAGCCTTCACCAGAAACTCCCTGCAGCCTGTGGGGATATTCATATTCTCAAATTCATGGAGCTCAGGAGCCAGGCTGACAAATGTAGAGAAATTGGAATGTGTACCTGGCTGTTCATGAGCAGAGCTGGAATGGGCACCTGTTGCGAAAGGAGCTCTGCGAGCCAGAACTGTCTGGCCTCTTGGAGCAATAAGGATAATCCAGTTTGGTTCTCATTTCCTGAGAATTACCTGGATTCATGGAAAGTATGCAAAGATTTGGCCAACTCATCAAAAACTCATTCCCCACGACCCCTCCTGGTGATTGCAGCTTGCATATTACTGGCATTTTCTGTCAGTCGTAAACAGGCCCTGATTTGGCTTGCCTCAGAGTTTGTAGAAACGATGGTCTAGTTCCCACTCGTTACAACTGGTAGTCAACCTGCTTAATGTGTCTAATCCATTGGTTGCTCCAGGCATATGTGTGCTGTGATTTGGTTCTGGAGGGCCAAGTAATACTGCATGTTGCGAAAGGGCTGATCTAGTTCCTCCCAGTTTATCAATCAAGTGCATGCTGGTGGCATTTGTGCAGATCAATGTGCAAGAGCCTGCAACTCTAGGTAGGAATGAGAGCAAATGCTACAGCCTTGAGCTCCAGTAAATTTACATGCATCCTCTTTTCATAGATGTCCATTTTCTATTGAATGATCCTAGAGAGGAACACCCAATCCTCTAGGAATGCATAGTTATGATAGTCTGCCACCTGGGAGAGGACTGTTAGTCCCTTTACAACGTTCCCACTCTGAATCCACAAGTGCATTGATGCCATCATGGTTGGAGTGATTCAAATGATGCAGTTGAATGACCCTTGAACTTGTACCCACGGTTTGTCCAGCTATTCTTGAAATGGGCACATGTGCAGACTGCAGTTCAGGATCAGCATAATGCAAGAGGATAGCATTCAGCCAGCCTCTTCAGGGTTCTGCCACTCCAGCTATTTGCCGGAACCCGGTTAAGGATTGGCACAAGCAATACTCTGCAAAGGCTCACTCTCCCTCTTGGAGAATCTTCTTTGCGCCCACCTTAGCCTCTTCTGGCAGGTCTACTTTTAAGCCATATCAGAATAGGCTGCTTTAACCATGATTGCTGCCATACTAGAGAAGTGTTACCCAATGTTGCCTAGACAGCGTTTATCCCAGTCTGGTGGAGCTAGGACAGGGATCGAAGGGTTCTTTGAATGCCACAGGCTGCTTGAGAGGACTAAATCTGGCTTGGCCCACTGGACATGCCGGAGAATCATCTGGTACCTTGTATTTTTCATCTGGTCTAGGCATTACTCCCAACATGGATTTTTCATTGTTCTGATTCCTTCCTGTCAAATGAAGTACACAATAGAATAGCCCTTATGGATCTCTCGATGGGCTCTTTAAAATCTTACAGAAAGCACTCCATCTGCTTGGTGGGCAGAGGAAGCAGAAACCTTTGCTGCCTTCTCCATGTGAAAAACAGATGTCATCTGCGGTGTAACAAGAGGAAGTGGTGTTGGTATTTATCAATCCACTCCTTAGGAGTTGAAACAGGGTCTCTTATTTCGCCCTCCTCTTGTTACTCATCCAGGGCAGCTGGATCATCTGCTGGAGGGTACACAAATGTGCCAGGGACGGTAAGTAGTGTATGTAGCGGAGGAATCTGTGGTTGTATTTGTGGGGAAAGCTTAGGAGTCTATTAGAGGCGTGGGATTAGATGCTGCCGGTTCTAGGAACCTTTTATAGTGATTTGGGAGCACTGGAGGTTGACTACCAACTCCAGTGGTATCTGCACTGACTGCCTATATCCAACATGGCCACCAAGAGCAAAGTACTGCTCCTGAAGATGTAGCTGTATGCCCTCAAAAAGAAAAAATCAATACTGTTAATCATCCTCTGGGTACTTTACGTGCAACTCAGAGGGGCTATGAGCCACCATAAAGGGGCAATCGTCTGATTCTTCCTAAAGTAGATGAATGTGAGACTGGTGAAACTTTACATGGTGATGTGTTTGCAGGGAGAATCAAGTCCTTGGGTGACATCCAAGTGACATTACTAAACTAGGCATCGTGTTAATGGTGCCCTTTGCTGGTGGCAACACAGCCATTAATGCAGAGGTCTCCATATTCTGATTCGGTCAAGGAGTTATTCTTTGACGTTACCGCAGTCATTAATTTTTAGGGTTGATGTAGACTGCTCTCGGCAATGGTGTACAAGTCAACAGGACTGCTATGTTTGACAATAGTGTCAGGTGGGCATTTTGATAACAGTTTCGGAGTCAGGGTTGAAGATGAAGGAACCTTCTCATGCCACTATTTTGTGGCATCAACAGCTTACAAGAATTAAGGATCATAGACTCCAATGGAGACTAGGAAATCATTGGCAAAGGTAGTGGTAAATGCAAATGTAATGTCGAAGTCAATCAAAGTCAGTAATAGTTGACAATGTTCAAGTCTATGAATAATGGGATTTTTGCCTCAGAATTGTGGTTGATTGAAGAGATGGAGGATCTTTATATTAGGAAATGTATAGCTGGAGTTATGGTTTCAGAAGGAAACTTTGTTGAAGTTAGTTTTTAATTTGATGGTAAATGCTCCACATAATTATTTTGATGTCTTATGATTTTTTGAGCGCTTTTTTGGGTGGTTCTGAAAACTCCTTAAAGGGTCTCTTTTGCAGATTTGTCAGTGGTACAGCAGTCACTCCGAGAATAGTTTAGTTGGATTTTAGCTTGTGTAACCACAACAGCAATAATCCCCCTGTTATGAGTTTTCTGGGGGAAAGTGACATTTTGCAGTCCTTTACTGTATGCTCAGGGTGCAGCCAATAAACGCACTCTTTATGGTGATCTTCAGAGTGTAGCCTTTATACCACCGGTGTCACATGGCCTGAATCGTTTTGGGATGTTCCGACAGTCCAGTGATTTGGCGAGAATATATATATATGTATATCCTACCAGAAGAGAATCTTCTTGAATGTAGCTGTATTGAAGGAAAAACAGAGCTCAGACTCAAATCACACGACGTGCAGAAGAAAATCTGAGACTAGAGCTTCTGTGGTGAGTGTTTCAAAGGGTGCCATTGAATGATTGGTCAACATTGGTTCTTTTTTTTAAAAAGTGAATAAGCTAATGGAGTGAAGGTCTAGAACATTAACCTCTATGCAGGTTCCTCCACTATTGGCTTTAATGGTACTGTGGGACTCCCATTTAGACGGCAGGGAATGATTCAAGCATGTGAACCCATGAAAGCAGCAATACTGAAAAAATACTTATCCTAGGGGGGGCAGGGAAGTCGTAGGACAGGAAGTTGCAGCAAACCTAAAGATGTTTCTGGGTGTTATGGACGAATGGGGAGGTCCACAATGAATTACCTTTTGGTAAAATAGGCTACTGATGAACAAGAGGGATAGCACCAGGCACTGTAACACTGCTAGGGCTTCCTTTGTACAAGAATGACTTAGAGGCATGAATTATTGCCAAACGAAATGGAGTACAATGCTGACAAAGGAAGCTCACCAAGATGAAGTAAATGGCTAGAACACAACTAATCTGATGCAAAGAAAGCATACTCTAAAGAGGTGTGACAATGATAATTTACCAACCCCACCTACCTTTTATAACAAAAAGGGGACCACGGACATAAGACATTTTTGGGGCAATGGGATGGAATGATACATCTATGAATATTAGAAGTTCTAAAAGAATTAAGTTTTTAAAAAACAAATCTGGCTTTGATTTCAAGAGTAGGCAACTGGAATCAAACACCTGAGGTGTTTCACATTACAGAAAAAACACTTGTTGCTGTGCCAGATAGTAAGAATGTCTGGCAAGGTTGCATTTTTGCAAATACAGCCTTTTAATGTAGCTGGGGCTTTGGGGGAAAGGGGGGGCACGTATAAGAGTAGTTAGTCTGCCTCCTTAGTGTGAGGTACATTAGGTATGCTCTGGACTGCAGAGTTGGAGGGCCTTCATTTTGATAGTAGAGGAATGCGAGAAGGCAAACTCTTAAGGTACTGATATGCAAGTTATTTCATAGATCAAAATAGTTTTTGCATGGGAAGATCTGTTTAAGTTCAGTGACAAGTGCTGCCATTTGATCTGAAAAGGGCTATGCCAGCATGGAAGGAACAGTCTAATCAAAGGAAGGGGGTGGTCTAGATTAACTGTCATACAAGCCTGGAACCCACGTTAGAGGCAAGCAGTCAGTATCGGGGAGGGCATGCTGGCAGGAGTCAAAACTGGGGTCCTGCAGGAAATTTGCCCTCTGCAGGGTCAATGGACTTCACTTTTAGCTGGACCATCTATTTTTGCTAGCTATAGATTTAAGTGCAATTTACTCATTCCAAAGAGTAATAAAAGTGCCTGGGTTCTTCCTTTCAAAATTGGCATATTGGTGAAAATTGGCAATTCAACTTCTATAAGAGTCCCTTGTATGATAGCAAGTGTACCCAGGGGCCTGCAAGTTAAGTGTTACTAGTAGACTGCTTCTTGAGATTGGGCACATGTTGAATGGCTGCCTCCTTAGCTGACAAAGTCAGCAGCAGAAGACACTGCCTTGTGCCTGGAGATTCAACGGAGACTCTAAGTGGGCTGTGTCCCACTCCTCCCCACCAGTCTGAACATGATGCTTGGAAATAGTCACCTGCAGGGGGCTGGAGAAGCTCTGTAGAATTGGACAGATGCACAATTAAAACACACAACTTTACGCCCATTGTTGATACTGGGCCCACTTACTGGCTAATAGGACATAACACATTGCATGCAGGGATCCTACTCTTCTGCCTCCCCCGTGCAACCCACCTGCTTTGCCTACGGACACTGGTTGGTGCTTGTGGATGGTCCTGCTCCCGTAGAGGGACAATGGACCATGAATCCCATAGGATACAGTTAGCCTTATGGGAAAGAGTAAAAACAGCCAGAGGCACATGATCAACCACTATACGACAGCCGGGGTGAGCCCTCCCAGACGTGGGGGCCTATGCCTTGACCCCAGCCATGAGGCAGAGATGGGGGAGCCCTCTAGTGCAGTTTATGGTGGCCATATAAGGTTCATGGGCAGCACTGGAGTGTAAAATTGAAACTGCAAATCTGTCCATAGGAGGTTGACCTCTAGGGATAAAAGTCTCCGGAAACAAATTTGGGGGTGTAGGGAGGTGTCACAAATGCCCTTGTCCCGATAAGTCAGGCAGAAGAGGTACACTCCCGGCACAATATCAGGTTGGAGTAGTTTCTTACCTGTAACTCCAGTTCTGTAGTAGGGGTATCTCTGTTATAGTCCTAATCTATGAATAGAATAGTCCCGCCCATGTGCGGGGACCCCGGAGCAATCAAAATATCTCTTAAGCTGTCCTGCATTTGCAAACCTGCAAAGACCCTTAAGAGACAGACAAAATACAGCCTAACAATATGGCTGCACTGGCCAGCACTTCATCTGAAGTGAACACAAAATCCAAAATAAAGTTTAAATGTAATTTTTATTCACATCTGACATGTTCCTTTATTGTATCACACTCCCTTCACCAAAATCCCTTTAAACAATAGAGAGGAGGGGGTGGACAGACATTATGTGTCTGCTAAAAGGATACCGTGCCTTTAAGGAACTCTTCAGAGACCCCCGGTATCCCAGGATGCACAGCCAAAGCAAGTTACTTTCAGTTCTTTTTGAAGGTGTATAACAGGCCTGATACTGTCAGTTTACTCCGAGGAGGGAGGGTCGCTTATGACTATAACCGATACCCCTACTACAGAACTGGAGTTACAGGTAAGAAACTACTCCTTCTGTAGTAGGGGATCTCTGTGTATAATCAATCTATGAATAGAATGGCAAGCCCATCCCAACCAACAAACAGCGGTGGAGTAAAAACCAAACCAACAAATCACTGTGCAAACAAATTCCTCAGCTAAGCCTGTCCAACCTGCGCATCTGCCCTAGCATCAGAGTCCAGGCAGTAATGCTTAGTAAACGTTTGGACCGACTTCCAGGTGGCAGCCTTACAAATGTCAGCTATTGGAACTTTCCTAAGCAAAGCTGTAGTCGCTGCTTTGTCCCTAGTCGAATGCGCTGTAGGCTTACCCCCTAACGTCTTATTAGCTTTCTGATAACAGAGCCGAATACAGGACACAATCCATCTGGAGATGGACTGTTTTGAGGTAGCTAGACCAGTTCTTACCGAACCATAATTTACAAACAGTTGATCCGACCTGCGGATGTCTTTTGTCTTATCTAGATAGAATTTCAACACTACGCACATCTAGTGAATGCAGAGACCTCTCCGCCGGAGAGGAGGGATGCTGAAAAAATGTAGGCAAAGTTATCTTTTGATTTACATGGAAATCAGATATCACTTTAGGTAAAAACTTAGGATGAGTACGCATTACCACTTTAGAAGCATGGAACACAGTATACGGCTCTTGACAACACAGAGCCTGAATCTCACTTACTCTCCTGGCCGATGTAATGGCCACAAGGAAGGCAGCCTTCCAGGACAAATGCTGCAAAGAAGCCTTATGAATAGGCTCAAAAGGCTCCCTCATTAATCTGGACTACACCACGTTCAATTCCCATGGTGGAGAAGGTCGTCTAACAGGGGGAAACACCTTACGCAAACCTTCCAAAAAAATTTTAATCACAGGGATTTGAAAAAATGAGGTTTGGGAAGGGCCCTTTCTATACGCAGTCAAAGCTGCGAGATGAACTTTAATAGACTGAAAATTAAGCCCAGATTGAGCTAACTGCAGCAGATAAGGCAAAATAACATCTTCCTTACAGGATGTAGGGTCAATGTCCTTTGCCGTGCACCATAAGCAGAATCTCTTCCACTTATAGGCGTAAGAAGTCCTTGTAGACGGTCTCTTCGCCTCTTTCAAGATCTCCATACAGTCCTGAGGTAGGGTCAAGTGTCCATACTGTACTAGCTCAGGAGCCATGCCGCCAAACTCAAGGACAAGAGATTGGGGTGAACCATCTGTCCTCCGAACTTCGTGAGAAGGTCTGGCCGACACGGCAGGCGCCGGTGTGGTAGAACAGACCGGCGAAGAAGGTCGGTGAACCACCATTGCCGCGGCCACTCCGGAGCAATCAGGATCATCCTGGCTCTGGATTGCGACAGCTTGATCAGCACCGCCGGAATCAGGGGAATGGGTGGAAAGGCGTAGAGAAAGCTGTTCGACCAGCTGATCCATAGTGCATTCCCCAGCGTCCCTGGTTGGTAGTACCTGGACGCGAAGTCGCGGCATTTGCTGTTTTCTGCCGTAGCGAACAGATGGATATCGGGAGTGCCCCACTCTGCGAAGACGTCTTAGCACGTCGTCGTTTAGCACCCACTCGTGATTTTCTTGAACGAGCCTGCTGAGCGCATCGGCTTGGGCATTCTGCACTCCCGGCAGATGGGTTGCCGTGATCGTTAGGTTCCTGGCCACCAGCCAATTCCAGATAGTCTGTGCCTCCCGAGACAGCGTGCGTGAACGGGAGCCCCCCTGCTTGAGGTAATACATGGTAGTAGTATTGTCCGTCTGAACTAGCAGGGAGTTCGACTTGAAGGAGGGATGGAACGCCTTCAGGGCCAAGTGTACTGCTCTGAGTTCCAAAAAGTTGATGTGGTAAGTCATCTCCGTCTGTGACCATATCCCCTGAATCTGAAGAGGGCCCGAATGCGCTCCCCAGCCCTGGAGAGACGCATCGGTCACTATGGTCTGGACCGGAATATCCTTGTGAAAAGGAGTCCCCTTGCAGACATTCTCTGAGGAGCACCACCATTTCAGAGACTGTAGAGCGTGTTGGGACAGATGAATCTTGTCCTCCCAACGCCCCCGCCTCTGGTCCCATTGATTCTCCAGACATTCCTGCAGAGGCCTCATATGCAGACTTGCATTGGGGGTGAGAAAGATGCATGAAGCCATCGACCCCAGTAAAGAGGCCACCGTCCTCACTGCAGGAGAGTGGGCTGAGAGGAGGTGCAGGGCCTTCCAACGGATAGATAAGCGTCTCTCCTCCGAAGGACACACGCTTGCGTTCAAAGTATTGACTGAGGCCCCCAAGTACTGGAGACACTGCACAGGGATCGGCACAGACTTCAACATGTTGATGTGCTGCCCCAGGCGATGAAGCAAGGCAGCTGTCCTGTTGCAATGACACAGGGCTTCCTGGTACGTGGAAGCTTTTGTAGGAGAGTAGGGTCTGCTTTCTATGTTCACCCCCACTTTTTGCTTTTGCTTTACTGGTTTGACTTAGATGTGGCTGTGGGCCTGCTAATCAGACCCACAGCCCTGCTGTTGTCTCTCTAAATTGATACTATGTACTTTAGGTGCACAACCCATTTGGATAGGGTCACCTTATTGGCCCCTGTACAGTGTACCTTAGGTACCCAGGGCATAGGTGTACCCTAGGCCTACCAGGGGCTGCAGCATGTATTATGCCACCCCTGGCCTGGCCTGGCCTTCCATTATGACACAACTGGCTGATCACTCAGCTGGGGCAAGGTCGTGTAATCACCCCTTGCTTAGGTGTAGTATTCCTATACCTAACTTACATATAGACACATGTGTACCTATCAGTCACTCCTATGGCAGGCCTTAACAATCCTGGAGGCAGAGTGCTTGGTAACATGTGAGATGGTGCTCTAGCATGAGCTGAGCCTGTCTGCAGCTTTCGGAACCATGTCCTTATAGCTGTTCTATGATATAGCCTACCATATACTCTTAAAGTGCCTTATAATCTTAAACGGTTATGGTAACTATGGTTTGGCTTTATCAAAACATGTTGTGTAAGGTGTCTAACACTTTGGAATAATACCCCCATCCCATTTCTGGGGATGAGGATATTATCCCTCCCTTCTAGAGGGAGAAGACATGTTGTAACCTACTTACCCGGTTAAAGTTAACCAGAGCCCCAGCATCACAAAATGGATGCTGCTGCCACAGACACGAGTCTGACCTCCTGCTGCTGGGAGTGATCCCGGCAAGGGAGGCTTGGACAATCGGTTTCCTGCCTTGGGAGGTGAGAGCACCACCCCAGACAGGCCTTAGTGTATTGGGGCAGGGAGGGATGAAAAGAATGAGACATGCCTGGGGCACACAAGGTGTCCCGTGCATAGTCCAGTTCAAACCTGTGCTGGGGCTCTCCAGCCCCAGTGCTGGCGCGAAACTGGACAAAGGGAAGGGGGTGTAACCACCCCCCCTCCCAGGTCCCACCCATAAGGCGTGACCTAGCAGGTAACCCAGCCCCCCAGATTTGGATAAGAGTGGTAACTGGGCCCCAGGAGATTAGATTATCCTGAACCCGCAGCTTGAACAGAAACTCTGGACCTTCGACGAAAGAAGAAGACTGAAGAATCTCCCTTGTGGCCAAGGAGTGACTACCCTGTGCAAACAGGCACCATCAAGAGACTACCCTTTGCTTTGCTGAAGTTCTACGAGGGACCGACCGCAGAGCCCGACCAGAGCCTTGACTTCCAGACTTCTCCGACCCTGATCCACATCCACAGCCGAGCTGAGATCCGTGGAGGCGACAAGAGACGTGGGACCGGCTACCTGGGAAAAGTGGAGTGTACCTTCCAGCGCAGCTTCTGACGTACCCTCGAAGTTGTGCACCGGGGATTGAGAAGCCCCAACCCCAAGCACCATCTGCAGCGAAGATCAGCCTCCCACACTCCACGAGTCCTGCGTGGGGCCCTTCTGCATTTTCCTGCTTGCCGCGCCTGTCCGGTTGCTTGCCCGTTGGCTAGTGGCCTTTGTGACGACGCATCCAGAAATCTTCACTGCTGGTTTGGCTCCTCCAGACTGGCTCCCGCTTCCTTGCAAAAGAGAAGCACCCCAGACCTTCCTGGTCTGCACCAGAAGCAAGTCCTCCGTTCTTCGTGGGTTCCGCTTGCCAAGGCTTGGTGAGTCCTAGTCCAACTTCGACGCCGCAGACAGCAAGAGCCTTCGTGGGACAGCTCGCCTTCTAGTCCTGGTCGTCCGACGTTCCCTGGTCCTCGTGGCTGCAGCGACAAGCTTCACCTTCAATCTTCACGACATCGCCTGGTTCCTTCCTGGTTCCACGTGGTCACTGGCTAGTGACCTTGACTCGGTCCCTTCTGCTTGCAGGTCTCCTCTCTTCTTGATCCCAGCCTTGGGATCCACCGGACACTCTTCACTGACTGCCTGTCAGCAACTTTCCTTCAGGCATCCATAGAAGTCCACGACGAAACCCGACGCAAGTTCACACCTATGCACCCGCAGCCCGTGGGCTAGGTAACTTGGGTACTTCGGTGCTCACAAGGGTAGTGACTATCCTAGGGTCTAGTTTCCGAGTCTCGACTCTAGCTGCTTCAGAAGTGTCCTTAAACTGTTAATTGCTAACTACTATTTCTATCGACTTTTACGCATTACGCGTGAGTGTTTCCACTCTGCACCTGAATCCCGTGGGCCTCCCACTTCCTAACTGTTGCTAGTGCAGTGTAGCCCCAGCGATTCCCTAGGCCTATCCTGTGTTCGTGACAGTGGTCCTTATACCACTTTAGTATATGGTTTGCGTGGCCCCTAGGGCCCAACTGTATTTCTTACCTGTGTGACTTAATGTATGCTTTAATAAGACTGTGTTGTACTTACCTCTAATCTCAAAGAGTGCTGAGGGTTTGACTAGAATAAATGCACTTTAATATATATATATATATATATATATCATTGAACAAAATGCCCAAGCATATAGGAGCGCACTCCCAGCAAACCGCACCAGCTGGTTCCTCCCACCACAGGTATCGCCATCGGCATAATTGAATGGACAGGACCACGCAAAACTGCTCTTTCAAATTTCTTTTACTGAAGACCTGACGCATTTCAAAGCCTTTGCTTCTTCCTCAGAGGTTTAGTAGGACGCGCTCAGTGCGCGCTTTGGACGTAACATGACTGCGAAAATTGCTCTGAGGCCCACTGAGGGTGAGAGAAATAAGTTGTATATTAAAGCAGATGCACAGGACCTACTAAAGGTTGATAATTGCTCCGTGATGACCTACATGTTCCATAATGCAAAGCGCGCACTGAGCGCGTCCTACTAAAGGCGGAGTTTGCCACGGAGACTCCTGTGACTGCTTACACTGCTGTGACCTCTGAGGAAGAAGATCCCCTAGACGGCGACCTTCTCTTTGCCGACGGCGAATAGCGACCTAGACGGCGAGTGCCTACGCCGGGACTGGTCGACGCTGATGACTCGGAGAAGTTGATGGCGTCGACGTAGATGTCAACGGCGGACTGCTCAGCTCCCTCGACGGCAAGCGTAGACGCCGTTTCTCCCCCAGAGCCCTGAGGAGACTGAACAGACCGCAGCCATCCCCCTCAACGCCGTAGTCGACGCCGAAGGAGAATGGGGACATTTGCTGGGCTTCCTGCCCCTGGGGAGCCCCCCAGGGGCCTCAGCATGGGCAGAACCAGCCCGTCCTGACCCACCTTGTTGCCTCAGCCTTCTGTCCTCCAGGCCCTGGAGCCTGATCTTAATCCTGTCTCAGGGTCCTGGCTGAGAAAGATTGGCAAATGTCACACTCCTCTGGAACATGGGACTGGGGAAGGCAGACGATGCACACCCTGTGTAGGTCCGACTTGGCCTTCTTTCTCTCGCACTCTGGGCACTTGTCAAACAAGGCAGGCATGCTGACAACACAGAGCACACACAAGGAGGAAGGCAACAAGGTACTTAATAAACACTTGAAAAGTGAACAAATCCAAATAAACCCTTGAAAAGGGAGAGCTCAATGCTCCAGGGGCCTGCTAGCAGGAGACGGAAAAAAGAACTGAAAGAGGGACCTGCTGTGCATTCTGGGGTACTGGAAATGTTCTGGAAAGTTTTCTTAAAGGCACAGTATCCTATTCTGAGCCACATAATGGCAGCCTATGGGGCTTGTCTGTCCATTCCTCCCTCTCTATCATTTCAGAGGCTTTTGCTGGTAGAGGCAGGTTTTTTTCTGTGGAAAAAGCTGGGCAGGCAGTGCTGTTGGTGGATGTTGGTGGAATTTTCTAGTTGAAGTACTGGACAGTGTAGCCTGTGGATATAGGCTGCATTATCGGTCTTTGAAATTCTCTTAAGTGTAGATGCAGGTCTGCATGGCTTGACAACTTAAGAAATTATTTTTATTGCTCCGAGGTCCACGCACATGGGCGGGACTATTCACTAGATTATGACTATAACAGATCCCCTACTACAGAACACCCACCATAGTAATTTCTTTCGACTGCCACGAGTTACCTATGGAGATACTGGGATCAAATGTGATGTCTACTGAACCAGATTGAGGTTTGCAAGGATAGTTTTATTTTCACATGTGAAAGGCGAAGGTAGAGATAGGACAGGTCTAGTGTTCCAGAATCTGCTCAAGAATGCGGTGCTCTTTGTATATGGTTAGGCAGTGACTGCTGCAGATATAGGGGGTGGAGCTGGAAAAAAAACCTTACCTGTGTACGCCGCCACCTCTCCCCTCAGCAGCACTGAACGTTAGTACACAGGCTCCCAGACTCCCCCAGTCAATCTTAATGCTTCTATCACCAGGATGGCAGCAGTTCCTAGGACAGTTATCCACCCAGCTGTGCAACATAGCCAGTTGGAGAACATGCTAAGTGCACAACTGTTTGTCTGGCCAAACCATCATGTGCACAAAGAGTACAAACCACTCTTCCCCCTCTGCACTGGCCAGGCAAGCCCTGCCCTAACCTGGCTCCAAGTCAGCACTGAAAAATAAAATAAAGTGATATATATTTTTTTTGCACTGCTCAAAGTGGAGGAGCCGCCACTGTGGTTAGGAGGGACACCAATGAGAGGTTACCTGCTAGGAATCGCTCAAAGGAGAGTCACTGAGTTAGCAAGTCAAGGGTACTGTCAAGCCATTTGACACCTTGGGCAGCCAGAAAGGAGAGTTGGTATTTACTGGTCTGCAAGGTTAACACTGCCTAGATGTTTATGCAAGCAACGTTTCCTTAAAGAGATCAGAGTATTGTTAGAATCCAAAAACAATGTGTTAAGAAGGCAGTCTATGTTATGGAAAGATTAATCTGAGCAGAGGATGGAGGACATTTAATAAGTAGCTAATCACAGTGAAGCAATTTTTATGAACACCAAATCAGGAATTTGAGACAACCCTAGGAGTTTTTGGAGCACCAGGTATTAGTGTCAAATTCAATGGGAGATTGGCAAACCATATTTCTCAAATACTTGTCTAATTCGATGACTAAGCTCACGCAACCCAGAACCTCTTTGGTGCATTTCCTAACCAGTGGACGCAACTCAGATTTATCCTTTAGAGTATAACCTAAAACCAGAGTATCCTCCGTATTAACCATAATTTCAGAGATAGCAATGTGTGCGCTCTGGTATTAGGACGTCATGCGCATGAATTCAAGTTTAAAGATCTGCTGTTAATGTTTAGGGCTGATGGAAGCATTTTAGTTGAGTGACAACAAAAGTGGTTCAATGGCTAAGAGGAAAAGTTAGGGTGATAAGAGGAAACCCTGTCTTGTGCCTTGCTTGAGTGGAAACTAGTCAAAAACACCATTGGACCGAATGTTAGCGCAGGCATTTGAGTATAGGACAACTACCATCTTTATGATGGACTAAGCTAGATTAAAGCAGGACATTGTGGCCCTCAAGAAAGGATATGCAACTTTGTTGAATGCTTTTGCAGCATTGAGTGCTAGAGCAGCTACAGGTGAGTTTGAAACCTGCAAGATAGCCTAGTAACCCAATATCATTGGAGAGCCTGCCTTTGTGGAAGCAGTCTTAATACAGGCCGATCAGAAGTGGTAATATTCCTTGAATGTTAGAGTAGTTTGCAATTTAAATTGGAGAGATATTAACCTATTGTGATAGGTGTGGTCTTTGCCTTTCTTGGGTAGTAGCGATACAATTGCTTCAGCAGCAATCTGTCCGGTTTCAACAGTCACAAAATCGGTTAAATAGGAGTATTTGCAGCTCTTCCATGAATGATTAGGGTTGGGCAATGAGGCCATCCTGCCCAGAGGCCTTCCTGACTGAGGGATTTAATGATGGGTTATAATTCCAAATTGGTAATGGTCCGATTAGTAGGGACTGGAGTCTGACATCTAGCTTGGGAAGACTGAATTCGTGGATATGCTAAACTATGAGGCATTATCAGTATTTGTTAGTGTCCTGTAGAAGTCCAGGAAGACACTAGATATTTTGAGGTTCTGAGTGCAGCTGTCCTGGTTTGCTTGACAGGAGTAATTTGAGAAAGGTTGTTTGTTCTTTAACAGCTGTTACCAGCACACAATTGTATTACATTTAGTTATCCATTGGCCAGCCCTGCTGCTGAGAAGTTTGTTTAATTTCTATTTTTCTGGTTTAAGGTGTCCAATAGGAGTGTGCCCTTCTCAGAGTGATGCCTATTAAGCCATTAATAGTGGCATTGAAGGCATCCCAGCATACCTGGAAAAAGGGGGTGGGGGATGTGGGTAGCAACAATCAGAGGGGGTTTAAGGAAAAAGTTTAATAGCCTGGCAGATCTTCTCCAAATTGATTTTTGCTTTTGAAATTCAAGTTAAGTCTCCAAGACTTGTCATTTGGGGTAGTTGAATCCAGATTGGTTGAATGACAAGAGTTCAGGCTGTGCAAGGTAAGAGTCCAATCATTCTCTCCAACTTATTACATACTAATGTGATCAATTCTGGAGAACGATTGGTGGGGTGTGGAGCATAAAGTACGAGCTCTAGTATCTGGGTGTTGATTGCACCATGGGTCTACTAGAGAAAAGGTAGAAGAGATTTTTATTTAGTAAAAAGTTTTATATAGCACTAGATGACCCGAAGGTAGCATAGCGCTTTACATAGACAATAGATTTTTTTTTAACCTATGATGCTAAGACACTTGGATTCAAGAGCAAGTATACTTAGAAAAAGCATCATTAGGCAAAAAGGATTAGTTACTTACCTGTAATCTTAGTTCTCATCCAGGGGTATAATCGTCATAATCTATAAATAATCCCCGCCCATGTGCAGGATCCCAGAGTATATAGAACATATTTAAAGAAATTATATATACACATATATAAATATACACACAGATAGACATCAAAACATACATGCAGCCTAAAATGTTTCCCAAATGGCAAAAATGCCGAAATTACATAGGTTTGCATTGTAAGACAAATACCCTCCTAACCCATAAGGAAAAGAGGACATGCACTGAATAATTGTCATATACCAATGTATTGCCACAAGGAAAACTTGTAATTGCAGGCATTTGCCTGTAGGCTGCATTGCAGAGCAATAATGAAACAAAGACAAAAAACTGACACCTTGCCATTAAGGCTTCCAAGGGTTAGGGTACCGTGCCTTTAAGACCGGCAGGAGACCCTCTGCTCCCATAATGCACCACAGGTGACAGTTCGGTCAGTTCTTTTTGACGGTGTATTAAATATAGACACCTGAGTAGAGGATTCAATTAATCTAGAACGACTCCAAAAATGCTCGTATGGGGAGGAGGGAGGGTTGCTTATGAATGAGTATACCCCTGGATGAGAACTAGGATTACAGGTAACTAATCCTTCTCATCCAGGTGATACTCATCAATAGTCATAATCTATGACTAGAGTAGCAAGCCCATACCCATTAACTCGGACGATCAACAGAGTATAAACATGAAAAACCATTAGATTCAAACTGCAATCATGCAAACAAATTCCTCAAAGAGGACTGCCCTACCTGGGCATCAGCATGTGCATCAGAATCTAGACAGTGATGACATGTGAAGGTATGCACCGATCGCCATGTGGCTGCCTTACAGATTTCAGACATTTGAACATTGCGAAGGAGAGCTGTGGTAGAAGCCTTCCCTCTGGTAGAGTGCGCTTTAGGTCTGCCTTGTAAGGTCTTGTTAGCTAACAGGTAGGATAAAGCTATACAAGAGACAATCCATCGAGAGATTGATCTTAGATGCAGCTAGACCGGTGATAGTGGAAACATAGTTGATAAAGAGCCGGTCAGATTTCCCAAGTGTGAGAGTTTTGGCAAGGTAAAACTTCACTCTCCGGAGATCTAAAGAGTGTAATGATCTCTCAGGGGGGAGTTGATTGTTTAGGAAAGAAGGTGGGCAGAGTAATAACCTGATTACTGTGAAAATCAGAGACCACCTTAGGAAGGAACCTCCGATGTGTACATAGCACCACCCGATTAGCATGAAACAGTATAAGGTTTCTTACAGCACAGCGCCTGAATCTCACTCACCCTGCGGGCTGAAGTGATGGCTACTAAAAAAGCAGCCTGCCAGCTCAAATGTTGCAAAGACACCTTATGAATAGGCTCGAAAGGAGCACCCATCAGTTTAGTGAACAATGTTAAGTTCCCAAGGCGGAGAAGGAGATCTCACTGGGGGGGGGGGGATAAACCTTCGAGTCCCTCCAGAAAGTCCTTGACCACTGGCATGTGAAAGAATGAACCCTGGGTCAGAGACTTTCTGTAAGATGTAATAGCCGCCAGGTGAACCCGGATGGAGGGATATTGCAGGCCTGACTTGGCAAGTATAACAAGTAGGGAAGGATCACTTGCTCCTGACCCTTAGTTGGATCAAAAGCGTCCTTGCACCACAGGTAGAATCTCTTCCACTTGAAAGCATAATATTTCCTGGTGGAGGGTCTTTGCTTCCTTGAGAATGGTCATACAGTCCGCAGAGAGGTCTAAGTGTCCATACTGGATGACTTCAGGAGCCATGCAGTCAATCGCAGGGACGAGAGGTTAGGATAAAATACTCCCCTAGTTCTTGGTCAGCAAGTCTGGGCGGCAGGGCAGCCTCGGGTGTGGAGCTTCAGACAGCTGCAGGAGGTCCGGATACCACCACTGGCGAGGCCACTCTGGTGCCATCAGGATCATTCTGGTGTTGGTCCTGTAAAACTTCAGTATGACCGCCGGGATCAGAGGGAGTGGTGGAAAAGCGTACAGTAATGTCTGCGACCATCTGATCAAAAGTGCATTCCAACGTGATCTTTGTGGGAATCTGGACGCGAAGACGGGGCATTTTGTATTTGCCGCGTCTGCGAACAGGTCGATGGCTGGCACTCCCCATTGCCGAAAAATGTCCTGAGCGACTTCTTAATTTAGCACCCAGTCTTGCGCTTCTACGTAGTCTCTGCAGAGAAAATCTGCCTGCACGTTCAAGGTTCCTGGAAGGTGAACGTCTACGATCGTGAGACTCTTCACCAAAAGCCACTTCCATATGGTCTGAGACTCCAGAGAGGACCCAGGACCTGGTGCCTGCCTGCTTGTTCAGATAGTACATTGTTGTGTTGTCTGTCTGAATGGCACTGGACTGCAGGGACGGGTACAGAGACTTGAGAGCCCGATGGACTGCCCTTAGCTCCATGAAGTTGATGTGATAACCTGTGTCTCGGACCAGAGACCTTGTACCTGAACCTGGCCCATGTGAGCTACCAAACCCTGCAGTGAGGCATCTGTAACAGTCTGGGTCGGAGGGACCTGATGTAAAGGGACCCCATGCAGGAGATGTGAACGTTTCAGCCACCATTTGATGGAGTCCCTGGCAGCCTGAGGGAGAGACATGATCTTCCCAACGGCCTTACCGCTGTGTCCATTGATCTTCGAGGGACTGCTGTAGAGGCCGCATGTGAAGTCTGGCATTGGGCACAATGAAGATGCATGAGGCCATCGATCCCAGCAGTGATGACACCCGTCTTGCTGTGGGATATATAGTGCTGAGAAGAGCGCGGCACTTGAACATGGATGACAACCTCTCCTCCAGACACACGCTTGCCCTTGCCGTGTCTAGTGATGCGCCCAGATAATATATCTTCTGCGTGGTGTTGAGGACCGACTTCTTGTAGTCGACTTTCAACCCCAGGGAGTGAAGCAGGTCGAGACGGAGAGATTGCTCTGGAGTAGTGAAGGTGTGGAACTCTTTAGGAGCGTCATCTAGGTAGAGATAAACTAAGATTTTCTGCTTGTGGAGGAAAGCAGCTACCACCGCCATGCAGTTCGAGAACGCCGTGGGCGGATTTGAGCCCCAACGGAAGTACTTGGTACTGAGTGCTGTTGAAACACCTGGAACCTGAGGAAAGTGCGATGTTTCACTGAAACAGGAATGTGAAAGTAGGTGTCCTGCAGGTCAATGGCACACATCCAGGCTCCCTGGTGAATATGTGGGAAAATCTGGGGCAGGGCTAGCATCCAAAATTTTTTCCCTTATAAACCTGTAAAACCTATAAAAAAGATAGGTCTGTACTTTGGCTACATCTCGTTTTTGGAACAGGAAGTACTGAGAGTATACCCCTTGGTTTCGCTGGTGAAGTGGGACCTCCTCTATGGCCTTCTTGGAGAAGAGGGTATACACTTCGCTTTGCAACAGTAGATTGTGAGGAAGACACTTCAATTGTGGAGCAACTTGCGGGGGAGGGACTTTAACCTCAGCAAGTAACCATGCTGCACAATATTCAGTACCCAGCTGTCTCTTGTTATGGTTTCCCATTCTTCCAGGTGAAAAAGAAAAATCCCTCCTACCAGAGAGGCGAACGGGTGTGGAGGAAGCAATGCCTCACTGTTTTGAAGGCTGCTTGGAGGCGGACTGCTGTTTGTTCCCCCTTCCTCTGCCAGGATGCTTCTGCTGGAATTAGGACCTCTGCTGGTTTTGGGAGGACCAAGGGTTTGAACCCTCTGTTGCAAGGGTCGCTTGTCGTTCTGACGGAAGCGTTTACGAAACTCCTTCCGCTTTTACAGTCCAACAGCTTTGACCGTGTCTAGCTTGTTCTTCATCTTTATAATTTCCTCAGCATGAGAACCGATTAAGGAGGGCCGTTAAAAGGAAGGTTGAGGATCTTCTGGGTGTCCGGTTTAAGACCTGTGAGGCGCAACCACGCTGAGCGCCGTGAACAGATGCCATGAGAATAGCTGTGCGTGGTGAGATCGGAGGCTTCCGCCGCCGCGCTTATCTGGTTGGCTACTAAACCACCCTCCTGCAGGATGTCATGGAAGTCTTGTTGATCTTTGGGAAGCTTGTCGGTAAACCTAGCCAATGAGTCCCAAAGAGACCTGTCGTAGCGCCCAAGGGCTGACGCACTTGCAATCTTCATAAAGTATTGCACATTTTCCGGCCATAAGAGTCCATTTGCTTACTGCATTTCTGGAGGAACTGAAGCTGATAGACTGCGGAGTGTGCTTCCCTGGCGGCTGCCACAATGACTGAATCCGCCAGAGGATCAGACCTGAGGAACAAGGGATCCTGATCTGGAGCTTCATACTTTGCGATCCTCCACGGAACTGACCCCACTGTGGTAGGGGTGAGGAACATGGCCATAGCTGGTTCTATAAAGCCGGGTAGCAGAGGTCTGGGCGTTGTACGATGGTGCAATGTCTAAAAAAAGAAATAGATGTAGGGACCATAGGGACCACAGGAGTGTAAAAACTGATATGGTTTCTTAGCTCCTCTGCCAAGAACAGAGAAAGTCCCAATGTCATCAATGGGAGAAACCCTTGAAGGTGGAGTAGCTGAAAAGGTTGGCGAGTAGTCCTGAACAGAAGACCTCATGAAGACCAGGTGGATGATCTTCTGTGCCTCCTCTTGTGTGAAGGTTCGTGGCGCAAGCTGTGACGACCCCTTGACCGTGATCAGCAGGTTAGTCTCTTGGAAGGAGACTTTGAAGGTTTTGCAGGGGCGCCTCCATCAGGGTCTCTTGAGGTTCCAGAGGGCGAGTATGTCAGAGTAGTCCAAGCCCAGACTTCTGCATTTAACTGTTCGACGCCCTGCAGCCACAAGGAGACAGACCATAAACCCTGTTTGCCACCTCTAGGAGATCTCTGGAGAATTCTGCACACTATTCAGCCCTGGAGATGATCACTGGGCTCTTGACTAACAGGATGGATGTTGATTTGCACCAGACCTCAGTGGCCTATAGTTGTCTCGACTTAAACTGCAAAGGTGACACTATCTACGTTGAGGCGTTCGATCTGTGCGGTGATCTGCTGTGGGAACGTCGTCCTCTCGACGTTGGTCTAAGTCGACCACCCACGGCGATGGGGGACCTAGACGTCGACCTCCCATGATGCCCCGCTGACGTCAACCTCCTCAACGTCGACATTTCCACTCACGGCATTGTCTTCGCCAGTGAGTGACGCCGACCCCCTCGAGGCTGGCGGAGAATGCCAAGACGTAGACGGAAGCCTCGACGTAGACGGGGCTTTAGCAGGTCTCTGGGCCCACAGCCTTCGAGCCTAAAGTGCTGTAACTCGACAGACTGACTGGCATGCGGCGGAGTGTCTCGACGTCGAGAAGATGACTTGTCCCGACGCTGAAGAATGCCTCGGCCTTTTCGACAGCAGTCTCAACGTCGAACGCGAACATAGTCACCTGCTTCTTCAGGACTCAGGGGAGGTGGAACGACAGTTTTCGGGGTTCCTTGCTTGAAGAGGGAGTTCTGAAGTCTCCATGTCCACCTCCCTGCTGGCTATCCCTCTCCAGCTGGGCACGAAGCTGGATGCATTCTCTGTAACGCAGAGTCCTTTTAGAAAACTTCTGGCAATGATAACACTAGTGTGAAGTTGGAAGACACTATACAGTGTGGTGTCTGACAGAGCCATTTTCTTGTCACAGGAAGGACATTTTCTAAATAAAGCAGGCATTCTGACTGGAATGTTTTTTGGAAAAAAACAAACCAGTAGAATATACCTCTAGGAATCAGAAAATGTCAAATTTTCAAAGAACATGTCAAATATATCACTTTGTCAAAACAACTGAAGAGCTCAAACTACAGGATCTTCACAAAAGGAACTGGAAAAAGAGAACTGACCTAACTCACCTGTGGTGCATGATGGGAGCAGAGGGTCTCCTGCAGGTCTTAAAGGCACGGTACCCTAACCCTTGGAAGCCATAATGGCAAGGTGTCCGTTTTTTGTCTTGGTTTCATTATTGCTCTGCAATGCAGCCTACAGGCAAATGCCTGCAATTACAAGTTTTCCTTGTGGCAATAAAGCATTGGTATATGACAATTATTCAGTGTATGTCCTCTTTTCCTTATGCCATCTGGTGTTGGGCCCGGATGTTTGCAGTTTTTTTTTCCTCTTGGAAAGTCTTTGGAAGTCACGAGGTCAGTGACTCCTCCCTTGGATCGTATTGCGCATGGGCTTCGGCTCCATCCTCAGATTGTTTTTCGCCAACAGGGAAAGATGGAGCGTAGTAATAACAGTGAAGAAACCCATGTGTGTTGTATCTAAGATAGACTGGAACAGATACAGGTAGCCGGGGAGGCGGGTGGGCGTGTGTAGATCTGCAGCTCTACATGCCAAGAGCAGATGCATACTGGTAAGTAGCATATTCCGTTCGAGGCATATGAGCTGCAGATTACACACTTTTGCATAGACTATATAGCAGTTCCCAACCTTTGCAGCGACCACCGGTATCTGTTGCAGTGGTTTGAAATGGTGTTTTTAGTACAGCCTGGCCCACACTAGAGTTGCTTAGTTCGCACATCTACACAGTAATGTTTAGTGAAAGTGTGCGGTATTGACCATGTAGCTGCCTTGCAGATATAATCTAATGGGATGTTCCCTAGAAAAGCCATAGAAGCCCCCATCTTTCTTGTAGAGTGGGCTTTAGGGGGAACAGATAGCGTTAGTTTTGCCTTGTGGTAGCAAATCTGTATGCATTTTACAATCCACCTAGCTAGCCCGGATTTAGAGATGGGGTTGCCTTTATGAGGTGGAGAGAAAGACAAACAGTTGCTTTGTCTTTCTGAAAGGTTGTGTTCTCTGGTTATAGTAAAGCAAGGCCCTTTTAACATCCAGTGTGCGTAGAGCCCTTTCTGCAACAGTTTGAGGTTGCGAGAAAAAAAACGGAAATTCTACCGATTGTTTTAGATGAAAGGGTTTGACGACTTTGGGTAGGAATTTTGGGTTGGTACGGAGGACAACCTTGTTCGGGTGCATTTGGAGAAAAGGTTCTTGTATAGTAAGTGCTTGTATCTCACTGACCCTTCTAAGGGAGGTGATGGATACAAGGAAAGCGGTTTTCCATGTGAGGAATTGCAGTTCGCATTTATGCAAAGGTTCGAAAGGCGGTCCCATTAGCCTTGTGAGAACTATATTTAAGTTCAACACAGGTGAGGGTGGCACTCTGGGGGGAATAATTAGTTTTAGGCCTTCCATGAAGGCATTAATGGCAGGTACTCTGAAAAGTGATTGGTGCTGTCTGTTTTGTAGGTAAGCGGCAATTGCTGCAAGGTGTAGCCGAATGGATGTATATGCTAGGTTACACATTTGTAGATGAAGCAAGTAGCATATGATGTGCTGTATAGATTCGTCTAGAGGGTTGATTGTGTTATGGCAATAAACACATCTTTTCCACTTTGCAAGTAGCAGGCTCTAGTGGTAGGGCGTCTAGCTTCTCTGATGACGTTCATACAGTCAGGGGGAAGGTTACGGTAACCGAATTCTAGGATCTCAGGAGCCAGATCGCAAGGTTGAGCTGAGCTGGGTCCGGGTGTCTGATCTCTCCATGGTTCTGGGTTAGGAGGCATGGTGAGAGGTGTAACGTTTGGTGTGGCACTACCGATAGTTCCAGCAGCGTGGTGTAGCAGGGTTGTCTGGCCCATGTTGGAGCTACTAGAATCAGTGTGAGGGAGTGCTGTTGTAGCTTTCGCACCACTAATGGAATTAGTGGGAGAGGTGGAAAAGGCGTACGCAAATTTGTCTGACCAGTTCATCCATATCGCATTGCCTTTGGACAATGGGTGTGGGTATCTGGCGGCGAAGCTTGGCCATTTTTTGTTTTCGTGGGTGGCGAATAGGTCCATCTGTGGATGCCCCCCCATCTGAAAGACCGGGTGAAGTTCCCACTCGTGGATCTGCTGCGTCTGTCTGCTGAGCAGATCTGCCATGGTGTTTTGGACTCCTTGGACATGTTGGGCTAGGAGAAAGATTGTGTGGAATTGCCCATCTTTATATGCTCTGTGCTAGTTACGAGAGCTGTGGAGAGTGTGCGCCGCCTTGCTTTTGAATGTAGTACATTGCTGTCATGTTGTCTGTGCGAATAAGGACTGCCTTGCCTAAAATCTGTCTGAAAGGATTTTAGGGCTAGAAAGATTGCCAGTAAACTCCAGATGGTTGATGTGGAGTAACTTGTTGCAGCGTCCATGTGCCCTGCACTGAGATGTAGTAGATGAGCTCCCCAGCCGGAGAGCGATGAGTCTGTTAGGATTATTTGAGGAACCGGGTCCAGGAACAGTCGACCTCTGGAAAGATTTGTGGTGTTCCACCACTGCAGAGAGTGATGGGTGCGACCGTCTACCAACACCAGATCTGTCAGTTGCCCCTGGGCCTGGTTCCATTGGCGCGCTAAGCACTCTTGGGAGTGGACGCATCTGGAGTCTTGCATTAGGCACTATGAAAATGCAAGAGGCCATCCTCCCAGCAAGAGTGTTTATGCAACTGATAGGGATGGAGTGTTGAAGTATGAATTTTTGACGCAAAGCCTGAATGCTTGCAATCCTGGCCAGATTGGGGTAGGCTATGGCTTTTGAGGTGTCTATGGTGGCACCGAGGTATTGCTTTATGTGGGATGGTGTTAGCTGGGACTTTGTGGTTCACCGTTAAGCCTAATTGGTGAAGTAGTTGGATTGTAATGGCGGTGTGGTGTACACATTCATTGTAGGACGCAGCTTTTATCATGTGCTGTCTTCTGAGATGTGCCGCCACAACCGCTAGGTACTTTGTGAATACCCTTGGTGCTGTTGTGACCCCCAAATGGGAGCACCTTGAACTGGTAGTGTTGGCCGTCCACTACAAATGTGAGTTACTTTCTGTGGGCATGGTGTACCGGAATGTGAAAGTATGCGTCTTTCAAGTCCAGTGTGATGAGGAAGTCGTTCTGGGAGAGGAGCGGAAATACCTGCTGAAGTGTTACCATGTGAAAATGGTCAGTATGTATGTGTTTAGAGGCCGGAGATCTAGAATAGGTCGTGGAGTTGAGTCTCTTTGGTATCAAAAAATATAGGGAATAGACCCCTACATATTGCTGATCGGGGGACCTGTTCTATTGCGTGTTTTTGTAGGAGGGAGATAAGCTCCTGTTTTAGTAACGTGGAATGTTCTTGTGACATTGGGCGTTGCCTGGGTGGAATGTTGGGGGTAGATGTGAGTTCTAGGCAGTACCCTGAACGAATAATTTGGGTCACCCATTTGTCTGATGTGATGGACTCCCAGACGTGAAGGAAATTTTGTAGTCTGCCCCCGACCGGAGTGGGATGGTCTGGAGAGAGCAGGGGAAAGTCATTGGGTAGGTGGTGTGGCAGAGCAGGTGGTATTTGTTTTGCCTCTGCCTTTATTATGGCCTCTATAGCCGCCTCTTTGATAACCCCTTGTGAAGGTGGACTGAGGAGGGGATTTATAGGACGTGGATGCGCTATCTGAGGAGTAGCCTCTGCCCGTGCCCCGAAGGGAAGAGCGGCGGAAGAAGCGCCTAGGAGGGTGTGACTGTAGGGCTCCCATAGATTGCCGTATCTGTGTCTTTCTTCATCCTCAAGGGCGTCATCTACCTTTGGACCAAAAAAATGTTCTTGGTCAAATGGATGATTTAATATGGAGGCTTGTACCTCAGGTTTAAAGCCTGAAACTCTCAGCCAAGCGTGGCGACGGAGGAGGACACTAGTGTTAATGGCCCTGGAGGCTGTGTCTGCTGTGTCTAAGGCACAGCGTATAGAGGTATTAGTTATGGTCTTACCCTCTTGAATTCATTGGCCCCATTTTTTTATTTTTCTGGGAGATGGTGCATGATGGTTTCTAGTTTATCATAATGCGCTCTGTCGTATCTGCCCAATAGCGCTTGAGTGTTGGCGATACGCCATATATTGGCTGCCTGTGACGCAGTGCGTTTTCCTGACGCGTCCAGGAGCTTTGACTCTTTGTCAGGCAGTGGTGCTTCGCCTGACGCCTGGGAATTTGATCTCTTCCTTGCAGTGGATACCACTAGGGAATCCAGTGGCGCTGGCCCTTTGATGTATGCAGGATCTGTGGGGGCAGCTTTATACTTTCTCTATGTGTGGGTTTAGGACCCTAGCCCTGACTGGGTCTTTAAAAACCTCTGGCGCATGTTTTATTACCCCTTTGAGCATAGGTAGTATAGCAGTAGACCTATGTGCAGTATCAAAGGTGTCTAGGAGGAAATCTTCCTCTACTGGGTCAGTGTGTAGCTGTACCCAGTGATAATGTGCTGCCCTCTGAAGTAGGTGGTGAAAACCTAATTAGTCTTCTGGTGGAGATGGCCTGGACGGATAAAGGTCATCTTGTGGGACATCTGGATTATTATAATCATCCCATGGGTCTGGGGATCCTGTAGGGGTAGGGTCAGGGTCTTGTGGCACATCTGCTGGGTCGTAGTATGGGTCCCCCTGATCATCATGGTCCGGAGACGGGGTCAGAGAGATGAGGCAGGGGTGGAGAAGGTGGAGGGGCGGAGGTGGAGAGGGTGGAGGAGGTGGGGAAGGCACTCTGAAAGGGGAGGTAGCACAGTGGAGGTGGAGCTGGTGTGTCCAAATGTCTCTTTTTAGAAGACAGTGACAAATGTCCAGTTTTTGGATCCTTGGTAAGTTTCTTTTGCAAAGGATCCGGTGTAAATATTTCTTGCGACACTGGTTGTTCAGTCGGTGCCGAAGTTTACGGGGACTATGGCTTTTTAGGCTCGTCTGTGCCGTGCTTTTTTGGAACCTCCGATTTTTTAGTCGGTGCCGAAACAGGCTTCAGCACGGGAGTGTCGGTGCCGAGAGGCTGGGTTTCGACACCGAGGGCTTTGGTGCGGAGCTCAGTGTCGAGGTAGAGGCCGATCTCTTCTTCGGTGCCGAAGGGTGTTTTTCGGCACCGCTGCCAGGCTGGTTCGAGCCAGAGGCGCCGGAAGGCTTATTAGGCTTCTTCACCGGGCCCGAAGGTGGGGTGATCGAAGCAGCGTCTTTGGTCTTGCCTAGGCCCGGAGGCGAAGGCGTGACCGAAGCCTTTTTGGGTGTTGGCGCGGGTGTGGGAGGGGGTATTTTACTCACGACCCTCTGCGCCGGGGTGATGTCCTCCACATCCGAGTTGTCAGCTTCTGAAGCACTGACTAGGTCCTCTTCGATGTGCTGCTGTCCCAGAGCTCCGACGTAGTCCCCGAAGAGGTCAACTGGAACGGATGTCGAGGAGTGCGCCATTTTTCGTCTGGCTCTTCGATCTCGAATAGTCTTTTTGGATATAAAAGACTTGCAGGCGGGACAGTCTTGAGCCTCGTGTTCAGGGGAGAGGCAGAGGTTGCACACCTCATGATAATCGGTGTGGGGAAATTTGGACCCACAGAGGGCACTTCTTAAATGGAGTTCTTTCCATCAGCTGGGACCGGAGCCTGGATAGGCCAGACGGCCGCCATCGATGACTGGAATCGAAGGTGTGTTGAAGGTGATTGAGGAGATCAGGATCTGAACAATACCGCGGAGAGCGAGGATTCCGCTTCGATCGTCGAACTGGAATGTTCGGAACCGGAGCACGAAGTATTACATCCGAGCCCGATGGCGGAAAAAAAAACAATCGGAGGATGGAGCCGAAGCCCATGCGCAATACGAACCAAGGGAGGAGTCACCGACCTCGTAGACTTCCAAAGACTTTCCAAGAGGAAAAACAAACTGCAAACATCCGGGCCCAACACCAGATGGCGATCTATGCAAAAGTGTGTAATCTGCAGCTCATATGCCTCGAACATATATACACACATATTTTCCAAATCTCCACCGGCAGAGGAGCAAAGGAGGCGCACTCGCACAGTTGGCTTTTAACTTAATAATTTTGGCAGTCCTGACGCGTTTCGGTCTTACAAAGACCTTTCTCAAAGGTAAGCCAAGCACACACGGCACTGCTCAAGTCCACAATGATTGCCTCAACTTATTTGTATAGCCCTCTAGTGGGCGCGATCACAGTTCGAAAGGCATCCTGGAACTTGTGGTTCTTTGAACAGTTTTTAGTCCATACCCTCCAGTGGGCGGTGCCTCGTTGATGGAAAATTAGTAACATTTGTTCATTTCAGCTCATACTTTTGCTCTGTGTTCAGCCCATTTTCAAGGTTGTTTGGATCCATACCGGAGACAGTCTTCGGTAGCGCCAGTTCACCCTTACGCGGGCAACAAAAATGGTTCAAGGTCGGGCAAATTTGGCGCACTTGCTGGTGGTGCGTACCTCCACGGCGGAATCAAGCAGTTTTTATATATACACTCCGGGATTCTGCACGTGGGCGGGGATTATTAATAGATTATGAATCTCGAGGAGTATCCCCTGGATGAGAAGGGTAGTTCCAGTATGTGGAATAAAAGTTAAGAGTAAATGACAAATTATACAGTTGAAACAATCAAACCAACTATCACATGGTCAAGTCAGAGGGAGTGAGCGAGCTTTGGAACACTGAACAGTTAGCGTGTGTGCTGAAGTATTTGTTACAGAGGAGTCTCGGGTTCCTTTAAAAGCAGAAGGGGATGCATCAGACATCAACGGAGCGAGTTTCATATTGTGAGTGCATTTCCAGAAAAAGAGCAAGTCTGGGTGGATTGCAGTTTGAGAGGTCTGAGAAACGAGCTGGAGTTTAGAGTTCTGTTTCTTCCTGCCTTCATAAATTTGTGGTCAAGACAGTTGGGGTATGTGTGTGAAGGGCTTTGTGAGTGATGCAGGCAGTCTTAAATAAGTCTTCCTTGAATGGGAAGCCAGTTGAGGATCTTGAGGGCTGTTATGAGCCAGGCCTTCAGGTTTAGAACTGAACTTAAAAAGGAGGTACATTTTCAGAGTCACAGTGAAGATTGTTACCATAGCCTAGTTTAGAGAGGACTGGAGACTAAACTACCATCTTGAAATCAACTGGGGAAAAGAATGGTTTATTCTGAGGTGTTTTAGTGTGCAAAAGTGCTTCTTTGGCTGAGTTGGATACAATCCATCGACATCTTATTGTACAGGTGATACCTATGGAGTGTGACAGGGTTAGAGCAGTTGAAGGCATCCAGGTTCTTGAGCCAGTCTTGGATTGGTAGGGGTTACTTTTAAGAGAGAACAGTATTAATTCAGTTTTGTTGGGGTGTGAGTGGTTCAAATTAAACCAAGTTTTTATCTGAATTAGTGTGACGCCGAGGTGTATGAAGACAGGGTGATTGGATGAGTTGAGTGCCATCGCATATGGGTGATATTTGAGCCCCGCTTGCTTCAGGATGATTGTAAGGGGTTCCATGAAGAGATTGAAAAGGGATGGGTAGAGAAGTCTTGGGTTACACCAAGATCACCTGATGTGGGTTTGACAAGACATGAATGGATTTTAATTTGTTGTGATCAGTGTTGAAGGTAAGTGAATTGTTTTAGGGCTGCCATTAATCCCAGAGCGGATCTTAAGTGTCTTGAGTAATGCTGGGCAAAGTTTGGCTGTCAAACTGCAGCCTATTGTGGTGGTGGTCGACTGGGAAGATGTTGCATCACCCCCTCCCCCCGCCTTATCAGTCAGGAGTCTTGAGATCAGTTCGATGAGTTTCCAAAAGTCTGCCGTTAGTGTCAGGTGCATAGAAGTCGCACAAATAAAATTCTTTACTTTAACTCTTGTATCCACCTAGTTTGGTCAGTGTCTAAACAGTAATGTTTGGTTTTTTCAAGATGGTAAGAACTCCATTCGTGTGTGCAGATCAACCTATGGCTTCCTAGAACCATGGGCGTTAAAGGATATATCAGATAATAAGTTTAGACTCTAGTAGTTGTAGCATCACATCTGAGCTTGCAAGTGTATGATTTTCTCCTAACTGGATGGTTCAACCACTGTGGTTTAAGTGAATTTGCAGAGACTTTTCAACATAGGTGATACTATGAAGTGTCGGAGGGGCATAAGAAATCGGGGTCATCCCACTGTGCAAAGGGTCTGACTAAACAGGACAAATGTCTTGTATCAAAATCCTACTGATTCTACTGGTACGAATATGAAAAATACAAAACATTAGCATCCTGAACATGAAATGAAGGTAAGGTAATCAAAAGGAAGGAAAAAAGAAAAAATGTACAATAAAGCGTATTCGAGCCCACCAGCTCCCCAACTTGAAAAAGGAATTGCATAGGACCCAGAGGAGACCAACCATCTCCTGGGCGCAAAGATACATGCTTGTAAATCTGAAAATAACCGAACATAGATGAACGGATACAAAAAAAAGAGTATCAGGGCGGGGGTGTAACTAGCACAGTGAGTGGGTAACAAACATACTAGGTATGTGAAATGAGTAACTAGTTTTTTTTAAAAATGACAGTTAACAGCAACCAAGAGCAGAGCAAAATCTAGCAAAATTCGCATATCTTAAAGAGTATGGAATATGCTTATGAAGGGAGTAGAATGAAAACATTTGGCCACATAAGGAAGGAATTAGAGACCGGTAAGTTGGACCAATGCAAGGAAACCAGGCTGTAGTTGTAGTTTAATAGTCATTACACATGGAATTGCTATTTGTAATATTCGGTTTCGTAACATGCAGAATGAATACTACTGTACAGTGACTGGTATAGGCCTGAAGATATTGGATTGGGAGCATATGTTACGTTATATGAATTTATATAGCGTGACTTATATCCATGAGTGTCTTGGCACCGATGCCAAGCAGAGAGGGAACGTGGTTGGAAGAACGCTTTACCTGCTGAAAAGTTTACTAAATGACAACAATGACGATCTGATATGGAGTAGAAGGGTATTCCAAAGTCTAGTGGCTCCTCCCACGAAGCTGCTACTGCCCCATTTAGTTTTCTTGAATATAAATGGTGTAACGAGTAGATGCTCTGAGATTCCGATTGGGAATATACCAAGAGACGTTATTTCTTAGAAATTCTGAACCCATGCCATGGAGGGCCTTAAAGGAGAGGGTTTTGAATTTGATACGATTACCGACAGTGAGCCAGTAGTTCGATGGCAAGGGATAGACTGGTGGCTGAGTTTTGCATTATCTCCAGAGTACTTCTCGAAGTTCGGAAACCTCAATGTATAGAGATATGGTTTCTGCAGATGGATATTTTAGCCGTAGCTGTAATCTATTTTAGATAAGGATATTACTATATTCCTGGCGCTAATCAGTATGAAAGGGAGGATTTTTCTGATAATTCGTAAGGTGGATATGATAGAGTTCACTTGTTTACTGAGAAAGTTTGTAGTCTCACTCCCAAACTTAACCTTGGGAGTTAAAATTGGAAGTGAGCCCATCTCCAATGGCCAGCAGTTGGAAGCTTAAAAGCAAAGGTCATTTCCAAATAGAACGACCTCCGCCTTATCATAATTAAACTTAAGGCAATGCCTATCCATCCAGGTACCTATTCTTCATGCAGTTGGGAAGCTTAGCGCTAGTGTTATTGGCCTAGTTTGTTGCAGAGTCCACAATTTGTCTGTCATCTGTTTAAGATATAAGTGAGAGGTCAAAAGATTTGATCAACGGGGCAAGCTCCGCCACATATGAATTAAATAGGGAGGGACTGAGCGAAGACCCCGAGGTACCCTGCATAGCACAGAAATGGTTTGAGCTAAAATTGTATAGCAGTGTTTTCCCTATTATTTAGAAAGGATCTAAGAAGATCTAAGACTAACTTGTATTCCCATGGTTTTTAGGCTATGGCATAGCGCCAGGTGATCCACAGTTATCGAAGGCCACAGATAGGTCCAAGAGCTGCGTTTACTCCTTTGTCAAGGATAATTTGGATTTAATCTGTGGCTTTGATGAACACTGTTTCGGTGCTATGATCGGACCTAAAACTACATTGAGTTGGGTCTAACAAATTGTGTTCCTTAATAAATTGGGTAAGTTCTGAATTTAGATTTTTTTCTAGGACCTTAGCCAGTAAAGGAGTGTAGAAAGGTGGAATCGACTATGGTTGCCCCCACTTTTTTCCTGGTGTTTTGCTGGTTTATGACTTAGTTGGACTGGGATCCTGCTATTCAGGGCACCAGTCTATCTGCTTTCTCTGTAAAATGGTTTCCATGTACATTAGGTACATATCTAATTGGATTCTGGAGTGCCTTATAAGCCCCTAGTATATGGTATACCATGTACCTAGGGCATAGGTACCTCAGAGGCCTACCAGGGGCATATATTATACTGAGGTTCCGTGAAAACTGTACCCATGTTTCTGAACTAATGGTACCGTGACGATTCTGGTATTAGCGAATCGCAAATGAGGAGTCCAATATAAGCGAGCGTTTTCACAACGCTGCACTGAAGGATTCGTCATGTATTGCTGATTCTTGTGTTCGAACCTACAGGTTCCATTTCGAGCACGACGTCCATTTTGTATCATTGCCCTCACATAGTCAGTGAATGGGCGATGTCCGAACAATGACCCTGATTAGGTAACCGAGGGCACGTAGTCCCTAGTGCGCGTTCTGCCAAATTCTGCATGACTTGGCGAAAGCTGACCCTGTCGCCTGAGGCGGACCCTGCCGTACTGGTTTTCTGTCCTGCCCGAGCAAGATCACTGACCCTGATACAACAGACAACGCTTCTTTTATTTGCCTACGAATAGGTCTTATCTGACTTCTATTTTCTGCATCTGTTCCTGCATTTCCCTTTAGCCTTTTATGAGGAGGAGGTGACCAATTTTATTATGGGGCGGTCCGGCCTTTCAATAGAGGGATGTCAGAAACATGTGATTGAAGGCCGGACACCTGGAGATGGGAATGTGATAGTGAGATCTTATTGTCTGGAATACAGAAACAGGAATTATTGTAAATCTGCAGGAATGTTTGCCCGAAGCAGAATATTCAGTATTTAAGGAGCGACCTGCTTTGTACAAATCGAGCAGTCTCCTTAGAATCTCTCGTATGATACTTCTGTGACTTCTGTTCCTGACTGCAGTCATTAAAGACTATCTTTTGATGCCAGAGGAAGAGTCCTGTGTCTCTGTTAAGTACGCCAAAACAGGTGAACCCCGAAGGTTTCAGGTGTTGTCCCCTGGCACCGCTGGGTCTTAGAAATTGCCCAGTCCTTCAGTTGGCGCCCTAGCGTGGTGCGACATTGAGCTGTTCCGGTCCTAGCCTGAAGATTGTGAGGAGCTTCGTGTGAAATTTCCGCGGGAGGTGCACCCCACTTCATCGATCCATGTATGTCGCAGAAGTGGTCCGAAGGTCTTTCCCCGCGAAGGTTCCCGCTTCCAGACAGCTGGAAAGGACTGGCGCCCTGACTGTCGACCTGTTTGGAGCCTGGCGTAGTCCTTAGTACGGCGAGACAATAGACGGGTCTTCCTGGTGACGTCATTGATCTTTCAGTTAAGTACAAGTGGGTCGCTCCCAGTCCTTAGGCTTAACTAGAGTTCTTTGGTCCTTAGTTTTGGTTTGCATGCTTCCATTGCATTTGGTTTAGTTTGGTCCTTAGGATTATTTGGTAGCTGCAGTTCCCAAAAACCGAGGGTCTCGTACATTTACGAGTGTATCGGTAGAGATAGCCCCTTGAAGTTTGAAACTCGGTTAGTGAGCGAAAATGCCTAACCGTAGTCTTGGTTTCTTGTCTTGCATGTTGCAACAAGGATTCCCGATTGGAGGACTCTTGTCCGATACCTCCGGTTGGAACTCCGACTTATGAGCTCTATTCGAAGCATGGTGTGGGCCCTATCACGTATAACAAGGTGTGGGTCCGCTATATGAGGAAAGATGGTGTTCTCAGATGGCCACTACATGGTAGTTTTGAAACTGCAATTTTGGATAATTTGGAGGCGAAGTTATTTAAGAAGAAAGCCCGGCCAGCGATGTTCGACTCCTTTCGTCTATGGCGCAAAGAAGCCAAGCAGAAAGAAATCAAACAGGCTATAAAAAGGATAAACGAGACAAAGGTGTCTCGATTATGCAAGCTGCTAGGCAGTTTAAGGAAGATGAAGAGGAGAAAGCGACCGAGATTTTCACTAGACAACATAGCATGGCAATTGATAAGTACTACCCTGTTTTGCCATCATGTCCCGATAAGCCGAAAGAGGACCCCGAAAAGGATCCTCTGTCTTATTTATTAAAGTTGCCACCTCCTTATTGTGAGAAGTTGGCCTGGTATATGCTGTTCACTAGTTAAAGTGACCACCTTGTACCATGCCAAGCAACCCTTATGGTGTGGTTGTAAGTCAACAAAATAGGTAGAAGAGGCACTCACTATTTATAGAAACATCAGCGTTGTGTTTGTTCGTTTTTTTTAAAAGCGTGCTGCAGAGACGGCATGCAACAGTCAAGAATCCCAAACTTTTCACAACAATTTAGAGGTCAATGGGACCCAATGTCTGCGCACTGTTGCTCCTGGGTATAAAAATATCCCTTTAAAATACCAAACTCAAACTTAGCTTCGTTCATTCTCTCCTGAACTTCAAATTCATGGATGAGGTAAATCAAAAAACGATATTCTGTAGTTAGTTCATCACAATTTTATTAATTGGATGTCCATAACGTTCATTCTGGTTATTTCAATGGAAGAACTTTTCTGATCAGTACTTTTGTTTGGTTGCCCAATGCATTTCGAGCCAGCGCGGCTCTTCTTCAGGGGCTTGAAATTCTAAAGCATAAACAGCAGATAATCAATTAACTTATATGGTAAAGATGCAAAAAAACGCGTCATGTCCATCAAGGTCATATTCAAAGCCATACATAAATAATGCACTGGTCAATAAATCATACAATGGAACACTCAGGAAAATGTGTATCAAGTATACCTCCACCAAGAGATGAGTGATGAAAGAAAAGAATGATAAAAAGAAAAGGTGCATTTTCCCATGCGAAGAAAACGACAGATGAACAACCGCGTACCTGGTACTGATGAGAAGAGAAAATGGTGGGCTCAATCTGGAAAAGAAAATCCAAGTAAGGCGGCGTCTCTGGGGGATCAATGCGAAATGAATCAAACGTGACAATAACGGTGAACTTACCAAGAACAAACTAACTCTTCGAGATCTCTATTCACGGTTCAATCAGAGAAAATAGACGAGAGGTCTAGGCAGAAGTCTTCGTCAAACGGTAAATGGCTAAAAAAGGGAAAACGGATAAAAATGCTTCCGGGTGAACAAACGAGAGCGTGAGAGTATCGCGGCATCTGAACGAAACTATAGACTGCAGAGTGCAGGTCTGAAGGAAACTGGGTGGCCATCTGTAAATGGCTGAAACAAAGGGGACGCCAGGGAAGAATTCGTCACGAACATACTCAAATGATCCTAAAACAAAAAAAAAGTCCAGGGGTGACTAAAATGCGGGGAGACAAACGGAAATCTTGGTGGACAACAGTGGTGAACTGAACAACTCGCAAGATGTGAAAGAGGGAACGAAGCGGCCATCTTGGAGTGGCTGAAGAAAACGTAAAAGAACTGGAAACCAGTGGAAAAATAGACTAGAGTGTGTGATTAAGAGGAGATCCTGAAAAACATTGCGATGTGAACAAAGATATGAAAATGAAAACAGCGTACAGCAATCATGCGTACCTACACAGTCAGATCGAAAAATACATTATTTTATAAATAACAAGCAAAATTGATTGTCATTCATTCCCTTATTGATTAAGGTGTCAAGACGCTTGATCCAGTATGTCTCTCGTTGGAGGAGACTTCTGGTGAGATCTGTGTCTGGATGTTGTACCACTGTTTCAAGCACGGAAAATTTAAGTTGGGCGATGCTGTGTTTCTCTTCATTCCAATGGGTGGCTAAACTGCTGTTTTTATTCTGTGTCCTTATTGTGCTTTTATGTTCGGAGATGCGTACTTTTATCTTTCGCTCTGTCTTTCCAACATATAATTTACCACATGGACATTTGATATAGTAAATAAGTTTAGATGAATTGCAATCACAATTGTGATGAAGGTTGATCTTTTCTCCTGTCAGTGGGTGATGTAAAATGTTCCCAACAATTACATTATTACATTGGACGCAGTTTAGGCATTTGGTCATTCCTTTATAGTTGGTGAAATGTTGCTTGATGGGTGTGTTGATTATTTCTTTAATATTTTTCGATCGTTGGTATGAGAACATAGGTGGGTCTTTAAAGATGTTGTTAAAATCCGGTTCGTTTTGTAACCTTTCCCAGCGTTTATTGATTATCTTTTTCAATTGACTTGAAGCGGTTGAAAATTTGGAGACAAAGACTTGTCTGGAAGTCTGTTTGCGTGGCTGTACTTTTAATAAACTCTCTGGTGTATTTAATTGAACATTGTTTCGCATGTTCTACCACTTCTTAAGGATATCCCCTTTTTAGATACATCTCTTGTTGCTGTAAAGAATGTCTCTCCATATCTTCTGGTTTGGAACAGATCCTTTTGATCCTTAAGAATTGAGTGGTAGGTTTTGTTTTAGGCTATTGGGATGAAAACTTTCAAAGTGTAGCGCGCTGTTGACGTCGGTTTCTTTTTTGTACACTTCGGTTTTGATCTTTTTTCCTTCTTTTGTTAGTCACATCAAGGTAAGACATCTTAGAGTGATTGATTAGATGCGTAAATTGGATGTGTTCATCTATCTGCTTCAAGTCTCTGATCTGCTGGAGAAAAAAATCAGAGACTTGAACCAGATAGATGAACACATCCAATTTACGCATCTAATCACTCTAAGATGTCTTATCTTGATGTGACTAACAAAAGAAGGAAAAAAGATCAACACCGAAGTGTACAAAAAAGAAACCGACGTCAACAGCGCGCTACACTTTCAAAGTTTTCATCCCAATAGCCTAAAACAAAACCTACCACTCTCTCAATTCTTAAGGATCAAAAGGATCTGTTCCAAACCAGAAGATATGGAGAGACATTCTTTACAGCAACAAGAGATGTATCTAAAAAGGAGATATCCTTAAGAAGTGGTAGAACATGCAAAACAACGTTCAATTAAATACACCAGAGAGAGTTTATTAAAAGTACAGCCACGCAAACAGACTTCCAGACAAGTCTTTGTCTCCAAATTTTCAACCGCTTCAAGTCAATTGAAAAAGATAATCAATAAACGCTGGGAAAGGTTACAAAACGAACCGGATTTTAACAACATCTTTAAAGACCCACCTATGTTCTCATACCAACGATCGAAAAATATTAAAGAAATAAACACACCCATCAAGCAACATTTCACCAACTATAAAGGAATGACCAAATGCCTAAACTGCGTCCAATGTAATAATGTAATTGTTGGGAACATTTTACATCACCCACTTACAGGAGAAGAGATCAACCTTCATCACAATTGTGATTGCAATTCATCTAAACTTATTTACTATATCAAATGTCCATGTGGTAAATTATATGTTGGAAAGACAGAGCGAAAGATAAAAGTACGCATCTCCGAACATAAAAGCACAATAAGGACACAGAATAAAAACAGCAGTTTAGCCACCCATTGGAATGAAGAGAAACACAGCATCGCCCAACTTAAATTTTCCGTGCTTGAAACAGTGGTACAACATCCAGACACAGATCTCACCAGAAGTCTCCTCCAACGAGAGACATACTGGATCAAGCGTCTTGACACCTTAATCAATAAGGGAATGAATGACAAAATCGATTTTGCGTGTTATTTATAAAATAATGTATTTTTCTATCTGACTGTAAGAAGGTACGCATGATCGCTGTACGCCGTTTTCTTTTTCATATCTTTGTTCACATCGCAATGTTTTTCAGGATCTCCTCTTAATCACACACACTAGTCTATTTTTCCACTGGTTTCCAGTTCTTTTACGTTTTCTTCAGCCACTCCAAGATGGCCGCTTCGTTCCCTCTTTCACATCTTGAGTTGTTCAGTTCACCACTGTTGTCCACCCAGATTTCCGTTTGTCTCCCCGCATTTTAGTCACCCCTGGACTTTATTTTGTTTTAGGATCATTTGAGTATGTTCGTGACGAATTCTTCCCTGGCGTCCTTGTTTCAGCCATTTACAGATGGCCACCCAGTTTCCTTCAGACCTGCACTCGGCAGTCTATAGTTTCGTTCAGATGCCGCGATACTCACGCTCTCGTTTGTTCACCCGGAAGCATTTTTATCCGTTTTCCTTTTTTTAGCCATTTACCGTTTGACGAAGACTTCTGTCTAGACCTCTCGTCTATTTTCTCTGATTGAACCGTGAATAGAGATCTCGAAGAGTTAGTTTGTTCTTGGTAAGTTCACCGTTGTCACGTTTTATTCATTTCGCATTAATCCCCCAGAGACGCCGCCTTACTTGATTTTCTTTTCCAGATTGAGCCCACCATTTTCTCTTCTCGTCAGTACCAGGTACGCGGTTGTTCATCTGTCGTTTTCTTCGCATGGGAAAATGCACCTTTTCTTTTTATCATTCTTTTATCACTCATCTCTTGGTGGAGGTATACTTGATACACATTTTCCTGAGTGTTCCATTGTATGATTTATTGACCAGTGCATTATTTATGTATGGCTTTGAATATGACCTTGATAGACATGACGCTTTTTTTGCATCTTTACCATATAAGTTAATTGATTATCTGCTGTTTATGCTTTAGAATTTTAATCCCCTGAAGAAGAGCCGCGCTGGCTCGAAATGCATTGGGCAACCAAACAAAATTACTGATCAGAAAAAAGTTCTTCCATTGAAATAACCAGAATGAACGTTATGGACATCCAATGAATAAAATTGTGATAAACAAACTACAGAATATCGTTTTTTGATTTACCTCATCCATGAATTTGAAGTTCAGGAGAGAATGAACGAAGCTAAGTTTGAGTTTGGTATTTTAAAGGGATATTTTTATACACAGGAGCAACAGTGCGCAGAGATTGGGTCCCATTGACCTCTAAATTGTTGTGGTTGTAAGTCAACCTTTTCGGACTAGCTGCCCTAGTGGTAGCGTAGGCTAAGCAGTCTTTGAGGCTAAACTCGTTAAAGCGTGTTAAGCAAGCTGTTTTACCTTATGTAACCCCCCTTTATACCAATGAAAGGACACCACACAGATATATATTCAAAATATATATGTATTTATTACTCAAAGTATCCCCTAGACTCTTTATGAGCACAGGAGCACAAATCGTTAAACAAGACAGTATTATAATATACAGAAGTTGCACTTTATATGGATAGGCCCTGGTGGCCGATCAAACCATATACTAAAATAGTGGTATAAGTACCACGAACAGGAAAGGGAAAAGGCCTAGGGCCTCTAGAATCGCTGGGCCTACAAGGAGCTAACTTCAGTTAGTGACCAGGAGGTCCACGGGTCGAGTGTGCAGTGAAGAAAGTTACACGCGTGCCCCATAGGTTTTCAATGGGTGCGTAAAAGTTCAAAAGTTACTGCTAGAAGGGTCTTCTGGATGGACTACAAATTTAAGATTCAAAACACAGACACTAGAGATGTTTCTCTACACTTGGGCACCGGAGTGCCAGCTTTACCTCACCCACAGGAAGCGGGTGCATAGGTCTCGAAGTGCGTCGGGTTTCTTCTATCGATTCAATGGAGCCTGATGACAAAGATGCTGCAGGCGGTCGGTCCAGAAGAGATGCGGTGGATCCAAGAGTGGATCAGAGTTGTAGAAGACCTGAAAGCAGAGGGGACAGTGTTCAGTCACTAGCCAGTGACCGGCGTGGCACCAGGTAGGTACCAGGCGATGTCTGGTGCAAACAGGTGATGAGGTGTAGCTGGTCTCCGCAGCCACGTGGTCCCTGAAGGTAGACGTCCAGTAGTCGGTTCACGAGCTGTCCCACACAGGCTCTCGCTGTTGGCGGTGTCGGCGACTCGAAAGAAGCAAACAAGCCTTGGCAACAGCAGGAGTCATGGAAAGTAAAGAAAGCTGATTGTTCTGACCAGCAAGGTCAGAGGGGCTGCTCCTTTGGAGAGCAGCTGGGGCCAGTCTGGAGCAACCAGACCAGCGTCGTACATTTCAAGGTTCGTCGCCAAAATGGCCACTAGCCAACGGGCCAGGGACCGGGCAGGCGCGTCGAGATGCAAAATGCAGAAGGGCCCCACGCAGATCGTGGAGATGCTGGAGGGCTCACCTTTGGTACAGATGCTGCTCGGATGTTGGGCTTCTCAGGACCCAAAGCACAACTTGGAGGGAGCCTCTGTTGTCGTGCTTGCAGCTTGTCGTCGGTCTTTCAAGATGGCTGGCTCCACGCGTCTCGGTGCCTCCACGGGTTCCTTCTTTGCAGGGACTGTGGATTGGGCTGTGAGAGGTCTGGAGGTCCAGGTCTTGTCGGGCTCTGGGCTCGGGCGGGAGGCGGCGGCGGCGGCAAAGCAGACGTCGAGTAGCTGGTTGGTGCTTGCGTTAGCAAGATGGTCACTCCCTGACCACAGGGGAGATTTCCTTCTGTCCTCTGTGCAGCAGAGCGTCGAAGTTCCAGTCTTCTTGTAGTCAAGTTGATTCCAGGATGTCTGAAGTCTTAGGACACAGCTCCTACCTTTAAGCGGATTCTAGGGGCCGGACTACCTGCTAGGTCCCTCCCTAAGGGTGAAACCAGGAAGGGGGTGGTTACACACCCAATCCTTTGTCCAGCTCGCCCCAGGTCCGGGGCTGGGGTGCCCCAGGACCGGTTTGAACTGGCATATGCACCGAGGCTCCTTGTGAGCCTCAGGCATGTCTGGTTTCTTTCAAGCCCTACCTGACCAATACACAAAATCCTGTCTGGGGTGGTGCTCGCACCTCCCCTGGCAGGAAACCCTTTGTCCACGTCTTCCAAGCTGGAAGGACTCCCAGCAGCAGGAGGGCAGACTTGTGTCTGTGGTGGCAGCATCCATTTTGTGGAGCTGAGGCTATGAATATTTTACCCGGGTTTCAGGTACTATACATGTCGTGTCCCTCTAGAAGGGTGGAATGCTAACCCCGTCGCCAGAATTGGCGAGGGGTTAGTATTCCAATTTGTATGACACCTTACTCGACATGTTTAGATAAAGCCAAACCAAAGATAGCATTTAACCGCGAGGTTCATAATGCACTTAAGAGTATACGGTATGACGATATCTGGAAACGGTAGAAGGAAGTTGTTCCGACCACTGCAGACAGGCTCAGCTCATGCCAGAGCACCATCTCACATGGAACCAAGCACTCTGCCTTCAGGATTGTTAAGGCCTGCCATAGGAGTGACTTATAGGTTAACATGTGTCCCATTTAAGGTTAGGTATAGGTATACTACACCTAAGTAAGAGGTGGTTACACCAACTTACCCCAGCTGAGTGATCAGCCAGTTGTGTCAAATTTGTTAGGCCAAGCCTGGGGTGGCATAATACATGCTTCAGCCCCTGGCAGGCCTTAGATACACCAATGCCCTGGGTACCTAGTGTACACCGGTACAGGGGCTCACAGGGTGATCCAATTCCAATTGGTTATGCACCTAGGGTGCATAGTGTCAATTTAGAGAGAACAGCAGGCTGGGGGTCTGATTAGCAGGCCCACAGCCTCAATATGTCAAAAACCAGTGAAGCAAAAAGCAAACATTTGGGGTGACCATAGGATAGCAGACCCTACTCTCCTACACTTATGTACAAAGCGCTACAGCCCTTTTGGTTCCCCCTGCTGTACAACCGGCTGCTGGTCAGCCCGTGGTAGTTCCTCCCCCACCACCTGTTCCTCAGCAGGGTTATGTTCCTCCGGCACCCCCTCTTCCTGGGTTGCCTTTTTCGTCTTTAACTGCTACACCTCACCTTACTACGCCTGTCACTCCTGTTTCTGTTACCCCTTTTGCTCCTTTGCTTTCGCTGAATGCTGTCTCCCCTGCTCTTATGTCTACTTCACCTTCCGCTCGTCGGCGAGTATCCGACACCGTCCCTAGTTTTCTGACTCCTCTTTTTGGGTCGCTAATTGCGCCCGTCGTTTGATTCTAGGCAGACACGTAGCCAGCTCCCTGAGTCTGGGGAACAAGCATTATTAGATTAGATGGCTCATAGGTGGATTTTGAAACCCGATAGGTATAGTTGTCGTATAGTTTACGATACATTTTCTCAGTGGAATGAACCGACTCAGATGTGCAAGTTGTTGCGAGACGAATGGGACAACGACGAATTAGACTCAGCCCCTGCTGAAATGCTCGAACTCCAGAGTCAATTTGCGAAAGGTAGGATTGTGGGCTCTGATGCTAGACATGCGTTAGAACGGCTTCTTGCCTATAGGTCTGTATTACCGTCTAGAGTTTTGTTTGCGAATGATTCCTCGGCAACGAAGACGTTAGGACAGTATCCTATGAGAGAGGTTCCGCCAGTATGGCGTGATGCAGTACAGGCTGATGCAGGGAGAGGTATTGCAGCCGCTCCGGCACATTTTCTGAAAGTTTGGATACATGTCCCATGGAAAAGGTCTGAAGTATTAGCATTAAAACTGACTTTGCCAGACCCACGTAAGAATCCCGCTGGTTACTATAAGGAATTGTCAGTGGACGCCTGTTTTATGAACATTGCAGCTATGGAGATGTTTGGCAATGTAGTGCCACAACAGATATGGGCAAAAATCCGCCATGAGGATCATCCGAACGAGTTAGGTGGTACCTGGACTGCTATTTTCGCTGCGGATGCTCTCCAAGTAGGAGGTGCAAAGCCTAAACCCCTAGTAGCGGAGTTACCAAATAGGATAGTTAATTTAATGAAGACGCTGATGCCAGCGTTGAGAGTAAACTGGGATAAATTGTCGGCTTGTAAGCAGAAAGATGAAAGTGTGTCCGACTTTTTCACGCGATTTGAGGAGACTTTTGTGGACCACAGCGGTCAAGATATGAGTTCAGAGGGTGGCCAGAGACTTTGTTGATAAGTTAGTGTTTAACTTGCTGCCTGACTTGTGCAACAAGTTGAAAGACTCAGAGTGCTTGGGCTGTCTCTTCGACGGCTCAGATTCTAGCCACAGCCCAATATTACGAGAACAGAGATAAGGAAGAAATAGAACGTGTAGAGAGGAAAACAAAGGACCTGAAGACTAAGGTGTTGTTGCAGCAGGCGTATCCGCCTCGCTCGAATCAGAACGATTCGCAGCAACGTATGCAATTTCAGCAACAGACACAGTTTCCGAAAGTACAACTGAGACCGGAGTATTTCGCTTCCAGGCACTTGTTAGGATTGAATCAATGTGCATACTGCAAGGAAGAGGGTCATTATAAGAACGAGTGCCCTGCTTTGCGACAGCGTATGAATGGTGTGCCAGTTCAGAGAGGTCGTGGTTTTCAACAAGTCTCTAGAGGTAGAGGACGTGGTGTCAAGTCTTCTCAGAATGAGCGTTCTCTTCCGTCAAAGTTATCTTAATTGTTTTGACCAATCAAAGGTGCAATCTGATAGTAATAATCTACATGGTACTGCGGAGATCTATGTCGAGGGCGAGAGTACTGCGTATAAGGATTGCTAGGATAGCCATGGACAAAGAGGGAGTAGTGTCAGTTCCAGTTGATCAGAGTGGGCCTTACATTTCAGTAGCTTTATCAAGTGTGGTTGAGCCTTTTCTGTTGGATTCTGGTGCGGCAAAAAGTTCAATCATACATTCTAAACTCCCTGGCGCACCCTTGTCTGGCTTAACTGTCTCAGTAGGATTCTCTGGCGCCCCTGTTCGTAATCCAGTCTCTAGTCTTTTGTCCCTTTCAATTGGATCATGTAAGTTAGAAGCACCGTTGATTTTGACTACTGGTTGTGGTGAGAACTTGCTGGGTTTGGACCTGTTGAAACTATTGTATGCGACATTGCATTGTTCCCCATCGGGAGTACAACTTACATTGGGCAGGAAAGTGATCTCTCCTATGTATGTGTCGACAGATAGTCTTCCACAAGAATTGCGTTCGCTCCCCGAATCTTTGGGCTACGGGTCCTAATGATGTGGGTCTTCTGGAAATTCCTCCATATGTTGTTCAGCTCAGACCGAATGTTAGGTTACCGCGAATTCCGCAATATCGAATCTCGAGCGATGGTGAACGAGCACTCTTAGCGATCATCCACGATTTGATCCAGAAGGGTGAGATCGAAAAAACACGAGGTAGTGTGTAATAGTCCTGTTTTGCCGATTTTGAAACGTACCGATTCCTCCCAACCTCCTGTGTATCGTTTCGTAATTGATCTTAGAAAAGTGAACAAGATTGTGGTTCCGCAGTTTCCTGTGGTTCCAGATATCACCGCTTTGACATGGATTCCTGCTTCAGCTACCTGGTTCTCGGTGATTGACTTAAAGAATGCCTTCTTTAGCATCCCGATAGCAGAAGAAAGTAGGGACATTTTTGTTTTCTCCTTGGGTGGTCGTAGCTTCAGATTCAAGCGCGCACCTCAAGGTTATTGTGAAAGTCCTTCGATATATAGTCAGGCTCTGAAAAGCCAGCTTGATACCTTTGTATTGCCTGTCGGGGCTGCTTTGATCCAGTACGTAGATGATCTTTTAGTGGCTGCTGATGACAAAACAACTTGCAAAGCAGCTACGATTTCTTTGCTACAGCATTTGTCCGATTTACATCACAAGGTGTCACCTTCTAAGCTGCAATATTGTTGCCAAGAGGTAACCTACTTAGGTCATCTCTTATCAAAGGAGGGAAGAAGGTTGACCCCAGAACGAATTAGAGCAATTGCTCAAATGACTGTGCCAAACACTCAAAGAGAAGTACGTGCCTTTTTGGGTATCACATCATACTGCAGACAATGGATCCCAAATTTTTCGTTGTTAGCAAAGCCTTTGTTAGCTCTCACGTGCAAAGATGGTTTCGAATCCTCCGCCATGGTCTGATGACTGCCAGAAGAGTTTTTCTGAGCTACGCGATGCGTTGTGTTCAGCTCCTGTGTTGGGTACCCCCGACTACAGTAAACCATTTACACTATACGTTCATGAAAGAGAGGGTTGCGTGTTGAGCATGTTGACGCAACAATTTGGTGATAAACAGCGTCCGTGTGCGTATTTTTCTTCAACCTTAGATCCAGTAGCAAGAGCATTGCCGAGTTGTCTTAGAGCGACAGCGGCAGCTGCTGTGTCTATTCGACAGTCTGCTGGTCTGGTCATGAATAAAATGTTAGTGGTAATGGTTCCACATGCAGTAGATACTTTATTGAACAGAACAAAAACTCAACATCTCACGAGTGCTAAGTTGTCAGGCTATGAGCTGACACTCTTGGCAAGTCATATTCAGATTAAGAAATGTAGTGTTGAATCCAGCCACATTGTTGCCGACTACTGTAGAGTCGAGTGATTCAGAACCACATGATTGTTGTTTGCGAACTGAAGAAGAAACGAAGGGTCGGATCGATTTGAAAGATACCCCTTTGTCAGATTCGGATGGTACTTTGTATGTGGATGGTTCGTGCTTTAAGTTGCCGAATGGTGATGTGACTGCCGCGTATGCTGTGACGACATAGAGTACGATTGTTGAGACTGCGAGAGTAAGTCAGAATTCTGCACAAGCTGCAGAGTTAATTGCGTTGACGAGAGCGTGTGTTTTGGCTGAGGGAAAGAGAGTGAACGTGTTAACCGATAGTCAGTATGCGTTTGGTGTTGCACACAGTTTGACGATTATGGAGAGAGAGGATTTTCGACGTCCCACAGGACAAAAATACAGCATGGACAATTGGTGAATGAGCTTCTGGAATCACTTACTTTGCCAAAGCAAGTTGCGATTGTGAAGTGTAGTGCTCATCGGAAGGTCACGGATGATGTTGGTCGTGGTAATGCATTTGCAGAGGAGATTGCGAAAAAGACGGCAAAAAACATGACGAGTCGAATATATGTTGCAAGTTCTGCAAGATGGGTTACGGATGCTGGAATGTGTGAAGACACGATTGAGAGTGTGAAGTCAATTCAGAATGAGGCTACTGAGAGTGAGAAGAATGTGTGGAAAGACAGTACGGGTAAATTGGATTCGACTGGTTGTTGGATCGATCAGTCTGAACATCAAAGATGGATGTTACCTGATGCGTATGTGCTTGCAGTAGTTACAATGGCACATGGAATGGCACACATTAGTGCGAAAGGAATTTGCAAGTTGTTGGCCCCAGTATGGAAGAATGATGGGATTTCTAAGTGTGCGGAGAGGGTGGTTAAGAATTGCATGGTGTGCCTGATGCATAATCCTGGCAAGGGAACTCCAACTGGTCATTTTGCTCCCCCGACTTGTCCCTTTGAGATCATCCAATTAGACTTCATTCATATGGAAAGGTGTAACAACCTTAAGTATGTCCTTGTTGTAGTTTGTGCATTGTCACGATGGATTGATTCTACCCCTTGAAGGATAATACAGCCCTGTCCACAGCCAAAGTCCTTCTCAAAGAGTTTTTCCCTAGGTTTGGCAGGTCACGGATTGTATGGTCGGATAATGGAAGTGAGTTTGTGGGAAAGGTTATGAAGAGTGTGTGTGTGTGGGTTTGGGGATTAGACAGAAGTTCCATAATGCAAATCACCCACAGTCCGCAGGTCTTGTTGAGGGTTATAACGCGACTCTGAAATTGAAGTTAGCCAAGATCCAAACGACTACTGGATTGTCATGGCCAGATGCATTGCCTTTGGCTCTTCTATCCACTAGGGCGACTGTTCACTCTCGAATAGGGCTTAGCCCGTATGAAATTGTGTTTGGTCGTCCTGCGAACGTTTGGGGAGTCCCTAGACCTAAGGAATTCACCCAGCTCGAATATCCCATGTTGATCGATTACCTTTATGACTTGACTGCTAAACTAAGTGCCATTCATCAACAGGTTTTTGAGGCTCTGCCAAAACCAACAGAGGGACCAGGACACAAATTCAGCCTGGCGATTGTGGTCGTAAAGAACTTTGGGAAATCAAGAAACTTGGAGCCAAGATATATCGGACCGTTCCAGGTCCTGTTGTCAACACGAACTGCTGTTCGATTGGCTGGAAGAAAGCATTGGGTACACGCTGCCCATACGATACTTGTACCGCTTCCTTTACCGTATGACAAATGGATTAGACAGGGAATTGGCAATTCTGAGACAGTGTGTTCCTAGGCTTGTCCCGTTCAGCGATGCACAATTTAAAGGTCTTGAGTCTGCTAAACTGAAGAACACTGCTGCTTCACCTGGAACTGTGCCTTTGCCCCTGGATTCGAACATTACTCCGTCCAAACATTCACCTGAACAATTGAACACTGTTTCGCCATCTGGTCCCTTGTTCGAAGAGCAGACAACCTGGAAGACAGTTACTCTTTACGCTCCCATTCCAAGGACTAATAAGGTGAATACCCTTTCTTGTTTTCCTTTGCCCCCTCTGCCCTGACAACTCGTCTTTGGACAATTGTATTCTCCTCAGCTAGGAAGTTTGTTGTGTGCGTGTTTTTGAACCGGCCATCCGGGTTCGCCGTAGGGCCGTGACGTGTGCCTAGTTTTAATTTGCAGGTTACCAGACACTAGGTCGGTTTCCCCAGTTGGTCTTTGGGAACTCCCAAGGCTAACGGACGCATTTCCGAACAGGTACAAACCAACCGCCACGGACAGCTCGAGTAGAGGATGGAGCTTCCTGCGCTGCGAGGTGTTAATACTGCGATTGAGCGTAAAGTAAAATTGCATGAAATATTGAACAAATGTTTCCTGATCCAGTGTGCCCCAATGTTTTTGATTGTCTTGGTAACTGATGGGTGGAATTGTTTTTGGTGCCCAGTTAATTTATGTACCTGCTATGTCTACGGTGCCTCCTCACGTTTCCCTTCCTGTTACCACTGCTTCTTCGCACCCTTTACCTGAACACGAACAAGCTAGACGTTCTGAGTTCGTTAACAATTCATTTATTCAACTCCTGCACCAACACCAACTAGTGATGAATATGACTAATTGCTGGGTGTGTGGTTTGATGCCGCATACCGTCGATAAAGGTATCCCGTATCTAGTTCTGCCTTTTAGCTATAATGGGTCATCGTGAGCATTCCAGACTATGTTCCTCTTTGCGCTTGAGACCTATCCCCCGCGACCACCGCGCTCCACAAGATATAGCTCTAGCAAAAAAGCCTTGGTAAGAGGAGTTGCCGATATGAGTAGAGATATCGATGCATATTCATCCATTCCTAAGGATGAGTTGCGAGCATGTGGGTTGGAATGCGACTGGGTATAGCATTAGGCTGGGTGAGAAACAGCGCAAGAGCTAGTCTCCGATTTGGGTCGTACCACACTTAGGTCGTTTGTTTGCAAGGCAAGGCAATGGTCAGAATACGAGAGCTCAGCTAGGGAAGAGTGACTGTACTGAAACGTACGTTTTTCCATCACAGTCTTCTCCTGCGTTTTCGGCGGCCAAGGGTACATACTTTGTTATGACCGAGCATACACATGGTTGCCCCCAGATTTTTCGGGAACATGTTATGTTGCTAACTTACTGCCGCCATTTACGGCTGCCTCGGATTATCACAAGGCCAGAATTGTGAGGGGTGTTGGTCAGGAGGACACTGCTGGTCAGGAAGTGGGAGACTTCCTCAAGGGTTTCCTGCCGTTTTGGGGACCTATGGTTAATAGTAGGAACCTGAGACAACTGACTCGTGTAGTTAAATCCACTGTTAATGTAACAGCTGGTGCCCTTGGTAACTTGACAGCTGAGCTTCAAGCGGATCGCCTTATGACGTTGCAGAACCGTATGGTTCTAGATGTGGTACTTGCAGATCGAGGGAGTGTGTAAAGTGATCCGATCGAGTTGCTGTGTTTTCATTACGGATAATGCTCCGACAGTTTATGAGGCCATTTCCAAGTTGCATAGGATCTGATTCTATACATATGGATGAAGAGGAGTGGTCGCTAACTGGATGGTTTTGGAACCTATTATCTGCATGGGGATGGAAGATTCTGATGGTCATTACGGCTGCTTTAGTTCTCCTGTTTTCGTGCTGTCTGTGTCCAGTGTGGTCCTGCCTTATGTGGCCTTTGTGCCACAACGTGTATAAGAAGGCCACCTGTTACTAGAGAGGTATTGATGGAAAGGATGATGCTTCAGCAACATCTCAGTGATTTGATGAAAATAGGTATCGACTCCGATATCGATTAGTGCTTGCCTATGTAAGAGCAAAAGGAGGGTCTGAGGTTCCGTGAAAACTGAACCCATGTTTCTGAACTAATGGTACCGTGACGATTCTGGTATTAGCGAATCGCAAATGATGATTCCAATATAAGTGAGCGTTTTCATAACGCTGCACTGAAGGATTCGTCATGTATTGCTGATTGTGTTCGAACCTACGGGTTCCATTTCGTGCACGTCCATTTTGTATCATTGCCCTCACATAGTCAGTGAATGGGCGATGTCCGAACAATGACCCTGATTAGGTAACCGAGGGCACGTAGTCCCTAGTGCGCGTTCTGCCAAATTCTGCATGACTTGGCTAAAGCCGACGCTGTCGCCTGAGGCGGACCCTGCCGTACTGGTTTTCTGTCCTGCCTGAGCAAGATTACTGACCCTGATACAACAGACCACGTTTCTTTTATTTGCCTACGAATAGGTCTTATCTGACTTCTATTTTCTGCATCTGTTCCTGCATTTCCCTTTAGCCTTTTATGATGAGGAGGTGACCAATTTTATTTTGGGGCGGTCCGGCCTTTCAATAGAGGGATGTCAGAAACATGTGATGGATTGAAGGCCGGACACCTGGAGATGGGAAATGTGATATTGTGAGATCTTATTGTCTGGACTACAGAAACAGGAATTATTGTAAATCTGCAGGAATGTTTGCCCGAAGCAGAATATTCAGTATTTAAGGAGCGACCTGCTTTGTACAAATCGAGCAGTCTCCTTAGATTCTCTCGTATGATACTTGTGACTTCTGTTCCTGACAGCAGTCATTAAAGACGATCTTTTGACGCCAGAGGAAGAGTCCCCGTGTCTGTTAAGTACGCCAAAACAGGTGAACCCCGAAGGTTTCGGATGTCGTCCCCTGGCACCGCTGGGTCTTAGAAATTGCCCAGTCCTTCAATACCACCCCTGGGGAGCACTCCAAAATGGCACCACAGGTCTGCTACTGCAGCCTGGGTAAGGGTGTGCTTGCACCCCTTACTGTGGTATAGGCTACCTAGATCACTACCCTATACTGACACAAACCTACAAGCCACTCCTATGGCAGGCCTTGACAATCCTGAAGGCAGAGTGCTTGGATTTGTGTGAGAGGGTGCCCAAGCATGAGCAAAGACCCTCTGCAGCTTTGAGAAATACTTCCTTATGGCTGTTCTGTGATACAGCCATACCATATACTCTTAAGTGCATTATAACCTTGCGGTAAAGGCTAACTTTGGGATGGCTGCATCAAAACATGTTGTGTTTGGTGTCAAACGCTTTGGAATACTACCCCACCCCCCCGCCAATTGTGGCAACGGGGAAGCATTCCACCCTTCTAGAGGGAGAGACATGTTCACACTGGCTAAACCCGGTAGGACTTTCCTGAGCCCTGACATCACAAAATGTATGCCTCTGCCACAGACACAGTCTGGCCTCCTGCTGCTGATTGAAACGCCGGCAGGGGAGGCCTGGACAATAGGTTTCCTGCAGAGGGGAGGTGCCCCCACCTGCCCAAACAGGCTGTGTATTGGGGGTGGGCGGGAGCACCCTGGTGCTTTGAAGTCCTGCACTGGGGCACACTTTGGGTCCCTGTGCATACACTAGTTCAAACAGGTTGCAGGGGCTACCTGCCCCTGCTCTGGCGCGAAACTGTACAAAGGAAATAGGTGAAACGTCCCCTCTTTCCTTGCCCACCCATGGGTGGGGCCTTAGAGTTAGTCCATCCCCTAAACTTACTATAAGTATAGGAATACAGTCCCTAGGACTTTAGATTACCCTGGACGAACCTCTACAACATATCCTGGACCTTTGACGTTCTATCCTGACTAGAAGATTGAAGAAATCTTCCTTGGGGTCAAGGAGTGACTCCCCTACTTGGCAGGCACCAAAGAAGCAACTGACCGGTCTGCATCGCTGAAGCTCCCGCCGGACGCCAAAGTCTTTGCATCACCAGAGGTGGATTTCCAGACTCGAGGCTACCCTGAGACCACAGTAAAGCAGAGGCCCGTGGCTATCGTGGGCGACGTGGAACCGTGACCCCTGGACACCGTGCTTTTGCAGCAACACTATCTTCCTGGCCCTCCTTGAAGTTGTGCTTCGAGTAGCCCCAGCCTTGAGCACCTCCTGCACGGATTGTTGGCCTCCACTCCACGAGTGACCCATGGGCCAGCTTCAAGTGTGATCGCTTGAGGCTCCTTTGGGATCACTAGCCCGTTGGCTAGCAGGTCCCCACGAAGGAGACTCCTTTTCTAATTGGGCTTACCTGGTTGCTCCAGACGTGCCCCGACTTACCCTCGCTGGGTGAGTCCCTCAGACCTTGCTGGTCTGCATTGTAGTCCTCTGAATTCGTGACTTGTGTTGCCAAGGCTTGTTGGGTCCATTCTGGTCACCAACACTGCAGCACTTGACAGACTTCGTGGGACAGCTCGAATCCGGCTCATGGACTTTGTCGACACCTCCTGGCTGAAGAGTCAAGACAGCCATCAACTCACCTGAAGCACCTGACATCTGTGGGCATTGGTTCCTGCCCTCTGTCACTGGCTAGTGACCCAGACTCTGCCCCTGCTTTCAGGTTCCTTACATACTAGATCCAGGCCTGGATCTCTTCGGACACTACCCTTCACGGCAGCAGCAGTTCTTTGCAGGCTTCCATTGAAATAGACGACACGATCCGACACCAAAAGTCATGCACCCGGCTTCCCTGGGTGAGGTAACTAGAGTACTCCGATGCCCTCGTGGGTGCTAGCCCTAGACCTTAAGTTCAAAAGGGTTTGGTCCAGACTCGATTAGAAGTGTCCCTAATCTTTAAATTTCCAACTGCAACATTGCCCATAGAAGATAATGGGAACCTGCAGTTGTGTTTACACACTGCATACAGTCCCCGTGGGTCCCCGTGTCACTACCTTGGGTGGTTCCTTGGGGTACCAGCAAATCTAGAGGCAATAGGCCTAGTGCCTATTCCAGTCATGATTCTTATACCACTTTTTTGGTATATTGTTAGATACGCCCTAGGGCCCAAACATGTATTGTGCTTTTACCGATTGCTCACTTGTAAAGCAAGTACTTCGAACTCCAGTCTCATAAAGAGACTAGAAAGGTGTTTTATCTTAAATACAAATAATTTGAATATATACCTGGTGTGGTTGTCCTTTGATCATTAAAGAGATTAGACTGATAAAACAAGCTGCTTTACATTCCTTCAAGACTTAGCATGAAGGCTGCTCTCCATAGCTACAACTAGGATCGCTTTCACATAAGGTTGTCTTTAACCATTCGCTTTCACATAAGGTTGTCTTTAACCATTCACCATAAGGGATGGTTTGGACTGATACAGGGTGCCCACTAGAACTAGTGGACAGCATTTATCAGGCCACCTTCTCACAAGGAGGCTGGAAATGGGTCAATAATTAGGATTGACTGGGTCAAGGTTAGGCTTTAAGAGGGAGCATAGATGCTTTCTTCCAAGATGACAGAAAAATGCCTGAGGAACATAGAATTAAAAATGTTTGTCAGTGAAACACGTTGACGATATAGAGATAATGCCCAGAGGAATATCCGATCACTCCCCAGTGCAAATGACGTACACTTATCACCATACAGCTCGGCGACGTACCTATCCCATCTACCCTGGTTACTTGCAGGTCCCAGAGATCAAGGCGGCGGTGATTAAAGCGACAAAACACTTTTCAGGAGAATGTCCAGACAGGCTCCCCAACAATTCTGTGGGAGGCATACAAGACTGTCATTAGGGGACAGGCTTGGGACAAAGTGGGGTCGCTTTTGGCCTGGCTGGCTAATCCGGCTGTTTGGGGATCCCCAGTGGTGTCGCTGGCTACGCCGGCGGGGGGCCTGGTTCACTCGCAAAAGGAGATCAATGACCAGTTCCTGGGTTATTTCTCGTTGCTGTACCAGAGTAGGATGAGGGACCTGCCCGACGGTCTGGATGCTTATTTAGAGGCTGCGGGGTTGCCCCACTTGGATCCGGAACAGGGCTTTGCATTGGGGGCAGCTATCTCTTTGGGTGAAATCAGGAAAGATGTTAAACATATGGCCCGGAGAAAGACTCCAGGGGCTGATGGCCTCCCGGTGGAGTTCTATGCAGTGTATTTGGATGTTCTGGCACCGCAGCTACAGTCTATATATAAAGAGGCGTGGGATCTGGGCAGGCTACCGGTCACTATGAGAGGCGATCAGTGCCGTTGCTGAAGGGCGGGGTCCCCACCTCTAGGATGGCATACCGGCCGCTCTCCATGCTCTGTTGACTACAAGATCCTTAGCAAGATCTTGGCCACGCGACTTTTGGGTCACAAGCACTCCCTGGTACACCCGGATCAATGGGGGTCATTCCCACTGGGAATACTGCGACGTGCATTTGGCGGTTGGTGCGGATCCTGGGGGAGAGAGGGGAAGGTACGTCCGAGGCCGTGGTGCTGTCGGTGGACATCGAAAAGGCATTCGACAGTGTGGAGTGGCCGTATCTGTTCCGGGTGCTGAAGGAGTTTGGCCTGGGTGATAATTTTGTGCGTTGGACCAGTCTGTTATATAGCTCCGCCACAGCTAGGGTTCGTACGGGACGTACCATATCAGCGGCTTGCCAGGTGGAGAAGGGCACTCGTCAGGGTTTGATCTAACCCCCCCCCCCCCCGTGTTTGCGCTGGCAATTGAACCTCTTCCCGGCTCATGCTCGGCAAGGGCGGTACTACGAGGGCGTTCTGCTGCGAGGGGAGCTCCATCACATATCGCTGTATGCGGATGACCCCTTGTTGTATCTGGCCGATGCGGGGGGTTCCCTACGGGGAGGCAGAACCCTGCTCAGAGAGTTTGGTCGCTTGTCGGGGTTGCAGGCGAATTGGACTAAGACCTGCCCGTTTCTGTTGTCCCCTGGAGCTCAGCTGCCCTCGGAGTTTGCAGACCTGAGGTGGGAGCCTACCTGCTTGCTGTATCTGGGTGTCTGTATATTTCACACCACCCACTGACCTTTTTGAGGGGAATGTGGGTGGCGCGCTGAGGGGGCTCAAGGGTAGTATGGCGTTCTGGCGCACTCTTCATCTTTCGGTAGCTGGGCGGGTAGCGCTGCTGAAGATAGCGCTGCCATGGCTGCTCTACTTTTTCTGTACTTTGCCGATATGGATCCCGGTCACTTTTTTTTTTTTTTTAAGACGCTTCGGTCATTGATGACAGGGTTTATTTGGGGAGCTGGAAGACGGCGGGTGGCGCTGTCCACTCTGATGAGGCAGAGGGAGGAGGGGGCTGGCGGTCCCAGATTTTGAATGGTACTACTTGACAGCACAGCTGCAGTGGCTGACACAGGCCGTGGAGCTTGAGTTTCGAGGCCCAGAGGGCCCGCAGGGTAGGGTTATCCAGCGACATGTGTGGTCATTCATTGTGCTTCGGCAGAGGCTTAGGCTGGACCAGCTTACCCTCGGAGCCCACACTCCGGCTATGCTGGATTCGTAGTCCGAAGCGGGCAGGCTTCATGGTCCCGTATGCCCCGGAAATTCCAAATTCCTGTTGTACTCCTGAGGCGGAAGCCGGGAGGTATTTTTAACTATTGCAATTTGTATTAACTTGCCTGTATTTTATGTGTATTCCTCACTCGTTCCCAATCAGACTCACCTCACTAGTAATCCACTGCCACCGCCCGGATCCGCATCGCTCCCTTGAGCGATGTAGGAGGACTTGGCAGACTATAGTTGGCTGACATCTGGGGTGGGGGTCGTGGACAGCGCTCTAGTCGCTGTAAGCTCGGGGACATGAAAGCAGATGCCAGCGCGCGCGCAGCGGGCGCGCCGCCAGCGCGCCAGAGGCGCGCTTAAGGCAAGCCAGTCTGCGCCCGTCCGTGACCGGAGGCCATAACCCCTGCATCTTCTCTTCGCCACATAAGGTATTACAGCTTCGAGTCCCTCCTTATTATGAGGACCACTGGGGAAAGACTGTCTGCAGGCAAATCCAGCGCATGGAATGAGTGCAGTCTGCCCTTCGTGCAAACATAAGCTGAATACTACCCAGCAACACGATAATAAGCAGGACTACATCATGCTACTCTTAAATTGCAGGTCCCTACCCAAACAGGACAGAAATTGCTCTCATGGTGGAGGAGCCTAGGCCAGATGTAGTTTTCTTAACAGAAACCTGGCTGATGCCAGATTCCGATCCTGATATTGTATCAGCTTTGCCTCCGGGCTTTCAAATTACGCGGAAGGACCAGGCTGTTGGGAGAGGAGGTGGCCTGGCAATAATATATAAAGAACAGTTCCTTTGTTGAGGCACCTCCGAATCAATCCCAGACTGCGAAAGCCTCGCATTCAGCATTGAATTCTTCCCCAATAATTGTTTCTCAGGCACCCTTATATACACCGACCACCCGGCCCCCCCAAAGCAGTTCCACAAGACCCTCCCATCGACCCTGGCCGAGTCGGTCACAACTTTTTCCAATTATACATTGCTAGGCGATCTTAATCTCCATTTTGATAACGCCTATGACCATACCGCCATTGAGCTGGCGAACGATTTAGCGGCTTTACAATTGTAGCAGCTGGTCGATTCAGCCACCCACATCAAGGGCCATCTTTTGGACCCAGTGTTCAGCAATTGTACAGAGCTCAAGGCTGGGCAACCTATTTGTCTTCCGTGGACTGATCATTCACTTGTCCCCCTTACATGGTCTATTCGCAAGCCACCTAACCCCCATTGTAAAGAATGTTAGAAATTGGGCTAGACTCCCGGTGGAGTCCTGGTCCAAAAGCCGTATTACCTCCTGTCCCCCCCATATCATGGATCCCTGCGCAGCTAATCAGGACTATGAAGAATGGATCTTAAATTCTCTGGAGGCCACACTCCCCCCTCCGCAAAATCACAACGAAGCGTTTACAAAAAAGTGCCCCCTGGTTCTCTAAGGATCTCGGAGAGAAAAAACGGCACTGCAGGAAACTAGAAAGACGCTGGCGTCTGGATTTTTTCTTGGACGTTAAACCCAATATAGAGAGGCGATTAGAACCTACAAAGACAAGGTAAGGACTGCCCAAGCAACCTATTTCTCTACACAAATCATGCGTGCTAAATCTAAACCTAAAGAAATCTTTCAGATAGTAAAGAGCCTCACAAAACCTCCACCACCCTCTACGCATCCTTGTAAAACGCTAGTTCACTAACGACCTGGCAGATTTTTTCCATCAAAAAGTCCTCCAAATTTACTCCTTATTTCCTGCCATGGATTTTCCCCCTGCTGCTCATACATGGCCAAGTCCGGTTGAGGCTCCCCCTCAACCCACGGCAACCTTGAAACACTTTCCCTTGTTAGAACAGGACTCTGGAATCTCTAGCTCGGCAAGTAAAATCAGGGTCACCATGTGACCCAGCTCCACCAGAGGCAATGATCTCGGTAATTCAGGCTGTCCTCCCTACAATCAGGAACCTCCCCAATGCCTCTTACCTCGGTATAGTTCCACTCCCCTGGAAGCAGGCTATGGTGCGTGCACTGCTGAAGAAACCGAACCTTGACCCTGGCGACTTTAGCAACTACCGCCCCGTTTCCCTGCTCCCTTGGGTGAGCAAAATTCTAGAGAAGCACATCAATATCCATCTGATGGACTTTCTGGAGAATAACCAGCTGCTGGATGTCACCCAAACGGGCTTTCGACCTAGACATGGGATGGAGTCCGCCTTCCTAGCTGTGAGAGGAAACCAGAAGGATCTTGATCGAGGCGGATCAGTGGCAGTGGTCCTCCTCGATTTGAGTTCAGCATTCGATACGGTTAATCACGGGGTGCTGCTGTGTCGCGTTTCCGAGGTTGGAATCTCAGGCAGGGCAATACTCTGGCTCAAATCCTTTGAGTAACAGGTCCTTTCAGATCTTTGAGGGAAATACATTCTCCTCTAGGAAACCCCTGAGCTGTGGGGTTCCGCAGGTCTCCTCTTTAAGCCCCGCGTTATTTAACATCTATATGAGACCACTGGCTGAGGTTGTTTGTCCGTTTGGCATTAAGATCATTTCATATGCGGACGACACTCAGCTAGTGGTATCCCTGGCACAGGAGGACGGCCAATCTGCACAAATGGGACTAAGGAAAGGTTTGGAGGAAGTAAAAAGCTGGATGACTAGATCCTCCCTCAAGCTTAAAGGGAATAAAACTGAGCTGATGCTCATGGGCCCCGCTGTCCAACGCATTTTGACTCTCTCTGGCCCCCATGCCTAGGCACCCCTCCTGTACCCAAGGACAATATAAAAAGCTTGGGGGTATGGCTGGATAAAGCCTTAACCTTTGACACCCAGGCCATCAGGCTCTCTGCAACTTGTTTTGACCTCCTCAGGATGCTGAAAAAAAGTGCTCCCACTTTTACCTATGGATGCCAAGCAAGTTGTTGTCCAAGGCCTGATCCAGTCTCGACTGGACTTTAACGCCCTGTATCTCGGTGCCCCAGACTACACACTGCGCAAGCTGCAGATTGTTCAAAACTGCACTGCTTGCACATTGCTCCAGCTGCCATGGAGACTGTCAGCCAAACCTGGGATGAGTAGCCTGCACTGGCTTCCGGTTCGGCAAAGAATTGCCTTCAAGGCAATGTGCATATCCCATCAAGCCTTCTGGCACAAAGGACCGGCAATCAGCCGTGAACTTATCACACAGTACCACCCTAGGAAACACCTTCGCTCCGGCCAGGCCTTTTTGGCGACAGTTCCCAGAATCAGGAGAACGAGAGCTGGTGGCAGGATGTTCCTATAATGCCGCCAAATCGTGGAACCTCCTCCCCCTTCAACTCAGGTCTAACCCTAATCTGCTCTCCTTCCATAAGCAATTAAAGACCTTTCTTTTCAATGTCCATAACTAACCCCCAGCTGACCGCCTCTGACAAATGACTACACTCTCCAGGTAGCGCTTGGACGCCTCAGGGCAGCAATTCGCGCTTTACAAGTCTACATTTCATGTGCACGACCCTCCCCCATTGCGGGGATTGGTCGGTGTTGGCTGGGAAGAGTGCGGGGTCCACATGATTGGGGACTTATACAGGGATGGCGTTTTGTTGTCATTCCAGGAATTGCAGGGGGCGTATGATCTACCGAGGGGGGATTATCTTTTGCACACTGCCTTGGTGTCTGGGATTCAGAAACAGTGGAAGATGGGGCAGTCGGAACCCCCAACTTCTTTGGGGTGTCAATACGTCACTATGGTGGCGGGTACATTCAGGGCCATCACGTCTCTATAGGCGGCTGTCCATGGAGAGGTTGCCACCTATGGATGCCTTGCGGGGTAAGTGGGAGGGGGATCTTGGTAGGCCCATTCCTGAGACGTGGTCGCAGCTGTTACAGCGGGCCTGGAAGGGCACGCGCAACGCTAGATTTCAATTGGTCCAATTTTATACTCTCCACAGGGCTTACTTAACTCCGGTCAAAATTTTGCGGTACTTCAGAGGCTCACAGTCGCCGTGCCCCCAGTGCAGAGTGGAAGGTGCTGATTTTGATCATATGTTTTGGTCCTGTCTGGGACTGGGCTCTTATTGGGCGGATGTGGTGACGTGTCTGAATCAAGTGACTGAGCGCGAGCTGGAAGTGGAGATGGGGACTTGCCTTTTGTTACGGTTCCCGCACACCTCGAGTACCAAAATTATGAGCAAGTTTTACGATTTGGGTCTGATAATGGCGAAGAGGGAGCTCACTATGCATTGGAAGGCTAGGGCCGGCTTTCGGAGACGGAAGGAGAGTTTCTTGTCCTGGGCGGGGAGCGAAGGGACGCTTCGTCTACAGCTGGCCAGGCGAGCATCTAATGACAAGGCGCTGGACGCTGCACGGGCGTGGGGGGCTCTGGTAGAGGGGCTTCGTTCTTTGGAGTTGAGTGAGGGGGATAGGGATCCTGTAGACATGGACCGGAGTGTGGAGCCTGGGGCGGGGCCCTCTGGGGCTACTGGGGAAACCGCACAGGACGGTGCCACTTAAGTATACTCATGGAGGACTCAGCGTCTGCACTCTATATTGAGAACTGTCGAGTAGTCATGGTGGGATCATGGGGCGTAGATGGGGGTCAATGCGGGGCCTCCTGTTTGAGAACAATGAAAGTGTTCATTTGATTGTTTTGAGTTAGGATTTCTCGAACCACGGGGCCCTACATGCAGAAGTTGAAGAGGGGTTGACGCGGGCACACTGACAAGGGGGGTGGGGGGGGGGGGGGGAGGTGTAGAGGGTGGTGGGTGGGGGAACTAGGGAGAAAACATGGAAGAACCGGTTTCTCCTGACATGTACATCGATGGTTGGGTCTTATATAGGATGCTATTGCATGTAGTATTGGTGCACTGATTTGAAAACTCAATAAAACTTTTTAAAAAAATAGGGGACCGGCTATAGGTTCGATCACGGGGCATAAACGGGAGAAGCAGCGGGAACTACACGATATAGAGCTGGAATTGCAGGATACTTCGGTTCAACATACCAGCAGCCCAACGCCAGATACAGCTCAGAAACTGCATCTTAAACAGCAACACAACAGGGGATACATTGAAGAGGTGACCAGGTCTCGCCCGACGGCCACGCAACAAAAGATATATGAAACCAGGGATAAAGCCGGAAAACTTCTGGCATGGCTAGATAGACGGGAACGGGGTAACAAGGGGATAGCGAGGATCCGGACGAGGGAGGGAAAAATCACAACAGTCCCCCGCACAATAATACACACATTGGCAGACTAATTCCAGCAGGTGTACAAGTCCTCCTCGGCGGTGTCACTTGAAGTGGTGCTGTCATATATACAAGATATTCCCATGCCCAAGCTCACTCCGGAGGCGGTCCTCACACTGGAGGAGAGCCTCATGGTGGAGGAGCTGCAGGTGGCGATTGGATCATTACAATCCGGCAAGGCAATGGAACCAACGGTATACCAGTTGAAACTCTACAAAACTGTAGCAGGAACCATAGCAAAGCACTTGTTACATATGTACACCGACTGCTTGACGATGGGCGAGTTACCACTAGACCAACGAACGGCCACAATAGTGGCAATACCCAAACCAGGCAAACCTGCTGAGGAATGCACCTCGTATAACCCGATATTATTAATCCAGAGGCAAAAATTCTGGCAAAACTATTGGCAATTAGGCTAATGCCGCACCTATTGACCCTGATCCACCCGGATCAGTACGGATTTATGCCAGGCAGAAGCACGGCATTAAACTTGCAGCGCCTGCACGCAGTAATGGCCCGTATCCCATTTCTACAGGAACCGGCGGTTATACTCTCCCTGGACACCAGAATGGCGTTCGACATGGTCGATTGGCCATTTCTATTTGCAGTCCTTCGCCACATGGGCTTCGGCCCTAAATTTTGTGCATGGGTCCGCCTTCTGTACACTAAGCCAGTAGCGCACGTTACGGCGAATGGGCACATCTCTAGGGACTTTCCTCTTGCGAGGGGCACGCGTCAAGGCTGCCCCCTGTCCCCGCTGCTTTTTGCCCTGGTACTGGAGCCGTTGGCGGCATCGATAAGGTGGGAACCAATGATAAGAGGACTCAGGTGGGCAGCAGGATGGGAGGACCGCATCTCCCTGTATACAGACGACATTTTATTATATATGGCCTCCCCCAGGTGTTCCATACTGGTGGTCCTCAATATATGCAAACTCTTCGGACGGGCGTCGGGGTACACCATTAACTGGCCCAAATCCACCTTGTATGTGCTGCACGGGCCCCCACCACAACTACCTTTAGATTGCCCGTTACAGATTGCGGTCGACACGTTTAAATATTTAGGTATCTACGTCACGGCTGTTCCGGATGACTTCTGCAAAAGAAACCTAATGCCTCCATTAGAGTGTCTAAAAAGGGACACAACGCACTGGGGGTCGTTACCGCTGACTCTTCTAGGGAGGGCAGCACTTTTTAAAAGGATGGCGCTCCCTCGATTTCTATATGTATTGGAAAATGCTCCATTCCTGATACACCCAAGCTATTTTAGAGCAATTGCAGCCCAGGTCTCCAACTTAATGTGGAGGCACAAACCGGCACGCATAGCGCAGGCCAAACTGGTGTGAGGGTGGATTGATGGGGGGGGGGGGGAATAGTGCATCCAAATATTGAATATGCTACTTACCAGTATGCATCTGTTCTTGGCATGTAGGGCTGCTGACATTCATATCTGCGCATAGATTATATAGCAGTCCCTCCCATTAGCGGCGGCTGCCCGTGCCAGCTGCAGCAGTCTGAAAAAGAGTTTTGAGAACAGCCTGTCCTACAGCTGCCTGCTGTTTTGAGTGTACATCTACACAGTAGTGTTTGGTAAATGTATGTATAGTAGACCATGTGGCTGCTCTACATATTTCCTGTAAAGGAATGTTTCCTAGGAAAGCCATGGACGCCCCTAACTTTCGTGTTGAGTGGGCTCGTGGGAGAATCGTTAATGTGCGTTTAGCTTTTTGATAGCAAATTTGAATACATTTAACGATTCATCTGGCTAGCCCTGCTTTGGAAATGGCGTTTCCCTTGTGTTGTGGAGAAAAGGCAACGAAAAGCTGTTTTGTTTTCCTAAAATCCTTTGTTCTGTCTATATAGTACATGAGGGCCCTCTTTATATCTAGTGTATGGAGCATTCTCTCTGCGACATTTTGCGGATTTAGAAAGAAAACAGGCAGTTCAATAGTCTGATTCATGTGGAACTGCGATCTCACTTTAAGCATAAATTTGGGGTTGGTACGTAGTACAACTGTTAGCGTGAACCTGTATGAATGGCTCTTGAATGGTTCGTGCCTGGAGTTCACTAACTCTTCTTAACGAAGTGATTGCCACTAAGAAAGCTACTTTCCAGGTGAGGAATTGAATCTCACATGAATATAGAGGTTCAAAAGGTGGACCCATTAATCTGGTGAGGACCACATTGAGGTTCCACACTGGTGCCGGTGGGTGTCTTGGGGGAATAACTCGTTTGAGTCCCTCTAAGAAGGCTTTGATGGCAGGCACCCTGAATAAAGAGTTGCTGCCTGTTTTGAAGATAGGCTGCTATCACGGTTAAATGTATACGTATGGAGCTGGATGCCAGATTGCATCGGTATAAGTGTAAGAGGTAACAGATGATGTTTTGAATGGATGCATCCAGCGGGTTAATGTCATTGTTGTTGCAGTAAATGGCAAACCTTTTCCATTTAGCCGCATAGCAAGCTCTAGTTGTGGGTCTCCTGGCCTCCTTGATGATATCCATACATTCAGGTGGCAGGTTTAGGTAGCCAAACTCTAAGACTTCAGGAGCCAGATTGCCAGGTTCAGCTGTTGCGGATCTGGGTGCTGAATTTCGCCATGGTTCTGCGTTAAAAGTGTGGGTGTGATCCGCAGCCTTTGATGCGGCACCACGGAAAGTTCTAGAAAGGTGGTGTACCATGGTTGGCGTGCCCATGTTGGAGCAACTAGGATGAGTGTCAGTGAGTGTGGTCGCAGTTTGCGTGCCACTAGCGGTATTAATGGCGCTGGGGGAAAAGCGTACGCAAATCTGCCTGACCAGTTCATCCATATCGCATTGCCCTGCGACTGTGGGAACCTGGCGGCAACGTTGGCATTTTGCGTTTTCCCTTGTGGCGAATAGGTCTATCTCTGGATGACCCCACTGTTGGAAGTACGGTTTGAGTACTGATGGATGTAGCTCCCACTCGTGCATTTGGTGGCTGTGTCTGCTGAGCAGATCCGCCATCTGGTTGTCTTTGCCTGGGAGGTGTTCCGCCATGAGGAACATGTTCCTTTGAATGGCCCACTTCCACATGCTCGGAGCCAGAAGAGACAACTGTGGAGAGTGTGTTCCTCCCTGCTTCTGTATGTAGTACATGGCAGTCATGTTGTCCGTCCAGATCAACACGACTTTGTTGCATAAGTGTACTCTGAATGCCTTCATGGCGAGGAAGATTGCCATCAGTTCCAGAAGGTTGATGTGCATCTTCTTTTGCTGTGTCATCCATAGTCCCTGCACTGTGTGATTGAGTACATGAGCTCCCCATCCCTGGAGAGAGGCGTCCGCCGTCAGTATTATTTGCGGAACAGGCTCTTGGAATGGTCGGCCCTTGCATAGGTTTTGTGGATTCCACCAATGCAGAGAGGTGTATGCCCAACCGCTCACCAACACTAGGGGCCTTACATTTACCGATTCTTAAATACCGAATTTTACCAATTCGGTATTTATGAATCGGTAAATGTAATGTAGGTAAAAAAAATACCGATTCGGTAAGTGTCGGTATTTTAGAATCGGTATTAACTGATTCGGTAATGGTAACCTGTATCTCATTGATTCCTATGGGCCAGGAGGCCCATAGGAATCAATGGGAAGCCAGTTACCATTACCGAATCGGTAATGGGGGGGAGCTCAATCAAGGGTGGCAGGGTGTCACATTGACACCCTGTTGCACCCCCGATTCCTGCGTGTGTGCACATGTGGCACACATACATGCCCCGAGGGCATGTGTGTCCGCCACATTGCACACATCTAAGGGCCAAATAATGCATTAACAGAGACATTCGTCATTTACCACTGACTTTCAGTTGGTGGTAAACGAATTACCACACCCACCACACACTCCCCTACATCTTATTTCTGTATTCGGTATTTACCGAATAGGTAAAATCACCGATTCGGTAATTTTACCGATTCGGTAAATTACCGAATACAGAAATGATCCCCCTACATCTCAAAAGCCTAAATACCGGTCGGTAACGGTATATTTACCGAAAATCAGCCGTTACCGAGCGGTATTAGGCTACCTACATATGGCCCTAGGTCTGTTAATTGTCCGAGCTTGATTCCATTGACGTGCCAAGCACTCCTGTAGCGGGCACATATGTAGTCTCGCGTGCGGGACTATGAAAATGCAGGCGGCCATCATGCCTATCAACTGCATGAACACTCGCGCTGGAAGGGAGTGTTGAGGTTTGAACTTTGAGATCAGCAGTTGCATGCTGTTGATTCTCACTAAATTTGGCTGAGCTGTGGCTGTCAGTGTTTATGGTCGCACCCAGGTACTGGCGTACGTGTGCGGGTTGAAGATGTGATTTTGGGGAATTTAGTGAGAATCCTAGACTGTGAAGAAGGTGAATGGTGAGGGACATGTGGCTGTCACATTGCTGGGCTGACTGCCTGAACAAGCCAGTCGTCCAGGTAAGGGAAGACGTGAATGTGCTGTCTCCGTAGATGTGCAGCCACTGTCGCTAGGCACTTGGTAAAGACCCTGGGTGCCGTTGTTACTCCGAAGGGGAGAACCTTGAACTGATAATGGTGATCCTGAATAGTGAACCGGAGATATTTTCTGTGCGATGGGTGTATGGGTATGTGGAAATACGCATCTTTCAAATCCAGTGTGGCTAAGAAATCTGACGGAGTAACGGTAGAACCTGCTGTAGGGTGAGCATATGGAAATGCTCTGACAGAATGTAGTGGTTGAGGGGTCTCAGGTCTAGTATAGGTCTGAGAGATCTTAATCCCAAAAAAGGACGGAAGTACAGAGAGTACACCCCCTGTCCCTTGTTGGTTTACGGGCACGACTTCTATTGCACCTTTTAGCAGCATACTTTGTACTTCCTGCTGCAATAATGCCAAGTGCTCTACGGACATAGGACGGTGCTTTGGCGGTATGTTGGGTGGAGTGGACGTTAATTCTAGACAGTAACCGTACTGGATAATTTCCCATACCCACCTGTCTGTGGTGATGGACTTCCAGACTGACAGGAACCGTTGTAGTCTCTCTCCCCCCCCCCCCCCCCCCCCCCCCGACAAGTGTTAAGTGGTCGGGGGCAGGGAGAAGGCGTCACGGTTTGTTTTTGGGGGAGGACCTGGTGTTGCCGTACCCACGTCCTCTGCCTTTGGTGCTGGATCCACGATATCCACCTCTATTGTTTTTATCATAGGTACTTTGCGTACCCCCTTTATTGTACTGCTGCTGGGACCCCTGACCTCCAGCTGCTCCTCTATTCCCGGGGCGACGAAAGGAGCCACTCCGAAACTGCTGCGACTGCAGGGCCCCCATTGATTTTGCAGTTTGTGTCTTTTTTAATTTTTGAGGGTAGTGTCAACCTCTGGGCCAAATAAAAAGTCTGGGTTGACCGGTTAATTTAAGATATTGTTCTGAATTTCAGGTTTGAAGCCTGAGATTCTTAACCATGCGTGCCTCCTCAACATTACGCTTGTGTTGATCGCCCTTGCTGCAGTGTCGGCTGCATCCAGTGCGCATTTGATGGACGCATTGGTAAGGAGTTGTCCCTCTCTGATAAGGAGCTCTGCTGCCTCTTTGTATTCATCTGGCAAGTGTTGTAGCAGTGTTTCTAGTGTCAGTGTGACCTATCATAACGGGCCAGGAGTGCCTTGGTGTTGGCAATGCGCCAGATGTTTGCCGCTTGCGCTGCTATCCTTTTGCCTGATGTCTCCAGCACTTTGGACTCCTTGTCGGGGGGAGGAGCATCACCCGTCGTTTGTGAATGGGCTCGTTTGCGAGCATTAGCATCAACCATGGAGTCTAAAGGTAACTGACCCCTAATGTACATAGGGTCTCCGGGTGCGGGCTTGTATTTCTTTTCGATTCTGGGGTTTAGCACCCGTGCCCTGGTTGTTTCTTTAAAAATGTCTTTTGCAGGTTTTAGAACTCCCTTCAACATTGGCAGAGTTTTGACGGTTCTCAAAGGAGGCGAATGTGTCCACTAAGAAATCTTCCTCTACAGTGTCAGAATGGAGTTCCACTCCATGATTGGCAGCAGCTCATTCTATGAGGGCATTAAAGGCAGCAGTGTCCTCTGTGGGAGAGGTCTTTATATTATAAAGCTGCGTGTCAGGAGTATCTGGTGCGTTACCCTGGTCGGTGGGGTCATCCCATGCCTGATCTGGGTTTTGCATGTGATCATCAGGATCTATATCCACCGGGTAGGTGGCATCATCCCCTATATAGTCCTCTCCGGCGTCTGCCTCTGAATGCGTAGGAGACAAAGACGGTGGGTCCTGAAGGAAGGGTTGAAAGGTTTCATGAAGCACTGGTGCGGAACCTGCCGGCAGTTTTTGTTTCAAAGGAGTCTTGTATGAGTTCAAACCCTTCTCTGGTGTGATTTTCCGCTTGCGGAGCGTCAGCCTACCAGTGTCGGCGTCGATAAAGTGTGCCTGTGAAGTCTCGATATCGAGTTGTCCAGCGGATAGTGTCTGTTTGGTGGACACGTATCCGAATTTCGAACATTTTCGGTGCCTTTGGCGGCGGCAATCCAAATGTGATGTGTGCCGGCGCAGAGTGTGCTTTTGCGGCCTTGTGAGTTTCGGGACCAGACGCAGGTTGGAGGGTTGCCCGGTCCCTGATGCGTTGCAACGACGCTGAGACCTGTTGCAAGGTGAACGCAGATGGAGCTTTGGAACAGATAGGCACCTTGGAGGCAGGCGTCGAAGCGGTATCCGACTTATTCCCAGTCTTTGGGTCGTCGATCCGAAGGTGGGTATCGACGCTCCTCGGAGCCGATGATTTGGCAGGCGCCGCACCCTTTGATGTCGACAGACGGATCGACCACCTTGACCTTGGTGGGTTGGGCCGTAAACTTCGGTGCCATAGGCCGAGGCGCCTTGTGGGGACCGAGGGCCTTCTTTGGCTCGGCGCCGGAACCCGTCGTGGTGATCTTTTGGTGTTCGGTGCCGATGACCTGTGCCGGCGTCGAAGGAGTGGAGGGCTTAGAGGCCTTCAATCCGATCGCAACCTGTTTCACTTTCTTTGCTTTTGCTTTACTGGTTTTCGACTTAGATGTGGCTGTGGGCCTGCTAATCAGACCCACAGCCCTGCTGTTCTCTCTCTAAATTAATACTATGTACTTTAGGTGCATAACCCATTTGGATAGGATCACCTTATTGGCCCCTGTACAGTGTACCCTAGGTACCCAGGGCATAGGTGTACCCTAGGCCTACCAGGGGCTGCAGCATGTATTATGCCACCCCTGGCCTGGCCTTCCATTTTGACACAACTGGCTGATCACTCAGCTGGGGCAAGGTCGTGTAATCACCCCTTGCTTAGGTGTAGTATTCCTATACCTAACTTACATATAGACACATGTGTACCTATCAGTCACTCCTATGGCAGGCCTTGACAATCCTGGAGGCAGAGTGCTTGGTAACATGTGAGATGGTGCTCTAGCATGAGCTGAGCCTGTCTGCAGCTTTCGGAACCTTGTCCTTATAGCTGTTCTATGATATAGCCTACCATATACTCTTAAAGTGCCTTATAATCTTAAACGGTTATGGTAACTATGGTTTGGCTTTATCGAAACATGTCGTGTAAGGTGTCTAACACTTTGGAATAATACCCCCATGCCATTTCTGGACATGAGAATATTATTCCCCCCTTCTAGAGGGAAAGACATGTTAAAATCATACTTCAACTGTTAGCCTCTGACCAAAGCCTCAGCATCACAAAATGGATGCTGCTGCCACGACACAAGTCTGACCTCCTGCAGCTGGGAGTGATCCCAGCCAGGGAGGCCTGGACAATAGGTTTCCTGCTTGGGGAGGTGCTAGCACCTCCCCAGACAGCCTTTAGTGTATTGGGGCAGGGTGGGCTGAAAGGAATGAGACATGCCTGGGGCACACAAGGTGTTCCTTGCATAGTCCAGTTCAAACCGGCGCTGGGGCACTCCAGCCCCAGCTCTGGCGCGAAACTGGACAAAGGGAAGTGGGTGTAACCACCCCCTCCCAGGTCCCACCCATAAGGCGTGACCTAGCAGGTATCCCAGCCCCCCAGATTAGTATAAGAGTGGGAGTTGGGCCTCAAGACTTTAGATTATCCTGAACCTGCAAAACTGAACAGAAACTCTGGACCTTCGACATTCGACGAAAGAAGAAGACTGAAGAATCTCCCTTGTAGCCAAGGAGTGGCTACCCTGTGCAAACAGGCACCATCAAGAGACTACCCTTTGCTTTGCCCACGTTCTACGAGGAACCGACTGCAGAGCCTGACCAGAGCCTTGACTTCCAGACTTCTCCGACCCTGATCCACATCCACAGCAGAGCTGAGATCCGTGGAGGCGACGAGCGACGTGGGACCGGCTACCTGGAAAAAGTAGCTAGTAACTTAAAGCGCAGCTTCTGAGGTACCCTCGAAGTTGTGCACCGGGGATTGAGAAGCCCCAACCCCAAGCACCATCTGCACCGAAGATCAGCCCCCCACACTCCACGAGTCCTGCGTGGGGCCCTTCAGCATTTTCCTGCTTGCCGCGTCTGTCCGGTTGCTTGCCCGCTGGCTAGTGGCCTTTGTGACGACGCACCCTGAAATCTTCTGCGCTGGTTTGGCTCCTCCAGACTGGCTACCGCTTCTCTGCAAAGAAGAAGCACCCCAGACCTTCCTGGTCTGCACCAGAAGCAAGTCCTTCGTTCTTCGTGGGTTCCGCTTGCCAAGGCTTGGTGAGTCCAAGTCCAACTTCGACGCCGCCGACAGCAAGAGCCTTCGTGGGACAGCTCGCCTCCTGGTCCTGGTCGTCCGACGCTTCCTGGTCCTCCTGGCTGCAGCGACAAGCTTCACCTTCACCTGCAAGTCTTCACGACATCGCCTGGTTCCTTCCTGGTTCCACGTGGTCACTGGCTAGTGACCTTGACTCTGTCCCTTCTGCTTGCAGGTTTCTTCTCTTCGTGATCCCAGCCTTGGGATCCACCGGACACTCTTCACTGACTGCCTGTCAGCATCTTTCTTCAGGCATCCATAGGAGTCGACGACAACGACGCAGCTTCACCCCTATGCACCCGCAGCCTGTGGGCTAGGTAACTTGGGTACTCCGGTGCTCATCAGGATAGGGACTATCCTAGTGTCTAGTTTTCAAGTCTCAACTTCCTAGCTACTCCGGAAGTGTCCTAAATCTACCGTTTTCTAAACTGTACTATTGCTATTGACTTTTACGCATTACGCGTGAGTGTTTCCACTCTGCACACGAATCCCGTGGGCCTCCCACTTCCTAACTAACGCTAGTGTAGTGTAGCCCCAGCGATTCCCTAGGCCTATTCTATTTTCGTGACAGTGGTTCTTATACCACTTACTTAGTATATGGTTTGCGTGGCCCCTAGGGTCTAACTGTATTACTTACCTGTGTGACTTAATGTATGCATAAATAAGACTGTGTTGTACTTACCTCTAATCTCATAAAGAGTGCTGAGGGTATTTTGACTAGAATAAATACACTTTATTTTATATATATATCTGTTGTGGTGTCCTTTCATTTGGTATTCAAGGGATTATATATGGTATCACAGCTGGCTACACATGCCATTCAGAGTTTAGCCTAAGACTGCTCTCGTCCATGCTACCACTAGGATAGCTGGTCTATAAGGTTGACTTTACAACCAATCACCATAAGGGTATTTGGACTGATATAAGGTGTACACTAGAACTAGTGACATCATACATCAGGCCAACTTCTCACACGGTGCGACGGACGGTTTCGGTTTCACTGAAGGAAATCCAGTCGTCTTGAGGCGGGGCCGAAGAACTGTGTGACTGATCTTGGGTAAGGCCCGCAGGCGATCCCTCGACCTGAGCCTTATGACGACTTGGTCTCTCAGCCTCCGAATCGACGGGTTGGCCTAGCTCTTCGCTGGAGCTATCTTCCTCGGCCCCAAGGGCCTCATTGTAGTCTCCTACCTAGTCGCCGACGTCTTCGTCCTCGAAGATCACATCATAGTCTTCCGATCGGGATTCATGTTCGGAAGCGTGGCTGGAGTCTGTCTTCTACGCTCTCTGCTTCCTCATCCTCGGTGCTGAAGATGTTGACCGGGGCAGGCGCAGATTGCTGTGCCTCCAATCTCGCTGCCCGTCGATTCCGCAGAGTCTTCGAGCGGAACCGGGCGCAGGCCATACATTTCGACTCATCATGATCCGGTGAGAGACATTTGTTGCACACCGGATGGACATAGACGTGTGGGTATTTCGCATGGCATAAAGGACATCTCTTGAAAGGAGTCCTCGATTCCATCGTCGAGCGGTGATCGATGTTCGGACCGAAGCGGATCTGAAAAGCGTGAAGGTACTAAAACACAAAATAAACTGGTCGATACCGAACGCAAACAATACCGACGAGAGCTAAAGGCCTTTTGGCCTTAAACTAAAGTTTCCGAACTTGAGCCAAGATAAGCACATCCGAACCAAATGGCGGAAAAAAACAATCCAAGGATGGAGAGGATGCCCATGCGCACTGTAGTCCAGGGGAGGAGCCACCTATCTCGTGATACTTCGAAGACTCTTCCAGGACAACAATGTGCAATCATCCGGACCCAACACTAGGCAGCGATCTATGCACAGATATGAATTCAGCAGCCCACATGCCTCGAACACACCTAGATTACTGGGCGGCGCAATTGAAAGCGATTAATCAGTGGGTACACGTAGCACAAGCGGATCCTGCATTTAAGGCTAACAGGATTCAATTAGGAACAGGAAGTATGCTGTCACCCCCCCTCTATAATAAGAAGCAAACTCGAACATTAATAGGGCCCACGAAACAGTCACCATATGGCACGCAGCACAGGCAAAGCTGGGCTGGCAAGGGGTCATAACCCAACTCACTCCGCTATGGGACACGGGGAGACTGGGACAACTCAGGAATAGTAAGGGCTTTGATCAATGGGATGCCATTGGCATATCCACAGTGGGGGACATGTGGCATAAGGGGGGGTGGCCACCTTCGAGCACCTCCAGCAACAGTACAATTTAGCGGCCACTGAAATATATCGATATACACAGATAAAACATGCACTTGCAACAGCCCTGCCGCCTGGTGTGGTCCCGGAAGCATCCCCTCTGGAGGACAGGTTACTGACAGATCATATGCATAAGCGAGCTACGTCATTCACGTACCGCAAGATAGTAACCTACCGGACCCCACGACGCCCCTTAGGGACCAAAGGATCCATGACGTGGGTGACCTAGACACAGAATGGCAAGAGGCACTGTCCTCACCAAAGGAAGTGGGTATACCCTCGAGACTCAAATTAGTACAACTCAAAATTCTGCACCAAACATATTACACCAGATGCATTATGTTTAAGATGGGCAGAGCCTCACACCCATATTGTCTTAGGCAGTGTGGGGAGGAGGGTACCTTTTATCATACGATATGGCAATGCCCGAAGATTAGGGTCTATTGGGTGAAAGTGATTAGGACGATTTCGCAGACGGAGGGAGTGTCCCTCCTGCCGGAACCCAAGAGTTGTCTGCTAAATGTATGGGACCCAAACGAATTAACAAAGTTGGCGCAAGAGTGGGCAACGCTGGGGATTATGACGGCCAAACATAACATAGCACAGAAATGGAGGGCGGTGGAGGTGCCATTGCTTAGCGCATGGTGTAAAGATATGGACACGGCCATGGTAGCGGAAAAAACAGTATTTGTTAACCACGGCTGCCCCCAAAAATGGAACAAGATCTGGGTGGCATGGAATAAATACAGAGGCAACATCTGTAACCCACCAAGAGAACAGGCGGAAGAGAGCATGGATGGGAAGTGATAAGGAAGGAGGATGTTTAATGTGTGCTACGGGGTCTGTATTTGATATATTCTGATTGAATGCAACAAAGAGCCGAAACTGGTTTAATGCTTAATACTATGCATGTCTGGCAAATGGGAAAAACTCTGCCTTGATGAGGTTATGATTTCTAAAATAAAATGTTTAGTAAAAAAAAAAAAAAAATGTTGGTCAGGCACTTCGCTACCAGCTCATGAAATAGAGCATTGAAGGGGGACAGATCATTTGGAGATCCTGATTAAGTGGACTCAATGAAAAGTTCTAAACTGAACCTGGACATCTCAGTATAGGAAGCGTTCTACTTATTTACTAAAGTTTGCTGCTGCAAAAGGGTAATGATTCCCCATGCGCTAAAAAGATTAGATATGATCCACCTTGTTCCTGAAATATTGGGCAATATTGCAGAGGGCTTGGCTGCTGCTACTTCGTTTGGCTACTGGGACTTTTTAAAGTTATTAAACTCAGAGTACCCTGGGTGAGGTGTCAGAGGACTATTTGAGGTGTAAAGTACACCGTTCTTGACCAATAAGGATAGATTATATATATATATATATATATATATATATATATATATATATATATATATATATATATATATATATATATATATATATATATATATATATATGTTTGTGCAATTCCTTCTCCCGAGTTTCATAGTTGAGCCTCCATTGCCTTACTGGTTGCCTACATTTGTGTTTTTCTAGGCAGCGAGCCTCGGAGTACCAGGGCTCGGAGGGTTTAATTCTCCTTTGTTTGCCAGCTTGAGGGGGCTGTGTGTGTAAAGGCACGATTTAGCCAAGATGAATAATTGACAAGCAGTTTCAGGGTCAGATGGGGAGAGTAAATCAAAGAGTTGGCCGATGTTTATATTCTTCTAGATTTAATAGGAAGTCGGGCACATTAGCATGCTGGTTGTTGCAGGTTCATTGGGGCTCCCAGCTAAAATGAAAATGGCAGAATGGTCGGACCATGACAGGGGTAGAACCTATGGTCTTGTGCCCAGGTCATTGTTGCCAACAATGGCATCCGGTGTGTGGCCTGCAACATGGGTGGGGGTCTATCAGTTGAGTGATACCAAAGTTATTCATAATATTCAAAAGGTCTCTAGTCTCTTTAGTTTGGTCTAAAAGGAATTTTGAGTATCCCAAAATGGTCAGGTTAGAATTACAAATGATTCCTTCAAGGAGTGAGCCCGGTGGGCGATAGATGAGCCGCACTAAAGGATTTATTTTTGGATACTTCAAACCAAAAAGATAGGGCTTCATAATCTTCATTTGATGAACCAACAAATCATGCTTTAATCTTGTCCCTGTATGTAACTAGAGTCCCTCTTTCCAGAGCTCAGTCAAGTCTAAAAATGGTGTAGGCTGGTGGGTCTGTTGCAATTCAATCAAAGGCAGAAGAGCAGTTAGCCCAAGCTTCAGTGATAAAACTCATTAAATATAATATCAAGCTGATAAGTATGGCTGTTTCTGTAGTGTGTTTAACCAAGGACAGAGTTCACAACGATAAAAAGGGAGAGATTTGGAGTGCATTTATAGTGGGAAGTGGGGGGAACTGGATGGTAAGCAGGATGATGCTGGAGAGAAGCCACGCGAGTCACAGCCCGCAGTATAAACTATCCAGATGGAAGACTTATTAAAGTTTGGGCACCCTTTGGTACCTCCCTAAGGCCTGCTTGCTCCTTACTTGTGCATCTGGCGTTCATCTGAGATCAAGCCAAAACAGATGGGGGTTCTTGCTCTGTAATCTAGGTCGGAGAGAGAAAGCCTCTTCTTTTGGACAGTGGGTTTAGAGTAATCTTGTGAGATGGTTATCCGGTGACCTGCCCAGGTAATGTATTTGTTCTTAAGTATTTACTCCAGTACTAGTTATACATCCCGATATCGAAGGGGTTTACAGATTAGGCAGTGTTGAGGCGACACAATCTTGGTCATGTAAGGATGCAGTGCACTCAAGTTCAAAACTATCAAAGGAGATGTAATTGCGGGAGACCCAGTCTTCCAAAAAGGCAATGCATGAACCATGTTGCCTTTCAGTTTGAGAAAGTCAAAGAGTCTGTTGCCCCTACTATTTCTATCCTCAAGTTCAGCTATGGTGCATATGTTGAGGCTTTGCATAGAGATTGAAGGTTTTTTAGCTTTTGAGGGGAGATTAAAGAGACAGGGTTCCAACTTAATCCACGTGTCACATTTTTAGTCTCAGCCATCTTGACGTCCTAGCCATTCTAGTAGTTTTAGTTGCTTGAAGCTTGAGTGGGGATATGGGACACTTCATGCAAAAGGGATGGTCTTCAAGTGCCTTAACTCTGCTTGCACAGCTATGGCTAAACCAACATTACAGGTGTAATAGGTTGCAAGTGACTTTGGTATACAATGTTGAGACATAAGTGATGACTGCAGCAATGTATTAAATTAGAAGACCCCAGCCCCTTGCATGGTCCATTAAGGGGATTTCTCCTCGGTTGATGAAGTGGGCTTATATATGGTGTAGCTGAACTGAATAGGCTGCTGATGCAAGATGGTCTGAATGGGCCCAGAGGAGGAAGAGATTAACAGAAGGGTTGTGACTTGGGCAGTAAACTGGCACTAAACAAGCTCCCCAACCGACTCAGCAGACTTGGAAGGCACTTAGTTGGGGGGGGGAAAAAAACCCAATGTAGACTTATTGCCCTTTAATTGCAATAAGGCAGGAGGTTGGTATTGGGTGTTGTAGTGCTTCTGGCGGTCTTAACTTTGCATCTGCGTCCTTTAGGTTTGTGCTAGAATGGTGCTCAATTTATTTGCTGTCACTAGTGATTAGTAGCACAATTCTTTTCAAAGCACAAAAAAACAGGGTCAATGCACTTTGACAGCCTTTGTCACCATGACCAGCACCTGCCTAGTTCTGTAACATTTCCTGAAATTGTGGCTAATGGTACAGTAGTACTCTTTCATCCAGATGTTAATTATCTTTGTGTAGTAATGTATAAAGTACACTTAAACTAAGCAGTGCGTTGGCATTACATTTGCTAGTATAGGACACATTGTTGAATTCAGAGTCTGCCACTACAACTTACAGAATACCCTTGAACTGCCCATCTCACTACCCCTGACCCTTATTGCTAAACAGATTTACTTAAACCTCAATTTTCAGCATCCAGTAGACCAGTTACCAGCACAGTGGTAGACAGACTTATTACTAGAGCGTATCCAGGGTAGTTTAATGTGCCCAGAGACCCTGGAAGGAATAGTTTAACCTGTAATGTCAGTTCTCTTGTTGGGGAAGTCCCTCAAGTCATAAGCACCGATAGGTCCGACCCACACGTGGGGGGCCCCAGATCAAGTCATTGAATCCATTTTCTTAAGTGTAGATGCTTGCCTTTCTTTAGGAAGGACTGCAGTGTCACTGAATATATGAGGCAGCATATCGTAGAAGGCTACAATGGCCAAATTCCTCATTTCTTTTAGATTAAAAAGAGCCAGGAGAACTATGCATAAAAATGCAGAATGCTTTTGAAAAAAAAAAAATGTCTTTAAAACTTTTTTTTGTAGAGTATAGAAATGAAGGAGCATAGGACAGTGTAGCCTCACAGGCTGCCATTATAAAAGCTGAATAGAAGTGGTGCCTTTAAAGCCCCAGGGACCGCCAGTATCCCATCATGGTTGGCTAGAGGCAGTAACCTCAGTTCTTATTGAAGTGATGAATGAGTATCTGTCTATTCCACCAGGGGGTAGGAAGAGTTGCTTATGACTTACCATGGAAATTACCCTACAAGTGTAGGGATGTTACAGGTAAGAAACTGATCTTGGGGAGGAGGAGCCTAGCGCGCATCCAAGATGGTCGCGTGAGCACAGGGCTCCCCGGACCCTTTCTGCTCCTCGGAATAAATCCTGAGAATATCCTGATTTGGTGTATGGAATCTGAGAGATGAAGACCAACTGACTATATATCTCTTTTCAAAACTCTAATCGGACCTGGGAATCCTGAGTTATCGTCGCCGGAACTTTTGGGACCCACCCGACGGAGGTGGCCGGGGTGAAGGTGACCCGTGGGGCCGGGCTGCAATTGAACAACAGCGGCCTCAGCGCGGTGCCAGTTACCGATTCAGCACTTTCGGTTTCGGTTTTGGCCTTCAGGAGATCAGCTGGCGTGCGTGCTCGGGGTGGCGAGGTGCCTCCTGGGCCTCTGCCCGAGGTTTGCTTCCATCTGCTACTGGCGGGTCTGACGCCTCCGACCCCTACACCGACAGTTTGTGGTCCTTTCGCTGGCACCCGCGCACCCCTTGACCGGAGGTCCCATTGAGTGACTGCGCTCACATGGCGGGCAAAGGGGGTCCGGAGGGGCGCAAGACCAAGGCTTCACTGCGCGGGGGAGCGGTCCAGAGCAACAACATGGACCGCTATACCCAGGGCAGGGGGTCCCCTGGCGCTGCTGGCCTTTCCCCGGATGCTGCGGGGGGAGGCATGACCGTCGCTGCGGAACCTTCCCTACAGGACATTATGGGTGCCATCGAGGGCATCAGGGAAACTATCGCGACGCAATATGAGGCCCTGGCCCGTAAGATCGACACTGTCGCGATCGACGTCACCCTGATTCGGGCCGACCTCTCTAAAACCAACGAGAAGGTCCAGGCCCTTGATACACGGACCTCCACCCTGGGTGCGGAGGTGTCGGATCTGCGGGCCGCGCTTGGGGACATTAGAGTGGTCAACGACCATATGGCCCGGCGGCTTGAGGACTTCGAGGGACGGGCCCGACGCAACAATATCCGCATCATTGGGGTACCGGAGTCCTCCGACAGCCGCCCGGTGGACCTCGTGGTCGAGGATCTTATCCTGCAACAGTTGTCCCCGGTTGGCCTAAGCAAATTCTTCGCTGTGGAGCGGGCCCATCGAGTTCCGGGCGGCCGGCCGCGGCCGGGGGCCCTCCCGAGGCCTATCGTGGCTAAACTGTTCCACTACAGGGACCGCGATGCTATTCTGCAGGCTTCACGGACCCGTGGCCCGGTCCGCTACGAGAACTCGACCATCAACTTTTACCCGGACTTCACGCAACTGGTCCAGAAACAGCGGATGGGATTCCAGGGGGTGAAGCGCCGTCTCCGCGAGCTAGGCCTGAAGTATTCGATGCTCTACCCGGCGAAACTTCGAGTGGAGCATGGAGAGCGGACAGCCTTTTTTGACACTCCTGTGGCCGCAAGTGACTGGCTGGACTCGCTGCCGGACGGGGGTGGCCGGCCCGGGCCCTCTGGGGGCACCGCAGGTGACGGGTCCCCTTAGACTGACCTTTGGTCCTTGCTTTTGCGGTTTTGCACTGTACAGTTGGGTCTTACTTCTTTTGCATACTGTGTTTTACCAGGACCCGTGAGGGGTGCGGGCGGGTTCAGGTCCCTTTCCTCCTCCGGGGTCTTTTTGTAGAATGGGGTTAGTGGGGCGACAGGCACACTGCAAGTTGGGGGGGGTCTTTGGCCCGCAGGGGTGCAGGGTGGGGGGCGTTGGACTTGGGGTGGGGTTGGGGGGGAAGAGGGGTTGTTTAGTTGTGTGTTTTTTGTTTACAGGGCGAGGTATTGATTTTTATCCATATTTGGGCGCGGTGCTGCGGGCTGGGGGCCTCTTGACCCATTGGAGGGGATGGGGGGAGACGGGTTGAGGCTTATGTCGTGGAACGTCAATGGGTTGGGGGACCGCATTAAGCGGGGTGTTGTACTGCAATATTTGCGTCGTTTGACTCCTGATGTGGTGTTTCTCCAGGAGACGCATTTGGTCGGCAATGTCTGCCATGCGATGAACAGGGGGGGATACCGCCTCGTAGCCCATTCTGGTTTCACAACTGGCTCCAGGGGGTGGGCATTCTCCTGCGAGCCTCCCTTCCGGTGGAGATCACGAGGATAGTCTCGGATGACAGAGGGCGCTATGTGTGTCTGATTGGGAGGTGGGAGGGGCAGCCCCTTACCCTGGTTTCAGTCTACGTCCCCCCGGGCCTCCAGAACTCCACCTTTACTGATGTGGGTCGAATGCTGCTTAACCTCCCGGACGGCCTCCTGCTCATGGGCGGGGACTTTAATTCTGTGGTTTCGGGTGAACTGGATCGTCACCCACCGAGGACCCTCCCCGCTGCCCAGTCATGGCTGGGTGGGATGTTGGAGACCTTCGGCTTGGTGGATAGTTGGAGACTAATGCATCCGACCCAGTGCCAGTTCACCTTTCATTCGGGGGCGCATGGGAGTCTCTCCAGGTTAGACTACTTCCTTATGCCCGCGGCGCAGACTGGTCGGATTCGAGAGGTCAGACACCTGGCGCGTGGTATCTCCGACCATTCTCCGCTGTGGCTTGTCTTTGACACCGGGTCGCGGTCCGCAGGGCGGATAGCTCCCATTAACCCCTGGTACCTGCGGGACCCTGTGATTCGTGACAGCCTGGTTAAGGCCATGGACCAATACTTCAGTGAAAACGAGGGGTCGGTGTCGTCTGCGTTGTCCCTTTGGGAAGCCTTTAAAACTGTTATACGTGGACACGCCCTCGCCCAGATAGTGGTGGCCAAGAAGGTTAGGAGCGAGGCGGTGGTGAAGCTGGAGACTGACATCTCGGGGCTGGAGTCGGCCTTGGAGGCGAATGTTACTCCGGACGGGCTACATGCCCTTAGCCTGAAACAGTTCGAATATAGGTCCCTGGTCACTGACGCGGCCAAAACTATGTATAGGGAGCAGCAGGGCCGATTGTATGACGCGGGGGACAAGGCGGGAAAGTTGATTGCATGGCTGGACAAAAAGGAGAGAGTGAATCGTGTGGTCCCCGAGTTGCGTGCTGCGGATGGTGTGTGTGTGACTGAGCCGGATGAGATTGTGGAATGCTTCGCTGACCACCTCCGGGCGGTGTACTCCCCGGTGACTGACAGGGACGAGGATGACTCTCGCCTCCTACTGAGAGATATTGCTCTGCCCGGCCTGTCCGTGGAGGACCGGGAGCGGCTGGACGCCCCCTTATCGTCGGATGAAATAGCGACCGCGATTCGTTCCCTTCGCTCGGGCAAGGCTATGGGTCCTAATGGTCTGCCCATTGAACTATACAAATTGCGTCCTGATAAGCTTGCGCCCTTCCTCAGCCGCATGTTCCGCGACTCTCTTGCGGCGGGTTCCCTCCCGGCCGACCGGCGCTTGGCCACTATAGTCGTTCTCCCCAAGGAGGGCAAGCCGCGTGACCGCTGTACCTCTTACCGGCCTATTTCACTGCTCAATGCGGAGCCTAAAATCCTGGCGAAAGTCCTGGCCAATCGATTGTTGAGTGTCGTGCGACCTTATTCATCCGGACCAATGCGGCTTTATCCCGCACCGCAACACCGCTCTTAACTTGCGGCGTCTGCACGGGGTCCTCGCCAGGGCGGAGCTCCTCACCGAACCGGCCGTGCTGGTTTCTTTGGATGCCACGATGGCATTTGACACTATTGAGTGGCCATTCCTCTGGGCCGTCTTGGATAAATTCGGCTTTGGAGAGGGATTTATTGGCTGGGTGAGGCTCCTTTACACGGGACCCATGGCTCAAGTGGTGGTGAATGGGCGGGTCTCTCGGCCCTTTGCCCTCGGCAGGGGCACGAGGCAGGGGTGCCCGTTGTCTCCGTTGCTTTTTGCTCTCGCCCTGGAGCCACTCGCTGCCTGGCTCCGTTGGGAGCCCTCGCTTAGAGGGATCCGGTGGGGCCCGGGCTTTGAAGATCGGGTCTCGCTGTATGCGGACGACATTCTCCTGTATCTCACCTCACCGCGGCAGTCACTCAACGTCCTCTTTGACGTTCTGACCTCCTTTGGGAACAATTCGGGTCTCACGATCAATTGGTCTAAATCCTGCGTTTATCCCGTCGCTGGTGGTCCTCCTCTCCTGCCGCCTCGGCTCCCGATTCAAATATCTGAGCGGCTTTAAGTACCTGGGGATGTACGTTTCGCTGGACCCGGTGGCTCGCTACGAACAGAATCTTCTGCGTCCACTTCGGCGACTGCGTGAGGACACGGCCCGGTGGTGCAGGCTGCCCCTGTCCCCGCTGGGTCGGGCCGCGCTGTTTAAAATGATGTCCCTTCCCAGGTTCCTCTATGCACTCCAGAACTCCTTCGACGTTATCCCAGTGGCCTACTTTCGGGAGGTGGAGAGCCTGCAGAGGAGACTGGTGTGGAACGGCCGGGCGCGTATTGCTCTTGCCAAGCTCGCTCTCCCCTGGTATGACGGGGGCATCGCGCTTCCGGACATTCGCAGGTACTATTGGGCCTCGCAGCTATCTGCCATTAACCACGCCACGTATGCGCCCGGCTTGAATCCGGCGTATGAGATGGACAAGTTCCTGCTTCCCGGCGGGAACTACAACAGGGCACTTTATTCCCGCCTGGCTGACCGGACCCTTACGGGTCCTACTAAGATTGCTGTGCGGACCTGGAGGGCTGCCACTGCGGCCATGGGCTGGAGTGAGCGAATGACATGTGCTACTCCCTTGTTTGCCTCCGACCGCCTGGGCAGCTTGTGGACCACCAAGGGGTTTGACCAGTGGGACACGATTGGTATTAGCAAAGTGGGAGACCTGTGGCACAAGGGCGCGGTCAAGACTTTCGCGGTGCTCCAGGCCGAATACGAGCTGACCGACAGGGAGTTCTTCCGCTACGCCCAGGTTCGACACGCCCTGCTCTCGGTCTTCGGGGAGGGGACCAAGATCCCTGTTTCCTCGCCCCTCGAGGACCGCGTACTTGACGGACATGTCCCTGATAGTACTATTTCTTTAATTTATAAAAAATTGATTAATCACCGGGCGGATCTCCTGGTGCGCCTTCGGGAGGCTTGGACTGGGGATGGGGTCGAATTGGACGACGAAGACTGGCAGTCTGCACTGTCGTCCCCCAAGGAGGTTGCCATTCCGGCTCGTCTCCGGTTGGTACAGCTCAAGATTCTCCACCGGGTGTATGTTACGGGTCCGCGCTTGGTCGCGATGGGATTTTCCGACGACGGGCTCTGTAAACGAGGCTGCGGGCTCAACGCCACCTTTCTTCATACCCTTTGGGAGTGCCGCGAGGTGGCGGACTACTGGCGCCGGGTCCACACGGTTATGGGACAGGTCACCGGGGTTGTGCTGCTGCCGGAGGTGCGTCGCTGTGTCCTGAATGTGTGGGAGCCCAATGACTACAACGCGGCTCAGACTCGGTGGGCGGCCCTAGGGAACATGATTGCCAAGAGGGATATAGCGCAACTTTGGGGCGCTCAACGGCCGCCCACCGTGTCAGTATGGAAGGAGAATATGGACTGGTGTATGTTTCGGGAGAAGACAGTGTATGTGGCCCGTGGCAAGCCGGGGGCATGGGGTAGAATTTGGGGTCAATGGAATGCGTATCGCGGAGGCATCTGTACGCCCCCCCTGGTAGACACTGATATCGCCATGTCCCCCTGACCCTTGACGGCTCCTGGCGCTTTTTGTAACAACTACATATGGACGTTCATCTCCCTTGACCCCCTTCCCCCCCCCCTCCGTCCCCGGCCTCCCGGTACTCCTCTCTTTAGCGGATTGCTCAAATGTTCTGACTGGAGTTTCCCGGGGGGAGCCTGAACCGCACTGGTATCCCTCGTAACTCGCCTTTTGTTTTTATTGTTTTTTCTTTTGTTTCTGTTCTTGTTGGACTGACACTTGCTGTTCTTCGAGAACTATCTTGAGCCACTGCGGGGCAGTGCCCTGGGAACGGACTGCAGCCTTGATATGTGTGTATTTCCTTATGTACCTAGCGGCCGGCCCGGGTGGTTGTAGGCCCATACTTGTAACCGAATTATTGTTCAATAAAAACTTTTTCAAAAAAAAAAAAAAAAAAAAAAGAAACTGATCTTGTAGGGGAATTCCATGTATAGTTGTAAGCACTAAACAGACTAGCAAGTCCATCCCTACTTAAACCTGTAGCGAAGACAGAGTAAAGCCTAGAAGCCCTTTAAATTGATTTGAGGGAGGCCTGCCCTATTTTAGCATCTGCCCTAGCATCAGAATTAAGGCAGTAATATTTGGGGAGTGTGTTAATAGACCTCAATGTAGCTGCCTTGCAAATCTCTGCAATGGGGATATTCTGCATTAAGGGCAGCAGTGGCTGCTTTACTTAGTGGAATGTACTTTAGGCCTGGCATGGTGTATTTTATTATCTTTGATATCAGGATGCAATAAACAATCCATCTTGAAATGATTGCTTGGAAGTGACTAGACCAATGCGTACCATACCATAATGAACAAATAATTGGTCTGATCTGCAGATTGTGTGTTTTATCAAGATAAAACTTTAAACACTGTACATCCAGAGAATAAAGTGTTCACTACTGGTGTAGATTAGTTCTGAAAGATAGTGGGTAATTAAATGGTTTAACTAACATGGAAATCTGAAAAAAGCCATTGGGCAAAATTTTGGGTGAGTTTTCATAACCACTGTACAAGAATGGAAGACTGCGGTTCGTGAGAGAAAAGCGTGGATTTCCTAACCCTGCATGCTGATGTGATTAGAAGGAAAGCTATTTTCAAAGAGGTGTTGGAGAAATGCCTTGTGCAAGGGCTCGAATGGGTCCTCCGGGAGGCAGGAATGAACTACATTAAGCTCCCCTAAAGGAGAAGGATGCCTAATGGGAGGGAACACCTTCAAAGCCTCTAGCAAATCCTGGATGACTGGGATTTTGAAAAGGTTTCAGCAGTTATTCTTGTATGCATTAAGAGCTACAAAGTGAACTTATGAAAAGAATTGGAGGCCATATTTTGCAAGATGTAATAAGTATGGAAGAATAACATCTTTCTAGCAAGTTGTAGGGTCCACACTTTGAGGAACACCAAATGCAAAACATATACCACTTTAAGGCATATGTGGATCGGGTTGACATTGCTGGGCCTCTTTCATGATCGCCATGCAGTCTTGTGGCAGGTTCAAATGTTCATACTGTACTAGCTCAAGTGCCATACAGCCAAATTGAAGGAAGAGATTGGGGTGTACCATCTGGCTTCCGAATTTGTCAAGTCTGCAAGGGAGTTTGAGATGGACACTGACCAGTGACGCAGGTCCAAGAACCACTTTTGACATGGCCACTTTGGTGCTATGAGTATCGTGGCATTGGAGTGACAGCTGGATTAGAATTGGCAGGATCAGGCTAAATTGTTGGAAAGACAAAGAAGTTTGCCAGACCACTAAATCCATAGGGCATTCAGCATTCCCCAGTGTTCCTGGTTGGTCGTAACTCCAGGAACAGCCATGGCATTTAGTTTCGTGCAGGTGCCAATTAAACAGTTGGCATGACACAGAGCTCAAAGCCTTAATGAAAATCGTTGTGCAAGACCCATCAGTGGTTTTCTGGCAGAAAACTGCCGCTGTTCATCCGAATATACAATCCGCACACCTAGGAGTGTATGATTCATAGGTTTTGGGCAGTCAACCAATTCCACATTGATTCTGCTACCAGTGACAACAGCCTTGACCTTGATCCTCCTCCACCCCAGTCACCCCCCCCCCCTTTACCCCCACCTGCTCCACCACCCACCCACTGCTTGAGGGAGTACACTGTGGTGGCATGGTCTGTTTGAACAAGCAGCATCTAAGTCTTGGATGAAGGCCTGGACAGCTAGATGGACTGTTTTAAGTTCAGGGAGGTTGATGCAATACGACATCTCTTGGGGACCACATGCCTTGTATTTGTAGAGGATCCACGTGAGCTCCTCACCTTTGAAGTCCTGCATCCGTCACTGTTACTGGAGAAGGTACCAGTTGATTAAACTGCATTCCTTGAAGCAGATTGGTTGAGGAGCACCACCATTTGAGGGAAATGCATTGCATGCAGGGGCAACTGGATCCAGTCTCATAACTGCCCATTAGCTGATCCCGGACTCTAGGCATTCTTTATGAGGTCCCATGTGAAGAAAGGAATTAGGAGTGAGAAAGATGCAGGAGGCCATAGAATCGAGGAGAGAGTCCTCAACTTGGGATGAAATGGTCATAAGAGAGTGACATTTCTGAAGGATCAATAAAGTCTCTTCCCCAAAGGAAGAGCTTGCTTGGATGGCATCGATGGAGGCTTCCAGATAATGCAAGCTCTCAACAGGGATGGATTTTGACTTGCTGTGACTGACCTCAAGTCCCAAGTGTAAAAGGAGGTCACATGTCCAGCTGAAGTGGAGCTGTGCTTCCAGAAAGGACTCCTTTATGAGCCAATCGTCTAGATAGGATAGATGAAGACCTGGTGTTTCCGGAGATGGACGGCTACGACTTCAAGGACTCAAGAATGTTGTGTGTGCCAACTGGAGACCAAATTTTAGAATATGGTATTGGCAATGCTCCAGCCCCACCACAAGCATCAGGAATTTCAGGTTTTTGTACCACTGGGATGTGAAAATAAGCATCATGGCGGTCGATGGAGCAAAGCCAATTCCCTTGGTGGAGTTGGGGAAAAGATTTGATGTAAGGACAGCATCCTGAACATTTCCAGACAAATCCATTTGTTGGCGTATTGGAGGTTGAGAATAGGTCTGAATTAGTTCCTCTTTTCAGTACTAGAAAGTATTGGGAATAAATGCCTGTTACCCATTGTTGGTGAGGAACGGCTTACACCATGTTTTTGAAGATAGAGGTTGACTTCAGAGCTTAATATTTAGATGGTGATTGGATTACTTTGGTGGTACTGTAGGAGGACTTCTGAACGAGACAGCATCCACTGCTAATACTATTCAGTACCCAGGTGTGTCAATTGTGGTCATTGCCAGGAAACCTCAAATACTCTATGCTAAACTGGTTTGATACCATCAAATTGTTGACTACCTCCAGAAAATCTTAGCTTTCCTCTGGGCAGATTGACAAGCTTCTGTACAGACTCCCACAATGCCCCATCATAGAGTCCTAAAAGCAGTTGCGCTTGCTTTCCTGGAAGTGGCTTCATGTAGGGAAGTAGGAGCCGCTTTCATTGTTATCCCAACGTTTTGCTTGCTGTCAGTATGTTTGACTAGTCTGACTGGGATCCTGATAATCGGGACCCCAGTCACTGAGCTTTCGCCCTAAATTGACAATGCTTACTGTTATAGCTCCACAATTGGCTATTGGTGTACCCTTTTAAGTCCCTAGTATATCTTACTAAAGTACCTAGGGCATAGGTCCAGTAGGGGTCTCCCATGGGCTGCAGCATGTATTGTGCCACCCATGGGAGCCCACACATGGGCTACAATGGCAGGCCTGTAGTCAGTTTAAATAGATATACTGCACCGAAACCAGTCATGTTTAGTTTCAAATATGCTGAATCAAACTCCAACACAGATGCCAGTGTTGGAAGTATGATCCCATGTACAGAAGGACCAGACAAGATTCGGCCCTCCTGCTGGGCCAAGCTCCAGCAGGGGAAGGTAGAATAGGTCTGTCACAGGGAGATGGACCACCTCTCAGACCAGACTGTATTGAGGTGCTTGCCAGCGACAGACTGCTTTGAAGGGCCTTCCTTGCATACTGTAGTTGAAACCAATTCAGGGATCCCTTAGCTCCCACACCAAACTGGATAAACATGAGACTATCCGCCCCTCAATCCATACCCTCCTCTGGGAGAGATCCTAGAGTTGTTTCAACCCTTCCCTTTGGGTACTTAAGTACTGGTCTTTGGGCGAGTCCTCAGATTTGTCGCAGTACAAGACTCATGACTGAAACCACGTCACTCTTCAACTGTCTGGACACTTGGACTTTGCCTGGAACTGAGACTACATAATGGAAGACTCCTACTGCTCCTGGTTCACACTTCCAAGGATGTTCAGACCTCTGAGCATCAAGTACACCGAAGATGGTCCCCAGACAGTTCCACCCACACAGACACAGTAGATGGGCATTTATTTCTGATACGTACCCAAGACTGCATGTCACGGCCGAGACCAGTTGTAGGCGAGGGCACAGGCGGGTGGGGTGGGAGGGAGACAGGGGGATAGGCCTGGGGAGGGGAACTGGTTGGGTGGAGGAGCAGGGGGGGGTGAAAATTTAAAAGCGGAATATAGGCATCCCTTAATGTGATGAACAACTGTACGGGGGGCACGGGGTTACTTATCAAGACCTACATGTTATCGCTGCCCGGCCTCTGGGATGTGGGCTTTCAAGCTGTGTATGGGAGCCTTAGGGCCAGAAAAGAACGCGGCACTGGCATTTGCGGTGCAGGATCCTTATGTATTTGAGCTGACTATCCTATTGTTCTGCAATAAAAACGGTTAAAAAAAAAAAAGGACACCGAAGTAATATCCCTTGGAGTGAAGAATTCACTGCCCTGCATCTGCAGGCACCACAATGAAGCAGACCGTCTACTGCTCCTGACGTCCCACAGATTTCGAAAGTCCCAGCAACAGGTGGCGGTTCTGCAACCCCCTCAAGGACTAACCTGTCCTCTGCAATTTTGAGGCCACTATCCCTAGTTGGAACCATTGGGACCAAACCCTGTGCCCTGCATCTGCTTGCGGTTGCCAAGGCTGGTTAGCTCTGCACTCAAGAGATCTTCAGGCTACAATAAGCTCCAGACTCTTCCTGCCAAGTTCAGTGTCCTCACTGCATCCTCTGCACCGTGGGCCTCTTGGTGAAAGGCCGAGACTATGCCTTCAGCCTGTAGGTCCTCTTGAGTCTTCGGCTCCAGTGGGCTGCCCTGCTTGCTTGGGGCAGACTCCCTTTCCTGCTTGTGGAGAGTCCCTTTTATTGTGCTGGTCCCAATGTTGCTCCTTCATTCTCCACGACAGTCGCAGCTACTAAGGCTTGTTGGTGATCCTGCTGGACACCGACCCCTTGGTTCACGACTTCCGATGTGGGACAGCGCAACACAGCTCCTGGTCTTCCTCAGAGTCGCCAGGTCCTCACAGCTGCAGCAACAAGGTCCCTGTCAACACTTCTGAACCGTCGGGCATTGCTCTTCCATGCGTCCTGGTCACCTCCAAATGGCATAGACTGTCCCCTTTGCTTAGTTTATCTTCATTAATCTACCCTTTGATTTCACCGGACTCAAGCAGTCCTCTCTAGAGGCATCAAAGTCCTTCATTGCGGCCTACAATGGTTTCCGACATCACTTTGCACCTATTAACCCAGCTTCCCTTTTTGTAGGTATCCTGGCTCCTGGGGTATGCATTGGATGGGTGGATTCTCCAACCTGTTTTCCGTGGCGTTTCTTCAGGGTTCACTGGGAAAGGTCCTTCTTGGAAACTAGAACTGCGACTTCCCCACTGACTATCGGACATGCGGCTGTATCACGCAGAATCAAAGGGATTCCTGGGTACTTACCTTGGGTGTATTGTTTTACAAAAGCATTATCCATTTTTTTTTTATACAGACATTTCTCTTGACACCTTCATCTACTAAAGGTAATAGGTGGCCATTGTAGGCTTCTACAGGATGCATAATATTTTCTTTAACTCTACAGGCCTTCAAAGAAATCCGAACATCTACACTTAAGAAAATATATTGGTTAAAGTGTTTCAGGGTACCTGAACATGGGTGGGACTAGTCAGTGCTTATGACTATACATGGAAATCTCCTACAAAAGAACTGGTCTGACCGGTATAGTCAGCTCCACATAGAGTCCCCAGTATAGCTAACATCCGCATACCAGAATCAGGAGCCTCCAACAAGTTAAGTTCTTTGTACATTACACATTATAAATACAAATGCTTAACGGACTACCTTATTCCGCTCAAGATGCTGCGCCTTTTCCTCTGGAGCCAGATCTGTGGTTTCAGTCAAAAATTTCTCAAGAACGGACCCTTCACCTGTTAAAAGATGGATGTTACAGTATGTAGTCAATTAGGAATGCTATAGGAGGAGCAGATTGTTTAGCTTTCTAGGAAGGACAATAATGAGCGCTACAGGGACATCTCACTTGGTTAATTGCTCAAAAAGGTCAAGCAGAATAATTCCTTCAATGTGTGTAAAACTGGAACAATTACAGCATGCCTGCAAAATATACTGCTGAACATGGAGGTCTACATCCACCTTCTTACTCTTCCAGCCTGGCAAACTGATGCGCTCCCTCCCCACCCCCAACACTTCCGTCAAACAAGAGATTATCTGGGAGTGGAAATGTCAACCAAACACCTGCCCTTGGAAACATCTAGCATCGAAAGGAAAAAGGTTACTGGTCTGCAAGAATGCTACTTATCTGAAAATAGTTGGATCATGGATGTTTCAGCGAATCCCATGCATGAATTGTTCACACTAGGCTGGAAACACTCCATAAACAGCATAGGGCATACAGTTAAAGATTTAAATTGCCAAATTTATGCAGTCTGTCCACCTTTTTATGGCATAAACTCCAGCCCATCCCGTAAAGAGATGGAACTCCACTGTCTCCTTAAGGATCAGCTGCTCAGATCTACTACACATACCTGCAGTAAAAGACTCAATACTGAAGGTAGTCGCATGAGAATTTAAAAGTACCTCAGCAGGGTACCTGCAGTTACAAGTCAGCACTGGATCCTCCACTGACTTGCATGCTTTAATTAGGACTGCCAAAGCAGATAGAATATGGGATTATTGGAAAGAAGCTTGCTGTAACTGGTTGAGCAAAGCAAACGAGGAGATAATGGACAGGTCGAATACATAATCATTCTTTAGCTCACTTTGCCACCCCAGTTTGGACCCAGGCATATGCAAATCAGTATTGACCCTGTGACTCATGAGCACAGTCCAGCCCGAACTGCTAGGCCCTCGCTGGACCAGGACAAGCATCATGGGACAGGTTTGGGGGTAATACCCATCAGCCAGGCTAGCCTGAAACCAGTGGCAAACTAGCATACCCTGTCAACTTAAAGCAAAAAAAAACACAAACCCCGAAACAGGTCCTAGCATGCTCGTTTCCAGTACAGGAAGGACCTGGCTTGGCAGTTCGGGCTGGACTGTTACCATGAGGGAACAGGGTCAACACCGATTTCCATATGGCTGGGTCTAAACTAATGCATGGGGAGGAGAAAAAAAAAGATGGATTTAGGGCCAGATCTCTGTACGGAGGGGAATGTATGACATTGTTCAGCATTCTACCCATCAATTGTTTTTTGCATGCAACAGGTTCGAAAGCATCACTTGTCCCACTGCAGCCTTCCAGTCTGGACTAGTATTGAGAGAATGCAAACAGGTGCAAGTCAAAGCCTGTGCTGCAACTCTGCATTGATCTAGTGGCACCCTTGCAAATTGTAAGCTTGTTTCCATGCCACTGTAGATGTCCAGACTAGAAATGACAGTCATTCATAAAGAACTCACTGGAAATACAGTTTTGAAACAGGATTGCTGAACAAGAAAATCCACAGGTCAGTTTTAGTCGAGAGAGTATTTGGACAATCACTTAACATCTGAAATGCGCAGCACCCATTCATACTTAATTAACGGTTGACCAAAGAGTTGGTAAAAGGTATTTTTCATTTAAGAATTAAGTGAATGCCTTTCACAACCGGCCCTTGCTTTATGCCAAAGTGACATTGTCCTCTGTAAGCAAAAGAAAGTTCTATTAAAGGAGAAAGCCTAGTTTAACCCACTAAACTGGCAGATAGCCAGAACCTAAACAGTGTTCCATAAAAGCATCTGGAAATAGGCTCCAACTGACCTCATGTGGGATCCTAAAATTACTGCTCAAGCAGGTGGTTATGTGAAGGATACAGTCTGTACTAGGAACATTAAATAATTTTAGGCATATTCAAAAATTGAAAATTTTGATGGCGAATCACATGCATCTAGATATGGCTGCTAAATGAACTTAGTGTAGAGTTATGAAGGCCTGCCTGAACCAAATTAAATGGTAAAAAATGTTTTGAATGCATTCAAAGTAGATTTCAATCCTGTTCCCTTGCCCAAATTCAACAGTTCTGTCAGATTAGTTTACAGAATCAACTCTTGCTAGCTGTAGGACTTTGATATTTCAGTGGCAAAATTAAACATCCAAATTCTAAGTTTGGAGAAACAAAGTAGTGATATGGATGGATCGATTGGGATGCTGCGCTCATCTATTTTGTCAGGAGGTTTGCATTGGTCTTGAACTGAATCAGCTTGTCCAGACCAGTCCGACAAATTAGTGCCAAAAGCGTAGCACACACTGGATCGAGTAGGAAAACACCATAACCCTTCCTTGGCTTTTAATAAAGACCCTGGGAACCAATGAATGCCAGAAAAGCATAGCCAAATTTTAGACCATTGAAAGTGGTTCTCCTGATGTCCGTAGGCCCCACTAATCCCTTGTGAATAGTTGGCAGTTTGCATTCTGTGGATCAAATCTATCTAGAAGTAGCTGCCTCTAATTTCCCCACTCATGGCAGTTTAGAATTCGCTAAGAGCATCCACCTACTGCTACATGGCACATGCTAGACCAGGTGTCTTCAACCAGTTGATCGTGAGCTACCAGTAGCTTGTAAAAACCTTCATCGAAGCTCCCACCCGAGTGGAATTTTAACAAACAGCAATAAATAAGTGTTGGTTCTGCATTTTCCATTTAAAGTTGAGGGAAGGCTGTGAGCAGTGCTACACTCAGATTTGACCCATGTAAGTCAGAGGTTGAGAACTGAAGCACTGAAGTATTACACTCTTAAAAACGTCACTCAACTCAATATTGGAGCATGAGAACAAAATTACATTTTGGAATGCTTTTATGATTAAGTTAACTCTTAATTTTAATATTTTCCCTTTTCAAAGTTAACATTTACCATCTTGCTCCTAGTGGCTGATACAGTGCCTCATTTATAACTGAAAAACCCAGTCATTTTCTTTTAAATGGGAGAAATTTAAAGTGACGAAAATTGTACCATCAAGAGCAGAAAAATGTATTATGTACATTTTTGCTGAACATTTTCACTTTTTCTCCCATTTTAGAGAAATGGTTGTCTGTTATACATGCAACGGTACCACATGTGGCGAAAGGTATGTTCTGTGCCACATGACAGGCTCAGTCACCCACACACATACCCCAATCACATAAATTCATACATCCCACAGACTATGCACATGGCAGCTCCATCATATTGCCCTTAGTCACAGTATTTTATTCAAACTGGGCTACATGGACATTAGGTTTAAAGTCAATGAAGTTGGGCAAGGGGGCCTCTGTAACTGAGCAAGTTACTTGGCCTTCAGTAGCTCAAACCTATTTTCACTGATCAGAAGTAGCTCTCATTACAGAAAAGGTTGGAGACTCTTTCCTCTCCACCCCCCCCCCCCCCCCCGCTCTATTTGGACAACTTTACCAAACATTCTTGCCCTTTCTGGCATAATTTCTTTAGGGCTCGATTACATGAACAGCAAGCATTTCTACCTCGGCTCTCTTCATGGTATGGGTGGAAAAACTGCCTACGAAAGAAATAGTCATTCTGGGCCAGACCACTTTTAACAAGCATATCCTTTAAATGACATCTCTCCCAGAATCCTTCAAAAGATTCATTATGGTCTCCTCTAGATTTGAGTTTTATGTCCCTTCATGTTTAGGCTCACTATCAACCTTTACACAATCATTGCATTCTAGATTCCTTGAACCTTTCTCCCCTCCAACTAGCCAGTGGTCTGCGACCCTTCCACTTATAGCTGTAGCAGCACCACTCCAGATTCCTTCAGGATCTAAGCCTACTAGAGTGGGAGGAGTGAAAACCACCAATAATTTAACGGTTTGCTCGATCCAACAGTGGCTTTAAGAGAGCAACCACAACTGAATGCTTCAACCTTCTGGTGGAGTGACCGGAGTTGAACAATTGAATTAAAACTGGGTGGATCACCTCCAACCCTGGTTTCACGACACCCTGAGAAGAAGAGCCTAGATGTGAAGCTCATTTTACCAACTCCTATACGGCAGTTAACTCTTTTACATCAATAGGTCTGAAGCTATTCAACCTTGGGCTGTACTCAAACCGTTCAAACCACATGTTCAAGCAAGGAGCACCTCTAGGTTCAGCTGGTAGAGAGCCATAAATGTTTGCTATCTTAACCAAAAAGGAAGTGAGTCAGCTGATGCAGCCATCCTCAGTTAGTGGTGGATGCAGAAACTGCTTAGTAAAGAAAGACTTCGCCACCCCAAGTTTGTGGGAAGAATCTTGGACCTGCTGGATTTTATTAGTGTAAATTTTACAGCAAGACATTTATTCTGCTGCCTTAAGTCACTTTTGTGACCAGGATCATCACTCTGCACCAAAGGCACTCCAGCAGTTTAGTTGCTTTAATGCTAGCTGCTCTGCATTCAACTACTCAGCCGAGGGTTCTTGTAGGATCAGCTTTCATGTTTACCCCCAACTTTTATGCTGTAAGTATTTTTGACTACTCTGACTGGATCCCAGTCCCTGTGCTTCCTCCCTAAATTTACCATGGTAAATACTAATGAACCTTCATAATTGGCTACTGGTGTACCACTTTAAGTCATTAGTATATGGTACCAGGGTATAGGTACACCAGGGGTCTCCCATGAGAATGTATTGTGCCACCCACAGGGGTACACCGACTACAGGCTGTGAGTGGGTGATAGCTGCCCTCGCGACAGATACAAGTTCTTATATTTGAGGCCACTGCACTTGGTAGGCCTTTGTCCTGAAAGCAAGGTTCTTGGTTACAAGTGTGAGGGTGTCCCTGCATGAGCAGTACACCCCTACAAACCCCAGACACGATTATCTAGGCTTTGCAAGTGTGGTCAGCCATTTTAATATGGCTGAACGGCTAGAGCGGTTGACCTTGAACCTGGGGAACTGGTTAGAGTCTCGGCAATGACGCTGAACATCCTGTGATTCTGGGCAAATCACTTAATCTCCCCGTGCCTATAAAAGATGAATGCGTGTCCTCATGTAACGTAATGAATATGCTACTTACCAGTATGCATCTGTTCTTGGCATGTAGGGCTGCTGACATTCATATCTGTGCATAGATCGCCGCCTGGTGTTGGGTCTGGATGATTGCACATGGTCCTGGAAGAGTCTTTGAAGTATCATGAGATAGGTGGCTCCTCCCCTGGACCACAGTGCGCATGGGCATCCTCTCCATCCCCAGATTGTTTTTCGCCATTGTGGCAGTGATGGAGTAGATACAGGAAGTGATGATCATGCTATACAGTAATTCTGAGTGCTGCAGCCGCTACAGGCGCCGGGGAGGAGGGTGGGCGATATGAATGTCAGCAGCCCTACATGCCAAGAACAGATGCATACTGGTAAGTAGCATATTCAGTTCGAGGCATGTGGGCTGCTGAATGCATATCTGTGCATAGATTATATAGCAGTCCCTCCATTAGCAGCGGCTGCCCGTGCCAGCTGCAGCAGTCTGAAAAAGAGTTTTGAGAACAGCCTGTCCTACAGCTGCCTGCTGTTTTGAGTGTACATCTACACAGTAGTGTTTGGTAAATGTATGTATAGTGGACCATGTGGCTGCTCTACATATTTCCTGTAAAGGAATGTTTCCTAGGAAAGCAATGGACGCCCCTAACTTCCGTGTTGAGTGGGCTCGTGGGGGAATAGTTAATGTGCGTTTAGCTTTTTGATAGCAAATTTGAATACATTTAACGATCCATCTGGCTATACCTGCTTTGGAAATGGCGTTGCACTTGTGTTGTGGAGAAAAGGCAACGAAAAGTTGTTTTCTTTTCCTAAAGCCCTTAGTTCGGTCTATATAGTACATGAGGGCCCTCTTTACATCTAGTGTACGGAGCATTCTTTCTGCGACATTTTGTGGACTTTGAAAGAAAACAGGCAGTTCAATAGTCTGATTTATGTGGAACTGCGATATCACTTTAGGCATGAATGTGGGGTTGGTACGTAGTACAACTCTGTTCGCGTGAACCTGTATGAATGGCTAGTGCCTGGAGTTCACTAACTCTTCTTAACGAAGTGATTGCCACTAAGAAAGCTACTTTCCAGGTGAGGAATTGAATCTCACATGAATGGAGAGGTTCAAAAGGTGGACCCATCAATCTGGTGAGGACCACATTGAGGTTCCACACAGGTGCCGGTGGGTGTCTTGGGGGAATTACTCGTTTGAGTCCCTCTAAGAACGCTTTGATGACAGGCACTCTGAATAAAGAGGTGCTGCCTGTTTTGGAGATAGGCTGCTATCGCGGTTAAATGGATACGTATTGAGTTGTATGCCAGATTGCATCGGTATAAGTGTAAGAGATAACAGATGTTTTGAATGGATGCGTCAAGCAGGTTAATATTGTTGTTGCAGTAAATGACAAACCTCTTCCATTTGGCCGCATAGCAAGCTGGTGGTGGGTCTTCTGGCCTCCTTGATATCCATACATTCAGGTGGCAGGTTTAGGTAGCCAAACTCTAAGACTTCAGGAGCCACATTGCCAGGTTCAGCTGTTGCGGATCTGGGTGCTGAATTTCGCCATGGTTCTGCGTTAAAAGTGTGGGTTTGATCCGCAGCCTTTGATGCAGCACCACGGAAAGTTCTAGAAAGGTGGTGTACCATGGTTGGCGTGCCCATGTGGGAGCAACTAGGATGAGTGTCAGCGAGTGCTGTCGCAGTTTGCGTGCCACTAGCGGTATTAATGGCGCTGGGGAAAAGCGTACGCAAATCTGCCGGACCAGTTCATCCATATCGCATTGCCCTGTGACTGTGGATGTGGAAACCTGGCGGCAAAGCTTTGGCATTTTGCGTTTGTTTGTGGCGAATAGGTCTATCTCTGGATGACCCCACTGTTGGAAGTACGGTTGGAGTACTGACGGATGTAGCTCCCACACGTGCATCTGGTGGCTGTGTCTGCTGAGCAGATCCGCCATCTGGTTGTTCTTGCCTGGGAGGTGTTCCGCCATGAGGAATATGTTCCTTTGAATGGCCCACTTCCACATGCTCTGAGCCAGATGAGACAACTGTGGAGTGTGTTCCTCCCTGCTTCTGTATGTAGTACATGGCAGTCATGTTGTCCATCCGGATCAAACACGACTTTGTTGCATAAGTGTACTTTGAATGCCTTCATGGCTAGGAAGATTGCCATCAGTTCGAGAATGTTGATGTGCATCTTCTTTTGCTGTGTCGTCCATAGTCCCTGCACTGTGTAATTGAGTACATGAGCTCCCCATCCCTGGAGAGAGGCGTCCGCCGTCAGCATTATTTGTGGAACAGGCTCTTGGAAAGGTCGGCCCTTGCAAAGGTTTTGTGGATTCCACCAATGCAGAGAGTTGTATGCCCGACCGCTCACCAACACTAGGTCTGTCAATTGTCCGTGAGCCTGATTCCATTGACGTGCTAAGTACGCCTGAAGCGGGCGCATATGTAGTCTCGCGTGCGGGACTATGAAAATGCAGGAGGCCATCATGCCCATCAACTGCATGAACACTCGCGCAGGAAGGGAGTGTTGAGGTTTGAACTTTGTGATCAGCAGTTGCATGCTGTTGATCCTCACTAAATTTGGCTGAGCTGTGGCTGCCAGAGTGTTATGGTCACGCCCAGGTACTGTCGTACGTGTGCGGGTTGGAGATGTGATTTTGGGTAATTTAGTGAGAATCCCAGACTGTGAAGAAGGTGAAAGGTGAGGGACATGAGGCTGGCACATTGCTGGGCTGACTTTGCCTGAACAAGCCAGTCGTCCAGGTAAGGGAAGACGTGAATGTGCTGTCTTCGTAGATGTGCCGCCACTGTTGCTAGGCACTTGGTAAAGACCCTGGGTGCCGTTGTTACTCCGAAGGGGAGAACCTTGAACTGATAGTGATGTCCCTGAATAGTGAACCCGAGATATTTTCTGTGTGATGGGTGTATGGGTATGTGGAAATGCGCATCTTTCAAGTCCAGTGTGGCTAGGAAGACTCCCTGACTGAGTAGCGGTAGAACCTGCTGTAGGGTATGCATATGGAAATGCTCTGACAGAATGTAGTGGTTGAGGGGTCTCAGGTCTAGTATAGATCTGAGCGAACCGTCCTTTTTTGGGTTTAAGAAGTACAGAGTACACCCCTGTCCCCTGTTGGTCGACAGGCACGGCTTCTATTGCACCCTTATGCAGCATACTTAGTACTTCCTGCTGCAATAATGCCAAGTGCTCTACTAACATAGGACGGTGCTTTGGCGGTATGTTGAGTGGAGTAGACGTTAATTCTAGACAGTAACCGTACTGGATAATTTCCCTGACCCACCTGTCTGTGGTGATGGACTTCCAGACTGATAGGAACTGTTGGAGTCTCCCCCCCCCCGACAGGTGTTATGTGGTCGGGCAGGGAGAAGGCGTCACTGTTTGTTTTTGGGGGAGGACCTGGTGTTGCCGTACCCACGTCCTCTGCCTTTGGTGCTGGATCCACGATATCCACCTCTATTGTTTTTATCATAGGTACTTTGCGTACCCCCTTTATTGTACTGCTGCTGGGACCCCTGACCTCTAGCTGCTCCTCTATTCCCGGGGCAACGAAAGGAGCCACTCCGAAACTGCTGCGACTGCAGGGCCCCCATTGATTTTGCAGTTTGTGTCTTTTTTAATTTGAGGGTAGTGTCAACCTCGGGGCCAAATAAAAAGTCTGGGTTGACCGGTTAATTTAAGATATTGTTCTGAATTTCAGGTTTGAAGCCTGAGATTCTTAACCATGCGTGCCTCCTCAACATTACGCTTGTGTTGATCGCCCTTGCTGCAGTGTCGGCTGCATCCAGTGCGCATTTGATGGACGCATTGGTAAGGAGTTGTCCCTCTCTGATAAGGAGCTCTGCTGCCTCTTTGTATTCATCTGGCAAGTGTTGTAGCAGTGTTTCTAGTGTCAGTGTGACCTATCATAACGGGCCAGGAGTGTCTGGGTGTTGGCAATGCGCCAGATGTTTGCCGCTTGCGCTGCTATCCTTTTGCCTGATGTCTCCAGCACTTTTGACTCCTTGTCGGGGGGAGGAGCATCACCCGTCGTTTGTCAATGGGCTCGTTTGCGAGCATAAGCATCAACCATGGAGTCTAAAAGGTAACTGACCCCTAATGTACATAGGGTCTCCGGGTGCGGGCTAGTATTTATTTTCGATTCTGGGGTTTAGCACCCGTGCCCTGGTTGTTTCTTTAAAAATGTCTTTTGCAGGTTTTAGAACTCCCTTCAACATTGCCAGTTTTGACGGTTTTCTCAGAGGAGGCGAAAGTGTCCACTAAGAAGTCTTCTTCTACAGTGTCAGAATGGAGTTCCACTCCATGATTGGCAGCAGCCCGTTCTAGGAGGGCATTAAAGGCAGCAGTGTCCTCTGTGGGAGATGTCTTTATATTGTAAAGCTGCGTGTCAGGAGTATCTGGTGCGTTACCTTGGTCGGTGGGGTCATCCCATGCCTGATCCGGGTCTTGCAAGTGATCATCAAGATAGATATCCCCAGGGTAGGTGGTATCATCCCCTATATAGTTCTCTACTGCGTCTGCCTCTGAATGCGTAGGAGAAAAGGAGGGCAGATCCTGATGGAAGGGTTGAAAGTGTCCATGAAGCACTGGTTCTGAACCTGCTGGCAATTTGTGTTTCAGAGGAATCTTGTATGAGTCCAAGCCCTTCTCTGGCGTGATTTTCCTTTTGCGGAGCATCAGCCTACCAGTGTCGGCGTTGATAAAGTGTGCCTGCGAAGGCTCAATATCGGTTTGTCCAGTGGCGAGGGACTGTTTGGCGGACACGTGTCCGGATTTCGAACATATTCGGCGCCATGGGTGGCAGCAGTCCAAATGTGATGTGCGCCGGCGCCGAGTGTGATTTTGCGGCCTTGTGCGTTTCGGGACCCGACGTAGAGTGGAGGGTCGCCCGGTCTCTGATGCATTGCAACGATGCTGAGACCTGTTGCACAGTGAACGCAGATGGCGCCTTGGAACCGATCGGCACCTTGGAGGTAAAGCTTCGAAGCGGCATCAGACTTATTTCCAGTCTGTGGGTTGTCGATCCAAAGGGAGGTATCGACGCTCGGAGTCGATGATTTTGCAGGCGCTGCAGTCTGATGTTGACGCAGACGGGTCGGCCACCTTGACCTTGGTGGGTTGGGCCGTAATCTACGGTGCCATAGGCCGAGGCGCCTTGTGGGGACCGAGGGCCTTCTTTGGCTCAGCGCCGGAACCAGTCGTGGTGAGCTCAGCACCGAAATCTCTTGTGGTGCGGTCGGTGCCGATGATCTTTGCTGGCGTCGAAGGAGTGGAGGGCTTCGAGCCGATCGCAACCAGTTTCACTTTCGGTTTCGATGGAGCCGGAGCGACGAACGGTTTCGGTTTCACTGAAGGGAATACAGTCATCTTCGATAATGGCTCCTGTGAAACGTTCGAGGCCGGGCCGAAGAACCGTGTGATTGATCTTGGGTAAGGCCCGCAGGCGATCCCTCGACCGGACGACGTAGTCTCTGCCTCCGTATCGACTGGTTGGCCTAGCTCTTCGCTGGAGCCATCTTCCTCGGCCCCAAGGGCCTCATCGTAGTCTCCTACCTCTTAGACTAAGTCTTCGCCCTCAAAGATCACCTCATCGTCGTCTTCCGATCGGGAGTCGTGTTCGGAAGAGTGGCTGGAGTCTACGTCTTCTACGCTCTCGGCGTCTTCGTCGCTAAAGATGTTAGCCGGGGCAGGCGCCGATTGCTGTGCCTCCAATCTCGCTGCCCGTCGATTCCGGAGAGTCTTCGAGCGGAACCGGGCGCAGGCCATACATTTTGACTCCTCGTGATCCGGTGAGAGACATTTGTTGCATACCGGATGGACGTCGATGTGTGGGTATTTAGCGTGGCATAAGGGACATCTCTTGAAGGGAGTCCGATTCCATCGATCGAAGTTCGATGTTCGGACCAAAGCGGATCCGAAAACCGCGAAGAAGGTGCTAAAACACTAAAGAAACTGGTCGATACCGAACGGGAACAGTACCGATGAGATCTAAAGGCCTTTTGTCCTTAAACTAAAGTTTCCGAACTTGACCTAAGATAAGGTCACCCGAACCGAATGGCGGAAAAAACAATCTAAGGATGGAGAGGATGCCCATGCGCACTGTAGTCCAGGGGAGGAGCCACCTATCTCATGATACTTCGAAGACTCTTCCAGGACAACAATGTGCAATCATCCGGACCAAACACTACGCGGCGATCTATGCACAGATATGAATTCAGCAGCCCACATGCCCTGAACCTGATGCCATGTAAAGCGCTCCGATACCCAATTCTAGTCAAGTTTGCGCTATATAAAACTCTCCAAAAAAAAAAAAATACATATAGTGGCCATCAGTCATTATGAGATCTCCCAACTATATAGTGGCTGCACTGAAACCAGTCATACCTGGTATCAAACACGTTGGAATCCTACCCAAACAAAGATTTAAGTGTTAGAAGTATCCCATGTATGGGAGGGGATCTTAGCATATAACCCCCCCCCCCCAATTACTCCCAGTTACAGCCTTTAGGGATCTGGCAGCAAGCTAGTGCTGCTGCCAGCCAGCCAGGATTCTGCCCTTGTGCTGCAGAGCCAACCTCGAGCAGGGGAAGGTAGAAGAGGTTTCCAGTCACAGGGAGGTGTGACCACCTCCCAGACAGAACTTGGGGTACTGGGCTGGGGCACTTGCCAGCACCACCAGGCATACTTTGAAGGGCACATTTGGTATCCTTCTTGCGTAATGCAGTTTGAACAGCAAAACACAAGATGGACGGAATGTTGCATATTAGCGAAACATTCACCCAGTCACAGATCTGGGTTTAATCCATAATTATTTTGCTCACCACGCCAGTCCAGGGAGGACCTGGCTTGGCAGTTCGGGCTAGACTGTTCCCATGAGGCACAGGGTCAAGACTGATTTGCATATGGCTGGGTTCAAACTGGACTGGCGAGCAAAAAACTATGGATTTAGGTCCAGATCTCTGTACTGGGGTGAATGTATGACATTGTTCTGCATTCTGTCAATCAACTGTTTTTGCAATAATGCAGTTTGAACCAGCTCTGGGAGCCTTTGGCTCCTGCTCTGGCAGGAAACTAAACAAAGGGCATGAGAGTATCCTTCCTCAGTCCAGCACCTCCTCCTGGAGGGATCCCAGAGTCATTCCAATCTTTCCCTAGGTTACTTAAGGGCTTACCTGTGGGTGGCTCTTTAGATTCATCATGGGACAAAACTCAAGCCTGAAACCACATCACTCTTCACAGTCTATTCACTTGGACTTAACCTAGAACAGAGATTGCATCAAGGAAGGCACCTGTGGGCATCAAGGACACCTGAAGTGATCTCCCTTGGAGCAAAGGAGACCCGCAACAATGCAGCCGACTGTTCTGCTGCTCCAAACGTCCCACAGACTTCGAAAGGCTCAACATAAGTGGTGGTTCTGCAACCACGAGGCCTGACCTGTCCTCTGCAATTTTGAGGCCAGTGTCCCTAGTCAGAACCGTTGTGGCCAAATCTGTATGACGTAGACTTGCTGTTTCCAAGGCTTGCTGGCTCTGCACTCCAGAGATCTTCGGGCTACAAGAAGCTCCAGCCTGTATCTTATACTTTGGAGTAGAAGATGCAGGTTGCCATCAAACAAACCAGGAGTCCTGGCGCCTTCCAGGCACAGACTGGCCTTCAGGACGCCAGCAGTGCACCCATCGCACATCTGCGCTGGCATGCCACTAAAGGCGAAGGGAGCGCTAACCTTCCAAAATGGTGGTAAGAATGGCATTAAAGTGGGCTCTGAAATCTCCTGCTCCCTATGCTCAAACAGAACCTCTGCAGCGGAACGGAGGGCAGGAAACTGCATGCAACACAACCACAAGCAAGTCCAGAAGCACTCTTCCCCCAACCAAAGCAGAAGCTTGAGGCAGTGTTATTTAGAAGACAAAAAAAATGCAGTGCTACTCTACAAATGGTAACTTCCAAATATAATAAATATACTGGCCAGCAGCATGAACTGCGGTACCCGTTTGCATGTAATCGTTTGATCCCTTATTTGCAGGTGACCAACTAGGGCAGCTAATTTTGAAGTGCCTGGCTACAGTTTGCATCCAGAAGACCCTCCCTTTCGTTTGCTGCATCTTTGTGCAGGATTAAATCCGTTCTGACTAAGTAATACTGTGCGACACTAGGATCTGGTGCTGCTGCGAGTCAGGTCTAGGGCCTGCACAATCTTGTAGATGACTGCATTCATAGGATTTGCTGCTTCCACTGTACTAGGTTCATGTGTTCCCACGAAACGTAGTGTCTAAATGGATGCCCCCGCACCCCCCAGGGAGGGAAGAGCTCAGACAGTTTTGATGCAATGTGCCAACATATCACTGTAGAGCCACACCATGTGGCTGTCATACTGCACACAGTCTAGGAGAGACAGGATTTCTGCTCAAAATAATGGACCTGTACGAGTGCACTTAATCTGGACCATACCCATCATTGGGAGTTCTGTCAAGTCAAATAGTGGTCATGTAAATAGTGGTGAAGCCCTTGTTTGTAGGTCCGAACATTTATGCCTTCTACTCCTTTGGAAAGGTTTCCTCCCTGCCCCCCCCCCCCCGAAAATGGTTTAGTCTATTAAGACACCACCCCCCCTCCCCCGCCCCATCTGGACCAATGACACTACGTTTAGTTAAACTAAACATGTGCATAAAGATAGCATTCAGACATTGCAAGGAATCTAGCAAAGATATTGTAACGGCTAAAGGCAAGAAGGGTGAAAGATCATCCCCAGAGAGGGAGACCACGTATCTCCGGCCACTTTTGCACAGGATTTCTTGGTCCAATTTCTCAAAGACATCAAGAACTAGGTGTTGGAAAAGACCTGAAGGAGCATCTGAGGGAGATGCAAAAAGTGTCATCCACTCATGTACTCCCAGGTCCAACATGGCTGGGCTTTTAAGTTCCACATGTCTATGAAGGAGTTTGTCCACTGTTGTCACTTTCAAGAATATAAGAAGGGTTAAGCACAAGAGCTCTCATGCCCAAAGTGCACTAGTGTTTACTATTCTCAATGCTGTTACAGCAAAAACTCAATTTTCCTTCCCCAGAGGATCCAGCATCTTGCCCATATGAACAAATGGAGTTGACGGATTTCTAGACTGCCCTTGAACTGTGACTGACATGACAGTCCACAGAACCAGATTTAGCAGACAAACTAGAACTACCAGGAACCTTGCTTCTCTCATTGAAGAGAGAAACTTTAAGCTGGGTTGCACATTCAAGACATGCTCTTTCCTGATGTAAGAAAGCTCTGGGATAAGCCCTTATGGAATACCCATGTCCTTAAATTTTCTAAGAAAGGATTTTTCTCCACAAGGACTAAACAGGTTAAATTCTTCTGCTGTCAACCAACATGTGGAAGCTATAAATAAGTGGTGGCAAATCTCAGGAAGCTAGTTCTGGTCTGTGTGCTAGAACATAGTCGTCCCAATCAGGGTCTTAACCTTAGAATTACTATCTGGCCTGAATACTCACTGATGTCATGTTTTGACAAATCCGGAAGACTGATTTGTCAATACCTCTAAAGGAGTTCAATTGAGAAGGCCAAATGGGTGGATGTCAACAGAGTTAAATTAAACTGTACAAAGTCAAATCTGAAAGAGGGGCACAAGGCAAAGGATCTTTGTCCTTGAGGACACCAGCTAAATAAATCCTCAATTAAACAGTTTGTAAAATCCTTGGGTGCCTGAACCATTTGTCCATGAATCTGCTGCCATGTCCATCTTAAAGAGGCAACCAAATGGTTATTGGAATACATAGGCCTCCGAGTCACCAGCTACATGATAAAGGTCATGAAATCCAGCTTGAGGGGCATTTTTGGATAGCAGCTGGCCTGAACAGGTTAACTATCTACGAACAATTGTGATTGCTTATCCCACGCAATGCAAATATGCAGAGGAAAAACAGTCCTAAATTAGCACAAATAGCTCTGGGGTGATTACTAACAAGTTGAAAATGGTAGCTCATCCTATAGGCCCATCTCCCTTTTGAACGCAGAACCCAAAATCCTAGCTAAGATATTGGCAACCTGGCTAAACCAGGTCATTTGTAAATTGGTGCACACCGATCAATCCGGCTTTATGCCTCACTGAAACACCGCTCTGAGTCTAAATCGGTTGCACAGCACACTGAGGCAATAGGCCACAATCTGGGAGGACGCTATCGTGGTGTCTCTGGATGCCACTATGGCGTTTGACACCATCGAATGGCCGTACTTATTCGCTGTCCTGAAGATGGACTTCGGCCCCGGCTTCATTGGATGGGTTAAACTCCTCTACTCTGACCCACTGGCACAAGTAGCACTTAACAAGCTGTCAGAGGCTTTCACCCTTGGACGAGGGACTAGACAGGGCTGTCCGCTCTCCCCCTTGCTCTTTGCCCTAGCCCTGGAGCAGTTAGCGGCCTGAAAACACAGCCCATCCATCAGGGGACTCAAATGGACACCGCATCTCCTTGTACAGGAGGGCAACAAAAGGGTTTGACAAGTGGGATTTCATTGGGTTGTAATGGATCGGAGATCTCTGGGAGGCAGGCAAGGTGATATTGTTTCTCGCTACAAACAAACTAGCTGCCACTGAATACTTCAGGTACTTGCAAGTCAGACACTTCTAATCGAACCTTCCAGATTGGTCCTCTACCTCAGAATCCTCTACACTGGAGGACAGACTGCTTGATGGCTACCTGCCAGATACAGTAATCTCCCTTACATATAAAAAAAAACTCAACACTCCAGATCCTCTTGTATCTTTACAGGAACAATGGGAGAGGGACAGGTTGGAGCTGGATGACGAAGAATGGCAGGAGGCAGTTGCCTCCCCACGAGAAGTTGCAATCTCAAAGCTATGCCTCATTGGGGGCGTGGCCAAGCCGGGGACAAGAATGGCCGCTTTGCGTTGAAGCTCTGCCAGCCGACCAACGCTATTATCTCATAATCCCATATTCTACGACGTGGAGCTGGTGATCGGCGTCAATTTCCCGGGAGCGGTGCCGCATAACTGCAGATTTCACATGGACGTTGCAGACCCTTTGGAAGAGTGTGGCACAGACCAGAGTCTGAACTGAGACGAAGAAGAAAATTGCGGCCCGAGAGATTGCTGGGCTGAGATGCAGCTGATGACCCCAGCGCGGCAGTTCGATTGGATCGGGACGCTGCATGAGCAGAGTGTCCTGGGTGCGTCTCTGCTCCTCCCCCCCCGCCTACGACGTGCCAAGAGTTAGCTGGGCGCGGAGGTGGGGATGGGTACTGCCAGACTTTGAGGCAGATGAGTGCTTGGGGAGGCGGCAGCGGAGAAAATTACGGCGGCTCACATATCTGAGTCTGGAGGGAGCCTGAGACAAGCTGGTGCCCCCAGTGCCAGGTACGCCTCCAACGAAACCCTCCTGCAAACAGCGGCCCAGCTGTCTATGATCCACACTTCAAAGACAGCGCATTAAGTTTAAGCTGAATTCCGATTTCCAAACCCTTGCCAGTTGAACTACAAGGCCTCAAGCAGCCACCCTCGTGATGTGAGTGTATGGCAATGAGCAGACCCTGGTCCCATTGAACATTTGGTACAGGGCCCACAGTGTCATTGCGTTCTCAAATCCTGGTTCCCCTCTGAACTTACACCAATGCTGAATCTGTCGTACTATCGCTCTTCAGTCCCTTCTATGCTGTGAGAGCACGGCATATTACAGCTACATATTGAGGGCCCCACGCAGATACTGGTTAGCTTGGAGGGCTGAGGGTGCTGATCTGCCGACTGGCGTGATTAGTTGGCCTGGAGTGGTGACGGCGACTGGGTGGCACGCTCCTAGCCAGGCCTCAGGTGGTGTTTCCTGCAGTATTCCTCTGGCATCCTTGGCTACCCACCTGAACCCCATACACTTGCTGGAGACATGGGCCGTAAGAACCCGAAACAAAGAAAACTCCTGTTTGAAAAACTTGGACCAAAGCGCGTAAGAAGGTCCGACATGGCAGAATGTGGCCCAAGCCCAGATCATGGCGCAGCCTCTATGACCCCTCCAGCAGAATAGCTCCAGGAAATGAGCTGGTTTTCAGGCACTGGATGGACGATTTGACTCCCTCGCTAAAAACTCTTGAATCCATGGGTACAAAGATCCAGGCGCATGAGGCGTCTGGACGTGGCAGAGGAGTCGTTATCTGATATAGAAGACAGGACTGCGCAATCGACCAAGAGACTGGACAGAATGGAACACATCTTGAAAGAACAAGGATCTTTAAGTGCGCAGGCGGCGCAATAATGAATATGCTACTTACCAGTATGCATCTGTTCTTGGCATGTAGGGCTGCTGACATTCATATCTGTGCATAGATCGCCGCCTAGTGTTGGGTCCGGATGTTTGCACGTTGTTGTCCTGGAAGAGTCCTCGAAGTATCCTTGGATAGGTGACTCCTCCCCTGGACTACAGTGCGCATGGGCATCCTCTCCATCCTCAGATTGTTTTTCGCCATTGTGGCAGTGATGGAGTAGATACAGAAAGTGATGACCATGCTTACAGTAATTCTGAGAGCTGCAGCTGCTACAGGCGCCGGGGAGGAGGGAGGGCGATATGAATGTCAGCAGCCCTACATGCCAAGAACAGATGCATACTGGTAAGTAGCATATTCAGTTCGAGGCATGTGGGCTGCTGAATTCATATCTGTGCATAGAATATATAGCAGTGCCCTCTATTAGCGGCGGCTACCAGTGCCAGCTGCAGCGGTCTGAAAAAGGGTTTTGAGAACAGCCTGTCCTACAGCTGCCTGCTGTTTTGATTGCACATCTACACAATAGTGTTTGGTAAATGTGTGTGTAGTGGACCAGGTGGCTGCTCTACATATATCATGCAAGGGAATATTTCCTAGAAAAGCCATGGAGGCCCCCAACTTACGTGTTGAGTGGGCTCGTGGGGGAATAGTTAATGTGAGTTTTGCCTTTTGATAACAAATTTGGATACACTTAACTATCCATCTGGCTATCCCTGCTTTGGAGATGGCGTTACCTTTGTGGTGTGGGGCAAAGGCAACGAACAGTTGTTTTGTCTTCCTAAAGGGTTTGGTCCTGTCGATGTAATACATGAGGGCCCTTTTGACATCTAGTGTGTGGAGTGCCCTTTCCGCGACAGTTTGTGGGTTTTGGAAGAAAACGGGCAGTTCAATAGTTTGATTCATGTGGAACTGCGATATTACCTTGGGCATGAATTTGGCGTTGGTACGTAGTACGACCCTGTTGGCATGAACCTGTATAAATGGCTCTTGAACTGTTAGTGCCTGGAGTTCACTAACTCTTCTTAAAGAAGTGATCGCTACCAGGAAAGCTACTTTCCAGGTGAGGAATTGAATCTCGCATGAGTGGAGAGGTTCAAAGGGTGGACCCATCAGGCGTGTGAGGACCAGGTTGAGGTTCCACATTGGAGCCGGTGGGTGGCTTGGTGGAATGACTCGTTTGAGTCCTTCCAAGAATGCTTTGATGGCAGGCACTCTGAATAGAGAGAGGTGCTGCCTGGTTTGTAGATAGGCTGATATTGCGGTCAAATGGACACGTATAGAGGTGTACGCCAGATTGCATCGGTATAGGTGTAGGAGGTAACAAATGATGTTTTGGATGGATGCGTCCAGCGGGTTAACGTCATTATTACCGCAATAAGTGACGAACCTTTTCCATTTGGCTGCATAGCAAGCTCTTGTAGTGGGTCTCCTGGCCTCCTTGATGATGTCCATACAGTCAGGTGGCAGGTTGAGGTAGCCAAACTCTAGGACTTCAGGAGCCAGATTGCCAGGTTCAGCTGTTGCGGATCTGGGTGCTGAATCTCTCCATGGTTCTGCGTCAAATGCGCGGGTTTGATCCGCAGCCTTTGATGCGGCACCACGGAAAGTTCGAGGAAGGTGGTGTACCATGGCTGGCGTGCCCACGTAGGAGCAACTAGGACGAGTGTCAGGGAGTGTTGTCTGAGTTTGCGAGCCACCAGCGGTATCAACGGCGCTGGGGGAAAAGCGTACGCAAATCTGCCGGACCAGTTTATCCATATCGCATTGCCCTGCGACTGCGGATGTGGGAACCTGGCGGCAAAGCTTTGGCATTTTGCGTTTTCGCTTGTGGCGAACAGGTCTATCTCTGGATGACCCCACTGCTGGAAGTACGGCTGGAGTACTGATGGGTGTAACTCCCACTCGTGCATCTGGTGGCTGTGTCTGCTGAGCAGATCCGCCATCTGGTTGTCCTTGCCGGGGAGGTGTTCCGCCATGAGGAACATGTTCCTCTGAATGGCCCACTTCCACATGCTCTGAGCCAGATGAGACAACTGTGGAGAGTGCGTTCCTCCCTGCTTCTGTATGTAGTACATTGCGGTCATGTTGTCCGTCCGGATCAACACGACCTTGTTGCACAGATGTACTTTGAATGCCTTCATGGCCAGGAAGATTGCCATCAGTTCCAGAAGGTTGATGTGCATTTTCTTCTGTTGTGTCGTCCATAGTCCCTGCACTGTGTAGTGGAGTACATGAGCTCCCCATCCCTGGAGAGACGCGTCTGCTGTCAGTACTATTTGTGGAACAGGCTCTTGGAACGGTCGGCCCTTGCAAAGGTTTTGTGGATTCCACCAATGCAGAGAGTTGTATGCCCGACCGCTCACCAACACTAGGTCTTTCAACTGTCCTTGAGCCTGATTCCACTGACGTGCTAAGCACTCCTGAAGCGGGCGCATATGTAATCTTGCGTGCGGGACTATGAAAATGCAGGAGGCCATCATGCCTATCAACTGCATGAACACTCGCGCAGGAAGGGAGTGTTGGGGTTTTAACTTGGAAATCAGCATTTGCATGCTGTTGATCCTCACTAAATTTGGCTGACCTGTGGCCGCCAGAGTGTCTATAGTCGCACCCAGGTACTGTTGTACGTGTGCGGGCTGGAGATGGGATTTTGGGTAATTTAGTGAGAATCCCAGACTGTGAAGGAGGTGAATGGTGCGGGACATGTGGCTGGCACATTGCTGGGCTGACTTCACTTGAACGAGCCAGTCGTCTAGGTAGGGGTAGACGTGTATGTGCTGCCTCCGTAGATGTGCCGCCACAGTAGCTATGCACTTTGTGAAAACCCTGGGTGCTGTTGTCACGCCGAAGGGCAGGACTTTGAATTGATAGTGCTGTCCCTGAACAGTGAACCCGAGGTATTTTTTGTGTGAGGGGTGAATGGGTATGTGGAAATACGCATCCTTGAGGTCCAGTGTGGCCAGGAAGTCTCCCTGCTTGAGAAACGGAAGGACTTGCTGGAGAGTGAGCATGTGAAAGTGCTCGGAAAGAATGTACCGGTTCAGGGGTCTTAGGTCTAGTATAGGCCTGAGTGACCCGTCCTTTTTCGGTATTAAAAAGTAGAGGGAGTACACTCCCGTACCGTGCTCGTGGACGGGTACGACCTCTATAGCGCCTTTTAGAAGCATACTTTGCACCTCTTGCTGTAAGAGCGTTAAGTGCTCTGAGGACATAGGACGGTTTCTTGGAGGTATTGTGGGTGGAGTGGAGGTTAGCTCTAGACAGTAACCGTATTTGACAATATCTTTGACCCACCTGTCCGTGGTGATGGAGTTCCACGTGGACAGGAACCTTTGTAGCCTTCCCCCAACAGGTGTTGTGGTCGGGAGGAAGGGAGAGGGCGTCACTGCTTGTTTTTGGGGGAGGACCTGGTGTTGCCGTAGCCGCGTCCTCTGCCCTTTGTACTGGAGCCACGATATCCACCCCGGGTGTTTTTATCGTAGGTGCTTTGTGTGTTGCCCTTGTTGTATGTCTGCTGTGACCCCTGTCCTCTACCTGCTCCTCTATTTCCGGGGCGACGAAAGGAGCTGCTCCGAAAGGACTGAGTCTGGAGAGCCCCCATGGACTTTGCAGTGTCCGTGTCCTTTTTTATTTTCTCAAGGGCTGTGTCAACCTCCGGCCCGAATAAATAGTCGGGGTTGACAGGTTGGTTTAGTATATTATTTTGCACCTCAGGTTTGAACCCGGAGATTCGCAACCAGGCATGTCGTCGCAGCAGGACGCTTGTGTTTATGGCCCTGGCAGCCGTGTCTGCAGCATCTAGTGCACACTTGATGGAAGCATTTGTGAGTAGCTGTCTCTCTCTGATAAGAATTTCTGCACCTTCTTTGAACGGGTCAGGGAGATGTTGGAGTAGTTGCTCCAATGTATCATAGTGCGCTCTATCGTAGCGAGCGAGGAGCGCTTGAGTGTTGGCTATGCGCCATATGTTGGCAGCCTGGGCGGCAACTCGCTTGCCAGAGGTCTCTAAAACCTTGGACTCTTTGTCCGGGGGAGGAGCGTCACCTGTCGTTTGCGAGTGTGCCCTCTTGCGAGCATTCGCAACGACAATGGAGTCGAGAGGTAATTGGCCTCTGATGTAAGTAGGGTCCCCAGGTGCTGATCTGTACTTTTTGTCGATCCTGGGGTTTATCACCCTTGCCCTGGTGGGTTCCTTGAAGATGTGATTGCCCATGTTGAAAGGGGTCCTCAAACCAGCCAGAGTCTTTACATGCCTTTCCGAGGAAGCGAAAGTGTCCATAAGGAAGTCGTCTTCCACGGTGTCAGAGTGAAGCTGCACTCCATGATTATTCGCAGCACGTTCAATAAGAGCGTTGAACGCTGCAGTGTCCTCTGTGGGAGATGTTTTCGCTCCATAGAGTTGTGGGTCCTGTGCATCTAGAGGTGCACTGGGGTCTGCAGGGTCGCCCCAAGTTTGATCAGGGTCCTGTTGGTCATCAGGGTCCATGTCTCCGTGGTAAGGGACTTGGTCATCCATATAGTCTGCCAACGCATCCGTGTCGGAGTGTGTGGGAGAGAATGATAGTGGATCCTGGTAGGGCGAGTCGAAAGATTCGCAAAGCACAGGTTCTGAGTCCACAGGCAGCTTTCTTTTTAGTGGGATCCTGAAAGGGTCCAAGGGTGGCTCCGAAGTTATCCTCCGGTCATGGATAATCATCCTGCCGGTGTTGGCGTTGATGTAATGTGACGGAGACGTCTCAGCAGGTGTAACCGTGGTGTGGGTGACCCGTGTCCTGAGTTGGAACATTTTCGGGATCGTGGATGGCGGCAGGCCAAAAGTTATGTTGGCTGGCGCCGAAGAGGCTGCTTGAGCTTTTAGTGGGCCGGAGCCCGATGTGTCCAGGAGGACCGTTTGGGTTTTGCTGCCTTGTGCTGCAACGGTTCGCACTTGAAGCGCTTTCGAGGCCTTAGCGCCGACCAGGTTTGTAGAGGCGGCCGTGGACTCTCGGCGCCGGTGGGTCATCGGGTCGAGGGGCGGAAATGGCCGTCGACGTTTTCGATGCAGGGGGCTTTGGTGTTGCCGTGGAAGCGACGTGAGACGCAGCAGGCAGTATGACCTTTGGTTTAGGAGTCGATGGCGTCGGCGCCGCGAGCCGAGCAGGTTTGATGGCACCGAGGGCCTTTTTCCGTATGCCGACTCCGGCATCGGCCGCTTCAAGTTCGGCACCGAAGTGTCGTTTGTTGCGCTCGGTGCCGATGCGTGTCGCTGGCCTCGAAGGTGTGGAAGGCCTCGATCCGACTAGCGCCGGTTTCGGTTTCATTTGTACCAGTGCAGCTTTCGGTTTCGGTTTGGTAGAAGGGAAACCAGCCGGTTTAGGTAATGGCTGCCGCTGAACGTCCGAGGCCGGGCCCGAGGGCGGGGCCGAAGAACTGCGGGATAGGTCTCGGGTAAGGCCCGAAGGCGATCCCTCGACCGGAGCCATAGACTGTGGCACTGGGCTCTCGTCAGTCTGAACGGGTAGGCCTTGCTCGTCATTGGAGCTACTCTCTTCGGCCCCTAAGGCCTCATCGACGTCTCCTACCTCGGTGTTGTCTTCATCTCTGCGAAAGAGTGATTAGTCGACGTCGTCCGAACCGGAGTCATGTTCGGAACCGGGATTGGAGGGTAGGATTTCCAATTCCTCGACATCTTCGGCGTTGAAGATGTCTGCCGGGGCCGGTGCCGCGTGCTGCGCTTCGAGTCTCGCCGCTCGTCGATTCCGTAGAGTCTTCTTGGAACGGAACCGGGCACAGGCCATGCATGTCGATTCGTCGTGGTCCGGCGACAAGCATTTGTTGCACACCGGGTGGACGTCGATATGGGGATATTTCGCATTGCATACCGGGCACCCCTTGAATGGTGTCCTCGACTCCATCGTCGGTGTCGTCGATGGTCAGGTAAAAAGCGAAAAGTTGTTTCCAAAGTTAGTAAGCTAACAGGTAAAGTCTAAACCGATCGAGTGAACAGTACCGACGCGAACTAAAGGCCTTTTGGCCTCGACAAAGTTTTTTCCTAACTGGAGTTAAGATAGCACATCCGAACCCAATGGCGGAAAAAAACAATCTGAGGATGGAGAGGATGCCCATGCGCACTGTAGTCCAGGGGAGGAGTCACCTATCCAAGGATACTTCGAAGACTCTTCCAGGACAACAACGTGCAAACATCCGGACCCAACACTAGGCGGCGATCTATGCACAGATATGAATTCAGCAGCCCACATGCCTCGAACTGTCAGTATCCTTGGGGTTCCAGAATCCAGCGCCACGGGTCAACTGGACACCTTTGTGGAAACAGATGTTTGGGAGAGACTCCTTCACTCCTGGGTTTGTGGTGGAGTGAGCCCGTCGTACTCTGGGACCGCGACCTGACCCAGGGATGCCTCCGACCTTTTAATGCCTGCTTCATGAACTTTCGGGAGATACTGCCCTTCGACTGGCGAGAGCGCGGAAATACCACTTGGCAGGGTTCTAAAATTGCACTGTATCCCGACTTCACTATTATGGTGCAAGAAGCCAAGCGCACGTTTACCGAGGTGAAGGCCACACTTTGTAATCTAGGCCTCAAATACGGCATGCTGTATCCTGCGCAATTAAGGGTTGAGGCAGGAGGCCAAACATGCTTTTTCTAAAATCCTACTGAGGTCCAGGAATTCTGCCGCAACTATAAACGTACCACTGAACAGCTGCAGGAAGACAGATGGCATATCCCCTCCTCCCAGTGGCAAGCTTAGAACTCTTCTGACTTTGGTGTTGGCTGACGTTGCCGTGATGATCTCCTTTATGGTTCTTAGATTAAGTTGGGATTATGCTGCGACACATTTCATGATAAAATTCATAGATGGTAGTCTGACGTGGCGGCAGGGTCTTTTTTTTCCTTGGGTTTATCATTGTTGATTCACGTTGATGTTGTGCTGTTGCATTGTACAGCGATTTGGTACTTGGCTTTTGGGTTGCAGGTTGGGATGTGCCTTACCTTTATTGAAGTAGGGCTGGGGGGGGGGGGGGGGGGGGAAGAGGGGGGGGGGGAGAGGGAATGTTGTAATGTTTGCATTGATTATCGTTATTTTTGCTCTTTATTTTGGTCTAATGTTATACTACTGCACTTGAACACGTTAGATTTCTTAAAGTACAGATGGCACAGCCAGGTCTGGTTAAGGGTCCCTCTAATTTGTCTATGCTGTCCAGGAATGTCAGAGGCTTAAATAACAATCGTAAAAGACAGCAGATGGTGCATTATTTGGTTACACAGACATTTATCGGCCACGGACCCTGCGCCGTTAGCTTCAAGCTGGGGGGCGCACAGGTACTTCACTAATTTTATTAACTATGCGAGAGGAAACGCAATTCATACACAAGAGGGTTCCCTTTGCCTGTCAGCTGGCTGTCAAGGATAGGGAGGGCAGGTACACTATGGTCACGGAATCCAAGATGGGCCATAAGATCACACTAGTATGGGTTTCTGCACCTAACACGGATTCCCCAGAATTTTTCTATACATTACACACAGCTTTCCAAACTAGAACAGAGTGATCATGGGTGGGGATTTCAACCTCTTACTTAATTCAAACTTGGACAGTACCTCTGCCTCTCACGACACGAAGCCACGAGCGCGACACGCCCGCTTAGACCTAGGTGACCAATTTTCTTTGATGGACATGTGGCATAGACTCAACCCGGTTCTCAGATTACATGCACTATTCAGGTGAGCACAATACCTGGACCAGGATTGATCTCTGGTTCCTCTCCTCCGATGTGTCCTCTTGGTACCAGGTGTTGACCACACTGCCTAGAACATACTCTGACCATTCCCCGATCCTACTTGGTCTTCGGGTCCCGCAACCGGAGGGGTACGAAAGGCAGTGGCGCTTTCCGGGTCAAGCCCTCCTGGGCGACCTTTTGTCACGAGATCGGAGAAGCAATAGAGTAATATTTCACGATTAACACTGGGTCGGTGGACACCTGGGCAGTGCTATGGGAAGGATTCAAAGCTTGCATACGCGGCATATGCATTTCCAAACATGCATGTGTGCTTAGATCATTATGCGCGACACTGGCCAGAATGGAGAGCGACCAGACAGCGCTAGACAACTAATCTCAACGCACTCCCACAACTTTCACAGGAGAAAAGGCTGAGTCCTTGTAGACTACAGAAACATCAGATCGCGAGACCCTTTATTTAGGTAAATAACAAACCGCCCATCGTTATGGCGAGGGATACCGCCCCGGTCGCAAGCTATAACAAACTTAGGCCACCCTACAACAAGGCCTACATCACAGAGCTTTGTTCCACAAACAAAACTTTACTCACATCCCCTCCGATATTCAGGATGGATTTTAGTCATTACACCACATTATGCACATCTAGGCTGGGCGTGACGCCACTGCGAAGGAGGCATACCTCTGAGGCAGGACTTGTGTACTTGGGAGAAATATGCAAGACATTATGGCAGAACCCATTACAGAGACTGAGGTACATGGCGCAATTAAAGTGCTGCGCAGCTCCTCCGCACCCGGCCTAGATGGCTTTACGGGCGAGTTTTACAAGTCCTTTTCAGACCTCCTGGCGCCAAAGCTGATTGAAGTATATGCAGAATCCCTGGAAAAAACAGACCCTGCTGCCTACACTAAGTGAAGCGGTTATCATTCTACTGGCCAAGCCTGGTAGGGACCCCTCCCTCTGCTGATCCTATAGGCCACTTTCTATATTGAATGTCGATTACAAAAAACTTGCAAAAATTGTCGCCAACAGACTTTCGCAATTAATGGAATTCATCATCTCTCCAGCACAATCTGGTTTTGTTCCCCATCGTTCGATCTCCTTAGATTTACAAACCCTGTTTGCAGTGCTCCATAGAATAAGTCACAAGGTCCCGGCAGCGGTTATTTTGATAGATACCGAAAAAGAATGATACACTGGAATGGTCCTTCGTGTATTAAGCGTCGCATGGGCATGCCAGCTGGATTTATAGCCACAGCGAGCCTACTATATAGCCACCCAAAAGCCAGACTATGCGTAAACTGTACCTTCTCAGACCTCATTGGCCCGTGGCACTCGCCAGGGCTGTCCTTTATCACCCCTGCTGTTCATCCTGGCCATGGACCCTCAAATGCAGCATTTCCAATAGAAAGATTTACACAGGGGACTGCAGTTTAAAATGGGCCCACTTTTGGTTTCTTTATCTGCAGACGACACCATCCTCTATGTTTAGGAGTCACATTTAAATCTAGAACCGCTCCTCAGGGATATTCAATTCAGGCAACATTCTGGATTGGGCATTAATTGGCGCTAATCAATCATTTTTCCTTTGACCACCAGTACCACACCTTAGAATTGTGAATTCCCTTTGGAGTTGGGGGGGATCTGATTCAGTTAAATATCTGGGGGTCCATATACACCTTGACTCGGTCCAGATTAACACCATATACACCTTGACTCGGTCCAGATTAACAGATTGAATTATGGACAAGCACTAACTAAAATGGAGACTTGGGTGGAAAGATGGCTCTGGCTCCCATTATCCATGGCAGGTAGAGTTGCAATAATTAAAATGATACTGCCTACATTTTTATTTTTTAACATTCCATGCCCCTTACGCACACCTTTTTTGCATCATTACGATCCCATCTTATTAGGTTGATCTGGGGCAGAAAACAGCTGTGTGTTTGGTGGAGGATACTCACACTGCCTTACGAGAGGGGCGGCTTTGGGGTTCCGGATCTTTATTTATATTATTAAGTGGCACAGTGTAGTTTTGCTTGGTAACACCCAGACGCCAGGATTTCATTTCTGCGCCCCAAGGCAGACTTGGTCCTCCCTGAGCGACTGGAGGCTGTCTTGCCCAAGGGCGAACCTAGGGAACCAGTGAATATACAGACAGTCTCGACCACTAGCTGGGCTTGGAACAGGCTCCATCGTTACGCAGGTGCATCGGTTTAATACGCGTCAGCCCTTCCACTGCCTAATGCTCGCTGGCTCCAGATTAGAAACTTGTCCAACGCATGTTGACTAAGTAACGATGGGTGACCTATCCAGGCAGCCACATTTTTTTCGGCCACTGAGGAAGATCACTTTCAGGAGGCCTCGATCATGGATAAATTTGTGCAAAAGACTGTATTCTGCGTTACGAGCCACGCTTACTGGTTTTCCATTAGAAAATTACATTCGCCCCTCTATCCCTCATTGAGAGAAATAGTGGAGAGCACATGGTGTCGAAGCTCTATAAACTTTGCATCAAGCAACTCCCTATAATAGACTACAAACTCTGTACAGAATGGGAGACAGACTTGGGTCACCAGATCAGACGACCAATGGACAGTATGATGCAGGGCCACAAAAGACATTTCATTGAATAGTCGACAAATTGCACTACAAGTTTCTCCAAATAGGACACCGGCCAAGCTGCATAAAAATGATCCCAGCAGACCCCACACATGTCAGAAATTCAGCGCTCAGCAAGCAGACATAGCCCACCTCACCTGGACCTACCCCTGCATACGCCCCTTCTGGGACCTAGTACACACGAAATTAGGTGAGATCCTTGGACCCCATATTGATCCTGTACCGGAGGTGGCACTCCTGGGGTACACAGTGAATTTTCCCAAAGCAGTCCGGAAGCTGGCGACCTTTCGATTGTTGGCAAAGCGAGAAATTGCATTACACTGGGGCAATAAGCCTTACCCCCACACTACAGGGCTGGTTACAAAGCCTAGCATACTGTAACACAAATAGTGAGATCTATTCCAGCACATTACCTAGCACAGCACGGCCCAAAGATATATGGGGCCCATATAAAGTCTACATAGATACCCTGCACAATTCCGCCTCTTCACAGTCCGTTTCAGGGATAGTACCTACAGGGGTGGGATGACTCCATGGCTTCATGTACGAACTAGGCACATTAGACAAATCCCGGAACTGAACGCCATCACTTTTGCTTGCCCTCTGCCTCAAAATCTTCCAACTTCTTTTTTTTTTTTTTAGATATTGGGACCCCCTTGGGACTTCCAGACGTAGCATGTTCGAGGAATGAATAGGGAGATACTCTAGACATATGCGAATTGCATTTAAATTGTTTAATAAGTATTTATTTTGAGAGTTTTATATAGTGCTGGCTAGACCGGAAGTATCAGAGCGCTTTACATAAGGTTCCACAGAAATTACAGAATTACATCAGTTACACGTTACATCAGTTACTAGAAAAACATCGAGAGTAGAAGACAAAATACATGAAGCTTAGAAGGGAAAAGGGGTGGGGAAAAGGGGTAGGAGGTAGAAAGGATGGAGAGACGAAGGAGAGTCTGCTCAAAGTCCGGCTGCGTAGGTGACGGCTGAGGAGGAAGTCTACAGCCCATCTCCTATTTAGCCATCGCGTAGCTCCACCAGGCATCAGCCAAACAGCTAGGTCTCAACGGGAAAGGAGCAAAGAGGAGTGATAAATGGAGCGTAAAGGAGAAGGGGTGGAGTAAAGGGGTAAGAGGAGACCGCAGCGGAGGAGAAGACTAGACAAATATCCGAAAACCGGCTGGGTAGGCGACGGCCAAAGCGGTGTGCCAGAGCCAGTCTCCCCTATAGCTGTCGGAGCAGCTCCACCAGTAATCGGCCATGTGGTTCGGACTCCGCCGGCATAGGGTGATGAACAGGGGTAGGTCGAGGTTTTTGATCACTAGCTCTGGGGCTGGGGTTTTCAGCTACGAGGCTTGTCCATGTGAGATCAGTGGTAGCCATTTTATGATCAGGCGCAGAGTGCTGTGCAAGTCTTTTGTTAGAAGATAGGCCAGTTCCCTGGATAGAGATTATGGTCAACCAGGAGACTACAAGATGATCCAGGGCGGAGGTCACCATATTGGAGAGAGCCATAAGGTCCTGCCCCAAGCAAAAGCAGCCTGGGTGCCATGTTGGGGTCAGGCGCGGCCGGGAATCAGTAATTGTTTGGAGAAAGCCCTATGGTAACAGGGGCAAGTCCAGTCCACCTCCAGAGATAGTTATGGGCCCCTTGGTTAATTACATGGAGTCCCCACTCACCGTCGTCTCGAAGGAGGTCACCGGAGTCCTGAGGCGCCATCTTGTCTTTTTAAACGGATGGTCCTTAACACGAAAAAGATGACAGCAGCGCTGACTACCACAAGCATGGACAACGCTCGCTAGGTCATCGGTCAATGTCGATCGCTTTGTCTCCGGGTGTTTCCTTTAACTTTCAACGCCTTCGGACCTCCGCATCACAGGTCTCTTGTGTTATTCTAAGGGGTTATTGCCCATTATTATACAGCATTGCAAGGATTTTGTGCAGTTGGACCACGATACTGCAGCCATCCGCTTACGCCGAAATGGCTTTGTTCACCTCAGCGATGCGGATAACAGGTATCGTACTCACTTTATCCCCAATGGTGCGAGGAGAGTTGTGGCATAGTTGCAGTGGCGCCGGTAGTTTGCAGACACAGGAGACAAAACAAAGTTTAGCTTTCTCCTATTCTGCTGCGTACACTGCCGCCATCTTGATACAGCCTGAGGCGCCGGGGGGGGGGGGGGTTTCACCTTCTGAAATGAATTACTTCTTGTTGATACAGAGTTATTTGCATCCGTTGAGTGTATGTTGTTGGGCAGCAATTCTGATCTTTTTATGATTCTGGCATATAGGGAGTCACCAAAAGCAGCATTTTAGACCAAAATTATGCCCAACTGGCAGAGCGGTACTAGCTTGCAGCTCTTCTCCTTGCTTATCCCCCCCTCCCCCCCCATCCAAGTGTAGTATACAATTGTATTAAGATGCTGGACAGTGGTGATCGTTTATTAGATATTAAAATGTTAATTTCATGTTGCAAACATGAAATTTACAATGACCAACAATAACTATGATGTATATGTAAAATTTGATAATCAATAAAAAAGCTATGCCTCATTCAGCTATAAATTCTACACAATCTATGTCTCTGGACACAGATTGGTGCAAATGGGGGGGGGGGGGGGGACACACAACTGATGGGCTGTGCAGGAGACTTGTGGCCTAGAGGGCTCCTTTCTACACATATGGGAGTGGGTTGAACCAGAAATACTGGAGGAAGGTGCTAGAGTGCATGAGCTTGGTATTGCCATTTGCGATTAGGCCTGAAGCAAAGGTTTCTTGAACTTGTGGGAACACACAGCTGAACATTAAGGACAAACTATGGGCAACTTTGGGTCAAATGGTAGTAAAAAGGGAACATCGCACGACTATGGGGGGCAGCTGCATGCCTACGCTTGCAGCCTGGAAGGCAGATATGGACTGGTGTATGGTAAGGGGAAAAAAAACTATGTTGCACATGGGTGCCCACAGAAATGGATTGCTATATGGAGCAAATGGAATGTGTATCATGGAAATATATGTGACCACCCCTGCCTTCCCTCTGTAAGATGAAGCAACATAATCGTAATTATTACGATCATGTTTCACTGCATTTGCAGAGCTATACTATGCAACTGTCAAGTCTCCATAATTGTTCAATTGAATCAAAGTGTCTATGTAAGGTCGTGACCAGAAGGTTTAATAAAAAAGAATCCAAAAAATAAAAAAGTTGAATGGTAGCATGGATGCAGCGAAGGAGGGGGGGGGGGCAGTCACTTATCTGTAAAGTCAAGAATTGCATTGGCAGCACAGAATGAGGATAGGACAGCGATTACCCAGAACTTACTGGTGGGAATACACTGAGGCAGACTGTTTCTTGGCCAAAACAACAAGTTACTTACCTTCGGAAACTATATCTGTAAGAAACATTAGTTAAGATTCCTTACCTTAAAATATCACCAGGTGTGGGCTTAATCCGGAAAGATGGTCAGTAGTACCCCTGCGTGTCGGTAGGTGTTGTCTGCGGCTCCCCATCAGTCATGATTGTAGGAAGGTGGATATCTGACTATGGTTCCCCCCAACTTTTTGCCTAGTGTCTAGCTGGTTTTTCGACTTAGTTGGCCTGAGATCCTGCCATTCAGGGTCTCAGGCTGTCTGCTCTCTCTAAAATGGACTCCATGCACCCTAGGTACATACCCAATTGGTAAGGATCACCTTATTGGACCCTGTACAGTGTACCCTAGGTACCCAGGGCATAGGTGTACCCTAGGCCTCCCAGGGGCTGCAGCATGTATTATGCCACCCCTGGTCTGGCCTCCCAATCAGACAACTGGCTGATCACTCAGCTGGGGCAAGGTAGTGTAATCACCCCTTGCTTAGATATAGTATACCTATATCTACCCTTAAAATAGACACATGTGCACCTATCAGCCACTCCTATGGCAGGCCTTAACAATCCTGGAGGCAGAGTGCTTGGTAACATGTGAGATGGTGCTCTAGCATGAGCTGAGCCTGTCTGCAGCTTTCGGAACCATGTCCTTATAGCTGTTCTATGATATAGCCTACCATATACTCTTAAAGTGCCTTATAATCTTAAACGGTTATGGTAACTATGGCTTGGCTTTATCAAAACATGTTGTGTAAGGTGTCTAACACTTTAGAATAATACCCCCATACCATTTCTGGTGATGAGGATATTATTCCTCCCTTCTAGAGGGAGAGACATGTTAAAATCCTACTTTGCTGTTTAACTGACCAAAGCCTCAGCATCACAAAATGGATGCTGCTGCCACAGACATGAGTCTGATCTCCTGCAGCTGGGAGCCCTCCCAGCCAGGGCGGCCTGGACAATAGGTTTCCTGCTTGGGGAGGTGCTAGCACCTCCCCAGACAGACTTTAGTGTATTGGGGCAGGGAGGGCTGAAAGGAATGACATGCCTGGGGCACACAAGGTGCTCCATGCATAGTCCTGTTCAAACCGGTGCTGGGGCACTCCAGCCCCAGCTTTGGCGTGAAGCTGGACAAAGGATAGGGGGGTGTAGCCACTCCTCTTCCTGGTCCCACCCATAGGAGGGACCTTGCAGGTAGCCCAGCCCACTAGCCCAGTATATCAGTAGGTAGCTGAGCCCTGCTAGATTAGATTAACCTGAATCTGCAACTTTTACAGAAACTCTGAACCTTCAACATTCGACTTCAGGAAGAAGACTGAAGAAATCTCCCTTGTGGCCAAGGAGGGCCCACTCTGGGCAACCAGGCACCGTCGAGCAACCGCTGCTTTGCGACTGATCCTACGAGGGACGACTGCAGAGACTGACCAGCGCCGAGACTTCCAGACACCTCTGACCCAGATCCACATCTCCAGCGAAGCTGAGACCCGTGGGGGAGACGTGGGACCGGTGACTTGGGAAGAGTGGCTAGTACCCGACTAGCGCGACTTCGAGGCTCCCTCGAGGCTGTGCTTGGGGAATTAAGCCCCCATCCCGAGCACCATCTGCAAAGAAGATCAGCTCCCCACACTTCGCGTGTTCTGCGTGGGGGCCTTCTGCACCCGAGTTGCTCGACGTGTTGTCCGGTTGCTGGCCCGTTGGCTAGTAACCTCTGCGACGACGAACCTTTGATTTCATCTTGCTGGTCCGGCTCCTCCAGACTGGCACCCGCTCCTCTGTAAAAGAGAAGCACCCCAGACCTTCCTGGTCTGCACCAGAATCAAGTCCTCCATCCTGCGTGGGTTCCGCTTGCCAAGGCTTGTTGGGTCCTGACTCGACTTCAATGCCGTCGACAGCAAGAGCCTTCGTGGGACAGCTCACCTCCTGGTCCTGGTCGTCTGACGCCTCCTGGTACCAGTGACTGCTGCGACAAGCTTCACCTGCATCTCCATGACATCGCCTGGTTCCTTCCCGGCTCCTGGCTGGTGACTTAGACTGACGCTTCTGCTTGCAGGTTCCTTCCTTCTTGATCCCCTCCTTGGGATCCACCGGACACCCTTCACTGACTGCCTGTCAGCAACTTTCCTTCAGGCATCCATAGGAATCGACGACGAAACCAGACGCAAGTTCACACCTATGCACCCGCAGCCCGCGGGCTAGGTAACTTCAGCATTTCGGTGCTCACAAGGGTATTGACTATCCAAGGGTCTAGTTTGAGTCTCGACTTCCTAGCTATACCAGAAGTGTCCTAAAACTGCTAATAACTTGCATTTCTAGCGACTTTTACGCGCGAGTGTTTCCACTCTGCACCTGAATCCCATGGACCTCCCACTTCCTAACCTTTGGTAGTATAGTGTAGCCCCAGCGATTCCCTAGGCCTATCCTGTGTTCGTGACAGTGGTCCTTATACCACTTACTTAGTATATGGTTTGCGTGGCCCCTAGGACCCAACTGTATTACTTACCTGTGTGACTTAATGTATGCTTAAATAAGACTGTTGTACTTACCTCGAATCTCATAAAGAGTGCTGAGGGTTTGACTAGAATAAATACATTCTATTTTTATATACATCTGTTGTGGTGTCCTTTCATTTGGTCTTCAAGGGATTACAAATGGTATAACAGCTGGCTTCACATGCCATTCAGAGTTTAGCCCAAGACTGCTCTTGTCCATGCTACCACTAGGATAGCTGGTCTATAAGGTTGACTTTACAACCAATCACCATAAGGGTTGTTTGGACTGATACAAGGTGTACACTAGAATTAGTGACATCATACATCAGGCCAACTTCTCACAATGATCGCCGGGATGACGGAGTACTTAGACGCTGCCCTCGCGGACGTCTGTTCTGTACATAGCTTTCTGCACCAGGAATGCAGAGCCATGCAAGAAACCGACACTGGGGCCATGAAACTAAGACTCTGAAAAGGATGACCTTAACCCTAGATATCGGTTCGCGGAACAGGGAGGATGGGTGGGGCGGTAAGGAATCTAACAAATGTTTTACAAATGGCATATGCACTTACCAGTATGCATCTGTTCTTGGCATGTAGAGCTGCAGATCTACACACTTGTGCATAGATCGCCATCTGGTGTTGGGCCCGGATGTTTGTAGTCGTTTTTCCTCTTGGAAAGTCTTTGGAAGTCACGAGGTCGGTGACTCCTCCTTTGGATCGTATTGCACATGGGCTTCGGCTCCATCCTCAGATTGTTTTTCGCCAGCAGGGAAATGGAGCGTCGTAATAAACAGTGAAGATGCCCATGTGTGTTGTATCTAAAGAAGATAAACTGGAACAGATAAAGGTAGCCGGGGAGGCGGGTGGGCGTGTGTAAATCTGCAGCTCTACATGCCAAGAGCAGATGCATACTGGTAAGTAGCATATTCCGTTCGAGGGATATGAGCTGCAGATTACACACTTGTGCATAGATTATATAGCAGTACCCACCCTTAGCGGCGCCCACCCGTCTGTTGCAGTGGTTTGAAATAATGTTTTGAGTACAGCCTGGCCCACACTAGAGTTGCTTAGTTTGCACATCTACACAATAGTGGTTAGTGAAAGTGTGCGGTGTTGACCATGTAGCTGCTTTGCAGATATCTACTAATGGGATATTTCCTAAAAAAGCCATTGAAGCCCCTATTTTACGTGTAGAATGGGCTTTGGGGGGGGGGGGGGGGGGGGGGGGGAATGGATAGCGTTAGTTTTGCTTTGTGGTAGCAAATCTGAATGCATTTGACAATCCGCCTAGCTATCCCCGACTTGGTGTAGTAGAGTACGGCTTGTTTGACATCTAGTGTGTGGAGAGCTCTTTCTGCAACAGTTTAAGATTGCGAGAATACTGGTAGTTCTACAGATTGGTTTAGGTGAAAAGGAGAAATGACTTTAGGGAGGAATTTTGGGTTGGTATGGAGAAAACTTTGTTATGGTGCATTTGTAGAAAAGGTTCTTGAATGGTAAATGCTTGTAACTCACTGAACTTTGAGGGAAGTGATGGCTACGAGAAAAGCGGTTTTCCAGGTTAAAAATTAGAGTTCACATTTGTGTAATGGTTCGAAGGGAGGCCCCATTAGTCTGGTGAGAACGATATTTAGGTTCCACACAGGTGAGGGTGGCACTCTGGGGGGAATTATTCTTTTAAGGCCTTCCATGAAGGCTTCCTGGTCAAAGGGATGGTTGAGGATAGAGACGTGTACCTCCGGTTTAAAACCCAAGATCCTTAGCCAGGCATGGCGACGGAGGACACTAGTATGGATAGCCCTGGAGGCTGTGTCTGCTGCATCTAGGGCACAACGTATGGAGGTATTACTAATGGTTTTGCCCTCCTGAATTAGCTTGTTGGCCCTAGGTTTGTATTTATCGGGGAAATGTTGCATTATGGCTTCTAATTCGTCATAATGGGCCCTGTCATACCTGGCTAGTAGCGCTTGCGTATTAGCGATAAGTCATATGTTGGCAGCTTGGGATGCAGTACGCTTGCCTGATGCGTCCAAGAGCTTAGACTCTTGGTCAGGTGGTGGGGCTTTACCTGACGCTTGGGAGTTGGCCCTTTTACGTGCTGTGGAACCTACCAGAGAATCTAGTGGTGCTGGTCCAGGGGCGGATTTGTATTTCTTTTCAATGCGTGGGTTAATGACCCTGGCTCTGACTGGGTCTTTAAAGACCTCTGGCGCATGTTTTATAACTCCTTTGAGCATCGGCAATATGGTGGTAGTCCTATGTGTGGTGTCAAACGTATCGAGGAGGAAATCCTCCTCCACGGGGTCGGTATGGAGATCAACCCCGTGATAGTGTGCCGCCCTTTGTAGTAGATGGTTGAACCCCAGTGAGTCTTCTGGTGGGGAAGGTCTGGAAGGGTAGAGATCATCTTGTGGGACGTTAGGGATATAATTGTCCCATGGGTCTGGGGAGCCTGTGGGAGTGGGGTTCCCCTGTAGGTAAATCTTGGGGCACGTCTCCCATGTCATCATATGGATCCCCCTTATCCTCATCATCCGGCGAGGGTGTTTGGGAATGATGAGGTGGGGCAGAGACGGTGGAGGAGGGGGAAGGTGGAGGAGGTGGTGGGGAAGGTATTTGAAAGGAGAGGTAGCAGAGTCCTTCCTCTCTGGAGGTGGAGGCGGAGCAGGTTTATCCAGCTGTCTTTTTGATGGAGATTAACAAATGTCCGGTTTTAGGATCCTTGGTTCGTATTTTTTGTAATGGATCCGGTGTAACAAGTTCTGGTGATATTGGTTGGTCCGTCGGCGCCGAAGCAGTTGGTTTTTTAGCTTTATCCGCACGGGTTTGTTGTTTGGAACTATGCTTGGAAAAGTCGGATTGTTTGCTCAGCGCCAAGGTGGATTTCAGCTTCGAAGTGTCGGTGGCCTGGTGTTTGTCGGTGCCGAAGATTGTGTTGGCACCGAGGAGCTGGATCTCGACAGAGTGTTTCGGTGCGGGGCTCGGTGTCGAAGCGGAGGCCACTTTCTTTTCTGGTGTCGAAGAGTGTTTATCGGCACCAACGGTGGGCTGGCTCGAGCTGCCGGAAGGCTTAAATCGGCTTCTTTACCGGGCCTGAAGGTGCGGTGTGAAAAGCAAGGTCTTTGGTCTTGCTTAGGCCCGGAGGCAAAGGCGTGACCAAAGCCTTTTTTGTTGCCGGCGAGGGTGTGTGTGGTGGGGCGGGGGGGGGTAATTTGTACTCATGACCCTCTGTGCCGGAGTGATGTCCTCCACATCTGAATAGTCTGCTTCGGAGGCGCTGACGAGTCCCTTGTCGGTGTGGTGTTCTTCTGGAGCGTCGACGTCTTCCCCGAAGTCGTCGTCCGGAATGGTCGACGTGTGCCATGGTTCCTCTAGCCCTTCGGTCTCGAATGGTTTTCTTGGACCGGAAGGACTTGCACGCTGGACAATCGAGCCTCGTGTTCAGGGGAGAGGCAGAGATTGCATACTTCGTGGAGATCGGTGTGGGGGAACTTGGACCCACATCAAGGGCACTTCTTGAAGGGAGTCCTTTCCATTAGCCAGGACCGGAGCTTGGGTAGGCCCGAAGGCAGTCGTCGACTTTTTGCCGATGAGGCGCGTTGAGTGGGGAGATCGCGATCGAAAATACCTCGAGCTGGGGTGAGGATTGCGCGTCGATCTGGAAGCTGTTCGGAACCAGAGCGCGAAGATCACATCCGAGCCCGATGGCGGATCTGAGGATGGAGCCGAAGCCCATACGCAAAACGATCCAAAGGAGGAGTCACCGACCTTGTGACTTCCAAAGACTTTCCAAGAGGAAAAACTACAAACATCCAGGCCCAACACCAGATGGCGATCTATGCACAAGTGTGTAATCAGCAGCTCATATGCCTCGAACATATCGTTACCCAAGGTAACCAACTTGTTCATCTGAAAGAAACACATTAGATTCCTTACCTTAGAATAGATACCCCAGCAATACCAACCCCGGTGGTGGGTCTGCAAACCAAGATCACACCAGGAAGTCCTGGAGAACGGAACAGCCAAAGAAGCAGTCTCTCCGGACTTGGCTGTCCAGGCAGTAATGCTTGGCAAACATGTGCAGTGAGGCCCACATTGCTGCCTGACAAATGTCCTGCAGAGGGACTCCCCGTCCCAAGGCAGTAGTAGCCGCTGTGGCCCAAGTGGAATGGGCCCTCAGCCCCACAGGAGGATCCTTCTTAGCTAAGGAATAACAGGCCTTCATGCACAAAAAGACCGACCAAAGAGATGGTCCGCTTGTGCACTGCCCGCCCCTTCTTAGCGCCCACGTAGCCAACAAAGAGTTGGTTGTTCGACCAGAACAGTTTTGTGCGGTCCAGATAGGAGAGCACACGTTTTGGGTCCAGACGGTGGAGCGTCTTCCTCTTTCGAGGGATGCGGAGGCGGAATGAAGGTGGGCAAGGTAATGGACTGCCCGATGTGAAAGGCAGTAACCACCTTAGGAAGAAAAGGATGAGTCCTCAGAACATTGTCCGGATGGACAGAAAAGAAAGGAGGATTAGATGAAAGGGCCTGGAGCTCATTCACTCTTCTGGCACAGGTGATGGCAACCAGGAAAAGCAGTCTTGAGTCAGAAGACGGAGAGGACAGTTGGGAAGTGGCTCAAAATGAGCGCACATCAGATAGGTCAACACCAGATTCAAGTCCCACTGAGGCATTACAAAGGGGACAGGAGGAAACATGCGAGTAATGCCTTTCAAGAATCTATTTACAACAGGGGGACTTGAAAAGAGAAGGCTGACCAGGAAGCCTTAAGAAGGCAGAAACAGCTGAAAGATATTCCTTGATGGTGCCCAGAGCAGAGCCCTGCTGGGCCAGGGAAAGAAGAAAGAAGAGAACTTCAGAAAGAGGGGAAGCAAGGATATCCACAGCCTTTGCTGTGCACCATGCCACAAATGTGTTCCACCTGCAGGCATACCGTTTTAGTGGAGGGACGCCTGGCTGCCAGAATGACAGACTTCAGGAGGCAAGTCAAATGGCATCAACTGCTGCTGCTCAATCTCCACGCATGGAGGTGGAGGCTGGACAGGTTCGGGTGGAGGACTGTCCCCCTGCTGCGACAGAAAGTCGAATCGGGGGATCGAATGACAGACTGAGTAGCTCGGGATACCAGTATCTTCGTGCCCAATCCGGAGCCACAAGAATGACTTGTCTGGTCGGGCCTGGTCGCACCTGATCTTCAGCACTCTGGGCAGAAGTGGTATAGGCGGAAAGGCATACAACAGACCGCAACTCCACTCGTGACGAAAAGTGTCTGAGCAATTGCCGCCTTGTAAATTCCAATGCGCAGAACTGATGACATTGCGCTTGCTCTTCGGTGGCGTATAGATTTAACCAAGGCTCTCCCCATTGACAGAACCACCTGTCAAAGGGTCCACGACCCCACCCTGTTTGTTGCAATACCACATGGCGGTGGTGTGGTCTGTGAACGCCTGCACTACACTTCCCCGGACAGAGGGCAGGAATGCCATCAGTGCAAGCCGGATTGCCCGCAGCTCCAGCAGATTGATATGGAGCCAGGGCTCCGCCGGAGACCAGAGGCCTCTGATCTCCGCCTCTCCCATGTGGCCCCCCCAAATCCCAGGAGGGACGCATCAGTCACCACTGTGTGCTCCAGTTGGGGTAGGGAGAGGGATCTGCCATTAACCCACACAGTCCGTGAGCCACCACTGCAACTGTCTTGAGGTGCCCTCCTAGATCAGGACGTGGTCGGAAAGGTTGCCCCGATGTTGCGCCCACTAACTTCAAGTCCCACTGCAGAGCCTGCATCCGCCTCCTGGCGTGATGTACCAGGAGGATGCAGGAGGCCAGCAGCCATAAGGTCAACCTGACCGAAACTTGGGATAAAGGCTGAAAGATCGGAATCAGAGCCTGAATATCCCGAACCCGCTGTTCGGGAGGATAGAACCGAAACTGTGCAGATTCCAGAACTGCTCCGATGAAGAGGAGCTGCTAGGAGGGACTCAGATGTGACTTAAGCATGTTGACGGAGAACCCCAGCTAATGCAGGAGGTCGGCCGTAGTCTGGAGGTGACTGTCCGGGGCGAGCCTGCCTTCAACCAGTCGTTGAGATAGGGGAAGACTGGAACTCCTAATCTGCGCAGATTAGCTGCGGCCACCGCCATCACTTTCATGAACACCCAAGGGGCACTGGTGAGGCTGAAGGGGAGCACGGTGAACTGCAAGTGCTCGTGGCCTACTGTGACCAGTTGGTGGGCCGGCAGGATGGGGATGTGGAAATAAGCGTCCTGCAAGTCCAATGCTACCATCCAGTCTCCAGGGTCTAGGGCAGCCAGAACCTGAGCTAAAGTCAGCATCTTGAAGTTCTCCTTCCGGCGTCCAAGATAAGACATAGGAAACGCGTTACTTACCTGTAACAGCGGTTATCCAGTATTGGTGTCTTTCATAGATTCACATGCCTGAATCATTCCCCGTCGTCGAGACGGGAGCCTCCGGTACATAGAAAAGTAATGTCCTATAGACATACACAGAGAAAAATAGGCCTAAGGGCCTCTCCTTAGTGGCCTATCCTTGTCCTTATGTAAAAAGGACCAAACTCTCAGAGCCAGCCAATCAGCCATCACCTCCCTCTAGAACCTTCCTGACAGGAGCCTCAGTCCCTCAGATTTTCGTACGCACTAGGCTAGGTAGGCGTAATACAGTTAGAGACGTGAGTCCTTAAGAAACGCGTTACTTACCTGTATTAGGGGTGTCTTTCATAGATTCACATGCCTGAATCAGATTTTCTACCGCATGTTGTGCTAGGGAGTCTCCAGCCTGAGTTCTCCTCAGGATTTCTTTAAAACCAGATTGTTCACTTTTGAAAGTGACTTATTTCTTCAAGGACTTAAACAGATTGCTTCAGGCCACTTATTACTGCAGTGAGTGATTTATTTCTTCTAAAAATTCTGGCATGTCTGAATCCCAGAAGAAAGCCCTTTTCAGGGCCTGCTCTTCATGTGGGAAGAAGAGGCTACATGTGGACGACAAGCATGACCTCTGCCTATATTGCCTTTATCCTGACCACGTGCCTAAGGACTGTAAAATATGTAGGTCTTTCCCTCACAAGACCTTGAGGGACAGAGAAGGTCGTCTGCTCATCTGGCTGGACAGGCTTAAGGACAGGGAGAGTGTGGTGTCCTCAGAGGGAAGCTTTAAGGACCTCTGAAGTCTCCCTGAAGAGGCAGAGAGTGACGTCTCCTGGCCCCTCACACTCCTCCTATGAAGGCACTCAAGAAGTCTTCAGAGGCAAGATCTTCCAAATCTTCAGTGTCTGACAAGGATTCTCAGACTTTTAAGAAGCCTACCCAGTCGGCCAGCAAAATTGCGACAACCTCCTCAGCGCAAAAACAAGTTGGGGCGCCAGGTTATGTCTCCACAGCGACGACAACTGTCAACGACGACAGCGTCGTCAGTCTTCTCGTCGACTACGACCACCCCTTCATCGTCGTCAGCAGGTACGCCCATTTCATCTGTTATACTGCTAAAGCCGTCGTCGACGTCCAAGACCTCGTAGACGACGAAGATTGTCCTGTCGACGACGACATAGTCGATGAGGAGCCCCCCGTCGACGGGAGAGTCGACGACGACGACGAAAGCGTCGACGACAAATGAATAGTCGACGAGCGCATAGTCGACGAGGAAAACAGACGACGGGAACGCAGTCGACGAAGGCCATGCCGTCGACGAGGGTATCGTCGACGGAGAAATAGTCGACCATAGGTATTTGAGCCATGGAAAAAATCCAAACTCGTAGAAACGTAGTCTATGACCCTACCACCGTCGACAACAACACGGACGACGGCAGGGGATCCTGTACAGGGTTCGGGATCTGGCAAACTGACAAGGAAACAGATTGCACCTTACTTGGAGACGTTGTTTCTGGTGTAAACTCATTTGCCTATGGAGATTCTTCAGAGTGAGGAGTCTGAAGAAGAACTCCTGGATCAGGCTACTTCCCCTTCTGAGCTGCACGTCAAATGTCAGAGCACGGACGAAGAACAAGAGGAGATGAGCTGCCAGGAACACCCTGTGAGGGATTAGGTTTGCACGGAGGTCACCCCGATGGTATGCCTTCCCCTGTCAATTGTTAATGATCTCAAATACCTTATCCGGGATTACAAACAACGTTTACCGGAATCACCGGCACTTGACAGGGGGCCCGATGCCTACTACAAATCCACCAACGACAACACCAAAACAGACACGGCCAACTACTCAGGTCCGCCAGGAGACAGTGCCACCTCAGGTGATAGAGTCATCGGATGAGGAGGCTGAAGAGATGGAAGAGGGGGAAGTCCAGGAAGACCAGACGGATCAGGATGAGGAGGAGGAGTATGTGGCATCCTCCCCAGCTTCCCGGCAACCGCGCCAAGCAGATTCACCGCCAGTGGATATTGGCGGTTTCCATAAGATAGTGGAAAGAGCAGCGACGCGGATTCATATGGTGATGGAATCGACTGAGACCGAGTGTTTCTTGCATGACTTCAAGGAGCAGACAAAGAAGACGACGAAGTCGATCCCAATTATTGACTTTCTCTGGGACCAAGGAAAGAAACTGATGCTGACGCCGGCCTCCGTTCCTGCGGTTGTTCCGCGCCTGAATAAAAAGTACAAGGCTCCAACCACGGCGCCAGCTTGCCTTAATGGGCACCCGAAACCGGATTCGGTCGTAACCCAGGCGGCCCAGAAGAATTCTCGCAACCCTTCCTCTCCTCTGTCAGCCCCACCAGACAAGGAAGGCAGGAAGTTGGACACGATTGGTAAAAGGTTTTCTACCACATCGGCGATGACCATCAAGGTGGCCAACTCCATAGCCCTGTTAGGGCGTTATAACCGCCAACTTTGGGAGGATATAGCCCCATATATAGCGGCGCTGCCAAGCGCAGTTCAGGAGGAGGTCAAGGCACTACTTACTGAGGGCCAAACCTCGGCGGCAGAGATCATTGATTGTGCCATAGATGTGGCCATGACGAACTTTCGTCAACTGGCTGGGGCTGCAGTCCTGCGCCGTCAGGGATTGCTTAAGGCAACATCGTTCAGGCAGGAAGTGCAGACAAAAGTGCTGGACATGCCCTTCGACGGCCAACACCTTTTTGGGGATAAAATTGACGAGGCGCTCCAAGCAATCCAGAAAGACACTGATACGGCTAGAGCGCTTGGTACTTTGCAGGCAAGGAATCAGTCCTTTCGAGGCAACAAATCCAGAGGCCAGTCCTCCTACAGGGGATACTATCAGAATAGGTCCTCGTATTCCTACCAGAATAAATCCCAGTACAACAGAAGCAACAACAAGGTCGTCAGACTTATGGGAGATCAAACTTCAGGGGTAAAAACCAGAAAAGCACCGGCGGACGCCAGTGACCAGTTACTCCAGCGACTATCTCCCTCAAAGATTGGAGGAAAATTGACCCATTTCCTCGAAAATTGGCATCTCATCACCACAGATCGATGGGTACTTAAATTAATAAGATTCGGCCATTCCCTAGAATTCACCACCATCCCACCTGCAACCCCCCCCCCCGTAGGTGCCCACACAAACATCTGCGACTGCTACTCCGAGAAATATCTGCGATGTTGAAGGAGGGAGCGATCGAGCGAGTTCCATCGTCTCAGAGGGAGAAAGGATTCTATTCCCACTTCTTATACGCAAGAAGGAGAAGTGGAGGCCCATTCTAGACCTCAGGGCACTAAACTCTTTCCTGAAGAGTCAGTCGTTCAGGATGGTGACGATGCAAGAAATTCTAGGCATTCTAGAAAAAGGAGATTATGACATCTTTGGATCTTCAGGATGCCTACTATCACATCCCGATACTCAGGGGGCACAGAAAGTTTCTACGTTTTGAGGTGGCAGGACAGCACTACCAATTCAAGGTCCTACCGTTTGGCCTCAAATCCGCTCCGCGGATTTTCACCAAGTGCCTTTCACCTGTGGCAGCTTTCCTGCGTCAAATGGGTCACCAAGTCTTCCCCTACCTCGACGACTGGCTGGTAAAGGCACCTTCAGCTGCAGGCGCGACCGAATCCTCCATCGCCTGCACCAATCTTTTTCAACATCTAGGATTGACTCTCAATCACCAGAAATCCTATATATCCCCAACAAGAAGCATCACCTTTCTCGGGGCGACCTTGAACACGGAATGCGCAAGGGCATTTCCTTCAGAGGAAAGGAAAAACAAGATAATATCTCTGGCCACGGCTGTGGCATCAAGGAAGTCCCTAAGAGTTCGAACCTACAAATCACTCCTAGGAATGATGTCTTGTATACTCCTCATCCCTCACTGCAGACTTCGGATGCGTCCATTGCAAGAAGCCCTCACGAACCAATGGACTCAGAGTACAGGTTCGTTCGAAGACATTGTGAGGATCACACCGCAAATATCCAAGAGCCTGGAATGGTGGAGAGATCACAGGAATTTGTCTATAGGACTGCCATTCCTGCTTTCAGCAGCACCGCTGGTGATCACCACCGATGCATCTCTGGCAGGCTGGGGAGCCGTCCTACAGGACCTCCAAGTAAGCGGCAAATGGACAGATCAGGAGCAGCATCTCCATATCAATCTTCTGGAATTGAGGGCTGTGTATCTGGCGCTGCAAGCCTTTTTACCTCGCATCCAGAACTCCCAGGTGCTCGTCAGAACGGACACCACGACGATGCACTCTCTCAACAAACAGGGAGGAACGCGTTCGCTCACTATCACGCGAATCGCAAAAGATCTGGAACTGGCTTGTTCTCCATGGGATCACTCTCAGGGCGGACTATGTCCCGGGCAAGGACGACACCATTGCAGACGCCCTAAGCAGACAGAAATCCCTCTCCCACGAATGGGAGCTCGACGAGAATACACTGGCTCAGATATTCTCGGAATGGGGGGTCCCAGGAATCGACCTGTTTGCCACCAAGGAGAACGCCAAATGCCCAAACTAAGCAAGCTGGCATCCCCAACCAAGGTCACTCGGAAATGCCTTTTCCATAGGTTGGTTCAGCGTATTTGCATACGCTTTTCCGCCGTTTCCGAGGATTTCCAGGGTCCTCAGGAAGATGAAGGCGGGAGCCCTGTACCCTGATCCTAATTTCCCCGTTCTGGCCGAGGCAGCACTGGTTCTCGGATCTTAATCGCCTCTCCATCAGGACACCGATTCGTCTGAAACAGCACCCGAACCTGCTGACAATGTCCAACGGGCAGGTGCAATACCCGAACCTGCAATTGCTCAGGTTATCGGCCTGGCTCCTGAGCACAGAGAGTTCTGTCATTTAAACATCCCGCAGGATTGCAGGGACGTGCTGGCAAAAGCGAGAGCGGACAGTACCAACAAAACCTACTCTCTCAAATGGAAACGATTCTGCGTATGGTGTTTAGAGAAAGGCCTGAGACCACTCCATATCACACCTGAACAGATATTGCCATATCTACTACACTTGGCACAGTCAGGATTGGCGCATGCATCCATAAAGGTGCATCTGGCGGCCATTTCACGTTTCACCAGGACTTACAAGGGACCGTCTCTCTGGTCCAGTAGGCTTATCAAACAGTTCCTAAAGGGACTATATAGGTCCTTCCCAAGACCTAAGTGGGTCCCACCGACGTGGCACCTCAATTTGGTCCTTAACCAACTCATGAAGCACCCTTTTGAGCCCATTCATCGAGCTTCCATCAAGTACATCTCATGGAAAACGGCTCTGCTGCTCGCTCTAACATCTGCCAGGAGAGTCAGCGAGCTTCAAGCTCTCTCCATTCAGGAACCCTTCATGCAGTTCAAACAGGACAGGGTGGTGCTGAGGACATATCCCAAATTCATACCGAAAGTGCCTTCAGACTTTCACCTCAATAAACCGGTGGTTCTACGTTCCTTCTTTGCAAACCCTACCACGGCAGCAAAAAGGACGCTCCACTCTCTGGACCTCAAAAGGTGTCTAAAGTTTTACATCGACAAAACAAAGAGCTTCAGGAAGTCATCACAGCTATTTGTGGCCTACAGTAGGCCAAGGATGGGTATGCCTCTAACGAAACCGAGCATCTCACGGTGGATCTCCTCAGCGATAGCATTCTTTCATGACGGAGCCGGACGGCCTTTGAGAGACAGGGTGGAAGCGCATTCCACCAGAGCTATGTCCACATCAGCAGCACTGTTCGCTGGGGTGCCGATTTTGGACATATGTAGAGCGGCGACGTGGAAGTCACCGCACACCTTCTCCAGACACTACTGCCTGGATGCTGAACTTATGAAGGATGCGGCAGTGGGCCAGGCAGTGCTTCGCCATCTATTCCAGTGAGGTGAGCCTTCCAACATCCCGCCATCCTGGTATGCACATCTCTTGCTGATATAATGTATTGATGTATGCCAATGTTTCAAACTCGCATAGTAATATGTGTATTATCTAAAATGGCTATATGGCATGATTACATCAGAAATATGCATAATGTATTGCTGACTACTCTGATTCAGGCATGTGAATCTATGAAAGACACCCCTAATACTGGATAAGAAACGCGTTACTTACCTGTAACAGCGGTTATCCAGTATTGGTGTCTTTCATAGATTCACATGCAACCCTCCCGCCTCCCCTGGAAGGACTAACGTCTCTCTAACTTTATTACGCCTACCTAGCCTAGTGCGTACGAAAATCTGAGGGACTGAGGCTCCTGTCAGGAAGGTTCTGGAGGGAGGTGATAGCTGATTGGCTGGCCCTAAGAGTTGTCCTTTTTACAAAAGGACAAGGATAGGCTACTAAGGGGAGACCCTTAAGCCTATTTTTCTCTATGTATGTCTATAGGACATTACTTTTCTATGTACCGGAGGCTCCCGTCTCGACGACGGGGAATGATTCAGGCATGTGAATCTATGAAAGACACCCCTAATACTGGATAAGTTCCCTTTGCCCTTCTTAGGAAAGAGAAAGTAGTGGTAGTAACAACCCTGTCCTGCTTCTGGGCCAGGAATGCACTAGATGGCCCCCTTGACCAAGATGGCGGTAACTTCCTCCTGCAGAAGTTGCAAGTGACCCCCCCCCCCTTCCCCCCCGACCCGACATGCGGTGGTACTGCGGTGGCATGGCTGGAAGATGTCGCCTTGAAGGGGAGGTAGTAGCCCCTTCGGACGATTTGCAACACCCACCTGTCCGACGTGATGGTATGCCAGTGGAGCGGGTGATGGCGAACTCTGCCGCCCACTGGCGTGGAATGGGCCTCAAAGCTCGGACTAGGAAGGCTTTGAGGCAGATGCTGCGGGAGCAGATGTTGACTGACAGGCTCTCGTCCCCCTGCTCTGCCACGGCGGAATCTACATCGCAACTGCGTTGAGGCTGGTCCTGTGGCTGGACGAACGTGCAAGGGTGCCCCTTCCTTGGCCACGAAAGGGACGAAAAGCAGAAGTTTGCTGGCGCTGGGCCGAGAGGCCCAAGGACTTGGCCATAGCCCTGGAGTCCTTAAAGCGCTCCAGCGCACTATCCGCTTTGTCGCCAAAAAGGCAAAGGCCATCAAAACGCATGTCCATGAGAGTGCTCTGGACTTCTCCTGAAAAGTTCGTGGACCTCAGACAGGCGTGACGACGAATCGCCACAGTCTATGTAATCGCTCTACCCAGCGAGTCTGGTGTCAAGTCCACATCGAATGGAGTACTGTGCTGCATCACGCCCCTCGGCTAGAGCCTGGCCGAGCAGTGTCCTGGCCTCCTCTGGACACTGGGGCAGCACGTCCGCCACCGTATCCCACAAAGAGTGGGTGTAACGGTCCAAAAGGCACGCGATATAAATTGACCACAACCCCAGACTGAGTGAGGTAAACAGCTTCTTGCCAAACTGCTCCAACCTTTTGGATTCCCGAACCAGAGGTGCGGACGGGAAGGCGGTTTAGGACATGGAGGCCTGGATGACCAGACTCAGGGGTGGGGTGTACAGAAAAACGGGGGGCAGTGGGGGGGTTCACCCGGAGCTGGGCGGTGGCGCTGGGCCACATTCCGATCCACAGGAGACTGGAGGGCTTGGACCAAGTGCCCATCAGAACGTCGGTGAGGGCCTCATTGAACTGCAGTAGAGGCTCCGAAGAGCTTACCGGCGGTTGACGCACCTCCGTGAGGTTAGTCCTCACGGCCGCTGCAGGGACCGCCAGGTGTAAGGCCTGGGCCGCCCTGCGCAGCACCACAGCATAAGTTGCACCCTCCTCCGTAGCCACAGAAGGAGGAGAGATGAAACCAGTGTCAGGCAAAGTGTCTAGACCACTTGCAGCCTCTAGCTTGTCTGCCCAGTCCTGACTTCTGCCACTTAATTGTCGTCCTGTGGACCTGTGGCCTGTGGACCTCTTGTCGCTCCTGGGCTCCTCACGCTGTTGGTCTCCCCTGACACCGCCTTACTCAATCGCGGCCGCGACAGGGGGAGACTACAGCTCCCAGGCTGCCTAGCGGCTACTTCCTGTAGTCTACGCACCCGGAGGCGCTCATAAGCTGGAGGCTCCCTCCGCGTCGCGGGACGCGCGCGGCGCCGGGCGAAGTGCGGGCTGTCTGTGGCCGTCAGGGGCTGCCAGAGGCTGGGCTGGGACACCCATTTTTCACCTTGCCCCAGATATCCCTGGAACTGGAGAAGACCGGTTGGAATATATGAAGGTTCCTTGTGTGGGTCATTGAAATCAGTCCTGTGTTTGATGTGGCTCTTACAGCTTCGCCCACATACCTGGTTTGCATTATTTCGCACTGGACTCCTTCTGATATTGTATACATTATTGTGGAAAGACAATGAGTAAATTGGGCAAGGTATCAAAGTTTGCTGCTTCCCGCCCTAATACTAGACTACACGCAGCTACGCCCCAGCCTTTACCAACACTCACGGCCATTGATAAAATGTTAGACTATTGGAGTTGTGGCCACTGCAATAGAAAACACAGAAAGGAGACTATCACTCCCACACTATGTTTATAAGACTATGAGGGGGGGGGGGGGGTAGGGGTGTCCCTACTTATGCTGAGCTCCCATGTTCCCAAATCCCTTTAGAATCTGAGGAACGAGGAATTAGTCCAGGCTTCCGTGATGTCTTCTAATAATGTTCTATCCCGCCTTCTTCCTCCCCTATAGTGATTGCAAAATCTGGGAAGCCAGGCCTTAAGTCGAGGAAAAATTGTCTCCCTAAAAAAACAAGGAAACTAGGGAAAAAAATGGAGGCCAATCATAATTTAGTGACCCCACTGGACAGTACATTGCATCCTCAAGCGGGGGTGCCATGTTGGGTCACCAATATGGTGGCTGATCTACAGGCATGCCTGGAGCAGACTATTGCCTCCCATATCAAACCCCTTGTCTCTAAACTAGATAGAATTGTTTCCATTTTAAATAAGAAGGAGGGGGGTATAGCAAAGTCTATAACTCCTAAGGACAAGATATTATCACCTGTAACTGGTAGTCTGAGGGCAGCAACAGATGATACTCCAGTAGTACAGAACTCAAATCTGGGAGTACCAACAAGCATTCACGAGCGTATAAACCCCATGCCTCCACTCCCTCCTGCATTAACGGTAGTGAGTTCTACCTCCCAGCCCCCAAGGACTTCACTCGTTAATCATAGACCATATTCCAAGGAGAATACAACGCTGCCAAAAACTGCCACACTTATGGCAAAGAGACCTGAGGAATCTAGGGTAGCCCCTTCACAGTTGCCTTCTATAAAACTGCCTCCAGAAGCACAACCTTATGTGGTAGTTTTAGTAGGTGTTCCGAGGGGAAAAAAAGAATACAAGTGTGACTTGAAAAATAAATGCATTCAATGGCTAAGCAAAAACAGACCTCTCCCCCCCAATATTTCAGGGGAAATTTTAGTGGCGAGAAGAATTTATTGGATAGGAAGGGGTCCCAAAACAGTGGCAGGAGATGCCATAATAAATTTTAGGGACCCTGCCACAGTGGATTATATCTGTAGAATCCCTTCTTGGTGGAATCCCCAGATATTTCCCCTGCATTTGTCTTATTTTTACCCCACCTTAAGCTCCAATCTGAATTGTATACAGAGGCCCCAATATGATAGGAATCAGTTCCTGCCACCTAACGGGACCTGTCAGTGGAAGTCATTTATGGAATGCACTTCAAATCCTATTCTGCCCCTTCAGTCATATGCCCATAGGAACAGGTTTAGCATTCTAGAGGAGGTAGACTGATTTATAGTGAAACCCCTAGCCCAGAGCCAAATAGTGAATATACGGATGGTTCTGGACTAGTGGCGAATATTACATCCCCGTCCTCTGGCGCGGATCCCTGCCTCATTGGTGCTAGGAGGGCACAAAAGAGAACTGAGGACATTCCAGTTCAAGTACCTTTAAAAGAACAGGGGGAAGGAGCAAGGTTGACAAAATGAAACAAGGATGCTTGAAGATTCTATCATGGAACATAGCTGGATTAAGGAACAAATTATTAGTACCGGAGTGGTTTACCTTTATGGCAAACCATGACATCTGTTTGATGCAAGAAACTTGGGCCCTGGAAGGGAGTGTATGTCATGGTTTTGCGACCTTCGACATTCCTGCAGTTTCTAGAGGCAAGGGCCGCCCTTCCGGTGGCTTATCTATTTGGGTAGGAACACACTTGGGTATACAGGCCACTGAGCTTGGAACAAACTCTTTAGATAACCAATGTGTTCCATTAATCCTTTCTGATAAGTCACGAGTGGCCATTATAAATATCTATTCCAGGCCCACCTTGAATGGAAATGAATCAAACACTATTACCATGCTTTATTCCTTCATCCACTCTCTTGACCCTACTAGAACGATAATCTTGGGTGGTGATTTTAATTGCCAGTATGAACCTCTGAGCATCCCCGATCATGGCAATCATGATGAAGTGGATTCGCTGGGGTGCATTCCAGCCCCCGCGATAGCCCCAGTAAGGGCTTGGACCAAGCTGGTACTGCAAATCAAATCCCTTACACTCACAATGTCCTTATGGGCATGCAATGGAAGGTTTGATAATGCTTGCTCTGGTCTACCAACATTTAATAGGTCTAATAGCACTTCTATTTTAGACTATATCCTAATAGAAGCTAAACACTGGGATAAGCTTAAAGATTTTACGGTTGTAAACAGACATGACAGTGACCATAATGCCCTGGTTTTGACGCTCAAGCCAGGTGCTTTTGGCCTATCTAACCCAGACCCAAGTACATTGATGGCTCCTCCACCGTATATCTTATCTAATAGAAGGGTCAAATGGCCAACATGTCTGGACTCACCAATACGTCTTGCAGCAATTTATCAGATTGCCATTCCACTTATTAGTGAAATGGGGGGCCTCCCCTAGCCAGGCTACAGAGATACACAGGAAGTGGACCACGAGTCTTGGTGAAATATTTTATCCAGTCGCCAGGGCCCGGTATTCAAGGGTCAAAACACATCCATGGTATGATCACGCCTGCAAAATTGCAAAGAGACATGCTTGCAGCAATTAAATCCAAGGTTACATCTAATATTGGGGGGGCGTGGCTAGCCGTGCAGCGAAATGGCCGCTCGGTAAGCGAGCTCCGCCGGCCGGAAAGAAATCCTGTTGTAATCCTGCACTCCAGGGTGAGTGCGCTGCCCAGACCGGATGCCACGGTGCCGAGGAAGTTGGTGAATCGGCGGTAGCGAGTTGAGACCGCCGGAGGCAGATTTAGCGGAGGCGGAGATCCGTGGACCCGGCGGGCGACCAGACGCGAGGTACGTCCTGGAAGCCAACCCGGGGTGCGCTGCAACTAGAGACCGGGGCGGCCGACGCGAAGAAGGCCGACTTGGTGGCGGTTGGACCGCGGCGGAGCCCCTGACTGGCCGGAGTCTAAGACTGTGCACTGCGTGTGCTGGGAGGTCAGAGCCGGTCCGGAGCAGGTGCCGGTGGAGGCGAGCGTGAGACCTGAGAGGTGGTTGGGGATCGTGGCGCTGCCAGGAGTGGCGAGTGGAGCACGCTGGGATTCTTGTCTGCCGGGGCTAGTGCGATACACTGGGGTCTCAGTCGCGACCTGCGGGGCGCCTGATGCTGCCCGGGACCTGTAGATCCTGCAGTGCGGCCCATTGAGCTGTGCGGTGCCGCAGCGGGGCTCTGGAGCTACTACGTGAAGGCGAGCGAACACAGGCGAGCGAACACAGCCGACCTTCCGAGGGAGACAAGGAGCCGCGAGGAGCTACGCTGACGAGTCGACCGCAGAGGAGCTGGTGGGGCCGGGGCAGGGGTGAGTGGGGGAGTCGGGAGACGTCGGGTCGGCGGACGACGGGTGGCTGCTGCTGTGGGCTGCGCTGGTGGCGGGCAGCCGTTGGAGGTGCTTTTTACGTTGGGCTCTCCCCCGCCCTCCCCCCCCGGTGCCCCATGTGGATGTGGAGGGCGGCTACCTGATTTTGCCTGGCTGTGATGGACCTGCATTGGGCTGGGGCCCCGAAATAGCCTGGAACCGGAGCAGCGGGAGCTGTGTGGGCCTCAGCCAGTGAACCTGTTGCTGCAGCGTGGGGGCAGGGCTGTTGTATGGTCGCCCGTCTTTCACAGTGGCACGGCATGCAGGTGGTCGACGCGAAGGAGGCCTGTTATCTGGAGGTGGCTGATACCTGAGGAGGTTGGCTGGTGGTGCCCCCGCTGCCATGGGAAAGCACGACTCGAGGCAGCAGAAGCTTACCTTTGACCACAAGCGATCGGCCCGGAGCGTCGAGGCGGAGCCGGACCCCCAGGGGGATGAGCAGCGTGACTCTCCCCCGGTCGATCAAGGTGAAGATCTACGCACGTTAATGCTCGAGATGCACTCCAGCCTTCGCAATATCGACACTAAGTTGGACACGCTAACGAGACAGTTGGACTCCGTGAAAACGCAGGTGTCGTCGCATGAGACGCGGCTAGACACGCTCGAGGCTCGTCAATCGGAGTTTTATGACTTTCAAGTGGAAACGAAAGACCAGCTCCTTCACATGGACAAATTTCTGGGCGTCATTCGTGCAAAGAACGAGGATTTGGAGGCGCGCTCTCGGCGTAACAACCTACGCATTACTGGGGTGCCGGAGACCACCGCCATCTCCAAAATGGAAACCTATATCACCGACCTTCTCCACGAACTGTTTGACCCTGGCCTATCGGCGGTATTCGCGGTGGAGAGGGCGCACAGATCGTTGGGTCAGAGGCCCCCTGTCGGCGCACCCCCCCGGCCCATAATTGCTAGACTCCTGAACTATCAAGACAGGGACGTAACCCTTAGACTGGCCAGAGAGAAAGGAACCATCACGCACAAGGGCAATACACTATCATTCTACCCTGACTTTACCCCGGCTGTCCAGGCCGCCCGCCGGGAATTCATGCCGGTCAAGCGGCTGCTTCTGTAGGCGCAGGTTCCCTATACGCTACTCTATCCCATCAAGTTAAAGGTGAACTTTGAGGGGTCCGCCCACACCTTCACGGATGTTAAGGAAGCTCTGAAGTTCACTAAACATGTGGGTCGTAAAACAGGACAGCGCCTCGCAGGGGCTGCTGAGAAGGGGCCTGGCGGACTCAGTGACATTGAGTAATTATGGGGCCACATGCTGGTATGTTTATGTAGGGGGCTCATGCTTGTCTGGGGTAGGTTTGTGCTACTGGGGTGAATGTGTAGGGAGCCCGGGCATCTGGGATAGCTCGCTGCCTACGCTAGTAGACCTCCTGCATTCAGGTTTGGGTGGCTCGCATCCCCTGCAGATCTTCCGGCCACCCTGTTCTTTACGGGGGAGTAGCCGACTCAGCCACACCCCGCTGGGAATGTTCCAGTGTCCGTTTCAAGGTTCTGGGGGGGTGGGGAGAGTTCTTACACGACCCGGTTGGGGGGTTGGAGTGGGTGGGGGGGAGGTTGGCTGGGGTTTTTGTTTACATGTTCACTGCCAGATTTGAGTTTACGCGCTCGCTATGGTGTCAGGACTGTACAGGTTAGCTTTCGTCGGTTTATCCATTCACAATCCATTTGACCGGGAATGGGAGGGCCTAGATCTGTGAAAACTTTGAACTGCATCACCTGTAATGTCCGGGGGCTCAATGACCACAGAAAGGCCAGGTTGGTACATGCATATTTGGTGCGGCACTTGTTGGATGTATGCCTGCTGCAGGAAACCCATTTGAATATTTCCCCTGCGCCTAGGCTGCGTCACACCAGATGGAGCAATATTTACTCCGCTATTACCTCCAATTATGCCAGAGGGGTGGCAATATTGATCCGCCGTGGATTGGATTGGCGGGAGGGCTCAGTCCTGTGTGACCCGGAGGGACGATATGTTATAGTTCAGGGTGTTGTATGTGGAGTGTCGGTGGTATTTGTAGCAGTGTATGGACCTAACGTTGACTCCCCTGGGTTCTTCCACAAGCTCTGGGGGCAGGTGCGGAACACTGGATGTGATACAATTATTTGGGGAGGTGACTTTAATGCAGTGATGGACGACAGAGGATAGGCAGGGGGCTGCGCGCACACTGCATCCGATGGCGAGCTCTGCGCTGCGAGAGATTGTTGGATGGTGCATTGGTGGATGTGTTGCGTGGTCGGCATGGCGGTTCGCGAGAGGGCACCTGTATATCGGCTCATGGGGGAGCATGGTCACGCCTTGACTTCTGGTTGGTGTCACGGGACGTAGTGTTGTGGACGTCGCATGTAGAACACATGCCCCGTTCGCTCTGATCACGCGCCATGCATGTTGAAGCTGCTGCTCCCGGGCGAATCTCGCCCGGCGTTTGCGTGGCGACTCCCGCCCCACGCATTGCTAGATGAGGCCTTCAGGGAAGAAATATGTACAGATGTTACAGAATATTTTGAGCAGAATGTGGGGTCGGTAACTACGGTGGCGACCCTGTGGGAGGCCTTTAAGGTAGTCATTAGAGGCCAGTGCATTGCTCGCCAGGCAGGCGTGCTAAAGTCCATACGGGGCACCCTGGCCGCGCTGGAAGCCGACATCAAAACGCTAGAGTGCACTTTCCTTACGGGGGAGGACCCGGAGGTGGCTGGGCTGCTGAAAACTAAATTGCTGGAGTACGACGAGGAGGCGATGCGAGAAGTTAAATTCCTGGGGAAATACGCGGAAGCTCGCCAATATGGCGAAGGCGGGAGACCGGGTAAGGTATTGGCTGGCATGACCAGGCCGACGCGACCCGCATCTTATATCCATGAGCTGCGCACGGCTGAGGGCGAACTACTTCACACCAAGGGGGAGATTGTAGGTGCGTTCTCGGAGTTCTACTCCAGACTATATACTTCCACCCAACGTGTGAGTCCGGAGGGGCTCGAGTCCTTCCTGGATTCCATTGCACTGGCGTGGTTTAATAATAAACAGAGAGTATATGGACCTCCCGATCGACGCTGGGGATGTGGCACAGGTTATCAGGAGCTTACTGCCCGATAAGGCACCGGGACCGGATGGCCTTACGACAGCTTTCTATAAGGCGTATGCGGATGAACTGACCCTTTCGGTGTGTCGCGGGGGACTGGGCAGGGGTGCCCTCTCTCCCCGCTGCTATTTGCCATAGCTACGGAGCCGCTGGCAGCCAGGATCCCCCAACACCACATGGCGAGAGGCATAGGTTTTAGCTCCAGAAGCCTCTTGATCTCGCTGTATGCGGACGATGTGACCCTTTATCTCAATCCCGCAGACAACCTTGATCCCATTTTGCGGGAATTCGTCCATCAATTGGTCCAAGTCGGTGCTATTTCCCCTCACGGACAGCACCACGGAGGTGACCTCTGAGTACCCGCTGCGTTGGGAGGAGGAGGTCAAATATTTGGGGATTTGGATCAGCCGGAACACCCAGGAAATTTGGAACCTCAACTTCGGTAGGGCGGTGATGTGGCTTAGGGAAAAGGTGAAACTGTGGGCCTCTTTGCCCCTGTCGTTGACTGGGCGGATTGCGCTAGCAAAAATGATAGTGCTGCCTAAATTCCTTCATCTATTTGCTAATATACCTGTGCCACTTACGGCGCATTTCTTTGCCACTTTACGGTCCTCTGGTGGAGCTGGTATGGGCTGGCGGGCAGGCCAGGGTGGCATGGGAAACGCTGACACTGCCCCCGCGAAGGGGAGGGTTGGGGACCCCTGACATGAAACTGTATGCTCTGTGCTCAGGCACAGTTCCTGCACTTCTGGTCCCACCCCACTCCCTTTCAGCCCCATGTGGCGGTGGAGCGGGATGCGGTGGCGCCCCTTCTGCTGGGGGTCGCGATCTGCGCCAGGGCTCGCTGCCCGGGGGTGGACGTGGATACGGCGGAACTATTGCGATGGGTGTGGGAGGAGCTGCGTAGGAGAGCACAGGTTCCGCTGCTGTATGCCCCCTCGCTTCCGCTGCTGCGTAACCCGCTGCTGCCCTGTGCTGCTGATGGGATAGCAGGATGCCTTGCCGAGAGACTGCGTCTTCGTACGCTTGTTGACCTTTTCCCTGATGGCAAGTTCATGCCTCCCCCGGCACCGGGGGACGGGGAGGTGGTTCCCTTCTCCGAGCTATTCCTGTACCACAAACTCCGTGCGGCGTGTCGGGCACTGTCGAGGGAGTTCCCTGCCGAGCCGCCTGTCTTCCCGGCTTTGGAGGCGGTGGTGGGCTCCCCGTCCCCCCGTAAACTGGTCACTCGTATATATCGCCATATGCAGGATGTGACCCCGGCTGAGGCGCTGAACACGCTGCAACATTGGAACAGGGAGCTCCAGCCGGAGGTGTCAACGGAACAGTGGGAGTTCTGTTGCGGGCAGCTAACAGCTGTCGCCGAATTATAATCTGCGCCTCATACATTTAAAATATCTACATCGCTTCTACCGGACACCCATCAGCCTGAAAAGGATGGGTCTTCGTGAGACAGATGACTGTTGGAGGTGCGGCTCTGCCGCTGCTTCCTTTCTGCATATCGCGTGGTCCTGCCCCAAACTGGACAGCTATTGGTCTCAGATTTTCCTATAGGTAAACCAGATTTTGGGGCGGGAGGAGGTGCCCTCCCCCTTAATTGGGCTGCTGGGTTATGTCAGGGACACCCCGCCACAGTCACGAAAGCTGCATGCTTTGCTTTTATTGTTCGCCAAGAGGCGGGTGGCCATCCATTGGGGACGGCGGGGGGTGAAGGGTTGGTTGGCGGATGTAACATATGGTTGTACGCAGCTCGCTACATTCTGGGAGTGGATGCCGGCTGCATCCCAGCCCAGGGATATTTGGAATCCATTCGTGAGTTGGGCCCGTGAACACCAGCACAAGGACTCCGAGGCGGGTGGCCTGAGTGACTGATGCAGGGGAGATTGCGGTGTGTGGGCGCGGTGCTTCGCTCCTCCCTGGCCGCGAAGGCGATGTCTGTCGTTTGCATAGCCTGGGTGGCGATGAGTGTTTTACAGTGCAGCTCTATCTGGGTGCAGATGCGGTGAATGAGGGTCTTGTGGGCTTCTGGACTGTGTTGCGTGATGTGTGGTCCCCAGTTAAGTATTTGTTAAGCTGACTATTGAAATACTTCTTTTTCCTGTCTGACGCCGACTGGTGAGCTGTATGCACCACGCTTCTGATACTACATGGCAAGGTTGTTGTTTGTTTTAGTTGTTTTAACCAAAGTACTGCTCCATGAACATAATTTGACAGTGTAGGTCATTGATTCGTGCTGATGGCGTGACGCCACGAGCATTAGCTGCCTGCCTCCGGGTTGTTGGCTGAATAGCAGTGTACACTTTGATGACAAATAAAGGTTTTTGGAAAAAAAGAAAAAAGGTACATCTAATATTAGAGCACTTAGGTTATCCTATAAGAAGGAATTGACTAGGGCCAGGAGAGAGTGGGAGGAATCCAGATGGAATGATACGAGACAAGCACTCCTCTTCAAGGATCACAAGAGTTTTTGGGCCATTGTCTTTCATTGAGTGGCGATTGGGAGGAGGGGGTACCTAATATTGCTCCCTTAGTGTGGGAGGCACATTTTAAAGAACTTTATTCCAGCCCCGATTTGAGGGCTACTGTCTATCAGGCACAGGATAATATACCATCAAGGGACATCTTAATTTGCAGACCCCCCCCCTTTCTCCATAGTTATTTAGGATTAGGGATGAGCTTACAGGACTTTGGCGTTGGGAATGATGCCTACCATTATTCTGATCCAATTTCTCTTAAAGAAGTTGAATCTGCAATTGAGGGATTGCCCCTAAATAAAGCACCAGGCCTTGATAAGCTCCCGGGGGACCTTTTCCGCTCCCAACCCAAAATCTGGGCTCCAGACTGTCCTGTTCAATGCGGTCCTGCAAGGTTCAGCGTTGCCAGAGACATGGCTTGGAGCCGAGATAGTTCAAATATTTAAGGGCTGTCCACTAGCCCCATTCAATTACAGACCCATCAGTTTACTGGATACCACTCAAAAACTGATGGGCAGAATACTTTTGAATAGAGTATTAGATTGGATGGAGGCGAATAAAATATTGACTCCCTTGCAAGCCGGCTTTCGAACGGGAATTTCTACTCTCGACCAGATCTTCCAGCTCCAGGTCCTCTACTGGAAAACCGCAAGAGTGGAGGGTAGCAGCCTCTACCTCGTTTTCGTGGACCTGCGGGCCGCATTTGATCTGGTCCCCAGGGAGAAATTCTGGATGGTGTTGAAGGAACTTGGTCTCCCACTCTATCTACTTGACGTGCTGGTCCGCTTTCATACAGGGAACTACGCACAGGTGAGGTGTGGGAAGAATGGGGAGCTATCAGCTCGTTCTCCTGTAATCCGGGGGGTTCGGCAGGGTTGTGTACTGGCTCCCACATTGTTCAGTTTATATGTAAATGGTCTGATTAATGAATTAAATAGTCTTAGGGATAGTGACGCCCCGTTTTTGGCTTCTGGTCGGGTGCCCGCTCTGATGTTCGCGGATGACACGTTGTCGCAGACATCGGGTATCCAGCGGGTTCTGGACGGCTTTATGATCTTTTGTGCCTCGAGGGGATTGAGATCAATCTGGGGAAAACTAAGTTTATGATCTTCAATCCCCCGAGGCACACCGCCCGAACCCTGCACTAGCTGGTGTCCCCCTAGAAAGAGTTAAGACCCTTATTTATTTGGGAGTCACGCTGACTGAGCACTTTGTGTGGGATGCTCAAGTACCTAAATCCTCCCTGAGGCTATCTCAGATAACGGGAGGAATTGGAAGATTCCATAGAATCTCTATATTCAAACCGGTCACTCCTGTACTAGAGATTTACAAAATACAGGTGAGGTCAGCGGCCTTGTATGCTGCTGAACTGTGGGGCCATACAAACACATCCAACTTACAGGAGGTAGAACATGCTTTTATGCGTGGCTTGGTTAGTCTTCCCCAGAGCACACCTCTAATACCACTGCGTTTGGACATGGATCTAGAATCAGTTAGTGACCTGGCGGCTGTATGACCACTACTATTTTGGAGAAGGCTATGGTCTGTCCCCGAACTTGCAACTTTCAGAGGGGAATTTACTGCAATTTGACAGCTAAACTATAAGAAAATACCATGGCTACTCCATATAAAGACCTCCCTCTATCAAGTTGGTTTGCCCCATCTCTGGGACACCCCGGCCATTAGCTGTGTGAGGACTCAAAAGTCAGATATCGGCGGCTGTAAGACTTTATAACTCCAAAATTTTATGATGCTCGACCACTTTGGGTAGGTTGACCTCTGAGTTCTTAATGGTAAAAACTGATTCTGGCTTTGAGGTATTCTTGGACTTAGTACAGCCTCCTTTAGCTAGAAAATTATATATTCAGTTGAGGCATGGTTCCCTGCCAATCGGGGCGTTAACATCTAGATGGGATAAAATGGAGGGAGTCTGCCCAGCCTGTAAAATTTGTAATGAAGACATTCATATCATGTTCTTCTGCCCAGCTTATAGTATGACCCGGAAATGTTGGCTTGTCCCTTTGTGCAAAAATTTGGGCCTCAGTGTGCACAAGCATGCAGAGTTTAGAAGTATGACACTAATCCCCTCATTGTTTATGCAGTTTCCCACTTTTTACATGGCATGTGGCGGAGAAGGATGAATTTTACTTGATGAAATGCTTTGCCTTAGTTTTATTTTTTCTTTAACCATGAGAACTCATTGTTTAATACTTTTCTAAAACATTTTCTATTTATGGTCTTATTCTTGTACTTTTATATATTTTATTGTACTTTTATGGTCTTATGACCGAAATAAAGTTATTCATGAAACTTGCCTTCGGTAACGCTTTTTCTGGTGGATACATTATCTGCCTGCGGATTCCTCACCTTGTGAATATCCCCTGCGCCAGCAACGTTCGGAAACTTTTGTAGCAGTCCATGCCGATGGGGGGGGGGGGGGGGGGGGGGTTGATGACTAAGTCAAAGACACGGCTCCGCTCGCGACTCCGCTAACGTCACCGGCTCCATAAGAAGACCTCGTCGGCTTGATGACGTCAGTTAAGCCCCTTTTTTCAGTGCTTTCGAGGCACACGGACGCCCCGACAGCTATATATATATATATATATATATATATATATATATATATATACATACACATATACATACATATACATACACACACACAATATACAAATCAGACAGTGTGGAGAATAAGTAGAAAGGCAAAAGAAATAGCATTGCCTTTGACAGTAACAAAACACATTTTGAAATACCATTAATAGAATTGCAGGTATAGAAGGATGGACAACGGGGAGGCGGGTGGGTCAGTTAGGAATCCACAGGCAGATACTGTATCTGCCAGAAAAAGCGTTACCGAAGGTAAGTAACTTGTTCTTCTGACAGATACATCTGCCAGTGGATTCCTCACCATGTGAATAGATTCCCACAGCAGTCCCCACTCCCGGAGGAGGGTGTCCACCCTTCTAAACCAAAAAGTCCTGAAGGACGGAACGAGCAAAAGGTCCGTCCCTCCTCACCTCGGTGTCCAAGCAATAATGTTTTGCGAAGGTGTGGAGGGAGGCCCAAGTTGCCGCCCTACAAATGTCCTCCACAGGAACACCCCTAGACAAAGCAGAAGTGGAAGACTTTGCTCTAGTGGAATGAGCTCTTAAACCCTCTGGAGGTTCCTTACCAGCCAAAGAGTAGCATATCTTGATGCACAAGACAATCCACCTGGAAAGGGTGCGCTTGTGCACCGCTCGACATTTCCTGCAGCCAACAAAGCCCACAAAGAGCTTGTCATCAACTCTGAAGTCTTATCCTGTCCAGGTAGAAGCTCACCGCCCTCTTGGGGTCCAAGCAATGAAGTCTCTCCTCCTCCTTGTAAGGGTGAGGGGGGAGGATAGAAGGAAAGGTAATGGATTGCCCCAGATGGAAGGGAGTTACCACCTTAGGCAAAAATGCAGCCCTGGTCCCGAGTACCATTCTTTAAGCATGAATGGTCAAAAACGGGAGGTTTGAACTAAGAGCTTGAAGCTCACTTACCCTCCTTGCCGAGGTGATTGCAATGAGGAAAACCGTCTTAAAGGACAACAGCCTCAAGGGACACTTGTGTAAGGGCTCGAAGGGAGAACCCATAAGATAAGTCAAGACAAGGTTTAAGTCCCATTGAGGTACAATAAAGGGAGTAGGAGGAAACCTGTTAAGGCCCTTGAGAAATCTAAGCACAATAGGCGATTTGAACAATGACGGCTGGTCCGGCAAGCAAAGGAAAGCAGACAAAGCGATCAGTATCCCTTTACAGTAGCCACAGCAAAACCTTGCTGGGCAAGAGAAAGGGCAAACTGTAAAATGTTAGATAGACGAGCCTTCAAAGGATCAATTGACTTCTCTCCACACCAAAGTACAAATTTAGACCTATAGGAATATATAGATTTGGTGGAATGACGTCTGGCAGACAAAATTACATCTACCACATCAGGTGGGAGAGAAAAAGAATTCAGGTTGCCCCGTTCAATCTCCAGGCATGAAGGTGTAAGCTCTGGAGGGGGGGGGTGTAGAACCTGCCCCTCCGACTGCGAGAGGAGGTCTGCCCTCAGAGGGAGACGGAGCGGAGGGCACGAGGAAAGGGAGAAGATCTGAATACCACACCCTTCTTGGCCAATCCGGGGCGATCAATACAACTTGGGCCCGGTCTTGGCGAATCTTCCTCAGAACCCGAGGAATCAAGGGTATGGGAGGAAACGCGTAAAGGAGTTGTAAGCCCCAACTCAACTGAAACGCGTCCCCTAACACTCCCTGCATCGGATACTGAAGACTACAGAATGACGGGCAGTGAGCATTCTCGTGAGTGGCGAACAGGTCCACCCGAGGAGTCCCCCACATCCGGAAGACATGACGAACCACCTCCGGATGAAGCCTCCACTCCTGGTCGGCAGAGAACTGCCGACAAACTGACCGCACGCACGTTTAGAACCCCGGCCAGATGATTTGCCATCAGACAAATCTGATGGTCCTGAGCCCAGGACCATAGACGCAGGGCCTCTCTGCAAAGACAAAGAGACCCCACTCCTCCCAGTTTGTTAATTTACCACATCGCGGTAGTGTTGTCCGTCAGGACTTGAACAGACTGACCGCGAAGGGAGGAAGGCCTTGAGTGCCAAACGTATCGCCCGCAATTCCAGAAGGTTGATGTGAAGCAACCTTTCCTCTGGAGACCAAAGACCCTTGATCTCCAGATCCCCCAGATGTGCACCCCACCCTAAAGTGGATGCATCCGTAATCACTGGCCACCGATGGAGGTAGATGGAAGGGCTTCCCTTGAGACAGATTGCCCTCCACGCTCCACCAAGACAGATCCACCGCAGCTTCTCTGGAGATCCTCAGACTCCCCGAGATCTCCCTTGTGCTGATACCACTGCCTGCGGAGGTACCACTGGAGCGCCCTCATGTGCCAGCGTGCATGGTTGACCAACAGAATGCAGGAAGCAACCATACCGAGCAGGCGAAGGACTTTCAGAACTGGAACGACCACGCCATTGAAAAACAAAGGAATCATTTCCTGTATGTCGAGAATCCTTTGAGGAGGAGGGAATGCTCGACACAGTAGTGTCCAGTACCGTCCCTATGAACAGGTTGCGCTGAGAGGGCACCAGGTGAGATTTGGGCACGTTTATCGAAAAACCAAATTTGTACAACAGTCGAGTTGTATCCCGCAGATGATGCAGCACCTTCTCTGGCGACTCCGCCTTTAACAGCAAGTCGTCCAGATAGGGGCAAACCGAGATCCGACCTTCTGAGATGGGCTGCCACCACTGCCATCACCTTCGGGGTGCAGTAGTAAGACCAAACGGAAGGACCGCAAACAGATAATGTTGCGATCCTACCGTAAACCGAAGATCCTTCCGGTGCGACTTTAGAATGGGGATGTGAAAGTACGCATCCTGCAAGTCGACACCATCCAGTCCTCCTGATTCAGCGCTTGAAGAACCTGAGTAAGAGCAAGCATCTTGAACTTTTCTTGTTTTAGAAACAGATTCAAGATTCTGAGGTCCAATATCGGACGCAATCTGCCGTCCTTTCGGAATCAGGAAATACCGGGAGTAGCATCCCTGACCCCTCTCCTGCTCTGGAACCACCTCTATCGCACCTTTCTGAAACAACTTCAGGACTTCCTCCTGCAGGAGAAGACGGTAGTGCTCCGAGCAAGCCCCTTGACAAGGAGGGTAATTTGGAGGGAATTCCCGAAAGGGAAGGGCGTACCCATTTTCTACAAGATCCAGAAGCCAGAGATCTGTAGTTACAGATTCCTAATCTTGTAGAAAATGGGTAAGCCAGCCCCCCACAGGACCAGCATGATCCAGAATGTCGGATCTAGGGCTGCTTTGCGGTGGGAGGGGCAGAGGAGGAGGAAGAAGAGGAGGAGAGTTGACGGCCACGTGAGCGACCCCCGATTCTTCCTCTGAATCCTTTGGACAAAGAACCTTGCTGTTGCTGCTGGGTCTGTCTGGAAGAGCAAAAAGTCGCCCTTCCGAAGCCTCTATATCTCTTGAAAGATCCCCTTGGCTGGGATTGAAGACCCAACGACCTAGCCGTAGCCTTGCTCTCCTTGAAGCGTTCGAGAGCAGCATCCGCCTTCTTACCGAACAAACCAGACTCATCAAAAGGCAGGTCGAACAAAGTCGACTGAACATCCGGGGAGAATTCAGAGGACTTTAGCCATGCACCCCTCCTGGTGGCGACAGAAGACAGGCAACTGAGTCCGCTGTGTCCAGTCCACTTTGAATTACTTGGCGTGCAGCCGCCTGGGCATCAGTCAGAACTTCATTGAAGCCGGCCCTATCCTCCTCCGACAACTTTGATGCCAATTTTTTCGCTGAGTCCATAAGCACATGGATATAGCGCCCCAACAGACAAGTTGCGTTCGTCGACTTTAGGGCCATGCTGGCCGATGAAGACCTTTTTGGCCGACTGGTCTATCTTTTTGGCCTCTGTCCACTGGAACCTGAGGGAAGGCACCCTTGGATTTTCACGAACAAGCAGCCTGAGCCACCAGGCTCTCAGGCGATGGGTGCGATGTTAAAAACTCAGGATCCCCTGGAGCCGCCCTATACCCCCATTCGACTGTTCTAGAGACCGTGGGAGACCATGCCTCTAATACCGGGTCAATAATGGCCTCATTAAAGGGCAAAGGCTCCGAGACTGCAGTAGGCGAATGCAGCAACTCAGTAAGAATATTAGACCTGAATTCCGTGGTTGGTAACTGGAGGTCTAGCAGCTCCGCAGCCTTCCTGATGACCGCATGATACAGCGCTGCATCCTTGGAGGGCTCATCTGATGGTGGAGTGATTTCCCACTCAGGAGACAAATCCAGCCCACTAACCTTCTTTAGCTCCTCAAACACCCCAGACTCAACCAGCTCTCCCTCTTCAGCTTCTTCCAAAAGATACCTCCTTTCATCCACCACTCTGCGCTTCCCTTCTGGATCGAATCTGCACCATCGATGTCGGCGGCGCCGTGTTCGAATCAAACGGCGCCGGCGAACGTGGGTCCGCTGGAGCAGCCGGCGTCGAACTAGATCGAGCTGGCGCCAGTGAAGAGGGAAGCGGCATAGACGTCCTCGGCGCCGGTAGATGCGAAGACGCGTCGCCGGAAAGAACGGCATGAATGGAGCTGGAGGATAGACCTGCGGCACTCCAAGTTAAAAGCCATTGGACCAATCGGACCCGCAGGTGCACCAGTGGTATACATGGCCCTTGAAAACACCCCCTACATGGCATTTAGATACTGGACCAGGTCAGGACCCCTCGCATTTTCACCGGATTCGGGCCTGTCGGCGCCGACGGTGAAACAAACGACATCGCAGGCTCACCCGGGACTGGAAGATCCTCAACCGGGACCGGAGATGGAACCGGAGATGAAGCCGGAGATGGAACTGGCGTCTAGGATAGCACCGGAACCGGAGATTAAGCTGGAGCCAGCGAAGCCACTGGAGAAGATGGAACTGGAGGTGAAGTTGGGACTGGAGAAGGAGACATGGATTCCCTCCAGCGTCGAGCCAGCGACTTAGACTTCTGAGCCGACCTCTCATCGGAGTGATGAGAAGAATGCCTCCTCCTCTTATGCTTCTTGCTTCGCGAAGCATGCCCCGAAGTCTACTTTGACGCCGACCTCTACTTTCTTCTTCCTCTTTTTTCATCCTAGCAATGAAAAGCTTCGCCTCCCTTTGTTTTAGAGCTTTGGAGCTCATCTTGCGGCAGCAAGAGCAACCATCCACATCGTGGTCGGATCAGAGACACCAAACACATTTCATGTGGGTCTGTAATTGACATGTGTTTGCCACATTCCCGACAGGGCTTGAAACCAGACCTTTGTCGACATCTTCTCGAAGAGAAACAGGTGAAATTCAGAAGAATACACAAAGTATCAGTAAAGCTACTAGCAACGATTCCCGAAATCCATTGGCATCGACGGCACGGAAGAGGGAACTGACGTCATCACGCCGACTAGGTCTTCTTATGGAGCCGGTGACGTCAGCGGGGTCGCGAGCGGAGTCGCGAGCGGAGCTGTGTCTGTGACGTAGTCTTCGGCCCCATTGGCGTGGACTGCTACAAAAGTTCCAGAACGTTGCTGGTGCAGGGGATATTCACAAGTTGAGGAATCCACTGGCAGATGTATCCATCAGAATGGCACTGCTGTGCCAGAGAGTCCTCAGACCCCTCCCAGTCCTCCCCTTCATCAGTCTCCTGGTAAACAGGCAGAAAGGACGGAGCCGGGTCATATATGAAATGCTCACCCCTCGACACGAGATGGTGCCGAGCAGTGCCGCTCTGACACCGGACCGAAACTAGGGCCAGTGTCGTCCAAGGAAGTCGCCGGGAGCGACACCATGGGGGTCAGCGCCAGCGGAGTTGTGAGGTCAACTGGCATCGACCGGGATACAGGCTTGGCTCCCATGGGGACCTGCGGCGTCGGGACTCAAGTCCAAGACGGCGCCGAAGCCGCTGGCTCACTTAGGACCTCTAGTCAGACCTGCGGGGCCCGAAGGCGCGCCAGCAGGCCTCGCCGGCAGGTAGAGAGTCCTCATGGCCACAAGGAAGTCTCGAATCTCGCCCGGGTCGCATGAAGCCCAGGGACTGGAGGGTGTGGGGCTGGATGAGACTCCAGCGGCTCCGGTGGAGCTGTGCAGGTGGTGCCACCCAAACGCGCGACTGGGAGTCAGAAAAGCGATGTCGCTTCCGACATTACCATGCCTCGACTTAACATAATGAGAGGACTTTGATCCCGACGAGCGGTGATGATGGCTCTGCAACCGGGCCCTAGACTACCTCCTCGACTGGGACCTTGAGTGGTGTGGAGCAGAATGCCTGATCTCGAGGAGCATGCGGGACCGCTCCCGCCTAGCCTTCGAGGTCAAGGCCTGGCTGTCAGGGCACGACTTGTCATCGTGGTCGGCCCCAAGACAGGAGAGACACCGATTGTGGGGGTCGGTAACTGACTTCAATCGGTGACAGACGTCACACGGCTTGAACCTAGGCATCCCTACCGGCACCAGGAGTCGAATTTGACTCGAAAAAGATAGCCACAAGTGTCCAAAAAGTTATTCAAAAAATGACTAAGGGTATGCTATTCCCGGATCTGCGCTTAATGGCGCGGAAAAAAGAAGAACTGATGTCAGCGCGCAAGGGCAGCGTCCAAGCGCTTAAGACCATCCTGGCGATCACAACGCCGACGAGGCGGAGTCAGACGACGCCTACTGACACGCAAGGGTACTGCTGACAAAATCTTTCTGGATCCAACCGGACGCCTGGGGATATTCTAAGGTAAGGAATCTAACATGTTTCTTTCAGATGCAGTATTCAGTGACCGCACATGAAATTTAGAGGGAAGGCCTGGCTTAAATGGTACGATTGTAGCAGACGTATAGTTTACGGGCTTGAAATGAACTGCCTTCTGTGCAATAGTCCCATATCTACAATTTTATTTTACCCTGATAGGGCTCTTGCCCTACTTTACTAAAGGTTCCGCATATTTAAAGAAAAAGAAATCTAAAGCGGCAGTCCACCCAGTTCGTGTTACACCGTAGCCCCCCACCCCCCAGCTGTCAATTACTGGTACACGCCCCGGTATCTGAAGATTAGCTACATTTTTTAGTTCCTCAGTTAAAGCCCTTGCCCCACACTTCACAAAAGGCACAAAAACAAGAGGACAGATGCTTCCTTGTTGCCTGATAACATATGATAGAAGTCTGCCAGCCCTTTAGTACACCATGTAAAATCTTTTGGTTTCACCTTGATCACTTACATGGACGATAGTCTCTCACCATCGCCTGAGCAGGGAAGTCTTTGGCCTAGGAAAGTCTTTCAGCTGTGGTGCGTAAATAAGAATGGTGGGGAAAGAAAAAAGTGATGGTAGTGGGGAATCCGTTCCATCTTTGAACCCTTGCTTGTAGGTTTCTAGTCCAAGCAGTCTGAATATTTAAAAAAAATATATAATTGGGAATCTGGATTGATTACAAACTTGCTCTAGAACTCATTTCAAAAAGCTGTTCAACTTCTGGTTGGGCTCCTTGGGAGCCTCAAGACTGCACTATGGACCCTTCCTGCTCATACCCAAAAACATTGTACAGGTGATTATGGGAAGTTTAGGATTTGGGTATTTTACAGACCAATACTTCTGAAAATTATACTGAATGCAGCCGCACACCTGCTTCTATACAACCCAAAATCTCACCCTTTTCTCACCTAGCAGAAATCCATTGGCTGCCGGATGAAACAATGACCAAATGTAAGGTTTTGCTTGGAGTATTCCAACAAAGGCTGTCTTCCTCCAACAAAATTGGCCCAGCCCTGTATTCCCTCCAGGGTTCAGAGGCTCTACAATCAGTCTGGCACCTCTACCAAGGCTTCACCAAGCCAGACAGGGTGATAGGTCCTTTCAATTTCATGCTGGAAAATTCTGGAACACTCCTGCTTTGGCTTCTTTACTGTTCTAGTTAAGCGGCCTTTAGAAACAATTAAAAACCAGTTTATTATTTTGTAGGCTTCTTCATTGCTATTCGCTTACTAACACCCGTAATCCCTGGTTGATCAGTCAACCGTTGTATACATTTTAAACAAATCTTTGAAATAACTTAACCAGAACTTAGGTACATAGCACCATATGATGTGTATTTAGAAGCTCATTTATCTCCATTACAATATAACTGATGTGCTCCAACTGGATATCTGATTCCTACCGTTTAGCATCCAACCAAACTTGTACATGATTGATACTTCCCACCATGTGCGAGTTATATCATTCCCTCGGTTCCTGTTTAATCTCAATTTTTTTGTTAACTTGCACCATGGAGGAGTTTTAATTCCGTTCTTATAGCAGATCTAGGTTTGATAATTACGCCTTTCAAAGAGATTGGTCATTTAATCCTGTGCACTGAAAAACTGCAGAAGACCAATGCTTAGACCGTTTTAGAGAGCTTTGTTTTTTGTTGAGCTCCTGAAGTGGTTAGAAATACTCACTCCCAAGTATGCATAATTTTACAATGTCTAACTTGCCCCCATGGAGGAAAGATGATCTGTGAGCTTTAAGACGCCTTGCACAATTATCCCAATTTTAGTTTCTCATTCACGAAGATTGAGCAAGTGCAAATGAGGTTAGCATGTCAAGTTGTTTCTGCAAACCAACCAAATATTTCCAGTTGTGGGTGAAGCCGCTTTACTAAGATGGATGTAAAAACCACATTAAGGTGAAAAGTCAAAATAGGACTGTAATTTGTCAAAAATCAAATGGTGATAAATCTCAAATCTGCCGACATCCTACTCACCGGAGGCAAGAAACGTAGCTCTAATAGGCAGTGCATCATTGAAAGGGGAAGCTCCTGGAGTATAAGACACAGGATACCTTTACAGCTTACAGTGTAGACAAGTTTCCCTAAATTGTGGATCACGAGCCTGTTTTAGATGGGTGACAAAAGCCCTGGTATTCGAAAGATAAACAAGCACTAAATGAAGATCCGTTCAAATTTTGCATTTCTGGTCATATTTGCTGTGCCTCAAAGGCAGGTCAAATGTCAAGCTATGTCTGACAAATTGCTACTCCTTTTAACATGAGGGATTGGAGTTTACTTTTGTTTCTCAGACTGCAAAGTGAAAGTTTTTTTTAAGTGAACTGACAAAAATGCTGGGTACAGTGACAGAATGGAAAGGAGGACATTTTAACAAACTATAAAAACCTGTAAATGAACTGTACACATTTCAGAAGATAGCAGTTAAGTAATTAACCACTTTTTGCAATTCTGAAGTGTGATACAAAGTTGACTAGGATCAAAATAAGTTAAGACCCTTTACTTGATAATGTACACATTTAAAGCCCACACTGAAATCAGATTACCACACATCATTTGCATGCTACACAGTTTCAGTAAAACTGCAAATGTGAAGTCTGTAGACGACAGTGTGCTAGTAATCTATTTGGATAGTCTTCTCCAAAATGCACCACAAGCTACTTACTGCACTGGTAATTCACTCCTGCTGAATACATCTGCTTGCGTTAAGGAAGGTTCTCACAAGCCACTTGACTTCGGTGGTGCAACACAAAGTAAAGACCCCCCCCCCCCCCCTACTGGGAAATGTGTTCCAGCATCACTTGCGCAAAAGGTGCTAAAATGAGTCCGGAAGCCCGGTTTTAAACCAAATCTATGCAAATATCTTTAACTGATACTAAAGATTAACATTTCAGTTAATGCTTTTTACGACTGCAAAGCCAGAAAATATATTCACTACACGTGATTTATACACACAATGTCATTTGTACTCGACTTTCACATAAACTTGTTCGAATCCCGCCGTTGGCCCATTCTTTGATTCTAGGCAAATCACTCAATCTGTGCTAAAAAACAACAAAAAAACCGATCTTGTGTAATACACGCAAATGCCCTTGGGGCAAAGGTATGCTATACAACTTAAATCTAATCCCAAATGCACCACTAGGCATAGTTTTAAACAAAAATGGAAAAGATTCTTGCCCCCATACACTGCTGAATGGGAAGTTTGCTAAAATACCTAGTATCAAGGGGAAGCCTAACCCTGAGAGCCTTGCCTACCTGTTGGGGGAATATCCTGCTGTCCTGCCACGCATTGCTCCCGCAGTCCCTGGGCTTTTCCTGATGTGTGTCTCCCCCGCCGCCGCCACTGCACATCGCGGCCGAGAGCGGGGGGAGACTACAGCCCCCAGGCTCCCTTGCGGCCGCTGACGCCACCAACGCGCCGGGAGGCGCTTGAAAGATCGCGGCTCCCTCCGCGTCGCGGGACGCGTGCGAGCGGCGCCGGGCTAAGTTCGGGCAAAGGGCGGGCCCGTTTAAGCCCGTTCAAGACCGGGTAAGACTGGACTGGGCCACCCCCCCTTATATTTGCTCTTTGGACTAGTGTGTCACTGCAGTTCATTTGATACACTTGAAATTGACTGAGGGAGAGCTTGATTACACTAGTATTGTTATGATGACTAGAGGTAGCAAGTCTAAAACTAGACCAGGGGTAACAAATGCAATTGGCCCAATTAACCAATATATCACTAGGGCTAATGAGGCAATTAATCAAGGTATGTCTATTTTGGAACGCAGGGTGTCCCAGGACCTGGCCCTAGCTAGACGCTCCTCCATAGGCCTTCTGGCATTAGCTAAAACACCTACTAGCCACAGGGAAATTAGGCCCCTAATTGAAGTCCCAGTGGAAATACACGGTGTCCCAAACTTAGTTGATCTCTCAGTATCACTGGCACTCTCGGATACGCAACTAAGCGAGGTGCCTGAGAGGATACCGCAACCCATTGTGAGCCCACGACAGGCAGCTTTGACTATTGAGCAGTCAAGAGGGAAGAGGGAGGGTGCTGTTCCCAAACGGAAGAAGGCCAAGGCAATGAACAAATTTAAATCTAAAAAAAAAAAACCCAACCACTCATAAGTCCACTAAGAGTGCACTCCTTCAGAGCACCTCTATCAACTCTGTAGCTGACAGGATTCCCTGTTCTGCGATCCCTAGTAATCCCAGTGGGTTGGTCAGTTCTGGTGAGGGCTGTAAAGTTTGCGAGGTAAATAATCAATTACTACATAGACTGGGTGAACTTATTAGGATTCATTTGCAGCCCTTAGATCTTTCACTCTCTACCATAGAAAAGCAAATAGCCTCCTTGAATGCATCTCTTAAGATCCAGACAAAGGTTGCCCCGGCCTATCCAGGTCAATCAAAAACAACCAACACAATTCTAACGGTGGGGTTGAAAGCGCCTAGTATTACCCCTAATGGCCCTAATTCAAGTTTAAAGCCACTCCCTGCTCTATTGAAGAAGGGTAATCAGCCATGCGAATCCCCTGTTCATCCTACCAATAATACCATGGAAACTGCACTTGCTAAACAAGCAGGCCCTTTGCTCCCTAATACAGAGTGTATAGGTGCTAGTGGGCTCCCTATCCATCTACCACCTGAAGCAGGCCCATTTGTTGCAGTTATGACCGGGGTCCCTAAGTTAAATCCAAACAAAGAGGAACCGACATTGTCCCTAAAAAATAAGGTACTCCATTGGCTTACCACCAATAGACCGCTCCCAGTACACTGCGGTAGCAAGATTCTAATGGTGCGCAGGGTACCCTGGCTAGGTAATGAGATGAAATCGATTCGGGGGGGGGGGGAATTGTGTTATAGTAAATTTTGAAGACCCTCATACGGCTGACTATATTTGTCATAGTGGTATGTGGGATAAGACTGAGGGCATAGAAATAAAAAGGCTTTCTTTTACCCCCCCACAAATAGGTACATTGATAACCCGGCTAGAAATTGGTCCCATATTAGAACTCGTGACAGTAGAAGGGAGCGGGACGATTGGTATGTACAGAAAGCTAGAAATATAGCTCCCTCTGCAGGCTGGAGAGGTGCACCAGTCTAATAGATTCAGTTGTTTAGAAGCAGTGGATTGACCACCAGAGCGATTAGGATATGATCTTGAGGGCATTGAACAATCTAGCCCCAAATTCTCACAAACTCTTGGCAGACCTACAACCAAGGAAAATTCTGACAATTGCTACAAACCTCCGGTTTTCCAAACTAATCAAGAAATTTTGCAACCCATAGTTCTATGCCCCTCCCCTCCTTCTCAAACAGGGCTTATTGACGCCCAGTTCTCTTCTCCTGCTGAACCTAGTCCACCAGCTGTATTTCCGTCCTTTACTGACTACTTGGGCACTCATATTAAAACTGCTCACGACTATGGGCACCCTTAAGATCCTCAGTTGGAACTTAGCAGGCATCCAAAGGAAACCGAGCATCCCTGATTGGAATGCTCTAGTGGGGAGGCATGAGATCTGTTTATTCCAAGAGACTTGGAGTCTGGAACCCCAATATCGAGTTGGTTATACTACGTATTTTGTTCCAGCAGTACCACCTAGAAATGGGAAGGGCCGACCTTCGGGAGGCCTTCTTATTTGGGTAAGCATTGATCTAAATTGCAATACAAAACCTAAGCAAATTAATAGCCCTGACATCCTAGGAATATCCTTAAGAGGCCCTTGTAGAGGTTTAAACCTTGACTTGTATAACATATGTTAGAGGCACTAAATATGGGTCTATGGCTCCGATAGTGGCAACCCTAGAAACGGAGTTTAGAGAAAATAGAGCTGGCGCCCAAGTCCTGGTGGCGGGTGATTTTAATTGCACCTATGAGCCGTTACAGTTGGGTGATACCCTTGACCTGGGCGAGGATGATGCTAGATGGGGGATTCCTGCTCTAACGATCCCCCCCCCACCAAGATTAAAAAATGGTCTCAATGTGCGACCCAGCTCAATGCCCTTTCGCTGGAGTTTGGCCTACGAGCCACAAACGGTCGCACAATTTCAGATACCATGGGTGCCGCTACATATAATGGAATCAATCACACTTCAAGGATTGACTACATCTTGTTAGACCTTGTACTTTGGGGTCTGGTTGAAAGCGACCACAATTCACTTACCCTATCCCTTACAAATCCTTGGATCAATAATCTTACTAAAACTTTCTAAGCTAACCCAGAACATTTCAGTCTCCGCATGTGGGAGACATCTGAAATGGAATATAGTTTGTTGATGAAACCAAACTTAATGCTATCAATACTGTCCTTTAAGCCTCTCAGACGAAGTTGGACAGCTTTGATTTGGCTTCGTCAAATCCTGGAAAAGCTACATCTATTTGAGGGAACACTCACGACAATTGGGAATGTAATCTTAAAAAAGGTGTGCATGTCCAAAAATGTGGTAACTCGAAATCCAAGAGCCACAAACGAATGGTACACATCGGCTTGCAGGCATGCAAAATCCCTCTTGATTGGGGCTATAAAAAGCAAATCCCAAGTAGCCACACAACGAGCTAGGAATAACTACAAACAATTATTGGTTAGCGCAAGGAAGTACTGGGAAGAAAATTTTTGGCGCTCTAAAAGAGGCAAGCCATGGGAAAGATTCAAGGCGTTTTTGGGACACAATCAGGGCAAAAAAAAAGACCAGACTGACCTTATAACATGTAACATCCCTAGTCAAGTCTGGGTCAACCACTTTGCCAAACTGTACTCTTGCCCTTCTAATAGTACTGGCACTCCCAAGGATGACCAGGGAAGGGAGGTGGCCCCAGTAAACTGCGACCTCCTAACAAGAAGAGTTGAGTATGCTACTGACACAACTGATATTGCTTTATCACAAAGAGACTGGGAGGTAGACCTAGTACAGCCTGATTCCACCTTCTCTATAAAAGAAATAGAGTATGCCATCAGTACTATTAAGCCCCAAACGCGGCGGGGCCAGACGGTATTCCTGGGGATCTGCTACGCTCTGATGTCCCGAAATGGGCTAAATTTATCCACTGCTTCCCCATTGCAATTTGTAAGGGTGCTCGAATCCCCTCACCCTGGAAAGAGGCCAGAGGTCGTACCCATTTTTAAAAAAGGGGCTAGGGACGACCCAGCTAACTATAGACCCATAAGCCTGTTGGACATAACCCAAAAGGTGGTCGGTAAAGTACTGTTGCTTAGATATCACAATGGATTAGTGATAACATCCTTTCCGACTACCAGGCAGGCTTTAGAGCGGGTACTGGTACAATAGAGCAAGCATTTAGACTACTGTTAATATATTGGAAGGTGGTGGTCATAGGCAAAGGCGGTCGTTATCTTGCTATTGACCTAAAGACTGCCTTTGACCTTGTCCCTAGGGTGACCCTTTGGAGTGTGCTTGGTAACATGGGGTTACCCCAATATATTTTACGACTAATTGTAAGACTCCACGAAGACACTTTTGCTCAGATCAGATGGGGATCAGAAGGCGAGAAGACTAGTAGAATCCCGGTTGAGAGAGGGGTCCGTCAGGGATGTGTTCTTGCTCCTACCCTTTTCTCACTATGTTAACGGTGTGGTTGAGCATCTGCTGAAAGATCCTTCAGATGAACCATCACTGGCAGGTGAGCGTATACCCACCCTCCTTTTTGCAGATGACACTCTTTTACTGTCTAAATCCCCGATGGGCCTCCAAAAATTACTTAACTTCCAGCATTTTTGTGTACAAAGGGGCTTGTCATTAATACCGAGAAAACTAAGTTCCTGGTGATGAACCCCCCAAAAAAACCTGTTCGTTCCCCACAACTGAACGCCACACCCTTGGGGAGGGTGGATGTATTTGACTACCTGGGCATCCGATGGTCACATAATATGCAATGGGCTCTCCATCTAAGTAAAATGCTGTTAGCACACAAGAGGGTAACAGGGGCACTTTTTGAAAGAGCAGCGCGCTTGTGCATTTAGACCCCTTGCCCCTGTTATTGAAATCTACGCTGCTAGGGGAGTCAGTTCTGCTCTATATGGGGCTCATACAATATTAGTGAGTTAACAAGATCTGAGAGGAAGTTTTACAGAGCGATTATGTCACTTCCCCAGGGTACTCCAATGACCCCGTTAATGTTGGATTTGGGTCGCCAACCCATTAGTGATCTAGCAAAACTTCGCCCTCTACTCTTATGGGCCAGGTTGTGGAGGGTCCCTGAGTTGGCAAAATAGGCAAAGGGCCTGTCTGAAGTAATGTCATTTCCCGGGTGGCATAAGATAAAATGGCTGAGAGACTTGAAAGCCCTTTTATATAATCTGGGTCTAAGCGAAGCCTGGGAGAATAGGTCCTCTCCTCCGAAAGCATATTTGAAGAAACTATTCTGGAATTGGATTGCGACCCAACGGAACACTAATAATGCCTTGGGCAGCCTCACGGAGGATTTCTTGAAATTTAAGGATTTGCCATTCCGGGAACCATACTTCGATATCATTGAAAGACCCTTTGATAGGACCCTCTACTTCAAATTTAGAAATGGTTCCCTTCCACTTCGTGCGTTTACTTCTCGGTGGAAATCTAAAGAACAGACCACTGAATTTTGGCCCTTCTGCACGCTCAGAGAAGAGACTGTGGCACACTTTTTATTTGAATGTAAGGAGTATGCTCACCCAAGAAGTAGATGGCTAAAGCAACTGTGTCGCTTGCTGGGAACTAGGCACCATGCTGAAGCATTGCGTATTTTAATGTCTGACTCCCGCCCTTTTTATGCTTGTGTTCTCTCAAAATTTCTATCATGGGCGTGGGCTATTAGAAGCAAAAGGCTAAAAACAATTGTTTAATCTCCTTTTAAATATTATTGATGTATTTTTTTTTTTACTGAAAAGGTATATTTTTAGATGTATCCATAATTCTCTTTGTAAATTTTTTAAATTGTGAAGCTTTTAAGATAAATCTTATCGAAATAAAGCCTTTTTGACTTGACTGACTAGTATCAAGATTTTTCAGAAGCCTTGTGGTAATAGTGGACAGATGCAGTTCACAATCTGCCACTTTTATGGGAAAATTAGTGTCTTTGCCACAGCCCGATAGACATTGAAGGGTGTGGTCAAGGTAGTGAAGCAAGCAATGCAGTGGGGGGGGAGGGGGGGGGCGGAAGAGGGAATTGTAAAGAGCATCTACCAAATCTACAGTGAGAAGGTTAGGCGGTTTTGTAGTGAAGGCTTGAATGTCATTGATCCGCCTAGCAGATGAGGGCTAATAGACTTTCCATGAAAATTTTTAAATCTGCGTTATGAGTAGGTTTAAAAGGATTGCGCATGAGTTGTGAGCACAATGTTCAGATGCCAGGATGGAGGCGGCTGGCTAATGGGAGGAAGCATGCGAAACAATCCCTTGAACTGCTGAATGATCCTAGAAGAGTACAGCGAGTTGGAAATATCCTGTTGGAATCTGGAGATGGCTGCTAAAAATACCTTAAGGGTAGAATGCGAAAGGCTCTGATCTTGCCAAATGCTAAAAGAAAGGCAAAATTTGTTTTGCATAAATTGGATGCACGTTGGAGTCATGGCACCACATGGAAAATATTTTCCATTTAAGCCTGTATGTCTTAATTGTGGAGTGATCTAGCATTGGCCAAGACTTCCCTACAGTCCGAAGGAATATCTAAGTGAGCAAATTCAAAGTGCCCAGGCGCCAGGCTGCTAAGTGCAGGGATGCAGGAACTGGGTGACAGATCTTACCGTTCTGAATGGATAGAAGGTACAGTATTGGTCGCAACTGAATTCGGAGAGAAGTAGGAGTTCAGTGAACCAGAACTGGCGTGGCCACCTGGGAGCTACGAGTATTAGGTGACAAGGCTCCTTCATTTTTGATAGAACCCTGGGAACCAACAGTATCGGTGGAAAAGCGTAGGCATTAATCAGACCAGTTCATCAAAAAAGCATTCGCGCATGATCCCTTGTGGGGAAGCCAACTTGCGAAGAATGGGCATTTGCGGTTGACTGGTCGTGAACAAATCCAGATCGGGTCGACCCCACTCCTGAAAAATACGATGTTGGTTGATGGAGCTCCCACTTGTGATTGGAACTTAATCGATCGGCTCAGGGAATCCGAGAATGTTGGAAACTCCCTGGACATGGATTGCTGACAGACTTATCCGATGTTTCATCACCCAATCCCAAATCTCCTGGGCTTGCTGAGACAATAGTGCGGATCTTTTCCCCTCCTTGTTTGAAGTAGTGCATACTTGTTATGTTGTCTGTCCGGAACACTGATGCTCCGAGAATAATGATGCGAAAATATTTTAGAGCTAGGAAGATAGCCAACAATTCTAAGAGGTTGATAAGCAAAGTTAGTTGCTGAGCATCCCATCTTCCGCTTACCGTCAGTCCTTGCAGGTGAGCTTCCCATCCTTCTAGGGATGCGTCCGTGGTGATGACGAAGCTTGGAACTTCTATTAGGAATGAGCAGCCTACTGCTACATTTTTCTTGCAAGTCCACCATTGTAGAGCGTCCCTTATGAGGAGTAACGTGGAGGAGATCGAACGATCCCGAAACTTGTAGCCACTGTTTGTTGAGTTCCTCTTGCAGAGGTCTCATTCTGAGACGGCAGTTGAGGACCAGAGGAATGCAGGATGAAAGCATCCCCAGAAGAGACTTGAACTGCCGGACTGAAATGCACTGTTTTGATAGCAGTAGCTTGGCAAGTTTGTTAAGTTTCATTTGCCTTTCGTTTGAGACAAAGGCTTGTGTTCGCAAAGTGTCTATGGTGGCTCCCAAGAAAGTTGTGTTTTATGATGGGACGAGGGGAGACTTGTCAAACTTGGAGGCCCAGAGATTGGAAGAGAGCTAGACCTCTGTGTATGGACGTTTGCGATGTTGAAAGAATTCGCCTTGATAAGGCAGTCGTCCAAATAAGGAAAAAAATTGAATTCCCTCCAGCCAAAGGTGTGCAGCCACTGGTGCTAAGACCTTGGTAAAGACCCGGGGTGCGGAACGTAGTCTGAAAGGGAGGACTTTGAACTGAAAGTCCCCGTCAGCCACTCTGAACCTCAAGAATTGTGTCTGGGTAGAATTGGTACATGAAAACAAGCGTCTTGGAGGTAGAGGGTGATCATATCATCCCCCGCAGTGAGAAGTTGAAGGATTCTTGCAGAGTTAGCATCCGGAAGAATAATTTTTTTTAGATGAAGGAGCGAAGATCTAGAATTGGATGCCATTCTCCAGATTTCTTCATCAGAAAAAATCTGGAATAAAAGCCGGTTCCTCTTTGCAATCGAGGGACTACTTCGATCGCTCCTTTTCGCAGCATCAAATTTATTTGGGCAAACAGCTGAGAGATGAGCTGGAGGTGGTCCTTTGGGAGGAGAATGGAGGAAGTTTTACAAACTGTAGAACGTGGCCTCTGGCTACAATGTCCAAGACCAATTTGTCTGTTATCTTCGACCAGTTTGAGTAGTAACAGGAGATTCTTCCTCCAACTTTTAACAGGGCAAATGGGAGAGCAGGTGGCAATGGTCACTGCTTTTTGGACGCATCGCATCCGCAGTAGGTAGACTTGCTTCTATTTTGCGAGTAGGAGGTAGATGGTTGCTGTCTGAACGATTGTTGGCGCTGGGAAGAGTAACATTGGTTACTTTGATAGGACTGATATTGTCTTTGCTGATTATATCCTCCTCAATTAGAAAAGCATCTGCGGCCTCTCACACCCCGAAAAGGTGGTTTACCAAACTGAAGCGTTAGAGAGATCTTGTGGTCTCGGTATCCTTTTTGAAGGCTTATAGGGCCTAGTCAACATGCTGCCCAAAAAGACTCATAAGGCATAAATTTAAACCTGAACCTCCTCAAAATGTTGATTTTAACCAGCCCTGCCTCCACAGGACTGCAGCACCTGCCAGTTGTCGAAAACGTGTAGATGCAACTTCCACCAATGAATCACTGAGATGCTTTCCCCTTCCTGCAGGATCTTAAGCGCCTCTGACAGAGGGCTCAGGCAACATGTCGATGTAGGGAGAAATGTCCAACCACATTTGTCTATCATATCGTCCTAAGATACCTAGTGAGTTAGCTGCACGAACTGTTGCCATAGTGTCCAGACGTCTACCATCCGGATCCGGAGGAGCAGACAGCGGAGAGGAGGGATTCTGCACTAGTTGTTGAGCTGCTTGTGCGATAACTGAATCTGCCTTTGGTTGGCCTATCAAGCCTGCAGGTGATTTATCTAGCGACTTGTATTTTTTATCAAGGTGAGGCAGGACTGTAGGAACAGAAGCTGGAGCCTTCATCACTTTTAATCCTTCTGGCCAAATGAAATCAATAATCTGAATAGATTGTACTTGCTTTCTTGGTTGATCTTTAAAATCATAAAGGAAACAATCATCCTTGGTTTCCATAGGAAGTAGAAAACGCTGTGTAGCCCTCTCCATGAGAAGGTGAAAACCTCCAATGTCAACAGGAGGAGAATCGACAGGAGCAGGAGTTGGAAGGCGACAGTTTGAATTTGGTAATCATCCCATTCTGTGAGGAGTGATCGGTCATCCAATTCCCCATCCTCTATTGTCAGAGGTGTGAGCATCGAGAGTGATGTGAAGGTACAGGAGAATGTGGCCTGGGTGACCTCAAAGCTGACGAAGATTGAGGCACAGGTGTGGGCAGTATAGAAGCAGATTCAGATGGAGGGAAACTGCGATAGTAATCGTCCAACGTGTACTGCAGATTGTTTAAAAGAGCCAAAGGCATAGGGCCGTAGGAACTGGAGCTGAAGGAACCATCTCCAGACAAAATTCCTCATCTTGGTACGAGGAGTTCAGAAGGGCTCCTGGCGGTACGAAACCAAACTCCCTCATCTGACTCTTCATCATACTCTTCAGAATCCAGTAGTTGTTCAGGTAACCTAAGAGGACCCTTAGCAGGAGAGCTTGTAATTGGAGAGAGCGCCTCCAATGAAGATCCACGTCTGTAGTAAATAAGTCGCTGTCAACGGAGGCAATGGCATAAATGGTGTAGTAGACTGTGTAGAAGATACAGCAGGCGTAGACTAAGACCAAACCTGAAGAACAGTACATGAAGATAGAGGTAACGTCGACGAGGTAACTGTCAAAGTAGTTTGACAAGGCGGGTGTTGATGGGAGTCCTCATCGACGAGACTGACTTAGTCGACGAGGCAATTGTAGTCAACTCTTAAGCTTAGTTGACGGAGGAGCGCCGACGGTAGATTAAATCTTTCGCCGACAGAACTGGTCAGACTGCATCAGATACCAGCATCGACCGCAAAGAGGAGAAGGTTGCAGTCGACATAGTGGCGAAAGGAGTCTGCGAGGGATCCAGTTTGAGGTAAATCCTTGTCAGAAACCTGCTTTTAAGTTTGAGACTTCACAATCTCAGGGGCGTAGAAGGCATAGTTTTACTCTTAGAAGGTGGAAGAGCCTTTTTTGAAGTAGGCGGCAACTCAGTACTCTTGGAGGTATGCTGTTTCGTCGACACCTTAACCTCAGGATTAGATAAATCTGTGTCAGCACTCCTTTCTGGAGGACGCAGTCTGGACAGAGGCAACACTCCCAACTTCAGATAAGGGACTGTACCGATATTTAATCTTCTGTAGCCACAAAAGTAGATGCCCCTCTGTCCCCGAGTCTTTTGTGGGAAAGTTCTGCAGATCTTGCAGTCTCTCACCTAAAGGTGAGGATACAAACAGTAAATGCATTTCTTGTGGGGGATCTTCTGAAAACAGCCAGAGCTTCCCACAAGGTCGAAAGATTTTTGAAGACATCCTCACAGGAAAATTTTTCCAAAGAAAAAGCGAACCGAGTAGAGCTCAGGGAGACTCCCTTCACACAACGTACACTAGAAAATCTGAGATCCTGAGCCTCAGAATATTCTGGGTGGTGCGGTCGCCTGATTGGCTGTAGTTTGGAATATATAATGACTTGGACGAGTCATGAAAGTGGAGGATTTTTTCCTTTTGATTTCTGGCTACTTTACTTCCTGGTTCTAGGTTACCCAGGATATGGGTTCTATATGCATATATATTGCTATTTTTATGTATCGTGGGGCTCCCACTCCGACAGGGAAGGATTCAGGCATGTGATATGAAAGATACCCCAATACCGGAGAAATAGTGTTCTATTAGGAGAGATGAAAAAACTACTCTGAGAGATTCGTTAGGCATTTATTTACACATCTCATTTAGGATTATAGTGTTCTAGTTACACAGTATAATGAAGTACATACTGATATTGAAACACCTCGGTTCAGCCACATGAATTCACAACAGGAGTCCTGAAGGAGTCTCAGTTTTAGATACTTTGTCCAGATGACCCTGCTCTAAATGGCAATGTGGAAGGGTCTAAACGTCGACAAACAAGTGTACTGGTTTTTAGATTTGATGGTAGAGGTCACTTGTTTCACAGGTGTGGACTTCAAAACGTTCTATTGTCACCAGTCACATGTATACATGTTGTACATACCACAAACTAAGGAAATGGCCTAGTGTAGGAATACCTAGGACTGCAATGAGCACTGCTGTAAAAGTTATTTCAATCATTTAATTCAGTTTCTATGCTATTCTCTGAAATATTCAGTTTTTTCAATATGCATTACAATGGAGTTATACAATTAACAAAATCAATACATGTGTATTTATTTACTTCTACATGAATGTTGAGCAAGAGTTACAAATAAAATAACACTTTTAAAGTAACATTTTTTTGAAACACCCAATGCATTTCGGGACGTTCATGGTCCCTTCGTCAGGGGTAAGCTGTTGGGAGAAAGGAGAGAATTTCAGAATCTGCATGTTGCGAGATCATTAAGTTATAGTTGAGCTTAAGGTGAGAAGTGCTCCCCGCACCAAAAGTGACTATGCGGTATACGATACCTTAAGGAATTGATTCAAGATTTTCAATTTCACATGTTCAGTCTCTGGAGAAACAATATGAAATTAGATAAAGAGAACTGATCCCTCATGTTATCCATAATTCAGTTCAGAAGCGTTTGAAACCATGTTTCATACCTGATCTATCTATATGGTGCTGTGTGTTTCGTCTCGCCTTGAGAATGAGAATCTGTAAAACCGATAAACTTAGTGTTAACTGATTTGTTTGCAAGATAACGGTACTTGTGAGCGCATACCCTAGGATGTGGCTCACCTTGTTTTCAGGAGTTCGTGTTTGAAACAAAGCCGAATATCGTGAAGAGAACGGATACAGAGTTGATTGCGACCGGTGCTAGTCAGGGTTCTGAAAAAAATGGTGGCCTATTATCTCTGCTCTTAAATTGTACTAAGGCCAGAAGAATCCAAAAAATGCGAAGCAATGAATGAATAGGGCTTACCGAGCCGAAAGTTCAAGTGGCGGCGTGTGAATCCACGAACGCTGTCGATCGGGAGTGTACTTCCTGGTTTGTTTCAAAGAGATTTATACGTCATGACGTGTTCGGTAAACACTATGGAAGGACTGATGCTGCCGGATCTAGGACCGGACGTGAATAATCCCGATCTGTGTATAAGGGATGACACCCGAAATAATTGTCCAACAAAAACATATAAATTGTCTGGAGTGCCTGAATAGAGTGTTTAAACAACTAAATATGAAGAAATGAAAAAACGAAACAAAGATGAGTAGCATTTTTGGAGGGGGATCTCCTATGTCAGTAAGGCGTTCTAAATAAAGTTATCTGAATAAAAAAATTCTGAAAGTGACATTGCATGCTCAAAGGAAAAGTAAAGAATAGTGCTGGTATTCTGAATAATCATGTTGATTGGAGTTTGTTAGTGTCTAGGCAAATCGAAAACACTAAGTATTCATATGAACTCATGTATACAAAGCATCATTTCACAGTGCAAATGAATGTTCTATGATAACCTATCTATTAACATTCTATCTGAAGGTGAATGTCATGCAATCTATATGTACAATCTATGCTAAGTGTAGAGTGTCAGGTATGAGGTGGTGTGGGTCAAACGCGTTTGAATGGTAGTAGTTTAAAATAGAGTTGGGATCCCATTGTGGAGTATATATATCACATGATATTTGTCTAAAGAAAGCAAGCCATCTCGAATTGGTCACAGTCCATTAGGAGTAAGAGTTCTGAGTTTTTTGATCCAAAATGCTTCTCTTTGTAATAAGTAGAGTTATCACGATCTGTGAGCTTAGGTACTTCTTCAATGATTTGGAATTTAAGTTGGGCAATTTGATGTCGAGCTTCCTCCCAGTGTGTCGCTATACTTGAAGTTGTGCTTTTAGTACGCATTTTACTCTTGTGTTCTGTCAGTCGAATTTTCATTTTCCTCTCGGTTTTACCGACATAACAGTCCACATGGGCATTTAATGGTATAGATTACGTTTTCAGAGTTGCATGTTGTGCTGCTGTGTATCTTGATTTTGACCCGTAGATGGATGCAATAAGGTATCTCCTATGATTGCGTTGTTACAATGGGTACAATTCCAGCATTTGTGTGCCTTTGCTCGATTCCAGAATCGTTGGGGATTTTTTTCTTTTAGATAGCATTTCTTGTAAGTTTTGTGCTCTTGTATAAGCGAACAATGGTTTGTCTTTGAATAAGCCTTTGAAGTCTGTTTCTAATTGGAGCAAATTCCAGTGTTTTTGTATGGTCTTTTTGATCCTCCTGGATGCAGTGGAATATTTGGATACAAAAACTGTGCGTGTGCTGGGTTTTTTTTGGAGACTTCTTAAGTAGCTCATCACGTGATCGGGTTTTGACTTTAAGTTGCTCTGTGAGTAGATTCTCAGGATATCCTCTGTCTGTGTAATTTATCGGTTGTTGCCATGTGGATTCACATGCTGTATTGGTTGAGGAAATCCGTTTCGTTCTCAAAAATTGAGAGACTGGTAAGTTCAGAATCAAAGAAGGAGGATTAAAGCTGCTAAATAGCAAAGCATTGTTTTTATCAGTCGGTTTTTTATAAACACTGGTGTGTATTTCATCTTGTTCAAGGTCTATCCAGACATCTAAAAATGAGATTGACTTGCGGATGGTGGTATAGGTGAATTGTAATCTGGAGTCTATGAGGTTCAATGTCCGTATGTTGGTGATTAGTGCTGGTTCTGACTGGTTCCAAATGAGGAAGATGTCATCAATGAAACATTTGAAGAATATGAGCCCTTCTTTCCATGTGGGGTCCTTGAGAATAGTCATTTTCAAATTTTGCCATATACGTATTCGTGTATACTGGTGCTCCAGGAAAGCCCATGGATGTACCGTTCAATTGTATGTAAAACTGTTCATCCCAACTAAAATAGCTGTTTTGCAGGCAGAACGAGTAGTTGTAGGATGAAATATTTGGGTATTTGTGTATTTTCCTGTTGCAATAAAGCCCATTCGACTGCTTCAATTCCATTTGCGTGTGGTATCGATGTATAAAGTGCAACCACATCTATGGTACATAAAATCCAATTTTCTGTGTTTTGATTATTAATAATTTGTACGTTTCTAAGGAAATCCGTGGTATCTTCAATGTAAGTTTCCCAATTTTGAACAAATGACTGCAGAAAGATGTCAATGAACCGACCAGGTTTTTCAAATATAGAATCACAGCCAGAGACAATGGGTCTGAAAGGGGGATCCTTCAAAGAAAAAACCTTCAAAGAAAAAACAGGCCCCACTGTCTACACTAAACTGATTTCGTTAAGCCCAAGGTTGGGTCACATTAATGGAGAGGAGCCCCGGGCCAAGACAGACTCAAAGAATTCAAAAGAGCAAAGAGAAAAGAAACATTTTATTTGAACAACAATATTACGATGATAGTCTTTGCCAGAGGGATAAACAATATGGCAAGCAGTTTATTTTAGCTATGAACACAAAGTCCCACACAGAAACACAAACATACAAACTCTCATTCATACAACACGTTCATATTTGACAAAACTGATGCATGTAAAACATATTATACATGTTATTATTGCCAACACATTAAAAATCGCATCAGTGACGTAAAGTTTCAGAGAAAAAACAATTCAAATAGGCTCGTGCATTCCCATTTTATAGGGATAGATAAGTTCTTTCCATGAGCCCAAAAGGGCAGAAGCCAACGCACGTTTCGGTGTAAGCTACACCTTCATCAGGGAAACGACGATGTAAGGTGTGTGGGACCACACAGGGGGAGCCTATGGTGGAATCATAAACAAGGATGGCATAATAAAACACATCAGCAAATAAACATTTATACTATTTTAACAAAAAACATTCTAATCAATAGGTTAATGTAAGACAAAAATAATATTTTTTCCTTTCTTTACACAATTTAGAGTCCAGACAGCCCAAGGTCAAGGTGATATATAGGGGACAAAAAGTCGAACTAATAGGAGGCTTTAAACATGGAGGAAAACGAGGTGCACCCTGCAAAATAGAATCTGGTCACATGAAGTCAAGATTACAAACAAAGAAGTAGATACACACCCATGGTGCAGAGTAAGGTAGGGTAAAGAGCGTGCAGATGTAATCAGCCAATCACCACCGGGTAAGACAATGAAAGCTGAAGATCCGCGAGAGATTTTTTTTATTGTTATTATATATAAATAGAGCCCAAAAAAAATTTTTTTAGGTAATTTTCAGAAAGCAGCAATACCTTTCAATCCACAGTACTGTTTACAGATCAGCTCTTCAAAGGGATAAAGAAGAGGCAATGGCTATGCGACACAAGGGACACATGTTCTATAAAAAGAAGAAAAGGACATCAAAGAAGGATGTGCAGTGATGAAACCTACCCTTCAGATCGATAGAAACGATATAGGCAGACGAAATGTATACAGAAACTAGAATTCGCGAGTAAAAAGCAGTACACAGTATAAAGGAGGCTTACCAAGGGTGTAGTTAAATCAACTACAGTCCAGAATCAGTAAACGGTTATTGAACTAGGGTTGTTGGGGCCATCCGCAATAGGCATGTCAGATGTATAGGCCCCAGACTATTGAGATCATGCACAAAGGGTAATTTCTGGGAGAAAGAAACGAATAAAAAACGGAGTAAAGTCAGCTAAAAAGAAAGCAGGCAATATTATACATGAAAGTATAGTTTAAAGATACTGCGCTTGTCCCACCTATAGCAAGCCGTTCAGTATGGCGGTACGTTAAAAGACCGCAGACAGATTCTTATGAACGCGGCAGATCGGGGGAGGGTGCAGCAGGTATCAGATTAGTCTGAGGGATGAATGGTCTGGAAGAAAAAAGAAACAATCTATTTCAAAAACTGTATACAAACGGAAGCCAAATTTGTAAATATCGAGACATCCCAACTGGAGTCCAAAATACACAGAAAAACTCCCAGTGGGGTGTGTCAGGGGTAGAAGGGATCAACGGTATTATGACAAGCCCAAACATGGATAAACTTCAAAAATGAGTAAACGGGAGCAAAGGGGAGGGGATGAATGGGTCCGAGAAACTACCAGTACACTCGGGACCACAATAGAAACAAACTGAAAAGGTACTGCGAAAAATCTTACTGTTGACGAACACGGAGCTTAGACGGGATACGAGTCCGGCAAGATAATCGCAACAGCAGCATGTCCTGATGGCGCAAATGATATGGGCCAGCCAGTCCAGTATTTAAATAACACCCGACCAATTCCAGAGCCGGGAGAAATTAGTCTCGCGAGAAAGCCGGGGATCAAAAATAGAAAAGGGGCTACGGGAGCAAGACTTAGAGGGCCGACAAAAGAGGCGGCCATGTTGGAACAGGATGAAATAACAGCGGTATAGCGGACGTAACTTGATCTGGAAATCCAATCTAGTACTACAAATAAACCTAAATATACTGACAAAAGAATCATCAAGAGTGAATAAATAGAGCTATATATGCCAGCTCAATTTCGGGTAGAGTATCCCGGTAAATATATATACCGGGAGGCAGAGGAGGGGGGGGGGGGGTTGGGAAGGAAGGGGGGGGGGATCTCTTTCAGAGAAGATAATCAAAACAAAAAAATTTTTTTACCTAAATCGCAGTTAGATAAAAAATAAGGAGTCTTAAGATAAACAAAAACAAGCAGCCGGGCGGATAAGGAATCACGGAGTGCTGGCTCAGGTATTGGCGTTTTCCCAAGGACAGGTCTCGTTAAGGCCCTGGGCAACAGAATCAAGATAATAAATCCAAAAAACCTCCCTCTTCTTTCTCAGAGTGGTGGGGTCCTTGCCCGCAGGGGTACGTATTTTTTCCAAAATAACCCATTTGAGATCTAATTCTAAGTGGCCCGAGCTGGTCCAGTGGGAAACTAGAGGAGCCCCTGATTTTTTCAGGCGAATATTAGACTTGTGTTCACCAATCCTCAAGCATTCCCTGCCGGTTTCCCCAACATAGGTAAGGTCGCATGGGCAGAGAATCGCATAAACCACGTTAGCGGTTCGACAGTTTGTCATTTCCGTCAGTTTGATGGTTCGTTTGTTGATGTTGAGATTTTGTCTGACCAAGGCGTTGGGACATGCTTGACAGGATCCACAACGATGGTTACCTGTAATAGGGGGTAAGCCAGTGATGGATATTTGGCGGAGAGGACAAGAGTGTTCAGGTAATTTACCACGAACAAGGTGGTTCCTGAGATTTTTGTTCCTTCTAAATGCAAAGAGTGGTTTGGATAATCGATCGTTATCGTCCATGTTAAGGAGATACCAGAGGGAATTGATGATCTGACGGATTTTATGGTGGATGTTGGAAAGCCGGGTAACACAAACCAGTCGATCTGTGACCTTTTCTTTTTGTTGGAACATAGTGTCACGGTTGTAATACCTGGCTCTCTTAAAGGAATTCTTCACCAATCTCGGGGGATAGCCCCTATTCAAAAGTTTGATCTTCAGGATGTCAGCCTGGTAGAGGAAATCCTTGGTCTTAGTACAATTTCTTCGAAGTCGGAGAAATTGGCTGAAAGGAATACCCTCTCTTTGGCAGCGAGGATGGTAGCTGTCAAATTGGAGCAACGTATTCTAGCGGTGGGTTTGGTGTATAGGGAGACAAGTAGGTGATTATCTTTATGCTCTACCCATACATCAAGAAATTCAATCCTGTTGCTGCTAGAGTGAACAGTGAATTTCAGATTTTCATCAGCTAGGTTGATCCATTGAACAAAATCAAGGGAAGTCTGGTCACCCTTCCAGACGAAAAAAATATAGTCTATGAAGCGTGACCAGGCATGGATATTTTCGAAAAAGGGGGTGATCTCGTTGTAGATGTTGGTTCTTTCGAACATCCCCATGTATAGGCATGCCACACTAGGGGCACAGGCTGCCCCCATGCTGACTCCCTGAGTTTGTTGATAGAATTCGTTGTTAAATTCAAAATAATTTTCACCCAGTATAATTCAGACATTGAAGAATGAAGGGGGCGTTGGTAATGTCTGGTTCTGAGTTTAAAATTTCTTGAATAGCAGATAAGGCTCCTTCTTGCGGGATGTTCGTGTATAAGGATTCGACATCCATAGTAACCAGAATCTCCCTGTCGCTGTGGTAGTCCAAGTTCTCAATTTTGGCGATGAAATGGCCTGTGTCCTTAACATAGGATTCCAGGTTGGCGACCAATGGTTTTAAAAACTGGTCGACATATTTGGAAAGGGGCTCGGTAGCCGCCCCAATGGTGGAAACAATGGGTCTTAGGGGGGGGGGGGGGTCAGACGCGTTTGTGGGTCTTAGGCACCCCATAAATAGGCAACCGGGTGTAAAGGGGGTAAGGAACTCAGCTTCCTTAGTGCACAAATACCCCTCATCAACTGCCCTACGTACGGTAGTCAAAATGTGTTGTTTCAAACCTGGTTCAGGATTGGTGGTAATAGGTTTGTAATGTTGGGTGACTGACAAAAGGTTATTCATTTTATCAATGTAGGTAGGGGTGTCAAAAATGACAATTCCACGCCCTTGTCACAAGGTTTGATGGTCAGTTGTTTATCGTCTCTCAGTTTAAGGAGGGCCTCATTCTCTTCTTTGAAGAGATTGGGAGATGGTTTGGGAACATATCTTAAGGTCTGTTGAATCTTAGTCAAAACTGCCTTCTCAAAAATATGGACTTCTGGACCCAGAGAGTCCAGAGATGGGGTGAATTCAGAAGGAGGTCGCAGTCCAGATAAATTGTCATTGTTGTCAATGGGGGGCTTGTTCTGAAAATATTTTTTAAGTCTTATTTTCCGAAAAGGGGATCCATCAGATTTTTATGGATCTTCGGTAATAGGTAGATTTTTGGTCTTCGTGGAAAGTCAGTCTTGAGATATTTTTTAGTGGATGAATCAATCCAGTTGAGTTCTTCTGCTTTTTCTAGCATAGTATTGAGATTTTTAGAAATTTCCGTTGTGGGGTCTTTGTCCAGTTTTCCATAGATTGCTTCATTCGTGATATGTTCGAGGACTTTCCTTTGATAATGTTCCGAGTTCATAATTACTAATCCTCCTCCCTTGTCCGCCTTAGATATAGTTATTGATGAGTTTCTGGCTAATCTGATTAAAGCACTTTTCAGCCCTACTCAAGTTTTTTGTTTTCTTTGAATATTGAATCTTTTTCATGTCTTGTTGTACAAGTAATTCAAATGTATCCAGAGTTTTATGCGATACTGGCGCAACGAAGGTGCTCTTAGGTTTAAACATTAAAGGTGTTGGATCTGTTATTGGATCTTCGGTTGAATCTTGGGGACAGATGTTGGTGAAATAATTCCGTAGTCTTAGTGTTCTCATGAATTTGTAAAACGCTACTTCTGTCTCCAATTCTGTACTATTGTAAGTGCTGACAAGACATTCCTTTATTAAGCACGTTTTCTTCAAATGTTGTTAATTGAAGGGATGAAATATTTATTATGAGGTTTTCGTTTGACCTCAGTCCCTTTTTGCTTTTTTCTTTGTCCTTTTCCTCTCCTTGTTTGTCGGTGCCGCTGGTTGTTTTGGTCTGGCTCTTGTCTGGTGGTTTCCCTTGTTCTTTGCCTAAGTCCAAAAAAGGCACTCCAGACAATTTACATGTTTTTGTTGGACAATTATTTCGGGTGTCATCCCTTATACACAGATTAGGATTATTCACGTCCGGTCCTAGATCCGGCAGCATACGAGTCCTTCCATAATGTTTACCGAACAAGTCATGACGTATAAATCTCTTTGAAACAAACCAGGAAGTACACTCCCGATCGACAGCGTTCGTGGATTCACACGCCGCCACTTTAACTTTCGGCTCGGTAAGCCCTATTCATTCATTGCTTCACATTTTTTGGATTCTTCTGGCCTTAGTACAATTTAAGAGCAGAGATAATAGGCCACCATTTTTTTCAGAACCCTGACGAGCACCGGTCGCAATCAACTCTGTATCAGTTCTCTTCACGATATTCGGCTTCGTTTCAAACACGAACTCCTGAAAACAAGGTGAGCCACATCCTAGGGTATGCGCTCACAAGTACCGTTATCTTGCAAACAAATCAGTTAACACTAAGTTTATCGGTTTTACAGATTCTCATTCTCAACGCGAAACGAAACACACAGCACCATATAGATAGATCAGGTATGAAACATGGTTTCAAACGCTTCTGAACTGAATTATGGATAACATGAGGGATCAGTTCTCTTTATCTAATTTCATATTGTTTCTCCAGAGACTGAACATGTGAAATTGAAAATCTTGAATCAATTCCTTAAGGTATCGTATACCGCATAGTCACTTTTGGTGCGGGGAGCACTTCTCACCTTAAGCTCAACTATAACTTAATGATCTCGCAACATGCAGATTCTGAAATTCTCTCCTTTCTCCTAACAGCTTACCCCTGACGAAGGGACCATGAAGAAAACAAGTTACTTACCTGTAACTTTGGTTCCCCAGTATTGGTAACTTTCATAGATTCTCATGCTTTGTATCATTCCCCGTCGTCGGAATGGGAGCCTCGGTAACAAAAAAATATATATATATATACATATGTATAACCATAGCAACAAAAGAGAAAAATTAGGCCCAGGCCTCATCTCATTTTGTAGTATATCACCCTCTTTGTGTAAAAGAGCCCAAACTTTTGCCAGGGCCAATCAGCACAGCCTCACCCTCTGGAACCTTCCTGAGAGAGCTCAGAGCCTCAGATTTTCGTAGCCGTTGTGCCAACAGCCACTATCTTAGTAAGCCTGCAGAGCTTTCCCAGGGGAGGTGGGTGGGCGCATGAGAATCTATGAAAGTTACCAATACTGGGGAACCAAAGTTACAGGTAAGTAACTTGTTTTCTTACCCCAGTATTGGAACTTTCATAGATTCTCATGCTTTGTATCAGAATAGCAAGCAGTAGATCACGACAAGCACATTTCGGTAATTACATGGCTTTACAAAATCATCTCAGTGCACATGATAAAACAACCATTACTGAAACCAAATGTGCTTACCAGGATGGAGGGATTGTAGGGAAAGCTCACCTCTCATTGAAAAAGATTCCAGAGGACTGCTTGACCAACCGCAGCGTCAGCTCGTCCCACCGATTCCAGGCAGTAGTGCTTCGTGAAGGTGTGTACACTGCTCCACGTTGCTGCCCTGCAGATGTCCTTAATCGCCACTCCAGCAAAGAGAGCCACTGAAGACGCCATCGCTCTCGTAGAATGCGCCCGGGCCCTCTTATCCAAAGGTTTGCCCGCAGCCTGATGACAGTACTGAATTGCACTGGAGATCCAGCGGGAAATGCCACTCTTGGCGAGCGGTAACCCCTTCCGTGGTGCACTGTAGGCGATAAATAGTTGAGTAGACTTTCTGAAAGAGCGTGTACGCTCCAGATAGAATTTCAGGCATCTTTGGACATCCAAAGAATGCAATGTTCGTTCCGCTTGAGTGGAAGGACGCGGAAAAAAGGAGTTCAAAATTAAGGGTTCATTCAAATGAAACTCCGAAGGCACTTTCGGGATGAATTTTGGGTTGGTTCTCAAAATCATGACATCCCTCTTGAACTGTAGAAAAGGCTCCACTATAGAGAGAGCCTGGAGTTCACTAACTCTCCTAGCCGAAGTCAATGCTAGGAGAAGGGCCAGTTTCCAAGATAGGAACTTCAAGTCCGCTTTGTGAATCGGCTCAAAGGGCGCTTTCATCAGTTGAGCCAGTACCAGGTTAAGTTGCCAGATAGGCGGAGGTGGCCGGACCGGAGGATACATCCGAAATAACCCCTTAAGGAACTGCTTAACAATTCTTGCAGACCATAGAGATGGCCCCGATGTCTTCCGTCGAAAGCGGGATAAGGCAGCCAGATGCACCTTGATCGAAGAGTGCGCCAGACCTGATTTGGCCAGAGACAGGATGTAGGGCAGAATCAGATGTGGCCGGGATTTGTAAGGATGGAGTTTATTCCTCTGGCACCAAAGGCAAAATCTCTTCCACTTTGCCCTGTAGGTCTTATTAGTGCTGGGTGCCCGTGCCTGAGATAGAACATCCCTGCATTCCTGAGACAGATTCAGATGGCGGAATTCTCTGTGTTCAGGAGCCACGCTGACAAGTGAAGTGACTCCGGATCCGGATGGAGGACTTGGCCCTGATTTCTCGATAACAGAGATGGAATCAGTGGCAAGCGAATCTGGCGATCCTGGGAGAGAAGTAGGAGTTCCGAGAACCAGAACTGCCGCGCCCATGCTGGAGCAATGAGGATCATTTTGCATGGTTCTGCCCTGACCTTCCTGAGAACTCGAGGAATGAGGGGAATCGGAGGAAAGGCGTAGCAAAATGCGCCGAACCAAGCAATCGAAAGGGCATTCCCCAGAGACCCTCGCTGGGGAACCTTGCTTGCGTAAAACCGGCACTTGGCGTTCTCCGGGGTCGCAAAGAGGTCTATGGTCGGAGTGCCCCATTTCTTGAACACTGCTTCCAGAGTGGCCTGATCCAGCTCCCACTCGTGCGTCACCTTCGTCTGCCGACTTAGAGCATCCGCTGTGATGTTGAGACACCCCGCCAGGTGCTCGGCTCGCAGAGTGATCCCGTGAGAGATGGCAAATTCCCAGATCACCTGAGCTTCTTTGGACAGCGTCCGTGATCTCGTTCCCCCTTGCTTGTTTATATAATGCATGGCCGTAGTGTTGTCTGTCCGGACCAGCACTGCACGGTTCTGAAGTCTGGGGAGGAACGCCAGCAAGGCTAAGTGAATGGCCCTCAGCTCCAAAAGATTGATGTGGCGCAGTCTGTCTGCTGGACTCCAGTGACCGCTGACCTGAAGCTCCTGGAGGACAGCTCCCCACCCTTCTAGGGAAGCATCCGTGGTGACCACCATAGGAGAAGGAGGGATTCGGAACGTTAATCCTCCTGCGATGTTTTCCTTCCCCAGCCACCATTCGCAAGCCGTGCGCATGGCAGGTGTTATCCATACTTTGTCGTTGAACGATCCTTCTGCCTGACGCCACTGTTTGTCCAGCTCCTCCTGTAGAGGACGCATATGTAGCCTGCAATGCGGTATCAAAGGTATGCAGGATGAGATTGATCCGAGCAAGGACTTGTACTGTCGAACCGATACATGTCTCTTGTGTAGTAGTAGACGAGCGGAAGCGGCCAGTTTGCCCTGACGCTCCTCTGACGGACGAGCCGTGCATCGTCTCGTGTCCAGAATTGCCCCAAGGAACTTCCGTGACCTGGAGGGTATCAGTTCCGACTTGGACACATTGAGCTGAAGACCCAAATGGGCGAACAATCTTATGCAAGTTGACACAGCCTGAGACGTTGCCCTGAACGATGGAGCCTTGATGAGCCAGTCGTCCAAGTACGGGAACACTTCCAAGGACTGCTTCCTCAGGAAAGCAGCGACTGGTGCCAGCATCTTCGTGAAAATGCGGGGTGCCGACCGAAGGCCAAACGGGAGCACCTTGAACTGGAAATGGCTCTTGCCTACTGTGAAGCGTAGATATTGCCTGTGAGCTGGGTGGATCGGAACATGAAAGTAAGCATCCTCTAAATCCAGGGATGCCAAAAAATCTCCCGGATTGAGCAGCTTTAGAATATCCTGGAGTGTGACCATCCTGAAAGAGAGCTTGATGAGATAGGTGTTGAGCTCCCTGAGGTCTAGTATAGGACGCCATGCCTCCTCCGTCTTCCGAACCAGGAAGAACCTGGAATAAAACCCCTTGCCCCTTTGTGAAAGTGGCACGGGCTCTATCGCCCCCTTGATGAAAAGCTGGTGGGCTTCGAGATGTAATAGTCGGAGATGTTTCGCTGCACGGGCGTCTGGAGCTCTTGTTGGAGGAAGATCTTGGAACTCCAACGTATGGCCACTCTGAACTATGTTCAAGACCCACCGGTCTGATGTTAAACGCGCCCAGCTGTCCAGACAAAAAGATATCCTGCCCCCAACCGGTGTTTGTGGCAGGGGAGGAACAGTAGCCAGAGCCAGGAGGCCGCTATTGCCTCTTGGCGTTGTCTCGTCCCTGACGATTCTGACGTCCTCTCTGGGACTGCCGAGAGAAAGACGCCGACTGTCCTTGGCGCTGGCTGGAGTATTGTCCTTTATAAGACTGTCCAGATTGAGAGGAATACTGCCGTTGGTTTCCTCTGTAGTTAGAAAACCCCCGACCACGTGCCCCCTTAAATGGCACCTTGCGGTAGGTCAAGGAGCCTAAGGACTTAGCTGTATCGGTGTCCTTTTTAATGCCTTGGAGGGCGTCATCCACATGCTTTCCAAAAAGCATCTCTCCGTCAAAGGGGAGGTCCAAGATCTTATTCTGGACCTCCTGGCGAAACCAAGTCGCCTTCAACCAGCCTTGGCGGCGCAAGACGGCAGAGCCCGCCAAAGCCCTGAAAGCAGTCGAAGCAATGTCCATCGCACAGTCGATGACTTCCGAGGAGCATCGTTCTCCCTCCATCAGCACTTGTCTGGCTTCGTCTTGACTAGTTTCTGGTAGCTGGTCCAGGAATGGTTCCATATCACACCACATCTGGCGGTCGTATCTGCCCAGAATAGCCAGAGAATTTGCTGCCCGCACCAACAAGCTGGCCATGGTGGAGAATCTTTTACCCACATTGTCCAGTCTTCTGCCTTCTTTATCTGGAGGCGTGGTTAAAGGAGTGGACGGATTCTTAGATTTACTTTGAGCAGCTTGTGAAATAACAGAATCCGGCTTAGGTTGTCCTAGAAGACACGCAGGACTGCCCTCTGGTGCCTTGTATTTCTTCTCCAGCCGGGGAAGAACCGGAATGACAGTTGCTGGATTCTGCATTGTCTTCAATCCCTCATCCCAGACATGTTCTATAATGGGAATTGATCTTACAGACTTCTTATATTGGGCTTTAAAGTCATATAGGAAGCAGTCGGACTGCTCCACCGTAAAGGGCAAACCAAACCTCTTGGATGCCCGTTCCATCAAATTATGGAAACCACCAATGTCCACCGGAGGCGATATATTTGTCTCTCGGCCTACAGCATCAGGATCCTGTGTATCATCAGGGTCCCCATCTGGATGCCCTGGATCTGTAAGTGGGATCACCTCTCCCTCGTCGTCTTCGTCCGTATCTCCATCGTCCGCGTCATCAGCAGGTTCCGCACCTGAAGGTTGGGGAACCACTAAGGGCAGCACTGGTGAAATGGACCGAGGTACCTCTCTTGGTAGGGGTGGCAAGTCCATTGGTATGTCACGTGGCACTTCCAAAGGAGAAGGACGCACTGGAGTGCGATCCGGCAACGTCGGAAAACGAGATCTGTAGTCTTGCAGCATCTGTTGCAAATCCGACACCAAAGCCACTGGCAAGGCAATTAGGTCCTGCCTTACAGGGCGGGGGCGTAATCCCTGTTGGTGCCCCTCCTGCCCCTCTGGGCCATAAAACTCCTCCGTATCTGTGTCCTGCTGTTTGACATTCAGGTCTGAAAGGCTGTATGCGTCCCCAAACTGCCCATCCTCCTCATCCTCCTCCGAGTCCTCGAGAAGCATGGATGGTGGCAAAGGCGTGACCCGCCTAGGGGAAGTCATGTCCGGTGTAATCACTAATCTTTGGGTTGAAAAATCCAAATTTTTCGTCGTCGACGGTCCCGACGGCGGTCTCGTCGACGGAGTCGATGGCAACGGGATTTCCAATGTCGACGTACTCGACGACGACTGAAAGGCAACTGTCGTCGACGGAGCTGAAATCGTCGTCTACGATGAGGCCGTCGACAGTCCTGTAATCCTCGTCGACAGATCAGTCGTCGACGGAGTAGTCGTCGACAGAGCAGTCGTCGACGAAGCAGTCGTCGACGGGGCAGCCGTCGACGGGGCAGCCGTCACCGGAGCAGTCGTCGACGGAGCAGTCGTCGACGGAGCAGTCGTCGACGGAGCAGTCGTCGACGGAGTTCTTTTTCGTCGACGTAGTATGTTTCATCGTCGGCGGAGCACCCGTCGACAGTCTCGTCGACGAACTTGTAGTCATCAACATCGACGAACTCGTCGTCGTCGTCGTCGTCGACGTGGTCTTCGTCGTCGACACCGCCGTCGACGAAGTAGATATTGTCGACGGTCTCGTGGACGACCCCATGGAAATAGGCTTAATTGAGGAGATCGTCGTCGACGTACCTGCTGCCGCCTGCGTCGACGGACGCGGTTTCTTCAGTGGCACCAACTGAGGAGTTTCTGCAGCCTGTTTCTTTACAGGTTTCTCCTTCTGGGACGGAGGGGTAGATGTAGCAACCCCCTTATTGTCCTTAGGGGCTATGTCCACAGTAGCCCGTCCCTGCCTCTCCTTTACACTGTCGTGAGGAGATTTTTTGGGACCAGCCTCCTCAGACCTGTCAGAGATCCCGTGAGGGGCTTTGAGAGGAACCTTGAGAGGGGGTTCCGCAGAAGTGGAGGGCGATGACCTACCCCTCTTCTTCGATCTCCTGGAGGAGGTGCCAGAGATAGATTCTTCCTCATCCGAAGAAATGACCTCCCTGGTCTTTATCTTCTGCAGCCACGTCAGCAAGCGCCCCTCTCTGTCTCTCAAGGTCTTGGTCGAGAAGGTCCGACAGATTTTACAGTCGGTGGCCTTGTGTTCCGGGTACAGGCAGTATATGCAGTTCTCATGCCTGTCTTCCACAAACAGTCTCTTCTTCCCACAAGAGGCACAAGCCCTAAATAAAGCTTTCTTCTCCTTTTCTGACATTCTGTCTCAAAAGATGGTAATAAAGATATCCAAAAGTAACTCTGTGAAAAAAACTGAGCAGAGCTTAGTGGAGACTCCCTAGCACAACGTGCGGTAGAAAAATCTGAGGCTCTGAGCTCTCTCAGGAAGGTTCCAGAGGGTGAGGCTGTGCTGATTGGCCCTGGCAAAAGTTTGGGCTCTTTTACACAAAGAGGGTGATATACTACAAAATGAGATGAGGCCTGGGCCTAATTTTTCTCTTTTGTTTCTATGGTTATACATATGTATATATATATATATATTTTTGTTACCGAGGCTCCCATTCCGACGACGGGGAATGATACAAAGCATGAGAATCTATGAAAGTTCCAATACTGGGGTAACGTCCCGAAATGCATTGGGTGTTTCAAAAAAATGTTACTTTAAAAGTGTTATTTTATTTGTAACTCTTGCTCAACATTCATGTAGAAGTAAATAAATACACATGTATTGATTTTGTTAATTGTATAACTCCATTGTAATGCATATTGAAAAAACTGAATATTTCAGAGAATTGCATAGAAACTGAATTAAATGATTGAAATAACTTTTACAGCAGTGCTCATTGCAGTCCTAGGTATTCCTACACTAGGCCATTTCCTTAGTTTCATTCCACGTGCCACGCAAGCATATGGCAATGTAGCACGCATACCGTCAAATACTTTCATACACTGTAAAACGAGTGCGCTCACCACCCATTCCTACGTACATACCACAAATACACTTTCTATTCACTATATATCACTCACTGTGCCGTGACTTTAGGAGCACCCTTGCTGGGACAAGTGAGGGTTAATAGTTATACATCTCGAACATTCCAGTTGAGGAGAGGTACTAGGCAGGGCTGCCAGCTTTCTCCGCCTCTATTTTCGCTTTTGCTGGAGCCCCTTGCGGCCTGGGTTCGTGGGGATGTGATGGTGAGGGGGTTGCGGTGGGCGGACGGAGTAGAAGACCGCATCTCATACGCGGACGACATACTGTTATACCTACCCTCCCCGTATAAATCAATAAGAGTAGTCCTTGACATCTTCACAAATTTTGGTAGGTACTCGGGGTATGCGATCAGTTGGCACAAGTCGGTATTGTTTATGCTGAAGGGACAGGTCCCCCGACTCCCGGCTAAATGCACGTGGTGGTAGCAGAGGAGGGGTTTCAATATCTCAGGGTTCATTACATCATAGCCAATCTGCTTCTACAGATCCAATCTGACCCCCCCCCCCCCCTTGGCTCGGCTACGAGCGGACGGGAAGCACTGGAGAACTCTGCCTTTAACATTGGTGGGGCGTGCTGCACTCTTTAAAATGCTGTCCCTTTTTCGTTTTTTATACATACTCCAAAATTGTCCACATAGAGTCCCAGACACATACTTTAGGGCGCTTGAAGGTGAAATCCGAACGCTGTTTTGGGATGGGAAGGCCCCCCAGGATAGCATTGACGAAACTGACCAAAGGTTGGTATGATTGAGGCATGGCTCTCCCTGACCTGCAACTGTACTATTGGGCAGCGCAGCTGGTGACAGTTAACCATTGGATATATCGATCACCCAGCGACCCAGTGTTAGACCTGTCAGCCCTTTTGGGTGGTCCCTCATTTATTTTGTCCCACTTTTGCCTCAAACCCTGTTATAATTTTTCCTTTTTGGGAACCACCAGACTTTAGTGTTGATGCAGGGTCAGGGAGCCATTTTCCCTACCCCTGGAACTTCTGTCTGAGGGCCTGAGACACAAAATGGTGGCCACCCATTGTCACCTGTGACATCAGAACCCACTGGAGATTTCTAGAACCTTCCGTAACATTCTGGAACCCTGTGACAGTGAGAGGCGGTTTAGAATGTTGGGAGGCCATCTCAGTGTGGCAGTTGGCAACTGACGAGAGGAGAGGACCAGTTCAGAAGGAGGTCGGCGTAAGGCAGCAGGGGTGGAAACCAGTGCTTGGAGTGGGTGTGAGAAGTTGGCCTGATATGTAGTGCTCACTATTCTAGTGATCACTGTGTATCATTCCAAACGACCCTTATTGATGATTGGTTGTAAGTCAACCTTATAGACCAGCTATCCTAGTAGCGTGGACAAGAGCAGTCTTTAGGCTAAACTCTAGAGGGCGTGTTAAGCCAGCTGTTTAACCACCACATTTACCCTTTGAACACCACGTGAAAGGACACCACACAAGTTATGAAAATAAAGGATATTTATTTATAACAAGACTACCCTGGCTCTTTATGAGTCAGGGAGCTAAGCACACTACAAAACTCTTATGAAAATACTTCAAGTTGCACAATTTACACAAATCCCCAAGGGGCATGACAAACCATTTACACTAAAAGTGGAATGCGAATGGTTAGAGAGTCTAAAGTTACTGATGCCGGAAGGATCCGATCAGTGGGACTAAACGAAAAAGGAGCTGGACACTTGTAGAGCGAACCTGCGATGGAGCACCGAAATGCTCGAGTTACCTAGCCCAGAGGCTGCGGCTGCGTGAGGTTCAGCAAGATGTCGGGAGTCCTCGTTGTAGTCTCAGGAGCCTGAAAGAAGAAGTTGCTGGCAGGCGACCAGTGTCGATATTCGGAGAGATCCAAGCCTGGATAGGTGATGGAGATAACCTGAAAGCAGAGGGGACTCAGTTCGTAATCACTAGCCAGTGATGGAGTTGGCACCAGGATGGCACCGGAGGTAGTCACCGCGATCAGGTTGAGTGGGTGACGCTGGACTCTGCTTTCCCTCGGTGCAGGAGGCGTTGTTGGCGACCTGGCAGAAGGGGGCGAGCTGTCCCACGAAGGTGTCTGCTGTCGGCGATGCTGGACCCAAGATTGGGCAACAACCCTGGGCAAGGCAAGCCCACGCGGTGGAGTCAAGATGGCGTCTGGAGTGGACCAGGGGGGTCCGGGGTGCTCCTCTATTGGAGGGGACCCAAGGCCAGTCTGGGGCAACCAGACTAGCGGCAGAAGTGTCGTGGTGCGTCGTTAGTAGGGCCACTAGCCGGACATGCTTTGATAATGCGATACCAGAGTTAGCAAATAACCGCGAGGATTATAATGCACTTTAAGAGTATATGGTACGCGTTATCCTGGAACAGCTATTAGGACTTGGTTCCGCAAGCTGCAGACGGGCTCAGCTCACGCCAGAGCACCATCTCCCATGATTCCAAGCACTCTGCCTTCAGGATTGATAAGGCCTGCCAAAGGAGTGACTGATAGGAATACATGTGTCCAGTTTAGAGTTAGATATAGGAATACTATACCTAAAGCAAAGGGTGATTACACCACCTTGCCCCAGCCGTCGTGCAGCCAGTTGTGTCAGATTTGGGTGGCCAGCCAGGGGTGGCATAATATATGCTGCAGCCCCTGGGTACACCTAGGCCCTGGATACCTAAGGTATGCTAATACAGGGACTGATAAGGTGGCCCAGTTCCAATTAGTAAATGCACCTAAGGTACATGTGTCACTTTAGAGAGATAACAGCTAGGCTGTGGGTCTGATTAGCAGGCCCACAGCCAGGAAAAGTCGTAAACCAATGAAGCAAAAATCTAGGGTGATCATAGGATTGCAGACCCTACTCTCCTACAGTGGGGTCCAGAAACCCACCCTTGATGCTAGTCCCTACTGACCAAGCCCAGCCTAGAGCCCTGTGTGGGACCAAGACCAGAAAAACCATCTTAAGGACCTACATATTGTGAAGAGGCCTTGAAGAACACCAGCAAGCTCCTGACCGGTTAAGCGGTGTCCTCCTGGAGTCCTGACGTCGAGAAGCCTGGAGACCTGAGGCCTGAGGTGGAGAAGCGGCGCTGACAGGAAGCAGACGTCGTACCCGGAGCCGTCAGACGTCGAGAGAGGGCGCCGACGGAGGTCGTGGAGAGTCACCAGAGGTCGAGTAAGGAGTCACCAGAGGTCGAGTAAGGAGTCACCAGAGGTCGAGTAAGGAGTCACCAGAGGTCGAGTAAGGAGTCACCAGAGGTCGAGTAAGGAGTCACCAGAGGTCGAGTAAGGAGTCACCAGAGGTCGAGTAAGGAGTCACCAGAGGTCGAGTAAGGAGTCACCAGAGGTCGAGTAAGGAGTCACCAGAGGTCGAGTAAGGAGTCACCAGAGGTCGAGTAAGGAGTCACCAGAGGTCGAGTAAGGAGTCACCAGAGGTCGAGTAAGGAGTCACCAGAGGTCGAGTAAGGAGTCACCAGAGGTCGAGTAAGGAGTCACCAGAGGTCGAGTAAGGAGTCACCAGAGGTCGAGTAAGGAGTCACCAGAGGTCGAGTAAGGAGTCACCAGAGGTCGAGTAAGGTGTCACCAGAGGTTGAGGTGAAGCGCACCAGAGGTCGGGAGTGGAGGTCGCACTATGGAGACACCCGGAAGCGGGGAGGCCGTGACCCTGCGACGCCGGAAGGCGACACCGAACCGGAGCCGCCCAGCGACACCGAACCGAGGCCGCCCAGCGACACCGAACCGAGGCCGCCCAGCGACACCGAACCGAGGCCGCCCAGCGACACCGAACCGAGGCCGCCCAGCGACACCGAACCGAGGCCGCCCAGCGACACCGAACCGAGGCCGCCCAGCGACACCGAACCGAGGCCGCCCAGCGACACCGAACCGAGGCCGCCCAGCGACACCGAACCGAGGCCGAGCGGAGCCGATCATCGTGAAAAGGGCAGTAAGTGGTAGAGGGGGCGTCTGAGGCCCCGTGGAGCCCTAAAAGACCATTCTAGGGGCTAGAGGGGTGTTAGAACCAGCCTGGGAGTGCCAGGGGTGAACTGAGACTGGTGCAGTGACCTCTGTGAGGGGTTGTGTATTTTGGGAGAACCAGATTCTTAGGTTACCTATATTCTACCTCAGTTCAGGCCCAGCCTTGACCAATCTAGGTGGGACACCCCCCCCCCCCCCATGTCATCCAAATGACCACAAGCTGTACTTGGGCAAAGTGAAACCAAACTACCTCATGAAAGGGTTGTGAACTGTAATTGTCATTGATTGTGTTATTTAAGTTATTGAGGGTGCTTTATTTATTGTCCTGCACTGTATTTATTCCGGACTGTATTTGCCATCTGTATTTATTGCACCTATATTTATTCCGTGTTTTTTTATGACCTGATCCTATTTATTGAAACCCCACTGTGGTATTATTTATTTGACCTGCTATTTTCAAGAAAAGTCTTATGGTATTGCATGTATGTTTTGAAACCTGCAACTAAGAGAAAATAAGATAAAGACAAACTTCTTTCTTTCATAATTTTTACGGTGTAGTGTCGTTTTTGGAACGGATGAACGCATGGTTATTGTGAGGGTGTGACGTACGCTTCACACGGTGCCTGACCCCAGCCGCTCGAGCCAAGCTACCATTGTGCTGGGAACCTGGTGACTGCTAACCCGGTTGCCCGGTTTCCAACACCCAGCATATGCTCTCGGCCGCTACCAAACTGATTGTTCTGGATATCTAGGGGCCCTATACGCCAGTGATAGGAAGAGTAGGGGAAACATTTTTGGACCAACCCAGCATACACTGGAGATATGGTGCGTAGCTAATGCTAGACTGGGATGGGCGGGATTTTTCACAGGTGACACCGCTATGGTACACCCAGAAGTTGGGCATGCTATGAGCCCGGTTTCGACAAATGGGACCTCATTGGTGTCTCCGCGGTGAAAGATTTGGTGAAGGGAGCCATGCTTACGTTTGGGGACCTTCAGAGGCAATATCACCTGGCCCAAGGGGAACAATACAGATATTTACAAATCAGTCATGCGATACGGGCGGCTTTTCCGTCCCTCAAAGATATACCATACTCGTCCCCACTAGAAGACCGCTTGTTGGACGGGCCCCTCGTTTCAAAGGCGATATCCCTGACTTACAAGAAGCTAAGCAATAATCTACCAAAGACCTTTCCAAAACTCAGAGCGATGGCAGGACAACCTAGGCCCGCTAGATGAAGACTGGCAGTCGGCTCTCATTGAAATGTTGTGTACCTTGAACATGTTGTAATAAAAAACAATTTACAAATTTGAAAAAAAAAAAGTTTAGAGGAAATCCCCACATCCTGCAGACAAGATGAACTACCTTGGGTGAAGCCGCCACGTGATCAGCCAAGTAATGCAGACGGAGACGGTCTGCAAATCTGGCCAGTGTCCTGAATGTACATGCCATCACACAAATCCGATGGCCCTGAACCCAGGACCAGAGTCGCAGAGCCTCTGTAGCGACGATACGACCCTACACCTCTGTTGATGTATCACATTGCGATAGTGTTGTCTGTCAGGACCTGTACGGAACGTGCAGGGACGGAAGGAAAGCCTTTAGTGCTAAATGAATCGCCCGCAATTCCAGAAGATTGATGTGAAGCAACCTTTCCTCTGGAGACCAAAGACCTTTGACCTCCATATCTCCCAGATGAGCACCCCAGCCAAGAGTGGAGGCATCTGAGAACACTGGCCATCGATGGAGGAAGCTGAAAAAGCTTCCCTTGAGACAAGTTGCCCTGTACACTCCAACAAGATGATCTGCTGCAGTTTCTCTGGAGATCTTGACTGACTCCCTGAGATCCCCCTGTTGTGCTGATACCACTGGCTGCAGAGACACCACTGGAGCGCCCTCATGTGCCAGTGTGCATGGTTGACCAACAGAATGCAGGAAGCGAACAGACTGAGCAGGCGTAGGACCTTCAGGACTGGAACAACTGCTCCATCGTGAAACAAGGGAATAATTTCCTGAATGTCGAGAATATTCTGCAGAGGTGGAAATGCTGGACAATGTAGTATCCAGTAATGCCCATATGAACAGGTTGCATTGAGAGGGCACCAGGTGAGACTTTGGTACATTTATAAAAATAAAAAAACTTACAACAGCAGTGCGGTTATCTGCAGATAAAGCACCATCTCCAGCGACTTGGCTTTGAGCAGCCAGTCGTCCGGGTAATGGAAAACAGGGATTCCTGACTTTGAGATGAGCTGCCACCACCTTTGTGAAGACTCGAGGTGCAGAAGTAAGACCAAACAGGCGGAGCGCAAACTGGTAGTGTTGGGACCCTACTGATATACTTCCCTTGCAACTTCAGGATGGGGATGTAAAACTACGAATCCTGCAAATTGATCAACACCATCCAGTCTTCTTGCTGCAATGTAAACAGAACCCGAGCTAGGGTCAACCTCTTCAATTTCCCCTGCCAGGGGTAAAAATTCAAGACCCTGAGGTCTAGAATAGGCCTTAACCGGCCATCCTTCTTGAGAATCAGAAAATACTGGGAGTACCATCCCCCGACCCCTTTCCTGCTCCGGGACCACCTCTATCGCACCTTCCTGCAATAACACAAGAACCTCTTGCTGTAGAAGCAACTAATGGTCCTCTGAACACCCGCCCTGGCAAGGAGGGTAAGGAGAGGAACTCCCAGATTCTACAAGATTCAAAGCCTAAAGGTCTGATTTTCTAGATTTCCAATCTTTTAGAAAATGGTACACCAGACCCCCCTATAGTACCAGCATGCTCCAAGATGGGGGGGGGGGGATCTAGGGCTGCCAACCAGAGACCAGTGGCAGGGGCAGAAGGAGTGGACGTGCTGCACCCTGCAAACGACCTCTGTTCATCCCTCTAAGTTGTATACAGGATGTTGTGCTGTTGCTGTAACGGAGGTTGTTGACAGCCTTGAAAGGAAGACATCCTGCCAAAGCCACGACACCTTTTAAAAGCAAATCCTCTAGATTGGGATTGGAGTCCTAAAGATTTAGCCGTGGCTCAGTCCTTAAGCTCCTGCAGCGCATTATCAGCCTTTTCCCCAAAAAGCCTTGAACCATCAAAGGTAAGACCAAGAATATTTTGAATATCAGGAGAAAAACCTGAAGACCTAAGCCAGGCATGCCTTCTTGTAGCCCATCACTCTTGTAACTGAATCAGCCGTGTCCAATCCAGACTAAACTGACGAGCTGCTGCATGGGTACCCACCACTATCTCCTGAAAAAATATCCGATCATTCTCCTGCAGCTTAGGAATTAACTGCTTTGCTGAGTTCATCAAGGCATGGATACATCTCCCCAACAAGCAGGTTGCATTGGTGGATTTCAAAGCCATACTTTAAGAGAAAACCTTTAGTAGACTGTTCCAATTTTTTCTGGATCCCTGTCCCCAGGAGTCTGGGGAAAAGATACTGTCGATTGCTTTGAACAAGAAGCCTGCAACACCAAACTTTTAGGAGAAGGAGGACTTCAAAAATGCAGGATCATTTGGAGTAGGCATGTACCCTTTTGCTATGGTCCTTGAAACTGCAGGTGCAGAAAGAAGCTACCTCCAAAATAGGCTCAGTTAAAGCCTCATTAAATGGCGAAAGAGGCTCAACCACAGAGGAAGGAGAACGTAATACTTATTGGCCAGGAATCAGCAGTGGGAAGCTGAATATCTAAAAGTTCAGGTGCCTATCTAATAACTGCATGATAAGGCATAACATCCTGCCAGGGTAAAGCCTTTGGAGATTAAAGTTCCCATACTGGGGATGTATCGAATAGACTTGCCTCCTGAAAGCCTTCAAACCTAGTCAATCTCACCTTTTGCAGCCTCATCCTGCCGATACTCTTCCTCAAGAAGCCTCTACAGCCCTCTCCTAGATCTCCTCTGGAGCAGGACTTGGTGTTGACAGCAACGATGAAACAGGCACCAGCGTTGAAGGTACAGCTTCCGACTGAGGCAACGTCGCTGTTCTGAGCAGAAAAGAGGAGCGACCTTCAGATGGAGCCGGAGACTGAGAAAGAGGCGTTGAGAACCTCAGAGCCAGGAAGGCATACAAGGTGCCTGGGCATAAAGTTGAGGAACGCCCAAATTAAATGCAAGTGGACCCAAAGGCGCACTGGTAATGTAGGCTTCCTTGGCAAACACGCCATACATCACGTTGGAGAACTGCGATGGATCCGTACCAGGCCCAGAAAAGGAGGGGTAAGGAGCCGTATCCAGATTCCCCACAAGGCCATGAAGGCACCGGTGAAGTCTGGCCCAAGACAGGAGAAGTCACTGGTACCGGTTCAATAGAATCCCTCAGCGCCAGCTAAGCGCTCGGCCCAGGAGTACCCTTCGGCGTCTGAATGCACTGGAGAACCGGTTGGCATCTGAGAAATAGCTTGAGTCGCTGGAGGAGGCATTACAAGTCTAGAACAAGGTCTCTGAACCAGTGAGGCCGATTTCGAAGCCCTACCTTTTAACGAATGATGTCCAGAACCATGCCTCCACTTCATGTGCTTCTTAGACTTCAAAGCATGCGAAGTCAACAACTTCGACCTTTTTCAAACTCTTTTCTCCTTCCTTGCCTTAGCCATGAACTTGGCCTCATGCTCCTTAAAGGACTTCGGGTTCCTCTTGCGACAGCTGGTACAACCATAGAAGTCATGGTTCGAAGAGCGGCACCACAAACAGTCTTCATGGAGGTCCATGATCGACATGGCCCCCACATTCTCTACAAGGTCAAAACCCTGACCTTTGACGCCATCACACTGCCACTCCAAGGGAAACAGCAGACACAAGGAATAGTTTCTTTTCTGTAACTCCAGTTCTGTAGTAGGGGTAACTCTGTGATAGTCATAATCTAGTGAATAGTCCCGCCCATGTGCGAGGATCCCGGAGAAATAAAAAAATAATCACTTCAGGTGTAAAATCATGCAGACGTGCATGCACCTTTGAGAGAATTTAATTTAAAGACAGATAATGCAGCCTATACCCACAGGCTACACTGTCCAGTACTTCAACTAGAATTCCACCAACATCCACAAACAGCACTGCCTGTCCAGCTTTTCTCCACAAGGGAAACACCCTGCCTCTCCCAGCAAAAGCCTCTGGAATGATAGAGAGGAAGAAATGGACAGAAGCCCCATAGGCTGCCATTATGTGGCTCAGAACAGGATACTGTGCCTTTAAGAAAACTTTCCAGAACTTTCCCAGTATCCCAGAATGCACAGCAGGTCCATTTTACTTTCAGTTATTTTTGAAGGCATAGCACGCCAGACCTGTAGCATTCTACACATTAAGTATCTCTCCACCGGGGAGGCGGGCGGGCGCTTATGTCTAGAACAGATACCCCTACTACAGAACTGGAGTTACAGAAAAGAAACTACTCCTTCTGTAGTAGGGGATCTCTGTGTATAGTCATAATCTAGTGAATAGAATGGCAAGCCCATCCCCACACAACAACGGCGGTGAACACACAAGACAATACCACTACTGTGCGAACAGATTTTGCAGCGAAGCCTGCCCAACCTGAGCATCTGCCCTGGCATCTGTGTCCAGAAAGTAATGCGCAGCAAAGGTATGGACCGACTTCCAAGTGGCCGCCTTGCAGATTTCCGCAATCGGAACATTACGTAGCAAAGCAGTCGTGGCAGCTTTGCCCCTGGTGGAATAAGCCTTAGGTTTACCCCCCAAGGTCTTATTAGCCTTTTGATAACACAATTGTATGCAGGACATAATCCACCGAGAAATGGACTGCTTAGAGGTCGCAAGACCAGTCCTGACTGAGCCACAATTAACAAACAATTGGTCAGACCTACGAATATCCTTGGTCTTATCCAGATAGAATTTCAACACCCTCCGAACATCCAGGGAATGGAGAGACCTTTCCGCTGGCGAAGAGGGATTCTGAAAGAACGTAGGTAAAGTTATGGTCTGGTTGACATGAAAATCAGAGATAACCTTAGGAAGAAATTTAGGGTGAGTACGCATCACAACTTTAGCAGCGTGAAATACAGTATAAGGTTCTTGACAACATAATGCCTGAAGTTCACTCACCCTGTGGGCCGATGTAATGGCCACTAGGAACGCCGCCTTCCAGGATAGGTGCTGCAACGAAGCCTTGTGAATGGGTTCAACAGGCTCCTTCATCAGTCTGGACAGCACCACATTCAAGTCCCAGGAAAGCGATGGAAGTCTGACAGGAGGAAACACTTTCTTCAAACCTTCCAAGAAATCCTTGACCACAGGGATCTGAAAGAAGGAAGTCTGAAGGGCATTTCCTGTAAGCAGTCAAAGCAGCCAGATGAACCTTAATGGAATGGAAATTAAGGCCAGACTGCGCCAGATGTAAAAGGTATGGAAGGATGACATCTTCCTTACATGTTGTCGGATCAAAGTATTTGGACTTACACCAGATACAGAACCTCTTCCACTTGTAAGCATAGGATGTCCTAGTGGTAGCTCGTTAAGACTCCTTCAGTATGTCCATACAATCGTCTGGTAGATTCAGATGGCCATATTGCACTATTTCAGGAGCCATGCCGCAAACTCAAAGACGAGAGGTTGGGGTGCACCATCCGCCCCCTGAACTTCGTGAGAAGGTCCGGCCTGCACGGCAACCGTATGTGAGGAAGGAGAGACTGGTGAAGTAGGTCCGTGAACCACCACTGTCTGGGCCATTCCGGGGTAATCCGGATCATCCGCGCCCCGGACTGGGACAGCTTGATGAGCACCGCCGGAATCAGGGGAATGGGTGGAAAAGCGTACAGAAAGCTGTTAGACCAGTCGATCCATAACGCATTCCCCAGCGTCCCCTTCTGGTAGTACCTGGATGCGAAGTCTCGGCATTTGCTGTTTTCGGCGGTGGCGAACAGATCTACGTCTGGAGTCCCCCACCTTGCGAAAACTTCTCCTAGTACTTTTATGACCCATTCGTGGTTTTCCTGAATCAGCCTGCTCAGCGCGTCCGCCTGAGCATTCTGTACCCCCGGCAGATGCATGGCCGTAATAGTCAGTCCTCGGGCCAGCAGCCAGCGCCAGATCGCCGGCGCCTCCTGCGACAGAGTGCGCGATCTCGACACCCCCCCCCTGCTTGTTGAGGTAATACATCGTGGTTGTATTGTCCGTCTGTATCAGCAGCGAGTTGGTCTGGAAGGACGGAAGGAAGGCCTTCAGTGCCAGGAAGACAGCTCTGAGTTCCAGGAAATTGATGTGGTACGTCAATTCCACCGGAGACCACTTTCCTTGAATCTGCAAGTCCCCGGAATGCGCTCCCCAGCCTTGGAGAGACGCATCAGTCACAACACTGTTCGTGGGAATGGCCTTGTGGAAGGGAACCCCCCTGAGGAGGTTTTCTGCCGAACACCACCACCTCAGAGACTGAAGAGCATGTAGAGACAGCCGTATCTGATCGTCCCAAGAACCTGTGTCTTCTGATCCCACTGATCCTCCAAGCACTCCTGCAGTGGTCTCATGTGCAGCCGTGCGTGAGGCGTGAGGCGTGAGTAAGATACAGAAGGCCATCGATCCCAGCAGCGAAGACACCTTCCTCACTGTCGGCGATGGAGCAGTCCTGAGGTCCTTAGCCTTCCGAAGGAGTGATAACCGTCTCTCCTCCGAAGGAGACACGCTTGCTGACCGCGTATCGATGGAGGCTCCCAGGTACTGTATGCACTGGACCGGAGTCTGGACCGATTTGGACATGAGGACGTGTACCCCCAGCTTGTGCAAGAGAGCGCACGTCCACCGGAAGTGTTCTTGCGCTTCCGAGAAGGATGAGGCCTTGATCAGCCAATCGTCCAGATACTGTTAGACAAACATCTTGTTCCTCCGCAGGTGTGCCGCCACCACCGCCATGCACTTAGAGAAGGTCCTGGGCGCAGACTTTAGCCCGAATGGCAGTACTGTGTATTGATCGTGATTGGCGCCGACTTGGAATCGCAGGAACTTCCTGTGCTTCCGTGCGATGGGCACATGGAAGTACGCGTCTTGTAGATCTATGGCACAGAGCCAGTCTCCCCGTTGCAGCAGAGGGTAACTGATGCAACGATAGCATGCAAAACTTCTCTGCAAATCCACTTGTTTGCCTGTCGCAAATCCAGAAAGGGCCTGAACTAGTTCTTGTCCTTGCGAACGAGGAAGAACCGAGAGTACAGACCTCTTCCCCTTTGAGACAGAGGTACCTCTTCTACCGCCTTTTTTCTCAACAAGATGTCTGCCTCTGCCTGGAGCTCTCGCAGCTGAAACTGAGAGCTTACCGGCGGAATCGCTGGAGGCGGGCTGATAAACCGAAAACTATCCATTGCAAACAATATTCAGCACCCACTTGTCCAAGTAATTTTTCTCCACTCTGCCGGAAAAAAAAATTGAATGCTTCCCCCCACTGGAGTGGGTAACGGTTGAGGGGGAAGTAGTCGCTCAGGGCCGAGACCCGGCCAGGCCCTTGGTAGTGGTAGCAGCCTGCTGGCCTCCTCTACCCCTCTGGCGTTTCTGGAAGGGCTTCCGGAACTGCTGCTGTCCCGAACCCTGCCCACGCCCTCTGCCCGTAGACACAAACCTCCTCTGGAACAGGCGCTTCTTCGGCCTTCTCCAACCCGACAGCAGTCAGGGTCTCCGCCTCCACCTTCATGCGGGCCATCTCATCATCCGCATGTTTTCCAAACAGGGTTCCCCCCGAGAAGGGCAGATTGGCTACTCTGTGCTGAGCCACGGGCTTCAGCGATGTCAGGCGCAGCCAAGAGTGACGCCTCTGATGGACACCATGACAGTAGGAGTGCGCCGCCAACAAGGAGACATCCGCTGCCGCACTGATGACCTGGTTCGAAACCAGCATCCCCTCTCGCACCGTTTCCAGGAAGTCCTCCTTCCTGTCCCGGGGTAGCAAGTCCGCATACTGTTGGAGGGACTCCCACAGGGCCCAGTCGTAACGTCCCAACAGCGCCCCCGCACTCGCCGCCTTCATGGTGGTAGACGCGGTCCCACACACCTTCCTGACCGCAGAGTCCAGCCAGCGGCTTTCCTTGTCGGGCGGAACAGTCGATGAAGGTGCTGTCGCATGCGGTTTCCTTGCCGCCGTCACGATGACAGAGTCCGGCTTCGGGTCCATCCTTAAAAAAGCAGGGTCCGAGTCTGAGGCCCGATACTTTTTCAGGAGCCGTGAGGGGGTGGATTTTGTCACCACGGGAGTGAGGAACAACTCCAACGCGGGCTCCACCAGTCCCGGCACTAGAGGCAGCAGGGGGCAAGATGTTTGTGTAAAGTCTTGAATATCACGGACGTCGTGGGTGTCGGCACCGTCACCGTGATTCCCAACTTGGCTGCCCCCCTCAGCAACACCTCCTGGAAGGAGACTAGATCGTCCACCGGAGACACCCTAGTCCCTGGTGAATCCGACAGCGTCGGTGAGAAGTCCCTGGCCGAGGACCGTGTGCGTGACCTGGACCTGTGCCTCCTATGGCGCCGTCCTGATGAAGACGACCTCCTATGGCTCCGCGACCTTCTCCTCCTGTAGGAGCGGGAGCATGACCTCGGCTTCGGCCTGTCTGACGGTCTAGCCGGGCCCGGCAACCGTGGGGGTCGCGGCCTCGGCGTCCCCTGCGGCGGAGTCTGATACCTGGGCAGGGAGACCGACCGCGGTGGAACTGCAGGCGGCCTCAACAGAGTGCGAGGTGGTAGAGGACGCGGAGGTGGAGGTGGTGACGCCGGTTGTGGCGGTGGAGGAGTCGGAGGTCGTGTGGCGGAGACGGCGTAGGGTTCCGAGGGGGTGTATACACCACGGAGTACCCCGATCCCCGCGACTCCGTTCCCCTCTTGCTCCTGGCGTCAGGGCTCCCCCTGCGCTGTCTCGACGTCGATAGTCTCCTCGATGTCGGCCGCCCTCGACGTCGATCTCCGTGACGTCGATAGTCTCCTCGATGTCGGTCGATTGTCGACCGTCGCCGACAGTGAGCGGCGCTCTCCCCTAGACGGCGAGCGCCGACGCCGGACCTGATTTCGCCGCCGATGGCTCGATGTCGACGGAGTCGTCGCAGAAGATACCGATGTAGTCGACGGCGGCCTGTTCAGCTCCTTCGACGTCGATAGTAGACGCCGCTTCTCCCCAGAGCCCTGGGGAGATGGCGAACAGACTGTAGTCATCCCCCTCGACGCTGCCGTCGGGGAGTGGGGGCGCTTGCTGGTCTTCCTGCCCCTGGGGAGCCCCCCAGAGGCCTCAGCATGGGCAGAATCAGCCCCTCCAGACCCACCTCATGCCTTCAGCTCTGTCCTCCAGGACCTGGAGCCTAATCTTCTTCCTCTCTCAGGGTCCTGGCTGAAAAAGAGCGGCAGATCTCACTCCTCAGGCACGTGGGACTGGGGAAGACAGACGATGCACACCCTGTGTGTGTCTGACTTAGCCTTTTTTCTTCCACAATCAGGACACTTGTCGAACAAGCCAGTCATGCTGATAACTCCAGAAGGAAAAAGGACTTTCTAACACTTGAAAAGAAACAAATAACCCTTGAAAAGGGAGAGCTCAATGCTCCAGGGACCTGCTAGCAGGAGCCGGAAAAAAGAACTGTAAGTAAAAGGGACCTGCTGTGCATTCTGGGATACTGGGAAAGTTCTGGAAAGTTCTTAAAGGCACAGTATCCTGTTCTGAGCCACATAATGGCAGCCTATGGGGCTTGTCTGTCCATTCCTTCCTCTCTATCATTCCAGAGGCTTTTGCTGGGAGAGGCAGGGTGTTTCCCTTGTGGAGAAAAGCTGGACAGACAGTGCTGTTTGTGGAGGTTGGTGGATTTCTAGTTGAAGTACTGGACAGTGTAGCCTGTGGGTATAGGCTGCATTATCGGTCTTTAAATTAAATTCTCTTAAAGGTGCATGCAGGTCTGCATGATTTTACACCTTAAGAGATTATTTTTTTATTTCTCCGGGATCCCCGCACATGGGCGGGACTATTCACTAGATTATGACTATACACAGAACCCTACTAAAGAAAGTAAAGTTATAATGGAGTCCCAGAAAACTAACGCATAGTCTGCATGGAAAAAAGGGAACTGACGTCCGTAAGACAACGTCTATTTGTGGCTCCGATTACGTCAGATGGAGTCGCGAGCAGAGGAGTGTCAACGAACGCCCTAGTAGACGTGGTGGGGCTAGGAAAAAAGTTTCCGTGGAATCCTGGCACAAGGGTAATTCAAAAAGCGAGGAATTCACAGGCAGATTTATCCATCTGAAAGAAATATATGCTTCAGGGTCCCCCCCCCCCCCCCACATGCAGGGCTTATTCATACGTTTGACGCACAAAGATGCTCAAGATACAGAACCAGCATATTAGTCTATCTAGACAACCGTATGTTACACGGCTTGTATGCGATACACTACTGGTCTGCCTGCAAGGTTGTTGGCAGGTGCTTGTGCATAGCTAGCCGTTTAAGAGTTAATCTGTATGCATGGTCCACTGTATTGTATAAATCCTGTATGTCAAAGTCTACGTGACTGTGCATGGATGCACTACCCCAGGTCATACCCATTTTGCTTTTCCAATGTCTCCCCATGTACTGTAGCACACATTCACAATGCTTCATGTACACCAATGTAAGACCAAAACATGTCAAAGGTTAAGATGACTCACCAAAGCTTAATTTGTCTCGGTTGTTGGCAACTGCATGAATTAAACCAATGGTGCCACACGAGTTGCCAATTGTTTGTTTCATAAAATACACTTTAGGGTGGTTTTCTTTCCCACTCAGGTCTGCAGCTTGCTTTTCTCTGAAGCTTTCATGCTGTAATTAAATAAATGGCAGTTTTAATTTTGATGTAAACAAAGTTATCACTTGGTAAACTGATTTAAAGTACTTGTAAAGCAATAGTTCATAGTTTGCTTACTTTTCCTGCATGCTCTGGATCGTTCCCGTTCCTATCCCTGTACCCAGAATGAATTTAATGTAGCTGATATTTTGATGGTTATTAAAATACAACAGTCACACTAAAGGGGACGGAAGTAGTGTTTACAAAAATTATAACTGGCAATCATTCAGGGTATACCGACCGCTGGTCTAACAGTCCAAACAGTCTGGGGTTGCTCAATTCTTTCCATGAGGAGCAGGATCAGTACTGATTTGCATAAGACAGATCTTCGTCTAGAAAGACTGGGCAAAAACTATTTGTTGGACAGCTGCCTTAAGCAACTGCCAGTGGTTATGCTACTTGTTGCATTCGCATCAAGTATACACAAGCGTGCCACATTATCAGCATCCTTTTAGGTATCCGTATCTAATTGTCCCCATTTTTTTTTTTTAAATGGCTGGGTGTAGTATGCGGAATGTAATAGTATCGGTCAGAAAACGGACCTCCTCCCAGTCTCATCCAGGATTCCCAGGTCTTGCTCTAAATTAGTTTCATTGCAAACTAAGAAACCACTAGATTGATTTTAAGACAAAGCCCTACGCATTTGTCAGATTGGGTCTAAAGAGGGGAGTGGAAAGCAGTTTATACTCCAGTGGGTTTTTGTCTGCTACGTCAGTGAGACATGTAAATATTTGGGATGGGAGTTCATATTGTCTCAGATCCTCAAAAAACCAACATCTCTTATTCCCCAAAGATTACCGACCTTTGATATGCCTAGGGGGTCCCATTTAAAACCCCTTTAGGTGTGATTAGGGCTGCCAGAATCCCAGAGGCATTTTCTAGAGTGGCTTTATCCTTCCAACCAATTTCTCAGAGCGTCTTTAATGTATTTTTAATGGCGGTTGCTGTGTGGTTATTCTCGTGTCTAACCCACCCCCACCACACCTGTATCACTATATAAAATAACTTGCGCTCCGTGTGCGCATCACCAGCCTACCACCCAGTAGGGGTCGTTTTTGCCATTCAATAAAAAAACTTCTTAATCACCAGCAACCACAATGCCCAGTTGTTAGCCTGTCTGACGCAGCTATGCCCCAGTCAAAGAGGCCTTATTAAAGCAGACTATTCTCAGAGGCCCTCTGTCTCACGTGAGCGACTTTAACTCTTAACAGTATGGATTTTTTTTATTTACAGAAAATGACCTTTCCTCCAGTGTTCCACATCTGCCTTCTAGTCTCAGAGAAGCCGACCTAGGACCTAGATTTTGATGCAGGATTTGCCTCTGCTCTCCCATAATAAAAATCCGCAAATTTACAGCTCCTACTTTCCCAATCTTCAGGAGGTTTGTTAAGTAGGTATACTGTAGACTTCTGCCACTTAACACCAGAGTACAGCTGAAAAATTCATTGAACTGCCAAGACTAGGTATGGAGTTAGCTACTGCTAAAAATAAGAGAATCTGCATAAAAGGAAATATCCTCCCACTCAGAGGCCAAATGAATACCCTGCAAGAGGGCATATCCTTACCTATTCCACTAGGGGTTCAATTTGGTAACTCCTTCCACCGCCCAGTTGAAATTCCCTGGAAAGTGTGCCATTCGCCCTTATTCGGGATATTTCATACAATATAGCACCGGGTTGTGGGGTGAACTCGTATCTGGGACCGACCTACAGGCGATTAATTGGTACCAGTCAGGGACAGCACACATGTAGTAACCCCACTTCGAAGCCTATATTATGTGGCCAACGGTAGTGGAGATGGGCATAGGTAGCAGGGCTCGGCATGAACACAGATCCATGAGGAGTGGAACAAGGAAATTCAAATGCATCAGATTGGCAGTGATTATAAGTAAGAAAAGGCAGGCACAATAGTGAGTTTGCATTTAAGAGTATTATTGTTTAAAAACTTATTAAAATTGCAATGATCGCAACACAACACATTAATATTCCAGACAGGTTATACCCCATTCTATATTTTTTAATTCGGTTTATTATAGTCCTTACCGCTATACAAACATATTACACTAACAGCATAATAAACTCCATTATGCCTGTGGGGAGAAAGATACATCAGATCAAACAGGGTTCCAGAGCAGTACGAGCGCTAGCGAGAACAGGTCACACCCTAACCTGCCGTGTTTTCTCCTGTCAGTGTTGAAAACAAACGGTACGCAGTAAACATTACTACAATATGTGAAGGCATACTTTCAAATACAAAACAGTTCAAACAATGGCTTCCAGGTGGGCTAGCAACCATCACATCTATCGGGTATGGGTTCCTGGTGACAAGTTCTGAGGGATCTCACCTTTATCAGGGAGCAGGTAAGCAAACTAGGGCTCACTCACAACGAATGCACCAGGCATCCCATCACTTAAAAAAGGTCGCAGTTTATTAACACTTCAACATTAATACATTTTGCCTCTTCATGGACATACAGAACATTGTTGACGCATTAAACAACTTTGCCATAATAGCTCATTTAGTCCGTTCTTGTTAGTTATCTGCTGTCATTCAGATCACTTTCTGGGGAGGGGACCAAATACCAAAGCCATTGTTGCAACTTTGCTAGGCTTCAACTTTCTACCATCTTGGTGGGCTTCTGCCCGGACTCGCCCGGGCCGCAAGTGCCGTCCCACTTGCCTTCAAACCCATCTTGGCCCTTCCCTGCTCCTCTGGGTCCCTGCCAGCAGTGTAGCAGCCCAAGGTCCCCATGTAAGCACCATCTATCCAGCCTTTGCCACTGGATTCAAAATAGCCTGGCGGATGAGGGTTATGAACCCTCAACCAGTCCCAGGATGCTGGTTTCCGGTCCAGGGAAGACACGGCTTGGCAGTTCGGGCTGGACTGTTCCCATGAGGCACATGGTCAGACTGATTTGCATATGGCCATATCTGAACTGGGGTGGTGGAGTGAACTAAAGAATGATGGATTAAACCCAGCTCAGTTGACTGGGGGGGGGGGGGGGGAGGGGGGGGGAGAAAGGGTGAAGGGTGAGTGTTTGATTTGCTCAAACACTCCGATCATCACCTTTGCCATCGCTTAATCCAGCCTGTGGCGGACTTCTAACCTCTTGCTCCTCTGGTACCCCTGCAGCAAGGAGGCCAAGGGCCCTGCAGGAGCCTCCCATCTACTTATAGCAATTTCTCTCCCTTTCTATCCTAGGTTTTCAGCCACGCTACCTATGGTCTTACTGGTCGGAGGGAGCTCCCCCTTGCCCCACTATGCTCACCTTCCGTTACATGAACCCCATTTGTTCAGCACCCTACAATGTTGCGTTACAACAAACAAATGGACGGAATGCTGACAATGCAGACATTCTCCCCCAGTCAAGAGATCTGGGTTAAATCCATCGTTCTTTTGCCCACTACGCCACCCCAGTTTAGACATGGCCATATGCAAATCAGTCTTGACCCTGTGCCTCATGGGAACAGTCCAGCCCGAACTGCCAAGCCATGTCTTCCCTGGACCGGAATCAAGCATCCTAGGACCGGTTTCTGGCTATCAGCCGTCATCAGCCAGGATAGCTTGACTCCAGTGGCGTAGTGAGCACGTGACCCACGTCTGGGCTGGACTGTTCCCATGAGGCACAGGGTCAGATTGATTTGCATATGGCCATGTCTGAACTGGGGTGGCAGAGTGGGCTAAAAAACGGTGATGGATCAAACCCAGATCTGTTGACTGGGTGTGAGTGTTTGATTGGTTCTGATGCTCCATCCATCACCACCAACTTTTGTACTACAATGTTGAGCAGGAACATATCTATCCCTACCCCTAGGGTCAGTACGTCTATCGAGTATGAACAATTGTTACTTACCTGTAAACAGGTGGTTCTCCAGTATTGGTGTCTTTCATAGATTCACATGCTTGAATATTCCCCGTCGGAGTGGGAGTCCCACGGTAAATAATATAGCAATATATACAGCCATAATATATATATACACATATACATAAGTAATCATATAAAAACAGATATAAGTAAGTGATAACATCAAGAATGTCCCTATATGAAATCTCCATAGAGATACATGGAAAGAGAAAAAAAGACATTCGCAGTCTGTCATTATGTTAGTCCAAACTACGGCCAATCAGGCGCCAGCTCCTCTAGAACCTTCTCCTCAGAGCTCCTCACCTCAGATTTTCGTAGCACCAAAGTGACTTTTAGAGTGTATGAGGAGAAGAGAGCCTCTGAAGGGAGGAGGGAGGGTCGCATGTGAATCTATGAAAGACACCAATACTGGAGAACCACCTGTTTACAGGTAAGTAACAATTGTTCTTCTCCAGTATTGGGGTGTCTTTCATAGACTCACATGCTTGAATATAGAATAGCTAGCAGTAACAATCATTGTTTCCATGATCACACAGCTTCGAAATTGTAATGACAATCTTCTTATGCATATGACAGTACTGAATAACTGTAACAGAATAAATGCATCATTATGTCAATTACAAATGGAAACAATATGGAGGAGGGAAGGAAGAGGCTCATCTTATTTAAAAAGACTGCGAAGCACTGCCTGCCCGACATCAGCATACTCCTCCTTTAAAGATTGTCAAGCAATAGTGTATTGTAAACGTGTCTGCTCGACCACGTAGCTGCTCTGCAGATCTGATGCAAAGGCACTCCAGCAAATAAAGCAGTTGAGGAAGACATTGCTCTGGTGGAGTGAGCCCTCACTGGTGACTGCAATGGCTTGTTTGCCTTTTTATGGCAAAAGACGATGGCAGCTGAAACTCAACGTGCAATAGTTGGTTTCGTCACTGGACGACCCTTGTGAAAGCGTCCAAACGCTATGAATAGTTGATCAGTCTTTCGTAAAGCGGCCGTTCTGCTGATGTAGAATGTTAAACATCGTTACACATCCAGGGAATGTAATCTCTGCTCCGCAGGAGTCTGCGGATTAGCAAAGAAAGTTCTTAAAATCACTGGTTCATTAATATGAAAGTCTGAAGGCACCTTCGGCAAGAAAGTTGGATTTGTACGCAATACTACAGAATCTGGTTTGAACTGTAGGAAAAAAGGTGGATTTATTGTAAATGCATGAATGTCACGGACGCGACGTGAAGACGTTAGCGCCCGAAGAAGAGCCACCTTCCATGTTAGATACTTCAACTCGACCTTGTGAATCGGTTCGTACGGTGGTCTCATTAGTTGAGCCAATACGATGTTCAGATGCCACAATGGAGGAGGGCGTCTAACAGGAGGAAATTTGCAAAATAACCCATAGAAGAATTGATGGATAATCCTTGAACAAAGGGAAGTTGAACCATCCTGACGGAAACGGGAAATTGCCGCCAGAAAAAAAAACCTAAAGGTTGCATGAGAGAATCCGGAGTTAGCGAAATGCAAGAAAAAACGGTAACAATTGTTCTGGATTGGAGTGAAAACGGGTGCACCCCATTAGATGCACACCAGTGGAGAACCTTTTCCACTTTAATTTGTACGTTTTCACCGTAGAAAGAGCCCTCGCCTGAGCCAAAATGTCTCTACAGTCCTGTGGAATGTCTAAATGGGCAAATTCACAGTGCTCAGGTTCCAAGCTGATAAGCTCAGTGAGGAGGGATTCGGGTGACAAATTATTATTATTATTTTTTTTTCTTGTCCATCGTCAGAGATCTGCACGAGGATGTAGAAGGATTGGTTCGCATTGAGACAGTAGGAGTAGTTCTGAGAACCATGCCTGTCGAGGCCAACGGGGGGGCTATAGAAGTAGATGGCAAGGTTGCCTCCGCATCTTCCACAGAAACTCGAGGTATGAGTGGGATTGGGGGGGAAGAACAAACGTAGTCAAACAGATTGTACCAGTTCATCAAAAAGGCATTGCCCAGAGATCCTTTGTGGGGATGCCAGCTTGCGTAATCTCGGCATTTCCGGTTCTCTAGTGTGGCAAAGAGATACAGCTGTGGGCGACCCCATCGTTGAAATATCCTCTCTAGAGTTGGTTGATGCAACTCCCATTCGTGGGTCGAAGAGGAGGACCTGCTCAGGGAATCCGCCAGGATATTGGATACCCCCGGTCAATGAACTGTTGCAATCATGATGCGATGGTTGACGGATCAATCCCAAATCGACAGCTAGTCGAGACAGTTTGAGATTTTGTTCCGCCCTGCTTGTTTATATAGTGCATGCAGGTTGATTGTCTGTATCAGGACTGATTCTCCTTGGATTAAAGGATGAAAAGCTTTGAGAGCCAGAAATATATAGCCATGAGTTCCAACCTGTTGACGTGGCAGGTTTTTATTTATTTATTTTATTATATTTTATTTTTTTTAACATATTGACCATTTTCCTTTTATTGATAAATCCTCCAAATGAGCACCCCATCCTTCCAGAGAGGCGTCTGTTATGGTCATGTCTGGTATCATTGTCAGAAAAGAAATGCCTTCCGTTTGATTTAACGGTTGTGTCCACCACTTTAGCGCCAACCTCATCCGATCTGTGACGTTTACAACATTGTTTAAAGAACCTGTAACCTGGCGTTTTTGGACATCCAGTTCTCCTTGGATGGGGCGTGTATGTAATCTGTAATTAGGGATCAATGCAATGCCTGATGACGCCAGTTTCAGAAATGACTTCAATATTCTTACAGAAACGGATCTTTGATCTGATAAGGGTTACCAGTCGGAGAATTTTTTGAAGACGGTCTTGGGAGAGAAGTGCCCTTGCTGACACTGTCTAAAGTTGCTCCCAGAAAATCCGTGCGATGAGAAGGCTGTAGATGGGACTTTGTGGTATTTATGGAGAGACCTAAGGCGCGAAAACACCTCCTGGCAAAGATGTGTGTGTTGTAGAAGTTGAACTTTCGATCGTGATCTTAGGAGATAGTCGTCCAGATATAGAAAGATCTGAACACCCTGGAAACATAGGACGCTACCACAGGGGCTAGCACCCTTGTAAACACTCGAGAGGCCGAGCGTAGTCCAATTGGTTATACTTATAACTGGAAAATCCTCTCGACCCACTTGAACACGAAGAAATTTCCGATGTTGTCGTAGTGTGGAGATATGCAAATATGCATCTTGGAGGTACATTGTTTCCATGAAATGTCCTTGTGAAAATAATCGCAAGATCTCTACAAGCGTTCGCCTATGAAAAAAAATTGTTTCTTTAGATACCTGCTGAGAGCCCTCAGATCTAGAATGGGCTTCCATTCCCCCTTCCTCTTGGTGAAGAGGAAGAATCGGGAATAAATCCTTTCCCTCTTTTGAGATCTTGGTACTACTCCTATGGCTCCCTTGTGTTATAGAAGTTGAACTTGTTGTAACAGTTCTTTGATATGAGCCGGTGGTAGTCCGGTAGGTGGTATGGGTGGAGGGAATTCGATGAACTCCAAAGTGTGACCTCTTTCTATAATTTCCAAAACCCACCGGTTCCTTGTATGGAGTGTAGGAAGGTGGATATCTGACTATGGTTACCCCCAACTTTTTGCCTAGTGTCTAGCTGGTTTTTCGACTTAGTTGGCCTGAGATCCTGCCATTCAGGGTCTCAGGCTGTCTGCTCTCTCGGTAAAATGGACTCCATGTACCCTAGGTACATAACCAATTGGTAAGGATCACCTTATTGGACCCTGTACAGTGTACCCTAGGTACCCAGGGCATAGGTGTACCCTAGGCCTCCCAGGGGCTGCAGCATGTATTATGCCACCCCTGGTCTGGCCTTCCAATCAGACACAACTGGCTGATCACTCAGCTGGGGCAAGGTCGTGTAATCACCCCTTGCTTAGGTGTAGTATTCCTATACCTACCTTATATAGACACATGTGTACCTATCAGTCACTCCTATGGCAGGCCTTAACAATCCTGGAGGCAGAGTGCTTGGTAACATGTGAGATGGTGCTCTAGCATGAGCTGAGCCTGTCTGCAGCTTTCGGAACCATGTCCTTATAGCTGTTCTATGATATAGCCTACCATATACTCTTAAAGTGCCTTATAATCTTAAACGGTTATGGTAACTATGGTTTGGCTTTATCAAAACATGTCGTGTAAGGTGTCTAACACTTTGGAATAATACCCCCATACCATTTCTGGTGATGAGGATATTATTCCCCCCTTCTAGAGGGAGAGACATGTTAAAATCATACTTTGCTGTTTATCTCTAACCAAAGCCTCAGCATCACAAAATGGATGCTGCTGCCACAGACACAAGTCTGACCTCCTGCTGCTGGGAGTGATCCCAGCCAGGGAGGCCTGGACAATAGGTTTCCTGCTTGGGGAGGTGCTAGCACCTCCCCAGACAGCCTTTAGTGTATTGGGGCAGGGTGGGCTGAAAGGAATGAGACATGCCTGGGGCACACAAGGTGTTCCTTGCATAGTCCAGTTCAAACCGGCGCTGGGGCACTCCAGCCCCAGCTCTGGCGCGAAACTGGACAAAGGGAAGTGGGTGTAACCACCCCCTCCCAGGTCCCACCCATGAGGCGTGACCTAGCAGGTATCCCAGCCCCCCAGATTAGTATAAGAGTGGGAGTTGGGCCTCAAGACTTTAGATTATCCTGAACCTGCAAAACTGAACAGAAACTCTGGACCTTCGACATTCGACGAAAGAAGAAGACTGAAGAATCTCCCTTGTAGCCAAGGAGTGGCTACCCTGTGCAAACAGGCACCATCAAGTGACTACCCTTTGCTTTGTGAAACGTTCAACGAGGAACCGACTGCAGAGCCCGACCAGAGCCTTGATTTCCAGACTTCTCCGACCCTCATCCACATCTGCAGCAGAGCTGAGATCCGTGGAGGCGACGAGCGACGTGGGACCGGCTACCTGGGAAAAGTGGCTAGTAACTTACAGCGCAGCTTCTGAGGTACCCTCGAAGTTGTGCACCGGGGATTGAGAAGCCCCAACCCCAAGCACCATCTGCACCGAAGACCAGCCCCCCACACTCCACGAGTCCTGCGTGGGGCCCTTCAGCATTTTCCTGCTTGCCGCGTCTGTCCGGTTGCTTGCCCGCTGGCTAGTGGCCTTTGTGACGACGCTCCCTGAAATCTTCTGCGCTGGTTTGGCTCCTCCAGACTGGCTCCCGCTTCTCTGCAAAGAAGAAGCACCCCAGACCTTCCTGGTCTGCACCAGAAGCAAGTCCCTTGTTCTTCGTGGGTTCCGCTTGCCAAGGCTTGGTGAGTCCTAGTCCAACTTCGACGCCGCCGACAGCAAGAGCCTTCGTGGGACAGCTCGCCTCCTGGTCCTGGTCGTCCTCGACGCTTCCTGGTCCTCCTGGCTGCAGCGACAAGCTTCACCTTCCCCTGCAACTCTTCACGACATCGCCTGGTTCCTTCCTGGTTCCACGTGGTCACTGGCTAGTGACCTTGACTCTGTCCCCTCTGCTTGCAGGTTTCTTCTCTTCTTGATCCCAGGCTTGGGATCCACCGGACACTCTCTCCTGACTGCCTGTCAGCATCTTTCTTCAGGCATCCATAGGAGTTGACGACGAAAACGACGCATCTTCACCCCTATGCACCCGCAGCCTGTGGGCTAGGTAACTTGGGTACTCCGGTGCTCATCAGGATAGTGACTATCCTAGTGTCTAGTTTTCAAGTCTCAACTTCCTAGCTACTCCGGAAGTGTCCTAAATCTATCTATTTCTAAACTGTAACATTGCTATTGACTTTTACGCATTACGCGTGAGTGTTTCCACTCTGCACACGAATCCCGTGGGCCTCCCACTTCCTAACTAACGCTAGTGTAGTGTAGCCCCAGCGATTCCCTAGGCCTAGGCCTATTCTATTTCCGTGACAGTGGTTCTTATACCACTTCTTTAGTATATGGTTTGCGTGGCCCCTAGGGCCTAACTGTATTACTTACCTGTGTGACTTACTGTATGCATTAATAAGACTGTGTTGTACCTACCTCTAAACTCATAAAGAGTGCTGAGGGTTTGCTTAGAATAAATACACTTTATTTTATATATATATCTGTTGTGGTGTCCTTTCATTTGGTATTCAAGGGATTATATATGGTATCACAGCTGGCTTCACATGCCATTCAGAGTTTAGCCTAAGACTGCTCTTGTCCATGCTACCACTAGGATAGCTGGTCTATAAGGTTGACTTTACAACCAATCACCATAAGGGTATTTGGACTGATATAAGGTGTACACTATAACTAGTGACATCATACATCAGGCCAACTTCTCACATGGAGGACCATTGAAAATAGTACCGATAGATTCGACCTCCAATTTTCTGGGACTGATACAAGTCATGTCTCTTAGGAGTGGAACCCTTGTAAGAGGATTTTCCTCTGTAAGGCTTGGAAGACTGCTGTCGAGAAGTTTGCTGTTGGTTAGAGGAATATCGGTTTGAACCCTGGTTATAAGGTCGATATTGATTGTTTCCTCTTCGAAAATTAGAGAAGGTGCCGCGTCCGCGTGCACCCCGAAAGGGCTGTTTTCGAAATTGCAATGTGCCCAGAGAGCGAGCAGTGTCTGTATCTTTCTTTATCGATTGGAGAGCTTCATCCACCTGATCTCCGAGTAAAGCCTCTTCGTCATATGCCATGGTCTTTGACGGTTCCGGCAGTTGCTCAACTAGTGTGGACATATCCGCCCATACTTGACGGTCCTAACGACCCAGGACGGCTAAAGCATTACCCGCTCTCACCATGGTGGAAGCCATCGAAGAGAATTTTCACCCTATGGCATCCAAACGACATCCACCACGATCAGGTGGTGCAGTGATCGTAGATGCAGGGTTTCTAGCCCGGCGTTGCGCTGCCTGTGTGACTACAGAATCTGGCTTCACTTGACCAGTGAGGCACGCTGGTGCTCCTAATGGTGATTTGTACTTTTTCTCCAATCTAGGCACCCGTGCTGGAAAACTATTTTAGGCCTTCATAATCTTTGTGCCTTCCTCCCAAATAAATTCGATTATAGAATGGATTGTATGTGTTTGTTTAACAGGCTGATCTTTGAAATCGTACAGGAAATAATCCTTCGTTAATTTGAACCTTTGTGCTGTCCTATCCCTTAACTGGTGGAACTTGCATATCAACAGGTGGTGAGTCACCAGGTAGCACCGGAGACGGAGATGGTGTTTGGGCATGATAGTTATCCCACTCCGCCATACCATCATCAGCATCGCCACCATCATCGAGAATCTCACCATCCTCCCTGTCCTGAGGAATTTCTTCTTCAGTATCATGAGGAGGTACTGTCCGAGTTGAAGAATGTCTCAGCGGTACTGTAGGTATTACCACAGAAAGTATTGGAGCCGGTACCGGTTCCGATATAGTTGTTGGCACCACTGGAATAAGCGGAACCACAGACACTTGTGGTGATAAAGGAAAAAAAAAGCCGATTATAGTCGTCCAACATGAATTGCAGATTAATTATCAGTGACAATGGTAGCGTCGCAGTTTGTCTTCCCTAGGAATTTCTTCCTGATAAAATTGTTCCTCATCATCACTATTATCTTCCTGGCATCTTATTACTAAATCTAAGGGACTGTGTGCCGTCCCAACCGATTCAGCTAAACCTTCTTCTGAATCTTGATCTGAGTCAGTGGTAAAACAATGGTGAAGGAAGGCGGGTATCCTCCACCGATAAAACCTCACCTGACATATCTTGTCAAGTACTCGGTGGTAATGGTAATAAAGGAACAGCAGCAAAGGACGAAGTAGTCGCTGTATATGTGGAAGAGATTTGGATTTTTAATGACCTCTGTGCAGAAGTAGTCTTTTTAAAACCTTTTTTTTTTCACCGATGAGACTGCAGTCAACGGGCTCTGAGGCATAGAAGGTTATTGAAGACATCTTCGTCGACGGAACCATCGTCGACGGAACCATCGTCGACGGAACCATCGTCGACAGAGCCATCGTAGACAGAGCCATCGTAGACAGAGCCATCGTAGACAGAGCCATCGTAGACAGAGCCATCGTAGACAGAGCCATCGTAGACAGAGCCATCGTAGACAGAGCCATCGTAGACAGAGCCATCGTCGACAGAGCCATCGTCGACAGAGCCATCGTCGACAGAGCCATCGTCGACAGAGCCATCGTCGACAGAGCCATCGTCGACAGAGCCATCGTCGACAGAGCCATCGTCGACAGAGCCATCGTCGACAGAGCCATCGTCGACAGAGCCATCGTCGACAGCCATCGTCGACGGTCGGAAACTTTAAACTGGAAAGTTGAAAACCTCACTAGCCTGAGAACTAAGTCTCGTGGGCGACACAGCAGTATTCAATGAAGAAGTGGCAGATGTCATAGTCAGAGACATTTTCTTCTTTTTAAGGAAAGGAGCAGGTAACTCCTGTACACTACTGCGTTTTGAGGCTGTGAGGGAACGGCCAGAAGTAAAGTTTTCTACCTCAGAAAATTACTTCATCTTTATCCTTAAGTCTCTGGAGCCACAACAAGAGACGGCCTTCCCTGTCTTTCAGAGTTTTTGTAGAAAATTCTACAGAATTTACATTCACCCACTTCATGGTTAGGGTAAAGACAGCAAATACACTTACTGTGTGGATCTTCTGAGAATAACGTAGCTTTCCACAAAAGAACAAGGTCTACACAGACTTCTTACTTGAAGTCATCCTGAAGAGAAAAAACTGAGCAGAGCTCAGGGAGACTCCCTTTCACACGACATGCGGTAGAAAATCTGAGGTGAGGAGCTCTGAGGAGAAGGTTCTAGAGAGGAGCTGGCGCCTGATTGGCCGTAGTTTGGACTAACATAATGACAGAGATAGACTGCGAATGTCTTTTTTCTCTTTCCATGTATCTCTATGGAGATTTCATATAGGGACATTCTTGATGTTATCTCTTACTTATATCTGTTTTTATATGATTACACACACATATATATATATATATATATATATATATAGGCTGTATATATTGCTATATTATTCCCACTCCGACAACGGGGAATATTCAAACATGTGAATCTATGAAAGACACCCCAATACTGGAGAAATTAAACTTAATCACATGTGTGCCAGCTAACTCCGAGGTCACTAGAAACTGGTCGACTATATAAGGGATTAGTCTGATGTTAGAAAACCCCGGGCAACCGAGGTTAGCAGTCACCCGGTGTCTCCCAACACACTGTGGTAGCTTGGCTCGAGCGGTAAGGAAGGCACCGTGTTAAGCGTACGTCACACCCACACAATAACCATGCGTTCATCCGTTCCAAAAACGACTACACCGTAAAAATTTATGAAAATATCTGTATCTTGTTTTCTCTTAGTTGCAGGTTAAATAAATAATAACACTTACAGTACACAATGCTTCTTCTGTAAAAAAAAAAAAAGGTAGGTCAAATAAATAAGCTCAGATCATAAATAATCAATGAATAAATAGATGTGCATACAATACATAGGCAAATAAATACTGTGAGACAATAAATACTGTGAGACAATAAATACTGTGAGACAATAAATACTGTGAGACAATAAATACTGTGAGACAATAAATAGGATAAATACAAGGAATACAATACTCTCAATAAATACAAGCCATCAGTACACTTTCAAATCAGGTCACATTGGTGAGGTACTATGGGTTGATTTGGCCCAATCACAGCTTGTGGTTATGTGGATGGCCTGAGGGTGTCTCACCTAGCTTGGATAAGGCTGAGGCTAAAACTGAGGTAGGTCAAGTGTAATCTAGGAATCTGGCTCTCCCAACCTACACAACCCCTCACACAGGTCACTGTATCAGTCTCAGTCCACCCCTGGCACTCCCAGGCTGGTCCTAACACCTCTCTAGCCCCTAGGATGGTGTCTTAGGGCTCCACAGGGCCTTAGGCGCCCTCTATATTCCACTTACTGCCCTCTTTCTGAACTTCCGACTCCGGAGTCGTGTCGACGCCGAGAGGCGGCTCCGGTTCGATGTCGCTAGCCGACCTCGGCTCGATGTCGGTCTCCGGCGTCACAGGGTCACGATCTCCCTACTTCCGGGTGTCTCCGGAGTGCGACCTCCACTCCCGACCTCCGGTGCTCTTCTCTTCAGGGTCCGGCGACTCCGGAGTGCGATCTCCACTCCCGACCTCGGTACGATTCTCCTTGGTCCCGGCGGCTCCGGAGTGCGATCTCCACTCCCGACCTCCGGTACGCTTCACCTCGGTCTCCGGCGACTCCGGAGGGCGGACTTCACTCCTCCGTCGACGCCGCACACTCGACCTCAAGTGTCTTCCCTCCTCGACCTCTGGTACTCTCCACGACCTCCGCCGGCGCCCTCTCTCGACCTCTGGTGGCTCCGGGTACGACGTCTGCTTTGCAGTCAGCGCCGCTGCTTTACCTCCGGCCCCAGGTCTCTAGGCTTCTCGACGTCGGACTCCAGGGAAACAAATAAACAGGTCAGGGACTTGCTGTTCTTCACTTCCAAGGCCTGTTCCGGCTGTTCAGGTCCTTGTGTTGGTTCTTCTTGACTTTATCCCACACAGGGCTCCAGGCTGGGCTCAGTCAGTAGGGACTAGTATCAAGGGTGGGTTTATGGACCCCACTCCAGGCACAAGTTTCCACCCCTGCTGCCTCACTCCTTCCTCCTTCAGGTTTTTGCTGCTCTCTCTTCACCAGTCAGGTGCCAACTGCTGCCTTCCAACTGCCAACTCCAACTGTCAACTCTGAGCTGGCTTCCCAACATTCCAAACCGGCCTCACGCTGTCACAGGGTTCTAGAATGTTCTGGAAGGTGCTAGTAGGTTCCAGTGATGTCACAGGTGACAATGGGTGGCCACCATTTTGTGTCTCAGGCCCTCAGACAGAAGTTCCAGGGGTAGGGAAAATGGCTCCCTGACCCTGCATCAACACTAAAAAGACTGGTGGTTCCCAAAAAGGAAAAATTCTAACAGGGTTTGAGGCAAAAGTGGGACAAAATAAATAATGATGAGGAGGGACCACCCAAAGGGCTGACAGGTCTAACATCTGACAACCGCATAAACATGACAACTTTGTTTCCTTTTAGAGTCAGAACAGTCTCAGAATCGTGGAAACACTAGATCACAGTTTCACTCAGTCAAACGTGCATGCTTAGTTTCTACAGAGTTGCACAGAAATAGAGAGACTGTTTTAAATAAAAAGGGTTTATTGAAGTCCTCTCGTGCAAGAGAGATGAATTGCTACAATCGTAAGACAGACTGCGATGTACAATATGTACGAGGTCAGCAGTAGGATAAAATACTGCAATAGCATGGTTTGTTGCTACGACATATCAAAATAAGTACCATAGCTAAAATGTGATACTCATCTGATTCTTCTACATTGTTCTACGCCAGTGTACCTAACCTAAGAGCAGTACGAGGTTTGAAGTAGGTGCTGTTTCGAAAGTATAGCTAGCTATATTTTAGTTTAGCCAAGTGTTGCCAAAAGTTTCTCCAAGTTCTAGTCAGCTCCATACCGGAGAATGAGAGGTTGGAATCTTTTCTGGACTCGATAGTCTAACCACCCGCAAGGGAAGTCCGAGAGCACAGGAGCTGGATTCTCTGCAAGGAGGATGACAGTCAGGCCAGTGCATCAGGCTGGAACTCGATCTCCTTCCGAACTTGCAGTGGCAAACCGCGTAGTCTGGGTTGGATCAAATCCTCCGGGAACCGCAATTTGCCAAGGCAAGTGCTGGTATATTTATACCTTGAAGGTGTGTAGGAATGCCAGTATTGAAGTAAGTCGAGCAGAGGAACATGAATGAACCCCTAAGGAAGAGATGTTCATGCATACTTGAGTTCTTGGAGAAATCAATATTCAAGCTGGGGGAATCTTAAATCCTGGTTTTAAGAAATTGTGACATGAATGGATGGAGGTGGCCATGTCTGTACGGACAATGTCTAAATAAGGGATGGATTTCTAAGTCCAAATAAGGGCAATGTGAATTTTAACTTTATAAGGCAATAAATTGGGATACCTATAAACGGAATCTAAAACTACACACAATACCCACTCCAGTTTATGAACGTCGTTACTAAATCCTAAACATATCTTAAAACAGTATCACATGGGATTGCTAAAATAAGCCAACGTATCTAAAACATATGTTCCAAAATTACATTACAAAACCATTGCTATGCATAAAGTGTTGTACATATTAAAGGCATGGTTTCATTCTAAGCATAGGATTACATTGGAATGCTAAATAAACCAAAATATAGACATGAGATTAAATGGCTCGTAAATACAGAAGAAAAAGGGCCGAAACCATTTCATATCAGGTTATACGTCAAATTGTTATTGATGACAAAGTGGCATGCTGTCCCTGGAAGTGTGAAAAAAATGTGTTCTCTATGAATAGTTCTACTATAAGCAGATTACTGTGCCCCAAAAATACAAATTTAAAGAAAAAAATTATTCATAGGAAAAAAATTCCAAAGTCAGTAGCATGTCTGAAAAAGAATGAAGGCCAAATAGAGTCTCTCCGGAAGACGGTGCGGGGGATGGAGAAAACATAACATTTTCTAAACTTTTAAACAAGTAGTCTACCGTTGTGGGTGAGAGTTGGAATACTCCGTGTAGAAGATAAACAGCACAGATGCGAACTATCGCCTTCAGCATGGGAAGCATCAGCAATGTTCGGATTGGGTGTTACCTGCGCGCCTGGTGTTTCCTCTTGTACCTCAGCTGTAGCGTGTTGTGTCAGATCTCAATGAATGCCGCCATCAGGATTGGTAGCCGCTGGGGACAACACATAGCATGGGCCGTTACCGGGTCCAGCAAAGTATCCATATCCGTAGGCATGACTGATGGGAGTGTCAGACAAATGTCCAGCATGCCTTCACCGCATAGCAGCCAGCGAAGAACAGGTAAGAAGCAATCTTGCCAAATTGGTCTGAATGACAGAAACCAAGTGGTGTTTAATTCTCGTAGACTAGGTAAACCCAGAATTTTGACGATGCGCTCACGACACCTCATCTCCAATAGAGTTCTTTCCATGGTGAACTGGGTATCGCTGGTGATTTGGCTTGCCATATTGCGGTAGAAGCAAAAATAGTATCCCTGCAACGAGTGCTAAAAGGAGCGGCAGTCCGCCAAACAGAGTGCAGGAAGTTTGGAAATATTCCAAGGACTGCTTGAAAAAGGTGCTAACAGTCCTGCACACACGTTCTTAAATACATGTACAATACCGCTCGTATCAGACATGTTTAAGATACGACCTAACATTTCTGTGAAATGCACAGGGCAGTTTGTCTACAAAAGGGTATGTATCTCCGCAGAAGTCCTTGCGCCTTGGAGGTCAATGGCACGGTTTTTTGTAAAAGAATGGCTTTTCTACTTAGAGTATCAATTCGTATAGAAGAGAAGGACATAAATGAGACTCCCTGACTTGGTCTATTTGGGGGAAAGAAGACTTGCATACAGCAAGTGACCCTGGAAGTAACAGTTACTAGATAAGGGATACCTGGCAGCATGCCAGAGCAGCTGTGATCATTCAACATAATGCAACTCCCATTTGAAAGTTGACCAAAGATTGCATTAATCACTGCTGCCGGTGAACCGTGCAGGTGACATAAGTTTTGTAGTGGAAACGTCACAGGCCCCGTGTAAGTTAATACCCCGACAAAGGAGAGAACTGCTTCGTGCGTGTTCAGTTTTCACCGCTAAGAAACACTTCACGTCCCCCACTCCAACATCTGTGTGTAAGGTAAATCCCAGGATGTCTGGATGTACTCTTTACCCCAACCTTTCATATTTGCCTGCTGGTATATTTTAGGCAATACTGAAAATAGAAAGTCGTAACAGACAGTAATCTTACAATGTATGATCCACTCATTAGCTGTTTTTTCTGCCACTGTGAATGGTAATTTCTCCAGTTTTTCAATGCTCAGCACCATATAGTCTGCCCCCCTTTGTGCCAGTTTGATCGGTCTATCAGTGAGATTGAATTCTGCAAACAGTGACCTAGTATTGATTAAACGCCAAGGCACATAGCCAGAACGCAGGTTTTGGAGCGTCCAGCCTAATAGCATGATAGAACGTAGCGGTGACTGACCATGTTGCAACATGACCAAGTCATGTGCCATGATGTCTATAACAGGATACAATGCTGTCCAAAGAATATATCCTGGACAACAGTCGTTGACCCATTGTCTACTACAGAGATCTCTAAATTAATAAGATCAATTTCTCGTATTCGTTCTGCAGTCTGCTTGGGTGACCTTCCATGCTCCATTATAAGCAGCGTAGATACCGGCATATATGAAACGTTTGACGCGGTTTTCCAGCTCCTAAAAATAAATCCCCACGGTCTACGTCTTCTTGAAGTAAAGTGAAGTGTTTCACATACTCTAGTGTAGCTTATCAAGGTAAAGTTTCCGTACACTAAGTTGTTACTACCCCCGGATGCTGTCTTTGGACATAACGTGGGTCTGGCCTATGAAAGGTAAAACCTTGGGGCTTCTTTACGAGCCCCTTGCGCCACTTTTCCAATGTTGAAAATAACACAAAAGTGGTGCAAGGGGCTTGTAAATAAGCCCCCTTGTGTTTTAGTCAGGAATCTATCTTCACAGTTGTGTCTAAGGGCCAGAGCAACCATTTTTCCATTCAGGATCTGATCTGTTGTGATGCAAATTATGCAAGTCGACCCCCCCCTTTGTAGTGCTCTCACTTGTAGGTGCAGCCAGACAGTGTTCAGGTCTTATCTAGGCATGATGTTTGTTGGACAGTGTTGTTCAAAAGAACAAGTTACTTACCTTCGGTAACGCTTTTTCTGGTGGATACATTATCTGCCTGTGGATTCCTCACCTTGTGAATATCCCCTGCGCTAGCAACATTCGGAAACTTTTGTAGCAGTCCACGCCGATGAGGTCGAACACGTCACAGACCCTGCTCCACTCGCGACTCCGCTGACGTCACCGGCTCCATAAGAAGACCTAGTCGGCGTGATGTCATCAGTTCCGCCCTTTTTTCCGTGCCTTTGAGGCACACAGACTGACAGCAATATATACACAGCACATGAAATGCAAAGCAACAGTGTGGAGAATAAATATCAAGGCACAAGAAATAACAATGCCTTTGAAAGTACCCAAACACATTTGAAATACCATCATTAGAATTACAGGTATAGAAGGATGGACAACGGGGAGGCAGGTGGGTCAGTGAGGAATCCACAGGCAGCTACTGTATCCACCAGCAGAAAAAGCGTTACCGAAGGTAAGTAACTTGTTCTTCTGATAGATACATCTGCCAGTGGATTCCTCACCTTGTGAATAGATTCCACAGCAGTCTCCACTCGCGGAGGAGGGTGTCCACCCTTCTATACCAGAAAGTCCTGAAGGACGGATCGCGCAAACTGCCCATCCCTCCTCACCGCTGTGTCTAAGCAATAATGTTTTGCGAAGGTGTGGAGGGAGGCCCACATTGCCGCCCTACAAATGTCCTCCACAGGAACACCCCTAGACAAAGCAGATGTGGAAGACTTTGCTCTAGTGGAATGAGCTCTCAAACCCTCCGGAGGTTCCTTACCAGCCAGGGTGTAGCAAATCTTGATGCACAAGACAAGCCATCTGGAAAGGGTGCGCTTGTGCACCGCTCAACCTTTCCTGCAGCCAGCAAAGCCCACGAAGAGCTGGTCATCAACCCTCAAGTCCTTTGTCCTGTCCTGGTAGAAGCTCACCGCCCTCTTAGGGTCCAAGCGGTGAAGCCGCTCCTCCTCCTTGGAAGGGGGAGGAAAAAAGGGTACTGGACTGCCCCGGAAGGGAGTTACCACCTTAGGCAAAAACACAGCCCTGGTCCTGAGTACCATTCGTTCAGCATGAACAGTCAAGAATGGGGGTTTTGAACTTAGAGCTTGAAGCTCACTTACCCTCCTTGCCGAGCTGATTGCAATGAGGAATACTGTCCTAAAGGACAACAGCCTCAAAGGACACTTGTGTAAGGGCTCGAAGGGAGAACCCATAAGATGGTTTAGTCCCATTGAGGCATAATAAAAGGAGTTGGAGGAAACTGGTTTGTAAGGCCCTTTATAAAAACGAATAGGTGATTTGAATAATGACTGCTGATCCGGCAAACAAAGGAAAGCCGATAAGTATCCTTTCACAGTATCCACAGCAAAGCCTTGCTGAGCAATTGAAAGGGCAAACTGTAGAATGTTAGATAGACGAGCCTTTAAGGGATCAATGGACCTCTCCGCACCAAAACACAAATTTAGACCACCTATATGAATATATAGATTTGGTGGAGTGTCGCCTGGCCGATAAAATAACATCCACCACATCTGGTGGGAGAGAAAGAATTCAGGTTGCCCGTTCAATCTCCAGGCATGAAGGTGTAAGCTCTGAAAGGGGGTGTAGAACCAGCCCCTCCGACTGCGAGAGGAGGTCTGCCCTCACTGGGAGACGGAGCGGAGGGCACGAGGAGAGGTGGAGAAGATCTGTATACCACACCCTTCTTGGCCAATCCGGGGCGATCAATATAACTTGGGCCTGGTCTTGGCGAATCATCCTCAGAACCCGAGGAATCAAGGGTATGGGAGGAAACGCGTAAAGGAGTCGAGATCTCCAACTCAACTGAAACGCGTCCCCCAACGCTCCCTGCATCAGATACTGGAGACTGCAGAATGACGGGCAGTGAGCATTCTCGTGAGTGGCAAACGGGCCCACCCGAGGAGTTCCCCACATCTGAAAGACATGACGAACTGCCTCCACTCGTGATCGGCGGAGAACTGCCGACAGACTGTCCGCACGTACGTTCAGCACCCTGGCCAGATTATTTGCCATTAGACAAATCTAATGGTCCTGAGCCCAGGACCATAGACGCAGGGACTCTGCAGAGACAAAGAGACCCCACTTCTCCCTGCTTGTTTATATACCACATCGAACAGACTGACCGCGAAGGGAAGGGAGGAAGGCCTTTAATGCCAAACGTATCGCCCGCAATTCCAGAAGGTTGATGTGAAGCAACCTTTCCTCTGGAGACCAAAAACCATTGATCTCCAGATCCCCCAGATGAGCACCCCACCCTAAGGTGGATGCATCCGTTATCACTGTTGTCACCGATGGAGGGGCTTTCCCTGGGACAGATTGCCCTCCATGCTCCACCAAGATAGATCCGCTGCAGCTTCTCTGGAGATCCTCAGACTCCGAGATCTCCCATGTGCGGATACCACTGCTTGCGGAGACACCACTGGAGCGCCCTCATGTGCCAGCGAGCATGGTTGACCAACAGGATGCAGGAGGCAAACAGACCGACCAGGCGAAGGACCTTCAGAACTGGAATGACCGCTCCGTTGTAAAATAAAGGAATCATTTTCTGCATGTCAAGAATCCTTTAAGGAGGAGGGAATGCTCAACAAACAATAGTGTCCAGTACCGCCCCTATGAACAGGTTGCGCTGAGAGGGCACCAGGTGAGACTTGGGCACGTTTATCGAAAAACCCAATTTGTACAACAGCTGAGTTGTATCCCGCAGATGATGCAGCACCTTCTCCGGCGACTCCGCCTTGATCAGCCAGTCGTCCAAATAAGGGAAAACCGAGACCCCCGACCTTCTGAGATGGGCTGCCACCACTGCCATCACCTTCGTGAAGACTCGAGGTGCCGAAGTAAGACCAAATGGAAGGACCGCAAACTGATAATGTTGTGACCCTACCATAAACCGGAGATACTTCCTGTGCGACTTCAGGATGGGGATGTGAAAATACGGGATGTGAAAATACGCATCCTGCAAGTCGAGCGACACCATCCAGTCCTCCTGATTCAGCTCTTGAAGAACCTGCGCAAGGGTGAGCATCTTGAACTTCCTGTTTCAGGTAAAAGTTCACAATTCTGAGGTCCAGTATCGGACACAATTTGCCGTCCTTTTTGGGAATCAAGAAATACCGGGAGTAGCATTCCCTACCCCACTCCTGCTCTGGAACCACCTCTATCGCACCTTTTTGAAACAGCTTCAGGACTTCCTCCTGTAGGAGGAGACGGTGGTCCTCCGAGCAAGCACCTTGACAAGGAGGGTAATTCGGAGGGAACTCCCGAAAGGGAAGGGCGTACCCTTTTTCTACAAAATCCAGAACCCAGAGATCTGTAGTTAGACTCCCAATCTTGCAGAAAATGGGTAAGCCGGCCCCCACAGGACCAGTATGGTCCGGAATGGCGGATCTAGGGCTGCTTTGCGGTGGTGGGAGGGGCTGAGGAGGAGGAAAGCAGACGGCCACGTGAGCGACCCCCGATTCTTCCTCTGTAACCTCTAGACGGGGAACCTTGCTGCTGCGTCTGCCTATAGGTTTGAAAAGATGTCCTCCCGAAACCTCTATCTTTTAAAAGACCCCCTCGACTGAAACTGCAGGCCCAGAGATTTAGCGGTCGCCTTGGTCTTTATAGCTCCAAAGCTGCATCTGCCTTTTTGCCAAACAAGCTAGAAACATCAAATGGCAGGTCCAAAAGAGTCGATTGCACATCCTGTGAAAACTCCGAAGATCTTAACCATGGACTCCCTCTGGTGGCGACAGAAGATCCCTTGACTCTTGCCACCGAATCCACCGTGTCCAATCTACTCTGAATCAACTGGCGTGCAGCCGCCTGGGCATCCGACAAGATCTCATTGAATCCAGCCCTATCCTCCTCAGTTTCGGCGCCAGTTTCTTACCCGAATCCACAAGCGCATGCACATATCGTCCCAAGAGGCAAGTTGCATTTGTCGATTTAAGTGCCATGCTGGCCGATGAAGACCTTCTGGCCGACTGATCTAATTTCTTATCCTCTGTCACCAGGCACCTGAGGAAAAGCACCCCTGGACTTCCCCGAACAAGCTGCCTGAATCACCAGGCTCTCAAGCGTAGGGTGCGATGTCAAAAACTCAGGGTCCCCTGGAGCTGCTCTGTATCTCCTAACAGTCTTGGAACTGCAGGAGCAGAAAAAGGCTTACTCAGGACCTCGAAAACAGGGTCAACAATAGCCTCATTGAAGGGAAGCAATGGCTCGGACACTGCAGTAGGAGAATGCAATACCTCAAGTTAATATATTTGACTTAAACTCCGTAGTTGGCAACTGGAGATCAAGCAGCTCTGCAGCCTTCCTAATAACTGCATTAAACGGCCCTGCATCCTTTGAGGGCTCATCTGATGGAGGAGTGATCTCCCACTCCGGAGACAAATCCAAACCACTTGCGTCCTTTAGCTCCTCATACACCTAATCTGACTCAATCAACTCTCCCTCTTCAGGTTCAGCTTCCTCCAAAAGATACCTCCTTTCATCCACAACTCTGCCTTCCTTCTGGATCGAATCCGCACCAGCGGCGTCGGCGCAGTGTTAAAATCAGACGGCGCCGGCGTCTAACGTGGATCCACAGGAGCAGCCAGCGTCGAACGAGGTCGAGCCGGCGCCAGGGAAGAGGGAAGCAGAGACGGAGCCGGAGATGGAGACGGAGCCGGAGATGAATCCAGAACCGGAGATGAAGCCAGAGCCAGCGAAGCCACCGGAGAAGAAGGAACCAGAGGTGAGGCCGGGACTGGAGAAGGAGACACGGATTCCCTCCGACACCAAGCCAGCGACTTCGACGCTGAACTCTTATCGGAGTGACGCCGTGAAGAGTGTCTCCTCTTATCCTTCTTGCCTCTCGAAGCATGTCCCGAAGTAGATTTGGACACCAACCTCAACCTGGACTTTCTCCTTCCTCTTTTCTTTCTTCATCCTGGCGATGAAAGGCTTCGCCTCCCTTTCTTTAAGAGCCTTAGAACTCATCTTCCGGCAACAAGAACAACCATCCACATCATGGTCGGACAGGAGACACCAAACACAGTCTTCATGTGGGTCTGTAATTGACATGTGCTTGCCACATTCCCAACAGGGCTTGAAGCCAGACTTCCTTGTCGACATATTTCTCAAAAGAGAAACCGAGCAAACCAGAAAAAACACAAAGAAACAGTGAAGCTACCAACAGCAATTCCTGAAATCCGTTGGCGTCGACGGCGCGGAAAAAAGGGAAACGACGTCATCACGCTGACGAGGTCTTCTTATGGAGCCGGTGACGTCAGCGGAGTCGCGAGTGGAGCTGTGTCCGTGACGTAGTCTTCGACCTCATCGGCGTGGACTGCTACAAAAGTTTCCGAATGTTGCTGGCGCAGGGGATATTCACAAGGTGAGGAATCCACTGGCAGATGTATCCATCAGAAACATAATTTGCTCAGGGATGATGCAGGCTCTAAACAAAGCTTCTATTCCCTGTGCTTGCCAATCATTAGTACCCCAGACAGTTTGTCTCAATATGGTCTTTCCAAAAGTCGAAACCCTGTCTAGACAGTTGGGCAATAAAGGCTGCAGAATAAATCCTTTTGATATTAGTTAACATACTTCATTCCTGTCTTGACATTTTTAAAGTAAAATGATTCTTCATTTGACACATTGAACCCTGAAGAATATGGAAATTTAATTGCAAATGTTTGAGCTACCCTTTAATGGCGTCGGACAATGTTGCCATTGGTTATACATAAATACATTTCTGGCCATTGCAGATTTATGCAGGAAATGACGACCATAGTGGTTACAGCAATACAGTTGTTCGTAGTCTGATGAACCTTGTAAATATTCATTAGTAAATGCAACTGACATCTCTAGAGCAGACATTAACAGTCTCGAAGTCCCAATCATCAGAAAAGGTACTAGAGATGGAGGTAATAAAGTCACTTAATGAAATTTTAAATAAACGTTGAATCTTCAAAAGCCCTGATGGACCAAAAAGGTCATTCGGTTTTGTCCACTATATCAGGTATAGGAATCGCGGTGATGTTCACTGCTGACAAGTCTCTTGCTTCACAATGGGATGTTGTGTGGCTGGAGAAGTAAATTCACTCTTGTACTTTGTGTCCATTTGAAAGTACCTTCCATTAATCAGCGTACCCAGAGTTAATACCAGAGCTAACCAAGGTAGAAAGAAGAATATTCCCAAAACAATCCATGGTGAAACCAGTTAAGTCTTTCAGGAGTTGAAAAAAGTCTGTTGCTTGTTCTTTGAAAGTTCTTGGAGCTGGCTTAGTTTCAGGCTCGCTGGGATCCTCAGAAAACCTATCAAAGTTAATGAAATAGCCAGAAGCATTTCTGTCAATGGTTTGAATCGCATCAAGATTTGTGGAATTCACTGGAACCAGTCGATCACTTGTTACTTCGTGGTAGACACGTGTATCTGCACAAACTGTTATTTGGGTCTCAAGAGGTACAAGGTCCATAGCATTGTTGCCTAGTCCCATTTCTTACTGTCGAATCTTCAAAAGTGAAGTCATTATGAACCTCTTGGATTGTAGCTAGAGGAGTACGTCTGCTACATTGGCAGAGTCCACTTGGCCTACTATTCAGTATCGGCCACATAGTGTGGTTTGATCAGGTCGATGGACACATCTTTACTCCTTTTTACCAGCAAGGGGCGGCAAAAGTACTGTTCTTGATCTGTGGATTGCTAGGACAGGTACTGGTTGTCTATAAAAAGGCCCAAATTCGTCATTTCCCGCGATCTTCTGACTAGATGCCAAAGCTTTGGGATCGACGGACCTTGCTGGGATGGCCGGATTTCAGTGGTGATTGGCTTCAGGACCACGTTGCATTATTGTCTCAAGTCATTTAAGTCCAGTAAAACAGTCAAATGATCTTGGATATCAAATGGTTTGTTTCCCACCACTGTGCCTTTCATATCTAAGCCTGGAAACAACATTCTAGCCAAAACAGGACCTCATGAGTGACCCCCCCTAGATAACTTCTTGGCAAGTTGTTTAGTGCTCGCTGGATCCCATATAGATGTTTGACCCACCCATCACCCAAACCTAATACCCTAGATGTTATAGACTGCTTTATGTCCAGTTTCTTATCACAACAGAATTTCCCTCAGGATGGAATGGAGAAGAATACCGCAATGCTACACCCAGACTGGACATTGCTTCTTTGTAAGCCCTAGAGCTAAATGCAGGACCCTGGTCAGAACGTAGTGTGCCTATTGTGCATGTGGCGCAAATCTTTTATAATAGTACGAGAGTCAGCTGAGCGCTGAGGCCACATCCATAGGAACCTAGACTTAGTGTTTCTGGGATTGCTTTTGTCCAAAAGGACGTTTGCACGTAGATAGCCTAATGGTGTCTGAACTAGGCTGGCTATGTTGTAGTCCGGTATCTGGTGGCGTTGTGTACTACGATCTCTATTGCATGCTATACAGTTTAATGAATGCGAGTATTCATCCCTGGCCACCAGTACATCATCTCTAAAATAGTCTTTGAGATCCCCCTGATGTATCAGACCCTCTCCCAGATGTGCTTCGTAAATCAAAGCTGCTCTACCTTACCTGTTTGGAATTACTCTCCCCCACTCCAGGGATTCGAGCAAATGTAACGTCGTTTGCATCAATTATATAGGAGTATTTGAGTGGAACCTTTATAGGTAATGCCGCACCGCTGCCTTTGCTTTATGCAAAGGCAACCAGCATTATTTCGCCGTCTATTTGAGTGATTGCAGCTATGGAAGCAGTTTGCACAGCCCCTTTCGCGGCTTCAGCAAATGAATTCCCTTCAACGTGAACGCAATCACGTTAGTGACTCGTCGTGTGTATCACCTGAGTATTTTGTAGTCTGTTTCACAACTGAAGTACTTGTTCCTAAAGCAATTTGTGCTTAATTTTGCCACCTTTTGCATCTTTGAAATCATTTTGAAGCAAATTCTGTAAATATTAATTGTAAGATTGAAAACAGTAAAAAGAATCACACTATTATTTTGGGGAATTCATGATCTGTATTTTCAAGTGCCATCTTAAATGCTTGTAGTTCAGCTCGCTGAGCAGTACAATCTCCTAGATATTGGGTTTTTGTGACCATTGGTCTGAATTTGCCCTTTCGCATGAGACCTTTAACGATCGCACATGCTGCACTGTATGCTAGTTTACTCCCCGTAGCAGGTTGTGCAGATCAGTCAGTATAAATTATAAGTTTGTACTGGTCAAGAGGGAGAATTTCAGTAGGGAGAGGACATTCGTGTTCATATTGCAGGAATGCTTGTGTTTTTAGATCGGCATCAAAAACGTATTCAATATCAGTTGCAGCAAGAGAATTAATCCATTGTATCCATCTCAGATGTAAAGCTTTTGCATTTGGAATGCTAGATTGTGTCATAACCTCGAAGGCTGGGACAGGAGTCAGTCATAAGGAGTGTCCCCTGTGCTAGGTTTCTTTCTTTTGCTACAGCGGTTTGAACTGCTGTCAGAATTTCAGTAGAAGTGCATTTCATGTCTGCTTGTGTATACAAGTGGGATTTTTGTATGCAAGGTGTACTTTTTCACCTTAGTTAAAAGTGAAGTAGGTGAATCCGCACTGACCAGGAATTATTTGTATCACTAAGTTGAGTATGTTTAAGCGTGTTGGCAAGTGTTTCGTTGCCAACATGTCTGACTGGAGTGAACGCAAAATTTCAGTGCATTTGTGTCCCATGTGTGATTTTAATATCAGGTTTGATTAATTCATAGAGGTTTAACCCTTTGTGTAATTTAAAAACGCAAGTTCATCCAAAATTCTGGAAACCTAGAAGCAACTGTAAAATGGTTGGAGCAGCGCCCTTTTTTCTAGAAAGTTGGCTGCCAGGCTTCTGCCTTCACTGGATAGTTCATATCCTAGGAATAGGACATTGAGGTGGGCAATTCTTGACTTTTTAAAGGTGAATTTGTAACCCTCTGAGACGAAGCCAATGTTATGGTGCTCACCCTGTCCAAGTGCCTATCCAGGTCATTGTCTGTTAGATCTATGTCCTACATACGACAATGCCTCCTCATCATAAGTTTGTGGTAACTTGCCTTTGCCGAGAATAACCCCTGGCTGTTTTTGAACCCCTGGGGCAGTTGACAGAATGGACGCTGGGTCCCAATTATTGAGAAAGCTGTCAAATATCTGCTTTCTGGTGCAATATTTTGACAAAAGAAACCATTCGAAATGTCTATATTTTTTACGTACAATGTTATTCATTAATGCTGTACTGTGCATATTGCACAGCAAATGTTTTGCAACAAGGATTTAAGTGTCTGTAATCCAAAACTAGACGATCTGTATGGTCTGGTTTGGAGACAGGAACCAAAGGATTGTTCCTTGAGGTGCATGTTTCCATCACCCCCCGATATTAAAGTTGATCTAAAATCGGACTGGTTTTTTAGCTTCTTGCTTAACTGGGTACTGCCTTTGTGCAGTTGGTAGACTAACTGGATTTTATGGTGCGGTGCGTCCTCATCCCATCCTACATGATTTTTATACAGTGCTGGGGCTTGGGCTACTGCCCATTTCCTGGCTAATGTATATTTTAAATGAACTGGGATATGGTTGGAGAAGGCAGGCATAATTATGGCTTCACCATGTGGGCACTGAAACTCTGGTGGCCAGTCCTGTTCTGCTAGAAGTAAATCATAACCCCTTGAAAGAGGCTCCCAAAAGAGTGCTTTCACTTTTCTAGTTAAGTCTCCCTCCATCCGGAGGGTTTTCATATAACCTATGTGGAGAACTAACCCTGGTGTCTACAGTCTCAACTTACAGGTCTTCACTCAAGTCCACTGTCCCCAGAAGTCCCTTCAGGTTCTGGCGAGCTATTGTACCTTCTGCTGCACTGTCCAGCATGGTCTGGGCCCACTCTCCGTTAGTGAGTTGAGTATTCTCAGCATGTCTGAACTTTAGGCCTGCTACCTTTTTCTTGGAGAATTGAGATTTTGCTTTATTTTTCTGAACGTGTTGATAGTCTTTGTACTTCACGCATTCTTCCTTGTTTTCTGACAGTCCTCTTTCGGATGTCTGACGATATCTGAAAGGTACGAGAGGGACGTGTATCATCTTGATATGTCAGGTTCTCAAATTATTCCTGAGGTTTTACCTCCTTTCAGCAGGCTCCTTCTGTAACGGAGACCTGCCTCGGGAATGAGACCGCTTCTCTTTGGAACTCAGTTTACTATTTTCCCACTTCTTTTTAGAAGTGGTAGGAGTTTTTTTTTTTTTTTTTTTTTAATCAGGACTTTGACAGTTGTGGTTTTAACTGTATATTTCTATTAACCTTTGTATGTTATAAAGTAATTCCTCGTCCGACATGGACTCTGTTTCAGGGTCAGGTGTGTAGCCAGCTAAAAATCGGCCATGTTGCTCCTGGTCTACCTAGTGGACCCAGCCTTGTAATGTTTAAGGCACCTTTAAACCAGAGCACATCAATAAGATCAAAGGGCACTAAGATGGAGGCCTTAACAGTCACTAGCCACACTTCCTTTCAAGCAGTTAGCTGTGCTGCCAAGAAAAATGTGGGAGGGTCACCATGGGGGAACCCTACCAGAAGGAGGGCTGGGGTGTGCAATGGACACTAGTCAGACAATGCCTCCAGCAGAAGCCTCCCGTGCACAGAAGCAAGTCATCCCTCACCCTCCAAGGCACAGACTGCCAAAGCAGAGGATACAGCGCTCCCTCAAGCTCAGTCCCAAGAGGTCCCAGTTCAGCCAGGCCCACACAGTCCCCAGTGTGACCCACTGCAGCTGGGAAGCCAGAAAATGTAGCCAAGAATGTGGTACTCCCAAGTGTCTGCAAGGACAACTTGTGCCGTTCACCATCCCATGTAAGCTCCTGAAGCACCAAGTCAAGCTGTTAAAACCACACGACAGCCATGTGGGGAGGTTAGTAAAATAAAGCAACCGGGGCCTTATGACCATCTTGGCTAACTCTGATTGGGAACCCCTCACTTTTCAATTGTAGGTCTGGGAGAAAAGGGGGAACAAAAAAAACCAAAGCTATTCTCAAAACCTCCCACTTTACCTATATTTTTCTTTCAGGGCTGGATCAACCCCAATGTGCTACCAATATTCGGTCCGAGACATGACATGTATAAAACTATTGCTACTTTATCAAAACATTTTATTTTTTAAGAATTAATGTTTGTATCAAAAAAGTTAATCCATACATTATATTCATAATTTTTCCTTTTTTGTAAATATTATTCATTTCATAGATACACATTTCATTAACATTTTCATCCACATAAGCGATTCTCTATTGAACCCCTATAAAGCCACCACACATACTAGCCTCTCACATCCACTCATGCAATCCACATTATCAAACCTACAACCCACCGAAGAACACATAATTATGGTCCTTTGTATTACCATTATGTGCAAGTCTCCATGACTGTTGTCAGCTGGGTGTATACACAGACAGGTTATCTTGGCTAACAATCCTTGCCATGATAGGGAGCCTTATTGATCGCCAAAAGGCAGTCCCACAAGGAGCTTACCACCCCCCACATTGTCCTCCCACAAATCCTCCAGCTTATGATAAATTTGCATCTCCTGTTGCCCCCCCCCCCCCCGTAGTGGAAGGTGGATGGGTCCAGCAAAGCCACAGTATCAATGTAACCCACCTGCTCCAATCAGACAGCATAATAAAGACAGGTCTGCCAGGTTCTCCTTCTGCACAGATCCCTCACACTCATGAAGTAACCAGAATATGAAAAGGGCATCTGTTTCCATGTTGGACACATACAAAAAAAATAACCACCACATAACTATATCAAGTGTTAGGCTCCAGTCACTGTAGTGCCACTCCCCTGGCCCAGTGTTCTGCACAACTATTTGGATTATAAATGGAGCAAACGTTTTGTCTATTAAACAAGTGAGTTTTTTGTGCAGCAGACATGCTGAACTTGCATATTCAGAGGTGCTCTCATGTGATTTTGAAGCAAATCGCAGCTCAGTGAATTAAAATATTTGCCCAGGATCACAATAATAAAACCTTTATGGGTCAAGAGCGTTACAATTAGGTAGAGTAGATTTAAGTCACTAGACCTGCAGGTTTAGCAACATTAGGAATGAGACATGCAAAATAAGGCTTTGCACATCTCCCTCTTACAAGACACATCTTACTACTGTTGAGGTACAGAGACTTCAGGGACGCTGGAGGGGCAAGTGTACAGCAAAGGCTATTCTACCTTTGCTTGGTCACCCTTATCTGGATTAGGGTGGGTGTCCCTTTCAAGGCCACAGGTTAAGATTGTCAAGGATGGCAAATATGTCTTGTTGGGAGGGAGGCTAGACCATAATGATTGGGTGTGTTTCTGCTCCTAACCAGGACCAAGTACAGATTGAGCTTGAATGTTTTCCTGTTGTCTAGTTTGCCAAAGATCTTAATCGCTGAGTGATATTGCTGCTTAAAATCTAGGGGTACACCCAATTGAAAATGATCACCCTCCCTAGTCAGTGCCATGTACAACAGAACTACCCCTTGCGCTTAGCACAGCTTTGGAGGAGTCCGCTGCAAGCCAAAATCCAAGTCTTTTTGTGGCGGGATCAATCGCCTCGCATAGCATGTAGCAAATGAAACCAATACACTTGGAATGGGGAGGGGGGCATTGGTATGGAGGATGTGGGTCTATTACTGGGCAGCCCAGCTGCTGGTAGTCAATGAGGAGTCAGTGGCTGAGAGGTCAGAATGGGTCTACACAAGATTAAGGGCTGCTATATGCTGCTCCGATTCCCTTTTCCCTCCCTGAGCCCGCCAGAATGGTGCATGGCATATGGAACTGCAATGGATGGGGCAGCAGAATTACACCAGCAACTCCCTTAAGGGTGGGAAGGTGGTTGCAGCACACCTCCCTGGAGGGAGTGGATAGGTGGGACAAGATTAGGATTTCCAGAGTGGGAGATGTCCGACAGTGTGATCACTTTCAGGTGCTGCAGAGAGTGGTCTTCAAAAGTCCATTTTATAGATACCTGCAGTCGCGACATGCATCAGTGCAACACCATAGATCAATGGAGACCTTTAGCGATGGCAGCCCCCGTAGCTCCAGATCCTTAAGGGCCTATTTTAGAAAGAAGGATTTTACTCATTTACAAATCCCTCATAACTCACTCCCCGATAGGGTTGTGCCCCTTAGAGCCCAGTGGGAACAGTGGATTAGTCCCATAGAGGACTCCAACTGGAGAGAAGTATGCATTGCGCCCAGAACACATTCTGCTGTCCAGAAAGTACATATTGCACAACTACTTGCACATGGCCTACAAGACAATAGGGTCTCAGGAGCACTGCAGTCACCAGCATGTTGGTGCAGCTTGGGGACCTCCCCCCTCATTTTTAGCATATGTGTGGGACTGCCCAGTGATCATGAGGGACGGACAACATCACCGAGGTCCTAGCCAAGGTGGTGGGAAGCCAGTTATCACCTCCCCATTGCCTAGTCTGTGGGGAGTCCTGGAGGTGTGCAATGCCAGAGAAGATGGGGCCCTGGTGGGGACCAAAGTGACTAGCAAAGAGGGATATTGCAGGACAGGGTTTGCCTTCTCCACCCTGGATCAAACTGGACTAGTACGAAATGCAGGAGAAGGCTGTATACTAGGCCATGGGTTGCCCCCGCCCCCCCGTAAATGGAGTACCACAGAACAACATTAGCTATATGTACAAGTGGAATATGGAAATGTATTCCACATGCCCTTAAATCACTATTAGTTATATATGCTTCAAAATTAATAAAATTGTGTTTATAAAAATTAAGTCACTGCTATTAAGTTTACTTGGTCCACAAATCGTTGAACGTCGCAGCACAGTTTGATCCGGCAGAATCACCAAGATGGCAAAGGACCATTGATTGGTTCTTCCCACTACAGTATATCTTTATCTCCTCCGTCCCCTCCCCCCCCACAAGGCATATCTTTTGTCAAAAAACGATATGCCAACTCTCTTAGGAACTGGGATATCACGGTGTACAATTACGCCGATGATCTACAAATCATCTTCCCTCTCAATTCCCCCAATGCAGATAAGACCTTCCATTCTGTGATGATTCACATACTGGAATGGATGAATATCAATCAATTAAAGCTGAACCCGGGGAAGACAGAACTGCTCCTTCCTGGCTCCAGCTCTTCTTACTGGGGCCCGCAGTTCTGGCCCTCTGAACTGGGCCCCCTCCCAGTCCCGCTTAATTCAGTGAAGAGTCTCGGCGTGATAATCGATGCAGAACTCTCACTGAAAGCCCAAGTGGGGGCTGTCATCTCCTCCTCCATGTACCAGCTCAGGAAGATCCGTAAGGTCAGCCATCTACTTTCATCATCTGCTTTAACTCAGGTTGTTATCTCCCTGGTTCTATCTCGCCTGGATTTCTCTAACTCTATTTATCATGGACTCCCTCATTGTCTTCTGTATCGCCTTCAGGTCGTTCAGAACCAGGCGGCCCGTCTCATTTACAAACTCCCCAGGTGGCAGTCAGCTAAATCGCTTTTACAGCAACTTCATTGGCTGCCAATTGGACAAAGGGCAGCCTTTAAGGTGGCGTGTATCACCTATAAAGCCCTCCACTGCACTAGCCCTGCTTTTTTGCAATCTCTAGTCACGGTCCATCGACCTTCGCGTAACTTACGCTCTGCTCATCTCCATCTCTTGACTGTTCCCAGAGTAAGAACCAAGAGGTTCGGAGGCCGCTGCTTTGCCTCTCTGGCCCCGTCCCTCTGGAACTCTTTGTCTCCCTCTATCAAGTCAAGTCCCTCTTTACTCAATTTTAGGAAATTGCTAAAAACTTCTCTTTTCCCTCCCCCTTGTTAGCCTGCTCACTGTTACCTTCTGTTCCGTTGCTGTTATCACTCTTTTTGGGTTAAGCGCCAGGAAACCTTTGGTGTCAGTGCGCTATACAAATATCATCTAACATAACATAACATAACAGCTATTTAGAATACAAAATCATATGAATATTTGTGGAATGTCAATATCGTAATGATGTAAAGCAAGGAAAAGTATTGCAGTTTGCAAAAGGACACTCCAGACACCCTCCCTATTGCATTAGACCGATAAAGGTGAATTCTGTCAGGACTGGAGACGAGGATTATACATCTCTATGCCTTAACCTGCAGCCTTTTATCTTTCTTGAAACCGAACAGTCCCACGAGTCTGGCAGTGCAGCACACAAAACAGCCACAGTGTAACAATAGTTCATAAAGGTAACCAATCCGGTTCCTCTTATGCCTGTAAATAATCCTCTCATCGGATCCCCTCTTTCTTCGCAGCTTGCAGCCTTCGGTTAAGTCATTTTTTTCTCTTTATGTATTTGGTGTAAGCATGATGTGTTCAGACTAGCGCAACAAGCTGACTGGCCTTGTGTGTTTGCAGTGCTCAGCGCTGAAGTATAACCCAGTCTCCGGAGCATTCTGCTCCTTCGAGACAAATACTGATGGTGCTGCGCCGCAATGTGGTCTTTCACCCACCATGTGGCGCTTCAAGTCCAGCAGCTTTACTCTGCGACACAAGATTCATGTCAGTTTACAACACCGACAGTATTGGACTCGCGTCAGGAAAATACTGCAGAGTCTTGCCTGTAGATAGATGCTTAACTGTAGGGCCTGTACTGCTCACAATATATTTTTTTAAACTCACTTGGGTCTGTATTGTGTGATGTGAGGGAGCTGGATTAGGGGACAATATGAATGCTGCAGATTGGTCCTCAGATTCGCCTAAAGAGATTTTACTTCAAGCTGGTGCTGGATACGGCTCATTTGGCGGTGAGCAAGCTTTGAACCAGCATAAACCTAACGTACGGACATTGAAAATTGTTCCTAACTTGTGTAGGAAAGTTTCAATTCTATTAAGGACATGGAGGTGAGGATTATAGCACACGGCGAGAGGGTTTTCTCCTCCTGGAACTCACCCTAAAGAGCAAGTACTAAGTTTGATGGTACACATTTAATGTTTATTCATAAAGGATTTGTTGACAACGTTCAGGAGATTAACCATAATTAATCACAATGTGATGATCTCCTCTCCTCCCTCCCCCCCAATCAGTCTTTTGTTCCTAGGAGCGGATTGCAATAGACTAGACCAGCGAGGAAGTTGCTAAGGCTTAACCTGCGAAGAGTGGTGGGGAACCAGAGCGGAGAAAAGGATTAAAGGCACAAGAGGAGCTGAACTGTTACAGTTATGGACTACAGATTTTTTTGTGCTACACTCCCAGAGACCCATGGGACTATTAGTTATTTGCTTTAAAAAAGAAAGCAAAGTTGGTTCTCAAAAAAGGCTGCCAAGTTAAAGCTAAGTTTAGCATTGTCCTCACCCCCATGTCCTGAATAGAATTGAAACTTTCCTACACAAGAGTTAGGCACAATTTCATTCCTAAGCCAAAGGTCTTTAAACTGGGATATGGGCAGCCTTATGGGCCTTAATTGATACCAGCTATCAACTAAAACTCGGACCAAGAAAATCTTCAAATGTGCGTTTTTAGTAGGAAAAAAAGAGCAGCAATAAGACATTTTGCCGCTGAGCCTTAGTAGAAGCAGGTGTCAAAGGGAGAGGGTCTCCGAAAACTCACCCCTACATTTCAGATAAAGAATCACACCGTTTGTACTTCAGTAAGACTTTACTGACCAGAATATTCTGAAGGTAATTATACATAGGCTTTCCTTGGCCCCTTTTAGAGCTCCTCGCACTTATTTTCTTACTCCGTTTTAATAGATTTTTATCTGATCCTACATTTGTGCATTCATTTGTTCTATGAAGCCTTCTACCTCTGTGGGGTCTCCAATGTTGTGCATTTTGTTTTGCCACTATCCTTAGTGCTGCAGGGAATCTCATTTGACTGTTGCACCTAGTGCTTTCAACTGTTGTATGTATTGGCCCAGCTGCCATTGCCTGTCCTGGGTTACCTTTGATATATCGGATCCGATTCTACACGACCAGTTGCTTCGGGCAAATGAACCTGCTTTCAAGCCCTCACTTAATATTCAGTGTGTAGGTCTTAAAATGCATGAGGATCTTCCTTGGATTTTGCCTAATCTTATTTCTCCCAAATGGGTCCCGATGTACTATGTCCTCTGCAAGGTCAGATTTTGTCCATTGTATTTTTTCTCAAGCTTTGAGCTGGTCTGGCCGAGACATTTAGTAGCTGCTTTTAAAAGTGCTACTAAAGCGGCCACTAGCTTACTGTCATGCGCACAAGCGCATCCCTAGCGTGCTTTAGCTAGTCATCGTGATCACTTTCAGAGTGATCACGATGACTTTCGCCACGCGGCGTTCCTTTTACTGCTGCATGGCCAATGCTGGTTTTATTTACCTGGGTGCCTTGTCCTTTCTTCCCAGTATTGCTTTGTAGGGGCGTAACAGCCAATTAATATGTGACCGCATATTGCGCTCTTTTCGCCCAGTCGGCTCATATGGAGTTAACGATTGCATACGAGTGGTGGTTGGGTGCAAAGTTTAAAGAAGACCGCATCTGAATTAAAAGATGCTGTTTTGTGGCACCTTTATGCCCTGCGAGTAATTGCACTCAGTTTCTGGATATTTTCCACAGTGCCTCGTAAGTAGGCAAGTGCACATGGGTCTTTACTTTTTTGTTTTCAGTACACAGAAGTAGGATGCCGTTCGCGCCATCATGCTGCTGTGCGCTCGGCTGCTTTAAGTGTCCCAACTTCTTAAGCTGCATATTATGCAACAAGCGCCAAGACCTCAACCTCGGCCATGTTGAAATAATGGCTTCCACTGCCATTCTCTGGTTGCATCCTCAAAGCATGAAACGGAGTTTGTTTTAAAAAGTCAGATAATAAAGCCTAATTTAAAAAACAAAAAACAATTTTAACACTACCTTCTGCTGCAGAAGTATGCATTTTTGGGCACTATTCATTGCCCTTTGAGAGCTGTTGATAAGCCACCGAAAGGCTCCTTTAAGCATTCTTTCAAGCTTTCAGACTCCATCGTTAACAAACTAACAGTTCTGTTCCCCTAATGCACAGCAGTGGAGTTAATTACCAATGGCTCATATTTCCTACTGTCCGTGATGCATAATTTTCACTTCCAGCTGAAATACTTAAGATGTTCTTTATTGCTCAGCTGATGGCTACCTTTTCTTTAAGGTTGCTCACATCCAAGCATTAAAGTCAGCTGCGTTCATGCTCTATTGCTTTCCACCTTCTGGTTCACATTAGAAGCCCCCCCCCCCTCACCCTCTGAGCACAAAAGCAGTGTTCCCCTCCCCTCACCCTTTCTTTGTGAATCTTGTCCATGCTCTCGCTCAGCTAATGGCTGCCTTTCCTTTTATTCAGTGAAAGGTGTGCATTTATGTTGCATTGAGTAGAGTACATAACCACTCAACATAATACCACTCAGTACCACATAATTACACATCACATAACCACTGTATTCAGTACAACATAAATACACTCCACACAATACCAATCTGTGCCACATAATTACACTGTACTCCATACAACATAAATACACCTTTCACTCAAGTTCATGCTATATAAAAATAAAAAATTGCAATAGGTCTCACATTATTGAATCTTGGAGCTTCAAGTGTTGCATTATTAGCAATGCCAATAGCTCAAACTTTAACAATGCAAGACCTATTGCATTGTAAATGCTTGTTGCTTAATGCTCCCAGTTCCAATTCCACTGAAGTAACTCCATGAGCGTATTTATTTTCTGGTCCATTACCTCGCATACTTGCGGAATTTTTATTTGGTTTTTTCTGATGTCGCGAAGTTGGATCTAATTTCCCTCATCATGGTTGTCATGTTTTCCATAGCTTCTGGATTTTCTTGTGGTAGGAAAGTATCCTTCAGATTCTTGGCGCTAATAATTTCTATGACAGATTTTGTGGCGTCTGTTTTTAGCTGTTGGTAGAGCGTTTCTAAAATGCCATACCTGTTGCTGTTGACATTATTTCTTCTCTCCTCTTGGAGTCTCTACCAGTCTTCCGATTTGGGTTTTGTGTTTTTCCACCTTCTGAGACTCATGTACCTTGAGGAAAGACTTTAAGGAGGGTGTTATTTTTTATTTTGTCGGATCCAATGACTTAAGCTTGGCCTGGCTCGCTCTAGATGCTGTAGTTTCCCTGCTGTGGTTTTTCTCCTCTTCGTGCTTGTAGGAACAGGGGGGGCGGGGGGTATATCAGAAGTAGATGGTGAGGTTTTAATTTGTGCGTATAATTTTGCTATCTCTAGGGGATATTCTGGTTTCCTTTTTACCCCTGGGGAATCTCTATTTAATCAACCAGTGACTTCCCTTTGTTTTACTGTCTGTTTTGTTAGTTAGCCCCTGTAGGGCTGTTACTTTAGCTTCCTCTGCATTTCCCTTTAGCGGTTTCCACTTTTATCACCTTTGCCCCCACCTGTACCAACTTCAGTTCCAATTCCACAACCTGTGTATTGGTGTTTGCCTGTAGCTTGGTTTGATGTGGCCAACTTGAATACATTATGTATTTTAGTGTGGGAGTACCCCTGTCCTTTTCCCTAGATACATGGCATGAATCTGGACATTGGTATTCTGTCCACTGCGTGCCTTGCCCCCCCAAATGCAGCACTGTCCTTGCCCCACTCCACTTCCTCGTGAAAATTGGTGCCTCTGATTGCTTCCCTTTTGCAGGGAGGTTGGTTTAGTCGCTCTCCCCCAGTTTGTAACTCGTGCCGCGGCTCTTTGGCAGGTTTGGCGTGCTGTAGCCGCTTCAGCTCACGCAGCAGCGTGGGGCCCCCCCATCGCCTCTCACTTTCTATGCACAACTTGCTACAGCTCGCTGGTATCGGTGTCTCTGCTAGTTTTGCTATCTTTCCCCCCGATGCCGGTGTGCCTACGCTGACCTGGAACAGATGGTTTCTCCTCCTTCCGCCCCGTGCTCCGCTGCACCGCTCATTCTCCACACACCGATCCCTCCGACTCCCCCACCTCCGGTTGGTTTGCTCGCTTGAAATGTTTATCTTCAATTGATAACATGCAAATCAATGTTCTCAACGTCTTATTGCGGTACTAACATGCTAGGAGTTTTTTAAATTTCATTACAAGACCGGAGGCTGCCATTATGCATTAATCTTTTAATGCAACTTTAGGTACAGCCACTTTAAAGTTACATCATAAAGTAACAACTTCTAGAACAAACAAGTTTATCTAGGCAACAGCAGCAGATCAGCCTCTTAAATGCGGCTTCAAGACAGATAAGTGGTTTTTCTTAATGTCTCTAGCACTATGCTGGCGCTTTACTTTCTTTGTTAATCTGCTAAATCAATTGGCTTGCAAACATTTGGTTGCCCTTGCACTCACCTGCTCTGGCGCTGCTCTGCCACACCCCCGTGGTCTTTAGTTTGTTTTTGCAACTGCCAGTACTTGAATTATACATACTCACTGGTGCTTTCCTTTATTTTATAACTAACTGGTAGTGGATTTATATGGTGCTTACTAACAATGCCACCGTTGCCTTTGCCTCTTGGAGTGAATGCTCTCTACTCCCACTGTGCTCGCTAATGGTGCCACCATCACCTTAGCCTTTTAGCGTAGATTCTCACCCTCATCTCTTGGTGTCACCCACTTTCATGCTGCGCAGCCGCTCCCTGCAGCTAGCGTACCAATTTACAGTCTTGGACTTCCCTCACGTCGCAGTACCGATCGACATTTAACACTACAAGGTAGGGCGTGGAAATCGTACCTCCAATTTATGTAGTGCTCTCTGCGCATCAGTCGTACCTCCGCTCTGGAGTTAACCATCAACGCCAACAACAAAAAAAACCAAAAAAGAAACCATACGAGGGAATCATTGGAAGGCTCTTCCTCTTTAGAGGAAAGACCCTTAAACAAGGATATCACGCTAGGCACGTCCCAATTCCTTTATGCATAGTTTCCCTAGCAACCCTTCATTCAACAGCTCTCTACCCGGCGGTAGACCACTCCTTAACATTTCCTCACTAATTTTTAGCTTAATTTTCGTATTAGCACATTAATTAAAAAAGGAATATGCTACTTACCAGTATGCATCTGTTCTTGGCATGTAGAGGTGCAGAGCCACACACTAAGGATAAGATCGCCATCTGGTGTTGGGCTCGGATGATTGCAGGTTGTTGTCTTCGGAAGAAGTCTTTGGTCACGAGATCGGTGACACCTCCTCTGGACAACAGTGCGCATGGGCATCCACTCCATCCTCAGATTGAGTCTCGCCATGATGGGAAATGGTGTATAAGAAATAAAGAGAAAGGATGTCCATGTGTAGTGTCTAATTAAGACAATGCTGGAACAGATACAGGTCCCGGGGAGGCGGGTGGGCGTGTGTGGCTCTGCAGCTCTACATGCCAAGAACAGATGCATACTGGTAAGTACCATATTCCGTTCGAGGCATATGAGCTGCACATCACACACACTAAGGATAGACTATAGAGCAGTGTCTCCCCTAGCGGTGGTCACCTGTATCAGTTGCAGCAGTTTGGAATAGAGTTTTTAGGACAGCTTGGCCTACTGAAGCTTGTTTGGATTGCACATCAACACAGTAATGCTTAGTGAAGGTGTGTGTAGTAGACCATGTGGCTGCTTTGCAAAGGTCTAAGGGGATGTTCCCTAAGAATGCCATAGAGGCCCCTATTTTACGTGTGGAGTGCGCCCTAGGGGGAACTGTAAGAGAACGTTTAGCTTTTTGGCAACATATTTGGATACATTTGACTATCCATCCGGCGATACCCGATTTGGAAATGGGGTTGCCTTTGTGTGGTGGAGCAAAAGCAACAAACAGTTGCTTGGTTTTCCGAAAAGGTTTGGTTCTGTCGATGTAATAGAGCAAGGCTCTTTTAACATCTAAGGTATGAAGTGCCCTCTCGGCTACGAAGAAGACTGGCAGTTCCACAGACTGGTTTAGATGGAAAGGGGAAATTACTTTAGGGAGGAATTTTGGATTCGTCCTAAGAACCACTTTGTTCCGATGTAGTTGTAGGAAGGGTTCTTCTAGAGTTAAGGCTTGTATTTCACTTACTCTTCGCAGGGATGCGATTGCGATGAGCAAAGCCACTTTCCATGTTAGGAACTGCAGTTCGCATTTGTTCAAATGGTGGACCCATGAGCCTTGTTAGAATATTAAGGTTCCACACCGGGGAAGGTGGTAACCTTGGAGGAATGATTCTTTAAAGACCCTCCATAAATGCTTTAATAGCTGGTACCTTAAAGAGGGACAGGTGTTGTCTATTTTGCAAATAGGCTGCTAATGCCGCTAGATGTAGACATATAGAGGAATACGCTAAATTGCATCTTTGCAAGTGCAATAAATAGCAAATTATGTTCTGGATGGAAGCATCCAGTGGTTGTATGTCATTGTTAGCGCAGTAAATGGCAAATAGTTTCCATTTTGCAGCATAGCATGCCCTAGTAGTAGGTCTCCTGGCTTCTTTAATGATATTCATACAGTCTGGAGGAAGGTTGAGGTACCCGAACTCTAAGACTTCAGGAGCCAGATTGCCAAGTTCAGTGTTTGAGGATCTGGGTGTCTGATTTCTCCATGGTTCTGGGTTAAGAGATCCGGGGAGAGATGCAGTTTGATGTGGAACTAGCGATAGTTCCAAAAGTGTGGTGAACCAGGGTTGACGTGCCCAAGTGGGAGCCACTAGGATGAGTGTCAGCGACTGTTTGTTTGCGTACCACAAATGGAATGAGAGGGAGAGGCGGAAAAGCGTACGCAAATCTGCCTGACCAGTTCATCCATATTGCATTGCCCTTTGATCGCGGTGTGGGTACCTGGCGGCGAAGGGTGGGTATTTTGCGTTTTCTGGCGTGGCGAACAGGTCTGTCTGGTTGTCCCCACTTTTGGAAGAATGGGAGTAAGACTTTGGGGTGTAGTTCTTATTCGTGTATCTGCTGTGTGTGGCGACTTAAGAGGTCGGCCACCTGGTTCTGAACCCCTGGGAGGTGTTCCGCTAGCAGGTAGATGTTCCGGGGAATTGCCCATCTCCAAATTTGTTGCGCCAGTTGGGAAAGTTGTAGAGAATGTGTCCCTCCTTGTTTCTGTATGTAATACATTGTGGTCATGTTGCCCGTGCGGATATGGACAGTTTTGTTTTGGAGATGCACTTGGAAGGTTTTCAGTGCTAGGAACAAAGCTAGAAGTTCTAGGTGATTGATGTGGAACTGTTTGTTGAGTGGTCCACCGTCCGAGTGGTGTGTTGAAGGAGGAACCCTGTGAGAGATGAGTCGGTCAGCACAACTTGTGGAAGGGGCTCCAAGAACGGCCGCCCTTTGGACAGGTTGATGGTGTTCCACCACTTCAGTGAGCGAAGTGAGCGGCTGTCCACCAACACCAGATCGGTAAGTTGTCCGTGGGCCTGATTCCACTGTTGCTAGACATTCCTGTAAGGGACGCATTTGAAGGCGTGCGTAGGGTACTATGGAGATGCATGACGCCATCATGCCTAAGAGTTGCATGAACACTTGCGGGGAGAGTTGTGTTTGAAATGTTTTGATCAGACTTTGTATGTTGGCTATCCTGGCTATGCTGGGATAAGCTATGGCTTTGGCTGTGTCTATGGTGGCTCCCAGGTATTGTTGTACTTGGGAGGGTTGATGGTAAATCCCAAGTTGTGCATGGTTTGAATAGTGCGGTGGGTGTGGTGAACGCATTTGTCTAGAGTATTGGCTTTTATGAGCCAATCGTCCAGATAGGGGAAGACATGGATTTGTTGACTCCTGAGATATGCTGCCACAACTGCTAAGCATTTGGTGAATACCCTGGGTGCGGTTGTTACTCCGAATGGGAGAACTGTAAACTGATAGTGTTGACCGTCTACCACGAATCGGAGATACTTCCTGTGAGCGGGATGCATAGGGATGTGAAAATATGCGTCCTTGAGGTCTCATGTGGCAAGGAAGTCTCCTTGTTGAAGTAATGGAAGGACCTGCTGGAGAGTGATCATGTGGAAATGATCTGATTGTATGTACTGGTTCAGTAGTCTGAGGTCCAGTATGGGTCTCAAGGTTGTCCTTTTTGGGAATGAGGAAGTATAGAGAATATACTCCTGTGTCCTGATGTTGTAGTGGAACAGGTTCTATTGCGTTTTTCTGAAGCAAAGACTGAATTTCCTGTTTGAGGAACGTGAGGTGGTGAGACGTCATGGGACAGTGTCTGGGTGGTATGTTTGGGGGCGGGTTTATGAGTTCGATGCAGTAGCCATATTGGATAATTTGTCTTACCCACCTGTCTGTAGTGATGGTATTAGAGACCGGTAGGAACTGTTGAAGTCTGCCCCTGACCGGAGTGGAATGGTCGGGGGGGGGGGGGGGGGGGGGGGGGGGAGGTGCTGGCAAGTCACTGTTTAGTGGCTGTAGAGGAACGGGTGTTTTGCCCCGTCCCCGGCCTTTATTATTGTTTCCCCGATGCTTTGTTAGGGGATGTTTGACCTGATGTTTTGAAGGTGGAAGAGTTGTCTGTTCCCACATTTTTGTAAGCTCCTCTATAAAAAGGAGCGAAGACAGGAGCCTCTGGGTTGAGTAGACTGCAATGCTCCCATAGATTTTGCAGTTTTATTATCTTTCTTTTTTCTAGGGCAGTGTCCACTGCCGGGCCGAATAGTTACTCCGGATTAAAGGGTTGAGCAAGAATGGAGGTTTGTACCTCCGGCTTGAAGCCTGAGATGTGCAGCCATGCGTGGCGTATAAGCAATACGCTTGTGTTTACTGCCCTAGAGGCAGTGTCCGCTGCGTCTAATCCACATTTAATGGAGGCATTGGATATTACTTTGCCTTCTTGTATGAGGTCAGTGGCCTGTGTTTTGAAAGGTTCAGGCAGGTGTTGCAAGAGATCCTCCAGTTGATCATAATAGGCTCTATCATAACGAGCCAATAGGGCTTGTGTATTTGCGATACGCCAGTGGTTAGCCGCTTCAGCGGCAACCCTTTTGCCGGAAGCCTCCAGGAGTTTAGACTCCTTGTCTGGGGGCGGCGTGTCTCCGGTTGTTTGGGAGTCGGCCCTTTTTCTGGCATTGGAGACTAGTGAGTCTAGGGGGAGTTGCGCCTTGATGAACGCAGGATCTTGTGGCGTTATACTGTATTTCTCTATTCTGGGGTTGAGAACCCTGGCCCTGACAGGGTCTTTAAAAACTCAGTGGCATGCTTTATCACTCCCTTAATCATGGGTAGAATGTGGACTGTTTTCTGGGACTGCTCAAAAGTGTAGAGTAGAAAATCCTCCTCAGGAGTGTCGGTGTGCATGGTGACACTATGAAACAATGCTGCTCTGTTAATAAGCTGACCGAACCTAAAATGGTCATCAGGAGGGGAGGGTTTTGAGGGGTATGGAGTGGGGTCCGGCACATCAGGCATAGGGTAAGTCCAGTCATCTACTGGTGCTGTGTCCGGGAGTGTAAAGGGATCAGTAGGATCAGTTGGATAAGTAAAGAAATCTGGGTCTCCCCCTCCCCCAAAATCATCATCATCCTGTGGAGGTGGTGTATGAGAAGGAGATAGAGGTGCAGGCGGTGGGGGGGATGGAATAGGAGGTAATGTAGGAGAGGAAGGACGTATGGGTGAAGTGGTACAGTCCTTCTTTGGAGGTGCTGGAGGTGGCGAGTCCAGCTTCCTTTTCTTGTAGGGCACCGCTGTGACATGTCCAGTGTTCAGATTTATGTAAATCAGTTTTTGCTTAGGTTCAGGTCGAAAGAGATCCTCAGTGTCCGAAGGCGGCTGTGGCGCCGACTTTTTCGGGTCTTTATGGACGTGTTTTGGCACCGAAGATGTTATATGTGCCGAAGAACTTTTCGGTTACGGTGGATTTTTCGGTGCCGAAGAACCTTAAGGTGCCGATGAGCTTTTGGGTGCCGATGAGCCTTTCGGTGTCGGTGGAGACCTCGCACCGAAGAACGTTTCAGTGCCGGTGGAGATGTCGGGACTGAGTGACGTTTCGGGCCCGATGGAGATTTCGGTCCCGAAGCCTGCTTTGGTGCCGAAGGTATTATAGGCACAATGACATGAGGTTTGCCCGAGCCACCGGCAGGCTTACATTTCTTCGGAGCCGGGCCCGAGGGCGGGGCTTCAGAAGATGTTGTTGGATCGTGACTGGGCCCAGTTGGCAGAGTCTTGACCAATGTCTTTATGGGTGGTGTTGGGTTAGGGGGGCTGGTACTCACAGGCTGCCCTGGATCTGAATGGTCGGCCTCGGACATTATTTGGAGATCTTCAGTCATCGTCAGGGACGTCCTGTGCAAAGATGTCTTCTGGTTCCGGAACCGGCTTGGCCATGATATGGCGTCGAGCTCTACGGTCCCGGATAGTTTTCTTCAAACGGAATGCGGCGCAGGCTGGTCAGCTGGATTCGTTGTGGTCTGGTGAAAGGCACAAATTACAGACCTCGTGGTGATCGCTATGAGGGAACTTTGCTCCACATTGGGGGCATTTTTTAAAAGGTGTCCTTTGCATCAGCCGCGTCCGGAGTCGGTCCAATATTGTTTGACGTCGAGTTTTGAAGTGGAGAGTTGTAGTGATAACTATAAGTTTTCTGCTGGAGCGGAAAAAAGGTCATCCGAACCCAATGGCGGAAAAAACAATCTGAGGATGGAGTGGATGCCCATGCGCACTGTTGTCCAGGGGAGGAGTCACCAATCTCGTGACCAAAGACTTCTTCCGAAGACAACAACCTGCAATCATCCGAGCACAACACCAGATGGCGATCTTATCCTTGGTGTGTGATCTGCAGCTCATATGCCTCGAACAAAAGTATTTTAACTATTACCTTATTTGAGAACTAATCCAATAATTCTAATTTCCTAGTGACTCACTTACCTGTATCATGTCTGATGACTGATTAGACCCAGCTACCTGCTCCTAATACCAATGAGCAGCTTATTAAACAGATGATTTAAAGAATTACTCGTGTATGAGGGAGACTAAGATTGTTGCAGGTAAGAGACCCTCCTGCACTCCTTGGATTGCACTCTGACGAACCGGTCAAGATTAAAGGTAAAATGCAACAACCTAGAAAACGAAGACACCATGGGAGGTCCAAGCACCTCGAATATAGTGGGAGGCCTACGCGCCTCAGGACCAGGAGGACTAAACTCCTAAAATATTATGGGAGGCCTATGTGCCCCAAAAATACTTCGTGCCAATAACAGCACATCTCATTTGGATGCCCTAAGCGGCTCACTGTACCAAATTGCCAATACAGATCCCCTCTTACCTAATGATGCCTCTGAGTCACTAGACGACTACATATTGGACTTAGATCAGATCGATGAGGATATTGATCATGATTTCTTTGAGGAAGAACTCCCTCATCCTCTAAACAGATTATTCTTAATCCCCTTGGAGAAATGTTTTCCCCTGACAACATACAGCATCCCAGGAGCTCGCAATGGTGGCCACAAAATCATGTAGCCAAGTTTATTAAGAGATAGATTTAACACCCATTGGAAAGAGGCAAGGAACATTCTTAAAGCAGAATACCCACGGCCTGTCATCCAAGACAAATATTATCGTACTCCTAATCTGGATCTCAAACGTATTAAATTCTTATTCAAGATGGGAAGAGACCCTAGGAAGGGAATTGAACGCTCCCAAAAGTTGCCAGGACCGTATGCTTGACATGCTCGATCTAATTGAGAGCTACATCAAGGGCACACAACCTAACATTGATCTCCTACATGGAGCCAAAGGACTCTTCTCCTCGGTAATGCCAACGCATCTCAATACTGAGAGGAGAAAAGTAGTCCTGTCTAAAATTGACCCAAAGCTCTGCGACATAGAGAAAGAATCCTCTTCTAACCCCAATGGTCTACTCTTCAGGGAAGACCCGATTTAAAACTTGAGCAAGTATGTAGCAACCTTTACGGCTCTTGATAAGGCCCAAACCAACATGTGCAGAGTTTTCAACTTGGTTTTTGCTAGGGCCGGCAGAATGGGTCGTTCTGCCGGCCGTCTCTTCCAAAGACCCCTCAAGATCAAGAGGTTTCGGTCGAGCTTACCAACACAACTCTTCATTCTTCCCACAACAAAGTCGCTCCTTCCGTTCTAGAGGCTTCAGAGCCAGAGGCATAAACCCCAACTCAACAAGTACACTTCCTCTTCACTCTTCCTCTTTAACTATAAGAGTAGGGGGTCGCCTAAAACATTTCCTTCATGTTTGGGAGCAAATCACACATGATCCTTGCGTTTGAGAGACAGTTTAAGGCTTCAGAATATTCACGGAAAAACCCTTCCAGGCTTCAACTCCCCAAGTCTTAAACTTGACCCTAGACCAACACTATTGTTGCGAAGGAAGTCAACTCAATGTTAGCAAAAGGTGCAATTCTATAAGTTCCTTGGGATCGCAAGAATTTCATAAGCAATATTTTCCTTGTGGAAAAAGAGGACAAAGGGTGGAGACCGGTAATAAATCTAAGAGTTGAACAAGTATCTCACTTACAATCATTTCAAGATGGAAGGTATCCATCTCCTCAGGGACATGCTCGTAGAGAAGGACTGGCTAGTCAAATTAGATCTAAAAGATGCCTATTTCACAATTCCTATGGCAGAGGAATCCCAATCCTTCTTTCAATTTGCTTGGGATAACCACCTATACCAATTTCAAGCTCTTTCCCCCTTCAGTCCATCTTCGGCCCCCTGGTGCTTCACCAAAGTTGTGAAGGCTATTATCATGGTCCTTCGGGAGAGGGGTGTCCGCCTCAATCTAGACGACATTCTCATCATGTCTCAAGACAACTCAAATTAGGACTTAAAACACTACTGTGAATTTGATAGAAAGTACAGGCTTTATTATAATCCGGGAGAAATCCATCATGACTCCCTCCAGGTCTCTAGAGTTCCTTGGCTTCATGGTAGACACCGTCAAATCTATCCTTTTACTTCCCATCAAGATGATATCCAAGATTCGCAAAGATACGCCACGTCCTAAAATCAGATCTCCTAACCTTAAGGGAACTAGCAAGACTTCTGGGGCTCCTTTCATCATCTATCCAAGCTTTCTTTCCAGGCCTGCTACATTACTGAGCCCTTCAAAGACTCAAAGGTAGGGCCCCCCGTTCCAGCCTTTGGTACAGAGACAAAATTCACCTGGACCCAGAGGCCAAGGTGGAACCGACTTGGTGGTTGGAGAATCTAGACGCATGGAACGGGAAAGCCATTTTTGGGACTCCCCTGCATTATATACTAGAATCGAATGCCAGCCTTCATTGCTGGGGTGCCTGTTTTCAGAATCAGAGTACCGGTGGTTTATGGTCCTATTCGGAAAGTTAACACCATATAAACTTCCTGGAGTTAACCGCCGGGCTCTATGCCCTAATGAGCTTCAAGAAATCCCTTCAAGGGAAGTCAGTCCTCCTCAAGATGGACAACATATCAGCTGTTGCTTACATAAATCGCCGGGGGGGGGGGGAACGAGGTCACCAGACCTCTCCAAACTAGCCAAAAAACTATGGATGTTCTGCTTGGAACACCAAATATCATTACGAGCAGAATACCTTCCCAGCATAAAAAAAAAAAAAAAAAAAAAAAAAAAGTCTGTGCGGATTGGAATTCAAGGTTCCTTGTAGATCACACCGATTGGAAATTAAACTTAATCGTATTCAAGAATCTAGATTATGTTTGGGGTCCCCTAAAAGTAGACCTCTTCGCAAGCAGACTCACGACCCAACTTCCAAGATACTTCGGCTGGTTGCCAGACCCAGGGGCTCTAGCAGTGAATGCCTTTCTCCAGCATTGGAAAGACATTCGGGGATATGCTTCTCCCCCACCCCCCCTTGCAATGATCCAACGAGTCCTTCAGAAGCTGAGGACAGAACAGTCATCAATAGTCCTAGGGACCCCCTTTTGGTCGTCCCAAGCTTGGTTCCCCACATTGGAATTAGCTTACGAAACACCCTTTCTACTACCAGCTTCTCCAGGCCTCCTAAGAGACGATTTTGATCACCGAATCATTCTGAACGGGACTTTGAACCTTCTTGCCTGGTGTCAGGCGAGCCAATGAAATCTCTGGACTTTCGGCGCAAGCTTCTCTCCTCCAAGAATCTTGGGCACCTGGTGCACACTATAGGTACAATGGCATCTGGAAAAGATGGGTTGGATGGTGCCTGGAAAGGAACCTGGATTCCGTGGAGACCCCTATTGTGCATGTAACCAATTTTCTTGTGGAACAATTTGAAAGGTCTTTTCTACAGATCTATTAACTGTTAAATAGATCTGCAATATCCGCTGGACATTGCCTCCTTAAATGGTAGAACTATTGGCAAAAGCCTCATTATTTGCAGAATTATGAAAAGTATCAGACAAGACCTCCCAAACCTAAATTCGACTCCCTTTGGGATGTCAGGTTACTTCTTGATCTTTGTTATTGGCCGGATAATAACTTGTTAAACAACAAGTATCTCTCCATCAAACTAGCTTCTCTCCTTGGTCTGATACCCTGCCGTAGAGTTGGACGTTAAAGCCTTAGAAATATCCAACAGATCCTATGATGCGCTTGGTGTCAGAGTTGAAATTTTCAAAAGAAGTAAAACGATGTCGGATATGATCTTTTATCCTAGGTTGTAAAAAATTGGCGTGGATTGCATGAAAGAATGATTTAGGGATGAATGCTCTTTGCACTACTGGCATAACCCAACTTCTAATATCCTTTGTTAAACCCTTCAAACCTGTCTCTTCTTCTACCATAGCTAGATGGGTTAAACTAGCTATGCAATTAGCAGGCATCGATCGGTCTTGATTTAGCATTCCAAGAGGGGCTATGGCTTGTCAGTCCTTTTGGAAGGCAGGCACACTAGATTACATCCTCAAAAGCAACAGACTGGTCAAGTTCCTATACCTTTGCAAAACATTACTGCAATCCTGTCGAACACATGTCAGATGTAGTTCTTCTCCGCTATCAACATGCATAATGGCAGCCTCCGGTCTTTTAATGAAATTGCGATTCTCCTATCACCATGACCAGAGAATCTGGATTTCATTAAAGACACGGAGGTTGACATTATCCCAACCCTCCCGGGAGTGGATTTTAACATCTCTTCGATTGTCATGTGTAATGCTTTGATTTAATTACAATATAACTCCATTTTTAACAGTATTATGCCTTTTAAATGTGTAATGTGGAATATAATATCTTTACCACCGTTTCTTTTCCCCTTACATAGGATGTTAAGTCCATTTTCCTAATATTTTGCCCTGGTCAGATAATTAGTCTTGATTGACTCTTCACCATCCGTTGTAAGCAGCACTCGACACCTCGCCTTCCTCTGTTCCAAGGAGTGGCCTTTCCTGCATGATGCCAGCTTTTGGACTTTGTTGCCTCTAGAAGAACTATTTTCTTTTTCCTAATCTCACTGCACTTAAAAGAGGCTGATCTGTGCTGCTGTTGCCTAGATACATCATAAAGTAAACTTCTAGAACAAACAAGTGTAACTTTAAAGTGGCAGTACTTTAAGTTGCATTAAAAGATTAATGTAGGAGACCTGAAGTCTCTGGGCCGCCGGACTCTTGTTGCGGGTGGGGGGGTTCCCTGATTGTCGGAGCGCAGAACTTTCTTTAAGCTACCTTGCTAATTGGTTTGCCTGGGGAATTGCTGTGATGAATGGGTGGTTTGTTGTCTACGGTGCCCATGTGTATGCTCATCTTGACATGGGGAGGCTTATATGTCATTATTGCTTGTGTGATTCTTTTCTATAAAAATTGTTTAAAAAAAAAGAATGCATTGTGTCAGCCTCCGTGTCTTTAATGAAATCCAGATTCTCTGGTCATGGTAATAGGAGAATCGCAATTGTTTATATTTACGTTAACTTATGGAGGTCATTTAACACCAAGTTCGATGAGCCATCCTGTGCAATTTGCCACGCTCTATTAAGAGCCATGGCTTAATATTCTTTGAATTATAAAGTGCACAACGGGCCACTAACAGTTTCACTGTGTCCATAACTGATGCTCAGTTTGTGAGCCATGATCCATTCAAACAATGGTTTGTTTTTCCAAAACCTCTAGGCCTCAGAGGATATGTACTATTACGATTATGGCTGAATAGCTCATGAGTCCATGATTTGGTAGTCACAGAACGAGGGACCTGTGGCTTTAAGTCCACTAGAGCATACTTTAGAGCGGCTATTTTGCGAACGATGTCGCGCCTGCTGAGCAGCCAGGCACCCCCATGGTGCACTCTCAGTTTAACTTGACACAAAGTTCAACTGACAGCATCCAGCTACTGTGATGCCCCGTGCACGCTTCTGGCATGCGCACTGGTTCTGTATTAAGCGGCTTCCAAGCACTCATTGGAGACTGCCAGATGCTACTCAGGAGCTTCTTGAACTCGTAGGTAAGCGGATGCCTCACATCGGTACTTTTTGGATGTTTCCATCACCTGGTTACATTCCTTGATTTTCATTTTTGTCCGATAGGAATGGTTTGCATTCATACAGACGGGGTGTTGAAAGAATTGGAGGTAACTGATGCCCACACGTAGGTGACATTCCACTATCCTCTACAAGCACCTCCTGCACCTTACATGCATTTTTCATTTAGCGCTACCCTCTGTGCAGATTAGTCGCTGCAACATGCCCTCTAGCCCATAAACCATTTAATTCAAACCAGGTAAGGCTGGATTTTCCGATGGCTATTTAAATATTCTTGCCACTTTTGGCAAACACCAACACTGATTTCACCTTTCGATTTTCAATCACAGGCCGCCCTACCCCTAAATAATTTGAGGCACTTTAACATTTGGATTTAAGCCATCCCAGGTGGTCCATGCCCCTGAACACTTGAATCTCCCTGAACGTTTCAGGCAAGACAAACTCACTACATCCCATCATTTGACCTCCTTTCTAGTTCCTTGCCATGAGTAATGTAACTCCCGAATCTGTTTGGATTACCGGCACCTTTAAGGCAGCAATGACATTGTCTACATGGAGTTGGCGAGTACCATGACCTCGATACCACCCATTAACCTCATGAATTTCAGCTGAGCTGGCCTGATGATTTCATTTAAGGCTGTCCTCGTTTCCTTGTCCTGCACACCCTCCATGACGCCATCTTAAATCACACACATCCGGGCCGAAACGTAGACGTTCCTAAATCACACACATCCGGGCCGAAACGTAGACGTTCCTTTCGGTACAGTTTCATCAGGTCTTCTGGTTTCATAGTATCAAGAAAGTTTGCACTGACACTGGACTCCTCAACACTGACTCTTCGAATGGCTTTCCCCTCATACAAAGCGTAAATACAATACATGTTCTGGTCTCACTCATGGATAAATGACACTTATTCCACCTATGTCACCAAGCACTTTCCCTTCGTCACTATTTGTATTGCTGACAGCCTCATTAACAGGTGTATAAAACATACCCTTATGGAACAGCAGTAAATACTTATGACTGTTAAAAGTGGTTTGTCTTTTAGGTCACAGCTTATTCTCTAGAGTAATGTCATTACTTATCTAAATGTAATGTTTGATTAAATTTATCTTCCTTTTGAAGCAATTGTTACCTGGCAGAACCAATTGTAGCTTTTTGTATAGATAAACCAGGTTCTGAGGGACACAGGGTTGCCCCATTGTTACTACACATGCACATAAAGTTACAGCAGCTAATATGTGCTCTTGAGATCAAAGGTAGATTTGTAGTTTGAGAATTACTTTTCTACTGGTAAATTCCCAGCAGGTCCCCCAAAGTTTAACATAAGAAAAATAAAATGTATACTATGATTATGGGTATGTGGCAAGGTGAAGGAATACAGTGCGTCTTGTCTTTGGAGAACCTGCATATTCAGCAACGTCATTGGTTCCACAAACTGCATGCACACCCATGAGCTGTTAAACTACATAGGACTGTAGAAGCCAGCAGAGATGGCGCCTTGGTGGAAGACTACTGCCCAGGCAGCAACTCTGGTTGAGGACAGCTCTGAGGAACGTTTAGAGACAGTAGATACCAAGACAACATCTGAGGAGGAGGAAAATGGAGCAGAATCTTGATGTGACTTAAGTCAACGGAGCTCCACCCGACAACTCATCTTCCAGCGATTGAGGATCATGGCAGTCGTGCTGGACCTTTCCCGAGCAGTCTGCTGCAGGGCAACCACAGCAGGATATACCAACCCAGAGAACAGACCTGTGCGGCAGCAAGCACAGACTGAGTGCTCTTGGCAGCCCCCCAATAAAGCTCAGCCCCAAATTACACCATTCACTGAAGTGCTTGGTGTAAATTTTATACGGCCAATTTTTTGGCAACTGACTATGTCCATCTCTTTTTGGATGTTGACTTCCTTGAGAAAACTGCGGCAAACACATTTGTATGCAGGACAATTTGTGGGCTCAGGATGTCACTCAGGCCATAAGTGGGCAAATGGAAGCTATTTTAGAGCAGTGTGCTCAAAATGGAGTTTGTGCATAAACCATCCTTGCAGTCCATCATCTGGTCTACTCGCACAGTGTGGGTCGCTATGCAATCAAGTTGTACATTGTGTGAGCTCTAGAAGCTGTAAATCCTGTAGGTTGCCCTCCCACACTAGGAGGCTGAAAGATTGCATGGGAGCCTGTCCAGCCACTCCTTCACAAAGGTTATAACCTTCATGAGGACAATTTCTATATAGGAGTAGAACTGTTCAGTGAGCTTTACATCAGGGACATGTGGTACGTGGTACAGTTTGTGGTTTCCACAAAGGATTCAAGCAGGAGCTTGTTTGAAAGCTCCAGAAGTCTGAGCACTGCATTGCTAGAAATCCGAGAGCACTGCATTCCAATGAACTGCTTGCAGTCAAGTTCTGATAAGAGTCATGTGTACATACTCACTAAAATGTGAGAGTACTTCCCGTGTCATCGTTTGGTGTCAGATGGCCAAAATTCACATGCCCACCTGTATGCTTCTATACAAGTTAGTGGGCAGAAATGAATTGCCAGGTTCTTCAGCTATACAATAAGTCATAAAATTCGCACTTGGTACAAGAAACTGTTAAATGCAAAAACAATTGGACAGAATGCAGAACAATGTCATACATTCACCCCAGTACAGAGATCTGGGCCTAAATCCATCGTTTTTTTGCTCACCATGCCATTCCAGTTTGAACCCAGCCATATGCAAATCAGTCTTCACCCTGTGCCTCATGGAACAGTCCAGCCTGAACTGCCAAGCCAGGTCCTCCCTGGATAGCTTGATTCCAGTGGCATGGAGAGCACGGGACTCACGTCTGAGCATGAGTGGGCTAAAGAACGGGGATGGATTAAACCCAGATCAGTTGACTGGGGTGAGTGCTTGCAATGTTCAACACTCCGGCCATCATTTCCTTTGGTTTCACAAGAAACTGTTAACCCACCCAATGACGATAGCAACATACAATGCATATGTTTGTCAGAACCACATGAAGACTTGTCGTTCCTGGATGTTGTCGGTCTTTGTAAGTCTTACTGCTACAGAAGCAGCAGCATCCACTTCATATGCTTTGGAGATGTGGAAAGGCTACAGGAGAGCTTTTGCCAATGGCATTCCTGCAGCAGCTAAAAAGACTACCATGTCATCTTTGAAGTCTGCTCTAAGCAAGAAAGAGGCAGGAGTTGTGTTAACTGTCCATCTCACCCAGCACCGTTTTCCCAGATTGCTTTATATTGTACCATACAAAAGTGAGGTATTGGGAAATTAACGAGGTGGCGTGGCCATTAAGTATTTCAGTGGCAGAGCATGGATAGCTACCTTCCATGGGCCACTACTTCAATAGGCAAGCAGCTGTTCCTCTACTTTAGGAAGTCATGGACTTGCTTAGGGCCTGCTCGACACCTTTAACTGCCGTCAGAACTTTGCAAGTGCTCCGTTTGCCTATTGACAAGTGATAGTCCCCACATTTCACATTACGGTGGACAGAAGAAAAACCAGTCAAAGAAAATTCTGTGCGGCAAACTGTAAAGGCTTGACTAGATTTTGAAGTGCTTTTTAGGAAGCTTATGTATACAACACAAGATGCTTCCACTAAGCACAAACTTAAGATACTGGTGGTGCCAGATGGATGATGTGGAAGATTGCATTCTTAAGGCAAGGGTCACCAGGCACAGCCAGGTCTAGCGCAGCAGAACAAAAGTTACTTACCTGTAATCTGTGGTTCTCCAGTATTGGCATCTTTCATAGATTCACATGCCTGAATCATTCCCCGTGGTCGGAGTGGGAGCCCCACGGTACATAAAAATAGCAATATATAGAAACTATATCATGGGTAACCTAGAACCAGGAAGTAAAGTAGCCAGAAATCAAAAGGAAAAAATCCTCCACTTTCATGACTCGTCCAAATCATTATATATGGTCCAAACTACAGCCAATCAGGCGACAGCACCACCCAGAATGTTCAGAGGCTCAGGCCCTCAGATTTTCTAGCACAAGTGTGCTAGAGAGAACAGAGCAGAGAAGAGCCTCTGAGGGGAGGTGGGTGGGTTGCATGTGAATCGATGAAAGATACCAATACTGGAGAACCACAGATTACAGGTACGCAACTTTTGTTCTTCTCCAGTATCGGGGTACATTTCATAGTCACATGCCTGAATCAGAGTAGATAGCAGTAACTTCATAACACTAGTGATCTTATCACAAATATAAGCATATGCTCATCATAGGTAATATGTAATCACAAGTATAGATATTTCTATACCACATATATACATACACATGCATACACACAAAACAATCATAAAATATCTGTAGGTCAGAAAATAGAAGAGGAGGAAGGCATAACAGAGGCTGACCTTATTTAAAAAGATTACGGAGAACTGCCTATCCCACAGACGTATCGGCATCGCTGGCAGCTTCCAAACAGTAGTGCTTGGTAAAGGTGTGCCTGCTAGACAATGAAGCAGCTCAGCAGATTTGATGAATAGGCACACCAAAGAGCGTTGGAGAAAGATCTCTAGTAGAATGTGCTCGGAGTGGTCTGTAAAGGTCTGCCTGCATGCGGATGACAAATTGCAGCAGAAATCCAACGAGCAACGGACTGTTTGGATATTGGGTATCTTGAACGCATCCTTCCATAAGCTATAAATAGCTGATCAGATTTCCGTATTGAAGAGGTCTTCTGTAAATAGAATGAGAAACTCTTGACATCAAGAGTATGTAAAGCCCTATCCGCAGTAGATTCAGGATTAGGAAAGAAAGTTTTTTAAATGATCGGTTTGTTGAGATGGAAATCCGAAGGTACTTTAGGCATAAAAGTGGGGTTAGTGTGTAGATCTCTGGTCAATTGAAGGCAAGGTGGTTTTATAGTGAAGGCTGGAAGGTCACTGACCCGCCTAGCAGATGTGAGGGCTAATAGAGAGACTTTCCATGAGAAATTTTAAATCAGTCTTAATAGGTTCAAAAGGATGGCGCATGAGTTGCGAGCACAACGTTCAGATGCCAGGATGGAGGTGGCTGACTAATGGGAGGAAACATACGAAACAATCCCTTGAACTCCTGAATGATTCTAGAAGAGTACAGAGTTGGAACCATCCTGTCGGAATCTGGAGATAGCCACTAAAAATACCTTCAGGGTAGAATGCAAAAGGCCTGATCTTGCCAAATGCAAGAAGGCAAAATTTGTTCTGGTTTTGCATGAAATGGATGAACGTTGGCATCATGGCACCAAATGCAAAATATTTTCCATTTAAGCCTGCAAGTCTTGATTGTGGAGGGTGCTCTAGCATTGGCCAAGACTTCTCTACAGTCCAAAGGAATGTCTAAGTGAGCGAATTCAAAGTGCTCAGGCCCCAGGCGGCTAAGTGCAGGGATGCAGGATCCGGGTGGCAGATCTGACAGTTCTGAAAGGATTGAAGGTTTGGTGTTAGTCGCAACTGAATGGAATTGCATTCGGAGAGGAGGAGTTCGGTAAACCAGAACTGGTGAGGCCACCTGGGAGCTACGAGTATTAGGTGACAAGGCTCCTCATTTTCCGGAGAACCCTGGGAACCAATGGTATCGGTGGAAAAGCGCAGGCATAAATCAGACCAGTTAATCAAAAAAGCATTTGCGCATGATCCCTTGTGGGGAAGCCAACTTGCAAAGAATGGGCATTTGCGGTTCAGACAGGTCGCAAACAAATGCAGATTGGGTCGACCCCACTCCTGGAAAATACGATCAAGGTTGGTTGATGGAGCTCCCACTCGTGACTGGAAGTTGATCAGCTGCGGGAATCCGCAAGAATGTTGTAAACTCCCAGGACATGGATTGCTGACAGACTTATCTGATGTTTGATCACCCAATCCCAAATCTCCTGGGCTTGCTGAGACAATAGTGTGGATCTTTATCCTCCTTGTTTGTTCAAGTAGTGCATACTTGTGTTATCTGTCCAGATCAACACTGATGCTCTAAGAATGATGGTGCGAAAAGATTTTAGAGCTAGGAAGATCTCCAGCAACTCCAAGAGGTTGATATGCCAAGTTTGTTGCTGAGCATCCCATCTTCCACTTACCGTCAGTCCTTGCAGGCGAGCTCCCCATCCTTCTAGGGATGCGTCCGTGGTGATTACGAAGTTTGGAGCTTCTATTAGGAATGAGCAGCCTGCTGCTAAATTTTTCTTGTAAGTCCACCATCGTAGAGCGTCCCTTATTTGAGGAGTAACGTTCATGAGATCAAAGGCTCCCAAAACTTGAAACCACTGTCGAGTTCCTCTTGCTGAGGTCTCATTCTGAGACAGCAGTTGGGGACCAGAGGAATGCAGGATGAAAGCATCCCCAGGACGACTTGAACTGCCGGACTGAAACGCACTGTTTTGATCGCAGTAGCTGGGCAAGTTTGCAAAGTTTCATTTACCTTTAGTTTGAGACAAAGGGTTGTGTTCGCAAAGTGTCTATGGTGGCTCCCAAGAACATTCCGTTTTGTGAGGGGACGAGGTGAGACTTGTCTAAATTGATGGAGGCCCAGAGAATGGAAAAGAGCTAGACCTCTGTGTATGGACGTTTGTGATGTTGAAAGAATTTGCCTTGATAAGGCAGTCATCCAAATAAGGAAAAAAATTAATTCCCTCCAGCTGAAAGTGTGCAGCCACCGGTGCTAAGACCTTGGTAAAGAGCCAGGTTGCGGAATGTAGTCCGAAAGGGAGGACTTTGAACTGAAAGTCCCTGCCAGCCACTCTGAACCTCAAGAACTGTGTCTCGGTAGAATTGGTACATGAAAATAAGCATCTTGAAGGTCGAAGGTGGTTATATGATCCCCGCAGCAAGAAGAAGGATTTCTTGAAAAGTTAACATCTGGAAGGAAAACTGAGATATTTGTTGAGGGAGCGCAGACCTTGAATGGGATGCCATTCTCCCGATTTATTCTTTATTAGAAAAAAGCTAGAATAAAATCTGGTTCCTGTTTGCAATCGAGGGACTACTTAAAATCGCTCCTTTTCGCAGCAAATTTATTTGGGCAAAAAGCTCAGGTGAGCTTAGGTGGTCCTTTGGGAGGAGAATTCGAAGGAAGTTTTACAAATTCTAGAACGTGGCCTCTGGCTACAATGTCCAAGACACATTTGTCTGGTTATCTTAGACCAGTTTGAGTAGTAACGGGAAATTCTTCCTCAAACTTATAACGGGGCAAGCGGTAGAGCAGGTGGCAGTTGCCACTGCTTTTTGGACGCATCACGTCCGCGGTAGGTAGACTTCCTTCTATTTTGTGAATAGGAGGTAGATGGTTGCTGTGTGAACAATTGTTGGCGCTGGGAAGATGAACGCTGGTTACTTTGATAGGACTGATGATCTTTGCTGATTATATCCTCGATTAGATAAGGATCCGCGGCCTCTTGCACCCCGAAAGGGAGGTTTACGAAATTGAAGCGTTTGAGAGATCTTGCGGTCTCTGTATCCTTTAATTGCCTGTAGGGCCTCAACATTGACAAAAAAAGAGAAGCACCATCAAAAGGCATATCAATTATTTTAGCCTGAACCTCTTGGCGAAATGTTGATTTTAACCAGCCCTGCCTCTGCAGGACTGCGGCACCTGCCAGTTGTCCAAAACCTGTAGATGCAACATCCGACGAATCAATCTAAGCTGAGATTCTTTCCCCTTCCTGCAGGATCTTAAGCGCCTCTGACTTCGAGGGCTCAGGCAACAGGTCGATGTAGGGAGAAATGTCTGACCACATGTCTATCATATCGGATTAAGATAGCTAGTGAGTTAGCTGCACGAACTGTAGTCGCTGCCATAGTGGACACCTTCCCAATAGTGTCGAAACTTCTACCATCCCGATCTGGAGGAGTGGAGAGGATGGATTCCACGCTAGTCTTTGAGCTGCTTGTGTGATAACTGAATCTGCCTTTGGTTGGCCTATCAAGCATGCAGGCAAATAGTCTGGCGACTTGCATTTTTTATCAAGGTGGGGCAGAAATGCAGGAACAGAAGCCGGAGCCTTCATCACTTAATGCTTCTTGCCAAATGAAATCAATAATCGAATAGATCGTACTTGCTTTCTTGGTTGATCTTTAAAATCATAAAGGAAACACTCATCCTTGGTTTCCATAGGAAGTAGAAAAACGCTGGGTAGCCCTCTCCATGAGAAGGTGAAAACCTCCAATGTCAACAGGAGGAGAAGCGACAGGAGCAGGAGTTGAAGGTGACAGTTTGAATTTGGTAATCATCACATTCCATGAGGAGTGATCGGTCATCCAATTCTCCTTCCTCTATTGTCAGAGGTGTGAGCATAGAGTGTGATGCGAAGGTACAGGAGAATGTGGCCTGGGTGACCTCAAAGCTCAAAGATTGAGTCACAGGTGCGGGTGGTATAGAAAAAGCAGATGGAGGGGAAACTGCGATCGTAATCGTCCAACATGTACTGCAGATTGTTTAACAGAGCCAAAGGCATTTGGGCTGTAGGAACTGGATCTGGAGCTGCAGGAACAGTCTCTGGAGAATATTAGTCATCTTGATCCACATATTGGACTTGGAGTTCAGAAGGGCTCCTGGCCGTACGAAACTTATCTCCCTCATCCGACTTCAGAATCCAGTAGTTGTTTAGGTAACCTAAGAGGAACCTTAGCAGGAGAGATTGTAATTGGAGAGCGCACCTCCAATGAAGATCCACGTCTTTAGTAAGTAAGACGTCGCTGTTGACAGAGGCAATTGCATAAATGGTGTCGTAGACTGGAAGATACAGCAGGCGTAGACTAAGACCAAACCTGAAGAGCTGTACATGAAGATAGTGGCAACGTCAACAATGCAACCGTCTATGAAGTAGTAGTCAACGAAGCAGGCATCGCTTGAGTCTTCGTCGACAAGGCAATAGTCTACGACACTCCTAATCTTCAATTAAGCGTCGACGGTAGATAAAATCTTTTGTCGAGGGAACTGGTCTGACAGCAACAGATACCACAGTCGATGGCAAAGACGCCAACGACATGGTATGTGGCTTCAGCGACGAGAAGGTCAGTCAACGTAGTCGTAGCGGTGACAGAAGGCTTAGTCGACAAAGGCATTGAGCTAGTCGACGAGGGACCCCGTTTGAGGTAAATCCTAGTCAAAAACCTGCTTTGAAGTTTGAAACTTCACAATCTCTCGGGCGTAGAAGGCATAGTTTTACTTTTAGAAGGTGGAAGAGCCTTTTTTGAAGTAGAAGGCAACTCAGCACTCTTGGAGGTATGCTGTTTCTGCGACACCTTAGCCCCAGGAGAAGATAAATCTGTGTCAGCACTCCTCTTTCTGGAGGACGCAGTCTGGACAGAGGCAACAATCCCGACTTCAGGTAAGGGATTGTCCTGATGTTTAATCTTCTGTAGCCACAAAAGTAGATGCCCCTGTCCCTCAGTCTTTTGTGGGAAAGTTCTGCAGATCTTGCAGTGTCTCGCCTGGTGGTCAGGATACAAGCCGTAAATGCCTTTCTTGTGGGGGGGGGGAATCTTCTGAAAACAGGCGGATCTTCCCACAAGATCGTAAGGTTTCTTTGAAGACATACTCACAGGAAAACTTTGCAAAGAAGAACTGAGCAGAGCTCAGGGAGACAACCTTCACACGATGTGTGGTAGAAAATCAGAGAGCCTGAGCCTCCGAGGAGAACATTCTGGATGGTGCAGTCACCTGATTGGCTGTAGTTGGGACCATATATAATGACTTGGACGAGTCATGAAAGTGGAGAATTTCTCTTTTGATTTCTGGCTACTTTACTTCCTGGTTCTAGGTTACCCATGATATGGTTTCTATAAGCATATATTGCTATTTGTATGTACCGTGGGGCTCCCACTCAGACGATGGGGAATGATTCAGGCATGTAAATTTATGAAAGATACCCCAATACTGGAGAAGGAAGTGTTATTTTCAAGTGCTGAGATTTAGAGGTTTGGCAGTTGTGGGTCAAAATTCTGCTCCAGTGTTCCATCCTTCCTGGGAATTAGAAAGTAGAAGCAAATACCTTGTACCTGCTGGTAGAAACTGGTTCACACATTCCCTTTTGAAGAATTGCTTGCATCACCAGCTTTTGAGGTTCTGATGCTTTGGTGGTGTATGATGTTGGGTAGTGAGGTATAAAGCTGGGCAATGACTAAAAGTACCCACGTGTGTAGTCATTTCTTCCCACAAGAGGTAGAAAAAAACAATGCAAGAATGCATTTGTAGGGCACAGCTCCGATTTTTCTGGCTGAGCGAGCCCACAGTACAATGGACCAGATACAAGCTCAAGGATAACCCTAGAGCCATTGCTGCTAGAGTTTAAACAATAGCACCCAGGGGGTTCATTTTACAAGCTGAAAGGACATTGGAGTGTTAGTATGAAAACCATATAGCGAGTGTACACAGATTTTACAAGTAGTCTAGTGAGCCTAAAAGACTCTTTGACACATTTAAAGCAGCTATTAGGATACATCCTGCTAAACTGGAGAATATGCTTCAGGATAAAATCCACATTTTATAAAGATGCGGGGGCCAGAACAGCGTTTTTCAAAAGCTACCAAGAACACAACTAACTTCAGCCTGGATTCCTCTACTTAACTTTGCAAATATGTTAGTAAAGCCACATAACCATACTTGATAGCCCTGCAGTTTTTATACTGCACACATCACAAGCCTCTCCATGGAGGTTGCCTTCATCACCGAAACATGGCTGACTGAAGATGGCTCTACTACACTAAAGTAAAGTATAGTGTGTACAGAGTCCAGGGAGTCCCCAGAAGCAGAGGCTAAATTAGGTAAGTACAAACAGCGTTGTGGTACAGTGAGCAGTTAGGCCTATCCAGAGTGTGTTAAGCATTTATTTTATTCACTCAAGGACTAACACTCAAAATCCAGACCAATTAGATCAGTATTAGAAAAAGTATGCTTCTGGTTTTAGACCCAAGCAGGACTGACACATTTAAGTAAAATATACTTTCAAATGCAAGACTGTTCAAGGAAATGCAACTGTACTTAAATGCAATTGTTACAGGTTTGTATCACTTTTAAAATGTAGTTTGCATTTTATGTCAGGAGGTGAGGATTAGGCCTTCTATTCTTCACTTTACTACTCAGCCGCCATAATTTAACAGACTACATTTCCCATCAAACCAAGGGAAACTGTAGTCAAACAATCAATAAGCAATGAAGATTCCTATGGAGGGGGATGATGCACTGACCAACCTCCAATGGGATCAAGAGTTTTATGAAGGAGGAGCCAAGATGGCGACCGGGACGGCAGCGTAGGCTCCCGGCTCCGTGTACCTCCGCACCCTGCACGAGATCCTTAGCCTGCGCTATCTACCCGTGTTGGTGAACGCGAGCGGCAACCGGCCGTGTGACCCCGAAGTTTCTGGCAGCGGTACCGCCGGAGAAATGTCCGTCTGAAGTTTGCAGCCTGCGTAGCCCCGGACCCGGGACCTCGAGTGAACGCCGTGGCCGGGCGGCAGTGCAACAACAACGGCCTTTGGTGACTGGGTGGGGTCGGACTACCGGAGTGGTGCGAATGTCGGACTGCGCTTCGCCGTGGTCGCTCCTACCACTAAGCATAACTGGACGAGTGCGTGCCCGAGGTGGCAACTCCAAGACTCTCCGGTGATTGCTTCAGCCTTCGACGGTGAGCTGCCCGGACGCCGCCCGTAACCTGTCCCGATTCTTGCGGGCTGCTCCCGGATTTTCGCGGGCGCTGGTCCGTGGTGGGGACGACTGTGGCCCGTGACCCCACACCGGACACATTGCTTGCCTGCCCTCGGAACCCAGTTACCGGTGCCATGGAACCAGAGGCGCTGGTGTCTGAGCCCCGGTCCCGCTCTGGGATGGATCTACCCAGCGGCCATTCTGGTACACCAGAGTCCACCATCCTGTACACCGGGTTGCAGCAGGATTGGGAGGGTGCGACTCTGAGGAGCGTAGCGGAGCGAGTGCCGGGAGCTGTACTGGGGTACGGTGACCTTCTCAGGGCTCTCGGTGCCCTTCACTCCACCCTGATTCACGGAGCCTGGGTGTTGGGGAGCAAGCTTGATGGAGTGACATCAGCGTTGGAACAGTTGCCGCCTGCCTATCCCCAGGTACACTGGGACTTCTCACGCCGCGCACGGGGGGGACGTTGTCGTGGCCGCCCCTGTGAATAGTGCACGCCTGGACCCTCCGGACAGTATATTAACGTGCGATCAGCTGGCTGTGGACTTGGTCTGTTCCGGAGATTTCGGACCTGAGTGGGGGGTGGTGGCCTTGTCCCGTGCGCGGTCTCCGACGACCCAGGCAACGTCCAAGCAACGGTCGCCTGCCCTGGCTGATTCCGCCTTCCTGGGCCTGGTGTGCAGTGTAAATCCTGGCTCGGCATCGGGAAAGACGATCCTCCCTAGAGCTGACTGTCGATCTTCAGAGCCCTCTACCCTACCTGTGTGTGTCGCTTCCTGAGTTGTTGGACACTTCTCTTCGTGGTAACATTGGACATGGCACTGGGACGGGGGGTATGCATGGGTGGGTTTGCAAAGAGTGGCCAAGGATGATGCTGACCCCTCCGAGGTGGTCACCTATTAGGCGGGCGGGCTCGGGAGTTGTGTGCTTTCACGGCATAACTGATAGTGTACCAAGCGTGTAATGCTCCTTACTCCTCTTTGACAGGGTCGATTTTGTGTTCATTATTGTATGCTTTATGGGAAACCGTGTGGTGCAGGAGGGAGAAACCGGGGGCGTGTTTTGTAGGCCCTCCTCCAGTTTATTAATACTCTTTCTGCCCCCCCCGTCTGGTGGGGGCTCTTTTCCCACTTCTTTTCTCTGTTTCTTCTATATTTCGGGTCTGGTTCCGGGGCGACAGGCACACTGCTGGGGGGGGGGGGCCGTACTCATCTGCAGAGGTGCAGGGTGGGGGGGGGGATCCTTTAGTCTTTCACCTCCTTTTTCTATGGCCTCTTTTTCCTCTCTTGTTTTCTTAGTCTTTTCTGGGATCAGCATGGTAGTACTACTTTGTTGTTAATCACTGCTGTTTCCGGAGTGCCATAATTTCCGTGGAGTTTCCTGGGTCTTGGGGCAGGGGGTTGCAGGCGCAAATGGCCGTGTCATTCCTCCACATCCTGAACTTCCTGTTTCAGCGCCATAGCTTAGATAGACTGCTGTGTATTGTTTACGTTTATCGTTCTGCCTGCCATTTTTCGCTGCTGGGAAACTGTTTGGCACCTGATCCTTCCATCCTTTTCTATTATAAAATGTAAACCTTTATTATCCTGGTTTCCTACTTGGGCTGTTCAGAGACTAAGAGTATGTTAGCGTCGAGATTTCGCTCCCCGAGGTACTGACTGTGATATACCTGCTTTTTGTTATTCTGATTGTCTAGCGGCCGGCCCCGGGGGTTGTAGGCCCGTAGGTGTAATTGAGTGAAATGTCAATAAAGGTTTTCAAAAAAAAAAAAAAAAAAAAAAAAACAAAAAAAAGAGTTTTATGAAGCTGTGGACACATCTATGTAATTGGGCAGTGAGGGAAACAATGGCTCCCCTGGAAGACCAGCTTGCCACAGGGTCACCCTGTCCTTCCTCCACCCTCCGGTCAGCTAACAGAGTTCCTGGCCCCCCCCCCCTCCCATCTGAGTCTCTATCATCCTCCCCCCCCACGGACTCTCTCCTCCCCCCCCCCCTCGATTATCATCCGCAAAGCTTGTTAATACCTTAACTTCCCTTGATAGAGCTCACACTATCAGAAAGGTTTTCCAGAGGGCCGGTCGAGGCCGGGGCCACTTGTCAGGCCAAGGCACCAATAACCAGCCACATGGGCAAGGCTCTGCAAAAGGACAGTATCAAGATATCACGTTTTGGTAACTTACCAAACGAGAGGCAGAAGAGGTAAAGGCTTCAGAGCAGCTGCTTCCTCTTCCATTGGCGAGTCTCCCTTCTTCCCATCTAAAAATATGGGGCGGCTGGGGAATTTTTTTCCTGGCCTGGACTTCACCAGGGAGATGGTGGAATCAGTGGGTTTCCGCCAACCATTAAGGGTTTTTGTATAGAATACCTGGGAGTCCCTTCCCAGCACATCAGACTGCACCCTCTGCAATCCTCTCAACAAGACGCTTTGCTCATACACCGGTTTCTTCTCTCCGTCAAAGGTGCCACAGTTCCCTCAGTACTTCACCCTCGGGATTCTTTTTTTTTTTTTTTTTTTCAATAACTCTTTATGATTGCACAGTCATTTTTGTCAAGTATTTTTATTCCTACAATGCTTACTGTAGTGAATTCAAGGAGGCTCAAACTGTTCAACTTTCACACTACACAACTCATCTATACAAATATTCATTACTTGGTCCTTGTAGTAAGACCAGTCAGGTGCTGAATACCTCTGACAGAGCACTCTTGCTCTCTTTGATCTTCTCAGTTTTTTTTTTTTTTTTTTTTTTTTTTGAAACCGTTTATTGCATCTATAAAAAGGTTACAGGCATGGGCCTACAACCGCACGGCCGGCCGCTAGAGCATCACAAATATAGTACATACAGACAGTAAAAGTCTCTCAGCGGTGCACAATAGAAATACAGGAGTAATCAACGGTGCAGGCCTCACGGCGTCCTGCCACAGAGTACGGTTTCATTTTAAGGACTAACAACATCAACAAAAACTACAACCGCAAGGCAACCCGAGATTCAAGGTGACACTTGCTCCATAGTGGGGGATCCAGACTGGCAGGAAAGATCTGAAGAGGGGGATGGGAGGAGATCAAGGACTGGGGGGCCGCGTGCCCGCGGCCGAGCAAGAGGGTCCAGCTAGGGAGACGGAGCAGGCGAGGCAGCCGGCAGCTGTGGCGGCTCACAAATGCCCCCACGGTAGGCGTTCCAGGGGCCCCAGACTTTCACCCACGCCCCAGGCTTACCCCTCGCCACATACACCACCTTTTCACAGAACATACACCAATCCATGTGCTCTTTCCAGGCCGACACCGCAGGGGGCCTCTGGGATCCCCACAATTGAGCAATATCACGTTTCGCTATCATGTATCCCAGAGTCACCCACCGCCTCTGCGGAACCGAGTAGTCATTCGGTTCCCATACATTCAACAAGCACCTCCTCGCTTCAGGCAGCAGCGCTACACGCGTGACCACACGCAGGACCTCATGCACACCACGCCAGAATCGCTCCACCTTCGGGCACTCCCACAGTATATGCATAAAAGTCGCCAGCGCACCACAGCCACGCTTACACAGTCCGTCCACAGCAAGACCCATGCGTAGAAGCCTTCACCCTCGGGATTCTTGAGCAACATCTTTCTCGGTGACAAGACAGACTGAGGCAAGCGCCCGGTTATCAACCTAAGCAGTTTTTTAAAATTTTTTTTAAAACCATTGAATTTAAAAACACATCGAATATAAACGGCCACCATTGATAATTAGTACATTCGTTGTTAGCATGACATGCAGGGCAATATCACTTTGCACAATACATATAATAGTACAGTGAAGACCATTACAACAACGCACAGTCTTGAAAGCCCTCCCACAACCTAAGCAATTTAAACTAGTGGCTAGTGTACCGCCACTTTAAGATGAGGGCATCCATCTTAGGAGGGACTTGCTCCGATTGGATGGTCTTTGGTCTTTCGACTTAAGACACCCATCTAGTGATCCCAGTTAATCCTCCTACAGTAAGTTTGGCAAGATCAGGTTTTCAAGTTTACCGCCCTTCCGTTCGGTCTCTCCTCAGCCCCTTGGTGCTTTACCAAGGTCCTTCATCCGGTGGTGGAATGGCTGAGAGCTCATGGCATTCAGATGGTCTTTCAACGACATCCTCCTCATGGACACCTGTCCTCACAAGCTGTATCAACATCTTCAGATGACAGTAATCTCCAAAACCTGGGGTTTGTCATCGACTCCAAGTTAATGCTAGTTCCTACTCAGACTGACATTTCTAGGCTTCGTGATCAACTCACGTGCCTCCACACGGAGTCTTCCTCTTCTAAAGTTTACAAAGATCAGGCACAAGTTATGCTGCACCCTGGCCAGAGCTCAGATTTGAGACCTGGCTCGTGGTGGGGGGGGGGAGGGAGGCCTTGCTCTGCACCTCCATCCAAGCAATCTTCCCGGGACCTCTGCATTATAGAGCTTGCAGCGTCTCAAAGCGTATTCTCTATGGAAAGAGTTTCCCTACTCACAAAGTGGACCTCTCGAAGGAGGCCAAGGAAGAGCTTCGGTGGTGGTTTCATCACATGGAAGCTTGGAACAGACGTGCCATTTTCAGTTCTGCTCCAGACTTTATTTTGGAGTCGGATGCCAGCACTCAAGGCTGGGGTGCCAGATGCAGCAAGTTTTCTACCGGAGGGCTGTGGTCACAGGCTGAACGCGGTTTGCTTAACTTCTTGGAACTTCTAGCGGGTTCCCTCACGGTCTGCTGCTGGACCAAGGACCACATTCAGATGTCTGTCCTCCTCAAGATGGACAACCTCAGTGGTCTGGTACATCAACCAAGAAGTGGGCTAGCCGCCAGTTTCTGGCAATATTGCCTGGACAATCATTTCAGTCATGGCAGAATAACTCAGGTCAGTAGAATCTTGTGGCAGACTTCGTCATGCAACTTCAGGGATTCCAGTCTCTGGAAGTTGGATTCCAGAGTGTTCCTACAGTTGAATAACCTCTGGGGGACTCTCTCAATCTTTTCACAGTTAGACCATTAGTTGCCACCGTTATGCAAGTTGGAGGCCGGACCCTCTGGCGGTGTCTACGGATGCCTTTCTCCAGGATTGGGCTTCAAAGGTGGGCTATAGGTTCCCACCCTTCACGATGCGGACGAGGCCCAGAGCTGGTAATCCTCTGTGGCAATCTACGGTTTGGTTTCTGGTTCTTATGGAACTTTCCTGGGATTCTCCAATCCAACCCTACCATCCCCCCCCCTCCCCTTTTCCTCAGCTTTTTAATCTAGACATATGCTCATCCTCTTGTCTTGCTCCACTTGTTGCGTCTGGTAGCATGGAGGATTACCAGAGACTGGAAAATTCCAGGCCTTCGGCAGCTGCTGAAGACCTCATGTCCAAAGCTTGAGCAGACAGCACCATCAAGCACTATAGATCCACTTGGGGCAGATGGTCACGTTGGTGTCTGCGAAGGGGTTTCAATCCTGTGGACAACGATGTAGTGCATATTCTGAATTTCCTGGCACATTTAGCTTCCACCGGAATAGCTTATTGTTCCATCAATACCTTTTGCTCTGCGATTTCAGCAGGCCAGGTCCTCATTGACAAGCCCCCGTGGGTGAACATCCTTTGGTCAGCAGACCTCAGAGGGGTTCGGTTGGCTCTGCTGCCGGAAACCCAGTACTCCTCTGTGGGACGTCAATCACATCCTGAATTTGATCCTATCCTGGCAACCGAATAGGTTCCTTTCCAGGAAAAGACTTTCCGCAAAGTTGTCCATGTTGCTGTGCTTGGTCTCTTGCAGACGGGTCTCGGATGACAGCCATTGGACGTCTCCTCTAGGATATTCACCCCTTCGGGAGTGACTCATCAACCGGCAGACCGTGTCAAACCAGAATGGTTTCCTATCTGGATTGTCTGAATTTGTGTGGTTTGCGGTTTGAAAGCTTGAGGAAAGGACTGAGTTCTGCCCAGAAGAACGTCAACTCCCATCTCTCCGTAAAACTTTCAAGATGGTATCTTCCCAGACCATGGCTAGATGGGTCCGGTGGGTCATGCAGGAGGCTGGAATTCGCCTTAGGAATTTTGGGGCCCACTCGGTCAGAGGGGCCATGGCTTCAAAAGCATTTGGCTTGGGCGCCTGCTTAAGAACAAATGTTACTTACCTGTAAATTGTGGTTCTCCAGTATTGGTGTCTTTCATAGATTCACATGCTTGAATATTCCCCATCGAAGTCGGAGTCCCACGGTACATAAAAAAGCAATAAGCCTCATATAAATTAACCTATACTTTAAAATAACATACAAAGTCAAAAGTACCATAGGATAACATTGACACATAGGAATGAATTGAAAAAGAAATCACTTAACTGACATATCCATGTCGTTTTTATAGTCCAAACTCCAGCCAATCAGGCGCAAACACCCTCTAGAACCTTCTCAGAAGCTCAGGCCCTCAGATTTTCGTAGCACAAGAGTGACAAAAGTCTTGAGGAGAAGAGAGCCTCTGAGGGGAGGAAGGGTGAGTCACATGTGAATCTATGAAAGAAACCAATACTGGAGAACCACAGTTTACAGGTAAGTAACATTTGTTCTCTAGTATTTGGGCGTCTTTCATAAATTCACATGCTTGAATAGAATAGTGAGCAGTACTCTGCAGCCTGAAGAGGCAGTATCAAAGTTGCATGAAATACTGATGTTATGGCACACTGACATGTGGGTGGGGGGAGGGTTCATATGCATAGGAGTGTTGGGGACAGTGCATTGGTAGCTGGAAGTGGTCTACAGTGTACTATGTAATGGTTTCTATCTGCGGGAGACGACCACTGCTATGATGGATATTGCGGATGGCAATTGTAACAGAGTACTGCAATAAAAATTGTTTTGGCAAAAAAAAAAAAAATCAAAGTTGCATGAAATACAATGACATAGCATCACAGAATCACAAAACTGATAACCCAAGGAGGAGGGAAGTAACAGAGGCTCATCTTATTTGAAAAGATTACGAAGAACTGCTTGGCCCACTGCTGTATCGGCTTCGTTGATCGCCTCCAGGCAGTAGTGCCTCGTGAAAGTGTGCCTGCTGAACCATATAGCTGCCCGACAGATTTGATGAATCGGCACACCAGCGAATAAGGCAGTAGAGGAGGACATCGCCCTTGTAGAAAGCGCCCTCACTCTGGAAGGAAGAGGCTTGCCAGCCTTCTGATGGCAGGATGATATCGCTGAAGAAATCCAACGTGCAATTGTTGGCTTGGTAACAGAATGTCCCTTACAGGTTCGTGCATAGGCAACGAACAGTTGGTCAGATTGGCGAAAGGGTGCCGTTCTGCTAACATAAAATTTGAGGCATCTCTTTATGTCCAAAGAATGCAGACTGTTCCGCTGGAGATTGTGGATGAGGAAAAAAGGTTAAAATCACAGGCTCATTAAGATGAGTCGGACGGCACCTTCGGCATGAAAGCTGGGTTAGTTTGAAGGATAACAGTCAGATTTAAATTGGAGGAAAGGAGGCTGGATTGTGAAGGCGTGAAGATCACTCACTCGACGTGAGGCAGTCAGAGCAAGCAGGAGGGCAACCTTCCAGGTCAAGAATTTAAAATCTGCTGAGTGGATTGGCTCAAAGGGCGCCTTCATAAGTTGCGCCAATACGATGTTAAGACGCCATGTGGGTGGGGGACGCCGAATAGGTGAAAACATCCGAACAGTCCCTTAAAGAACTGTTGAATCAGTCTAGACGAATGGAGAGGAAGAGCCGTCCTGGTGAAAACGAGATATTGCTGCCAAAAAGACTTAAGTGGAATGAGACCGTCCCGACTGTGCCAACTGCAAAAAGAAAGGCAGAAGTTGTGCCGGAGAGGCATGCACTGGGTGGATGTTAGCAGACGAACACCAATGGCAGAAGCGTTTCCACTTTAGTTTGTAGGTCTTCACCGCTGAAGGCGCCTGCACCCTGGCAAGAACCTCTGCAGGCAGGCAAAATATTTAAGTGAGCAAATTCAAGGTGCTCCGGTTCCAGGCCGACAATTTGAGCGAACTGGGGTTCGGATGGCAGATCCGACCGTTCATCGTGAAAAGGTCCGGCCGGGGGCGAAGGATGGCTTGCATTGTGAGAGGAGCAGTAACTCCGAGAACCATGCCTGCTGAGGCCACCGGGGAGCAATCAGGAGAATGTGGCATGGCTGTCTCCGCATTTTCCACAATACTCTAGATACCAGCGGGATTGGCGGAAAAGCGAAAGCAAATATCTTGCACCAGTCCATCGAAAGGGCATTCCCGCACGACCCGCTGTGGGGAAGCCAACTTGCGCAAGACTGGCATTTGCTGTTCTGTGAAGTTGCAAAGAAAGCCAAACCCGGGTGACCCCGGAGGCTGAAGACGAAGTCCAGAGTCAGCTGATGCAACTCCCACTCGTGGGTCGATGACACGGACCTGCTGAGAGAATCCACCAGAATGTTGGAAATGCCTGGTAGGTGGACTGCTGTTAGTGTGATCTGGGATTGAGCCATACTCCCATCAGATCTGCCGAGCCAGCTGGGAAAGCAGTGGAGATTTGGTACCGCCCTGCTTGTTTAGATAGTGCATGCTCGTGGTGTTGTCCGTTTGAATGAGCACTGATTCCCCTTGAAGCAGAAGTCGGAACGATTTGAGTGCAAGGAATATCGCCATCAGTTCTAGCCTGTTAACCAAGAACGTTGGGACAGATTCCACTTGCCTTTGATAGACAATCCGTGAAGGTGACCGCCCCAACCTTCCAGGGAGGCATCCGTGGTAAGGACGAGCTCTGGAGCCTTTGCCAAGGAGGAAGTGCCAGCTGCAATGTTGCGAGGTTGCGTCCACCAGCGCAGAGCTTGTTCCATGCGAGCGGTGACGAAGATCCGGTCGCTGAATGACATGGACACCGGATGCCTCTGCTTGTCCAGTTCTTCCTGAATTGGACGACCCTTCAGTCTGCAATGTGAGAACGAAGAAATGCAGGAGGACGCCATCCCCAGAAAGGACTTCAAGATGCGGACTGAAACAGACTGGTTTGATCTGATGTGAGCTGCAGGATCCGCTTCTGCTTGTTGTCGAAAACAAAAGCAATGGAGTAATTGAGTAGCGCCTAGGAAAGTTCTGTGAAGAGCTGGCGTGAACTGAGATGTGTGTTGACTGAGTCCCGAGATTGGAACAGAGTCCGACAAAACTGAGTGTCTAAGGATGCCTGATGGCAAGACTGAGACTGGATTAGACAATCTTCCAAATATGGGAAGATGTCAATGCCTCGCAACCATAGATAGGCCACCACCGGGGGGAAGGCCACCACCGGGGGGAGGGCCACCACCGGGGGGGGAGGACCTTCGTAAAGACCTGGGGGCGGAGTGGAGGCCAAGGGGCAGGACTGAATTGAAAGTCTATGGCCTACACGGAAGCACAGGTATTTTCTGTGGCGTGGTAGAATCAGCACATGGAAATAGGCATCCTGAAGATTGTTGACATGAAGTAGTCGAGAGAGGAGCCGAAGAATTTCCTCAGTGTAAGCATGTGGAAAGTCTGATCCTTTAGAAACTTGTTCAGAGCCCTCAGGTCGAGGATAAGGCGCCACTCTCCAGACTTCTTTAGCACGAGGAAAAAACGGGAATAGACACTCAGCCCTCCGAGTCGTTTGAACCACTTCGATGGCCCCTTTTTTGAGCATTAGTTTTATTTCTTGGAAAAGCACCTCGAGATGAGTGGGAGGAGGACCAGTTTGGGAGGGGGGGGGGTTGGTTCCAAGGGAATTTGACAAATTAGAGCAAGGCCTTTTGAAACAATGTCCAATAACCAACGGTCTGAAGTTATTAGCAACAAATTTGAAAAGAATAGAGATTCGTCCTACAACTCTGATAGGGGGCCTTGAGAGGAGGGGGTGCAAGCAAAAGGTCATTGTTTCTTGGAAGAGGTTCCCCGATAGACTTTCCCCTGTAGGACTTATAAGACTGGTTGATAAGACTGAGAAATCTGGGAGGAAAAAGGCTGATTTCCTTGATTGTATGGGCAGTATTGTGTTGATCCGCCACGAAAGGAGGAGTTTGTGCTGCGTCCGCGAGCACCCCGGAAAGGCTGTCTTTTAAACTGCAGCATGCCAAGGGAACGAGCTGTTTGCGTCTTTTTATTGTTTGGAGTGCCTCATCCACGTGCTGGCCAAACAGCGACTCCCCTTCAAAGGAAGCGTCAAGGATTTTCACCTGGACTTCCTGGCGAAAAGTAGAGCAAAGCCAACCCTGCCACCTTAGAAGAGCTGCCCCAGCTAGCTGGCGAAAACCAGTTGAGGCAATATCCACACTACAATCGTTCTCTAAAAATGCTCTTTCTCCCTCCTGAACAATCTCTAGAGCGTCCGCTCTAGAGGGCTCTGGGAGGAGGTTGATGAAAGCAGCCATGTCGGACCACAAGTGGCGGTCGTAGTGACCCAAGATGGCTAGGGAATTCGCTGCTTTGACAGTTGTAGAGGCCATGGTTGAAAAATGTTTAAATGGCATCCAAGCGACACCCATCACGGTCAGGTGGAGAAGTAAGCGGAGAAGACATTCTTTAAGCGACGTTGTGCCGCCTGGGTTATCACAGAATCCGGCTTTGGCTGGGATACCAGGCAAGCAGAAGAGCAGTATATTTCTTCGCCAACCTCAGGAGACCTGCAGGAATTGAATTTTGTGTTTATCAAGTTCATACCCTCGTTCCAGAGGAAATCAACTATGGGCACAGCCCGAACTTGCTTCTGCGGCAGAGTTTTAAAAGCATAAAAAAGCAATCCTCCTCCCACTACCATTGGGAGATTAACGCTGTGCCGCCCTTTCCATCAATTTATGGAAACCTGTGATATCAACAGGAGGAGAATTCACTGGTGACCCCGGACACAGCGAATTGATCTGGTAATCGTCCCAATCAGCCATAGTATCATCACCCAGGAGTTAACCGTATTCTCTAACTGGAAGGACGTCAGCGTCCCCCTCTGTAGAGGTACTAGTAAAGGGACGGATGGTGTTGGTTCCGCTGCTGGTAGAGGAGGAGCTGGAGTGTTTGGAGGCGCTTCTCGTGGAGAGCCGTGGGAAAAGAGTGGGAACGGCAGTTTTAATCCTCCAGCAAAAGTTGAAGTTTAGAAATGAGGGATAATGGCAACTGTGCCATCGGAATCTGCGCAGGAGGTTCCTCCTGATAATAATGGTCCTCCTGGTCCTCATTGTCGAAATCTTGACACTTATAAAAATTTCCGATGGACTGAGCAGCCTGGAATGCAGTATATATATATCATCCGAGTCAGAATGATCCTCATTGCCAGAGGGAAACAGTTGTGGCGGTGGTTGCGTGGCTGGTGGCACCGTAATGGAATCCAAAACAGTGACTCTGCAGGAGTGACTCAACAGAAGCAGGCGTTGGCGTAGAAACCGGCACCAATGGAAGAGATGCAAAATTTGGCATGGACGAGAGACCTGCAGTCAACGAAGCCACCACAGTCGACGAAGCCTTAGTCAGTCGACGAGGAGGATCTCTTCTTGATAGTTGATGAAGATTTAGATGTCGACGCGACAGCCACAGGTGGTTTCATCGTTGAAGATATAGGAATAGTCGGCGAGACAGGAATAGTCGGCGAGACAGGAATAGTCGGCGAGACAGATTAAGGAGGCACAAACCCAACATCGACTGAGATAGCATCGACAAAGCTGCCGTCGGCGGCATAAGGAACCTGCTGGAAGCAGTCACAGTCGAAGTAGTAGAAGCAGCAGATTGTTGACGGAGTGACAGTCGACGAGCCCATCGACTGTCTGGCACGTTTATGAGAGGAAACATGCGCTGGGAGAGCCACAGACGCCAGAGTGAGATCTCAGGGGTGTAGCAGCAGTGTAGTGGCACTTTAGCAACCTCCAAAAAGGTGAAGCTTTCTCTTTTTAAGAAAGGGGGAGGGCAAGTCATGCACACTGCTACGCTTCGAGGCTCCAGTGCGTCCAAAAGCCACACTTTCAGCGTCAGAGGACTCTGACTTTCAACTTCTGTAGCCACAGAAGGAGGCGGCCCTCTCTATCCTTTAGAGTCTTTTGAGAAAAAGTCCTGGAAATTTTGCAGTTTCCTACCTCATGGTCAGGGTAGAGGCAGTATATACACTTCTCGCGAGGGCTCTCTGAATAGAGCCTCAACTTCCCACAAAAATCGCAAGGACGGAAAAGAGACTTCTTACTTGAAGACATCAGGAAAAGCTGAAGATATCCAAAACTAGATGAAAAAAAAAATGTCCAAAACCAGAGGAAAAAAAAAAATGAGCAGAGCTCAGGGAGACTTCCTTCACACGATGTGCCGTAGAAAATCTGAGGGCCTGAGCTTCTGAGGAGAAGGTTCTTGAGGGTGTTTGTGCCCGATTGGCTGGAGTTTGGACTATATAAACATGGTTTGGACTATATTAACATGGATATGTCAGTAAAGTGATTTATTTTTCAATGCATTCCTAGGTCAATGTTATCCTATGGTTCTTTTGACATTGTGTATATAATCTACTGGCGGTCGCCAGTAGATAGTTACAACCTAGTTTCCAAAGGAAATGTAAAAATTCTATTTTGAATAACTTTGGCGCCGGTTGACGAATCCTCGTGAAATTTTCAAAACTAATGGGGCGCTCCGTTCAGCTCATACTCTGAAAGTCTCGGGGTGATTCGTCAAGCGGGGGCCGAGAAAAAGAGGGGGTCCCAAAACGCGTTTTCCCCTTGCATTTTTTCATAGGACCTTTAGTCGCAGCTACAGCCCGAACGGCTGAACAGAATTACGTGGAATTTGGCAGAGAGGTAGCCATAAGGTCAAGGAAGTGCCTTTTGCAGGTCTGGTGTAAATCTGTTCAGTATTTCCTGAGAAAATAGCATTTAAAAGCATATCAATATCTATACGCGCGCACCGTGCGCGCACCCTGCCGTGCGCGAGCGCAATTCTGATTGGTTGTTAGATGTCAGTAAACATTCGAATCTGTCGAAACCAGGAAGTGTTGGCCGCCATTTTGTCTCTCGCAGTCTGAGAGAGTGAAAAAAAAGGTGGAGAATGTGAAAAGGGGGCAGAGTGGACAGTTCCTGACCCCCTAGCCTTGGTCAGGGGGTCACAGAAGGCCCCCCCCCCCCAGTGTGAAAAAAAACTTTTGACGAGTGCCCACAGCGCGCGCACGGTGCGCGAAGCCCACGGTGCGCGCACGGTGAAAAACCTGAAAAAATAAATACATAACTTAGCATTTTAAAAAAACGTACAAGTTCACTTAAAAAACCATAGGTTTCACACATGTTCTAGTTAGCTGGACATTTCACTCATACAAAACCAATGAAATTCCCCAGTTATAGTTAGTGCAGGCAACTATAACTCACGCGACCGCAATCCTCTGCTGATGACGTCAGATATTACATCACTGATGACATATGTGTCTTAATAAAAATAAATATTTGTAATATATGTATAGCTAAAGATTAATGGAAGACATGGGTAAATAAGTGTCTAAATACAGTGATGTAATATCAGACGTCATCAGCAGAGGACTTATTGCTTTATGTACCGTGGGACTCCCACTTAGACAGGGAATATTCAAACATGTGAATCTATGAAAGACTCCCCAATACTGGAGAATGACATTCTCAATGCGGCTGATTGGTCTTCGGACTCTACCTTCAAAAGGTAGAATTTCAAACCTGTGCTGGATATGGCTCACCTCGTAGGGAGTAAGGGAGCAAGCTTTAAACTAGCATAATCCTCACCTCCAGTCCCGACAGAATGAAATATTTCCAAGCTAACGGAAAGTTTCAATTTTATTAAGGACTGAGGCGAGGATTATCCCACCCTAAAGACAGTTTCAGGTTTCCTGCCCCGTATGCCAGTAAGTAATGCATTTTAAGTTTTTTCTGTTTTAGAGGGTGGACTGGAAATGTAATGTGAACATGATTTCCCATCCTAGGGTTATACTCATTTGCTATTCCCGAGATGTCCCGATTGCAATTTTGTCTTCCATGTCATGCTTGTTTTTCTGCAGACAGCTTAATTCGTGAATTGGTGGCTCTTTTTGCCTCCGTAGGGTTGGACTCCCAACAAACAGGACGCCTGAGGAGTTTGCCGCCAGACTTCGGGCTCAGAAAGAGGAAGGGCCAGTGAGCAGACTACATAGGCTGGAGGACCAAGGACATTGCTTATTGGTTGGTTGTGGACTACAATTTCCCTTGGTTTGATGGGAAATTTAGTAAGTTAAATAATGGCTGCTGAGTAATAAAGTGAACAGAAGGCATAATCCTCACCTCCGAGTCGTTAATAGAATTGAAACTTTCCGTTACATTAGCTAGGAAATATTATACAGCAAGTACTGTGAGAAAGTGGCTCTGTATATACTGTTCCCAAATAGGTACAGGGTGTACAGAGTCCACAGAGGTTTGGCAGAGGCTAAAGTTAGATATAACTCTAAAGTGGTAGCATGGTCGAGCAGTAAGGCAGTATCAGAGGACAGTGTAAACCATGTGTTGCACACCCAGCCAGCAAATGGTCTCTCAATAACTGAACTCTAGGCCAATGTTTTATATATAAAAATATGCTAGTTTTATTTTAGAACCAATAGGTATTCAAATACTTTCTCAGAATGAGATGCTTCATATAAATACTTTTGCAGAAAGTTACAAGTGGTTGCAACAGGCAACACAATTCTAAACACAATAATGCATTGAGTTCAATGGAAGTTTCAAATTATTTGCCACAGATTACTTTTGGAATTCCAGGACTGGATCCTAGATTCAGTCCTGGGTCAGTACTTTGAATCGAGTGATAAAAGTAGACTTAATTACTGTGATGATTTTTAAACTATATTTTGCTATTTTAAAAGTTGATACTTACAAAATATTTCATAGAAAACAGTCAATGATTCCCTATGGCAGAAAATTCAAGTTGCAGGTATATTATGTTTGTTACTTTTATAATCCAGTACTGGGTGCCTAGACTGGGACCTTTATCCAAAACAGGCAAGTAATTATGTTTTCAGATCTTATAAGATTTTTAAAGATTATTAAAAGATAGCCGAAATTGACACTTAGATAAATTTCACAGAAAAACAGTCAATGATTTCCTATGGGTGAAAATTGGGTTACTGGTAAGTACAGTTGTAAGTATTTTTCAGAGTCAGTGCTGGGCACCAAGATCCAGCACTGGGAGCTCACCTAAGAGCAGGTGAGTGTTACCCGGCTGATTTTTGGTGAATATTTTAAGTTTTGAAGAGTCCACACTTAAAAGAAATTTCAGGAAAAGCCAGTCCATGTTACCCTATGGAGAAAATTGAGTTATCGGTTTAAAGGCAAGTACTCGACTGGCAGGGTTAAGGTTCTGGGCATAAACTCAGGGGTCTCCCAGGGTCAGGTAGATACAGTTGGTTCACCCTCCGCGGCAAAAAGGCGGCCAGGTGCAGAGAGAGTTAGGCCCAATGTTATCCTATGAGAGGTAGGGGGGGCCTTGGTTGGTGGCTGGTGATGACTAGCAGGCCATGCGGCTGTGGGAGCTGGGCTCCTGGTCACTTACTCATGGCAAGTGAGGAAGTAGATAGGTGTTTAGGTTACACTGCCAGGGCCACTCGGGCGGCTGGGTGCAGGGTGCTTTTGAGCCTTCGGGAGCTCAATTGATTTCAATGGGAAATCTCCAGTTTAGAGAAAGACTGCAAACTCTGGGACGAAGATTCTTCAGGTGCCACCACCACTTCAAGAGGTAAGTTGGGTAGTTGGAGGGTAGGTAGGTACCCCTGGATTAGGCACAAGGGGCCGCGGGGCACTGGGTTCAGGGGTGCCTTCTGGTTTCGGGAAATCATACCCTCTGTTGATTGCAGTTGGGGCACCTGGTTGAGGCTGCAGGCTTCTTCAGGAGTGTGGAGGGAGGTCCTTGGGTGCCGGACTCTGGGTCAGTCGCCGTGGGGTCGTCCTCCTGGTCTTTGTTCACTCCGGCACTGGCCAGGCTTGGCTGGTGCAGAGTGTGCTGGGTTCGCGGTTCCGGGCTGCTGCCAGGGATTAGAAGTAGATTTTGAGTAGAGCCTCTACTCAGGGGAGTCCAAGGGGTTTAGAGTCAAAAGGTAGCCAAGTCCTCCGGGGTTTGTGAGGTTGCTGGCCACAAGCGATGCCGGGTTGGCGCAGGATCGAGGGTCGACAGGCCGGTAGGGCTGGGGCCAAAGCAGTTGTGTCTTCCTCTTCTTAGCAGCTGCAGGGCAGGTCTTGTAGCTCTTCAGATCTTGGAATCTGGGGTAGGAAGGTTCAGGGTGCCCCTAAATACTAGATTTAGGGGCGTTACGGGTAGGTGAAGGGCAGGGACCAATGGGTCCCTGTCCTGGGGTGGGTACACCCCCTATCCTGCCTCTCCTGTGGGAGGGGGGCAGTAGCCTAGTCCCGATAGGGTAGGGCTTCCCATCTTCAAGATGGCGAGAGCCCGGAGATGTGCTTCACCTCGCCTCCCCCACCTGAGGGGTGGGGTTGGCAGGCTGGCACATCCCTGTCCTTATTTGGGGTTTCCGGCCAAGCTTCCCGCCAGAGTGGGGGGTTGCAGTGGCCTGGGGAAGCTCAGAGGCAGCATGCCTTTGAAGCTTCCCCCTGCCTATCCTGGGGGGGGGGGGGGGGGGGGGGGGGGGGGAGATTTAGCACCTTGCTCAGGATGTGCATTGTTGCAGGCCCAGGAGAGCAGGGTCTCTCCTACCCAGGTGTCCAGCAACATGTCTGCTGTGTGGCAGCCTAGGCAGCCTCAGCACAGACGTGGATTGTAGGTTAGATTTTAGGGTTGAATCTTTACATGGGTGAGGTTTCTCTGGCAAGTACACAACTTGCAAGATAGAGTTTCAGGGGGTTAGGACCAAGGTTCCCCATGGACTAGATGTGCACTCTAGCTCCACAACCAGCAGCACTGGGGCAGCTGGGTGCAGAGTGCAGGGGCCCAATGTTAGGCAACAAGGCTAAGGGGGCCTCTGGTTAGGACTGCTGGCCACTGGGTTGTGGGAGCAGACAACCTGGGGTGGAGTTCAGCACTGTAGGGGCCAACGACCAGCCCAGGAGCAGCACCACCAGTAGCACTCGGGTGTCCGAGTGCCAAACTGACGTCAGGGACCTTGTGCTTTCCAATGAAGACCTTCGGTTTCAAAAAGATGCTACAGGCTCTGGCAGGGAGTCTTCCTGAATGCAACCACATGCTGGAGAGGCAATTTAGGATCTGGGGAGGATGCCTGGACACAGTTGGCTGGGCCGCCCAAGGCCGTTGCAAGTTGGGTGCAGGTGTGTCTTCTGGCGTCCAGTTTTACCAGCTCCGGTCACAGGGACCCATCAGGTTGAGGTTGCAGGCATCCTCTGGAGGCTTGAAGGAGGGTGGGGGTGAGGGGGAACACCAGATCCCAGGTCAGGAAAACTGGGGAGACCTCCTTGGGGTGTTGGACCCACTCACTCATGCCATGGGTCATCTAGTGCAAAATCCGTCTCACCAGAATCCAGATTCTGGAGGGGTCTGTTTAAGCAAATTTGGAGCTCATGGGAGACAGTCTGTAGGAAATTTGCAGGGCAGGTCCTCTGGGTGGCTGCTGTATTCACAGGGGTTCCTGCTGTAGGCAGGTCATAAACAGGACAGGCTGTTAGGGCTGGGACCAAGGCAGTTTGTGTCCTTTTCTCCTTCCTGGTCAGCACAGCTCTTCGGTCCTTTCTTACTCTAATCTGAAGAGGTAAGATTCAGGGTTGCCCCTAAATATTAGAGTTAGGGGCCTTAAAGGGGTTTGCAGGTCAGGACTAATGGATCACTTCCTTGGGGTGGGTACACCCCCTATTATGCTACCATTCTGTGGGAAGGGGCATGAGCCTCTTCCCAACTGGTGGAGTCGCATCATCTTCAAGATGGAGGGGACAGACGTGTGCTTCACTTCACCTCCCCCCACCCGAGGGATGGGGTGACAATAGTGGGCACACTTCTTCCTAGCTAAGATTTTCTGCCAGTTGTCCCGCCCAAAGTGGGGGCCAGAACCAGTGGGAGCCAGTTGCTGGAGGCAGCAACAGCATTTAAAGGCAGGTCGTTGAAGCTTCACCTTTCGTGGCTCCAGCACATCCTAGGGAGGAGGCATGACACCTCTGCCCAGTATATGCAGCTTTGTTTCTGGACCCTGAGAGCAGAGGTCCTCTCGCCAGGAGTCCAGAAACTTGTCAGGTGGTGGCAAATTGCGGGTAGCCATTCAAGAATCACCAGGGCTGGTCTATTTCTAATGGGGCATCTCTAAGCTGCCCTCGGAGTGCATTTTACATTAAATCCAACACTGGCGTCAGTATGGATTTAATGACCTTAGACGTTTGCTACCAAACTTCCCAGTTTTTAGTAAAGCCATTAAGGAGTTGGAAATGACCAACTACCAGACCATATACTCCTTATGGTTTTATTAAACTTACTTCAAAGAATGGGCGTAGACCCCGTAGGGGTACAGGGCTGATGCCACTGTACCCTCACCTTCGGGCTAGTGCACCCTGCTAGAGGGGCGACTTGCCTAGGCTTCAGGCAGTGGTTTGCAGGCATGGCACAGGGATGTGTGCCATGTTGACTTCACTTCTCTGCAACAAAACAAGCAGCTTGCAGTGACTTGATGTTAAGGTACAATGAGATCCATGGGTGGCACAATAGGTGCTGCAGCCCTTAGAGGCCTTCCCTGGTCACACTGCTCTTTGTACCCATGGCACTTTTTACAACGGGCTTACCTGTGGCCAGGGATGTACAGATTGTGGATACAAAGGTACAGTTTTGGTAAAGAACACAACAGGCCCTGGGAACCAGATTGGCAGGGATCCAGGGCATATCAAGTCGTTTTGCATCAGATATAGAGCAAAATGTGGGGGGTAACCATGTCAAAAAGGGCGCTTTCCTACACTGACCCCCCCCCCCCCCCCCCCCCACGGACCCCTAACAAAAAGGAGAGTACCCAACCTTTCCCAAGAGTCTTCATTGTCTAAGTGGATACATCTGGAAAGGCCACCTGCATTGGCATGGGCAGTCCCAGGTCTATGTTACACTGTAAAGTCCATTCCCTGTAGGGAAATGGACCACCTAAAGTTGGTTTCTCTTTTGCATTAGCCATCCAAGAGGTCTGGTCACTTTCAACTAGGAGGGGAGTACCAAATCAGTATGGTCCTAGCTTCTTCATGGACTAAACCACAACAAGGGCCTCCTCTCAATGGCACTCCAACACTGCTCTCTGGGGAGCAGCCTTCTGCTTAAGAAAGCAACAGGCTGATCTTGTCCATCATTTGATGGGATAGGGTCACTCCTATCCCAGTTCAGAAGCATTGGTCTGCAATATAAACGGCTTTGAGCGATCTGGAGCCTTGAGAATAGGTGCTGAGCACATTGCTTCCTAGGGTGTCAAAAGCCTTTTGGCAGCAAACTGTCCAGTTCACTTTCTTGTGCATCATGTTGGAGGAGAGTTCTGAGGGGGTCAAAATGGACCCATGTCCCTTCACAAACCTCCTATACTACCTAGTCAAGCCAAGGAATGCCCTGACTTTGGACTGAGTTATTGGAGCTTCCCAATCCAGAAAGGTCTGGATTGGAGGTTGTAGGGTTTGGACTTTGTCTCAAATTACAAGGTGACCCAAGTACACAACAATTCACTGCCCTATCTGGCACTTGGAAGCCTGTAAAACCTTCCCCAGGTGGGCCAGGTGATCCTTCCAGGAAGACCAAAACAGCAATATCATCATAAGCTTCACTAAAGCCGATCAACCAAGCAAGGACTAGTCACCAACCTTTGGATGGTAGCAGGGGCATTCTTTAGACCAAAGGGCATTGCAGAATACTGGAAGTGCCCATCGGGTGTAGAGAATGCTGCCTTTTCTATTGCTCCAAGGGCCATGCCAATCTGTCAGTACCTTGCAGCTAAGTCAAAGGTACTTAGACAAGTTATGGGCTGCCAAATACCCATCAATTTATCAGCCCTTGAGACGGGTGTGCGTCTGTCTTGGTTACAGCATTGAGGCCTCTGTAGTCCACAAAAAACTCCTTTTCTCTTTCCACCCAGAAGGTTCAATGACCCGCAAATCAACATCTTGCTAGCTTCAGCTGTGATGCTTGGCTTGATTTGTTCAGGCTGGCAATAGATTATGCTTAGACAGGCAAGCGGTCTCCGGTGTGCACATCATGGGTACACCAAGGTGTCTGCAGACTGGTTCTGCACCAGTATGTACAGCTTTTTCCCTGACCCCTGTTCAATCAGCTTACTGTTGGGCACAGAGGGTGTCTAACCACTCCATCCACTGACTCCATCCACTGACCCATGTTGGGGGGCTGTAAGAGTGGAGGTCCAGGAGAGATTCACTCCATCTCCTGATCCTCATCAGGAACCATCAGCATGATTACATCAGCCCTGTCACAATAAAGTAGGAGGCTGTTCAAATGTATCACCCTTTTTGGGGACCAGTTAGTACCCAGTAGGTGATTTCACTCTATATGATGGGGTAAGACCACTCCATTTGTTATGGAGGGCCCTTGGTGCCACTGGCTCCAGAACCCATTCCTGTTGCCCTGGTTGGAATTCTACCAGTAGTTTTTTGGTCATACCAGAGCTTCTGGAGCTCCTGGCTGGCATCAAAGAGTTTGGACACTTACTGCATGTACTCTGCCATCCTGGAATGAAAGCCTAGTGCATAGTCCACCACATCTTGCTTTGTTACAGAATGGGGTCACTCCCATCCTTCTCACAAGTGAGAATGGTCCCCTTACAGGGTGGCCAACAGAAGTTCAAAAGGTGAAAATCCTACTCCCTTCGGAGGCACCACTATAGGCAAAAAGCAGGCAGGGTAGCAGAACATCCCATCTCCTTTCGAGTGGTCTCATCATCATGCCTTGTTACATCTTTCAACAAGACCATTGGTTTATGGATTAGGTGTATTGAACTTTTAGATCACACACGTGTTTAAAGTATGTGGACACAAATTTGCTACTTTGGTCTGATACTACCTCAGGAAACCCTACCCTGTTTAAAAATACAAATGAAGGCCTTGGCTACCACATGGGCTGTAGTAGTCCTAAAGGGAATGGCTTCAGGATACCTGGTGGCATATCCACTACTACTAGTTTACATTTGTTTCCCAAGGATGTGGAAGGCTCAAGTGGACCCACAATATCCACTTCTACCCTCTTAAAGGGTACCCCAACCACTGGTAGTGGGATTAAAAATGGCTTTAGGGGTCCTGTCTTGCCACTGGTTTAACAAGGGACTGGAGCTTAAAAACTCACTTGGTGACATCTGGGGCCAATAAAAGTGGGTGACCAATCTTTCCAAGGTTTTGTCTGGCCCAGATGCCCAGCAAGGGGGATTTCATGTGCTAAAGTGATTAGGAACTCACTATACAATGGAGGCTCTACCACTCCTAGTGGTTCTAGTTTGGGGTCTCTGGCCTCAGTGTACAGGCCTCCTTCCTCCCAATAGATTGTGGGTGCCACGGACATCTAGCTGCATCTTGTGCAGCAGCTTGCTGCTACAGGCCTTCAAGAGGGGGGCAGACCTGCCTAGCGGAAACCCCTGGTCCCAAGAAAACTACCTTGTAAGGTTCAAGTTCCATGGGATCAGTTCCCTCTGGGACTGACATGTGCTTTCCCGGAGGTGTCCTGATCTTTTGGCTGTATGGAAGCCGTTTCACCAGTCTTCCTACCTTTCCTCGAGAGGATGAGCCATCATTTCAGGCTCCAATCCTTGTTCACCCTGGGCTAGGCACTGTGCTCTTGCTTCACACTATCTAATAAGGATTTGCAGCCTTTCTACTCCAGCTCATGCGGAGGTCTCCAGATAATTTCCAAGCAAACAGGTGCCTGGAGCCTTTGCAGGCCAACAAAGGCCCCATCCAGTCCAAGATCACCATGGCATGGTTAGTGGCGACATGGTCAGCATTGGTAACAGGTTAAGTTTCCAGTTCAGTATTGCTCTGGGGAAACCAGTGTATCTCACCATAGGGACACTGGCAACTGTTAACCTCAGGGCTTCTCTTGTATCCATTCACTTAGGGGTACTGCAGAAATATCTTTGAAGGGGTGGGAGGGTCAGCCACTTTGGTTGTTTGGCCCCCTAATTTAGAGACTAAAAACAGCATCAGTGTGAACCCCGATTTTCTCTGGGCACTATGGATCCCATCTGGAGATAAACCATACCAGTAGGTACTGTGGGTCTAGGGGCTGGTTTGTTGGGAGAGGCAGCATCTCCAGTTGTCCCTTGTCACAGTGGAAAAGCCAGCCTTAGCAGGATCAACATTTTTCCCCTTGCACCAATTAGTGGTCTGGAAAGAGTTCTTGGTCCCACCCTGTCTGACCAGGCTTAAGGGGGTCATTAGAGGACACTTTATTTTACCTTTGGGTTTCTCACCCTCTTTCCCCTGGGGAGGCTTTAACCCCTTTCTTTTGGTCACCTCCAGTGGTTGTCTTGGTTACCACTGTCATGATCCAGTGGTCTGCCTTCTTTCCCAATTTTTGGGGAGAAATTGGACCTAGGTCTACCAGATGCAGATGTAAATTTATTGATGCAATTACTTAAAATGTGTTCTTTCATAAAGAAATTATAAAGATCATAACCTTGCACTTTACTTCCAGCAAACCAGCCACCTAGTGTTTTGTGTCTACAAATTACATCCAGGACTGACAGGGATTTAGACTCGCTACAGAGTATAGAATTAAGTTCAGGGGGCTCAAATTCCAATCAGGGTGCCCTTCATTAATTCATAGGACTCTGCTTCTGCCCCACTGATCATCAACAGGGTGTCTCCGCACTTAACAGTTCCCATAGGTGTCCCCCAATGAGATTTCTAAACTTTCACAAGTACTCTCAAAGGCTGTGAACCACTTGGTGATATCACCATCCTCAAATTTAGAAACAGTCACTTAGGGGATTTTAGGATCCTTTTTCTAAGTGTTTTAAATTGGTGCCACCATTGATGGCCCATCTCTGATCTCTAGAGCTAGGAGCCTAGTTTCTAGGTCTAGCCTTTAGGTCATCCTTACTAAAAGGATATCATTCTTACTGTCTGGTATGGAGTTGGTCCTACCTCTGTAGGAGCCAGCCCCTGTACCTCTGGTGTGTGGAAGGTAGGACACAAAGCTTCCTTCCTCCCTCCCAAGTAGTTCATCATACTCACTATTTTCCCCATTTTCTTTAAGATCTTCACCTCTGTGGGGTTGTGCCTTGCATGCCCTGCCAGGAACTCCTGGAGTTGTCTCCAGGTAAGGTTGGAGCCAGTTCGGATCTGTTTAGCCCTACAGAAAAGCATTAACTCTAATCTGTAGGTTGGAGTAAGGGGCGAGATCGAACTCCTCAACCATATTCAGTGGATTGAGGCTCCAGTCTCCGGGGCGTGGGTTCGAATCCACAGCTGCCAATGTAGGAAGCTGGCTCTGTATAGACTATACCAAAGTAAGGTTTAGTGTGCACAGAGTCCCCAGAAATATAGGAGAGGCTAAATTAGGTACTAAGCTCTCCCATGTCGACCAATGCGTCACAATGGAACAGCTCTGCACGAGTCAGCATTCGGTCATTGGAGCCATACAAAGACCTAATCAGCGTGCTGATGCCAGTTCCACCTGTTTTTTTCATGCCTTTGGAGGTGAAAGGGTGAACAGACAAAATTTATACCAGTATACCAACTACCAAAATTGGTAATTTAGTTAGCTGGAAACTGGTCCCAGGATGCTCGTTTCTGGTCCAGGGAAGACATGGCTTGGCAGTTTGGGCTGGACTGTTCCCATGAGGGACAGGGTCAAGACTGATATGCATATAGCTGTGTCTGAACTGGAGTGGCGGAGTGAACTTAACTATGGTGGATTCAACCCAAATCTGTGACTGGCACTCCCGTCCATCATCGTGTTTGCTCTGAATTCTTAATCATAGACATTCCCTAGTACCAAGCATCACATGATTTACAAAAATAAATCGCAAGATGCATTGATTTTTTTTTCCCGGTATAAGCAGGCAGGAGGGATTCTGTGAGGACGCCACAAGCAGATACGAGAAAAAGCGTTACTGAAGATAACTTGTTTTTGATTGATTGTGAATTCCTCACCTTTTGAATTGAATCTCCAAGCAATCCTGCTCTCGGCGGAGGGTGCCTGCACCAAAAAACCTGTAGCACAGAATGTGCAAAATGGCAGTACCTCACACCCGAATCAAAGCAACAGTGCTTTGGAAAAGTGTGGAGGGAGGCCCAAGGTGCCACCTTGCAAATGTCTACCTCAGGGACACCTCCAGCTGAAGCAGACTTGGCTCTGGTAGAACAAGCTTGAAAACCATCAGGAGGCTCCTCCATGGCCAAGGCGTAGCAGACCTGGATACAAATAGTGAACCAGCTGGATAGCGTTCTTTTGTGGAGAGCCTTGCCCTTCCATCTTGCCCACATATCCGATGAGGAGTCGATTGTCCAAACTTAAGTCCTTGGTTCTGTCCAGGGAGAAGCTTACTGCCCTCTTGCGGTCCAGGCAATGCCTCTTTTGAAGGGTGAGGGGGATGATAGAAAGTGGCTAAGGTGATGAACTGCCCCAAGTGGAAATGAGTAACCTTAGGCAGTAAAGCTTTGGTCCCAAGGACCTTATCCGCGTGGAATTATGTAAAAGGAGGCTTGGAGCCAAGAACCTACAACTCATTAGGAACCCTAGTGAACAACTACATAATGGTTCAAATGGCAAACAAATCTAGCACAAGGAGATGGACGGAGGGCTGAAACTTCAGATACTCACCCCCCACCTCCCCCTTCCCCACCCCACCCGCTCCATTCTGAAAAAGTGGAATCATAGCCTGGATGTCTTGAATCCTCTGTAGATGTAGGAAGGCATGTCATAGTGTCCAGTATGGCCCTATGAACTGATTGTGAGGAGAGGGCACTAGGTGAGATGTGGGTACATTTATCAAAAACCTCAAGTCGAACAGTTGTTTTACTGGCAAATGAAACACCATCTCTGGAGACTTCGCTTTGAGCAGTCAGTCGTTCAGATAGGGGAAAACAGAACACCCAACCTTCTGAGATGTGATGGCGGTGCATGCCAGCACCTTTGTGAAGACCAGAGGTGCAGAAGTAAGGCCAAATGAAGACTGCCAACTGGTAGTGTTGAGACCCCACCATAAAAGATACCTGATGCAATTTCAGGCTGGGAATGTGAAGATACGCATTCTGTAAATCAAGCAACACCATTCAGCCTTTCTTCTGCAGGGCATGAACTGAGACAGGGTCAACTTTTTGAATTTCTCCTGTTTGAGGTAATTTAACCCAGAGGTCCAGGATCAGCCTCAAGCGGCAGTCCTTTTTAGGAATTAGGCAGCCCCGGAGTAGCATCCTTGACCCCTTTCCTGCTAAGGAACCACCTTGATTGCACCTTTTTACAGCAATGACAACCTTCTGCTGGAGAAGCAGAAGGTGCTCCTCCGAGAACAAACCCGGATGGGAAAGGAAGGGGTGCAGGAACTCAATGGGTAGGGCATACCCATTTTCTAATATGTTCACACAGATCTGTAGCAACAGACCTCCAATGTTGGAGAAAATGCAATACCCGTCCTCCCACGGGACAAGTAAACTCTAGATGGTGGAGCTACAGCTGTTGTCCAGACGCACCAGTTGGAAGGGCAGAAGAGAAAAACCTGTCGTGCAGCACCCCGCAGACTACCTCGGCCCTTTCCCCTTTAGAAAGGTACATGGGATTGGTTTGCTGTTCCTGCGGCTGTTGCCTGGTACAAAAGGACAAGTTCCTCCCAAAGCCATGAAACTTGTGGAACTGTCAAAGCTCCAAGGCTGGGACTGAAGTCCCAATGAACTTACTGTGGCTGAACAGTCTTTAAAGTACTGCAGCGCCAAATCCACCTTAGCCCAAACCAGTGAGATCCAACGACTGGCAGATCCAGTAAAATAGTGTGGACATCAGGAGAGAACCCTGCAACCAAGCGTGCCTCCTAGTAGCCACAAACCATCCCATTGCCCTGGCTACTGAATCAGCAGTATCCATACCAGACTATCACCTGGCAGGCAGCAGCTTGGCCATCCAACAGCACATCAGCAATGCCCTTGCACCTCCTTAGGCAATTTTGGGACCACTTTCCTGGCAGAGTCCATGAGGGCTTGGATGTAGCAACCCAAAATGCATGTGGCATCTGTGGACTTTAGGGCCATTCCGATAGCTCCATGCATTTCGACTCCCTATCTGCAGACGTAGAAGAGAAGAAACCTGCAGACTGCCTTGAGGAGCACGAAGCCTGGATGACCAAGCATTGCAGCGAAGGATGGGTGGACAGAAAAGCAGGATTCCCTGAAGCCACTTTGCAACTCCTTGCCATGGGTCCTGGACACCGCTGCAGCAGACACTGGCTTCTGCCAGACAAAGATTGGGCTCCGTCAAGCCCTCATTAAAGGCAAGTAAAGGCTCTGAGATAAAGGAACGAGATTGGAGCACCTCCATCAGGATATTAGGCTTTAATTCTGCTGTGGGAAGGGGCAATTCCAAGAGATACACAGCATTTGATTACAGAGTGATAATGGGTCACCTCCTGCTGCGACAGATCTTGGGAGATGAAAGCTCCCATTCAGGAGAGGTATCCAGACCACAAGCCTCCTGTAAACCTTCGAAGTCTGGATCCACAATCTCAGCTTCCTCAGCCTCTCCATGCTCCTCCTGGCACTCTTCCTCCAATAGTCTTTGTGCCTCTTTCAGAGGACTTCTCCTCAGAACAGGTGCTGGTGACCTCGAGATTGCCATCGAAGGAAGGTCTACAGGAACAGGAGTACACTGTCGAGGTACAGTCTGACAGTTCAGAAATAAAGTCACCAGGGATGAACCATCCAGTTGCACTTGCCCCTCCAAAGATTGTCGAGGCAGAGTTTTCTGATGCTGTTACAGAGGCCAACTCCCTGCATGAAAGGTGCCTGAGGAAAGGTGGCAAACCTCACAGGGAATATGCCAACAACCCCATGGTGCCAACAGGCACTCCAGTACAGTTTGCTGCTCTGGCGAACAAACCAAACATAGCATTTTAAAACATGCGACTTATCCCTACCCAGAGTCTGGAAAGCAGAATACATCAGATCTGGTACTTCAAGCTATGAAGCTGCCAGAGGACGCAGCAAATTTAGCTCTGGTGCTGGCCGGAGACCCTTGAGCCAGAGATGGAGTAGTCAACGTCAGCAACGGTGGAGGCGTTGCATCTCGGACACAGCAGAACAACTGCTCTCGGAGCCAGAGACCCCTCAGGTGAAAGACAGATCTCATCCCTTCTATGACGCCTAGAACATGAAGATACTGACTTTGGAGTTGCATCCTTTGATGAGCTACGCAGAGTACCATGGCGCCGCTTTTTCTTAGGCTTCTTAGACTACCTCGAAGTATTTTGAGTCTGCAATTTGGAACGGGAACACTACCTCCTGCAACACCTTTTCTGCTTTTTGGCCATAAATTATTTGTCCTCCCTCTCCTTCAGCACTTTAGGATTCCTGCACGAAGTGCACTCCCTGGCGTCGTGGTCTGACAAAAGACACCATAAACAGTCTTCATGCGTGTAGGTGATGGACATCTGGTCCCCACATTCTGTGCATGGCTTGAAGCCAAATTCTTTGAGTAGCCATCCTCAATGGTTACAAAGGCACAATTCACAACAAAAACTCCAAGAAATGAAGCCTGGGAAAAAACAGTTATACGTTGACATACATTGTGTATTTGTAAAGCGCACGTTCACCCAAACGAGGTCTCTTGGCGCTGAACAGATGTTATTTGTTACCCAGCTCAATAGTACTCCTTTTAATCTACCTCATATGGATGCCAGGCGGAGTGGACCTGCTGGGATTTGAACCTGTGACCATGAGGTTGAACACAGGCCCAGGCAGTGGATGCATTTGTCCACCGAGCCACCAGACCCAGCTACAATGGCGCAGAAAAAAAGGGAACAGACATCAGCACACCGACACCGTCTTATGGCTCCAATGAAGTCACGCGCGGAGCCGTTCCATCGTGAAGTCTTCATGAATGTGGGAGAGGAAAAAGTGTGGAATGCTGCCCAGTGGGCCAATTCAAGAGGTGAGGTGTCCACAGGCAGATGTATCCATCAGAAAAGGTATACTTTTTTATTTTAGAACCAAACAGGACTTGCCACAGGTAAGCAAAACACTTTCAAATGCAAGACTGTTCAGGGAAACAGTTGTGCTTGAAATTGCATTAGTTATAGGTTTTCATCACTTAAAATGCAGTTTGTATTCTACAGTAAGTACTTTTGAGTACTGGGGGGGTAGGCCTAGTTAACAGCTTAGGATATCTACATACAAGACAAGTATGATTTTCTACTTTGCAATAGAATGCTCTTTTCTTCATACATCAGTTAAACACTAAAACTTTTTTAGGCCCAACATCTCTTAACACGAGTTGCTATGGGGAAAAGTGTTTAAAAGGGTAAGTTTTGGGGGTTAGGACCAAGGTTGCCCAAGGTATAGATGGGCACTTGAGTTGCACCACCAGCAGCAATGGACGCCAGGTGCAGAGTACAGGGGCCCAATGTTAACCAATGGGGCTAAGAGGGCCTTCAGTAAGGGACTGCTGACGAGCAGGCTCCTGGTTGAGAGAGCAAAGCACCTGGGGTTGAGGTCAGCACTGCAGAGGCCAGCTACTAGCACAGGAGCTGCACCACCAGCAGCAGTCGGGCGGCCAGGTGCCAAAAAACAGTTCAGTTAGGTTGCTGCAGCCTCTGTTAGGGAGACTTACTGAAGGTAACCAGTGGCTGAGGCGCAAGTTGGGATCTTAGTTGGGGGTGGTGGGGGGAGGGGGAGGAGAAAAGGGCCTGGACATTGGTTAAGCTACTCAAGGCAGGGGGTCTGATGCAGGGGTGTCTTCTGGTTCTCAGCAGCTCCAGCTGCGGGGACCCTCCAGGTTGAGGCTGCAAGTGTCATCTGGAGGCTTGAGGATGGTCAGGCATCACCAGAGGCAAAACTGTAGATGGGACCGTAGGGCTGGGGCCGAGGCAGTTTAAGTCCTCTTTCTGGCTCAGCATGACTTTGATCCTTTCCTCAAATCTGAGGCGGCAAGTTTCAGGGTTTGGCAGTAATGGGGTATGCAGGTCAGGACCAATGGGTTCCTTCCTTGGGGTGGTTACAGCCCCATTATGCCACCCCCAGTGAGAAGGTGGCATGAGCCTCTAATTGGCTGGGTACCCTCCTCTTCGTGATGGAGGTAACTGAGGTGTGCTTCATCTTGCCTCCCCCACCTGAGTGAGGTTGACAAAGGTGGGCATGCCTCATTACATGGTTTTCCTGCCGATTCTCCTGCCCAGAGGGGGTCAGAACCAGTGGGAGCCAGTTGCTGGGGGCACCAAAAGGAGTGACATCTTCGAAAGGCAACAGGCCTTTGAAACTCCCCCCCCCCCCCTCAGTGGACCCAGCCTATCCTGGTTAAGACGCATGGCACCTCTGCCCAAGATGGGCTTGGTTTCTGAACCCAGATTGTGAAAGCTCTACACCCAGGGGGGTTGAGAAACCTGCATGGTGTAGCAAATGGCAGGCAGTCATTCAGGAACCATACCTGGATTGGTCATTGTTCAGGGGGAATCTCCAAGATGCCCTGGGTGCACTTTACATTAAGTCCCACACTGGCAGTGTGTGTTTAATGTGCGGAGAAGTTTTAGTAAAGCCATTATAGAACTGAGACGTTTGTAATTACCAATTCCCAGACCATATACATTGTATGGCTTTACTACACTTACAATGTCTAAGAATGGATGTAGACACTAAGGGTACAGAGCTAATGTCACTGTACCCTCACATGGGGCCAGTGCACCCTACTAGAGGGGGTGACTTACCTAGGCCCCAGGCAGTAGGGTTTGCAGGCATGACAGGGATGTGTGCAATGTTGACTTCACATTTTTCCACACCAAAACATGCAGCCTGTAGGGGCTGTGTGGGGGTGTTAGGGTATGCGCCCCCTCTCCCCTTGGTACTTTGGCCCACTACAACTCTGAACCCTGAAGGTGAACCCCTGAAACAGACTGCCTACCTTTATGCATCTGTCTTTTCTTCTCATAGGACTGAATTATGTGTAAAAGGGCAGGTTTGAATCTTGAAACATTTATAAAAAAGTGTAATTTTTCAAATTTGGTCTCAGAATTATTTTTGGAGTGTTTCTCATTTATTGCCTCGGAGTACTACCTCTCAAAAGTCCAACTGCTCGCCCACACTACTACAAAGTGTGTGTGTTATTTACTTACACTTCTAAGCCAATTGGGGACCCACTGGACTCCACACAGTAACTTTTTATTGCACTATAGAGCCAGTATCCGACACAGGGTCTCATACAAGTAGCACAGTAATAACTTCCAGCAACAGCTACAAGGTCCAAGAGTGAGCAACGTATTGAGTGCATGAATGAAGGGCAGTTTGAACTATAAGAATCTAGACTGACAAGGCGTGTGCAAAGACTGATCGCTGCAAGAAGAGACTAGGATTGACTGCATGAGCGAGTCACCAATGCATTGGCAATCAACCCTTAATTCACGAGTGGCTAAATAAAAATGAATTAATGGTTTAGTGAGTGATTACGTGCATAGACGCATGAGAAGGCAGGCAGTGCATGTATGGATGGATTGATGCCGGGGGGGGGGCGAGGGGGGGGGGGGGGGGAGACCCTGAACAAACGGTCAATCTATGCAATTAATCATCCTTTATTCCAACTTCTACTCCATTCAACCCCTGAATCGGTCAGACTCACATCAGTGAAGCAGCTCTTCAATGTAGAACAAAGCGCCCAAACCTATTGGCATGAGGACCCATGAGCAAGTTTGGGATATTACATTACAAGTATAACGCACTCCCGGCAGTGTAGCATGAGTGACTTGCTCACCAGTCCTAGAGTTGCTGTCAGATTATGGGCGGTAAAACAAATAGCAGAAAATGCCAAAAGTGCAAAGAATGTTTGACCACCTAGAGGGGCTAGCCGCACAACAACAAAAATCTAAAATTATCTCCAATGCACGCGTTTTTTAGATCTGCTTACACTACAGCCTCGAGGCTCTACAACTGTATCTGCATTCAGAAGTTTGCAAACAGACATGCCTTGATAAAGGTGCGGACATAAGTAATACAACATTAGTAGCTTTTCTTTAAATTTCAAAGTTGCCCATTTCTTCCCCGCAAATGTGGAAGTTGTAGACATGTACGAGTTTCAGGCTAAGAAAAAAGCACCAACAGCAGTTTGCCGTGGCCATGCAGAGGGAATGACACTGCTCCTTGAAAATTAAGCAGACTTGCTGCATTTGCTAACGCTTATTTGTAATTTGATAAATTCTAGTATTTTAAATAGAGCTGTTAATTGTATTCTCCCCTTAATTGTAGTACACTTTAATCAATGTATTCGTCGCTACACCAACATATTGTATAGTGAGGGTATTCCCTTAAAAGGAAAAAAGAGGAAGCATCTTTAAGATCGAAACTACACTCCAGGCCTGGGGCATAAAAGCAGTCTAAAATGTAACTATAGCGAACACAGACTGAAGGTTACAGAAGACAACCCGCACAGCAAATTTGATATTCCACCCCTGCGCATCCACTTTCAACACAACCCACTTCTGACATCTAGATTAGTACCTCACTAAGGAGCGTTCTTGGTCCAAATAGTACTGCAATTCTGCGTTTGTTAAACGCTAGGCAACTAGATATCACAAAAATCCTTAACATTTGAAAAACTGACTGGTACACTACAGTGCATATCAACGTGGTGACTATTTAGCATGTGAAGATGCTAACTTGACTGACTTCAAAAAGATCTATTCCCTCATGGAGAATCACTGCAGTGCTGTATTATTTTCATACTAACAATCCTGTAGCAAGTACGTCGAACCAGTGTCATTGTGCCCAACTGAACAGCCAGAGGAAGATCCCATAATCTGGGCTGTAGCTTTATACCAGTTTGCTAAGCCAGAAACCAAGCATGGGACAGAAGGCCACGGCCAGTCCGTACAGGACCAAAGCTTTTAAGCTTTCAACCCTATGCTGACAGTTGAGAGGATACACTTACTCACATTAAATAGTAACAAGACCCAAGTCAGTGCCTTTACAACAGTACACAGATCGCACACCCTCAAGTGCAAGCCTAAGATATATTCACTCTACAGTAGTAATATCCATATATTACTAGTTTCTTCTGCACAGTATCAGCTGGAGCTTAGATGTTTAATTTAATGGAGACTCCTTGAAGACTAGTTTTCAGGAAGCCAAGCACAAGTCAATTACTAATTTTATCAACCATCGTGGCACGGGAAAGATAGTAATTTATGAGAGAATTAGCCAGCACTTGCCCCAGTGTCATTTTCACCTACCCAAGGATGCAACAATCTTAAAAGCTGGTACTCCAGCAGAAACATCTAGTGAACATTGCACTACGAACTGGGCGCACAGCATCAATTGCCACCATGAGCTGGTCAAGTTTTCCAACACCCTCAGATTGTAAGCACTCAATGCCTTACACAAAGTATTTGATGGGTACTCTTGTACAGTGAATTCTGCAGAAGACCAGTTAACTTACTGTCACATTACTGGCACAAAGATGGTGCTCCATTTCTGTGCAATCTCTTGGTAGCATGAGATAATGTCTATCAATACATCCTGTTTAACAGAAATTGGGCACTGAGAATTAGAAAGGGGATGGATTGGTTTTAATATATTTGTAATGGTGCGCACTGTTTTTAGGACAGGCAGGTTACACTGATTGAGTTTGTGCACCCTTCTTAAACAATTACCTGGAACTTTTGCCCCAAGTAATTCAAACTTATTCTGTTTGATATGTATGGTGATGACTCGGCTTCTGCAGATCGAGGCAATGTTACTGACAAGGTCAACATTCGCCAAATGCATGTAGGACATGGATACATTGATAGGGTTGATGCGAATCAAAGTCATCCAAGAGAAGAGATTTTGATAGGCGAACATATGAAGTCTTTAGACTGTCTTTGGTTGTGAAGGAGGTGGGGAGGGTAGAAATGCCCTGCTCTCCACGTGGTTCAGAAGTTTGGTTTCAATAGAACATTTTAAGCTCTGGTGACCCCTTTCAGAATGCTTCCGTCAACCTAGATTAAATTTACTTAGATCACCCTCCCCCACACTCATTTAGGCTCCAAAAGGTGAAGCGTTGGAGACAAATGACCAGTGTGCCTGAACATAGTACTGAAGTCTCTTAACAAGGGCCTCCTGGATCAAATCTGTAGGCATCTCGGTATTGTAGTTTGAGGCCAGGGCAGCCAGAGAACACTTTTCAGCACAGTGTATTGGGCTACCTCGTTTTCTGGTTAGCTGTTGCTGCATATGCATGCAGTCAGAATTAACAAAATTAACGATCCTTCAAAACTGAGCTGCAGAATTGTGGCAGAGTTGATGGTGCATTTTTCTGCTACCAGTAAGCAAAAAAATGGGGGGGGGGGGGGGGGTTAAATATAGCAGTGAGGGCCAAAAAGCCTTTTGGTGCTTAGGGCATTCCCAGCATCTAGCACTGCTATGAGCTCAGCTCTAGCCCGTCCTCACCAACTTAGGTCTACTTGTTGGACCAAAGTTTCCCAATGAGAGATAGGAAGTAAGTCTATAGGCACATGACATTTGTTCTGCCCAAGCAGATGTCCCTTATGGTGTTTGTAGCTAGCAGAGTCCAAGATTCGAAGAGGCAGTCCCTACAGGAAGCACACTGTGGTGGGGCTACTTGTGTAAGACAGCACACTTCTCTGGTGTGTCTCCCTTTCATGCTTCCTTAACTGCCTCCCCCTGTTCCCACTACCACAGCTCAATCCCGTTTCATCCATCCCCCCACATATTCAATGCTTAAGCAGTTTAGGTAAGGCAGTGTTGTCTTGTTTTATATGTGGGAGGTTTAACCCGGATTTGGAATGTAGTTTTTCCTTCTCCCTTGAATGAGCTCAACTGACTGACAGCTGGTCAAGATTTCTGTGGAATTTACTTTTACTGTATAACACTGAATCTTGCTGAGTACTGGGGGTAGGAAATGTTTCTTCCAGCACACATTTAAATGAATGTACAATTATTTCAGATTTGGGAATACAAAGGAAGCAATTGTTATTTCCAAACTATGTTGAAAACAAATTCTTTAATATGAGCAAAAAAACACACTAGGTGATATTTTCCACACGTTTCTGCACTGTATTATTGTATTAGTAAATTGCAAGTCTGTGCAAATGTAATGGTCATTTCAATTGAAAATGTGTCTAATGGCAATGCGCTACTGTACCATGCAAACTCCATTCCACCACTGCACTGTGAAACTTCACGCTACACCAATCCACTCTACCCTGTACCACTACACCAATATACTCTGCGCCATTACACTGCAGTCAATGCCAATGCACTAACCAGTCCACTTGACGCAACTCTGTGCCACTAACTTTTAGCAATGCTTAACAGCAGCCAGGCTGGTGTACAACACTGCTAAGACATTTATTCAAGTTACATACATTGAGAGTCTATAGGAGTGAGGGGGGTTAAATAAAGTACAGCCTTTAGTGTACCATTCACCATTCTAACCATATTTAATTAAAACAGCACAATGTATTTCCAATGAAGTATTCAGCCCATGATAATGGGGGCGGTACTCAAAAGGCCATTTGCACAAAATTAACCTTTCAGAAAATTAGGTTAGAAGAAATTGGGTATGTTACGACAAAATTGATTCATATTGTTCCGATTAGTAAATTTGGTTCTCTCCTACATTGCCGAGAATATAGCTTGGCAGAATGCCCACTGATTTTAACAGAACCTGGCACAGGCAAGAACAAAGGTTGTGCTACAAGGTTCAGGGCATCAAAGCTTGGGTAGTGATTTGGACTATTTTAATCCAACAGCCAAGGCAATGATCTACTGCAAATTTACAAACAGATGGAAGGTGCATCCCACTTAGTACATAAGAAATTAAATTCATTGATGGCCACTTTACATGGATTAAACCCAGATCAGTTGACTGGGGGTGAGTGTTTGATTTGCTCAAACGCTCCGTCCAACATCCCCTTTGGTATCACTTCACATCTAGGGACAGCATTTCAAGCTTTGCAAAACATCAAATACTATTTGGAGCGCAACTCAAGGTTGCAAAATTAAAGGGTTGTGACAATTGCCATAAGGGATGGGAATTAGTTGGAAAATCTTACGGTACCAAATACTGTAGGTAGTTATCAAATGCCCCCACAATAAAAAATGTCATTAACACCTTCAAATCGGTCTTCAAAAAAATACCAGGTGCAGTATTAACGCATGTTTTATTGTGTTCACTAACAGGTTTGAGGTTAAAGTTCAATTTCTACCTAAATCTATACTGCAGCAAAACTGAATGACGTACTAGGCAAGAAAAGTACTGTGCTGCTCAAAGGCCTCAGATTACATACAGATTCTAAGCACTTTGGCAAAGTCCCTTAGACCCTGGCATTCACGATGTACGATGAGTCATGTATGACCACTTGGGAGACCCATTTAGCTAACCAAATAACTTCTGATAGGAGTGTCATTTAAAGTTCGAGCCTGGGCAGTGCCTGCGCTGCTCTATGCTGTAGACTATTGGTCTGTCTAAGAACTCTGGGTACATACGATACGTATCACGGTATCGAATAAAGTACTTGAAGAACTTCCTTAGCACTAATCACTTACTATATACTGTGGAGAATTTTTAATTTATATTTCATGGATGGACACTAGATGACCTTAAAAAAACTCGCCTGTGACTATTTTATGCCCTGATTAAGTTCCAAAGGCAATTTGAACGAAAAGCGTTTGATGGCTTTTCTTGGTCTTATGGAAGAAATGTGATAAAGGAGACACTTTGAACATATATTGGAGCTTAACTTTTCTGGTACACCTTCCCACGTGCTATAATCTTTCATCTGCTGGACAGTGGCATCGAACAGCGGCAGATGCCGGAAAAGTATTGCAGAGAACACTAGTTATTATGATTGAGGTGCAGTCTTTATAGGCAACTGCTTGTTTTTACTGTTTTCTTTAATGCCTTTATCCTACCGCAGGCATGAGACTTTCCTGCAACTTCCAGCATCCGATGCATGCTTTTACTTACCAAGCAGCCTGGGCAATGGTGCCCGAGGTCTTGCATTTACAAGAGTGAGTTATCGGCACTGTAAGTGACAATGCCCTGTATTATGTGTTCATTATGAAAAAAGATACATAAAAAGGCATAGTCATTCAAAATGACAATAGCTTAAACTCTCGTAAATTCGAGACCCATTTCATTGTAAATGCTTGTGAAGCCAGAAATGATAAGTTAAAAGATCGGATGCAGTTGTTGGGATCTTTCAATAAAATCCTTGCTCAATGGTGCTTTAACCATTTACAAATCTAACAGTTTCAGGTCAGCAATCAGACATTCTAATATTCGAAAGTCAGACATAGCTAATCTTGGGCTACAAGTTTATGGAAGCGTATTCCCAGGTGTAGATTTGGTTGGTTTTATAAAAAAAAGTCACATGAATACTAATATAACTATTCCTGACCGACAGCACAGTTTTGTCCTTTTAACCCGATTTTTTCTTACGTAAGAACGCTACATTAAAAAAAGTTTTGCTTATAAAAAAAGACCAGATAATCAGAACAAAAAAAAAAAAGTCTTTATATAGAAAAAAAATATATATATATATATATATATATATATATATATATATATATGTATATACACACACACGAATCGGAGTTCATTACACACCACACATCCCCACCACCATACTCACATGAATCGGAGTTCGTTACCTAAGATGACAGCAAGTATACTAACAATAGTAATAAATACATTACATTGTATTTTTCACTAGAGAATAAAATAAATCCATACGTTTCTCCGTTCACTGTACGAAAAGAAAGTAAACCCTGGTTAGCCGCAAAAATACGCAGGCGAGCAGCCCGACCAACTGAACGTATGCATGAGTGCAGTTTGCTCTCAAGGGGTTTACCTGAGCGGTGAGGGGGAAGAGCAGAAGCAAGGCGCACACTGGGCTCGGTACAGATTCAAGGGTCTCATCTGAGAACTCCAGTACGTCCACGAAGTGCCACCCAGGAGCCACGCCCAGCCGTCCCAGCATCTACGGACAAAGAGATGCAGTGAGAATAGAACTATCCCCCATTCAAGCTCAAAATTCCAGCTTCGTCCCAGTCACTTTCCTCCCTTAGCCACCTAGGACCCCGTCCCATTTCAACCACGCAGATTATCAAGATTCCTGCGTGCAATACAACGTCCCTTTACGGGGACTTCAAATAGAAGACTAATTTAAAACAGCAAATGTAAAAATGAAATAATGACGCCCACGTTCCTTACAGACCGACAACAGAGCGAAGGGACGCGGTTCCGTATTAACAGTTCTACAGAAGGCGGGGCTCAATATTGTTAAATGGGCTCACCTTGGTCAGCATCTAAAAAAAAATACAAGGGAGAAAGAAAGGTTACCGATTACTGACAACACATCAACGTCAACACTACTCTTCGCACACGCAAGTCTATAGGCTGCCCACCTCTGGGTTAATCTCCATAGGCTTCCACTGCATTTTGGCAATGTCGGCGATAGTAAACAGACTAATATAAAAAAGCAAACAAAACACTCCAATCCCTGCAACCGTTAACGTGGGGAGGCGAAGGGCGCGGTCGGCAGATTTATATACACCCGGACCTGTACCACTGAAAGAAAAAGGGGGGAGGAGGGAGGTACCAATTATCAGTGACTCAGCGAATACTGGTGACGCAGTTAGGAAAGCAACTGTTCGTGCCGTAGGGTAATGGGGCTTGGGAGGTGGCCGGACTGTGACCAGCATAAGGGTAGCACTGCATTTATGTCTATCCTCTATGTAAGAAATGGCATGGTCCGAGCCATGTACCCTTAACAGCGTCGTCGTGAAGGAGTCTGGTGAGCGTGTTTTTTAAACGCACGTGTCTTGTACCATTCATCTCAGCTCGTGAATCGCTATCGTTGGTTTTATAGCACTGTATTTTCCGACTATCTGTATATATTTGGTAACTAAATGAAAAGGTTCCTTTTCAATATGCGTAAACTTTAAGTTGGTAACAAGTGTTAATATATGTAGTGCTACACAACCGGTAAAAATCGGAGTACCTCTGTATAAATAGCGATGTATTTATTACTGTTTTTAAAATACACGGCAGTTATTTAACGTACACCGCACCCTTTAAGCCGTGCTGCACAGAAACACAATCTAGACGAAGGGGTGTATTTCTACAAAAAATGTAACACATTTACCTCGTAAAATGCTGAAAATGATTAACTAAGGTGACGTAATCGCTCTTCGTTATTAAATCAAGAGTTCAAAACGTTGGTAAAAATGCAGTGGGCCTTTCTTTTGGAATTTTAATTCATATTTTCAGTTTGTCAAATTCAGAAGTTGTCAAATCTACACGTAAAATGTTTAAAAAATCCCGTTGTCTAACATTTGCTAGTAGGACACATTACAATCAAAATTATATATTTTGCCTTAGATATAAGTGCTAACGTTATGAGGTCACAGTTTGTCAACATTGTAATAAAGTCTTCAGCTTTTTCATTTTTTAATTTTCCAGTAAAATGCACTAGCGTGTGAGTTTTTTGGGGAGAGCTACAACAGAACGCTGTTCTTCCTCCCCTAAACAAATATGGGCCTTTTCTATTGGAAATCCAATTATCCAGTTCCAGATGTATTATACTTTCATCCAGTTGCGAAATATATTTTAGGGGTAGTAGTTGGACTGTCCTAGATTCAATAGCCACCTATTTGAACTGGAAGATTTACAAGAATTTATATTTATGTAGTGAAACTACTTTAGCTAAAATTATTCTATGGCTCTATTCTGTTATAAGTTGTATTTACTCCAGTGGGTGAAGTAGAAGTATGCATAGGGGAATCAGAGGCGTAACACAAAAGTATACCCCCTGCCCCCCACAGAATGTGATAAGGGGGTCACTGAATCTTCCATATCACACAGATATTTACTGGCCATGGGCTCAATCAGGGCCTCCTGAAGGGCTGGTGTCCTCCCGCGCCACACAGAAGAGAATCATTTCAAGTGAATGGGTATTTTTAAAAATATGCTTGATAGTAATTTAACAAGGCACTAGACAGGGTTGTCCCCTTTTCCTGCTCAGTTTTCTACTCACACTTAAACCATATGCAAACGCAAACTTCGGGCCGACAGTAAGGGATTCATTATTGGCAAAGACTCACCCCTCCAACACAACCAGGGAAGCATCTCCATCAGACCATATGAAATGAAATGAAAAAAGGTATTTAATAAAGTGCACTGTGGCCAAGCGGCTTCCTGGCGCTAGGGACCTGAATCAGAACTCACTGGATCAGCTCGAAGGACTAGGAGGGGAACGCCTGGGAGAAAAGAAAAGTTTTGAGGGCCTTACGGAAGTGAGAATAGATGGGAATAGAACGAATAGAAAAGGGAAGACTATTCCAAAACTGAGGGGCCAGGACTGAGAACCGCGTGCCACCCGTTCTGGATTTACGAAAGCGGGGAATGTGCAAAAGAGACATAGAGGAAGAACGAAGAGTGCGACAGGGAGCATACGAGGAGATAAGAGAAGTGATGAAAAGAGGAGCAGAACGGGAGTAAGCCTGAAAGGCTAGGCAGGCCAATTTGAAAAAAGATCTAAAGCGGACAGGGAGCCAGTGAAGAGACTTGAGCGCAGGAGTGATGTGAGAGGATTTAGGGAGGGAGAGAATAAGTCGGGCAGCTTGATTTTGAATGGCCTGAAGTCTGCTGGATTCAGAGGCGGGAATACCCACATACAGACCATTTCCATAGTCGAGGCGAGAAGTGACAAGGGCCACGACTATGGTTTTAAGAGCATCAGTGGAAAAGAACTGTGAGATCTTCCGGATAAGACGGAGGGACAAGAAACAAGAGGATACAACAGAGCTGATCTGACACGGTCGAGAAGGATGGAATGGTCGACCGTGTCAAACGCAGCGGATAGATCGAGGAGAACCAAGTCTTGGGGAAGGTTAAGATCGGCTTTTCCCTTTAGTTCGTCCAGAACCGCGAGAACCACCGACTCCGTAGAGTGGCCCGGGCGGAAGCCCGCCTGATGGGATGCCAATAGGCCGTTCTCCTCAACGTAAGTGGAGAGGCAGGAGGTGACGTGGGCTTCCAGGATTTTACCAAGGTATGGAAGAAGGGAAATAGGTCGAAAGTTAGAAGGAAGAGAGGGATCCAGACCGTTTTTTTTTAAGATGGGAAAGACTATGGCAGATTTGAAAGAAGAGGGAACTAATCCAGAGACCAAAGAATTATTGAGAAGAGCAAGAGGAGGGGCGGGGCAGTTAGTGAAGAGAATTTTGAGGATACGAGCTGGCGCGCAGTCCGCAGGAGAACCAGACCTAACTTTAGCTAGGAGTTTAAAAAATAATTCAGGAGAAATGGAAGAGAAAGAGGCAAAGGAAGAACGAGGGGGGGAGGGAAGACAGGTAGAGCTAGGTTGGGCCACCGTGGGAATGTTGGCTTTGATCTTCAGAATCTTGTCTATAAAGAAATCATTGAGTGATGAGCAGAGGGACTGTGAGGGAAAAAGACTGGGGGTGGAGCGGTCAGAGGTGGCAAGATTGTGGACCAGGGAAAAAATTTCCCGAGATTTATTGGCGGCAAGAGCCACTCTCTCAGTGAAGTAAGAGGTTTTTGCCACTAAGATCGCCTTTTTGTATACATTAAGGAGTGATTTGTATTTAGCACGCAGAGAGGAGCTGTAATTCCGTCTCCAGTGGCGTTCCGCCCTCCTGAGGTCGAGTTTAAGTGCTTTTAGCTCTGGGGAAAACCATTTGTGCACGTCGTAAGGACGGACCGCTTTGATCTTACTAAGCGGAGCAACTAGGTCGCAGGAGGAAGAAAGCCAGGTGTTAACAATCTCGGCCTGGGATTCTAAAGAAAGATCATTAAGGACCGGGGCAGAAGAAGCCAAAGTGAGAGAGAGGGAATCAAGGTCAACCTGATTCCAATTGCGGGCTGAACGGTTTTTAGGAAAAGAAAGCTTGTCAACCGCACCCAAGTGAATAGAAAAGGAAATGATGGAATGGTCCGACCAGACACAAGGAAGAATAGAAGGGGATGAAATAACCGAGCGTGTAGACCAAATTTGGTCCAAGATGTGTCCTTGAACATGGGTGGGAGCTGTGACGTGAGATATGAAATTCAAACAGTGAAGAGTGGCAGAGAAATCTTTGGAGTGAGAGTCTTCCCTAATATCCCCCGGCCAAAAATTAAAATCGCCGAGCAGGAGAACAGAGGAGTTATTGACCACCAAAGTGGCCAATAAGTCCTGGAGGGAGGCGACAAAAGAAGGCATGGATTGGGGGGGACGATATACAAGAACAACAGTAAGAGGGGCAGAGAGATTAAGTAAACGGGCCACCAAGTAGTCAACATTGGGTATTGGAGGGTAGGTAAGAAGTTGTAATTTAAGAGATGACCTAATGATCATCGCCACACCACCCCCAACCTTGCCAGCCGGGCGGTCAGCTCGAAGAGCATAATAGGAATCGGGGAGGATAGCCAAAAGATCAGGTAGGGAGTCAAAGGAAAACCAGGTTTCAGTCAGAAACAGAAAATCGGGGGAATCCGTGGACAGAAGGTTGAAAAGTGCTGATTGGTGTTTGACTGCCGAACGGGTGTTAAGAAGGTAGGCGGAGGCAAGAGTGGGAACGGGAAGGGAACGAGGGGTAGGGAGGGAGTCGGAGGAGCGGGGAATGGGGCAATGAATGATGGGTACAGGGTGGGAGGGGCGAGAGGAAACGATGCCATGGGAATCCAAATGTTGGAGTAACGAAAGAGGAGGAGGGAGGGAGGATGACAGAGCAGTGAGTTGAGCTGCAGTATAGACCAATGTAGGAGTAGTATGTATAGCCCCTAGTCCCGGACGGGCGCAGACGGGCTTAACTTAGGCGCAACTTCGGCACGCCTTCGTCGCGCACGCTACGCTCGTCCGCTGCGCTGCCGAGGGTGGGTGGCCATGTTATAGGGACACATGAGGGGGGATGGTCAGTGGGCGTGGCGGGGGGTGGAGGAGCCAGAGAGCTGCAACGCGGCACCCAGACCCGCCCAAGATGGAAGACCAGCCCGTCTCGCATCGAGAGCCAGGTGAGGAGGAGGCGGTCAGCAGCGGCGGTCTGGGGCGCGTGCAAGGGACGAGGCGCGGAAGGCACAAGTGCTGACAGGAATGCAAAGTTAAAAGAGACTAGCAGTCTCGTAAAAGCAAGGCGTCGCTCCCGGAGGTGCTTCGGGAGATCAGGAAGTTGATGCAGGGCTGGGCGTGCTATCAGCCGTCAGCCTGAAGTACTTTGCCGGGGGGGAGGAGCCAGAGAGCTGCAACGCGGCACCCAGACCCGCCCAAGATGGAAGACCAGCCCGTCTCGCACCGAGAGCCAGGTGAGGAGGGGGCGGTCAGCAGCGGCGGTCTGGGGCGCGTGCAAGGGACGAGGCAGTGATCCAGGAGCGCTATGGTAGGAGCGCGGAAGGCACAAGTGCTGACAGGAATGCAAAGTTAAAAGAGACTAGCAGTCTCGTAAAAGCAAGGCGTCGCTCCCGGAGGTGCTTCGGGAGATCAGGAAGTTGATGCATACCTATTCCTCCATGAAATATGAGGGTACTGATAGGTCATACTACCATATAGTGCATGAATCTGAGCTACTCTGAAATCACCAGAGATATATATATGGTTGGACTTTCAGCAATGGTATACAAAAAAATTATCCTTGCTAAGTCGAGTTGCGGTAATTAATATAAGGAAGCTTCCACTGATCCTTTATCCAGTCCAAACAATAGCTCCACTGGTCCTGCCTTCAATTCTCGTGCAACTCTAGAAGTGAATTAATTCATACATATGGCAGTGTAAAGCCACACATATTGCTAACAAGAATTTGTACTACCCAACATCACAGGGAGGACTAACAATCCAGCAAATCACATCCTACTTTCAGGCCGCCTTACTTATATTTATGGTATTTTTTTTGGGGGGGGGAATGTGGGGGTGGGAACAGCAAAACAGTGGTGTTTTATATACCATCGTACAGCAGGGGTGCCTCTCTGGCAGGTACCATAGTTGCGGAAAACGCAAAGGAGCTGAGGCCTATATTCCTCGTCTGTTTATGGTGTCACAATGGCAGTGTGAGACAAGGTTTGCAAGAGCAACCTGAGACTGGGCTTCAAATATTTTCCTTCTCCATCCATACAACCCAGATTTATGCCAGCGAAAGAGAGAACAAGCTTTCAATCTAGAGGCAAAATTTGCCTTTTGGTGGCCTCTCTCTTCTCAAACAAATACATTAAATAATTCGAATATTTTAGAGGCCAGTTTGGTTTTTGGAGAATGAGAGATTGACTTACACATAGGTCAGCCACTGGGTTCTTTATTCCACAATGAAGGATGGGGCCTCTTGTCCCCTTACAGTGCTTGAGTAATGGCATAAAGATGGTCCCCACGATAAAGGACTGATGACCATGCTTTATTGTTTTCTCACAGACTTTACCCCAAAGATAAGGTGCCTGGTCAAAGAGGGGAGAGACGGAGCTGGAAATGGAATTCATGCACAAGGAATGGGAGAAATTTTATGATCTGGTTTTGTCTTTTGCCTTACACGTGTGGCTGCAGGAAACAACAGATTAAATAATTCTAAGAGTTTAATGGCCAGTTTGGTTTTAAGAGAATAAGAGATTCACTTACACATAGGTTAGGCAGTGGATTCTTCATCCCCCAATAAAAGATGGGGCTTTTCGTCCCCTTGCAGGGCTTGACTAATGGCTTAATGATGGTCCCCATCGCGAGTACTGACGATAGGGCACCCAAGGCTATTTTACTATGGGTGCAACTGCTGGCTATATTTGAGGAGGATGACAGCCAACCCATTTGGGATGACCCAGGTAGAGGGGATTGAAGAGAGGTGGGAGCATCTATTCCCAGGCAGCTTTCATTTACTGAGTGAGTGATGATATGTCACTGTATGGCTTAAAGCTTGATGCCTTGGTTTTATTTCTATACTGTTGTGGAATACCTCAGATCCATGTCTAATCCATATCTGCAATCTGAATCTGGTAGATCTTCACATGTTTGTAATGTCTGTCTGCTGAAAATACCCTTCTGGTTACGCCAAATGCACTGTATGTTCGTTGTTAAAGGGAAAATCAATAAAAAGACAGTTTAAAAAAATTGTTTATTTATGTTTAGATTTAACTATTAATATATTTAGGGCGTGGCCAAGCAAGATGGCGGGCAGGACACGCTTCTAGGAGGCTCATCGCGGCCCGGCGATATCCTGTGGTATATTGCCATCCTTCGCCTCTGCTCTCAGTTGTTTTTTTCCCTTACGCTCGCCCAGTGCCTTGGGTGGGCTGGCAGTGGCGCAAGCGGAGCAGTGGGGGCTCATCCTTTTTGCCCGAGAGAAAGTAGCATGTGCAGGAAGGAGTCAGAGCCTCGGCCTTGAGTACCTGGGCCAGCAGCGGTGCTTTGCTGTTTGTTCTCTTGGCACGTCTGCGGCCGCTGGTGGGGGCATCAAGGGTGTTGTGCAGGAGCCCCCTGCACATGCTTGTGACCTTGCGGGGTGAGTCTCCCTGCCCGTGGCAGCACACGTCAGAGTGGCGCCGGGCTCTGCTTGCTGGCCATAATATGTGCCGGCTGCGATCTGCACCACCCGTCGCCCACAGGAACATCCTGGTTCCCGGAGTGGCACCACGCAATGATGGACCAAGCAGGGGGTGCTAGAGAAGGCCAGATCTCCCTGCACTGCCGTTCTAGTTGGCCTGGGGCCGCGCCTGAGTGTAGTGAATGAGCCACTTTTGTGGTCTGACACCCTATGATGACCCTCAACCACCACCATTTTGTATTGATTTAAGTGTGTTATGTTACCCTATCCTTAATGTAGGATGGGTTTGCATATGCCTGCTTCTCTTCTGTCCTGTAATCTTGCTGTCTTTTAGTAGAATAGTCTTGCCAAGAATAGAAGGTATGGGATGTTGAGGTGCAGTGTTGTGGTTGGTGGTGCACACATGTGCTCAATGTTGTATACTGAGGGATAAAGTCTATAGTGTTATTTGGGTTATGTGAATTATTTGTTGAACTATTGCCGTTGACATGGCTTCATGTCATTCTGATTTCTGACTTTACCTTGCTATATTGCAGTGCTGACTATTGCCTTTGACATGGTTTCATGTCATCCTTGCTTTTCTGATTCCATCTTGCTTTGGGCCTTTGTGTGCATGGCTTAACTAACTCCATTTTCATGACTGAAGCTATTTTCTGTGCCTGCACGAAGCTGCAAAGGTGGGGAGGGCATGTTTTGCTCTTCTCCTGTTTTTCGCACTTTACTGACTAGAGAGAACTGGTTCTTATCAGAGGAATGTACATGGCCTGTCTCGGAGCCATAGCAAAGGCCTGATCAACCGATGCAGTGGCCTTGGAGCAGGCTGGTACGGGCTCTCATGAGAACGAGGGGGCGAGGCTTGCTAGAAGCTTCGTTGTGTTTGAATTTGTATTAAAAAGGGGAGCCTACACTGCCCTGGTGGAAGTTCACGCCGTGGAGCAGACGTGTTGTCACGGAAGAGTGGTGTCACCTCTGAGCTTTCACCTGGTTCAAGCAATGGACTCCCCTTGAGCAAAGTGGGGTGAAATGATGAAGCAGTAGGTGAGGTGTCTCTGCTACTAACTGTCTCTTGATTCTTTACTGATTCTTTCCTTCTTATTTTCTGATTCTTATATCCATACATATATGTTTGCCTTGATTGTGTTTCAATCATACTATTGATATGTTAGAGTCTGCTATGATAGGTGCATTCGGCTTGCCGTGTGATGCTATTTACTAATAAATACATCCCAGATATACCAATTCGTCTTTTCCTTGTAGCAGGGGGTGTGGACTTTTCTTGGCCAAGTATTCTGTTGTAGAAGGATGGGTGAATTCCCTTCTAGCAGGTAATTGTGTTATAGGAAGTTGTTCTACTCCTGGCAAGTGATGTGCAAAGTATATTTCGCTCTAGAGAAGTGCTGTGTATATATTGATTTCTTGCCTTGCCTTTGGGGGAGTGTTGAAAGTTTGCCCACCTTAGGAAGTGCTGTGTATATGTTATATTCCATAAGTTTGGAACTGATATTCTCTCCCTGGGAAAGTGACGGTACATACCTTGGTCCAGGGGAGATCTGAGACCTTTCATTACACTGAGTGACTCTACATGGACTTCAGCTGCATTGATGCGGTAGGCCTGAATTTGGTGGCTGGGCCCCTGGAGAGAATCGCAGAACCATCAGTGTTGGAGTGGTTGGAGTGCAGGGGAGCCTGCAGCGAAGCAGTGAGTCCACCAATGCGGAACCCTGCTTTGGCGGTTGAGCTGTTTCTCTTTTTTGTGCCTTCAGAGGAGAGACGAGCATACTGAGGGCTCACATTCATCTAGGCCTTGGGACGGCCTGTGGTCCCCCCATCTGAGCCTGTTGTGGAGAGGGTCTGGCTCCTGGACTTGTCAGTGGCCTTCAGACCTGGGGTTGTGGATCCTCTTCGCCTGCCCCTGGAACAGTGTACATTGAAGGTACGTTGACTGAGAATTATCCTGTGGCTGTAGGAGCTGCCCTAGGGGGGCTTGTGTTTCTTGTCCCTCCCCCGGCTGTGCCTTCTGAAGCTGCGGGGTGAGCGACATCTGCGTGGCGGACCTCTGTCCTGGCGGTGCTTCTGCATTTTCCAGAGAGGTGTCTTGCTGCCCCTTTTGATCGAGAGTCTTGGGCATCCAGGTTCCCCTCTGGGCACCTACAATGGGGAGGAATAAGCAGCCAGCCCCCTCGCAGGGGAACACCACGGAGCAGTACACCACACCGGTTCCTCCCTCATTGCGGCAGACGCGACAGGGTGGTCCCTGGGAGCATTCAACAGCTGGTTCATCTTCCAAGGAGCAGTCCAATGAAGAGCTGCTGGCAGCGATTCATGGCTTCAGGGTAGCGCTTGAGGGGAAGATTGAGATGGTGCCGATTGAGGTCAACCGCCTCCGGACTGACCTCCAAAAGTTCAGCGATAAGGTGCAGGTTGTGGAGAACTCCATTCTCAGAACTTCAGTACGAGGTAGCTGCACTGCAGATGGCCATGGTCACGTCCAGAACTGGGAACCCTTGAAGCATGATTGGAGGATGCGGAGGGCAGATGCTACTGTAATCATGTCTGCTTTCTTGGGTTCCCGGAGCGAGCTGATGGAAGTATGACGGAAGCTTTTGTCGAGTGCTGGATCTGTGAGGTGCTGATGCTGGCTGACCTGTCCCCTTTTTTCATGATTGAACGGGTACATAGGGCCCTGGTGGTCCCCCAGGGCCAAGGGGCACTGCAACCGGCTATCATTGCCCAATCCTGAAATATAAAGATAGAGACTGTATCCTACGTGCTGCCTGGGAGACGGACACTGCCCATTTTGATGATCACAAAGGATCTCCAGCTACCTGGATTACACTAATAAAGTTCAGATGTCTCGGAAGGAGTTCCTGGAGGTCAAGGCCAAACTTTGCGCCATGGGCCTCCTGCTATATGTTTTTGTACCTGGCCCGTTTGAAGATCCTGCCTGGGAGTACGTCCCACTTGTTTGATACATTTGAAGATGTGTGGAAATGGCTTGAAGTCTGATATAAGGTGCCCCCGGGAGAGAGCAGGATCCTGGTGGGTAGACTCTGGGGGCGCCCATGGAGCCCGCATCCTGAATTGGAGGTCCAGGGGGAATGCGGTGCAGGGAGAGCCATTGCCTTTCAGGACTGGGAGCCCGTCAAGAATTGAGATCCAGGGAGATGCCACCAAGGGGCTGGTGCCCCAGGAGGTTGAGGCTGTCTAGGTGGGATCTGTGCCCGCTTCAGGTCTGGACTTGGTAGGCCATGTTTGTGGGTGGTGGGGTTAGGCTGTGGGTCCTGACAGCATGGTACTTGACGTACATGCAGTATATTTTGTTGTTATACTATCTGTACGGGGTAGGGGGAATTGGGTCTGATGTCATGTTTGGTACTCCTAATCGTTTTCGAGTGCACATTGTTTGCAGTGCAATTGAACGTCTGAGATCACAATAAGTATGATTGACTGAATCAACATTGTTACGTGGAATGTCCAGGAGCTCTGGGATTACTCGAAACGCTACAGGGTCCATTCTTTCCTCAGAGCCATAAGATTCAGATTGCTTGACTGCAAGAGACGCATCTTGGGAAAGCTGAGGAAGAAAAATTGCAAAAAAAGTGGAGGGGTCAGGTGTTCTCTGCTTCTTACCTAGGCCAGGGAGGTGGTTATCTGGGTAGTCCCAGGGATCCTCTTTCAGCTCACCTACAGTGAGACAGATGTGGAGGGAAGGTATGTTTTGATTCAAGATTGTCTGGAAGGGAAAGAGATGAAATTGCTCAATTCATATGCCCCCAATATAGATGACAGGCTCATTTTTGATGGGTTGCAGGATATGTTATCAAAGGGGAACAACCTTTACAACGCAACTTTTACAACGCACTACACTTACAACGCATTTTTTACAACGCAAAATCCATTACAACGCATTCCATTACAACGCATGACACTACAACGCATTTTTAAAAACTACCTTTACAACGCATTCCATTACAACGCATACTACCTTTACAACGCATACCATTACAACGCATAATATTACACTACACTATCCAACACTTACCCTACTGTTGCACCCCCTGGAGTTAGAATAGTAATTTTTACCCCTATACTATCCAACACTTACCCTACTGTTCCACCCCCTGGAGTTAGAATAGTAATTTTTACCCCTATACTATCCAACACTTACCCTACTGTTGCACCCCCTGGAGTTAGAATAGTAATTTTTACCCCTATACTATCCAACACTTACCCTACTGTTGCACCCCCTGGAGTTAGAATAGTAATTTTTACCCCTATACTATCCAACACTTACCCTACTGTTGCACCTCCTGGAGTTAGAATAGTAATTTTTACCCATATACTATCCAACCCTTACCCTACTGTTGCACCCCCTGGATTTAGAATAGCAATTTTTACTCCTATACTATCCAACACTTACCCTACTGTTGCACCCCCTGGAGTTAGAATAGTAATTTTTACCCCTATACTATCCAACACTTACCCTACTGTTGCACCCCCTGGAGTTAGAATAGTAATTTTTACCCCTATACTATCCAACACTTTCCCTACTGTTTCACCCCCTGGAGTTAGAATAGTAATTTTTACCCCTATACTATCCAACACTTTCCCTACTGTTGCACCCCCTGGAGTTCGAATAGTAATTTTTACCCCTATACTATCCAACACTTACCCTACTGTTGCACCCCCTGGAGTTAGAATAGTAATTTTTACCCCTATACTATCCAACACTTTCCCTACTGTTGCACCCCCTGGAGTTAGAATAGTAATTTTTACCCCTATACTATCCAACACTTACCCTACTGTTAAATGTAAATGTAAATGTGCAGATATTTATATAGCGCAAATCACCAACCGGTCTCTAAGCGCTTGCTTAGGGAACCCGTCCTGGTATTTCCCTGTGAGATAACCCAGCAGGGTATCCACAAGGTGAAAGCCAGGCATCCCGCCGCGAGGGGCCATTGTGGAGATTAAGCAAGCTATTGCCCAGAGTCGCAGAGTGTGAACCCATGAATCGAGTATGCACTGGAGCGAGAATTATCAAGTCCATGGACAATTTATGGACTCAAGACCCAGCCGAGCTGGGAATTGAACCCTGGTCCCGGGCTGACCTCTGCTTCCAGGTCTGCTGCACCTCCTGGAGTTAGAAAAGTAATTTTTACCCCTATACTATCTAATACTTACCTTAAATGCAATTTAATATTATGCGTTGTAATGGTATGCGTTGTAAAGGTAGTATGCGTTGTAATGGAATGCGTTGTAAAGGTAGTTTTTAAAAATGCGTTGTAGTGTCATGCGTTGTAATGGAATGCGTTGTAATGGATTTTGCGTTGTAAAAAATGCGTTGTAAGTGCATGCGTTGTAAAAGTGTGCGTTGTAACGTCATACATCCGTTATCAAATAGTGTGGGAACCCCCATCATATGGTCAGGCGATTTGAAATTGTGTTTTGGATGGTGGAGGATATCGCTACCCCTGCGATGGTACTAAACCATTGATGACAAACGCTATAGAAAGGGCAATACAGAACTTAGGGTTGCTGGATGGGTGGCGCCTGTTGCACCCGGAGAGCCGAGAGTATACATGTCAGTCTCTGACCTATAATACCCACAGCAGGTTGGACCATTTCTTGGTGGGTGGATTGCATCACTCCCGGATCAGCGCTGTGACACACATGGTCCAGTTCCTTCCTGATTATGCCCCAACTCTGTGAACCCTGGACTGGAATGAGAGGCTGGATGGGTGCAGAGCTTGGCGCATGACCTTTGACCTGTTAGAGGATCCTATGTGCAGGGAGGACGTGCGGGCTGTCATAGATGCCTACACTACTAATTGGGGGCGATGAACACCAGGGCCATTGAGTGGGAGGCTTTAAAGGCTGTTCTAAGGGGGAAAAGAATTAGCACTGTCTGTGAGTGCATAGAAGACTTATAGCAAACTCAAAGATCGAAGAGGACCGGTTGGCAAACCTTTAGAAACAGGAGGCTTTTACGGCTGAGGGATGCGCGGCTATGCTGGCAGGACATGGGAGGGGGGTGATTCCTCTGGGATACTCTGTACAAAATGGGTCTAAAGATCTATCGGCAGTTGCTGCAAAGAGAGGGCGACAAATCAGGTAAACTCATGGATACCCTAGACAGACGGCGATACGCTCTACTGTTTTCATACGCGATACGCAGGGTCACTTACACTCTCCGCTCGATATACTAATGATACTACTGGGCTATTTTAAATTTGTTTATAATGTTGACCCACCAGATACTGAGGGCAGGATGGAAGAGTTTTTGACCCAGGTAGGACTCCCAAAGCTACAAAGGGCGGCATGTTAGAGTTGAAAGAGGAACTCTTGGTGGAGGAGGTGGGTGCGGCCATCAAGATATTAAACAAGACTAAGGTCCCCGGCGGGTGTAGGTTCCCGGCAAAATTCTATCAAGCCTATTTTCCCGACCTTAGAGAGAAATTGTTAGAGCTTTATCGCGAGGCAAGAGATAAAGGCTGACTACTGCCGACCATGAGAGAGGGGGTGGTGTGTTTAATGTTGAAGCCCGGTGGGGATCCTGTGGATCCCTCCACATACAGTCCCCTAACCATGCTCAACACCGATCTAAAAGTTTTGTGCAAGATACTGGCAAAACGACTGGGTTAGGTTATCCGGGACTTGGTCGATGAGGACCAATGCGGCTTCAGTCAGGCGCGCAGTACTACGCACAACCTTCGTAGGTTGACACATGCTCCATGAGGCCCTGGATGGGGAGGGGGAGATGGCTGTAATCTCACTGGATAGTGGAAAGGTGTTTGATATGATGGAGTGTGGGCCTTTCTCATGGCAGTGCTGAGGGGGCTGGGGTTTGGTCCCAACTTCTATGCCTGGATTTGGCTGTTGTACACGGAACCCTCAATACGTATAATGGTGGGGGAGAACTCTCAGAGCAATGGCCGGTGGGGAGAGGCACTCGACAGGGCTGTCCCCTCTCATCCCTATTGTTCACTTTGGCTATCGAGTCGCTTGCACTGTTTCTGTGTGCGGAAAAGGCTCCATGAGGGATCAGGGTAGGGAATAACAACCATGTAGTCTCGCTGTATGCGGACGATGTGCAGGTGTACGTATGTTTGCCACGAGAGTCTATACCCTTATTGATAAGACACCTGGATGATTTTGGTAATGTCTCAGGCCTAAAACTCAACGTCCACAAATCCTTAGTGTTCCCCTTGGGAGGGTTGCTCGGGAGACAACCACACCAGCTGCCAGATGTTAGACTCAAGTGGGAATTGGAAGGATTCCGGTATTTGGGGATCTGCATTACCCACATGGATGCCCAACACCAGCGTCAGAACCTGGACATGGTGTTGACCAGTCTGGAGAGCTCCATTGCCTTTTGGAACCGGCTCCCTCTATCTGTAATGGGCAGGGCAGCGATAGCAAAAATTATCTTCCTTCGGAGATGCCTGTATCTTGTGCAGAATTCTATGTTCCCACTGACGTATCGTTTCTTCTGTCCGCTGGATAGCTTGGTGGTGACACTCCTGTGGTCAGGTAAATGCAGCAGTTTGGCCCTTGTGACACTGAAGTGAGACATGGAGTAAGGGGGCTTGGCTGTCTCAGATGTACAAATGTATTATTGTGCTGCCCAACTACAGCATGCGGCCCATTGGATTACGGAGCCGGATAATTGGGGGAAGCAGCTCCTGGGGACTGTGTTTTGGGGGGGGGGGACACCCTGCCCCAGCTGCTGATGCGGGAGAGGGAGGTCAGAGCTCCCTATGCCATACCTGGTTACCCACAGTGCTGGGATATGGGAAAAAGTGGTCCAGAAAGTAATTTGCAGGGTTCTCCTAAGTAGGGAACTGAAGTTGTGGGATCTGGGGCTGTTCTGACGTATTGACTCCACTATGTCTGTGGAATAGTGGCGGTAGGGGGGATGTGGGCAACCTTCACCCTAGGGACACCTTTTATATCATTTCAAGATACGCAGGACTATTTTGGGGTGGGACCAGCTCAGTGTCTTCATTATGCCAAGCTGGAGAGGATGGCAAAAGACCTCTGGGTGGATTTCCCAGCGGCCCCTTGGCCATCGGCGTTCCTTGATGGCCTCATTGGATGGGGAGAGGGGCACCATCTCATTACCCATTTCTACAAAGTGTTATGCAACTGTGACTGTATCCTGGGCGGAGAATCTGGGAAAGACACATGGGAGCGCTTATCTCTGATACGGACTGAGAGATGGCGATGACCCTTGTTCGTACTGTATCCTGTAACGACCTGTTTAAACTCTTGAATTTTCGTTTTATACACTGTACATTCATCACCCCGTATTGCCTCAATAAAATAGATGCCACGAGGATCGCTGCCTGTGCGCATGGTCGGAGCTACCTTTCTACACTTAGCCTGGGAGTGTGGGCCCTTTCAGTCCTACGGGACTGAAAGCCACAGGGATTAGTGTTCCATTAACCCCGCTTGCCTGTCCTAGGGGTCGCAAGATCTCATATAGGCTTGCTCAGCTGGCCTTACTGTTGGCGAAAAGGCGGGTGGTGATGGATGGGGGTGAAGGCCTTTGTGACAACTCATTGGCTGAGAGACCTGATGGAGTGGGGTACTGCGGAAGAATAACACATGCGCCTGTCAGGCACTGATGAGGGGGTGTCTCTGGCTATAATGCAATGGGCCCAACTGTTGGGTATATTTCAAGATGGTCCCAAGGAGGACGAGTCAGAAATAGGGGACTGAAGGCTACCTGAAATATTTTCTTTGTTATTTCGCAACTACCAATTGAGCATTACTATGTTATTGTGTGATATATGGCTCTATGTCTTGGTTTTATTTCTTGATGTCTTGAAATATCTTTGAATATTTTTACATGTGCATTTCATATCTCACTGGATTGGATATGTTGTTACTATTTGTCAGATAATGAACTATTGCAGAATTGCCAACATGCACTTTATGATCATTGTTCATTGTTAACAAAAAATACAATAAAATACATTTAAAAAAAAACTATTAATATGTTTAACTCTTATTTCTACAGTATTTGTAGTTAATTTCGATTACAATTCATGTATTTCCTTATATAATTGAATTCCTATATTACTTTTTATTATGTGTTCAATCATAGCATATGTAAAGAGCACTACATACCCGTGAGGGTTTCAATGTGTTTGATATAGTGTAGGTTATTTCTGTACATTACGAACCTTGTTCATGGTATATTTTCAGACTTGAAATATTTATAATGTTTTTTAATAGTTAAATATGTACTTTTTAAATTATTGTTAGTATTATTAATCATTCATATTATACCTAAACATTTACAATAATTCTTTAAAAAAAACTCTTTTGTACAAATGTCATCTTCAATTTTGTATAAATTATATTTAAGCCTATTTTAATATATTGAACTTCTTGATATTAGTTTTCTTGATTTTTAGTGCAGTTAAATTTATTAAGCACAGTAGTTTGCTGTTATTATAATATTTTATTGAATTAGTTTTATGTTTTGAATATTTATGTTGCTTGCATTTTAATAATTATCGTTTAAAAAAATATAATATACTTTTTTTGATATGATATTATAGCAGTCTTGGAATATTGAGTATATATTGTTCAAAGTAAAACACGTTTTTAAATTTTTGTATACATTGAAGTAGGAATAGTGCATCTGCATCCTCAAAGTCCAAAACGTTCCCCAGTGTGGTTTACATTTGAGTGGAAATAGTAAATTGGTACCCTTCAAAGTCCAACACTTTCCCCAAGGACCTAGATTGGAGTGGAAATATTTCATTTGCACTTTTGAAGTCGAACACCTTACCGAATGTAGATTATTTTAGAGAGGAATTAGTAAATCTACATGCCTCTAATGCCAACACTTTCCTCAATGTGGCTTAGTTTAGAGTGGGAATACTAAGGGCCTGATGTAAATCTTGGCGGGACTGGTCCGGCTGTTGCTTTTTCTGCTGTCTTCCTGCCCGGTGCCTTGGCTCTCTGCCTGGCCGATTTAGATGTTGTCTGGGCACGGGAGGGGGGGTCCTCTGCGATCCTGATGCTGCCATCTGTCTCCCGCATCAATGGCATCCGAGACTGAAGCAGCTGTTGGAGGGAGTCCTGATGACATTTCTGCCGTCCAGATCATGAAGTGCCTTTCTGTCAAGGCAACTGTGGTGGGGAAACCTCCAAGCTCGGGTTGGCGGAAACAAAGAAAAAGAGGTGAAGACTCACCGATTCCGTCTTCAACGCCGTTGTCCAGGTCCTCGATGTGCTGCTGCTACTTGATCACGACGCACAGACACCCTGTTGTTGCCGTATTCCTAAGTAGGGTTTTGTGGTGGGTGTGCATGGGAAGTCAATGGTGTGTGTATGTTGTTGGTGTGCAAAGCTATGTGTAAAGACAAAGGCCAGAACACATTACCTACATGTACATATTGACATATACACAATATATCTGCGTATTGAGATGTGAATAAGTAGTACTTACTGTCTCCACACCACCATTGCCCCACTATGTAAGGACTCTGCTTACAGGACACCGCCATTACAACAGGAACATCTAAATCGGCTTGGCGCAATTCCTCCAGCCTGACAGCGATGGAGTACTGCTAGCCAGCAGAGAAGACCGCCGCGACCACGGTCTCTTTTTTATTGCCGCAGCATCTAAATACTGCGGACGGGCCACCGTCAACTCAACGGAGTACTCCGGACCGCCACAGGATGGTGGTAAGTCCGCCACAGTCTAAATTGGGCTCTAAATAAAAATGCGTCAAAGTCCCAACACTTTCCCCAATGTGGCTTAGGTTTGAGGGGGAATAGTAAATCTATACACCACATAAATCCAACATTTTCCCCAATTGTGGCTTAAATTGAAGTGAGAATAGTAAATTTACACCGCAGAAATTCTAACATTTTCACTAATGCGAGTTGTACTGGAGTGTGATTGGGTCGTATGTTTTAGAATTGTGTTTTTTTGTGGTTTGTAGTTGTGTGGGCATAACATGTACAATAATAAAAATATAGAATTTTAATCATATATGTTATTGATGTGAAATTGAATTCATTAAATCATGACTCTTTAGGTCTATAACATAATGTAAACAATTAGAGTATTATTTGGGATGGGTGACTACCCACCACAAGGAACAATCAAACCCTTCTCAGGGTGAATCCTCAAAGTCATTAAATTAACTTGAGTGTAACCCCCAGGTAGGTATGGCAAAGAGCAGGCAGGCTTAACTTAGAGCATGTGTAAAGTATTTATGAAAGCAGAAAAACACAATAAAGTAACAATCCTAACTGAATTAGAAAAATAGAATTTATTTGAAAAATGTACACCAGCTGACGAAAATCCAGTCCAATAAGGGTAAAAGGAGATATCAATATTTAAAGTTTTAAGTAGAAATAGCGCCAAAAAGCACAAAGCGTCAATAGACCTAAACCTAGATGAATTTTGAGGTGAACGATTATGAAGCTTGGGTGAAATATATCAACAAGGTTCATCCTCTTCAAATATTTTACCTTCTGACTCAGTCATTTAAGTCCCAATCCACCACAGAGGTACACTTTTAAACTCCCCCTGGAGATACAAAATCTATGGCTGGCATGAGCTAGTGGGCGGGAAAGACTCCTGGGCACACCCTAACCAATAGGGTACGTTCCTGTGCTCAAACCTACCCACATAGGGCTTTTTCAAGATGGCAAAAGTCTTCAGCTACTCTAAACCCTGGGCTCTGAGTGCTGGGGGTGTGTGGGCTTAATGTACATTGGTAATTCTAGTGTCCTTACACTAGAATCCAGTTTGGGGCAGAAACAGTAAACTCAGAGTCAAAAGTCTGGTAGGACAAAAGCATGGTCCTTCAGCAACCAGAAAGTGGTTACAAAAGAATTTTCTTGGCATCCTGTTCTCTCCCTTTCAAGGGTTCCATGTACCTCAGCATACCTGTCAACCAAGATGGGACTCTGTGATGTCAAAAGAAGATCCACAGCTCCACCCTGCATATTCTGCCGAGCCCAGGGGAGTCTTCTCTGCACATTCAGGTCACTCTGTTGTTTTTTCCTCTGAGGAATTTCACAACCTTTTAACATCTATTCAATGGCTAACCACTAGCTGGGAGCTGGTAGAGGATTATGCTAATTACCACTCTGACAGTTCAAACAGGTAAAGAGTAACTTTCTAAAAGTTACTTTTTCTTAATATGTATTAAAAATCTGTCTTCATCATTGAATTTGATCTTTAATATTTATTAAAACTAGTTGTTTCATTATTTGCCTAGCTAGTCACATTCCTGAGATACTGTATGAGGATTTATAATCTGTACTCTGTGTTTTCTACGTTTGGAAACCAGGACTGCCAAAGTAAACGTAGATTTTGTGTGCTAGTCCCTGTAAGAACATGTTAACAAAATTTCTACCTGCCCTACTTTTAAATACCGTGCACCCTGCCTTGTGGACTTTCTCCTGCTCCCACCTCTGACGGAGTGACCACTGTGGCGAACGGTTGTGTAGTGCCGATGCTGGGGCCCATCTTGTAGGTGAGGGTCACGAGGGTTTAGCCGAGCCTAGGACATCTCACCTAGACACACTTTGCGGGCTATCGACTGGGGCATCGCCCAGTAGACACCAGCGTGAAATGCCTTGGAAGTTCCTCCGCTGGGGCTGCCGCGGACGGCCCCTGGTGATTTCCTCTGAGTCTGAGCTGTAGCACCTCGTATCTGTGAAGACAGGGTGCTCTCTTCGCTTTCTCCGTCTGTTGCCTCCCCTGGGGCCCCAGCATGGGGAGTTTTGTCACCTGGAGGACCACCTGTTCCCTGGCCAAGAGGTGGGACACAACGTTGGATGGAGCAAGGCCACATTGAGGGGGGACCGATCCTAGTCACAGCCGGGGCATCTACACTGGGGAGACCGCGGAGGCTTGACGGCCTAGCCTCGCTCCCTATGAGAAGCGCTTAGCAGATCGTTATGGACCGCCTGCGCAACCACACTCCTCGCGATGTGCCTCTAGGGGGCCAGACTGGGACATAATTCACGACCCCCGGATCAACAGCTGCGACAAATTGCCCGACATTGCCACCAAACTAGACTCTGTGCTGGTGGCTGTTGAACACATCGGCAGTGCTCTGGACTTGACCCCCCACCTCCTTGGAGGGCCGAATGGACACTATCACCTCGGACTTCACGCTCCTCCGAGTTGACCAACACAAACTTTCAGACCAGGTTCGTGATATGGAAACCACGTTGGCAGACCTACAACCCCGTTCCCGGAATTGCTCCTCCACACTTCAAGATCTACTGGACCCGGTTTGCACCCTGGAGGAGAAGGTGGATGACGCAGAGGGTCGTTCACACTGGAATAATGTACGCGTGGTCAATCTCCCTGAAGGGGCGGAGCGACAGAATCCGGAGACCTTCAGGGAAACCTGGATGAAAGGAGCTCATGCCTCCTGGTTCACTCTCCCCACAATTCGTAGTGGAACAGGCCCACCGAATACCTGCTCGCAGGCCCCCTCCTGGGGCGCTCCCTCGCCCCTTCCTATTTCGAGTCATGAACTTCAGAAACAGAGACGCTATTCTACGGGAGCTGGGCAAGCATCCTGGCCCTAAGGTACAAAATGTCACAGACTCTCTCTTTCCTGATTATACAGGTCAGGTACAAAGGAGGCGAGCCACCTTCACCGCAGTGAAGAAACAGCTCCGTGATCTAGACCACCGCTACTCCTTACTCTTCCCGGCCCCCCTACGAGTTATCAGAGACTGCAATACGAAGTACTTTGACTCCCCCCGCGGAACATGGGACTGGCTCGAGGAACAGGGGTTGTCAACGGCACCCAAATCGTCTGATGGGTCCTGACCTCGTGAACGCCCTTACGGAGGTATACGTAGGGGGGGAAAAGACAGTAGCCTGGGTCCTACAGCGGCCATCCCCAGTCCAGACCAAATCAGGTTGGAGCTTCAAGGGACCCTGCGAGCGATGGCGGCCCTCCAGATCCCCGTCCCCGGTTGACTGCTGCCTCTCCATCCAAGTCCGGAGCCTCCGAATCCACACCGGAATGGTCCTTAGATGCGGACTTTCCCCCACTCCGGGGTGTCACCCCACAAACTGCAGATGGCATTATCTGACATTTAATTTGTGTTCATATTAGACTATCACACTGCTTCATGGCATGTTTTTCTATTTAGTACTTTTGTGATGCTTTTTCTCCTGCTCTCTTGGGGTAATTGAAGGGGACAGTCTTTACATTGACTCCCCTCTCTCGCTGGTTCCTTTTTACCCCCGAAGTCCTCAAACGACACTAGTTCGGTAGCCATGATTTGGCGTAATTGTTTGGGCAGTTCCTCATGTTGGGGTTCCGCTCTTTCCCTGTTGCCTGGTTTCCTACAACTCCACCTTCTTATTTTGCTCCCTCTGTATGAGTCGTCACCCCTACAGACCTGCTGCCTCTACGTCCTACCCATCCAAGGAGGTCCACTGCAAATGGGGACCCACAGCACATGGGCAGAGCCCACTAGTCTCACTTGTCCCGATGACAAACCTTAACATCACACCCTGGAATGTCAGGGGTATCCAAACACCTTCTAAGCGATTTGCCATTTACGCCTATTTGCAGCATCACAAGACGAGTGTCGCGCTCTTACTAGAGATGCACTTGACAGCCGTTGAAGGCACCCGCTTGCGCCGACGATGGCGTGGCCAGGTATACAGTATCAACTACTCATCCATGGCTAGAGGGGTGTTGATATGGGTTAAAGCGGGGGCTCCGTGGGAGGAGAAGGAAGTCCTATGTAACGCCCTGAACGTCTCAGGATCGTTTAACAGACACGATAATGAGAACGCAACCACTTGTGAAGGTTTAGTTATTTTAATGAAGGCAAAAATAATACAAGGAATAAACAAAGGTTATAGTCACTGGAATCCTCCAGGCTAAGTACGTTACCAGCCCACAGCACGGATGGTCCTAACCGTCCTCTGCATATACGCCGATCCCGGCGTATGCCAACAGAGGGCAGAAATGAAATGGCCGACAATGCCAATCGGTAGGCTGTGAGGGGCACGAAGAGTGTTGGGGAGAATCGAGGAGTCAGGGAAACACCCAGCCGGGGTCTCTTCCTGAAGGGAGCAGCCGCTCAACCTCTTCCTCAGACTGCACCGGGACGCGGAGTCACCTCCTGGTGATGCGTCACCGATACCCCAATCACAAGCAAAGAAGACTGAACCGAGAGCAGCCGCTCGATCGATCCTGTGGACTTCCGAGTCTGTAACGCGGCAAACACCTCCTGGTGTGCGTTACAGCTGGCAGTCCCTGTATCTCTGGTCGGGCTGGGAGTTACGACTCCAACCAGCAAAAGCGCCACTGCGCTTTGACTCAGCCGAGTCAAAAAGCGAAGCTCAATGGTTATCCGGTAGAGCTTCCGGGTCCTTCACAGGTGACGATGGGGCAAGACACGGCCCAGGGAGTAACGACTCGACCTACCTCCGTTCTTGCCTTACTGGAGCACCACTCCGGAACACTGCTCTTCACTAAGCAGGTACGTCGGTTGTAAACACAATAGCCGACAGCGTTGTACCTCCCGGTTCCTCCCTTTATAGGGCGTTGTTTTCCTTGAGTTATGTAACAGCTCTCCTGTTTACATAAGGGCGTGTTTTCCTTGAGTTATGTAACAGCTCTCCTGTTTACATAAGGGCGTGTTTTCCTTGAGTTATGTAACAGCTCTCCTGTTTACATAAGGGCGTGTTTTCCTTGAGTTATGTAACAGCTCTCCTGTTTTACATAAGGGCGTGTTTTCCTTGAGTTATGTAACAGCTCTCCTGTTTACATAACCTCTCAACCGCTAAGCATCCTGGGAGATGTAGTCCGTTTTCGCTGGTTACCGTTTTCCTCCCCTCGCATGACAGGAATTCTTGACAGTACATCCTCCCTCTCAGCGGCTCCCCACGGGTCCAGCGCTGGCAGGAAAACGCCGATGGAACAAGGAGACCAAGCGCGGAGCATGAACCCCTTCAGCCGGTTCCCATGACTGCTCCTCCGGGCCATAGCCTTTCCACGCAACCAGGTACCACAGCTTCCCCCTGCGCCATTGGGACGCCCGTATGCCCGACACTTCATACTCCACCTCCGACTCCACGCATACCGGCCTAGGTGTCCCAGACGGCTTGGAGGGTGCTGGTTTGAGCAATGATACATGAAAGACAGGGTGTATCCGCAATGACTGGGGCAAGCACACCTTCACGTTCACGGGACCCATACACTTGGTAATTCGATAGGGGCCCATGTACTTGGGATGGAACACACTGTTCTTTCGAAACCTCATGTTTCTTGTGGATATCCAGACGTAGTCTCCAGTGCGGTACAGTGGCCCGGGCCTTCTCTTCCTGTCTGCCGCAGCCTTGTATCTTCTCTTGGCCTCTATTAGGACAGCCCTTGAGCGCATCAACGTGTCTTTTATGTGTGCCACCCTGTCCGCTGTGGCGGGAATCCTGTCCTCTCTGAACGGATGTAGAAATGGCAAGAACCTGGGATGTTGGCCATAGTTGCTATAGAACGGAGATGACTGTGTGGAGCTGTGAGTGGCGTTGTTATAGGCGATCTCTGCAACCCATAGCAAGTCGACCCATTCTTCCCTGCCCTGGTCCACAAAACATCGCAGATACTGTTTGAGCGTTTGGTTCAGGCGCTCGGTTTGGCCGTCCGTTTGAGGGTGGTAGCTGGTGGACAGGGCGGTCTTAACATGCATCGCAGTGCACCAAGTCTTCCAGAATTGCGCAGTAAACTGCGACCCCCGGTCCGACACGATCACCCCAGGTAATCCATGCAGTCGTACCACATTCTTTAGGAGTAGTGACGCCAATTCCCCGGCCGTAGGGACTCTCTTGCAGGGGATGAAGTGCCCCATTTTCGTCAAGTAATCCACCACCACCAGTATTGCCGTCATCCCCTGGTCTACCGGTAGGCCCACCACGAAGTCCAGTGATATGCTTGTTTCCTTAGCCTAGGCGTGGGTATCAATAGGCACCTGCCCTTCAGGGGTATCCCGTCCTTCAACTGCCATTCTCTGTGACTGTGGAGCCACCTCCGCCATGGGAATGACCTGATCCCTCTCTTTATTCCCCTCAGGAAAGTATCCGGTTGGATAACCCCCAATACCATCCTCGGGGAAATGATGGAATGCTCGGTCGCAGGCAATGGTTCCTTAACTGCAGATTGACGGGACAGGGCGTCCGCCTTCCGGTTTTCCGTCCCCGGCCGATATGTGATGCGGAAGTTGAACCCCGCAAAGAAGATCATCCACCGCAGCTGTCTGGGAGAAAGGTGTCTTGTGGCCGTCATGAACTGTAGGTTCAGATGGTCCGTGTACACCGATACCACATGTCTTGCCCCCATCAACCAATGCCTCCATTCGGTGAAGGCGTCCTTGATTGCGAGAAGCTCCTTCTCCGCAATATGGTAGTTGCGTTCGGCGTCGTTGAGTTTGCGGGACATGTACGCAACGGGATGAAGCACCCCTGTGTCGTGGTTGCGTTGGGACAAGATAGCCCCCAGCGCCACATCCGATGCGTCCGCTTCCACCACGTAGGGGAGATCCGGATCGGGGTGAGCCAACACCGGTGCCTTACCAAAGGCGCTTTTCAGGGCCTCAAAGGCTTTGTTCGCTTCAGGGGACCAGACAAACTCCTTGGACTTCCTCAGTAGCTGTGTGATTGGGGCCACCAATCCTGAAAATCCATCTATAAACCGCCTGTAAAAGTTGGCGAAGCCAATGAAACTTTGGACGTCCTTCACGCTTTGGGGCACCGGCCATTCTTTCACCGCCTTGATCTTTCGTTCTGCCATCTCCTGTCCCTCTGGACTCAGCATCACTCCGAGGAATTCCACGGATGTGACGTGGAAGTCACACTTGCTGAGTTTACAAAACAGCATGTTTTCCCTCAGCTTTTGGAGCACAGCTTTGACGTGGTGTACGTGCTCCTCCACACTGGACGAATAGATGAGGATGTCGTCGATATATACGACCACGTAGATATCCAACTCCTCTCTGAATACCTCATTCAAAAAGTACTGAAAGGCTGCCGGGGCGTTGCACAGACCGAACGGCATGACGAGGTACTCAAAAAGGCCGAACCTGGTCTTAAAGGCGGTCTTCCACTCGTCTCCGTCCCTCATGCGCACCAGATGGTATGCCCCTTTCAAATCCAACTTGGTGTAGATACAAGCTTTCTTGACCTGTTCCAGGAGTACACTGATGAGAGGCAAGGGGTACCGATTCTTTACGGTTATCGCATTCAATGCCCTAAAGTCCACACAGGCTCTCAGCTCCCCATTAGCCTTCGGGATGAAGAAGAGTGGCGAGGCGGCCGGAGACTTGGACGGGCGGATGAATCCTAGCTTGAGGAGTTTATCCAGGTACCCCCGGAGATGCACGTTTTCAGGCTCCGTCAGGGCATACAGCCTGCCGCTGGGAACGCTGGCCCCTGGCACCAGGTCGATCTGGCAGTCAAACTGTCTATGTGGTGGTAGCACTTCCGCCTTCACCTCATCAAATACATCCTCAAAACTGTGATAAGCCTGGGGGAGAGCCACATCTTTTTCTGCCGCTGTAGCCACCGTCTGACTCCCGCTCTCATCTGCGTCAAGGGATTCCGTTCCTATTCCACAATGCAGGATGCAATACGGTGACGTCAGTTCGATGCGATGTGTTGGCCAATCCACAGAGGGGTTGTGTTTCTGTAGCCACGGCAATCCCAATATGACGCCATATTGGGGCGCTCGGATGATGTTAAAATCGATTTGTTCCAAATGGTTCCTCCCACATCTCATCGGAAGGACCCCCGTGTGCTGCCCGATGGGCCCCGTCACCAATCGCCTTCCGTCTACAGCATAGACGTCTTCGGGTACAGCTTTGGGAAGAAGCACTAGCCCTAGCCTGCATGCCTCGTTGTGGTCCATAAACATGCCAGTGGCCCCTGAATCCACCATGGCCACAACGGGTATCCACTGGTCATGCACTCCCACGTGCACCGTGAGAAACAGGTGTCGTTGTCCCTTAGTGACCGAGTTGGAAAGTGAAGGGATGGATGAGTGACTCCGAGATGCCCCTTCTTTGGTCTGGGAGTCCTCTAGTTTTCCGCCGGTACGTCCACCACGGCTGTTACCGACCGGTTGGCCCGATAACGTGACGTCTTCGGTTTGGCAGGGCATTCACGTACGTAGTGGCCTTTTTTGCCACAATATAGGCACAATCCTTGTTTACGGCGTGACTCTTTCTCCGTGGCTGTGAGGCTCGCTCGTATTGCGCCGATGTCGATGGGTTCTCCCTTGGATGCGGTGGAAGTTTCAGGACTTCCCACTGTCACATAGGATGGAAGGGATTTTCCTTTTCTCCCATGATCCCCCTTTCTTTCACTTAGCCTATGTTCCAGCCGTAATACCAGGTTGATAAGGCCCTCACATGTCTTGGGTTGTGGGTCAATATGAGCCACGGCGTCCTTGAGCTCATCGCACAGCCCGTGATGGAAGAGCGCCGTCTGTTTAGCAACAGGCCACTTGGTTTCCGCAACCAGCCTTCGGAACGCGTTGAGATACTGCACCAGGTCGTTGGATCCCTGTCTCAACTCAAGCATTTCACGGTCCGCCGTGTACGAGTCAGCCCTTCTGTCGAAGACCTTCAGGAATTCCTCGCGAAAAGCACCCCAATCACATAAGATGGGGTCGTCCCTGCTCACCAGAGGTACGGCCCATTGTGCCGCGTTTCCAGCCAAATAGGATATAAGGAAAGCCACACGAGCCTGACTCGTGGGGAACGCCCTTGGTTTGCACGATAGATGTAGCGCCACTTGTGTGAGGAATACCTGCACTGTGTTAGGATCCCCACTGTACCTCTCTGGTGTTGCCAAGGGGACGGCTACCGGCATTTCCACTACTACCGCAGGGGTCTGGTTCGTGAGGGAGGTGCTGGGCGTGAGCGGGTCCAATTGGATAGCATCCAGTCTGGCTTTTACATCGGCTGTTTCTTGCCTGGAGGCAGCCAATTCAATTTGCACGGTCGCTAAAGCAGCCAGCACATCATCAAGTGTTGCCATGTCTGTTATCGACCGGGAGACAGTTAGTGTTATTAAGGTCGGATATTTTGTAACGCCCTGAACGTCTCAGGATCGTTTAACAGACACGATAATGAGAACGCAACCACTTGTGAAGGTTTAGTTATTTTAATGAAGGCAAAAATAATACAAGGAATAAACAAAGGTTATAGTCACTGGAATCCTCCAGGCTAAGTACGTTACCAGCCCACAGCACGGATGGTCCTAACCGTCCTCTGCATATACGCCGATCCCGGCGTATGCCAACAGAGGGCAGAAATGAAATGGCCGACAATGCCAATCGGTAGGCTGTGAGGGGCACGAAGAGTGTTGGGGAGAATCGAGGAGTCAGGGAAACACCCAGCCGGGGTCTCTACCTGAAGGGAGCAGCCGCTCAACCTCTTCCTCAGACTGCACCGGGACGCGGAGTCACCTCCTGGTGATGCATCACCGATACCCCAATCACAAGCAAAGAAGACTGAACCGAGAGCAGCCGCTCGATCGATCCTGTGGACTTCCGAGTCTGTAACGCGGCAAACACCTCCTGGTGTGCGTTACAGCTGGCAGTCCCTGTATCTCTGGTCGGGCTGGGAGTTACGACTCCAACCAGCAAAAGCGCCACTGCGCTTTGACTCAGCCGAGTCAAAAAGCGAAGCTCAATGGTTATCCGGTAGAGCTTCCGGGTCCTTCACAGGTGACGATGGGGCAAGACACGGCCCAGGGAGTAACGACTCGACCTACCTCCGTTCTTGCCTTACTGGAGCACCACTCCGGAACACTGCTCTTCACTAAGCAGGTACGTCGGTGTAAACACAATATCCGACAGCGTTGTACCTCCCGGTTCCTCCCTTTATAGGGCGTGTTTTCCTTGAGTTATGTAACAGCTCTCCTGTTTACATAAGGGCGTGTTTTCCTTGAGTTATGTAACAGCTCTCCTGTTTACATAAGGGCGTGTTTTCCTTGAGTTATGTAACAGCTCTCCTGTTTACATAACCTCTCAACCGCTAAGCATCCTGGGAGATGTAGTCCGTTTTCGCTGGTTACCGTTTTCCTCCCCTCGCATGACAGGAATTCTTGACATCCTAACAGACCAGATAGGGCATTACGTTCTGATAAGTGGCAGACTGAACGGCCAACCGATTTTACTAGGTTCCTTATACACCCCCAATATAGCACAGGGTACCTTTCTGAATGAGCTCTCAGAAAAACTGCTCCGGTGGAGGGATGTCCCGTGGCTCCTGGGCGGTGACTGTAATGTGGTACTTGATGTCTCCCTTGATCACTCCTTCCCTCCTCTCACTAGTACTACAGCTTCCTCTAATGCTCACCTTTTAAAAACCTGGCTGGGTAACTAGGCTCTTTCAGACATTTGGCGGGCACATCATCCTCACTCTAGAGTATACTCATTTTATTCCCTGTCTATAAGTTACATGTACGCCTCAACCGTATCTTACTCAAGACGCTGGTTGCCACCAACCAGGCGTGACAATGGCGCCTCGATGCTGCCCATGCCGAACAGGAGGTACTTTTGGACCGTCTGAAGTGCTATAATTATTTAGCGCATTCCACTCGCTCACACTCCACTGCGGACGAAGCCAGGAGACTGTTGGCTTATCTGATCAGACAAGAACACCCCAAACGCCCCATACACTTCTTATTCGATGATCTTGGTCGGGAGCGCAACACCCAACGAGACATTCATGCACTGATGACTGAACACTACACTCGCTTGTACGAGACCCATCTGACGGGCAACACCCAGGACGTAGAATCCTTCCTAGACACAGTGGAGTTGCCCACCCTTACGATAGACCAATCCCTGGAGCCTCCTATAACTGAGGACGAGGTACGAGACGCATTGTGTTCCTTGTCTTCTGGTAAAACCCCGGGGCCCGACGGCCTTCCTGCGGAGTTTTTTAAAGCCTACGCGGAATATTTAGTACCGAACCTCCACTCAATGTACCTAGAGGCAATCTGGGAAGGAACTCTACCCCCAACGATACGTACCGCTAACGTGGTGTCTATGTTGAAGCCTGGTAAGGACCCCGTGTCTTCCGGATCCTATCGACCAATCGCAATATTGAACTCGGATTATAAGATCCTGGCTAAGGTATTGGCCAACCGGCTGGCTCTACTGGTCCCTGCTCTAGTACACTCAAACCAGAATGGCTTTGTTCCGCAGCGCAATACGGCCCTGAACCTGCGCAGCTATTTTCGAGTGGCGGAATATGCCCCGATCGACTGGCCACGCTCTGGTTGCATGGTATTGGACCTTGAGAAGGCCCTCGATTCGCTGGCCTGGAACTTCCTTTTTTCTGTCCTGGCTCGTTTTAAGGTTGGCCCCTCCTTCCTTGGTTTGGTGCAACTACTATATCATAAACCGTCAGTTCGGGTTCGGACAGGCACATATATTTCGGATCCGATTCGGGTGCGACGGGGAACGAGACAGGGATGCCCGTTGTCCCCGCTTCTGTTTGCGTTGGCGGTGGAGCCACTGGCGGCCCACATTCACGTACATGTTGAAATGGGGATTGAACTGGGTGATGGCGTGCAAACCATTTCGCTGTACGCGGATGATCTATTGCTATATGCTCGGGACCTTCATGACATTTCCCCCCTCCTTTGACCGAGCCCTTAGCCATTTCGAGCGTGCCTCGGGGTTACAAGTCAACCCGACAAAATCCATACTTTCTCCGTTCTTAGGAGATACACCTGACCCGAGCTCCACGCTTGGGGGAATACCTGTAACCTGGTGCATTGACCCCTTTCGCTATTTGGGGGTCCGGGTGTATCGTTCCAAAACTGACCTCTTCAACGGGAATGTCACTCGGGCTGCCTCGGCGATTCGGTCTTAGATGGGTTTCTGGAAGACTCTACCATTGGCGATATCTGGCAGAATCGCCCTGGTCAAAATGGTGGTTCTTCCTCGCCTACTCTATTATTTTACCACTTTGCCCCTAGTCATCTCCCACCCCGCCCCTTCTTCAAACAATGGGAGAGAGTGATACAAGATTTTATATGGGGGACGTCGCGTCATAGAGTGTCCATGGGAAAGCTTTATCTGCCTCATGAGCTGGGGGGCCTTGCGGTACCCAATTTTGAGCACTACTATCTGGCCTACCAACTGCAGTGGATTGCCCGGTGGATGTCCTCCCGTTACTTATCAGATACGGCCTCTCGGCAGCCCCCGCTGCTGCTAAAAACCCTCTTACAAATTTTCCACCCTTGCTCCAAGTTTAGGCCTCCTGCTACTCTTCTCCTCACTGTAGCATACAAATGCTTCCGTAGGTGTCTTTTCCTCACTAGAACCACCGTCTCTTATGCACCCGAAATCCCACTGTTGGGAACTCCAAGAGGGGACACCTACACGACGGTGGCTGGGTTACATCAATGGGCATCAGAAAGGATAGAAGATGTGGGGGACCTTTTTCAGGAGGGTACTCTTATTCCATTTCAGGAACTCATGGCGGACGAGAACCTGCACCCTGGGCAGTTTTTATTGCACAGAACACTCATAGCTTCACTAGCGTCCAAATGGGGTACAATCACCCAGGAGCCTCCCACACACCACACGTTGCAGTATGTAACGCCCTGAACGTCTCAGGATCGTTTAACAGACACGATAATGAGAACGCAACCACTTGTGAAGGTTTAGTTATTTTAATGAAGGCAAAAATAATACAAGGAATAAACAAAGGTTATAGTCACTGGAATCCTCCAGGCTAAGTACGTTACCAGCCCACAGCACGGATGGTCCTAACCGTCCTCTGCATATACGCCGATCCCGGCGTATGCCAACAGAGGGCAGAAATGAAATGGCCGACAATGCCAATCGGTAGGCTGTGAGGGGCACGAAGAGTGTTGGGGAGTATCGAGGAGTCAGGGAAACACCCAGCCGGGGTCTCTACCTGAAGGGAGCAGCCGCTCAACCTCTTCCTCAGACTGCACCGGGACGCGGAGTCACCTCCTGGTGATGCGTCACCGATACCCCAATCACAAGCAAAGAAGACTGAACCGAGAGCAGCCGCTCGATCGATCCTGTGGACTTCCGAGTCTGTAACGCGGCAAACACCTCCTGGTGTGCGTTACAGCTGGCAGTCCCTGTATCTCTGGTCGGGCTGGGAGTTACGACTCCAACCAGCAAAAGCGCCACTGCGCTTTGACTCAGCCGAGTCAAAAAGCGAAGCTCAATGGTTATCCGGTAGAGCTTCCGGGTCCTTCACAGGTGACGATGGGGCAAGACACGGCCCAGGGAGTAACGACTCGACCTACCTCCGTTCTTGCCTTACTGGAGCACCACTCCGGAACACTGCTCTTCACTAAGCAGGTACGTCGGTGTAAACACAATATCCGACAGCGTTGTACCTCCCGGTTCCTCCCTTTATAGGGCGTGTTTTCCTTGAGTTATGTAACAGCTCTCCTGTTTACATAAGGGCGTGTTTTCCTTGAGTTATGTAACAGCTCTCCTGTTTACATAAGGGCGTGTTTTCCTTGAGTTATGTAACAGCTCTCCTGTTTACATAAGGGCGTGTTTTCCTTGAGTTATGTAACAGCTCTCCTGTTTACATAACCTCTCAACCGCTAAGCATCCTGGGAGATGTAGTCCGTTTTCGCTGGTTACCGTTTTCCTCCCCTCGCATGACAGGAATTCTTGACAGTACATCCTCCCTCTCAGCGGCTCCCCACGGGTCCAGCGCTGGCAGGAAAACGCCGATGGAACAAGGAGACCAAGCGCGGAGCATGAACCCCTTCAGCCGGTTCCCATGACTGCTCCTCCGGGCCATAGCCTTTCCACGCAACCAGGTACCACAGCTTCCCCCTGCGCCATTTGGACGCCCGTATGCCCGACACTTCATACTCCACCTCCGACTCCACGCATACCGGCCTAGGTGTCCCAGACGGCTTGGAGGGTGCTGGTTTGAGCAATGATACATGAAAGACAGGGTGTATCCGCAATGACTGGGGCAAGCACACCTTCACGTTCACGGGACCCATACACTTGGTAATTCGATAGGGGCCCATGTACTTGGGATGGAACACACTGTTCTTTCGAAACCTCATGTTTCTTGTGGATATCCAGACGTAGTCTCCAGTGCGGTACAGTGGCCCGGGCCTTCTCTTCCTGTCTGCCGCAGCCTTGTATCTTCTCTTGGCCTCTATTAGGACAGCCCTTGAGCGCATCAACGTGTCTTTTATGTGTGCCACCCTGTCCGCTGTGGCGGGAATCCTGTCCTCTCTGAACGGATGTAGAAATGGCAAGAACCTGGGATGTTGGCCATAGTTGCTATAGAACGGAGATGACTGTGTGGAGCTGTGAGTGGCGTTGTTATAGGCTATCTCTGCAACCCATAGCAAGTCGACCCATTCTTCCCTGCCCTGGTCCACAAAACATCGCAGATACTGTTTGAGCGTTTGGTTCAGGCGCTCGGTTTGGCCGTCCGTTTGAGGGTGGTAGCTGGTGGACAGGGCGGTCTTAACATGCAGCGCAGTGCACCAAGTCTTCCAGAATTGCGCAGTAAACTGCGACCCCCGGTCCGACACGATCACCCCAGGTAATCCATGCAGTCGTACCACATTCTTTAGGAGTAGTGACGCCAATTCCCCGGCCGTAGGGACTCTCTTGCAGGGGATGAAGTGCCCCATTTTCGTCAAGTAATCCACCACCACCAGTATTGCCGTCATCCCCTGGTCTACCGGTAGGCCCACCACGAAGTCCAGTGATATGCTTGTTTCCTTAGCCTAGGCGTGGGTATCAATAGGCACCTGCCCTTCAGGGGTATCCCGTCCTTCAACTGCCATTCTCTGTGACTGTGGAGCCACCTCCGCCATGCGAATGACCTGATCCCTCTCTTTATTCCCCTCAGGAAAGTATCCGGTTGGATAACCCCCAATACCATACTCGGGGAAATGATGGAATGCTCGGTCGCAGGCAATGGTTCCTTAACTGCAGATTGACGGGACAGGGCGTCCGCCTTCCGGTTTTCCGTCCCCGGCCGATATGTGATGCGGAAGTTGAACCCCGCAAAGAAGATCATCCACCGCAGCTGTCTGGGAGAAAGGTGTCTTGTGGCCGTCATGAACTGTAGGTTCAGATGGTCCGTGTACACCGATACCACATGTCTTGCCCCCATCAACCAATGCCTCCATTCGGTGAAGGCGTCCTTGATTGCGAGAAGCTCCTTCTCCGCAATATGGTAGTTGCGTTCGGCGTCGTTGAGTTTGCGGGACATGTACGCAACGGGATGAAGCACCCCTGTGTCGTGGTTGCGTTGGGACAAGATAGCCCCCAGCGCCACATCCGATGCGACCGCTTCCACCACGTAGGGGAGATCCGGATTGGGGTGAGCCAACACCGGCGCCTTACCAAAGGCGCTTTTCAGGGCCTCAAAGGCTTTGTTCGCTTCAGGGGACCAGACAAACTCCTTGGACTTCCTCAGTAGCTGTGTGATTGGGGCCACCAATCCTGAAAATCCATCTATAAACCGCCTGTAAAAGTTGGCGAAGCCAATGAAACTTTGGACGTCCTTCACGCTTTGGGGCACCGGCCATTCTTTCACCGCCTTGATCTTTCGTTCTGCCATCTCCTGTCCCTCTGGACTCAGCATCACTCCGAGGAATTCCACGGATGTGACGTGGAAGTCACATTTGCTGAGTTTACAAAACAGCATGTTTTCCCTCAGCTTTTGGAGCACCGCTTTGACGTGGTGTACGTGCTCCTCCACACTGGACGAATAGATGAGGATGTCGTCGATATATACGACCACGTAGATATCCAACTCCTCTCTGAATACCTCATTCAAAAAGTACTGAAAGGCTGCCGGGGCGTTGCACAGACCGAACGGCATGACGAGGTACTCAAAAAGGCCGAACCTGGTCTTAAAGGCGGTCTTCCACTCGTCTCCGTCCCTCATGCGCACCAGATGGTATGCCCCTTTCAAATCCAACTTGGTGTAGATACGAGCTTTCTTGACCTGTTCCAGAAGTACACTGATGAGAGGCAAGGGGTACCGATTCTTTACGGTTATCGCATTCAATGCCCTAAAGTCCACACAGGCTCTCAGCTCCCCATTAGCCTTCGGGATGAAGAAGAGTGGCGAGGCGGCCGGAGACTTGGACGGGCGGATGAATCCTAGCTTGAGGAGTTTATCCAGGTACCCCCGGAGATGCACGTTTTCAGGCTCCGTCAGGGCATACAGCCTGCCGCTGGGAACGCTGGCCCCTGGCACCAGGTCGATCTGGCAGTCAAACTGTCTATGTGGTGGTAGCACTTCCGCCTTCACCTCATCAAATACATCCTCAAAACTGTGATAAGCCTGGGGGAGAGCCACATCTTTTTCTGCCGCTGTAGCCACCGTCTGACTCCCGCTCTCATCTGCGTCAAGGGATTCCGTTCTTATTCCACAATGCTGGATGCAATACGGTGACGTCAGTTCGATGCGATGTGTTGGCCAATCCACAGAGGGGTTGTGTTTCTGTAGCCACGGCAATCCCAATATGACGCCATATTGGGGCGCTCGGATGATGTTAAAATCGATTTGTTCCAAATGGTTCCTCCCACATCTCATCGGAAGGACCCCCGTGTGCTGCCCGATGGGCCCCGTCACCAATCGCCTTCCGTCTACAGCATAGACGTCTTCGGGTACAGCTTTGGGAAGAAGCACTAGCCCTAGCCTGCATGCCTCGTTGTGGTCCATAAACATGCCAGTGGCCCCTGAATCCACCATGGCCACAACGGGTATCCACTGGTCATGCACTCCCACGTGCACCGTGAGAAACAGGTGTCGTTGTCCCTTAGTGACCGAGTTGGAAAGTGAAGGGATGGATGAGTGACTCCGAGATGCACCTTCTTTGGTCTGGGAGTCCTCTAGTTTTCCGCCGGTACGTCCACCACGGCTGTTACCGACCGGTTGGCCCGATAACGTGACGTCTTCGGTTTGGCAGGGCATTCACGTACGTAGTGGCCTTTTTTGCCACAATATAGGCACAATCCTTGTTTACGGCGTGACTCTTTCTCCGTGGCTGTGAGGCTCGCTCGTATTGCGCCGATGTCCATGGGTTCTCCCTTGGATGCGGTGGAAGTTTCAGGACTTCCCACTGTCACATAGGATGGAAGGGATTTTCCTTTTCTCCCATGATCCCCCTTTCTTTCACTTAGCCTATGTTCCAGCCGTAATACCAGGTTGATAAGGCCCTCACATGTCTTGGGTTGTGGGTCAATATGAGCCACGGCGTCCTTGAGCTCATCGCACAGCCCGTGATGGAAGAGCGCCGTCTGTTTAGCAACAGGCCACTTGGTTTCCGCAACCAGCCTTCGGAACGCGTTGAGATACTGCACCAGGTCGTTGGATCCCTGTCTCAACTCAAGCATTTCACGGTCCGCCGTGTACGAGTAAGCCCTTCTGTCGAAGACTTTCAGGAATTCCTCGCGAAAAGCACCCCAATCACATAAGATGGGGTCGTCCCTGCTCACCAGAGGTACGGCCCATTGTGCCGCGTTTCCAGCCAAATAGGATATAAGGAAAGCCACACGAGCCTGACTCGTGGGGAACGCCCTTGGTTTGCACGATAAATGGAGCGCCACTTGTGTGAGGAATACCTGCACTGTGTTAGGATCCCCACTGTACCTCTCTGGTGTTGCCAAGGGGACGGCTACCGGCATTTCCACTACTACCGCAGGGGTCTGGTTCGTGAGGGAGGTGCTGGGCGTGAGCGGGTCCAATTGGATAGCATCCAGTCTGGCTTTTACATCGGCTGTTTCTTGCCTGGAGGCAGCCAATTCAATTTGCACGGTCGCTAAAGCAGCCAGCACATCATCAAGTGTTGCCATGTCTGTTATCGACCGGGAGACAGTTAGTGTTATTAAGGTCGGATATTTTGTAACGCCCTGAACGTCTCAGGATCGTTTAACAGACACGATAATGAGAACGCAACCACTTGTGAAGGTTTAGTTATTTTAATGAAGGCAAAAATAATACAAGGAATAAACAAAGGTTATAGTCACTGGAATCCTCCAGGCTAAGTACGTTACCAGCCCACAGCACGGATGGTCCTAACCGTCCTCTGCATATACGCCGATCCCGGCGTATGCCAACAGAGGGCAGAAATGAAATGGCCGACAATGCCAATCGGTAGGCTGTGAGGGGCACGAAGAGTGTTGGGGAGAATCGAGGAGTCAGGGAAACACCCAGCCGGGGTCTCTACCTGAAGGGAGCAGCCGCTCAACCTCTTCCTCAGACTGCACCGGGACGCGGAGTCACCTCCTGGTGATGCATCACCGATACCCCAATCACAAGCAAAGAAGACTGAACCGAGAGCAGCCGCTCGATCGATCCTGTGGACTTCCGAGTCTGTAACGCGGCAAACACCTCCTGGTGTGCGTTACAGCTGGCAGTCCCTGTATCTCTGGTCGGGCTGGGAGTTACGACTCCAACCAGCAAAAGCGCCACTGCGCTTTGACTCAGCCGAGTCAAAAAGCGAAGCTCAATGGTTATCCGGTAGAGCTTCCGGGTCCTTCACAGGTGACGATGGGGCAAGACACGGCCCAGGGAGTAACGACTCGACCTACCTCCGTTCTTGCCTTACTGGAGCACCACTCCGGAACACTGCTCTTCACTAAGCAGGTACGTCGGTGTAAACACAATATCCGACAGCGTTGTACCTCCCGGTTCCTCCCTTTATAGGGCGTGTTTTCCTTGAGTTATGTAACAGCTCTCCTGTTTACATAAGGGCGTGTTTTCCTTGAGTTATGTAACAGCTCTCCTGTTTACATAAGGGCGTGTTTTCCTTGAGTTATGTAACAGCTCTCCTGTTTACATAAGGGCGTGTTTTCCTTGAGTAATGTAACAGCTCTCCTGTTTACATAACCTCTCAACCGCTAAGCATCCTGGGAGATGTAGTCCGTTTTCGCTGGTTACCGTTTTCCTCCCCTCGCATGACAGGAATTCTTGACAGTACATCCTCCCTCTCAGCGGCTCCCCACGGGTCCAGCGCTGGCAGGAAAACGCCGATGGAACAAGGAGACCAAGCGCGGAGCATGAACCCCTTCAGCCGGTTCCCATGACTGCTCCTCCGGGCCATAGCCTTTCCACGCAACCAGGTACCACAGCTTCCCCCTGCGCCATTTGGACGCCCGTATGCCCGACACTTCATACTCCACCTCCGACTCCACGCATACCGGCCTAGGTGTCCCAGACGGCTTGGAGGGTGCTGGTTTGAGCAATGATACATGAAAGACAGGGTGTATCCGCAATGACTGGGGCAAGCACACCTTCACGTTCACGGGACCCATACACTTGGTAATTCGATAGGGGCCCATGTACTTGGGATGGAACACACTGTTCTTTCGAAACCTCATGTTTCTTGTGGATATCCAGACGTAGTCTCCAGTGCGGTACAGTGGCCCGGGCCTTCTCTTCCTGTCTGCCGCAGCCTTGTATCTTCTCTTGGCCTCTATTAGGACAGCCCTTGAGCGCATCAACGTGTCTTTTATGTGTGCCACCCTGTCCGCTGTGGCGGGAATCCTGTCCTCTCTGAACGGATGTAGAAATGGCAAGAACCTGGGATGTTGGCCATAGTTGCTATAGAACGGAGATGACTGTGTGGAGCTGTGAGTGGCGTTGTTATAGGCTATCTCTGCAACCCATAGCAAGTCGACCCATTCTTCCCTGCCCTGGTCCACAAAACATCGCAGATACTGTTTGAGCGTTTGGTTCAGGCGCTCGGTTTGGCCGTCCGTTTGAGGGTGGTAGCTGGTGGACAGGGCGGTCTTAACATGCAGCGCAGTGCACCAAGTCTTCCAGAATTGCGCAGTAAACTGCGACCCCCGGTCCGACACGATCACCCCAGGTAATCCATGCAGTCGTACCACATTCTTTAGGAGTAGTGACGCCAATTCCCCGGCCGTAGGGACTCTCTTGCAGGGGATGAAGTGCCCCATTTTCGTCAAGTAATCCACCACCACCAGTATTGCCGTCATCCCCTGGTCTACCGGTAGGCCCACCACGAAGTCCAGTGATATGCTTGTTTCCTTAGCCTAGGCGTGGGTATCAATAGGCACCTGCCCTTCAGGGGTATCCCGTCCTTCAACTGCCATTCTCTGTGACTGTGGAGCCACCTCCGCCATGCGAATGACCTGATCCCTCTCTTTATTCCCCTCAGGAAAGTATCCGGTTGGATAACCCCCAATACCATACTCGGGGAAATGATGGAATGCTCGGTCGCAGGCAATGGTTCCTTAACTGCAGATTGACGGGACAGGGCGTCCGCCTTCCGGTTTTCCGTCCCCGGCCGATATGTGATGCGGAAGTTGAACCCCGCAAAGAAGATCATCCACCGCAGCTGTCTGGGAGAAAGGTGTCTTGTGGCCGTCATGAACTGTAGGTTCAGATGGTCCGTGTACACCGATACCACATGTCTTGCCCCCATCAACCAATGCCTCCATTCGGTGAAGGCGTCCTTGATTGCGAGAAGCTCCTTCTCCGCAATATGGTAGTTGCGTTCGGCATCGTTGAGTTTGCGGGACATGTACGCAACGGGATGAAGCACCCCTGTGTCGTGGTTGCGTTGGGACAAGATAGCCCCCAGCGCCACATCCGATGCGTCCGCTTCCACCACGTAGGGGAGATCCGGATTGGGGTGAGCCAACACCGGCGCCTTACCAAAGGCGCTTTTCAGGGCCTCAAAGGCTTTGTTCGCTTCAGGGGACCAGACAAACTCCTTGGACTTCCTCAGTAGCTGTGTGATTGGGGCCACCAATCCTGAAAATCCATCTATAAACCGCCTGTAAAAGTTGGCGAAGCCAATGAAACTTTGGACGTCCTTCACGCTTTGGGGCACCGGCCATTCTTTCACCGCCTTGATCTTTCGTTCTGCCATCTCCTGTCCCTCTGGACTCAGCATCACTCCGAGGAATTCCACGGATGTGACGTGGAAGTCACATTTGCTGAGTTTACAAAACAGCATGTTTTCCCTCAGCTTTTGGAGCACCGCTTTGACGTGGTGTACGTGCTCCTCCACACTGGACGAATAGATGAGGATGTCGTCGATATATACGACCACGTAGATATCCAACTCCTCTCTGAATACCTCATTCAAAAAGTACTGAAAGGCTGCCGGGGCGTTGCACAGACCGAACGGCATGACGAGGTACTCAAAAAGGCCGAACCTGGTCTTAAAGGCGGTCTTCCACTCGTCTCCGTCCCTCATGCGCACCAGATGGTATGCCCCTTTCAAATCCAACTTGGTGTAGATACGAGCTTTCTTGACCTGTTCCAGAAGTACACTGATGAGAGGCAAGGGGTACCGATTCTTTACGGTTATCGCATTCAATGCCCTAAAGTCCACACAGGCTCTCAGCTCCCCATTAGCCTTCGGGATGAAGAAGAGTGGCGAGGCGGCCGGAGACTTGGACGGGCGGATGAATCCTAGCTTGAGGAGTTTATCCAGGTACCCCCGGAGATGCACGTTTTCAGGCTCCGTCAGGGCATACAGCCTGCCGCTGGGAACGCTGGCCCCTGGCACCAGGTCGATCTGGCAGTCAAACTGTCTATGTGGTGGTAGCACTTCCGCCTTCACCTCATCAAATACATCCTCAAAACTGTGATAAGCCTGGGGGAGAGCCACATCTTTTTCTGCCGCTGTAGCCACCGTCTGACTCCCGCTCTCATCTGCGTCAAGGGATTCCGTTCTTATTCCACAATGCTGGATGCAATACGGTGACGTCAGTTCGATGCGATGTGTTGGCCAATCCACAGAGGGGTTGTGTTTCTGTAGCCACGGCAATCCCAATATGACGCCATATTGGGGCGCTCGGATGATGTTAAAATCGATTTGTTCCAAATGGTTCCTCCCACATCTCATCGGAAGGACCCCCGTGTGCTGCCCGATGGGCCCCGTCACCAATCGCCTTCCGTCTACAGCATAGACGTCTTCGGGTACAGCTTTGGGAAGAAGCACTAGCCCTAGCCTGCATGCCTCGTTGTGGTCCATAAACATGCCAGTGGCCCCTGAATCCACCATGGCCACAACGGGTATCCACTGGTCATGCACTCCCACGTGCACCGTGAGAAACAGGTGTCGTTGTCCCTTAGTGACCGAGTTGGAAAGTGAAGGGATGGATGAGTGACTCCGAGATGCACCTTCTTTGGTCTGGGAGTCCTCTAGTTTTCCGCCGGTACGTCCACCACGGCTGTTACCGACCGGTTGGCCCGATAACGTGACGTCTTCGGTTTGGCAGGGCATTCACGTACGTAGTGGCCTTTTTTGCCACAATATAGGCACAATCCTTGTTTACGGCGTGACTCTTCCTCCGTGGCTGTGAGGCTCGCTCGTATTGCGCCGATGTCCATGGGTTCTCCCTTGGATGCGGTGGAAGTTTCAGGACTTCCCACTGTCACATAGGATGGAAGGGATTTTCCTTTTCTCCCATGATCCCCCTTTCTTTCACTTAGCCTATGTTCCAGCCGTAATACCAGGTTGATAAGGCCCTCACATGTCTTGGGTTGTGGGTCAATATGAGCCACGGCGTCCTTGAGCTCATCGCACAGCCCGTGATGGAAGAGCGCCGTCTGTTTAGCAACAGGCCACTTGGTTTCCGCAACCAGCCTTCGGAACGCGTTGAGATACTGCACCAGGTCGTTGGATCCCTGTCTCAACTCAAGCATTTCACGGTCCGCCGTGTACGAGTAAGCCCTTCTGTCGAAGACTTTCAGGAATTCCTCGCGAAAAGCACCCCAATCACATAAGATGGGGTCGTCCCTGCTCACCAGAGGTACGGCCCATTGTGCCGCGTTTCCAGCCAAATAGGATATAAGGAAAGCCACACGAGCCTGACTCGTGGGGAACGCCCTTGGTTTGCACGATAAATGGAGCGCCACTTGTGTGAGGAATACCTGCACTGTGTTAGGATCCCCACTGTACCTCTCTGGTGTTGCCAAGGGGACGGCTACCGGCATTTCCACTACTACCGCAGGGGTCTGGTTCGTGAGGGAGGTGCTGGGCGTGAACGGGTCCAATTGGATAGCATCCAGTCTGGCTTTTACATCGGCTGTTTCTTGCCTGGAGGCAGCCAATTCAATTTGCACGGTCGCTAAAGCAGCCAGCACATCATCAAGTGTTGCCATGTCTGTTATCGACCGGGAGACAGTTAGTGTTATTAAGGTCGGATATTTTGTAACGCCCTGAACGTCTCAGGATCGTTTAACAGACACGATAATGAGAACGCAACCACTTGTGAAGGTTTAGTTATTTTAATGAAGGCAAAAATAATACAAGGAATAAACAAAGGTTATAGTCACTGGAATCCTCCAGGCTAAGTACGTTACCAGCCCACAGCACGGATGGTCCTAACCGTCCTCTGCATATACGCCGATCCCGGCGTATGCCAACAGAGGGCAGAAATGAAATGGCCGACAATGCCAATCGGTAGGCTGTGAGGGGCACGAAGAGTGTTGGGGAGAATCGAGGAGTCAGGGAAACACCCAGCCGGGGTCTCTACCTGAAGGGAGCAGCCGCTCAACCTCTTCCTCAGACTGCACCGGGACGCGGAGTCACCTCCTGGTGATGCATCACCGATACCCCAATCACAAGCAAAGAAGACTGAACCGAGAGCAGCCGCTCGATCGATCCTGTGGACTTCCGAGTCTGTAACGCGACAAACACCTCCTGGTGTGCGTTACAGCTGGCAGTCCCTGTATCTCTGGTCGGGCTGGGAGTTACGACTCCAACCAGCAAAAGCGCCACTGCGCTTTGACTCAGCCGAGTCAAAAAGCGAAGCTCAATGGTTATCCGGTAGAGCTTCCGGGTCCTTCACAGGTGACGATGGGGCAAGACACGGCCCAGGGAGTAACGACTCGACCTACCTCCGTTCTTGCCTTACTGGAGCACCACTCCGGAACACTGCTCTTCACTAAGCAGGTACGTCGGTGTAAACACAATATCCGACAGCGTTGTACCTCCCGGTTCCTCCCTTTATAGGGCGTGTTTTCCTTGAGTTATGTAACAGCTCTCCTGTTTACATAAGGGCGTGTTTTCCTTGAGTTATGTAACAGCTCTCCTGTTTACATAAGGGCGTGTTTTCCTTGAGTTATGTAACAGCTCTCCTGTTTACATAAGGGCGTGTTTTCCTTGAGTTATGTAACAGCTCTCCTGTTTACATAACCTCTCAACCGCTAAGCATCCTGGGAGATGTAGTCCGTTTTCGCTGGTTACCGTTTTCCTCCCCTCGCATGACAGGAATTCTTGACACAGTACCTTCACGTGATGGGGGAACGGGAGACACCTCACACGCTGGTTCGCATCTTCACTTCGACAGCATACGGAGGTAGATCTCACCCGACTTCGACTTGATTGGGAAGGGACCCTGGGTAGGGCGTTTACAGATAGGGAAAGGTTGGCAGCCTGTGGCAGTCCGAGCCGCATCCCTCGTAACCAGCGATTCAAACAAATACAAATTTTCATATTGCATCAGGCCTACCTTACCCCAGCCCAAATCAACAGGTACTTCCTCCGCATAGATGCGGCTTGCCCCCGTTGGCAGCAATTAGACGCCGTCATGCTTCATATGCTTTAGGGTTGCTCGGTTTTGTCGGACTATTGGAGCGCAGTGACGGCCACCCTCACAACTTGCACCTCATGCACCATTCCCCCGACTTGGGAGGCCCATGTACTGCACCTCTTCAGCAGAAACAAGAAATACAGAGCTGTCACACGATTTATAGACCTGGATCTCATAACGGCTAAACGCTTGTTTACCAAGCGATGGAAATCTCCCCTGTCACATCACCCGCTTGCTTGGTGCCGATCCCTGCTTAACTGGGCGAGAGCGGAGGGTGCGGTGCTCCGCAGCAGAGGACCTACTGGGCATTCAAATGTTTCCTCTGGCACCTCAATGGGATGCAATGGTCTCCAAACTCTTTGGGGTGGACACTGACACCGAGAACCCGACTACAACACAAAGAGCTATCACACAGGATATATCCCCCAATGGAGTGAATGCGGTCTAACGCCAACACCCGCACTGCTTTAACTCCTCTGTCTCAGAGCCCCGCTGTCACTAAGTCTTAGCGGTTTTTGACCCCCCCAGCTACATTGGATGCAGCAGGTCTTGAGCGACTCTCCCCTAACCTTCCTTCACTTTAGTTGTCCTCATTTGGTTGTGCCCTATGTCCCCGGTTGAGTTTGAACTGCACTGTATCTGCATTATTCACATGCTACCTAATACCATGATTTGTCAGCATTGCTGTGTTCTTTTTGAGATATTGCCGCACGATTTGATACACTCACCATACCCTGTATCTCCGCTTTCCTGTTGCTAATAGTTATTGTGTACCGTGCCACGGGTAATCAATTTTCTCCTTTTTCTACTGATGTCATGAGCGCTGTTCTGACTGTATGCTTTCTTGATAACGTGCAACATGAACAAAAGGTTAATAAAAACAATTTAAACGATGTTTGTAGTGCATGAAATATATGTGGTTTTATAGTTTGTAACATTTAAATTGTGATATTCCTTATTTTTTGTGTGGTAAATATTTGGGGATTCTTTTACAAGTGTTTTATTTGGTATTTGGTTTGTTTGCCATCTTTTGCATTTTTTCAGGAAATAAATTTGATTATATATTAATAAATATTATTTGTTCATTTCCTTCATTATTTGTTTTTTCCGGAATGTATGTTTATTTTTTATTTGGCTTTTGGAGGTGCTCCTCCATGAATATGTATTTTATTTGATATTTTATTTCATTGTTTACATTTTTGCATTTTGAGGGAGAGAGGGAATTCATTTTTTAAATATTTATGAGGGTTAATATATTTTTTTTGAGTTGTAGTTAATTTTTTATACATTTTATTTAGTGGATGGGAAATGTTATGTGTTTTATCGTATTAATGATTACATTGTTAGATAATTTGGTATTGTATTTATGTATTGTTTTTGCTTTTGTGTTGTGAATTTTAAATGTTATTTGTGTTATTTAGTATTTATTTATTAGTATTTATGTAAACAATTTTTACTTTGCAGTTGGAGTGGAATTTGCTCAAGGTTAAGTATATATTTAAGACTGATTTGTGAGAATTGTTTAATAATATTTATTATTTGTTTATTATATTTATATTGTCTAGGGTTATATTTTGTATTTTTTTAGAGTAGTATACATCCTATGGATTTTAGGTATGGTGGTCTTCGATTGTTAGCAAATAGTGGGACTTTGCTTTTTGAGTAATTGTGCATTTCTTTTGTCTGTTGTGTCCCTTTAGGCTTTAGTTGGGTTGTAGCTTGTTCTATTCCTAGTTTTGATAACCTTGCTCTTTTTTTCATTAAGTCTAAAAATTGGTAGAGATTATTTGGTGACTTTATCCTAATGTTCCCTGAAAGTAATTGTGCTACCCTTCAACTGTGTTGTTGTGTTTTTTGCTTGTTGTGCCATGATGCTATCATATACAATCCAGCATGGTATATGATACATGGTGTGGCATATGTGACTGTAACTGTGCAATCTGCCAACTCTAATATCTTCAAAATAGTCCATATGAGGAGGTATTTTGTGTTCATGTAGTAGTAGATGGTACGATGATTCTTGCAATAGATTATAGTGTTTTGCTATCTCAATTAACGGACATATGCAACATCAGTTAATTTTTTATTTCATGGGCGAATTTGGCTTTTGTTGAATATTCAACATTTTTTTTTAGGTGTCTCCATATATTTTGATTAAAGTGGTAATAACACCCTCTAATAGCTGTGTGAGGATATATTTTTTTTTAATTATTGAAATCATTACTTTTTCAAGGTCAGTTAATATTTGTGGATAGTAAATATTTTGGATTTAATTTAATAGTTTGTGTCGTGGTATTCTCCATGAATTGCATAGATTTGTGTTGTGGTGGGCGTGATTTGAACATGCAGGCCATCATCCATTTATTGCTCTGAGTTACTGTTAGTTTGTTATTGTTTGTCACATATAGAATTATTCTCCTTTCATTATTGGTGTTGTCATATAGAAGGAAAGTTCCATTGGGGTGTGTTACTGATTACGAGTTAACTTGCAGTGGCGCAGGATTGGCGGTCAACCATATTGCTGATTACGACTTACAAAGTGGTATCGGCGGTGGACCGCCTGCTGCGCCAGGGAACAGTCGTTCCCTGGCAGTGGCGCAGGAGTGCCACAAAGCATTATGCTGAGCAGGGACTGGCACAGTCCCACTCAGCATATTTTGAGTTCTTACACCACCAGCCTTTTCATGGCAGAGCCCCGTCATGAGAAAGCTGATGGTGCAAGAACATAGAGAGCCCTACAGGGCCACCATGTCTCCCACACCATGGGATACATTCAGGGGGGCACAATATGTGAACCGCGAACAAGCATCCTGGGACCGGTTTTGGGTTAACAGCTCTCATCAGCCAGGCTAGCTTAAATCCGGTGGCAAAGTGAGCAAGGGACTCACTTCTGGGCATACCCTGCCAATTTCGGGCAAACAAAGCAACCACAAACAGATGATGGACGGAGTGCTGAAACGTTTTAGACACTCGCCCCCAGTCACAGATCTGGGTTGTATCCATCATCGTTCTTAGGCTCACTTCGCCACCTCAGTTCAGACCCAGCTATATGCAAATCAGTCTTGACCCTGTGCCTCATGGGAACAGCCCAGACCGAACTGCCTAGCCAGGTCTTCCCTGAACCGGAAACAAAGCATCCTGGGACTGGTTTCGGGTTAACAACCCTCATCAGCCAGGCTAGCTTGAATCCGGTGGGAAAGTGAGCTTCCCGATGTAAAACATACATACTAGAGTACGTTCTGGATCTCCCACTACACCTCAATTCCAAATAACTAAGTCCAATAATCATTTTTTTTTTTTAAATATTTTTTATTGTGCACTGCAAGGAACATACAGGTGTACACGGTAAATCATAAGCATTATGAAGGCCTTGCATATTAGAAAGACGGCCCGGATCCTGGTCGCATGGTAAGATAAGGCATACATTCATCTTACAGAAATTACAACATGACTTACAGTATAAATTAGCAATCTGTGTATCCAGACAGGTAACTATTATACTAATAAGTGGTATCTTGTGCAGTACCCATTACATTCCCCTCCCAAACTAACCCTCCCCAAACAACGTGAGCCAAGTCTTCACACACAGGGAATGTTCAAGGAAAGGAGAGTGAAATTACATACATAGCCATGCCTCGTGGCCAGCATGAACTTGAATGAGGGGAGTCAAAAAGGACAAAGGTCTCCTGCACGGAATCACGCTTGAACATCCCTTGACATCTGACTGGCGTATCTTCGCCAGGGGTCAAATTGCGAAGGGTCAGTGGCATAGGCAGACAATCAGAGGTGTTCATTGTCTGCCAATCAGACACATGTGTAATCCCTAGCATACCCAACACACGTACACGTACAGTGTGCATAGCTGCCACTGCCTGTAAATGTCCCCCCACACGTTATGAGTCAGTGCTTCCCAGACCAAACGCCCTCAAAATTCCTGCACACCAGTATGGATGACATGTGATTACCACACCTTGCAATCCTCATTGGCTCATGTGACATTTCCTGTTGACTGATGTACTTACACACGTGCATGACTGATTGTCACTGTTCAATGTGTGCGCGATGTAAAGCACTGTCACACCCCCCACTCATATCAGTAGCGCCATACAACAAATAAGAAGCACATGAGCGAGCGGACATGGAGAGATGAGGGGGAATGGACGAGGGTGCCAGAGAGGTAATCCAAGGAGGAGGGCATGAGTGAGAGCATAAGAAGTGTCACCTGCCGGATACTCCCACCTCAGTAAACCTCCGCCTCCCATCAGGAGGTCCTTTCAAGGAAAAAACACACTTCTTGAGAGTGACAACATCTATTAAGAAAATCTGGAAGGAAAGCATGCGTCTCCCTGGCCCTTGTGAAACTGAGGCGAGACAAAGTGGTACCCTGAAGCAGGCCTAGCGAGAGACATAAGTGACAACTCTGGCACGCAGTGGCCCACCCGAATGCATTGTTGAACCACACAAATAAAGATTCCTGGAGCCGGCCCTACCTGGGAGGCATCCCAAATGTTGATGACAGCCATTAATGGCACACTCATTGGCCTCGTACCACTACAGGCAAGTGAACCCGTCTCTAGGATCCGCAAACACTACCACTCCATCAACGTGCTAGTGGTATGACCGGCGTAGCAGATCATCTCACACGTGTGCAGAGTAACTGGGGTTGGCACATGACCGCTACATCTGGCGGGACAGCACCATCACTCCCGCACCCAACCCACACATGCCCAGTGATGATGACAGTGGTGAGGAAGAAGGCCTTGACCAGCGTCTACAGCTCATCGGCAACTAGTCCCATTGAGTGTAATGCAGCAATGAACGAGCATGACTGTGTCTGTGTGCCTTGCTGTCGTCTCAGACAAATTCCCATGAGATTTCGCACACATACCGGACTATGCGCCAGAGTTGAAAACACATGCATGCAGGGACTGAGCACCCAGAAGCACCACTACGCACAGGACACCACTGCCATACTGCCTCACTTGCTCCCCTACTCACTCTGAGGCATCCAAGCGCATGTACAAAAGCAGACAATTTGAAGACAAGAAACGTTTCCAAATGTGACGTTTTTACTAGAGTGTCAAAGCATGCTAAATACGTGCCACTACAGGTAGAAAATGCATGAGTACTGAACCAGTAACCACAGTGACATATCCATTTCACATGAAGCAAGATGTGGCATCAATAACCCCTCTGGACGTCGAATCATGAGCATACCCCCCCACCCTTTGCAGGAAGGAGTCACATGGGATAGCCCAGGTCTATGACCTTTGTCAGTAGAACCCATTACCCAGACTATACATGGTGAGATTACACAACATTGGCTGTGTCACACTCATCATTGGACGTTTACCAGTATCTGGACGGTACACCAGGACAAGTTAAGCATATCCCTGTGGGGACCAACAGCCTTGCAGGGGGCACGGCGTCAAACCCGGCCAAAGAGGGGGGGGGGCGTCCTGTACCTGCGTGTAACCCTGACTCGAGCCCTGGGTACTTGCCAAACAACAACGCCGTGTCTTCTTCGTGCGCTACAGCTCCATAATGGAAGCTGGGCTCATGCCAGATGACAAAGTCCACGACAGTCAGATGACAGCATCCACTTGCCCTGGGCTGTGGTACCAAGCGCAATAGACCGAAGAGCACAGCACAGTTCAAGCCAATGCAGACAGGGCCATAGTCAGAGAAATGGATGCCACATCTTGTCAGGTGGCGTGCAGAAAGGGAGACGATTGATTTTGTCACCAACAGTTCCTGTTGCCATAAAGTAGTTATGAATCCAAGAAGGCACACGCAGCTTCGAAGGCAATCATTCCTAAGAGACAATCCAGTTAATCTACAGCAAAGAGGACCGCCGTCCAATCCAGCAGTATGAAGGAACAGATGTGCTCCTCGCACCACGAAGTTGCAAGGGGCATCCCATCGCAACCTGGGAGAGGTTCGATGTAGGCATGGCACAGGAGCCATTGCTGATAAGCACAGGCGCAGCTGTCAGCCTGCCTGACACATTGAATTGAATCCCATAAACGTGTCTCACCAAAGCAGTCTTGCACGTGGACCAACAAAGGAGTCACCCACAGCTCATGATCCAGGTCAGCAAGGTATGTGTTTGAAAGGCAGACATCCATGGCCGACTGAAACTGACATTGTCTGCAGGAAAAGACGCGTTGCACGCAAGTGTAGTAGGCATAGCGGAAAGTTAGGCTATAGCTGATGCCCAGCACAGCCAGTGGGACACATCCAAAGAGAAGCTGCATGCGGGCACAGTACAGTTGCAACAGACCGGACTCGGCCTGGCCCACCGGACGGTCAGACATTGCGTGAGAGCAATCTCAGACACAGCGCTCAGCTGTACAGCCAAAGTAATGGTCAGAAAGTGCGAAATGCAGTGTGCAAATTGGGGGACCGACATCCGGTGGTACTTTCAGAAAAGCATGGAAGGGAGGGACAAGTCCAGAGCCCACAAGTCCGATAAAAAGTGGGCAACGGCCTTCAGTAACAGACGCTATCAATACTCTATGTCAGTTCCTGCGAAAATAGTGGGAGAGCCGTTTTCAGCACTGACTGAATTGCGCGAGACGGTCAAGACACCTGGTATCCGAAGGTCTTTGGGCTGGTGTGGCAGCGACTACCTGGCTACACAGAGGCTCATTGCGCCTGCACACTCATTGGTGTACGCTTTCGCTTTGCGAATGTGAGGCCACGATTGACTGTCCACAATCACTTATGGGGGAGTTAGCCAAACATTGGCACAGAAAGGACACGTCTGCAACTGTTACCATATGCCGAATGCCTCGCCTGTGCACGCAGTAGGGGCCATGTAGGTCCGCATCACCTGAACGGACCAGGGACTCTGTATCCGAGGCTTCACCTTCCGGGCGGGGGGCTGGCTGGGCTTGTCCATGGCATGCTCGCTTTCTGTTGCTATCGAGTCACCTTTTGGAGATAGGTCACTTTTGGCAGCATGTTCAGCATACTGCACAACTTAGCTGTTCATGTTTGCCACATTTGAATTGAGGTGACATGACTTTTGCCTTGGTTTTACTAGGCAATCATGTCAGAATGTCATCAGTCGCACATGCTGTTGAGGTACATACAGGGTTTTGAGTGGGCCAGGTCTCGCTGGGCACCGTCATTTTCATAAGGGGGCCTCGGTACAGGTCTCTTTTGTGCTCTGTTTTGTGCCCTGCCACAGGCGGTCCATTTTTTTTAGCTGGAATGCATTGACATCAGGCACATCGATGTGCGCATGATCACACTCCTCACTTCTCACTGGTGGAGTAGTTATGGCATGACGTGATGCCAGGTGTGCGTTGTGGGGAAGTGAAGTCCTTTGTGGATTTATTGTGTCTTGGGAAATCACTCCTACGGAGACTCATGAGCAGCAACATCCTTGTGGGGGTCATTTGGGTCCATGCTGTTTGTGAGGGGAGACAGAGAGCCATGTGGGAGTTGTGGTGTTGCGGTCAGGGCTCGACATCCCACTCCCCAGTGAGATGGCTAGCTACCTGTTGGGAGGCACAGTTGACAGTGTTAGCTGTCATATGGCTGTAGGGTGGGGAGGGTGAGCCATGCTGTTCGGGAGGGAGGCCAGGGTGCATGAGCTGCCACCTACCTGTGAGGTTGAGCTGATTGAGGAGATGCTGTCTTTGTGATCCATTCATGTTGTAAGCGTGCATTCCACATGAGTTTGATGCGGGCGGGCGATTGGGGCTCACTTGTTGTGCACAACAGTGTATTGTATTGTGATGTGATCATTTTGTTGGTACTTATCAGCCTCCAGTCCCCCCCAGTTCCTGTGTGACTTTGTGGATGCATTATGGCAGGCACTTACTCCTCCCATTCGGTGAAGGTTGGTGGTGGAATGGGAGGGACTGTGACTGGAAGAGCTGTGAAGACCAACAGGAGTACCCCGGGGGCACCGAGCCGACTCGACTGGTGCTGACTCTGGCGACGGCCAGGGGGCGGAGCTTGGGGGAACAGAAAAACCTGGAAGAAGGAGCAGCTGGGGTGGAAGCGAGGAGCTACACGGAGACCCACGACCCGAGGAGGAAGGCAAGAGGATACCGGAGGAAGAGACAGAGGAGTCCGGTCCGACGGGAGCCCAAAGCGACGACGGGAGGATCCAGAGGAGAACCGGGATGTACCCCGAGGAAGGCGCCACGGACGAGACGTCTGGGGCCCTATCATCGGGTCCCAGTTTCAGGCAAGTGATAGGGAAGACAGGGCGCACATTGGTAGAGTGGTGGCAAGCGCAGTCCGGCTTCTCCGGTCTATAGGACAGCTGGGGAATAGCGTAAGGGGAGGGAGGCTTCCTTTTCTTTTCTTCTTCAGGGGCGGGCACAAACGGGGGCCAGGGAAAACCCACGCTCACCTCCAATGGGAATCTGCCTGAAGAAAGGGCCCGGAGACGGGAGAGAGAGGTTAAAACCTGAATGGCCACACGGGTTCCACTGGGTGATTGGGGAGAGAAAGACTAACAAAAAGGAAGATAGCGCAAAAGCCTACGCGCGTAAGAAAAGTAACAGGGAGAGATAAGACCCTGACGTCTCATATTTTTCTTTACCAAGGGGACGCCCCGCAGGACAGCCCACGGGAGCGGGAAAGCAGCGGAGGCCGACATCGGTGCACAGAACCAACAGAGCCCGGGGATACGGACCACAGCGGAGAGCCGACTTCAGCACCGACAGTTCCACAGTCCCTCGTCTGTACACCCCAATAAAAGTTTATACACCAAGCTCCTTTGCCTTGTCCAGTCTGTGGGGGCGTGACAGGGACGCCACCAGTACTCTGGGCCTCCGCGTTGTTCCTCTGGGCCGGATACTTATCCCGGCCATTGGGGTCCCACCACTGCTTCCTGATATCACGCACAGTGCGTAGGGTGGTCCCTGCGGCATTGACTTTGTTGTGGATCCTTGCCCACATCTGATTCTTGCGCACAAGTGGGGTGTGTTGGACCAGGTGCCTCTAGGTGTCTCTTCCATGCTGCGCATCGCTTTCCCTACCAAGAGCAGGTTGGGGTGTGTCATTGTGGCGTGTGTGTTGTGATTGAGGGCAGCAGGGAGTACAGGAACACTTTGGCGTTGTTGTGGGGTTGGTTCTGTCCGCCATTTATTTGGCCTATGTGTGTGCGTGGCGGTCGGACGCAGTGCTCGGTCCGCCAGCTCTGTGTTCTCATCGTAATTAACCGTGCGGTCCTGCTGCTGCAGGAGCGATCTTTTCGAGCCGTTGTACAGCTTTCCCTGTCCACCGCGGTCGGATTTGCTGCTTTTCCGACCGTGGTGGACGGTGTTTTGTGACATCCGTCTGCCGCGTTCTGTTTTTTTGCGTACGTTGCATCGTAATTTGACCGACGGAAATGCAGCGGCCCATGTGGGGGGATTTTTTCCAACACCATGGCGGTTGGAGGATATTTCCGTCCTGCATCTTAATGGGCACCTATGTTCTTTTGATCTTGTGGGAGGCATACAGTAATCCTGCAAATCTTGAATGTCATGATAAAATGTCAAATGCCCCAATTTGTCATCAAATCTGTCCTAGAAAACCAGGCGGTGCAGGTACACAGGAAGTAACCAGTTAAATTAAGCAAGACTTCTTTTGTACCTCAGACGTAACACTTTTTCATAACTGCACCCTGCTAGTGCCATCATGATGGGCAATGACCACTATTATAACTGGTGACTAGGTGAGATTTAGCTATAAATAGAAAAAAAACTTTTGAATATATAAGTTGTTTGTCTCTATACAATGTATTTGAGCTCCTGTTGATTAAGACATGTGTATCTAATTTCAGGTGTGGAATATCTTATCTACAATGTTACAGGTCCCATAGACATTCAAATCTCTGTAGATCAGCGCCGGTTTCATTAACTCCTGCGATGATGTAGTTATGACATACGAAATGCATGCTTGCCCTCACTTTTGAGACATTGTACCCCTAAATCGTGTGGATATATAGTGGTGATAATCTTCTGCACACTGATTTCGTCATAGAAATCATATGATTGTGTTATATTGAGTCACAATTCTACTCAATTTCTTGGGTGTTTGTTTAAGGTTCCTACTATCATGGTGACCCTTTGTTTCATCTTCTCCAATCGTTTCATAGATCTCCACACTGGGGGGTGTTCAAGTCACACCTCTTGACTATGTGGGGTGTTGTTTACCACTACTGAGCAAACACAAGGAGATGATGGAGGGAGTGCTAACACTTTTCAAACACTCACCCCCAGTCACAGATCTGGGTTGAATCCATCATCATTCTTTAGCTCAATTTGCCACCCCAGTTCAGACACCGCTATATGCAAATGAGTCTTGACCCTGTGCCTCATGGGAACAGTCCAGCCTGAACTGCCAAGCCTTGTCTTCCCTGGACCGGAAACAAGCATCCTGGGACCGGTTTGGGCTAGCAGCCCTCTTCAGCCAGGCTAGCTTGAATCCAGTGGCAAAGTGGCCATACGAATGTATTATACTCATAATGATGGGAGTTCTATTTTGTATTATTTCCAGCCCTGAAGAAGTCGAGGGTTATCACCCTAACAATAAAATACGTGTTGGCTGGACTTTAGAATACATTGAGACATTACTTGCCTCCTTCTATTCACCTATATTTTATCGAACTTTCGGTTTACTTGGATGCGTGTGCATATGAATTGACATTATTCATTTCGGATCTTCGGGTCACAACTCTGAGGGTTTTAGGGGTTTTTCCCTCACCTGTGGCACCGAAAGAATTAATTCTGTGTATTTACATCATGTTATTTGGCGAGCGCCGTTTATTCCTGTGTGAATTAACACCCCCATATTGTTAATGACCACTATTATGTGAAACGTACGCTCTACAATCACTGTGGAACAGCTCATACACACCATTTACATATAGGATATTCAAAAAGAGCAATGCAGTTTTTTTTGGGGGGGTAAAATTCTGTTGAAGCCCAGTGTATGTATATCCAACAGCTGTAGAGGCTCCCTGACCTTATATCTTATCGGACCCTGTGGAATGCCTTTATAAAATTAACCCCCACAACAGATAGTGATTTTTTTTAACTGAAAGTGCTCAAGTTGTTTAGCTTCAGTATACCAGCGAAGAAAGGCTAAACCCCCCGGAGAGCCTGCTTACTTCATCAAAGAGAAGGTGCGCCTATAACACCTAGGCCATTTCCTGGTATGCCGCTTCTTGCAGGGGGTTCGAGGCCTAAAGAAGTGGGATAGCCTCTCCCACTGAGCGTGATAGCATGAAAACGCGCTGTTAGGTGCTCAAGTAAAACGTAATTTTTGATAACGGTAATGGGAAGTGGGGCCGGCAAACTTTTGTTTAAATCCGCGCCTGTGGAAACCTTTACATTTTTTAAAACTAGGCACCTAGGAGTATCCAGGTTGGGGTGACTTGTGTGGCTCTCATCAGGTTTTTTTTACCCGGAATCCCTTCACTAAAAAAACAAATTTTCCTCACAATTCTGTGATGGAAAGTTCTGGAATCTGTGGTAAGCCACAAACATCCTACCACCCTGTGTTCCAAAATGTCTCCTGATAACAATGGTACCCCACTTGAGTGGGTAGGCCAAGGAGCCACGACGCAAATGGTCCTAAAGCGCTACATTGAGAGATAAGAAACAGGAGTAGCACAGGGGCCACCGTCATTTTTAAAAATTAGACGACCAGCGGAGTCCATGGTGGTGTGCCACAAGGTTTTCTTACCCACAATGCTCTGCAAACCTCAAACATTGCCTGAAACAATGCTTTTGCCTTACATTTCTGTGAAACTTCCGAATTCCGCAGGAATCTATAAAACTCCTCCCACAAAGTATTACCCCATTTATGCTGATACAAACGCTGCCCCTCTTGTGTGGATAGGCCTAGTGCCTGCAACAGAAACAGATCATACCAAGGTCATTGGGAGTACCCTGAGGTCACAGATAGGTGGGAAGATGAGAGGGGGCTGACGCAGAAGCGAATCCACGTCACCCCAGCCCTATTTTCTTTTTAAATGGAAGCCTCCGGTGTTTGCACCGGAGGATCCATTGGATCCCTCCACAGTGTCAGCCAGTGGATGACACACGCACTTGGGAGGGAATGCGGGTGTCAGCTGTTGGGCGACACCCGCACTTAACAGGTTAATCATACATGCACTAAAAATTCATCGGTTGTCAAAGTCTGAGCAGAACAAAATATATTCTTATAAGAACCTGATAAAGGCTGTCTGAAGGTACCACAAATAGACAGGTCTGTTAATGTTAATGTTGATGTTAATGTTATTGGGTATTTATAAAGCGCATGTACGCCGGGTTGGCTTCATGGCGCTAGCAGACATCTTGACAAAGGCAGCGGAAAACTAATCCTGAGTAAACAGCCAGGTTTTCAGGAGTTTCCTAAATGGAAGGAGGTCAGTACACATACGAAGCACAAGAGGGAGGGAATTCCACAACTTGGGAGCAAGAGTGGCAAACCTGCGGCCTCCAAGACGAGACCTCTTGAAGTTCGGACTAGTAAGAAATGAAAGGTGGGTGGATCTTAGGTGACGAATGGGGGAGTACCTACGTATAATGTTGTTAATGAATTCCGGACTGGTACCGTGTAAAGCCTTGAAAATAAGGCAACCGGTTTTGAAGATACAGCGACGTGATACCGGGAGCCAGTGTAATTTCCTCAACAGAGGAGAGGCGGGTTGCCATTTAGGTTGGTGGTAGATCAGACGGGCAGCCTGGTTTTGGACCAACTGAAGGCGTTTGAACAAATAATGGGGCATTCCCAGGTAGACCGAGTTGGAATAATCTAAGTGGGATAGCACAGTAGAATCATGGTTTGGACCAAAGCTTCATGAGTAAGAAAGTGATGAATTTTCCTAATTTTTCGCAGTTGGTAAAAGCACTTGGACACCACTGCTCCAACCTGGGCTTTTAAGGATAGACCACTATCCAGAAGTACCCCCAGAGTCTTGGCGGAGCTAGAGGGGATAGGAGGTGGGCCGAGTGCAGGAGGCCAATAATGGGGGCCCCAGTGCTTAAGGCTGTCCCCAGTAAGGACCACTTTCGTTTTTCCCGGGTTTAGTTTCAGGTGGTTCAGATCCATCCAAGTTTGGATGAACAACATAGTCTCCTGGAACTCCGTGACGGAGTCATTAGACCCGTCAACCTTGAGAAGAAGCTGCAGATCATCAGCGTAGTTGAGAACCAATATCTTTCTCTCTTTCAATGATTTGATCAGAGGGGACATATAGATGTTAAATAAGTGTGGGGAGAGGGCCGAGCCCTGAGGCACCCCACAAGTAATATTGTGAGAGTCAGATGAGAATTGGCCAAGGCGCACTGCTTGATAGCGGTCCCTCAGAAAAGAGGAAATCCAGTGAGCCGCTGTACCAAAAGACTCCAATCCCCCTGACACGGTCGACCAAGATGTCATGGTCGACCGTGTCAAAGGCCGCAGACAGGTCCAGCAGGACCAGAGCTCGAGGACACCCTTTATCAGCGGAATCCCGTAGGCTGTCCATAGCTGACAGGATCACAGCTTCGGTAGAATGTGCGGGACGCAAACCTGCCTGATGGGAGTCCAGATGTTTGTACATCTCCAAGAAGTTGGAGAGGCATTTAGCTACATAACTCTCCAGGACTTTGGCCAAGAAAGGTAACCGAGATATAGGACGATAAATGGCAAGGATCGCCGGATCCGCTCCCAACTTTTTCAGGAGAGGGACCACTGTGGCTTTTTTTAAAAGCTAGAGGAACTATACCAGATGTAATAGATTTGTTCAGTAGAGCAAGGGCCGGGCCAGGATGGATCGCAATGCACTCTTTCAAAATATGGGGCGGGCAGTAGTCCGCGGGTGCACCTGACTTAGTATCCATTAAGAGGGACTGGAAGGTCTCTTCACTGATCGGAGGGAAGCTATTAAGGGTGCTGTTGTTACACTGCTGAACCGGGGCATTCTGCTGGGGAGGGTGAGAAGGTATCCTACTTTTTATAAGGATAATCTTATCAATGAAATAGTCATTCAGGGAATCACATAATTCCTGGGAAGGAGCGGCCTTTCTTAGTATGCGTTCGGGGTTGGAGAGTTCATCTATAACAGAAAATATAATTTTTGAGCTATGACTTGACTTTAGGATGCGGTCAGAAAAAAAGGCAGTTTTGGCTGTCAAAATGTTTTTCCTGTAGCCTTTGTACGCCATGATGTACTGGGATCTTTTTTCAGGGGAGTATTGTTGGCGCCATTGTCTCTCCAATTGCAATTGGCGTACAGTCAGTTTCTCAGCTTTGAGATCGTCCGAGAACCATCTATTGGTTTCAGTCCGACGCAGTAATGTGACTTTTTTTGAGGGGGCGTGTTTATCACTAGCCTCAGTAAGCCACCTAGATACCTTATTTTCCAAAGTGTTAACATCAGGATGATGTAGGGCTGGGATGGAGTCTGCTAATGTATTAAGAAACTATTCTTTATTAATAAGGTTCCATTTCCTGACCATGCCTCCTCCCCGTGCTTTAAGTGTCGGAGAGGCAGATCTCTTGATTTGAAATTTCAATAGATGGTGATCGGACCAAATACAAGGTAGCACAGAAGGGATGGTAATATTCAGGTTGGTAGCCCAGATTTGGTCCAAGATTCTGCCCTTGACATGGGTTGGAGATGGAACAAACTGAGATAAATTGAGATTTTTAAGTAGATCAGAGATCTCTGCAGAATGCGGTCCTTCATTGGGGTCGCCATACCAATAATTAAAGTCTCCCACCAGGAGAACCCTAGCATGTTCAGTCACTAGCGTAGCTAACTGTTCGCTGAGAGCCAGTGGAAAGGAAGGCATCGGTTTAGGTGGTCTATACAGTAGAACACAGGCCAGGGAGTCATTAGCTGACTCCAGCTTGATCACTATATTATCCGTGTCTGCGAGAGATAAGCATGTCAAAGAACAGAAAGTGAGGTCAGTGTGAATGATGGCCGCCACACCACCACCTGACTTTCCCGGACCTCTATTGGCCGATATGATGTAATAGTCAGGGGGGAGTGCTGCAAGTATGTCCGGAGCAGAATCATCGGTGAGCCATGTCTCGGTCAAAAGCAGGACATCAGGTTTGTCCATAAACAGGAGTGAAAAAATGTCCAGCTGATGTTTCACCAAGGAACGGGTGTTAAGATAATAAAATGACAGAGGGACTGCTCTATGCGTAGTCTGAGTAGGGGGGTGCAAATTACAAGCCGTGGTAGGCCAGAGCTCCGGGAAACTAATACGTGCAGTGAATAACTTGTTGGCAATTAGGATAGAAGAGACCTTACTGGCAGGATGGCAGTACATGTTATGCATAGCCTTCAGTGTCTCAGGTGGATAAGTTATGGTCCGCCCGGAGTGGCTGGTCCCTTGGTCCGGAAGGGCGCGGACGGGCGCAGACGGGCTTGCCTTTAGCGCGCCTTCGGCGTGCTGTCGGCGCGTCCGCTGCGCGTGCGCAAATGCTTCAGCAATTTATCCCCCCGGCGTGAGTGCATCTACAACGCTGTCTGGGTCCCTCACCTAATATGGCTGCCAAAGTTAGCGTAGGCGTCAACCTCCATCTCAAGAACACCGCGACGAGCGATGCAAGATCCGACAATGAGGCTGGACAGTGAACGCTGCGTGAGGTGAGCCCAAGGTGAGTGCAGGTGCAGGTTTAAAAGCGCAGTATTCTCGCAAAAGACAGTATATTAATAAGAGCGACCTCCCGGCTTCCGCCTCAGGAGTCAATCTGGGCGCGGCGCGTGCGCAAATGCATCAGCAATTTATCCCCCCGGCGTGAGTGCGTCTACAACGCTGTCCGGGTCTCTCACCTAATATGGCTGCCAAAGTTAGCGTAGACGTCTACCTCCGTCTCAAGAACACCGCGACGAGCGATGCAAGATCCTACAATGAGGCTGGACAGTGAACGCTGCGTGAGGTGAGCCCAAGGTGAGTGCAGGTTTAAAAGCACAGTATACAAAGCAGTATTCTCGCAAGAGACAGTATATTAAAAAGAGCGACCTCCCGGCTTCCGCCTCAGGAGTCAATCTGGGTGCTGTTATAGCTTCTCCATTAGCTGGCTTCGTAAATTGGAATGAGGCAAAAAGAAGACGCATGGACTTTGAATAGTAAATGCCTCTTTCAGTACCCCATTTGAAAGTTTATTTTAATGGTTGCCTTGTTTTTGTGGACATATTTTTTTTATATATGATGTTTGTTAACATTACCAAGACTCTGCACTGCTCAACTTATACATCTTCGAGAAAAAGGGGGCAACCGAGTAACCCGGGGACCTGGGAAAGACGATTATTTAAGACAGAAAAGATCCCTGAGGGGGAAAGTGTAGCTCTTGACTTCCACATCTATTGTTATCAAGAACACTTCTAATCAGTGAGATTTGTATACTTTTAGTGCATTTATTATTTTTTCTTCATCTCTTCACGCATAAATCCTGTTTGAGAAACCAGGATTCTCAATCATTTAAATAATATTACAAGGTGCTCCAAATGAGTGATGTCACAGTGAAAATGAACAAAGTGAATAAATGGTGCACACGTGTTTTATACAGATATATTCATGTGACTGATATGGAATGTCTGTTATATACAGTACTCCTGTTATGAGTGTCTGAGATCCACAATCAGATTAAAAGACAGTCCAGTGTAGAGGTTTTGTCGAAGTTTCGTCCCACAATGCTAATTTAATTATAAACAGTTCATCATCAGGACCCGGACTGTGGCAGGGGTCCTACAGTTTGGAGTGTGTCTGATACGGTTTGGCCATGGTCAGGCTTGACCCTTTGGAGATGCAAGTAACGGTAAAGTATTGTGCTATGTACCAGATGGGCTGAAGAATAATGTGCCAAGTACGTTAATTCAAGTTTGTCAATATAAGAACACGATCTTAGTGGCCCTCAATTAAACAAATGGCAACTGGAATAACCATTTTCACATGTTAAAGCTCTTCCGTTCTCCGTCGTTGGGCATCATTAAGCATTAGTCTGACCATGAGTGTGGCTAATCCTTCACAATACCATTTTCATATGTCCCAGCTCTTGCGTGCGCCGTCTTTGGGCATCGTTAAGGATTAGTCAGACCGTGACTCTGACTAATCCTTAACGATGCCCAGCGACGGCGCACACAAGAGCCTGGAAAGTGCAGACTCACTGCGCTTATCAGCAGACTCACTCCACTTATATCCGTCAGTTTGGGTAGAGGAGAAGAGTCTCTTCTAAATTCCTGAGGTAAGGCGGGTAGAAGGACAATTAATCAGATTGTGGGGGAGGAGGGGCTAGTGTGAGTAGGGGGTGTTCGCAATGCACTCTCTGACCTCGACAGATCGACAGTCTCTACAGTCACTCTCTCCATCATCTTACTCCCCAGAGGACTCTGCATCCTTCATCTCATTACATCTGGTCTGACTGTCAGGGCTTCAATCTGTGTCTCCCTCTGGGTGCTCCCACACCTCCAACACATTTTTCCACAATTGAGCAATAGGACGCCTCCTGATTCCCCTGGCACCCCGTATCAGTGTCCTCTTTTCAACTCTCAGCCACATCCTAACATCTTTCATCCAAGGCTCTACTATCGGGCCCACCCAGGATTTCCAGGCCATCGCTGCTCTCTTTATGGCCAGCACCAAGGCCAAGTCCATGAATTTTTACCCTACTTTCCGATTCTTCGGTCTATGAAACACTCTCAAGAGGCACACCTCCACTGTGAATGAGAGAGCGCAGCCCAGTGTGGTGCCAAGCATGTGGACAACCAAGTGCCAGTACTGCTGTAGGTGGGGGGAACTCCAAATGATATGACAGAATTGCGTGTCTAGAGATGCCCATCTGGGGCAGCCCCTCTGCCCGCTACTTTAAATGATCTGGAGCCTGTGGGGCATTAAGTAGGTCATATGTACATAGTTGAATTGGGTATATTTCAGCCTCATATTTCTAGAGACCTTCTTAGTGTATGCCAGAATGCCATTCTACTCATGGTTTCTAAAGTCCCATCCCAGCACTTCACTTAGTGCCTGACCACTCCCAGAGACAGCAGTTGGTGTAGAACTGCATGTGTCTGCGGTTCATTGCGCCCTCCAGCCCACAGACTGGGTGGCAAGTCATATTGGGTTACTAAGTCCTCCAGCGGGAGTAAAACTCCGACCTGGTAGCAGTCTCCAACCATCTCTAGGTTGACAGCTTTCCTGGTGCGAAAAGACTGAGAGGGTCCCCATGGGGAAGAACAACCAAAGGCAGAGTAGGGGCATAGAGCTTAGTCCCCGCCATCATAAGGACGCAACGTCTCCAGAATGTCAAGGTTACTGCCAGCAACACTCCTGGAGGGGCAGTGCCGGGCAGAGCTGTTAAGCTAATAAAGCGCTCCCACTCAGGACTATGCCTATCTGTCTCAATTCATTTGGTTGTCTTCCAGCCATTGGGTGCCCCATTGAAGTTGAGCGACCAAGAAATATAGCTCAAGGTTTTGGGTTCCTAAGCCTCCTTCGTTTACTGGGCGCCTTAACACTTCCAGTGCTACTCTGTGGTGACCCCGATCCTATATTAATTCCCTGAGTAAGGGATCCAGTTATCTTAACCAAGAGGCGGGTATCCCCACTGAGAGGTTAGTAAAGAAGTACATCTCAGGAGCATAACCATCTTGGACACTAAGATTCTCCCTATGATTGGTAGTTTCAAGCGTCTCCAAAAGGGAACACAAGTCAGGAGCTATCAGAGAGACCTCCCCTGATTGCCCTCCTGTAGATCCTCCAAGGAGTGAAACAACTGAATTCCCAAGTACTTATAAGTAGTGGGTGACCAGGACAGACCTACAGCTATGTCCGGCAGCCACCAGGTGTCTGGGACCACTGAGAACAGACAGATCTTTGATTTTTTGACTTTCAGACCAGAAAGCTACTCAAATTGCCCTAGGTACAATAAAAGGTCATCGGCACCCTGTCATTCCACTACCATCCGAGTGCACGCCCCTTCTCTCTGAAATAACTCTGCCAAGGATTCAATAACCAGTGCGAAGAAGAGGGGTGAGAGCAGGCACCCCTGTCTGGTGCCTCTGTGGAGTCCATACTGTACTGAGATAGTTGTGCCCATTCTGACCCATGCTGTTGGTGCAGTTTAGAGCAGCTCGACTCAACTAATCCATCGTTCCCCCAGTTGCATTTGCTTCATACCTGCCATCAAGAAATCCCATCTTACTGAGTCAAAGACCTTCTCAAGGTCTACAGACATCAACAAGGCCCTCTGTTGAGATTGTGCCTCTGGGTGGTAAAGGACATGATATAACAGTCGCAAATTGCGGAAGGTGCTGCGGGCCGGTATGAAGCCGTTCTGGTCTTCGTGTATTAAAGCTGGCATATGAGATAGCAGTTGAATGGCCAAGATCTTACTAAGGGGTTTAAATTCCATGTTGAGCATGGACGGGGGTCAGAATGCCATGACCGGAGCACCCTGGGCTGTGGTCTTGGGAAGTGGGATCACAATTGCATCCCTGGTAGATTCTGGCAGGACGCCTCGTTCCAGAGAGTCGGCATATAACTCTTCCAACTTTGGGGATAGGGTCCCCATGAAGGCTGAGTAAAACTCAACTGGGAGTCCATCCGGGCCCAGCATTTTTCATGTGCCCATCTCTCAGATGGGAACCTGAATCTCTTTGACCTTCACTGGACCACCAAGCTCTTCTTGAGCCCCTCTGGTGAGTTCTCGCAGAGGAAGCCTCTGTAAAAAGGCATCCTGTATTCCCAAAGATCCAGGGGTATTTGTATAATGATTCGTATTATTCTCAAAAGGAAGCGTTAATACCTCTGGGAGAGAATTGCAGTTAGCCATCTCCGAAAAGCAGCTGTCTGATAGGGGCCTCATAGGACTCTGGTTTAATAAACCTGCCCTCCACCTCTTGCGATGTATTGTTTGTAGTCATGGCATCTCAGTTGTTCTAAAATAGTATTGTATTGTTCTTTCACCTCCCTGAGTGTGTCCTTCACGGTCTCGTCTGACCACAAGGCATTGTCCAGTTTGTGGAGTTTAACATCTAGTGTCTGAAGTTCCCCATTCAGTGCCCTTCACGCTCCAATCGAGTGGCTTAAACAATGACCCCGGACCACCACTCTAAACGCTTCCCACTCAAACAGTCTGGTGGAATGCAGAGCCTTGGTTTATGTCAAAGTATCCAGTTATGGCGTCACCTAGGGAATCCCGGAAACATGTATCTTCGAGAGACATAAGATTAAGACACCACTTTGGGTTGTCTGGGCGGTCCTCAATCGGCTTAAAGCCCAACAGCAATGGACTACGATCCGAGAGTCCTAGTGACATAATGATTGTGTCTATTGGAGCATACAAATTTGTCCAGTTGGGTGCAGAGTCCATGAATGTGGGAATAGTTAGAGTAATCCCTGGTTGCCCCATGTTGAATCCTCCAGGCATCCAATAGACCCCACTCATCTAGCCAGCCTCTGAGGCCCTCAGCTGTCTTATGGGTCGGAGCGCCAGGCATCGCAGGAGTCGAGCGGTCCTGCAAGATATTGGCCATGCAATTGAACCCTCCTTCCCCAAGTAATAAGTTATATGAGACCAGTGGCACCAGCAAGGCTGAGGATGAGCAGAATAAGGCCACCTGTTTTTGATTGGGGTCATAAATGCTTCCCAATGTAATTTATCTACCCAGTAGCCTACTTTTAAGTAAAACATAGCATCCCTCCTTATCTACGGTGGAGTGAAAAAGGTCAAAAGGGTCTCCAGTCCTTATCCAGATAAGTGTCTCTGTGCAAAGGCTGAGTAGTAGGCCGCTTATAACCGACATCGCCACATACATCTTAAGTATTCGACCACCCCCCGGAAAGGTGAGTTTCTTGTAGCATAGCTAACTACACTCCCCTACATCGCAAATATATTTGTATATTATTGCACTTAGCTGCCGAACCCATTCCCCTGATATTCATGTCAGGAATGTTAGTAGTTTGCGAAGTTGAAAGCCTCTTCAGCATCCGGCCCCCTGGGATTCTTAGCTCTCTCTTCCGTGCCCAGCGCCAGTGTCCCTCCTCTCTAGGCTTGGCCCTCGGTAGTGCGGTTCCCACTTTGTATGCCTCAAACCATTCCCAGGCCCCTGCTGGATTTTCACAGAAGTATGTAGTGCCATCAAGCATAGACCTGAGCCTGGCAGGGAACATCCGAGAATATTGCAAACCCTCCTCCCTCAAGGCATTCTTTGTTGCCAGGAAGGAAGCATGCTTGGCCTGTACTGCAGCTGCAAAGTTGAGGAACATTGAAACTCTGCTATTGCCCACTGTGAAGGGGTTCAAGGTCGGTGCCACTTGCAAAATAATGTCTCTGTAATGTAGTAACCGCGCCACAACATGGCTAGGTGGCCGGCCAGGTGCCAGTGGGCGGGCCGGCACCCTGTGTGCGCGTTCCAGGGCTAAGAAAGGGGTGAGTCCATTTGCGGGCGCGTCTGCTTGGAGCCATCCCTCCAAGTACGATACCATGTCGGCCCCCTCTATGCCTACGGGCAATCCGACCACTCAGATGTTGTTCCGGCGATTGTGACCTTCCACATCTTCTGCCCTATGTTCTAAGATGCGCAACTTGTCTGTTAATTTATCCATCCGGCGAGGCGATTTTCCAGTTGCAACTCTCGCATGGTATTCTCCACCTCCTTAATGTAGCGCTCGCTAGCTTCCCGATGAGGTGCAGGCGGCCATACATACGTTCCCGCAGGTGGAGCGCCCGGAAGTGTAAGTGTGGGCGGCAGAGAACAGTGTATGGTCCCTCAGGTCGCATGACACTACAAATCCCATAAGCCCCACAGCGGAAACCCGGAAATAGGAAGCTCGCATTTCGGCCGGAAGAGACGCTACAAAGCCCCGCCTCTGGTTCAGCGCGGGGCTTTGCAATTTGCCTTGCAGCCAAGTTCCAGCCGTGATTCTTCTCTGCAGAGTTTCCCTGTTTGAAGCCGCCGAGTTGTCTCTGCCATTCTTGATTCCAGCCTCGCAGCGGGTGTGACACGCCGCTTCTACGCTGCTCTCACTTACCACGGTTCTTTTTCCATGTGCCTTTGCCATTTTTGCCTCCTTGAAACTTAATCCTTGAAGGGGGAACCAAAGGACCTAATTGCACTCGTGGTGTCCCGGAGTCAGGCAGAGCGGATGGTATTCCCCGCAGGACTGCTGTAGCTCCGTGAGACACTTTCCCTGGGCACTGTTTGTGACTTCCGAATCCTTTGAGTATCAAAACGGATTGTCAGGTATTTAGGTGGGATTTATTTTGGACTTTGTGCGCGGTTGCGCTGCTTTGTTTTGGGACATAACTGTCGTGGTTGGTATCCATGGCCCTCATCGCTGGCAGGGATATTGAATCCTGTTAGGTGTAGCATTCCTTGACCCTTCAGTTTGGACTACACTGTTCTCAGGTTCTCTCGCCATAGTTCTTAGTGAGTAACCGCAGTTATATAGAATAGTAGTATATGGTACGCACTACTGCGTTGTCTAATCATTTATTCTCTCTCCTGTGTGCATACAGTCTCATCCTGCTCTCCCGAGATCTACACATCCCCCCAGGCAATAGAGGGTGAACAGGAGAAGGAGAACAGCTGGCAGCTTCCTTTTTTGTTTTATCCACTTCCCCTTTCCCTGGGGTGCAGGGTCGCTTGGGAGTTGTACATACCCTATGCGCCGCTGTGCTTTGGGGACGAGGGAGGTTAATCTGCACACCATTGTTCCCGCTGACGATCTTCAGAGGTTAGTGGCTAATTACATGCGTATGCCATTGACATCCGACAGATTGCAAAGCCCACGTTAACGGGTCAGCCTGAGCAATGGATACTAATGTTGTTCTCGCCTCTCTGCTGGAAAGCCTTACCGCTCTCCAACAGGAATTACACACTTCCCGAGCAGAAACCCATGAGTTAAAAAATGAGGTAGGGTCATTAAGAAGAGAGGTAGCGGGTATCTCCAGAGCAGGGAAAACATATGCATTTGGTAAAAGTCCCTATATCAAGGAAAGTACTCTTACCCCTCCTTCATCTTCTATTGGGGTAAATTCCCAGGGTGCAAGCTTCCTACCCGACCCAACGACACTACCCCCTTCCCAAGGCACTTCACCCACCGTCCACATAGTGCAGAACCCTGGTATTCCTTTAGCACCCCCTGAACGTTATTATGGAGATCCGAAAAAATTTGAGATATTTCTCAATCACTGCAGACTCCATTTTCTGTGTAAACCGGTCATTTTTCAGGATGATGCATCAAAAACGTCGTTCATGATGTCCTACATGGGGGGTAATGCTGCAAGTTGGACTATCCCATTGATGGAGCGGAATGATCCTGTGCTCCATAACTTTCCAGAGTTCTGTAACGAAATGCGGAAGCTCTTTGATAGAAAGACGCATATGATGGCATTAGACAAAGAACTGATTACCCTTCGCCAAGGGTCTCAAGACCTGCTCACGTACATTACCACCTTCAATCGTCTAGTTGTTGAAACCGATTGGCCACAAGAAAAAAGGACTACCCTATTCTATCAGGGGCTACGGAGTGAGATGAAAGACGTCCTCTCCCAAGTTGTACGACTACCAAATACGTGTGAAGAATTGATAGAGTTAGCCGTCCAACTGGATCATCGGCTTCAAGAGAGGAAGGGAGATAGAGGCCGTGGGGACTCCCGTTTCCCTGCACCCAGGTCCCGTGCATTTCCGGAAGAACAGGCAAAGACGTCAAATGGAGCAGAGCCTATGCAGATCGGGGGGATCAGAGGCCCCCTTACGCCTGAAGAGAGGGAGAAGAGGCGCCAACAAAAGCTCTGTCTATATTGTGGCAAAAGCGGCCATTTTATCAAGGAATGTCGAGCCCGAGCAAGAGGACCCGACCGTGGAGCAGAGGCCAAACCACAGAAATCCGCCCTTCAGAAGACGGAAAACTAATGAACCCAAGTATGGACGGGATCTCCGCCTTGGGTTATGGATCATGCCAGATCCCATCTCTGCTAGCCAACACCATTCAACCCTCTGTGGCTCACATCAATTTGAATGTGACTGTATGGGTTTCCACCGACAAGTCTATATGTGTCTCTGCATTAATTGACTCCGGAGCCACTGGGAACTTCATAGATCAACAATACGCCCAACATATAGGAGTGCTGTGTGAACGTAAAACCATCCCTGAAGTAGTAAAAGCAGTGGACGGCAAGACATTGACTTCAGGTCCTGTACGTTTTCATACTACCCCTTTTGGAAGTACGAGTGGGTATGGATCATTATGAACTAATCCAATTCGATTTGATAGACGCCCCGGATTTTCGCCTAATTCTTGGAATGCCCTGGTTAACCCTGCATGACCCTGTCATCAGATGGATGGATCGCACTGTTTCTTTGACTTCCCCTTTCTGTCGAGAACATTGTTACAAGAGACCCAATGTGCAGGACGACACCATGAAATCCCAAGCAGGGTTGCTGTCCACCAGATGTGAAGAGAAGAAGTTCTGCTGCTCAATATCCCTACCTGTGGAGTATACAGATTACCAGGAGGTATTTGACAAACAGAAGGCTACACAGTTACCACCTCACAGACCATACGATTGCCGAATAGATCTCATTCCTGGAGCCGACATTCCGTGCAGTCGGGTATACGCTCTCACGGAAGCTGAAACACGTTATCTCAAGACGTACCTTGAAGAAAACCTTGCCTCCGGTTTCATTCGCCACTCAACTTCTCCGGCTTCATCTCCCCTTTTTTTTATTTCTAAGAAGGACTGTGATGAGCTCAGAACATGCATTGACTACAGAGCCATAAATAAAGTAACCGTTAAAAATCGGTACCCATTACCATTAATTCCAGTGTTGCTGGACCAACTAAAAGGAGCTCGTATCTTTACCAAGTTGGACCTCCGAGGCGCCTACCACCTAGTAAGGGTCAAAGCTGGGGACGAGTGGAAAACAGCGTTCAGGACAAAATATAGATTATACGAATACCAGGTGATGCCTTTTGGTTTATGTAACGCCCCTGCGGCATTCCAATTTTTTATGGATGAAGTGCTAAGGGGCTTATTGGACACCATTTGTATTGTCTATATTGACGATATTCTCATTTACTCTGCTGACCGTCAGGATCACATAATCCATGTGAAGAAGGCATTGAACCGATTACAACAACAGTCTTTGTTCGCCAAGCTGCAAAAATGCCTGTTCCACGTCGAAGAAGTTGCCTTCCTTGGCTATGTCATCAATGCTGAAGGCTTCCAAATGGACAACAACAAGGTGACAGCAATCACGGAATGGAAGGCTCCGCTGAACGTCAAAGCTGTACAAAGATTTTTAGGATTCGCCAATTATTACAGGTGGTTCATAAAAGACTTTTCAAAGGTCATACAACCTATTTCTAGTTTGCTGAAGAAAAACACCCCGTTTGTGTGGTCCAAGGAAGCCGACCATGCGTTCGAAACATTAAAAGAACGCTTCACCCAGGCCCCCATCTTACGTCACCCTGATCCTTGTGTACCCTTTGTAGTAGAAACTGATGCTTCACAGTACGCCTTGGGAGGAGTTCTATCTCAGCGACATCCGACAACCAGTCAACTACATCCGATTGCTTTCTTTTCAAAGAAACTCACCCCTTTTGAGGTAAACTACTCCATCACAGATAAAGAATTGCTGGCCATTAAACGGGCATGTGAGGAATGGCGTCATTATCTCTTGGGAGCACATCACACGGTAGAAATTTACACCGATCACCGCAATCTCCTTTTTCTCAAGACCGCAAAAGCTCTAACTCCTCGCCAGTTGCGTTGGTCGTTATTCTTTTCTGACTACGATTTAATTATTAAGTACAGACCCGGACCACAAAACGGGAAGGCAGATGCCTTATCCCGGAGAAACGAATCTGGAGATCCACCGGCGGAAGACCTTAAGGAACCGCCTGCCATTATTCCTGTCTCTGCCTTCCCAGCACAAGTTCTAGCAACCATTCTGTCACAGGAGTTCCTCGAAGAGGTAAAGGGTGCTCTAACAACCATGGATGTTCCCTCGTGGATTCAAACCAATCCAGAACAGCGGAGCACGACCGGAGATTTATTGTACCACGATCATGCTTTGTATGTACCCATCACATCTCTACAACAACAAGTGCTGGCCTGGGCCCATGATTCTTCGCTAGGGGGACATTTGGGAGAAACGAAAACCATCGCCTTAATGGAAAGACATTTTTGGTGGCCCACTTTGAGGAAAGATACCAGAGACTATGTCAAGAATTGTGCCATCTGTGTTCAAGGAAAGGCCAAACACACCAAACCTGCTGGCTTGTTACAACCCATTCCTATTCCTCCTTTTCCATGGCATACAGTATCTATGGACTTCATAGTTGAAATGCCACCGTGCAAAGGGTATAACACAGTGTTAGTGATAGTCGACCATTTAACAAAGATGGGACATTTCATTCCACTCACACATCTTCCCACTTCCCACGAACTTGCCATTCTATTTTTACAACATGTCATCAGGGCCCATGGAATCCCCAGAGCACTTATCACAGACAGAGGAACACAATTCACTTCACGGTTTTGGAAAGAGCTGTGTAGCACATTAAATATAGAAGCCCGTTTATCTTCCAGTTATCACCCTCAGACAGATGGAAAGACGGAGCGTCTTAATCAGACCTTAGAACAATACCTTAGATGCTTCACACTCCAAAACACCTCTGATTGGTTTCCACTTATCTGGATGGCTGAATTCGCATACAACAATGCAGAACACTCCACCCTGGGTTGCTCCCCTTTGTTCTGTATGTATGGTTCACACCCAAACATGCTCCCCTTTGACTGGCCTGTCATATCCAATCACCCCAGCATACAAGAACATCACGCTCACATACGAGCGGTGCTCATCGACGCCAAACGCCAATTGCTCTTGGCCCAAACCGCTCAAAAACGACATGCAGACACAAAAAGGGCACCAGAACCCTCATATGCAGTAGGGGATAAGGTTTGGGTGTCCACAAAGAACCTCCATCTTAAAGGGGTAGGTAAATTGGCTCCCAAATACATAGGACCCTACACCATTGAGAAAGTTATCAATCCTGTAGCGATGCGCTTATCCCTTCCTGCTTCATGGCACATCCATCCTGTCTTTCACGTGTCCCTACTTCTGCCTTGTCCGATTTCTACAAGATTACCCTCTAAACCCATTCCCATTGACATAGATGGGGAGAAAGAATACGAAGTACACAAACTTCTGGACTCTCGCTTGGTTAGGGGAAAAGTGCAGTACCTGGTAGATTGGAAGGGTTATGGAGTAGAGGATCGAACCTGGGAACCAGCTGATAATCTGCATTGCCCTCTCCTGTTGAACAGGTTTCATGCGGAGAATCCCGGGAAACCAGGTCAACCGCCGAGACGGCGGCTATTGAGAGGGGGTTCTGTAGCGCTCGCTAGCTTCCCGATGAGGTGCAGGCGGCCATACATACGTTCCCGCAGGTGGAGCGCCCGGAAGTGTAAGTGTGGGCGGCAGAGAACAGTGTATGGTCCCTCAGGTCGCATGACACTACAAATCCCATAAGCCCCACAGCGGAAAACCCGGAAATAGGAAGCTCGCATTTCGGCCTGAAGAGACGCTACAAAGCCCCGCCTCTGGTTCAGCGCGGGGCTTTGCAATTTGCCTTGCAGCCAAGTTCCAGCCGTGATTCTTCTTTGCAGAGTTTACCTGTTTGAAGCCGCCGAGTTGTCTCTGCCATTCTTGATTCCAGCCTCGCAGCGGGTGTGACACGCCGCTTCTACGCTGCTCTCACTTACCACGGTTCTTTTTCAATGTGCCTTTGCCGTTTTTGCCTCCTTGAAACTTAATCCTTGAAGGGGGAACCAAAGGACCTAATTGCACTCGTGGTGTCCCAGAGTCAGGCAGAGCGGATGGTATTCCCCGCAGGACTGCTGTAGCTCCGTGAGACACTTTCCCTGGGCACTGTTTGTGACTTCCGAATCCTTCGAGTATCAAAACGGATTATCAGGTATTTAGGTGGGATTTATTTTAGACTTTGTGCGCGGTTGCGCTGCTTTGTTTTGGGATATAACTGTCGTGGTTGGTATCCATGGCCCTCATCGCTGGCAGGGATATTGAATCCTGTTAGGTGTAGCGTTCCTTGACCCTTCAGTTTGGACTACACTGTTCTCAGGTTCTCTCGCCATAGTTCTTAGTGAGTAACCGCAGTTATATAGAATAGTAGTATATGGTACGCACTACTGCGTTGTCTAATCATTTATTCTCTCTCCTGTGTGCATACAGTCTCATGCTGCTCTCCCGAGATCTACACATCCCCCAGGCAATAGAGGGTGAACAGGAGAAGGAGAACAGCTGGCAGCTTCCTTTTTTGTTTTATCCACTTCCCCTTTCCCTGGGGTGCAGGGTCGCTTGGGAGTTGTACATACCCTATGCGCCGCTGTGCTTTGGGGACGAGGGAGGTTAATCTGCACACCATTGTTCCCGCTGACGATCTTCAGAGGTTAGTGGCTAATTACATGCGTATGCCATTGACATCCGACACTTAACCTGGTCCACTAGATTTCTGTGTTCAGTTTGCAAGAGGCCTAGACTCATGGCTACTGTGCTGATATCTTGCTAGAGGGTGTCTTTGGTGTCTGCCTTTGCCGCCACTATCTTGTCTAATTGCAAATGGATGGAGGCGGAAGGAATACTCGAGCCCTTCGGTTCAGTAGTCTTGGGATGAGGGATCACCCCCTGTCCTGGCTGGGCTCCAGCCGCCTTAGTTTTAGGCTTACCCATAGTGGTGTGCTAGCAGAGACCTTTGTAAGAACAACAAGTTGAGTGTGGGTAGGTCATGCACAGGTCACTTCCTGAGGTAGGGGAACAATCTCCAGCCAACATATAGCAGTGCACATTAAGTACATCCTGGGAGGTCTGATCCTTGGTCCAACCAGGACTCTCCACCCTCACCCTAGAGGTATTGTCAATAATGGAGTGAGGTCAATAGGACTCCACCCAAGCGTGCAGCTACTCAGGGCCTAGCATGGGGCCGGCTGCATCTCCAGCGGTGGCTGGCTCCTCCACGACAGGATTGAGGGAGACAGTCTCCTTTTCACAGTAGGAACTACAATAGGTCTTCAAGGGGGTGGGGTATGGCCGCCCGGGCTGCTTGGGTGTGTGCTCCTCCGGTGAGTAAACGCGGTCCGCAACTCTCCCCTCGTACCCTGACACCACAATTATGCAAATGAGGACAGTTTGGTCAGGGCCACTACGTTTGTGCAGACCTTTCACCCCTCAGTGGGAATGCAACACATGGGCACCAAAGATCCAAGTCCAACCTCAGTGCTCCCCGCCTGTGGCAGAAGGGCTCTCAAATGTAAACTAGTCAACCCCAATGTATGTGGTCCCCTGGGAGGTCCCAGGGCATACAATTGCGGTCCTCCATGCAGCAGACCTTTCCCCTTCTCAGCTCCCCCTGATGGTTTGCTGTGGGATCTTCCCAGTTACTGCAGGAGTGGAAGGGAAGTCCCCAGGTGAAGCATTGCCTTCTCTCAACCAGTGGACCAGGCCCCAGGATTGAATTATAACCCCTAATAGCTCCTCAGCTCTGCACGCTGCCGGTGTCCACCTAGCGTCGTTCTCCTCTCTGTTTGCTTGGGCCCCCAAGAATTCTTAATATATGGGAATCACCCTGCGCAGCCAGAGACTTTCAGGAGCTGTGGTCTTCTCTGGGGAGCCTCACTTTCATCAGGGCTGGGCCAATCCGGTCTAAGCTGGCCTGCCTCACAGGCCCAAGCCGTTATTTCTCAGTGGGCCCCAGCTCGTATATTTGGCATCGCAGCCTCAGGGGGGCTTGCTGAGGTCCCGTGTGCCCTCACTACTCCACCAGCAAGCCGGGAACACGGGCCACCGCGCTGCATCCCAGCTCAAGCCTCGGTTTAATGAAGACCAGCTCCACAAGGTAAGGGTTCATGTAAGATTCATTCAAAGAAATAACCCCAGTCGTAATCTGGTTAACTGAAAAACTCAACAGTAACGGTCAACAGAAGAATGTTGGAGGGTGGTGTGACACACAGTGCCAATAGATTAACAGGAAAAGCATTACATCATAAAGAGGCATCAGCCACAGCAGAGCCTCATTGTAACACCCAGATAGTTCTGTCGCAATAGGGAGGGGCCAACACACCAGGTCTCGCTCCTGTCACCTGGGGTCTAAAGGCCTCTTGTCGAGGCCTTGCCAGGGCCCACACACTCATATGAAGTCTTCACCGGGACCACTCCAGTCCGTCAGGGTCTGTCTGCCGACTCGCTGGAGCCACTTCATTTGGCCTCAGATGCCATTTTGGAGACTGAAGCCAGGCAGGAAGCAGCTGCCAGGGTGACCCCAACTATTATCAACAACAGTGTGCCTCCCAGACCATATATTAAAGTCTTATCTAAGGATAGGAATCTACCAGAGTATTCCTAGTTGGGTTTACATGTTGAACTCCTTGGCTTACGGTGACTTCTGAACAGGTAAGTTATGCCCCTTACTTTTAACTTTGAATAACTTCTACAACACAAAAATTCTCTGGTTTGGAGTTTGCCAAATGGATTTTTATCATCAATCCTTTTGAGTATGTATACAAATAATCACATATGACAGAAATATTTACAACACACACCATGACAACACAAAATAAATGATCTATGGCATCACTTGAGGCAATGTATAATGCTGCAATTTACATATATAGTACATTTACACTAACAGACACATATTTAAAACATATATTTGCAGGTATTTCACACCCCACATTTTCTTGAGGATAAGTTCTATTTGTGATTGCACATCTAGTGTTTTCCCTGGTGTCCTATTTCTTAATATCCTAGGGACCTAATTCCCTTTGGCCCTCCCTCTAATTCACGTAATGACACTATTCTAAGGCCCTCTGGAGGTCAGAGCTTATTATTATTGAACTGGTTTAACGTTCTTTGTTACGTTATTCCTTGTAGTGCCCCCTGTGCAGTAACACTAGCAGTAAATGTTGGGGGGGCGTGGCTTAGCAGCCGGCGGGCATGGACGCGTGAGCGAAGAGCTCCGCATCCCGCCCGGCTAAAATCCTGAACGGAGTGGTGCCCCCGGCGTTCCGGGGCTTCTGAAGGGCTCCCCCTGCCTGCCCTGGGCTTTTGGAGCGGACCGCTGGCCGAGTTTGCGGCGCCGGAGGCGGGAGCCGCGACGGCGACTGAGGTGGGGGCGGGTGGCTGCCGGCCATCTTGGGCGGCCTGTGCAGCGCTGGGTGACCGCGGCCCACAGTACGTTGGCGGCCGGCCGGAAGTGCAAGGGCCCCGGCGGGCGCGACAGGAAGTGCCGATCGCCGGCGGGTGGAGGACGGAGTGAAGAGGCGGACGCCCACGGCGGGAGACTCGCAGCTGCAAGTCGCGGACTGGTACTGCCGCTGGGGGTTGCCCCCGAGGTGGGACGGTGTACCGGTGAGAGGAGCCGGGCCTGCAGCGCCGGAGAGGCTGCCTGGAGCGAGAGCAGAGGCGGTGGACGGCGGGCCCTGTGGAGCTGGAAGGCGGGCGGGGCCACGGGAGTAGCGACTGGCCCTGTGAGCGGTATTGAGGCGCAGGACTCTCTGACCCGGGGCTGTGGACCTCGGACCCGGTGGAGAACGCGGCCGCTGGTGTGCGGCGGGGGCGTGGAGTATCGTGGTGCCCCGAGGAGGACGGCAGGGACGTCCCGGCGACGGACTTGACGGGCAGCGGAACTGAGAGGGTCCCCACGACGGACGCAAGGCACGCGGGGCTGGGGTGCTGCCACCTGCCTCGTGACTGAGGCCTTGTGCCGGCCGGCGGGTACCGGGTGCGGGATCATGGGCAAGCCGCGTCCCAGGTTGGGAGGTGCCCCGGCGGACCCCACGGGGGACACTGTCGCAGGCCGAGAGGTCAGACTGAATGCGGATGCGGACGCGGCAGTGGGCCTCCAGCAGCGGCAGCTGGACCAAATCCTCCTGGCTATAGCAGACACGAAGTCGGCGTTGCGGGCGGACATTGCCCAGGTATCCACTGACCTGGGGCTGCTTCGGGCGGATCACCGGAAGCTTGTGGATAGGGTCAAAACTGCGGAGGACAGGTTGGACTCGCTAGCCCCGGCCCAGAAGGTGACGGAGACCCAGGCGGCGGACCTCCTGCGGAGGGTAGTGGTCCTGGAAAAGAGGGCCGAGGACGCTGAAGGGCGTAACCGCCGCAACAACATCCGAGTGGTGGGTCTGCCAGAGAAAATTGAAGGGGGTGACATGTTGACCTTCCTGGAGACCTGGCTGCAGGAGGTGGTGGTGCCGGAGGGGCTCACGCGGTTCTACACCCTGGAGAGGGCACACAGGGTGCCTGCTCGGCCCCCGGACCCGGGCCGTCCGCCCCGGCCGGTGGTGGCCCGCCTGCTGCACTACAGGGACCGTGACATCATTTTACAGAGGGCTCGGACGCAGGGCCCCTTCCAGGTGCAGAATGTCCCGATTTCCATTTACCCGGATTACCCCATGGAGGTCCAGCGCAGACGCTCCTCCTTTCAGGCTGTGAAGAAGGCACTGCGGGACGAGGGGCTGCAGTACTCCTTGTTGTTCCCGGCACGCCTCCGAGTGATGCTGGATGGAGCGACGTCGTTCTTCACTGACCCCGAGGCGGCCTGGAGCTGGCTGGAGGTGACCAGAACCCGGGCGGCGGCGCACTCGGATGGAGGGAAGCCGATGGGGGCGCTGGCCAAGCCCCGCCGTAGCAGACACAACAAGACACGACAGGCGGGGGTCCGGTCGCCTGGTGCCTCCCAGACGGTGCTGGAGCGGCGGGCTGCTCTGCAGGCGGTCTCGGAGATCTCCGGGGCGGTGGCCTCCCAGCTCAGCGAAGCATCGGGCTCCCGGAGGGGAACGGAGGACTCCCACTCTGATGGTGCTGAAGAGGAGGCGGAGGAGTTACCTGATGTTACTCCTGGGACTGCTGATGAGTTGCTGGACGCTTGAAGGTTTGGAGAGCTACTGGACCTCAGCTGGGAGGGCGCAGAAAGTGGGGAGTAGCGAGACATTGAGGGAGAGGCCTGGCGGGGTCCTGCGGGGTTGAGGGACAGATTGCTCTGGGATGGTGCTTTGTGGCTGGCTGTGACGGGTGTGCTGAGGGGGGCCTGAACGGAGCGGAGCGCTGGGGAACGACCGGCTGTGACTGGGCACGGATGCTTTGATACGGACTGTAGTTAAGCCCGTCTGGCAGTGAGCCACCACCTCAACCTCACGGACGAAGTGAGCCTCTGGTGGCTACCAGAGGGTTTGGTTGCTGTTAGGGGTAGTATTTGGATGGGTACCTGCAGTTTAGCGCCTGTTCTGGGGAGGGGAGGGAGCTCGGGGAGTTGGGTAGTGATACGGTTTTTGGGGTTTGTCAGTGTGCCTCGGGGGTCCCGTCATGGGCGGTTGGTTCAACGTTGGAATGGGGAACCCCCCTGAACTGCGATTTATGACTTGGAATGTGAGAGGGCTCACCTCGATGGTGAAGCGGCATAAAGTCCATGCGTACCTAGTGCGGAGAGGGGTGCAGGTAGCATTCCTTCAGGAAACCCATTTGGACAAAGAAGAGGGGAAGGCGCTGCGTAGACGCTGGAGGGGCCAACTGTATTACACGACATTCTCAAAATTTGCTCGGGGTGCCCTGATCTGGGTGAGGGCGGGGGTCCCTTTTCAGCATCTTAGGTCGCTAGTGGATCCGGAGGGCAGGTTTGTGGCGGTGCAGGGGAGGCTGGATGGTAGGGATATAGCGTTGTGTAGTGTGTATGCCCCCAATGTTGACCAGGCCGCTTTCTTTTCCAGACTATCGGGTCAACTGGCAGAGTATTTGACGGGGGCGGTGATGTTGGGGGGGGATTTCAACTCAGTGTTGGATGTAGAGTTGGACAGGTCTCATCTGCCCCTCGCACAGTCGGCGGTTTACCGCGTGGCCAAAGGTAGGCGGGTCTGGCAAGATACTTGGGGCTTGGTGGACACGTGGCGTACCCATCATCCGCATGACAGGGACTACTCCTTCTATTCGGCTCCTCATGAGCTGCACGTCCGATTAGATAGCATATTGTGCTCACCGGATGTTCAACCTATGATGCGACATAGTGAATATTTAGCCAGGACTATATCGGACCATAACCCATGCGTGGGGATGCTGAGGTGGTCTAGGCAGCGGCAGGCGATCCCTACGTGGCGCCTTAACCCCTTACTGCTTGAGGACCCGGTGTTCAAGGCGGAGATTAGCGATTGTGTAACGCAGTATTTCAGGCAGAATGCAGGGACGGCAACGACCCGAGCGGCGGAATGGGACGCGTTTAAGGCGGTAGTCCGGGGGCCTTGCATATCCTCCACCACCGGGGTACGGAGGGCCTTGTTAAAAGAGGTGGACGGAGCGGAGACTCGGCTGCGGGAAGCGGAGCGGGAGTTTCAAGACGGGGACGGCGAGGTGGCTGGGATGGTGGAAGCGCGAGAGCGCGTGGCGGTCTCCATGGAGCAGCTTCGTTGTCACGATCATAGAGCCTATATGGTCCGAGCGCAGGCGGAAAGGGATAAGGTGGGTTCCCTTCTGGCATGGTTGGCGAACCCGGCGGCGCGCGGTGATCCGATACTCCTACTGGTGGAGGAGGGGGGGGTCCCGGTTTATCCCCAGGTGGGGATCAATATGCGGTTCGCCAGCTATTATGCTGAGTTATATGATAGTACAATGGCGCAGGAACCCGAGGGCCTTGCTGCTTTTCTGTTGGCAGCCCGCCTGCCTCGACTGGACTCGGACGCTGGAAAGGACCTTGGAGGCCCGATTTCGCTGAGCGAAATCCGACTGGCAATTAGACACATGGCTCGTCGTAAGACCCCGGGGGCGGATGGCTTGCATGTTGAGTTTTATGCGGCATACCCGGAGCTGTTGGTACAACAGTTGCAGACCCTGTATAGCGAAGCATGGGAGTTGGGGCAGCTGCCCGCCTCTGCTCGGGAGGCGATTGTGATACCCTTGCTGAAACCTGGTGGCGAGGCGGGTGCACGCACAGCCTACCGCCCGCTTTCTATGCTAACGGTGGACTACAAGATCCTGAGTAGAATCTTGGCGTCACGCCTTTTGACCCACATGACCGCCTTGATCCACCGGGATCAGGCAGGCTTTATTCCTCGGCGCAGCACAGCCACCTCCATTCGACGGTTGCTGCGAGTAATGGAGCTGGACCGGGACGAATACCCGGAGGCCTGCACACTGTCGGTCGACCTAGAAAAGGCCTTCGATAGTGTGGAGTGGCCGTACTTGTATCAGGTGTTACGGGCATTTGGCTTAGGGGAGGACTTTGTCCGTTGGACCACCTTGTTGTACAACGGGGCCACGGCCCGGGTGAAAACGGGAACTACTATCTCGGCTTCCTACCATGTGCGGAGGGGAACGAGGCAGGGCTGTTCCCTGTCCCCCTTGTTGTTTGCGCTGGCAGTTGAACCGCTGGCCGCTCACGCCCGACAGGGGGGTGCTTATTCCGGAGTCTCCCTGAGAGGGGATGACCACTACATCTCCCTCTATGCGGACGACCTGCTGTTGTTTTTGAGGGACGCGGGTGATGCGGTACGGGGCGCGACCGCGCTGTTGAAGGAGTTCGGCCGCATGTCCGGCCTGAAGGTCAATTGGGGTAAGACGTGTCTGTTCCCATTGTCGCGGGGCGGCGGGACACCGCGGACGGCGGGACATATTCGATGGGAGAGCAGCTGCCTGCGCTACCTGGGAGTTAACATTTATCATACCCAGGCAGATTTGTTGGAGGGGAATGTCGGCAGGGCGCTTCGGGGACTACAGAGTAGTATGGGATTTTGGAGTACACTCCCGCTCTCGTGTGCTGGGAGGGTAGCGTTGCTGAAAATGGTAGCGCTGCCGCGCCTTCTTTACTTTTTCCGTACACTCCCCATATGGATCCCGGCGTCATATTTTGCGCGCTTACGGGCTCTTTCGACGGGGTTCATTTGGGGGTCAGGACGGCGACGGGTGGCGCTGGCTACGTTGCGGAGGCCACGAGCGGAGGGGGGCCTGGCAGCCCCCGACTTTGAATGGTACTATCTGGCGGCGCAGCTCCAGTGGCTCACACAGGCGGTGGCCCGGGAGTATCGAGGCCCTGAGGGCCCACGAGACAGGTTGATCCCACGGCATGTGCTGGCCTTCATTGTTCTCCAGCAGCGACTGGATCTGACCCAGCTGACCCTGGAGGAACGCACCCTCCAGCAGTGCTGGAATAGGTGCCAGAGACGGGCAGCTATAGTCCGCCCATACGCTCCGGAAATCCCCATTGGGATGTGTACAGCGCTCCCGCATGGGGGAGATTGGTCGGGACTAGCGATTTGGGAGGAGCTGGGGGTACAGATGGTGGGGGACCTGTACCGGGACGGGGCGTTATTGTCTTTCCAGGAATTGCTGGACGCCTATGGGCTCCCGCAGGGGGATTTTCTGCTACACGCGGCTTTGGTGGCGAGCATTCAGAAGCATTGGAACATGGGGCTGTCAGAGCCCCCGACCGTGGCGAGTTGTCAGTATGTTGTAATGGCAGCAGGGACGGCCAAAGCCATTACATGCCTATTCCTGCAGATTATCAACGGAGGGTTTGCAACCTCTAGCCGCCCTGCGAGAAAAGTGGGAAAGGGACCTCGGGAAAACGATACCGGAAACCACATGGTCTACACTAGTGCGGAGGGCCTGGAAGGGGACTCGGAACGCACGATTCCAGCTCGTTCAGTTCTTCACATTACATAGGGCGTATATGACGCCGGCCAAGATCCAGCAATATTTTGGTCGAGCGCAATCTTCGTGCCCTCGATGTGGAGGAGAGGGGGTAGATTTTCGCCACATGTTTTGGACCTGTCCACAGTTAGGCGATTATTGGGCTGAGGTAGTGGATTGCCTGAATCAGGTGACAGACCGCTCTCTCACTCCGGAGATGGGGACATGCTTGTTATTATGGTTTCCCCACACCCGCCGCACGAAGGTCACTAGCAAGTTCTACGACCTGGGGCTAATATTAGCCAAGAGAGAATTGACCCTGCACTGGAAATCTAGGGTGGGGCCTAGCTATGTGAGGTGGAGGGCAGCGCTAGTGAGATGGGCGGGGGCGGAGGGTACACTCCGGGTGCAGATGGTTCTGAGGGGTGACGATGAGAAAGCGGTAGCGACAGCCAGGGCATGGGAAGCGTTAGTAGTGGAGCTCCAGGGACTGATGTCTGAGGTAGAGGAAGAAGGGAGCGCTTCAGATCGGCGAGAGGTGAGGGGAACTGGAGATTGAGTTGGGAAGGGGATGGTGGCGGCCCCCAGACACATACTAGAGGCCTGGACATGAGGGACGATTTGCTTATATGGAGAGGAGGTGAGCGACTGCAATTGAACTCCAGGGTCGGGGGGGCACATCAAGGGTGAAATGGGGGGCAGGGGCGCACTGACACAGGGGGGGGAGGGGGGGGACGAGTTGGGAGTGGGAGGGGGGCTACTTTTATGGCACATGGGAGCTAATGCTGTAATGTACAGTTATTGTTGATTTGAAAACTAATAAAAATTGTTTCAACAAAAAACACTAGCAGTAAATGTTAGCTCTTGGCCTCAGTGTTGCATATGCCGACGCGTTTTGACCTTCATGTGTGGGCCTGGGCGGTAGCATGGAAGGTCTTCTTCAGGGCAAATGTTCTTGTGGGACACGTATCCTTGTTTAACATTTGTTATGATCCTCAAGGTGTGGTCTGTTGTCTCCATGGAATGCTGTCTTCCATGCCAGGTGGTGTAAGCTGTGCGTCTTTCCTTAGCTGCTACTGTGACTTTTTTTGGAGCTGCCGCATGCTTTGTCTATTTGTGCCTGCTGTCAGGCTGTCAGCAGCCCAAGGTAAACGGGCAGGCCACTAACCTTTCGTAACAGCCAGCAGGGACGACAGCCAGTAGAGAGGCCTCCCTATCCGCCAAGATACTACCTCCCACCGAATAGTGGACACTCGTATGGAATGCAGCACCCTGGGGAACAGGGAAGAGAGTAGCCAATCGGGAACTGTTGCGTGTCGTGGGGAGATGGTCTTGGCACCTTACGGCTTTGATAAGACTGCAGAAGGACAAAGGATAATCATCAATACCATACAAGGCAAACAACTACACCAAGGCAAGAATTTGCTGGAAGGGATATTCAAGGGACTACTCACAAGGAACCGGAATATGGTTGTCAAGAGTGACTTGGAGTCCACTCCCTTCCTGGGTTGCATGCGCCAAATGCCGGGGAAAAGCAAGTGTCAGGGAACCAAAGAGGTACATGCGTGGCCGGCAGTTTATACACCTGGCTGTTAACACCACAGCCTGCGCGTTGATTGTTATTGTCAGCGCCGTGCAACTAACCACTACCTCGAGGGCAAGGAATCCTTATCACTTACAAAAGGGGGGGGGGCGCTATTGAAAGGAGAAACTAGCGCGACCTAGCGCTAAGGATCACTGTGGAGTGATAATCCCGTGAGCGTTCTGAAGTACGTTAGGATTCACGTACTCAGCGCTCCTTACCTTCGTCTCCGGTTAGGGTCCGATTCGTGGGTAGAGAACGTGTAGGTTCCGAATTCCGAGGCGGGAAGGAAAGCGTCCGCCCTCGGAATTCCATAGCAACGCCTCCCGCCGCTCCAGCGGGAAGGAAAGCATCCGCGCGCAGCGGAGGCGTCGGTCTTAAAGCGGCAATTAATCCGGTCTTGAGCGGGAAAGAAAGCGTCCGCGGAACTGGAGGTCAAATAAACTGTGGCAGGGGCAGCGACAACGAAGCTTCCGCTAGGTTCTAGGTTCGGGTAGCACTCACCGTCTGCAGAGGCGGGGCTTATATAGAGGCGGGCTGCTTCCTGTTCCCGCGCTTGTCTCGGCAGGGCCCCGTGGTGTTATGGGAGTTGTAGTGCATCAGGCTTGTGCACCGCTCTTGTCTTAGTCCATGGGCACAAAAGGTTTTATAGGGTTGGTGGCGTACCGGGGCATGCTTGTCGCAGCGGAGTATCGCTACACTGCTCTGACCGATCATGCTCCTTCAGGTGAAGCGAGAACCACCCATCGTTTTTTTCATGGCTGTACCGACCATGCACTGCTAATTAAATTCCCACATTACATCACTCATGACATGTTCTACATTGATAACATGACTGCAACATCTAAAATTAGACTACTTGTCCGGGGCACAAGTTATAGTTACTTTAGGGCACAGTTATAGTTACTTGAGATAATTATAACTTGAATTTTAGTGGTTTTGTTTGTACGGTATGCTTTAGCCTACATTTTCTCCTAACTATAACGTATTTTTAACCTTTGTTTTTTTCAGTGTGTGTATATGTTTATAAATATATCAACAAAAGCAACTCATGGACTGCCGCAAATAAACTTGTTAAGGATATATATATATTGCCCAAAATTCTGTGTTCTGCAGCTTCCCAGAATTGTTTGCTTGTTCGCGTCAAAATGCGTGCTCGCGAAATATTTCCCCCGAGCACGCAAACAGCGTTCGCGAACAGGAAAAAAGCATCGCGAACAAGCAACTCTGCGTGTTCGTGGAATTTCTGCGTGTTCGCTGAGATTTTTTATCATTTCGCGGAGCTTTGCGTAGCGCAACTACGCAAATTCCGCGCACCCCTAATATATATATATATATATATATATATATTACCTCCTGGCAGTCGCCAGTAGGTAGTTATAGTTAGGACCTATTTTCCATAGGAAATCCGCAACATTCTATTTGGAATAACGTTGGCGTCGATTGATGAATCTTCGCAAAAGTTTCCAAACTTTTGGCCAGCTCCGGTCCGCTCCTATCCTGAAAATTTCACGGTGATTCGTCAAGTGGGGGCCGAGAAAAAAAGGGGGTCCCAAAACGCGTTTTCCCCATGCATTTTCCCATAGGACCTGTTGACGCAGCTACAGCCCGAAGTGCTGAACGGAATTACACCAAATTTGGCAAAGAGGTAGTCCTCAGTTCAGACTCGTGCCTTTTGCTTAAATGGTGTCAATCCGTTCAGTAGTTCCTGAGAGAATCAAAAGTAAAATCACATATATATCTGGGCGGAGCCTAACCACACATCTCATCGTGAGATCTGATTGGCTGTCAGCACTTCATCCAAGAAGTGTTGGCAGCCATCTTGGGACCAATATACATGATAGCACCTCATTAAAAAGCATTGCAGTTAATAGAAGGTTTTAAGACTTTAGTTACATTATAAATCATTTGATGATGGTACCATTCTCATTTTAGGAATTGTGGTGTGTTCTAAGGTGATTTTACCATGTGAAAAAGCCTTCTGCTGTGATATCATGAATCATGTTTGAGAGAACTATTTTCTCATGCTTTTCCCACAGAGGTTTGGAAGGTGATCTATAAGCTAAACTGAGAGCATATTTTCTGTAAATTCACATTATCTTTCTCAGTCATGTGAGAATGAAGTCTGACATTCTCGGTAAAACATGTACATCCAACAAGGGCAGAGACTGTCAGTTGATCCCTTTGTGTTCTACTGCAGCTTCCCAGAGTGTTCTAAAGAACAACTAGAGCGCTAACAGTCCTACTTATGACAAACGTATGGCACACCTGAAGCCATCTTGGTTGGAATAAAGTGGTAACTCTTCAAACATTTAATTTAAAAAGGAACACAATGAGGGGGTTCATTTTGCCATAGAAAGTATGATTAGTGCTGCAGAAAGAAAAATTAGGGCACATTTTGAGTGACTTCTCAAATCCTCTTCTATTTCATTAAAAAATTCTGACATGCAGACTGAAACATGCACTTTCAATACCAGCAGCAGACTTCCCTGGTGAGCAGTAGCTTTACTACAGTGATCTAATAAGCAACTAGAGTGCTAACATTCTGAATTTATGGCAAATGTGTGACACATCTGAATGCCTTCTTGATGGAATCAAAGTAAAAAACTGAAAGTATTTCCTACTGAGGAGACTGTGGTAAATGAGGAAATTAGGAAACATCATAGCAAATAAGTCTCCCAAAACGGCCACCAGAGACAAAAGAGCCCAAATGTAGCCCAAATATCACCCAGATGTAGCCCAAGTATAGCCCAATGACAGAATGTCCCAGAGTGTTCTAACGAACAACTAGAGCGCTAACAGTCTTACTTATGACAAAAGTATGGCACGCCTGAAGCCATCTTGATTGGAATAAACTGGTAACACTTAAAACATTTAATTTAAAAAGGAACACAATGAGGGGGTTCATTTTGCTATAGAAATTATGATTAGTGCTGAAGAAAGAAAAATTAGGGCACATTTTGAGTGACTTCTCAAATCCTCTTCTATTTCATTAAAAAATTCTGATATGCAGACTGAAACATGCACTTTTAATACCAGCAGCAGACTTCCGTGGTGAGCAGTAGCTTTACTACAGTGATCTAATGAGCAACTAGAGTAAAAAACTGAAAGCATTTCCTACTGAGGAGACTGCAGTAAATGAGGAAATTAGGAAACTTCATAACAAATAAATCTCCCAAGATGTCCACCAGAGACAAAAGAGCCCAAATGCAGCACAAATATCACCCAGATGTAGCCCACATGTAGCCCATTGACAGAAGTGTGCAAAACACTTATTTTTTGCGTATTTGCAGTTTTATATAGTGCAGATTTGTCAGGTATTGGAGTGCTTTACATGAGCATTGGTTACATCACACAAGATCAAATTCATTTTGGTTGTAGACATGGGGAGATTAAGTGATTTGACCAGAATCACAGAATGTTGAGCTGAAGCAGAAACTCCAACCTGGTTTCCCAGTTGCAATGTCTGCAGCTCTGGAAGCAACACCACATCCTCTCCCCTAGGTGCAACATTTAATCAAGTGGTCAACTGGATGAAAACACATAAAGATTACAAATAATTTAAAAGTTCTTTGTCGCTATTTGAAAACTCAGAAAATATGTCCTCATTTTAGTTTTTTAGAGCACTAACCATAATTTTGATGCAAATAAGACCCTCTCATATATGTAATTTCTAAAGGAAATACTCTAGGTATTACAGTTTTGATTACATCAAGATGACGTCAGGCGTTCCACACTTTTGTAATAAATATAGAATGTTAGCAATCTAGTTGTTCATTGGGATACTGTTGAGAGGCAGAGGCCAGGGGCACGGACTCTGAAAATTGAAGGCAGGTAGGAGAGTGCAGAGGCAACAATTTGACCACACTGGGCAGGCAGGAAGGGCAGTGGCAGCACAGCAGACTATGGAGGGCAGTGGAAAGGGGGGAAGGGGCAACAAACCAACAATACAGGACTGGCAAGAGAGGCTGTGTCAATATAATAGACCATTGTGGGCAGAAGGAAGAGGCAGTGGTAGTACAACCATACATGCCAACAGACCCGTTTCAGCCAGGAAACATCCAATGTTTTTAAGCTCACTTGGGCTTTATTTGATCTGTCTCCTGTCTACAATCTCCTCTTTTTCAATGTAACTCAAAGGGGAAAATCAATACCCCAGTTTTTTTCAAAATCTCCCTCTTAGCAAGTTCAAAATGTTCGCAAGTATGGTACATTGGATCATGGTAGGCAGGAGGAATTGGGATAGGGACATGGACTCGGATAACAGAGGACAGGAGGGACATGGAGAGGTGCACCAAACTGACCCTACAGGGCAGGCATCAGGGTTTGCAGCAGCACAATACACCACACAGCGCATGCGGGACGGGAGTGCAGCACAACAATCCATAGAAAGCAATAGGGAGGGGACAGGACCATGCACATGGACAACAGAGGGGAAGAGGCAATGGTAGCTAGCTGACCATAATGGACAGACAGGAGAGAAAGCTGCAGCATAACAGACCATTAAGGGCAGGAGGGACGGATCAGGGGCATTACAATGGAACAGACAAGTCAGGAGGGAGGGAATAGGGGTCTGCACATGGAAACAGAGGGCTGGGGGCAAGGGGGCAGGGCAGGAGCAGCAAGATGACCATAGAGGTCAGGCAGGATGGGCAATAAAAACAAGACACACCATGGAGAGCAACAATGAGACTATGATGGCATACACACAGACCATGGAGGGAAGGTGGGAGGGGGTCAGGGGCAGCTAGATGACCACAACGGGAAGGTGGGAGGGGCCATGGCAGCACAGAAGACCATGCATGGCAAGCGGGAGGGTTAGTGGCAGCACAATGGCTATGATGGGCAAGAAGGAGGGTGCAGGGGCATGCACAAAGGACCATGGAGCATAGAAGGGAGGGTCAGGCCCTGGGCACAGACAAGAGAGTTCAGGGGAAGGGGCCTCGCAACAGACCGCGCGGGGCAGGCAGGAGGAGCAGTTGCAGCACAACAGACCAGGGAGGGCAGAAGGGTGTGGCAGTAAAATGGACCTTGGAGGACAGGAGGAAGGGGATAGGGGCATGGCATGTGGACAGGCAGGGTGGAGGTGGCAGGGACAGGTTACAGTCATCTGACAATGCTAGGCAGGTGGGAGGGGAGTGGCAGCTCAACAGAACACTCAGAGTAGATAGGAGTGGCAGGTCCATGGAACATGGTGGGCAAAAAGGATGGAGCAGGGGCATGCACAAAGACATCGGAGGGCAGGGGGAAGGAGAATAGGGGCAGCAAGCTAAGCACAGAGGCTAAGCAGGAGATCAATGATGGGCCATAGAATTGGGCAATGGAGGGCAGGAGGAGTGGACTGGTACATCATGCTAAATGGAGAGCAGTGGCAGCACATCAGACCATGCATGGCAGGAGGGAGGAGGCTAGTCCATGGATTCAGGCAACAGAGGATAGGGAGGAGGTGGATGGGGCAGCAAGCTAACTGTTCAGAGAAGTTGGGTATTAGGAACTTTATTGTTTTTAAAATGTGTGTCTGTGCGAACTTCTTAAAATATGAACAAGTATGCAGCATAATCTCACTTTTATTCAGGAAGAAGAGGACGTTTGTGACTGTGACTCTGGGCTCACTTGGCAGAAACACCCCCTGACCCTCCACCCCCCCATCGCAAAATGTAATGCCCGTGAATAGGGTAGGTGGACGCAGTGTTATATAGAACATAGTCCTGAGAGCACGATTGAAAATGAAAACTAATTATAGTATATGGTATAAACTATGCACCAAAAAGTGTGATATAAGATGAACCGGGGCGTGAAATATAATGACCGATTAATTGGAGAGCGCGAGATAGCACAGGCACTAGCGCGTGCTATGCGATATGCGCCTTGGAGTGTAATATGCACAGGGCAGTGTTGTGTAACCTAACTAGTCTCTAAAGTTGTAATATAAAATATGTGTTGGGGATTGTAACGTTGCATATGCACTGTGACAAAGATATGGATCCCAGATTGTAATATGTATGGCATAGCGCTGTGCGTTATAACATAGGCATCGAGGAAGGTACGTTAGATGGGGCAATATAACCCGTGCGAAGGCAAGTGTGGCATGACATATTCACGTGGTGGTGTTACAGTGCACATGGGCTAGAGAGTGTCATAGATACGCACTAGCTGGTGGAATACAACACAGAGGTGTGAGGCACTCAGCGGGCACTGGTGGGTGTAACACAGCATTGGGCTCAGCCAGGAGCACGCTGTGACTCTCAAGTGAGGTTCGTCTCCTTTCCAGAGAGTAAAATAAAGAGTATTACACATCCGGCGGTGGATGTGTATTTTATTAACCGTGAGGGGGGTTTCTTGCATAATTTGGTCGAATTTTTGTCGAATCCCCTTTGAATGGCTTGGTGTGCGTGGATATTAAATGTGCCGGTCAATAGCTACCCATGTTTGTATAAATAAACGACAAGGGTGTCTACTTGGAGAGTACCCACCGGCGGGGGTGCCGGGATTAGGCACGGTAGGGCGTCAGACACGCCAGAGCTTCACTAGCAGTGTAAATACATTCCATGTGGATTCTTTCTATGCATAGTCGCCTTTTAATGAATATCACGCAAATCGTCATGGTGCTCGGTACGTACAGTTTGTCCAGCATGTCCTAGGTGTTTCTGTAAATATATATTTTTTAAAAATAATAAAAAACAAAGGCCGGCCCCGGGGGATGGGATCACCGGGGCCATACGTGGCCTGAGGAGGGGGGCAACGCAGCCCCCTCCTAAAGAATTAAAAAAAAAAAAAGGCCATGACCCGGGGGATGGGGTCCCCGGGGCCGATTAAGGCCTTGGGAGGGCCAAATTAATTTTTTTCAACAAAAAAAATTAGGATGCAGGCCCTGGGGGATGGGGTCCCCAGGGCCAGTAAATTAGAAAAAGAAGGGGGGCCACACAGCCCTCCTTCTTAAAAAAATAAAATAAATAAAAGACCAGCATTGCGCCGGAGGCCACGCCCCCTCCTTGCAGCACTCTGCAAACGCGCCCCCTGGCCATTTGTAAGTTGGGGAATTAATTCCACTTCAATACTGAGGGTCCCTGAGGGCCAACTAGCCCAACAGGTATCTCCAGTATGCGCCAGGGAGCTGCGTTGCAGACAGGTGTTCTGAGGCCACGCCCCTTTTTACACCTCTATGCAACGCAGCTCTGTGGCGCTTACTGGAGGTACCTAGTGGGCTAGTTTGACCCTAGGGATCCTTAGGATTCAAGGGGACTTAATCTCTCAACTTAGAACGGCCACAAGGCGCGTTTACACAGTGGTGAAGGGTGGGGACGGGGCCTGAGGTGACGTGTGCAAACACGCCCTGTGGCGCGTTTTAAGTTGGGGAAATAATTCCCTTTCAATCCTGAGGGACCCTGGGGGCCAACTAGCCCACCAGGTGCCTCCAGTAAGCGCCACTGCTCTGTGTTGCAGAGAGGTGGTGCAGGCCGTGCCCCTTTTTACACCTCTCTGCAATGGCGCATACTGGACGTACCTAGTGGGCTATTTTGCCCCTAGGGATCCTCAGGATTCAAGGGGACTTATTCTCCCAACTTAAAACACGGCTACAGGGCGTGTTTACACAGTGGGGAAGGGAGGGGACGGGGCCTGAGGTGACGTGTGCAAACATGCCCTATGGCGCGTTTTAAGTTGGGGAAATAATTCCCCTTCAATCCTGAGGACCCCTGGGGACTAACTAGCCCACTAGGTGCTTCCAGTAAGCGCCACTGAGCTGCATTGCAGAGAGGTGGTCCAGGCCGTGCCACTTTTTACACCTCTCTGCAACGCAGCTCTATGGCGCTTACTGGAGGTACCTAGTGGGCTAGTTGGACCCTAGGGACCCTCAGGATTCAAAGAACTTAATCTCCCAACTAAAAACAGCCACAGGGCGTGTTTACACAGTGGTGAAGGGAGGGGACGGGGCCTGAGTTAATGTGTGCAAACAAGCCCTGTGGCGCGTTTTAAGAGGTAGTTTTAATCCCCTGCCCTATTATATACTAGGGGCTTACAGAGGAGGTCATGCTGATCACAGGGGGACCCCAACGCATAGTGTTCCCTAGTGTATGTAGGTGTTTTCACTGTATTCTGAGTGTCTTTTAACATAGCACTGGCTCTAGGACTGGTTGTAACGGGTGACTGCTGTTCCGCAGGAGTGCCAGAAACCTGAAGCGAGTCCTCAGCCTTCCCCAGCTGTCTTCCGACTCTATCAGACACTAGAGACTCAGAAGACTAGCCAGGGAAAACAGGGAAACAAAACAAGGGAAGGAGGGTTGTACTTCAATGGGTCATCAGCGTCTGGTTCCACAGAGAAGGAGATATACACCAGGCACACACCCTGTAAAATAAGTATTATGTAGATACTGTTACACACTTCCAACTCCCTACGTTTACTTTGTCTCTTGTCTTACCTACCCATGTGTTGCTCGTTACACTCTTGTACTGTGAAGACGTCACTGGTACACTGTAATATTCTATATAAAGGAGAGCACACTGTTAAAAGGAGATAAGACTCGGCCCCTACACTATACTTCTACTTCTGTTAATAACGTACCCCCAGTACTGGCATAGATGAAGTGACTCCCTAGATTCCGTTTGCCTGGTGACCACTGTAGATGATAGGCTACAGAAATAGAGAAGACACAACTTCAGAACAAACCGAAATACCCCCCTGTGTATTATTCATTTACATAACAAACAATATGTAAGATAATGTGGCACGATGCGCCTTTACCGTGTTTCTGTCGAGCAGTATCCACACAGTGGTTCACGCAACACCCAGGGAGAGACTGGACACAATTGGCGAGGATGAGGACAGCATGGGAAGGGATACTAGCTGAAACACCACCAGGGTACTATGAGCATAACTCAGGACGGTGGTCTCTGGAAGAAGCGATGACAACCGTTTGGAGTACTTGTCACTAGGACCCACATAAAAGAGAGAAAGGATACGAATAGGAAGAATAGGGAAGTACTGCTCGTGTCAGAAAGGAGTAGGTACTCCTGGCTAGTAGAAGGACTACGGGAACAGTTTGGAAGGACAGGACGCTGGAACGTTGTTACAGCAGAACCGTAATGACAGGGAACTATTGCTACACCCACACACACAAGATCTCTCACTTGAATTAAGGAAGGGACGCGGGGTAAATGCGTCTCCGAAAACTCTGGTAATGGAGCAGACAGGACCAAAAAGCTCGAGGAGAGCAGAACGCTTCGTACTCCCGCGCGAAGCCGGAAACAGGAGGAACCTAACCAGGAAGTCAGGCAGCTGAGCGTCAGGACGGAAAGGGATCTCTAGGCAAGAACGCTAAGCGCGTCTCTTTGCCTCGAGATTCTTTAAATACTGCTGCGTCGGGAGTCGCGGAGCGCAGAGCATGACAGTACACTACCCCCACAATGTCCCCCCAACTGCTTGGGTTTATCAGGATATCGTTGGTGAAAAAGACGTATCAAACGAGGAGCGTGCACTGCACTAGCTGGTTCCCAAGTACGTTCTTCCACCCCATACCCCTTCCAGTGCAACAGGTATTGGAGTTTCCGCCCCACTATACGGGAATCCACTATGGTATCCACTTCATACTCCTCAGTACCCTGAATGATAACCGGTGCGGGCCGTCTCGGTACTGAAGTACCCGGTTCAACTGGTTTAAGCAACGAGACGTGAAAGACAGGGTGTATCTTAAAGGAAGCTGGCAATTCCAGTTTCAGAGCTACCGGATTGATCACCTTTAAGACTCGGTAGGGACCAATGAATTTGGGATTGAACTTGCGTGAACCACTGAGCGTTAAGTGTTTGGTGGAAAGCCACACCTTATCCCCTGGAGTATAGATGGGTTCTAATCTCCTGCGTAAATCCGCCCCCTCCTTGTAACGGACTTTTGCCACGTCCAGATTCTCTGAGGTTGCTTTGTGCACATTCACAAGTCGTTGTACCAGAAGATCAGCTGCTGGAATAGGACTATTCGGGGAACAATAATTTAGGATGAAACCCCGCAGAACAAAAGAAGGGTGAGTGTTTGATGGAGGAATGTGGGCTATTGTTGTACGCTATCTCTGCCATCCACACCCACTCATCCCAATCTGATGGAGAATGCAAGACCTGGTTTCTGATATACTGCTCGAAACATTGGTTTACTCTCTCAGTCTGACCATCAGACTGAGGATGATGACTAGAAGACAATCTGACATCGATTTGCAACAATGAACATAAGCCCTTCCAGAACCTGGACACAAACTGGGCCCCCCTATCCGAGACCAAAACAGAAGGGAACCCATGAAGTAGCACCACTTGCTGCAAGAAGACGGAAGCCAATTCCATTGCTGTGGGCAACCCCTTTAAAGGGACAAAGTGTGCGGTTTTAGTAAATAGATCCACCACCACTAGGACAGTATTGTTCTTTCTATTGGTAACAGGCAACTCCACTATGAAGTCGAGTGAAACCGTATGCCAGGGTCCTGGCGGACAGGTCAATGGTAGGAGTAGACCTACAGGACTTTGGTGGGACACCTTGGTTTGGGCACAGGTAGAGCATATCCTGACATACTTTTCAATGTCCCTTGACATGTTGGGCCACCAAAACCGTTCACGTATTGTCTGGATGGTTTTCTTTATGCCTGGATGACCTGCTAAAGGAGGCGTATGATACCAGTACATAACTTGCTCTTGCAACTCTTGTGTAGGCAACACCACCCCACCTTGAATACTGACAAACCCATCACTTAATGCTGTTTCATGGGTGCCTACCACGTCCCTCATCGTATCTGATGATTGAGCTAACCGAATCCTTCTACAGAACTCGTCTTCCGTGAATACCCCACCAAGAACAGCATCTGTGGGTATAATATGTGGCACTTCCAGAGGCTCCTCTGGTTGCTTGAAACCTAAGCGCGATAAGGCATCAGCCTTGCCATTCCTCCTTCCTGGTCTATATTGGATGGTGAATTCATATTCCCCAAAGAATTGGGACCAACGAAGTTGTCTCATAGACAATGCTTTAGCTGATTTTAGGTATTGGAGGTTGCGATGGTCTGTGTACACAGTAGCTGGAAAACGAGCGCCCAAAAGATACTGTCGCCATTCCTCAAACGCCTTCTTTATTGCAAGAAGCTCCTTATCCCCCACTGCGTAATTGTATTCCGCAGGCGTGTACTTGTGAGAGAAATAGGCTACCGGGTGACAATGTCCTAAAACAGGGTCTTTTTGACTGAGAACACCTCCCACTGCCACCTGAGAGGCGTCCACTTCAACCACGAAGGGTAAAGCCGGATCAGGATGATGTAAGATGGGAGCTCTTGTGAAAGCCAGACGCAGCATTTGAAACGCGTCTTCTGCTTCCCTGGACCAGTCAAACGAAACGCCTTTTTTCAACAAAGCGGTGAGGGGGCTTGCCAATTCCGAGAAGCCTTGAATAAAACGTCTATAAAAATTGGCGAAACCCAAAAAGCTTTGCAGTTCTTTAACAGAACTGGGCGCAGGCCAGGAGAGAACTGCCTTAACCTTACCGGGATCCATAGACAGGCCCCATGGGGAAACAACAAAACCTAAAAATGGCACCTCTTGTGTGTGAAATGTGCATTTCTCCAACTTACAGTATAATTGATTATCACGAAGGCGTTCCAACACCTTTCGCACGTGGAGAACATGTTCTGACTTAGTAGTGGAAAAGATCAATAGATCATCAATATACGCAATTACATATTTGTCAAGCATATCTCGGAGTACCTCATTGATGAAAAACTGAAACGCTGCAGGAGCATTACAAAGCCCAAAAGGCATCACAAGGTATTCAAATAATCCATACTTTGTGCAAAATGCTGTTTTCCACTCATCTCCCTCCTTGACGCGTACCAGATGGTAGGCACCCCGCAGATCCAGTTTCGTAAAGTACTGGGCCCCACGTACTCTGTCAAGGAGGGAGGCAATCAAGGGTAGAGGGTACCTATTCTTAATGGTGACCATATTCAATTTTCTGTAATCTATACAGCAGCGGAGACCTCCCTCGCGTTTGGGTATGAAAAATAATGACGAAGAGGCAGGAGAGCGTGAGGGCCGGATGAATCCCTTTTTCAACATGGTATCCAGGTATTCTCTTAGATAGGTGTTTTCTTTTTCTGTAAGGGAATACACCCTACTACAGGGTATTTGGGCTCCTGTCTCCAAATCAATACGGCAGTCATATACCCGATGTGGGGGTAGGACTTCTGCCTCTTTGAGATCAAACACTGTAGCTAAATCCTGGTAATGGGAGGGCAACTCAGGAAGGGCATCGATTCCTTTCTCCTCCACGTCAACACGTGCGCTTGCAAGCACTGCCTTTTGTTCCATAGGAGAACGAAACATAAGGGTGGATTTCTCCCAGTCTATTACAGGATTGTGCAGTTTTAACCATGGTATGCCTAATAGCACTGGAATTTGTGGAGAACAAATGAGATCAAACTCAATGTCTTCATGATGGTCAGGATCTATAGTCATGTGTAGTTTGTTTGTTTGATGGGTTACTGGCCCTGTGACAAGGGGACGACCGTCTATGGTGGTGACTCGGTTTACAGCATCTTTCTTTCTACAGGGTATCAGATTTTCTCTAGCCCACTCGACGTCCATGTAGTTCCCTGATGCACCGGAATCTATCATTATGGCCACCTGTAGCCCCGTCTGTGCGAAGGAGAGCAATGCAGAGACATAGAGATGTGTGATGGCCCTAATAGGTTGAACAGAAGAGACAAAACCATCTGAACCACCCGGGATCCTCGCCTCACAGGGCCCCGGGCTCCCTAGTTTCCCGTCTTCTCCGACTGATTTGGTTTAACCGGACAGGTCCTCAAAAAATGGCCGGCTTTGCCACAATATAAACAAAGTCTATTAGTGCGTCTTCTTTGTCTCTCTTCTGGTGTCAAGGGACCCTTTAACACCCCTATTTGCATGGGTTCGCTCTTGTCTGCCACTCTAGGAGGTTCGCTCTTCTTTTCCTTAGAAGGCACATACCGGTGTTCTACTCTTCCCTTTTCCTGCCTTCGCTCTTGTAGTTTATGTTCTATTTTCACTACTAAATCGATGAGTTCCCCACATGCCTCAGGTAGGTCTACAATCTGTGACAGGGCATCCTTTAAGTCATCGCGTAGTCCCCTATAAAAAAGAGTACTTCGCTTTTCCTCTGGCCAATTAGCTTCCACCACCAATCTACGGAAGGATGTAATGTATTGGACTAAGTCATGAGAGCCCTGTTTGAGAGCAAGCAACTCGGTATCAGCCGAATGAGTGTAAGTGTGTCGATCAAACAATTTACGGAATTCCCTTTTAAAGGCGGAGTGATCATGCAGCAAGGGGTCATTTCTGTCTACCAAGGGGATGGCCCAATCTGCTGCAGGACCACTCAAATATGAAATCATGAAAGCTACCCGGGATTGATCAGAGGGAAAACACGTGCTTTTACAAGAATAATGTAATTGACACTGGCTAAGAAATGCGGCGCAACGCGCAGCATCCCCCGAAAACCTCTCTGGCGGCGCTAAAGGAATAGAAGGAGGAGTGGTGACTTGTATGATCGGTGGCGTAACATCAGCACTACCTCCTGGGGCCGCTCCAACGTGATGATGTTGAAGAGCATCTACTCTCGCCGCCAAGGCCTGCGTTTCTAACTGTAGATTCCCTATCATGCCGGCTACATCGGCTAGGGAGACAGCTCCCAGGTCCATGGCACTCGGGCAGAACAAACCACTAGGGCTTAGCGTTCTGTAACGGGTGACTGCTGTTCCGCAGGAGTGCCAGAAACCTGAAGCGAGTCCTCAGCCTTCCCCAGCTGTCTTCCGACTCTATCAGACACTAGAGACTCAGAAGACTAGCCAGGGAAAACAGGGAAACAAAACAAGGGAAGGAGGGTTGTACTTCAATGGGTCATCAGCGTCTGGTTCCACAGAGAAGGAGATATACACCAGGCACACACCCTGTAAAATAAGTATTATGTAAATACTGTTACACACTTCCAACTCCCTACGTTTACTTTGTCTCTTGTCTTACCTACCCATGTGTTGCTCGTTACACTCTTGTACTGTGAAGACGTCACTGGTACACTGTAATATTCTATATAAAGGAGAGCACACTGTTAAAAGGAGATAAGACTCGGCCCCTACACTATACTTCTACTTCTGTTAATAACGTACCCCCAGTACTGGCATAGATGAAGTGACTCCCTAGATTCCGTTTGCCTGGTGACCACTGTAGATGATAGGCTACAGAAATAGAGAAGACACAACTTCAGAACAAACCGAAATACCCCCCTGTGTATTATTCATTTACATAACAAACAATATGTAAGATAATGTGGCACGATGCGCCTTTACCGTGTTTCTGTCGAGCAGTATCCACACAGTGGTTCACGCAACACCCAGGGAGAGACTGGACACAATTGGCGAGGATGAGGACAGCATGGGAAGGGATACTAGCTGAAACACCACCAGGGTACTATGAGCATAACTCAGGACGGTGGTCTCTGGAAGAAGCGATGACAACCGTTTGGAGTACTTGTCACTAGGACCCACATAAAAGAGAGAAAGGATACGAATAGGAAGAATAGGGAAGTACTGCTCGTGTCAGAAAGGAGTAGGTACTCCTGGCTAGTAGAAGGACTACGGGAACAGTTTGGAAGGACAGGACGCTGGAACGTTGTTACAGCAGAACCGTAATGACAGGGAACTACTGTTACACCCACACACACACAAGATATCTCACTTGAATTAAGGAAGGGACGCGGGGTAAATGCGTCTCCGAAAACTCTGGTAACGGAGCAGACAGGACCAAAAAGCTCGAGGAGAGCAGAACGCTTCGTACTCCCGCGCGAAGCCGGAAACAGGAAGAACCTAACCAGGAAGTCAGGCAGCTGAGCGTCAGGACGGAAAGGGATCTCGAGGCAAGAATGCTAAGCGTGTCTCTTTGCCTCGAGATTCTTTAAATACTGCTGCGTCGGGAGTCGCGGAGCGGAGAGCATAACACTGGTTAGTCAGACTCAGTTACCACCAGTATCCGTCTGAAAAAGTTGACGGTACAGGATGATTTTGCAACAAGGCTTCTTTCTGCTCTTCTGTTTGTTCTTTCTGCACGTTATCCTTCTTCCTGCACTTTTCTTCGTCTTTGAGGACTTCTGTTGCTTCTTTCTGCATTTCTTTTTTTTCTTTCTGTGCGTTTCTTCTTCTTTCTTCACATGTCCTATCTCTGTAGGCATAGTTAGAAATTAGCATTTAAAAAAACCTTTGAAATTCACTGAAAAATCCATAGGTTTCAGGCACGTTATAGTTCGGAATTAGCATTTAAAAAACCTTAGAAATTCACTGTAAAAACCCTAGGTTTCAGGGGCGTTATAGTTAGCTGGACTTTTCAGACGTACAAAACTATTGAAATTCCCCCGTTATAGTTAGTTCAGCTAACTATAACTCGCGCACTGCTGATGACGTCACATATTACATCACTCATGACATGGTCAGTAACATCACTCATGACATCACTGTTGACATCTCAAATGACATCACTGATGACATCATCCTTGTGATAGAGTGGCAGACCTCCTCTCCCCCTAATATAACCTTTGATACACACATTCAAAAATAGAAACAAAATTTTTTCAAAACAATGGACATACCAATTTCAGTTACAACAACCTATTCAGTAATTCTAAGATCCACATACACATCTACTCATTCACCAACAGTCCTATACAGTCACTCATACATGTACTCACTCATCATATGTACTCATACACCTATACATCCTGTTACACAACGCCACTCATCCATAGAGTTACTCACACAAATAGTGACTCATGTTAATAAAGAATCAAACATCCATTTACTTGCATATACAGTTATACACACACCACCACACTTACTTCTACAGAAACTTACACATACTTAGTCTTTTAAACAATCACTTATAGAAACACATACTTATTCATACAGGAACTCTTTCAATCTCTCACACTCACATATACTCACTTATATACACCAATAGTCACATATACCAGTTTAAAACATATGTAGTTACTCATAAAGACACTATTGAGACAGTCATTCACTCACTAACACACCCATGCATACACTCATCCACCCATACAGTCCTGCACACATGCTGTCTTCAACACATACAAACAGTGAGTCACTCATTCATGCACCGATGCACTACGTAATACCCCCCACCGAACCATACAGACACTCATACTGATACTCAAAAAAATAACTAATAACCTATATAGACACTCATGTAGCTACTCACCAACCCATGCAGCCACTTATACACAAAGTGAGAGACTGATACAGATATTTACATATTTAAACATTACTCACTAAGCCATGTATTCACTAAGATACACTTAATCAGTCAGTTATACAATCAATTTTTCAACAAAAAAAATCCATTTAGACACTTATATACCCATTTATTCTTCCATCGACCTTGAGATATACATATATAAAACATATGTAATTTTCAGAAAAACACACATTCACTGGATGATGTCATCAGTGATGTCATCAGTGATGTCATTTGAGATGTCATCAGTGATGTCATGAGTGATGTCACTGACCATGTCATCAGTGATGTAATATGTGACGTCATCAGCAGTGCATTGCGGGCGTGCGAGTTATAGTTAGCTGAACTAACTATAACGGGGGAATTTCAATGGTTTTGTACGAGTGAAAAGTCCAGCTAACTATAACGCCCCTGAAACCTATGGTTTTTTCAGTGAATTTCTAAGGTTTTTTAAATGCTAATTCCTAACTATAACGTGCCTGAAACCCATGTTTTTTTCAGTGAATATATATATATATATATATATATGTATATATCTCCTTAACAAGTTCAAAGAGTTGCTTTTGTTAATATATTTATTTTAACACACCAGCACCAACACGTTCCGACTCTTTACGAGTCTTCATAACAGTTAAGTGAGTCCCTCCTTTGTTCCTCTTTTAATAGAGGAATTCCCACTTGTCAAATAATGAAGCATTGTGGGATATGTGGTTTTAGAGAAAATACATTAACTAGAAACGTGTTCCAAAGTGTACATTTTATATCCAATGCTCTCATTTAAATATATACAACTAGTTGGTGTGAAATTGGCTCGATTTCGTTCATTTTATGATTTACAGATCTACTTCATTTTAAATTTTGTATGCTTATGATCTGCCGTATTTATTTCAAATTCCTTCAGTATTTCGGTTTCCGTCAATTCCTCATCCTTCATTTCAAACATCAGATCATATGCAGTCTTTAAATTAGGAATTTGTTTAATCAATAAATTTGTCTTGAGTGATTTTATCTGTATGCATAATTTGTTGTGCCTCTTTGTTCACAAAGAATTTCACTAGCTTCAGCTTTTGTATGAATTGATAGATATCAATCCTAGTCTCCACATAATCGTAGTGTCCCTTGTTCAAAAGATTCATTTGATCTTTGTTCAATGTGAGTTTTGACAAATTAATGATCAGATTGTTGTCTGTATTGGTTCGGGATGGATTAATTATTTCATTTGCCGGTTGCGCAGGGGACATTTGTTTGTTCTTTCCTGATCCCCCCTTGTTTTTCTTCTCTTTTACGATCTACTGATCTTCCTTTTTGTAGTCCCTGACCACAGCCTCTCCCCGTGCCTCTTCCTCTTCCTGGTCTCTGGTCTATGTAGAGCAATTTCATCTGCTCTAAAAAAAGTTGTTCTACAAGATGCATGAACAGATCCTTCTCCTTCACTTAAGTCAGTGCCCGATTCAGTGATAGTGGCATCAGATTAACTTCCAACAGTTTGTCAAGATCGTAATAGTTCTTTCAATAGGTCAAATCTTTTGGCGAGTGTGAATATGGTTTTGATCTCATAATATCTTTCTTCACGTATCAATTTTCTCTGCTTCTGTTCTTCTATTTCAATTTCATATTTATCTAGCCTAGTTTACATTTCTTTTCTCAACTGTTTTCTTTCATCATCTGATTTTAATGACTGAATCTGCGTTTCAATAATTCCTATAGAGTTATGGATTTCTTCAACATCTTTTTTTGCATATTTTATGATGATTAACATCATTGTTTTTGAATATTGCATATTGTTCTTGCCCATTCTTCCAGAATCTTGGGTCTTGTGTCAGGGTGGTTGAGCACTGTGATAATTTGCAGTCCTCTTGGGACTCTTCAACTTCAATGTATTTCTCCATTGTAATTATTTCCCAACTTTTTGTAATTCTTTTTTTTAATAGTCGTTCCAAATGAATTTAAAGTTGTTTTAGATTCTTTTCACCCCGTGACTCAATTGCTGCACTTTTTGTATTTTTTCCTCTTGCCCTTCCTTGCTTTAGTAAATAAAGTCTCTGCTTTTTGCGGACTTTTAGCTGCTCTTGCCTCCATGTTTACAATTAATTTAATTTCAACTTAATGTATGTGCACAGTTGATTACAATTACATTTTTGGTATTAGCACTCTCATACGATGGTGTTACTGTGTCCTGTGTTTTTCAGAATTGTTTGTTTAACTCCTGAAGAACGAAGGAGACCGGTAGTGTTCAGTCTACTCTTTCGTTCAAGACCTCGATAGTTTGTATCTCCATTCCTACGTGCCAATTCCCTGCCACTCGCCTGCACACCTTGTGGTAACTCTGGTCCGGGAGGTGTCCTCTAGCTACGCTCATCTGGTTTCCCAATTTGGTTCGTTCTTCAGTGTAGTGGCTCTTCCGCTTCCGTTTTGTCAGCGTCCTGATTCAGGCTGCAAACCAGTACAACTGCAACGGCGTTCGTGTGTATCACTGGAAGTGTTCTCTTATTAATCTATTTCTTCTCATCACCTCTTCCACACCAATCTAGTGTCCCTTATCTTTTGGAGGTCCATACAAATTCTTAATGTCCAACAGTAAAATGATCACAGTACTCTTAAATTAGAGGTGTATGTGCACTAAGCCTAGCATATTAATGCTCCCACAATACACATAACATAATGAGTAAGGATCACTAAGTATAAGAAATATGCATTAACAGGGTTAGGATGAAAACGCTAGAGGACCTGCAAGAAGCAGATCTGTAAATCATAAAATTAATGAAATGGAGCCAATTCCACACCAACTAGTTGTATATACTTAATTGAGAGCATTGGATATAAAATGTGCACTTTACAAAACATGTTTTTGATTAATATATTTTCTCTAAAACTCCATATCTCAGAATGCTTCATTATTTGCCAACTAGGAATTCCTGTATAAAAAGAGAATCAAAGGAGGGACTGACTCACTTAACCGTGATGAAGACTCGTGGAGAGTCGAAACGCGTTGATGCTGGCGTGATAAAATAAATATATCAACAAACGCAACTCTTGGAGTGCGCCAAATGACTATGTTGGGTAGAGATTAATGCAGGCATGGTTCCGTCCCGTAAATGCCAGCACCAACCTTGAAAACACACTGTAAGTAGAGCCAATTGGTGGTAATATATATATATGTATGTGTTTGTGTGTGTGTATATATTACCTACTGGCGGTCGCCAGTAGGTAGTTATAGTTAGGACCACGTTTCCATAGGAAAACCTCAACATTCTATTTTGAATAACTTTGGCGCCGGTCGACGAATCCTCGCGAATTTCTCAAAATAGGTGGGGCGCTACGCTCCGCTCCTACCCTGAAAGTCTCGGGGGGATCCGTCAAGCGGGGGCTGAGATAAAAGGGGGGTCCCAAAACGCGTTTTTCCCATGCATTTTTCCATAGGACCTTTAGAACGAGCTACAGCCCGAACGGCTGAACAGAATTACTCAAAATTTGGCAGAGAGGTAGTCCCTAGGTCAAGGAAGTGCCTTTTGTAGGTTTGGTGTAAATCTGTTCAGTAGATTCTGAGAAAATAGCCTTTAAATCAATATATATATCTGAGCCCGCTTACGGTACGCTTACCGTACGCTTACGGTAAGCGTACGGTGGCGTGCGCGAGCGCGATTCTGATTGGCTCTTAGATCTTAGTAAACATTCGAATCGGCCGAAACCAGGAAGCGGCGGCCGCCATTTTCTGTGTTTCACTCTGAAAAAAAAAGAGTGAAAACAAGAAAAGGGGGCAATGAGGAGAGTTACAGACCCCCTTACATTTGTGAGGGGGTCAAAGAAGGACTGTAAAGTACAAAACAAACATTTATTGATTTTTAAAAAAAATCACGGGGTACGCGTACGGTAAGCGTACGGAAGAAACATGGCGTGCGCGAAGGAGATTCTGATTGGCCCATAGATCTTAGTAAACATTCGAATCGGCCGAAACCAGGAAGCGGCGGCCGCCATTTTGTGTGTTTCACTCAGAAAAAAAACAGAGAAAACAAGGAAAGGGGGCAATGAGGAGAGTTACAGACCCCCTAACATTTGTAAGGGGGTCAAAGAAGGACAGAAAAGTACAAAAAAAACATTTATTGATTTTTAAAAAAATCACGGGGTACGCGTACCGTAAGCTTACGGTAAGCGTACGGTAAAAAAAAAAAAAAAAAAAAAATGAAAAGCAGATTTAAGAGTTTGCTCATCATATGTCCTCCATGTGCGCACGGTGCGCGAAGTGCATCGTGCGTTCATGGCCCATCTAGCGTAATGTGGGCACGCGGTGCGCGAAGCGCACCGCGTGCTCACTGTGCGCGCACGGTGCGCGCATGGAACGAAATGCGTTAAGTGGGCGCGCACGCCACAAATGGCGTAAAGTAACTTAGCATTTAAAAAACCGTACAAATTCACTGAAAAAACCATAGGTTTCACACATGTTATAGTTAGCTGGACATTTTACTGATAAAAAACCAATGAAATTCCCCCGTTATAGTTACTGTAGGCAACTATAACTCACGCGACCGTAATCCTCTGCTGATGACATATGTGTCTTTATGAAAAAAAAATATTTGTAATATATGTATAGCTAAAATTTAATGGAAGAAGACATGGGCAAATAAGTGTCTAAATACAGTATTAGCATCAGCAGAGGATTACGGTCGCGTGAGTTATAGTTGCCTACAGTAACTATAACGGGGGAATTTCATTGGTTTTTTATCAGTAAAATGTCCAGCTAACTATAACATGTGTGAAACCTATGGTTTTTTCAGTGAATATATATATATATATATATATATATATATATATATATATATATATATATATATATATACACACACACACACATATCGTTTTGGATATATTACGGCCTGCTCCGGGTCGTGAGGGTTCCCCGCTGCTGACTGTGCGGGTCTAAGCACTGGTGATTTTGAGCGCTGCGGAACAGCGTGTCCGATTGTAAGGACATGAAAAGAAGCTGGGCACCAACCTCGTGAGTTTTTCAGCATCCCACTGTGGTATGTTATAACTTTTGAGGAGGAAATTGCACTCACTATGATTGTAAATAATGAACTATAAAAACCAGAATGCACTTGATGCACACGCTTACTGAAGGTGTTCTCCCACAAGTCATGTCAGAGATCAAGGGCCAAGGAACGCCCTAAACGCTTATGACATTATTGGCGCATTGATGCTGGAACAGCGATTTTTGTTTGCTCAGCAGTCCTGCAATTAAAAGGAACAATACACGCTGTGCGTGGGGCCCTCAATTGTGTGAGCACTTTTGGGGTGTACAAATTAGGTGTTCCCAACGCTCACTATATGTAGCGTGTATTGTTCCTTTTAATCGCATAGCTCCTTTGTTAGGCTAAAGTTGTTCCGTTGCCTGAGGTCCCTGTTAACCATGTTGCTGCCATCTTCCGAGTCCGTGCCAGTGTCAATGGTTGAGCTCAGGTCTGATGCTGAGGCAGAGTCTGCGTCTGCTTCCTCATGGGTCAAGGCCATTTCCGTTACTGGTGTGGGAAGTTTAGCTGTTTTATAGAGTTTCTGCCTTTTTGCAGAATCAAATTTTCTTGCGAAAGTGAAGATTTGTCCACATTTATAGTCTTATTTGTCTTGTACAAATGTAAATGCCTTGTGGGTTTTTATTGTTCCTTCATGTTATTTCAGTTTTGTCATAATTTCTTCTCGGCCTTTGCTGACTAGTTCCTTTTGATCTATACTATCAAGTTCACCATTGATTATGTCAATTTTGTTTTGCAGTTCACTGCGATCAATGTCCGTATATTTAATAAGGATGACTACTAAGCGCATTGAGGCTTCGAGGTTGCTTTCAGCCCACTCTTTGAGCATGAGTGGGTTAGGGATGTCAAAGCTTGGTGCCAGCATGATTCTAAGGCCTCGTGGAATGCGGCCCACATCCCGGTACTTTTGTAGAGACTTACATTCCCACCACTTGGTAAGTTTGTTTCGCATTAATTTCTCCAGGTTTTTGAGTTTAGTTTTAATGTCACTGCTAGGGGCCCCTGCAGGTGTGGAGGCATCCGCTGCTGCTTCCCTTTCTCACAGCGCTTGGTTTGACATGTTAACTGAAGCAGATATTCATAGTTGCTGTCAATAATGTCTATGTAAACACCACTGTTATACGGCAGCCAATCTTGTAACCTCTTTTAACCTGCCAACTCCCTTGCATGCATTTACTCACCCACAAGTCTAGAGGTGATGGACGGGTCCTCTGACTCGGCGCACAGTTCTCCCGTGGCAAGATTTGAGCAGCATTTCCTGGGCTGGGCAGGGGGCAGTGATTTTTCCGTTCTTCTCTCAGAGACAAACACTCTTCCGACCGATATATATATATATATAATCTACTGGCGGTCGCCAGTAGATAGTTATAGTTAGGACCGTGTTTCCATAGGAAATCTCAAAATTCTATTTTGAATAACTTTGGCGCCGGTTGACGAATCTTCGCGAAATTTTCAAAACTAATGGGGCGCTCCGCTCAGCTCCTACCCTGAAAGTCTCGGGGGGATTCGTCAAGCGGGGGCCGAGAAAAAAGGGGGGTCCCAAAACGCGTTTTCCCCATGCATTTTCCCATAGGACCTTTAGTCGAAGGTACAGCCCGAACGGCTGAACAGAATTACTTGAAATTTGGCAGAGAAATAGTCCTCAGGTCAGGGATGTGCCTTTTTGCATATGTGGCGTCAATCTGTTCAGTAGTTCCTGAGAAAATTGCAGTTAAAGCACATAAATATCTATAGCCGCGCACCGTGCGCGAGCGTAATTCTGATTGGTGGTTACATGTCAGTCAACATTCGAATCGGTCGAAATCAGGAAGTGTCGGCCGCCATTTTGTTTGTTTTCAGTGGGAGAGTGAAAAAGGAAGGTGGCGAACGTGAAAAGGGGGCAGGGTAGAGAGTTCCTGACCCCCTAGTCTTTGTCAGGGGGTCCCGGAAGGACACTGAAGGCAGAAAAAAACATTTTAATTATTTTTTTTTTAAATCACGGGGTGCGCGCACCGTGCGCGCACGGTGAAAAACCATTAAAAAAATAATAATAATAAATATATAAAAAAATAATAATACATACATAACTTAGCATTTAAAAAACCGTACAAATTTACTGAAAAATCCATAGGTTTCACACACGTTATAGTTAGGAATTAGCATTTAAAAAACCTTGCAAATTCACTTAAAAAACCATAGGTTTCACACATGTTATAGTTAGGTGGATATTTCACTCGTAAAAAACCAATGAAATTCCCCCGTTATAGTTAGTTCAGATAACTATAACTCGCGCGACCGCCACTCTATCACAAGGATGATGTCATCAGTGATGTCATGAGTGATGCCACTGACCATGTCATGAGTGATGTAATATGTGACGTTATGAGCAGGATTGCGGGCGCGCGAGTTATCTGAACTAACTATAACGGGGGAATTTCATTGGTTTTTTACGAGTGAAATATCCACCTAACTATAACATGTGTGAAACCTATGGTTTTTTAAGTGAATATATATATATATATATATATTCCAAAAATTCGTCAAAGTATTGGACGCACTCTCAGAGGTCAAGTTGCTTCACCAAAAGTTTTAATTCTTGTTAACCGCTACGCGTTTCGACACCAACAATGTGTCTTTATCACACGTGGATTATTCATTTCCGGCTTAGGGCTTTTGCCGGTTGACGCATCACCTGACTCAGGACTGGTCCCAGGAAAACCCATTTTCATTTGTGCATATATATATATATATATATATATATATATATATATATATATATATATATATATATATATATATATATATATATAGTGAGCGTTGGGAACACCTAAATTGTACACCCCAAAAATTATACCTCAACAACACATCCACGGGTCGATGATTTGGAGACAAAGTTAAGCCTCCATTTCATGAGGCAATGTTTCCCTAAGAGAAGACTCGACACAGCTGTGATGCTATGAGGAATGATACGTTAACCATCTACTCCATTTTGTATTACTGACTGCATTTTCTGTGCTCTCTGATGTTTTTGCTCTTCACCTGTTTTCGCTCTTTACCATGCAGAGTAAGCTGGAACATATTGTTTCAGATGCAAACTTTGTACTATTCACAGAGTTGAAATTGTTTTTGCCAGAGAAATGTGCGGAATGTACAGCTCTGCCTCGGAGCAAACACGGGGGCCTGGCCAGCTTCTCTGAGTGACCTTGACGCAGACAGGTACTGTCAGCCATGTTTTTGAAACAGAAGGAAGAGGGAGGGGTTTCTATAAATCTCTCCTTTGGTTGAGTAAAAGATATTAAAGACTGGGAATCTTGGCTTTCAGACAGGCGCTCGCTGTGGAGCAGACGCCGTTTCCACAGGGACCTATGATGGTCCTGATCGAGACTTCTTCCTGACTGTGAGGGCTCCCCAGTCATGCTGGCCAGATCGTTGAAAGACACTCTATCAGTAATGTATTTCTAATACTTGGGTTGTGTATATATGCTATAAGTTTCCTTGCTTCGTGTACGTATTTCACTTGTTTTCTTGCTGTGTGTACATGTCATCTATATTTGACTCTTTTCATTTGACAACTGGGAAAGTGCATTCATATATTTTGTCTTCTTTTTAAAAGTGCTCTATTAATCAATACATGTATTTTATTTTGAAAGCAGCTTGAAAATTTTATTCGCCTCATTTTGAGAGTGGCGAGTTCCGTTTTGGGGGTGGAGGGGCGGCATAAATATGTCCTTTTGTTTCAAGTCTGAAGCAAACAACAGCATATCAAAAATACAGTTAAGTAAGGACACACTCAGTGGTCCCTGGTGGATGAACTGCATATGAAGGCCTGTCGTAAGGATTAGAAGCTAGAGGAGGACATTGTAATTTGGAGAGAGTTATGCAGGGAATTGTTAAATCCAACGGGGTCTGGAGGTGAGCAGGACAGTGGCTCTGACAGTAGTAGTGACATGTAAAAATTGGTGCTTGAGCAACACTCTAGCTCACTATGCTGTTAAGTAGATTGACCTCACACTATTTTTAAGGTTTCGAAACATGATACACGTTTTGGAAACCAGCTGCGCAGCGCCTCGTACATCCCTTTGCATTTACTTCACGGAAATGCCTAACTACAGCAGGCCTTAATGTTAACACCATTCCCCACTTAGATTTCTGTCATGCACATTACGGCAGTGGCTCAAACTCAACAAATTTAACCAGACAATTTTTGTTGGCATGTCTTGTGTTTACCTGCCACAAAAATCTTGACATTGCTTGATAAATGACGTGATTGCCGCATTTAACTTCCCTGAACTTCACCTAGGACACTAGGAAATTCTATGTGTTAAAACGTATCGGGTCTCGATGTTATTTCTCTCTACTACCATGATGGGTGTCCCATCATTTTAGTTATACAAGAGCCATTTTACGATCTCTTGATCAACACTCACTTGCCTCTCATTTATGTTTAACTCTCACCACTTTGTACTATGAGCATGGTATTTGTAAGGGGACACGTGTGCTTGAAATATAATCCTTAGAGTCTAATATTTGTTTTTATCCCTCCAGGTTGGTCATGCATATACAGGTACTACATTGTGAGTTGGTGTAGGATGATTCATCAGGGTTAAATCACCAGCCAACCACCTTTGTGTAGATAGAACCATTTTATTGGTCCTGAAGAATCTCCACTAGATTACATGACTGCGAGGCGAGAAACATGTTGACCTTCTAACGGTGCGCCAAACCTGAGACATTACCTCAGAAAGGCGCCACCTAGTTTTTTAAATCGGTTGGAAGACCTATTGATTAAAATTGTTCTCTTTGGTACTTCCATTTCCTGTTTTTATTCCTTTTCACTCACTAACTTCCATTCACTACATCTACACTCTTAGGCCCCTCACCCCCATGGCACCATACGGCTATTGGAATAAAAGATCTCCGCCAAAGAGTCCCTCTTAGGGTGCCCGTCAGATATTGCAGAGCTGACCTGACGAGGGTATGCCCTATGATGAAGCATACTAATTAAACAAAAGCAGCTAGGTGTGCACTCAATTACACCAAACTCCAACTGTTATCTCAATTTTACTCAAAAGTAATACGCGCTTCAACTAATTTAGTGTGCACCTGAGAAGTGGCACTGCCAGCCACCTAGGTAGAACAACACGATGAAAGAATCTAGACAAATGTCTAGAAAAACAAGTGCACTACTGGTGCCCAGGTGGGGCATACTCATATTTAAACATGAAAAAGTAGCTTAAATGTAACATATGACTCACTCAAAAGATAAACAATTGTTCACAAAGACACCATAATAAAACATAGGAAACATTAACATAGATAATTTTCCACACATCGAAGACAAATTGACAGTGGAACTGAATCCATGTATCCTTTTAATTTTAATCAATGAAGAAAAAAGGCTTGACAAAGCGTTGCTTTTTCTCAGCAAAAAGGTCTGTATTCACAATTTCATGTAACAAATCCCAATGCATTTCGGGCTTACAATTCAGCCCTTCATCAGGGGAATCTATAAAAACGAACAATAAATGTATCAATTGTAGAAAAAACATCATAGATTGTCATAATTAGTACATGTACAATTCTGCTGTTCAAGGAAAGGCAGGGGAATAGCATTCTGGTCATTGCAACAGAAGCGAAATGCCACCACCACAAGAAACCGAAAAGTGAAAGCACTATGTGCCTAAAGTGTGTGCTAATTACAAAAAGCCATAGGTGCTCAACACAGAACTAATTCGTACCTTAAGAAACTACAATGAGTGGAACACGGTTTAGAATATCAAAAACAAAAGCGAAATGCCACCACCACAAGAAACCGAAAAGTGAAAGCACTGTGTGCCTAAAGTGTGTGCTAATTACAAAAAGCCATGGGTGCTCAACACAGAGACAATTCGTACCTTAAGAAACTACGATGAGTGGAACACGGTTTAGAATACCAAAAACAAAGGACTAGGTGTATCTGAACCAATCCTGAAGTTGCGCTGTAAAAAATAAATAAATCAAACCGAAGCCTCAAAGCATCGTCCCATTTGAACGAACACCGATCCAATCATTGAAAAAAACTTACCACTATTTCTCACTGTGGTGTGGGTAATCCAAATAAATCTCCATTAGTTATCCCAATCGACAACCCGCGTAAAGTTTAAAGCTGCGGTTGCAGTAGTAATCAACGTTCTGGCTCTAAAAATAACGAGACCCAAATATCAAAATGCTGGTCTCCCAAACACTTATTCGAATTTAGATTTCAGAGATAAGAAAAAAATAGCGCTTACCTAAACCAACTGTATTCCACCCGAACTGACCACCAACACTGGCTTCTCGAAAGCCGTCCGTGTCGGCGTGTTTAAAACCAAGATAGTCATAGAAACAGGACAAACATGTACACTATCCTAATGCGATGACACAAAGCCGCCATCTTGAAAAATTCAACCAAAGCTTTAAACTAATAAAAATAGGAAACCCAAAACGACGGAATCAAAATAAACAGCAAATGTGAAAGAAAAAAGAGAAAGAAAAGAAGCGACTGATGCAAGAACCTGTGATGCTTTACAACAAGTAGGGGTATAGTTCAAAAAATATATACAATCAACACTATGCATGAATAATCATTAATAGATGTGCATTTGCCTGAAGATGAACTTTAAAGAAAACAAGCCAATTCGAACTTATCATTAAGCCCCTTGGGCAAGAGGCTTTGCATAAACCAAATCCAATAGGCTTCACGCTGTAACAGAAACTTAGTGGTATCTCTGTCAGGACGTACTGTTACTTTCTCTAGAATGCCAAAGCGCAATTGAGCGATAGAGTGCTTTTTGTCTGACCAGTGAACTGCTAGCGGTGAACTTGTAGTTTTGGTCTGGATTCTGCTCTTGTGTTCGGTAATTCGAACACGAATCGACCTTTCAGTTTTACCAACATAAAACATCTCACATGGACACTTAATGAAATATATAACATGGTGACTGTTACAGTTAGCATCAAAATTAAGAATGATCTTTTTTCCTGTCCATGGGTGTGTTACATATCTGCCAGTGATGGCATTGTGGCAATGTGAGCAGTTCATGCAGGTAGTCATGCCTCTAAATGACGTGGTTGGTTTAACTGTGGTCTGATTAAGCATCTCTTTTAGATTATTAGATCGTTTGTACGCAAATAGCGGTTGCTCAGTAAAGAGATTTCGGAAATCAGCTTCATTTTGAAGTAGATCCCATCGTTGTAGGATGCTTTTCTTGATGAAATTGGAATTGCTAGAGAAAGTGGATACAAATACTTCTCGGCTAGAGGAAACCGGTTTATCTTGCTTAAGCAAAAGTGATTCACGACTCTTAGTCATTGCTCGGCTTGCAGCCTCATTCACCACTTTGGGGGGATAACCCCTAGCTAGAAATTTGTCTTTGAATTCATGCATAGTCTGCACGCTGGACTCAGGGTCAGAGGAAATACGTCTAATTCTTAACAGTTGAGAAAAAGGTAGATGTCTTTTAAGGGACCAAGGATGAAAACTCTGATAATGCAAAGCATTATTACGGTCAGTTTGCTTCTTGTACACCGCGGTCTCAATATTAGTACCCGTCCTTGTTAGAATGACATCAAGATATGAAATACTTTGAGGATCAATAGAATATGTGAACTGAATTCGAGGGTTAATTATATTCAGCTGTTGTATACATGACACTAATTCATTTTTAGACCCCTGCCATACAACTAGAATATCGTCGATGTATCGACGATACATAAGGAGATTAGATGACCACAATGGATTAGAGAGAATATGCTCTGTTTCATATTTAAGCATGAAGATGTTGGCATAGCTAGGTGCCCCAGAAAAGCCCATCGATGTGCCATTGGCTTGAAGAAAAAAATCACCCTTCCACTGAAAGTAACTGTGGAATAAACAAAAGTGTAAAAGTTCGAGTAAAAACACTTTGTTGGCTCTGACGGAATCCTGTTTCAGTAAAGACCATTCAACAGCTTCAATACCCTCAATATGAGGAATCGAGGTGTACAATGACACAACATCAATAGTACAAAAAAAGACTTCAGCTGAATGTGGTAATCTCATATCTGCAATGATATTCAGTAGATGCGTGGTATCCTGCAAGTAAGATGGACTAGACTGCACAATTGGTTGGAAAAAGGTGTCTAAGTATCGTCCTAATGGATCATGAATTGACCCGCAACCGGAGACAATGGGTCTCAACGGGGGGTCGTTGACGTTCTTGTGGATCTTCGGTAGCATGTACAGGGAAGGTCTACGCGGAAATCTCGTGAACAAAAATTCCCTAGTTTTATTGTTGATCCAGCACGTATCCACGGCATTCTGTAGAATAGAATTCAATAGGGACACAAAAGAACTAGTAGGGTCTTCAGTAAGTGGAATGTAAGTATCTTGATCCTGTAGCATTGTCTCAACTTTATTTTCATAGTGAGTACGATCCATTACAACAAGTGCCCCTCCCTTATCCGCTTTTGTGAAATGTAGAGTGGTGTTTCATCTTAAGGAATTCAATGCCATTTTCTCACCTTTTGACAAATTAGAAGACCCTGATTTTAAACATGGAATGTGTTTTAAATCCTGTTTGACCAGATTCTCAAACAAATCAATGGTTTTATGTGAGAAAGGTGGTAAAAAGGAGCTTTTAGGTTTGAATTCCAGATTACCCTCATCTACAATGGGATTGGGAGTAGTTTCAATAGTGGAAAAAAAGTATCGTAGGCGGAGCTTCCTAGTAAACTTAAAAAGATCGACCTGCGAATCAAGAGCCTTTCCTGTATAAGATGGAACGAAGGAACAACCTTTGTTTAGAACAGCAATTTGTTTGAAAGTTAAAGATTTGGAAGAAATGTTCACCACTAGTGTTTCTTCCTTCTCGTGGATCCTGTTTTTGTCGAATCTGTGCCCTCGACGGGTTTTGCTGAGGGTGTTACTGACGGTGCGGGGGGTTGGTTTGACGCTGGGCTTATCTCTAAAAAAGACACTTTTGATGTACTTGGCCCAGCATCAGCTGGTTCACTATCTTGTGGCTGTACACTGGTGGGGGCAGGTGGACGGGATAACTGAGTGTCTGTAACCGATGCGAGACTCTCCTCTGACGAAGTGCTACCCTGTTTCTGCCAGTTGCGTTTCTGGGCGTACACTTCCGCCCAGGTGTAAACCTCATCTAATTTGTAGTCGATGGTGTCCCTACGAAATTTTCTGATTTTACGCTCATGAATTTCTTTTGCGTAATTATCTAGTTTAAGGTTGATGTCATCCAGTGTTTTAGACCATACCTCCGGTGCCATTTGTGCTGTTAAAGTGGCTTGTAAATTTTTAATTTCAGATTCCAATTCAATAATAACCTGAGACAATTCTTCCACTATCAAAAGGATTAAATCCAAGGAGCACTTATTAAGAATGGCGTACCATTTCTCCATGAATTTCTTGTTCATGTTAAATAGCATAGGCTTAATAGCTAAACGTAAACCCCTTGGAATCCGACTCGCTTTATGATACTGAACGAGAGTCGTCGCGTGCAGGTGCTGATTAACTTCACGGCGCATCAGATATTTAAGTTGCCGAAGTTGCTGTAAAGTTGACCCTGAAGATGTATCAAATGCCCTTACTTCCTTGATCAGCCCATAAATGTCACTAGCTTCAGCTGATGAATATGCTTTCGTATGAGCTCGATTATCAGTTAAGTGTACAATCTCTTCAAACGACATTTTTACGTGAAAAATAATGACAATGGTGCAAAGTAAGCTGCAAAGGCAGTGTAAGGAATATACTAATTAAACAAAAGCAGCTAGGTGTGCACTCAATTACACCAAACTCCAACTGTTATCTCAATTTTACTCAAAAGTAATACGCGCTTCAACTAATTTAGTGTGCACCTGAGAAGTGGCACTGCCAGCCACCTAGGTAGAACAACACGATGAAAGAATCTAGACAAATGTCTAGAAAAACAAGTGCACTACTGGTGCCCAGGTGGGGCATACTCATATTTAAACATGAAAAAGTAGCTTAAATGTAACATATGACTCACTCAAAAGATAAACAATTGTTCACAAAGACACCATAATAAAACATAGGAAACATTAACATAGATAATTTTCCACACATCGAAGACAAATTGACAGTGGAACTGAATCCATGTATCCTTTTAATTTTAATCAATGAAGAAAAAAGGCTTGACAAAGCGTTGCTTTTTCTCAGCAAAAAGGTCTGTATTCACAATTTCATGTAACAAATCCCAATGCATTTCGGGCTTACAATTCAGCCCTTCATCAGGGGAATCTATAAAAACGAACAATAAATGTATCAATTGTAGAAAAAACATCATAGATTGTCATAATTAGTACATGTACAATTCTGCTGTTCAAGGAAAGGCAGGGGAATAGCATTCTGGTCATTGCAACAGAAGCGAAATGCCACCACCACAAGAAACCGAAAAGTGAAAGCACTATGTGCCTAAAGTGTGTGCTAATTACAAAAAGCCATAGGTGCTCAACACAGAACTAATTCGTACCTTAAGTAACTACAATGAGTGGAACACGGTTTAGAATATCAAAAACAAAAGCAAAATGCCACCACCACAAGAAACCGAAAAGTGAAAGCACTGTGTGCCTAAAGTGTGTGCTAATTACAAAAAGCCATGGGTGCTCAACACAGAGACAATTCGTACCTTAAGAAACTACGATGAGTGGAACACGGTTTAGAATACCAAAAACAAAGGACTAGGTGTATCTGAACCAATCCTGAAGTTGCGCTGTAAAAAATAAATAAATCAAACCGAAGCCTCAAAGCATCGTCCCATTTGAACGAACACCGATCCAATCATTGAAAAAAACTTACCACTATTTCTCACTGTGGTGTGGGTAATCCAAATAAATCTCCATTAGTTATCCCAATCGACAACCCGCGTAAAGTTTAAAGCTGCGGTTGCAGTAGTAATCAACGTTCTGGCTCTAAAAATAACGAGACCCAAATATCAAAATGCTGGTCTCCCAAACACTTATTCGAATTTAGATTTCAGAGATAAGAAAAAAATAGCGCTTACCTAAACCAACTGTATTCCACCCGAACTGACCACCAACACTGGCTTCTCGAAAGCCGACCGTGTCGGCGTGTTTAAAACCAAGATAGTCATAGAAACAGGACTAACATGTAGACTATCCTAATGCGATGACACAAAGCCGCCATCTTGAAAAATTCAACCAAAGCTTTAAACTAATAAAAATAGGAAACCCAAAACGACGGAATCAAAATAAACAGCAAATGTGAAAGAAAAAAGAGAAAGAAAAGAAGCGACTGATGCAAGAACCTGTGATGCTTTACAACAAGTAGGGGTATAGTTCAAAAAATATATACAATCAACACTATGCATGAATAATCATTAATAGATGTGCATTTGCCTGAAGATGAACTTTAAAGAAAACAAGCCAATTCGAACTTATCATTAAGCCCCTTGGGCAAGAGGCTTTGCATAAACCAAATCCAATAGGTTTCACGCTGTAACAGAAACTTAGTGGTATCTCTGTCAGGACGTACTGTTACTTTCTCTAGAATGCCAAAGCGCAATTGAGCGATAGAGTGCTTTTTGTCTGACCAGTGAACTGCTAGCGGTTCACGAGATTTCCGCGTAGACCTTCCCTGTACATGCTACCGAAGATCCACAAGAACGTCAACGACCCCCCGTTGAGACCCATTGTCTCCGGTTGCGGGTCAATTCATGATCCATTAGGACGATACTTAGACACCTTTTTCCAACCAATTGTGCAGTCTAGTCCATCTTACTTGTAGGATACCACGCATCTACTGAATATCATTGCAGATATGAGATTACCACATTCAGCTGAAGTCTTTTTTTGTACTATTGATGTTGTGTCATTGTACACCTCGATTCCTCATATTGAGGGTATTGAAGCTGTTGAATGGTCTTTACTGAAACAGGATTCCGTCAGAGCCAACAAAGTGTTTTTACTCGAACTTTTACACTTTTGTTTATTCCACAGTTACTTTCAGTGGAAGGGTGATTTTTTTCTTCAAGCCAATGGCACATCGATGGGCTTTTCTGGGGCACCTAGCTATGCCAACATCTTCATGCTTAAATATGAAACAGAGCATATTCTCTCTAATCCATTGTGGTCATCTAATCTCCTTATGTATCGTCGATACATCGACGATATTCTAGTTGTATGGCAGGGGTCTAAAAATGAATTAGTGTCATGTATACAACAGCTGAATATAATTAACCCTCGAATTCAGTTCACATATTCTATTGATCCTCAAAGTATTTCATATCTTGATGTCATTCTAACAAGGACGGGTACTAATATTGAGACCGCGGTGTACAAGAAGCAAACTGACCGTAATAATGCTTTGCATTATCAGAGTTTTCATCCTTGGTCCCTTAAAAGACATCTACCTTTTTCTCAACTGTTAAGAATTAGACGTATTTCCTCTGACCCTGAGTCCAGCGTGCAGACTATGCATGAATTCAAAGACAAATTTCTAGCTAGGGGTTATCCCCCCAAAGTGGTGAATGAGGCTGCAAGCCGAGCAATGACTAAGAGTCGTGAATCACTTTTGCTTAAGCAAGATAAACCGGTTTCCTCTAGCCGAGAAGTATTTGTATCCACTTTCTCTAGCAATTCCAATTTCATCAAGAAAAGCATCCTACAACGATGGGATCTACTTCAAAATGAAGCTGATTGGGGAGGAGCCAAGATGGCGACCGGGACGGCAGCGTAGGCTCCCGGCTCCGTGAACCTCCGCACCCCGCACAGATATCCTGCACGAGATCCTTAGCCTGCGCCATCTACCCGTGTTGGTGAACGCGAGCGGCAACCGGCCGTGTGACCCCGAAGTTTCTGGCAGCGGTACCGCCGGAGAAATGACCGTCTGAAGTTTGCGGCCTGTGCAGCCCCGGAGCCGGGACCTCGAGTGAACGCCGTGGCCGGGCGGCAGTGCAACAACAATGGCCTTTGGTGACTGGGTGGGGTCGGACTGCCGGAGTGGTGCGAATATCGGACCGCGCTTCGCCGTGGTCGCTCCTACCACTAAGCGTAGCTGAACGAGTGCGTGCCCGTGGTGGCAACTCCAAGACTCTCCGGTGATTGCTTCAGCCTTCGCCGGTGAGCTGCCCGGACGCCGCCCGTAACTTGTCCCGATTCTTGTGGGCTGCTCCCGGATTTTCGCGGGCGCTGGTCCGTGGTGGGGACGACTGTGGCCCGTGACCACACACCGGACACATTGTTTGCCTGCCCTCGGAACCCAGTTACCAGTGCCATGGAACCCGAGGCGCTGGTGTCTGAGCCCCGGCCCCGATCTGGGATGGACCTACCCAGCGGCCATTTTGGTATGCCAGAGTCCACCATCCTGTACACCGGGTTGCAGCAGGATTGGGAGGGTGCGACTCTGAGGAGCGTAGCGGAGCGAGCGCCGGGAGCTGTACTGGGGTACGGTGACTTTCTCGAGGCTCTCGGTGCCCTTCACTCCACCCTGATTCACGGAGCCTGGGTGTTGGGGAGCAAGCTCGATGGAGTGACATCAGCGTCGGAACAGTTGCCGCCTGCCTATCCCCAGGTACACTGGGACTTCTCACGCCGCGCACGGGGGGACAGTGTCGTGGCCGCCCCTGTGAATAGTGCACGCCTGGACTCTCCGGACAATATATTAACGTGCGATCAGCTGGCTGTGGATTTGGTCTGTCCCGGAGGTTTCGGACCTGAGTGGGGGGTGGTGGCCTTGTCCCGTGCGCGGTCTCCGACGACCCAGGCAACGTCCAAGCAACGGTCGCCCGCCCTGGCTGATTCCGCCTTCCTGGGCCTGGTGTGCAGTGTAAATCCTGGCTCGGCATCGGGAAAGACGATCCTCCCTAGAGCTGACTGTGTCGATCTTCAGAGCCCTCTACCCTACCTGTGTGTGTCGCTTTCTGAGTTTTATTGGACACTTCTCTTCCTGGTAATATTGGACATGGCACTGGGACTGGGGGTATGCATGGGTGGGTTTGCAAAGAGTGGCCAAGGATGATGCTGACCCTTCCGAGGTGGTCACCTACTAGGCGGGCGGGCTCGGGAGTTGTGTGCTCTCACGGCATAACTGTTAGTGTACCAAGTGCGTAATGCTCCTTACTCCTCTTTGACAGGGTCGATTTTGTGTTCTTTATTGTTTGCTTTATGGGAAACCGTGTGGTGCGGGAGGGAGAAGCCGGGGGCGTGTTTTGCAGGCCCTCCTCCAGTTTATTAATACTCTCTCTACCCCCCGTCTGGTGGGGGCTCTTTTCCCACTTCTTTTCTCTGTTTCTTCTATATTTCGGGTCTGGTTCCGGGGCGACAGGCACACTGCTGGGGGGGGGGGGCCGTACTCATCTGCAGAGGTGCAGGGTGGGGGGTTGGGGGGGGGATCCTTTAGTCTTTCACCTCCTTTTTCTATGGCCTCCTTTTCTTCTCTTATTCTCCTTTGTCTTTTTCTGGGATCAGCATGGTAGTACTCCTTTGTTGTTAATCACTGCTGTTTCCGGAGTGCCATAATTTCCGTGGAGTTTCCTGGGTCTTGGGGCAGGGGGTTGCGGGCGCAAATGGCCGTGTCATTCCTCCACATCCTGAACTTCCTGTTTCAGCGCCATTGCTTAGATAGACTGCTGTGTATTGTTTACGTTCCTCGTTCTGCCTGCCATTTTTCGCTGCTGGGAAACTGTTTGGCACCTGATCCTTCCATCCTTTTCTATTATAAAATGTAAACCTTGATTATCCTGGTCTCCTACTTGGGCTGTTCAGAGACTGAGAGAATGCTAGCGTCGAGATTTTGCTCCCCGAGGTACTGACTGTGATAGACCTGCTTTCTGTTATTCTGATTGTTTAGCGGCCGGCCCCGGGGGTTGTAGGCCCATACGTGTAATTGATTGAAATGTCAATAAAGGTTTTCAAAAAAAAAAAAAAAATGAAGCTGATTTCCGAAATCTCTTTACTGAGCAACCGCTATTTGCGTACAAACGATCTAATAATCTAAAAGAGATGCTTAATCAGACCACAGTTAAACCAACCACGTCATTTAGAGGCATGACTACCTGCATGAACTGCTCACATTGCCACAATGCCATCACTGGCAGATATGTAACACACCCATGGACAGGAAAAAAGATCATTCTTAATTTTGATGCTAACTGTAACAGTCACCATGTTATATATTTCATTAAGTGTCCATGTGAGATGTTTTATGTTGGTAAAACTGAAAGGTCGATTCGTGTTCGAATTACCGAACACAAGAGCAGAATCCGGACCAAAACTACAAGTTCACCGATAGCAGTTCACTGGTCAGACAAAAAGCACTCTATCGCTCAATTGCGCTTTGGCATTCTAGAGAAAGTAACAGTACGTCCTGACAGAGATACCACTAAGTTTCTGTTACAGCGTGAAGCCTATTGGATTTGGTTTATGCAAAGCCTCTTGCCCAAGGGGCTTAATGATAAGTTCGAATTGGCTTGTTTTCTTTAAAGTTCATCTTCAGGCAAATGCACATCTATTAATGATTATTCATGCATAGTGTTGATTGTATATATTTTTTGAACTATACCCCTACTTGTTGTAAAGCATCACAGGTTCTTGCATCAGTCGCTTCTTTTCTTTCTCTTTTTTCTTTCACATTTGCTGTTTATTTTGATTCCGTCGTTTTGGGTTTCCTATTTTTATTAGTTTAAAGCTTTGGTTGAATTTTTCAAGATGGCGGCTTTGTGTCATCGCATTAGGATAGTCTACATGTTAGTCCTGTTTCTATGACTATCTTGGTTTTAAACACGCCGACACGGACGGCTTTCGAGAAGCCAGTGTTGGTGGTCAGTTCGGGTGGAATACAGTTGGTTTAGGTAAGCGCTATTTTTTTCTTATCTCTGAAATCTAAATTCGAATAAGTGTTTGGGAGACCAGCATTTTGATATTTGGGTCTCGTTATTTTTAGAGCCAGAACGTTGATTACTACTGCAACCGCAGCTTTAAACTTTACGCGGGTTGTCGATTGGGATAACTAATGGAGATTTATTTGGATTACCCACACCACAGTGAGTAATAGTGGTAAGTTTTTTTCAATGATTGGATCGGTGTTCGTTCAAATGGGACGATGCTTTGAGGCTTCGGTTTGATTTATATATTTTTTACAGCGCAACTTCAGGATTGGTTCAGATACACCTAGTCCTTTGTTTTTGGTATTCTAAACCGTGTTCCACTCATCGTAGTTTCTTAAGGTACGAATTGTCTCTGTGTTGAGCACCCATGGCTTTTTGTAATTAGCACACACTTTAGGCACACAGTGCTTTCACTTTTCGGTTTCTTGTGGTGGTGGCATTTCGCTTCTGTTGCAATGACCAGAATGCTATTCCCCTGCCTTTCCTTGAACAGCAGAATTGTACATGTACTAATTATGACAATCTATGATGTTTTTTCTACAATTGATACATTTATTGTTCGTTTTTATAGATTCCCCTGATGAAGGGCTGAATTGTAAGCCCGAAATGCATTGGGATTTGTTACATGAAATTGTGAATACAGACCTTTTTGCTGAGAAAAAGCAAAGCTTTGTCAAGCCTTTTTTCTTCATTGATTAAAATTAAAAGGATACATGGATTCAGTTCCACTGTCAATTTGTCTTCGATGTGTGGAAAATTATCTATGTTAATGTTTCCTATGTTTTATTATGGTGTCTTTGTGAACAATTGTTTATCTTTTGAGTGAGTCATATGTTACATTTAAGCTACTTTTTCATGTTTAAATATGAGTATGCCCCACCTGGGCACCAGTAGTGCACTTGTTTTTCTAGACATTTGTCTAGATTCTTTCATCGTGTTGTTCTACCTAGGTGGCTGGCAGTGCCACTTCTCAGGTGCACACTAAATTAGTTGAAGCGCGTATTACTTTTGAGTAAAATTGAGATAACAGTTGGAGTTTGGTGTAATTGAGTGCACACCTAGCTGCTTTTGTTTAATTAGTATATTCCTTACACTGCCTTTGCAGCTTACTTTGCACCATTGTCATTATTTTTCACGTAAAAATGTCGTTTGAAGAGATTGTACACTTAACTGATAATCGAGCTCATACGAAAGCATATTCATCAGCTGAAGCTAGTGACATTTATGGGCTGATCAAGGAAGTAAGGGCATTTGATACATCTTCAGGGTCAACTTTACAGCAACTTCGGCAACTTGAATATCTGATGCGCCGTGAAGTTAATCAGCGCCTGCACGCGACGACTCTCGTTCAGTATCATAAAGCGAGTCGGATTCCAAGGGGTTTACGTTTAGCTATTAAGCCTATGCTATTTAACATGAACAAGAAATTCATGGAGAAATGGTACGCCATTCTCAATAAGTGCTCCTTGGATTTAATCCTTTTGATAGTGGAAGAATTGTCTCAGGTTATTATTGAATTGGAATCTGAAATTAAAAATTTACAAGCCACTTTAACAGCACAAATGGCACCGGAGGTATGGTCTAAAACACTGGATGACATCAACCTTAAACTAGATAATTACGCAAAAGAAATTCATGAGCGTAAAATCAGAAAATTTCGTAGGGACACCATCGACTACAAATTAGATGAGGTTTACACCTGGGCGGAAGTGTACGCCCAGAAACGCAACTGGCAGAAACAGGGTACCACTTCGTCAGAGGAGAGTCTCGCATCGGTTACAGACACTCAGTTATCCCGTCCACCTGCCCCCACCAGTGTACAGCCACAAGATAGTGAACCAGCTGATGCTGGGCCAAGTACATCAAAAGTGTCTTTTTTAGAGATAAGCCCAGCGTCAAACCAACCCCCCGCACCGTCAGTAACACCCTCAGCAAAACCCGTCGAGGGCACAGATTCGACAAAAACAGGATCCACGAGAAGGAAGAAACACTAGTGGTGAACATTTCTTCCAAATCTTTAACTTCCAAACAAATTGCTGTTCTAAACAAAGGTTGTTCCTTCATTCCATCTTATACAGGAAAGGCTCTTGATTCGCAGGTCGATCTTTTTAAGTTTACTAGGAAGCTCCGCCTACGATACTTTTTTTCCACTATTGAAACTACTCCCAATCCCATTGTAGATGAGGGTAATCTGGAATTCAAACCTAAAAGCTCCTTTTTACCACCTTTCTCACATAAAACCATTGATTTGTTTGAGAATCTGGTCAAACAGGATTTAAAACACATTCCATGTTTAAAATCAGGGTCTTCTAATTTGTCAAAAGGTGAGAAAATGGCATTGAATTCCTTAAGATGTAACACCACTCTACATTTCACAAAAGCGGATAAGGGAGGGGCACTTGTTGTAATGGATCGTACTCACTATGAAAATAAAGTTGAGACAATGCTACAGGATCAAGATACTTACATTCCACTTACTGAAGACCCTACTAGTTCTTTTGTGTCCCTATTGAATTCTATTCATCAGAATGCCGTGGATATGTGCTGGATCAACAATAAAACTAGGGAATTTTTGTTCACGAGATTTCCGCGTAGACCTTCCCTGTACATGCTACCGAAGATCCACAAGAACGTCAACGACCCCCCGTTGAGACCCATTGTCTCCGGTTGCGGGTCAATTCATGATCCATTAGGACGATACTTAGACACCTTTTTCCAACCAATTGTGCAGTCTAGTCCATCTTACTTGCAGGATACCACGCATCTACTGAATATCATTGCAGATATGAGATTACCACATTCAGCTGAAGTCTTTTTTTGTACTATTGATGTTGTGTCATTGTACACCTCGATTCCTCATATTGAGGGTATTGAAGCTGTTGAATGGTCTTTACTGAAACAGGATTCCGTCAGAGCCAACAAAGTGTTTTTACTCGAACTTTTACACTTTTGTATATTCCACAGTTACTTTCAGTGGAAGGGTGATTTTTTTCTTCATCCAATGGCACATCGATGGGCTTTTCTGGGGCACCTAGCTATGCCAACATCTTCATGCTTAAATATGAAACAGAGCATATTCTCTCTAATCCATTGTGGTCATCTAATCTCCTTATGTATCGTCGATACATCGACGATATTCTAGTTGTATGGCAAGGGTCTAAAAATGAATTAGTGTCATGTATACAACAGCTGAATATAATTAACCCTCGAATTCAGTTCACATATTCTATTGATCCTCAAAGTATTTCATATCTTGATGTCATTCTAACAAGGACGGGTACTAATATTGAGACCGCGGTGTACAAGAAGCAAACTGACCGTAATAATGCTTTGCATTATCAGAGTTTTCATCCTTGGTCCCTTAAAAGACATCTACCTTTTTCTCAACTGTTAAGAATTAGACGTATTTCCTCTGACCCTGAGTCCAGCGTGCAGACTATGCATGAATTCAAAGACAAATTTCTAGCTAGGGGTTATCCCCCCAAAGTGGTGAATGAGGCTGCAAGCCGAGCAATGACTAAGAGTCGTGAATCACTTTTGCTTAGGCAAGATAAACCGGTTTCCTCTAGCCGAGAAGTATTTGTATCCACTTTCTCTAGCAATTCCAATTTCATCAAGAAAAGCATCCTACAACGATGGGATCTACTTCAAAATGAAGCTGATTTCCGAAATCTCTTTACTGAGCAACCGCTATTTGCGTACAAACGATCTAATAATCTAAAAGAGATGCTTAATCAGACCACAGTTAAACCAACCACGTCATTTAGAGGCATGACTACCTGCATGAACTGCTCACATTGCCACAATGCCATCACTGGCAGATATGTAACACACCCATGGACAGGAAAAAAGATAATTCTTAATTTTGATGCTAACTGTAACAGTCACCATGTTATATATTTCATTAAGTGTCCATGTGAGATGTTTTATGTTGGTAAAACTGAAAGGTCGATTCGTGTTCGAATTACCGAACACAAGAGCAGAATCCGGACCAAAACTACAAGTTCACCGATAGCAGTTCACTGGTCAGACAAAAAGCACTCTATCGCTCAATTGCGCTTTGGCATTCTAGAGAAAGTAACAGTACGTCCTGACAGAGATACCACTAAGTTTCTGTTACAGCGTGAAGCCTATTGGATTTGGTTTATGCAAAGCCTCTTGCCCAAGGGGCTTAATGATAAGTTCGAATTGGCTTGTTTTCTTTAAAGTTCATCTTCAGGCAAATGCACATCTATTAATGATTATTCATGCATAGTGTTGATTGTATATATTTTTTGAACTATACCCCTACTTGTTGTAAAGCATCACAGGTTCTTGCATCAGTCGCTTCTTTTCTTTCTCTTTTTTCTTTCACATTTGCTGTTTATTTTGATTCCGTCGTTTTGGGTTTCCTATTTTTATTAGTTTAAAGCTTTGGTTGAATTTTTCAAGATGGCGGCTTTGTGTCATCGCATTAGGATAGTCTACATGTTAGTCCTGTTTCTATGACTATCTTGGTTTTAAACACGCCGACACGGACGGCTTTCGAGAAGCCAGTGTTGGTGGTCAGTTCGGGTGGAATACAGTTGGTTTAGGTAAGCGCTATTTTTTTCTTATCTCTGAAATCTAAATTCGAATAAGTGTTTGGGAGACCAGCATTTTGATATTTGGGTCTCGTTATTTTTAGAGCCAGAACGTTGATTACTACTGCAACCGCAGCTTTAAACTTTACGCGGGTTGTCGATTGGGATAACTAATGGAGATTTATTTGGATTACCCACACCACAGTGAGTAATAGTGGTAAGTTTTTTTCAATGATTGGATCGGTGTTCGTTCAAATGGGACGATGCTTTGAGGCTTCGGTTTGATTTATATATTTTTTACAGCGCAACTTCAGGATTGGTTCAGATACACCTAGTCCTTTGTTTTTGGTATTCTAAACCGTGTTCCACTCATCGTAGTTTCTTAAGGTACGAATTGTCTCTGTGTTGAGCACCCATGGCTTTTTGTAATTAGCACACACTTTAGGCACACAGTGCTTTCACTTTTCAGTTTCTTGTGGTAGTGGCATTTCGCTTCTGTTGCAATGACCAGAATGCTATTCCCCTGCCTTTCCTTGAACAGCAGAATTGTACATGTACTAATTATGACAATCTATGATGTTTTTTCTACAATTGATACATTTATTGTTCGTTTTTATAGATTCCCCTGATGAAGGGCTGAATTGTAAGCCCGAAATGCATTGGGATTTGTTACATGAAATTGTGAATACAGACCTTTTTGCTGAGAAAAAGCAACGCTTTGTCAAGCCTTTTTTCTTCATTGATTAAAATTAAAAGGATACATGGATTCAGTTCCACTGTCAATTTGTCTTCGATGTGTGGAAAATTATCTATGTAATGTTTCCTATGTTTTATTATGGTGTCTTTGTGAACAATTGTTTATCTTTTGAGTGAGTCATATGTTACATTTAAGCTACTTTTTCATGTTTAAATATGAGTATGCCCCACCTGGGCACCAGTAGTGCACTTGTTTTTCTAGACATTTGTCTAGATTCTTTCATCTATGATGAAGCATGACACCCAGTCGGGTGTGTGAGGGCCCTAATTCCAACAGGAGGAACCCCTTGTTCCCCCTGTAAAGCATTACCACTATAAGCACTCCTGTCCTCTTACATACAGTTAGGAACTGCATCCTCTTTAGATTGACTACAGTTAGGGTAGGTATGCTGGACCTTCTAAAAAAGCCTGAAGTACCTCTTTGTTAATTAAGTATATTTCTTTGCCATAAATGTATAAATAATTGTGAAATGTGTATAGAATGCAGATGCACAATGGAAATAAGTCAAAAGCTATTACCGTGGGTAACTGTTGTAGGACCGCTCGGTTATGGTGTGATAAACTGAATAAATAAAGTTTAAAAATAAAAAAGTAAGGACACACATAATTGAGTGCTAGAGTGGAATTAGAACATTTAGGAAGATTTATTACAAAAAATCATAAGGTAAAATACAGAAATGGTAAATGCTGATACATAAAGTTTCAGTGATATGACAATACAGAAAAATAGGCAGAGTTAAGGATTATTCTAAATCCAAAATGTGCAGCAAAATCAGTAAGACATCAGGTAGTATTCTAGTATCATTGGAAAGTCTGAAGGAAAGCCTGGCTAATCCTCAAATTTGTGGGTTTTTATACAGTTTTCTAGCGTAGAAAAGCATTTCTTTGTACTTAATCATGGTGTGAGCAAAAGAGCTAGAATTTTAGAAAATCAGAGCATGGTTCTAAAAAAGGTCATATTGCTTTAACATCTAAGCACTATCCCACTACATGAATATTGATTCTGCCCACTCTATGCTAATGTAATCCAGAGTTGGCAGGACAAACTAGTTCCTAAACCAACAGTGAGCTATTCTGAATAAATGAATAACAGTGAGCTAGCTTGTATTAAATGCAATAGCACCACATCAGTAGATACATGGAAATTCAGATGTAAATACATTTTCTGAGCTTTGTTAATAACAAACTTCCACCTATGATTATTCTCTAACCACTGAAACCTACAAATAATTTAATAGTCGTAATACATTCTGTATTGCGGTCTGCTTCTAGCATTTTGATTCCTCCAAAAGCTTCAATTGATCATACAATCAATCTCTGGCATCCTCCATTTCAGTCTGAGACCACTTCCTCTTAGACGATCACCTTTCCTGTTTGCACCTGCAATTTAGAAATATTAGTTCATAAAATTTTAACTAGAGATAACGGAACAAATGCACAAATCAACACAATAATCACATGGGTTAGTATAATCCTAAACATACCCCCCAAGCTATCAATCCACTCACCAGCATTAACTCAGGATTGACTGTTTCTCACAAGCCATACTGTTATAAAGTTTGGACTTCACAGGAAATAATAATTATATTATGGACATAAGCTTTAATAACAATACTATTATCTAGGTTGAAGGTACAGCACTCCCTTACCTTCAGAACCCTGCAAACACTGACTTCCTTTGCCAGAACGATATCTAATCTGAGGCGATTTTGCATAATTATTGCTTCTCCAGTATTGGGGTGTCTTTCATAGATTCACATGCTTGAATATTCCCCGTCGTCGGAGTGGGAGTCTCACGGTAAATAATATAGCAATATATACAGTCATAATATATATATATATATACATAAGTAATCATATAAAAACAGAGATATAAGTAAGTGATAAACATCAAGAATGTCCCTATATGAAATCTCCATAGAGATACATGGAAAGAGAAAAAAGACATTCGCAGTCTATCTCTGTCATTATGTTAGTCCAAACTACGGCCAATCAGGCACCAGCTCCTCTCTAGAACCTTCTCCTCAGAGCTCCTCACCTCAGATTTTCTACCGCACGTCGTGTGAAAGGGAGTCTCCCTGAGCTCTGCTCAGTTTTTTCTCTTCAGCATATCTTCAAGTAAGAAGTCTTTGTTTAGACCTTGTTCCTCTTGTGGAAAACTACGTTTATTCTCTGAAAATCCACACAGTAAGTGTATTTACTGTCTTTACCCTGACCATGAAGTGGGTAAATGTAAATTCTGTAGAACCTTTTCTACAAAAACTCTGAAAGACAGGGAAGGCCGTCTCTTGTTGTGGCGCCAGAGACTGAAGGATAAAGATGAAGAGGTTTCTGATGTAGAAAGCTTTACTTCTGGCCGTTCCCACACAGCCTCAAAGCGCAGTAGTGTACATGATTTACCTTCGCCTTTTCTTAAAAAGAAGAAAATGTCTCTGTCTATGACAGCTGCCACATCTTCTCCCTTGGCTATTGCGTTGTCGCCCACGAGACATAGTTCTCAGCCTGCTGAGGCTTCAGCTTCCCAGTTTTCTAGCAAAAAACTGGCTTCATCGTCGACGAGGCTTCCGACGACGACATCAGCATCAGGATCGTCGACGACGGTTCCGTCGACGTTGTCGTCGTCGACGATGATCATCAGTACTTTAAAGACTGTATCATCTATATTGCCTATTGCCGTCGACGATTGTTCCATCGACGATTGTTCCATCAACGATTCCGTCTACGAAGATGTCTTCAGTAGCTTCTATGCCTCAGATCCTGTCGACTGCGGTCTCATCGGTAAAAATAAAGATTAAAAGGACGACTTCTGCACAGAGGTCATTAAAAAACCAAATTTCTTCCACGCCTTCAGTGTCTACGGCGTCCTTTGCCGCTGTGCCTTTGTTACCTTTGCCACCAAGTACTCAACAAGATATGTCAGGTGAGGTTATATCCTTGGATGATTCCCACCTTCCTTCACCATTGTTTGCCACTGATTCGGATCATGATTCAGAAGAAGAAGGTTTACCTGAATCATTTGGGACGGCACACAGTCCATCGGATTTAATAATAAAATGCCAAGATGATACTAGTGAGGATGAGGAACGATTTTATCAGGAAGAAATTCCTACGGAAGGACAAACTGCGACGCTACCATTGTCGCTTATAACAAATCTTCAACTCATGTTGGACGATTAGAATAGGCGTTTTCCTTTATCACCACAAGAGTCTGTGGTTCCGCCTACTCCAGTGGTGCCAACAACTATATCAGAACCAGTGCCGGTTCCAATACCTTCTATTGTACTACCTTCAGTACCACTGCGACATTCTTCAACTCGGACAGTACCTACTCATGATACTGAAGAAGAAGTTCCTCAGGACAGGGAAGATGGTGAGATTATGGATGATGGTGGCGATGATGATGATGAGGATGTTGGTATGGCGGAGTGGGATGACTACCATGCCCAAACACCATCTCCCTCTCCGGTGATACCTGGTGACTCACCACCTGTTGACATTGCAAGTTTTCACCAGTTAATGGATAGGGCAGCCCAAAGGTTCAAATTAACAACGGAACACAAGGAAGAGGATTGTTTCCTGTACGATTTTAAAAGTCAGCCTTTTAAGCAAACACATACAATCCCTATTATCGAATTCATTTGGGAGGAAGGCAAAAAGATTATGAAGACACCAAATAGCCTTCCGGCACAGGTGCCTAGATTAGAGAAAAAGTACAAGTCACCATTAGGAGCACCAGCGTGCCTCACTGGTCAATCAAAGCCAGATTCTGTAATCACACAGGCAGCTCAACGTCGGGCTAGGAACCCTGCATCTACGATCACTGCACCACCTGATCGTGATGGACGTCGTTTGGATGCTATAGGGCGAAAGTTTTCTTCGATGGCTTCTACCATCGTGAGAGCGGCTAACGCCTTAGCCATCTTAGGTCGTTACGACCGTCAAGTATGGGCGGATATATCAGCGCTAGTTGAACAACTGCCTGAACCGTCAAAGTGAAGCCGTGAACCTACTCCAAGAGGGAGAGAGCACATCTGCGGAGATAATAGACTGTGCTGTTGATACCGCCTGTACGGGTTTCCGCCAACTTGCTGGAGCAGCGGTACTGCGCAGGCAAGGTTGGTTGCGCTCAACATCCTTTCGTCAGGAAGTGCAGGCACGGATATTAGACATGGCATATGACGGAGAGGCTTTATTCGGAGATGATGTGGATGAAGCTCTCCAATCGATAAAGAAGGATACAGACACTGCTCGCTCTCTGGGCACATTGCAATTTCGAAAACAGCCCTTTCGGGGTGCAAGCGGACGCGGCACCTCCTCTAATTTTCGAAGAGGAAACAATCAGTATCGACCATATAACCAGGGTTCCAACCGTTATTCCTATAACCAACAGCAATCCTCTCGACAGCAGTCTTCCAAGACTTACAGAGGAAAATCCTCTTACAGGGGTTCCACTCCTAAGAGACAATGACTTGTACCAATCCCAGAAAATTGGAGGTCGAATCTCTCTGCACTCTTCTCAATGGTCCTCCATAACAAGGGACCGTTGGGTTTTGGACATTGTACAAAGAGGTCACACTTTAGAGTTCATCGAATTCCCTCCACCCACACCACCTACCGGACCACCACCGGCTCATTTCAAGGAACTGTTACATCAAGTTCAACTTCTAATGCACAGGGGAGCCATAGAGGTAGTACCAAGATCTCAAAGAGGAAAAGGATTTTATTCCCGATTCTTCCTTATCACCAAAAAGAACGGGGAATGGAGGCCCATTCTAGATCTGAGGGCTCTCAACAAGTGTCTAAAGAAACAATCCTTTCGTATGTTAACGCATGTAGAGATCTTGCGCTTACTCTCACAGGGAGATTTCATGGCAACAATCGACCTCCAAGATGCATATTTTCATATCCCCATACTACAACAACATCGGAAATTTCTACGCTTTCGAGTGGGTCGGAAGGATTTCCAATTCAAGGTATTACCATTCGGTCTACGCTCCGCCCCTCGAGTGTTTACAAAGGTGCTAGCTCCTGTGGTAGCATTCCTACGTCTCCAGGGTGTTCAGATCTTCCCATATCTGGACGACTGTCTCCTAAAATCACAATCGGAGGTTCAACTTCTACAGCACACACGTCTTTGCCAGGAGGTGTTTTGCGCCTTGGGGCTCTCCATAAATACCACGAAGTCCCATCTACAGCCTTCTCATCGCAAGGATTTTCTGGGAGCAACTTTAGAAACAGTGTCAGCAAGGGCACTTCTCTCCCAGGACCGTCTTCAAAGGATTCTCCGACTGGTAACCCTTATCAGATCAAGAAGATCTGTTTCTGTAAGACTGTTAAAGTCATTTCTGGGGATGGCATCATCGTGCATTGCCTTGATCCCTCATTGCAGATTACGGACACGCCCCGTCCAAGAAGAACTGGACGTTCAATGGCGTCAGATTACGGGTTCTTTCAACGATGTTGTAAACGTCACAGATCGCATGAAGTCGGCGCTCAAGTGGTGGACACAACCATTAAATCTAACAAAAGGCATTTCTTTTCTGTCAATAATACCAGACATGACAATAACAACAGACGCCTCTCTGGAAGGATGAGGTGCTCATTTGTAGGACTTATCAATAAAAGGGAAATGGACAATATGTCAAAGAGCCTGGCACATCAACAGGCTAGAGCTCATGGCTATATTTCTGGCTCTCAAATCTTTTCTTCCTTTAGTCCAAGGAGAAACAGTACTAATACAGACAGACAACACAACCTGCATGCACTACATCAACAAGCAGGGCGGAACAAAATCTCCGAAACTGTCTCGACTAGCTCAGTCAATCTGGGATTGGTCTCTCGACCATCGCATCACGATTGCAGCAGTTCATCTACCGGGGGTATCCAATATCCTGGCGGATTCCCTGAGCAGGTCCTCCTCATCGACCCACGAATGGGAGTTACATCAACCAACTCTAGAGATGATATTTCGACGATGGGGTCGCCCTCAGCTGGATCTCTTTGCCACACCAGAGAACCGGAAATGCCGAGACTATGCAAGCTGGCATCCCCACCAAGGCTCACGGGGCAATGCCCTTTTGATGAACTGGTACAATCTGTTTGCCTAAGCTTTTCCTCCAATCCCTCTCCTACCTCGTGTCCTGTGGAAGATGCGGAGGCAACCTTGCCATCTACTTCTAATAGCCCCCCGTTGGCCTCGGCAGGCATGGTTCTCAGAATTACTCCTACTGTCCCAATGCGAACCAATCCTTTTACATCCTCGTGTAGATCTACTCACAATGAGCAAAGGGAACATTTGTCATCCGAATCCCTCCTCACTGAGCTTATCAGCTTGGAACCTGAGCACTGTGAATTTGCCCATCTAGACATTCCACAGGACTGTAGAGACATCTTGGCTCAGGCGAGGGCTCCTTCTACGGTAAAAACGTACAAGTTAAAGTGGAGAAGATTCTGCCACTGGTGTGCATCTAATGGGGTTCACCCGTTTCACTCTACACCAGAACAATTGTTACCGTTCTTCTTGCATTTAGCTAACTCCGGACTATCTCATGCAACCTTGAGAGTTTTTCTGGCGGCAATTTCCCGTTTCCGTCAGGATGGTTCGACTTCACTTTGTTCTTCAAGGATTATCCATCAATTCTTCAATGGGTTGTTTCGCAAATTTCCTCCTGTTAGACGCCCTCTTCCGATGTGGCGTGGCATCTTAACATCGTTTTGGCACAACTAATGAGACCACCGTTCGAACCTATTCACAAAGTTGAATTGAAGTATCTAACATGGAAGGTGGCTCTTCTTCTAGCGCTAACGTCTTCACGGCGCGTCAGTGACATTCATGCATTTACAATAAATCCTCCTTTCCTACAGTTCAAACCAGATTCTGTAGTATTGCGCACTAATCCAACATTCTTGCCTAAGGTGCCTTCAGACTTTCATATTAACGAGCCAATGATCTTAAAGACTTTCTTTGGTAATCCTCAAACTCCTGCGGAGCAAAGATTACATTCCTTGGATGTGAAACGATGTTTAAAGTTCTACAACACCAGAGCAGCTTCTTTTCGAAAGTCTGATCAACTCTTCATAGCTTATGGACGCTATCACAAGGGACGTCCAGTTACAAAACCGACTATTGCACGTTGGGTTTCAGCAGCCATCGTCGTCTGCCATCATAAGGCAAACAAGCCTTTGCAGTCACCAGTGAGAGCTCACTCCACTAGAGCAATGTCCTCCTCAACTGCCTTATTTGCTGGAGTGCCTTTGCATCAGATCTGCAGAGCAGCTACGTGGTCGGGCAGACATACATTTACTAGACACTACTGCTTGGCAACTTTAAACGAAGAGGATGCTGCAGTTGGACAGGCAGTGTTTCGCAATCTTTTTAAATAAGGTGAGCCTCTTCCTTCCCTCCTCCATATTGTTTCCATGTACCGTTGTGTGGAAATATGGATTTTTCTGGTCAGTTATGTCCCCTATCTTGGACCCCAACGGTTCTATTCGCATGTTACAAGTACATGTATGTTCCCTCCAGTTCCAGTTATGAAGACGCAAATACATGTGCGTCCACCGTTAACATGTCCTCTTTCAGATCTGCCATGAATGGGCCGGATATTCCATTCCTAAGTACGAAAGGCCACCGCCTTTATATGGTTCACTTATGCCATTTTACAGTCCAGGCAAGTAGGCCCTGATTCTGTCATCAAGCTTTTCTGCCTTCTGCCTCTGAAAGCTCCAGTCTGAACTCGCATCTGTGACCATGAACTTTGTCTCATCCTCTGCGCGGCTCACAGTGCCTGACATCAGCTTGCTGCCTGCCAAGAACTGTATTTCACCTTCGAAATTATCTGCTCCGTTCCCTGCCCAATGCATTCCTGTCTAGTAGTTTAAGTAAACATTCTGCCAGCTACCGAGCAGAGGCCCGGCTTCTCTGTCTTTATACAAGTAATTCATAGCCCTATTACCATGGAAGACTTCTGCCCTCGCATCTAGTGTAGACACTTAGACGCTTGTACACGCACTAACAGTCAGTATAGTCAGTATAGAATAAGATTCTACTCTAAAAGACCTCTCTTTTGGATAACATAGTTCTTTAAACATAGGATGTTAGATATGATTTGGGATTAGGTTGACTTGACCCTCCAGACATCTGTCGCCACATGTAGAGCTAAATGTCAAGTCCCCTT